>NW_022681468.1:44007625-45359625 GCF_009764315.1 Trachypithecus francoisi
AAGAATTAAGAGCCGGCTGGCTAGGGTTTTAAGAACTGGTATGCAGCAAAACAGCCAGAAATAGTCCTTTAGAGGAAAAGAAATCTCAAAAGAAAAGAAAGCTCCCTAGGTTTGAGAAAGGGCAATAAAGCATAAGAAGGCATGTGCACGGTGCCAAAAGCAAAAGAATCTTCTACTAAAACCACAGCTCCAGTCATATGTTATTACTTACACTATAGTTGACAATGACTGGCACAGGGCATGAAACAATAATGTCTGGTGGATTTGGCATTGCTGTATGTTAACAGGAAACTGTGTTCTTTTGATTCCATTGATTGGTTTCCTGTTGAAGGCCATTCATGGCAGAGCAGAGAGTATACAAGACTATTGTCCAATTTCCATTTTTCCCGGTGCCTCTTGCTTCTGGCAGGGGAAGCTGGCAGCCTTCATTTGAGGTGATCAGGGCCCAGTCGGGGGCAAATAATGCCTGCAAGGCTGGTTGTAAATGTTGCATTTAGCAGATTGGTTAGGGAAGGAAGAAGCCATTGAAATGCAAAAGCATACACATGTACAAACAACTGCAGATGAAGCTCCATTTGTTCGGTGGCAAATGCATAAACTTAATTCATTCACTGCCATCAAATCAAGGGGCCAAGACACAGTGTAGCAGCTCTGCCTCCCAAGGAGAACCTTGGACATGTTTCAAAGGGGTAGACTGGCACATGGGAGAGGAAGGATGAGAATAGATGGAGTTCGGCCGAGCTTTGGGTTTCCTTCCTTCGTGGTTGCAAAGCCACAGCATCTTGATAAGTGTCTGAAAACCTGGTGGAGAATAGGATGGGTAGGCCCGAGCCTGGGAAAACCCACAGTGATGTGCTGGTATCACCTGTCCGGGCATGTCCACATGCATGCTTGGTATTCTCAATAACATCATGGACAGAATTTTATATTTGATGTATATCATGCATACTTGTCATTGATTTGATTTCAGGATGGGATTGGGAATATTTTTGTTTTGGCATTCTGTTATTTTAATATCATTTCTGAAATAAAACAATTAATTTTAAAATGATAAAGAAATGCAATTCACATTGATAATAGACTTCCGCTGGTCCCTGGTAAGGCTAGACCACCACTGCTGGGACATTTCCATCCTAGGCATTCCCCTCTGTCTTTCGTCAATCATTAGGCTGCCAGCCAGGATACAGATTCTCTTCATTTCTTTAACCAGAGACATGATCATCTCAGAGGTTCACCCTGAATGTCTCTCATAATGCCCCTCACTCATTTAAGTCAGCAGCAGATCACATGCTGTCTCCTTTTTCAGGAAAAAATAATAGTAACAACAATAATAGTAATTTATCTCATTTCCAGGTAAGGAATTGTAGAGCACACGGCATATATGGGCGTACATTGTGGGTATTTACTCAATCACAGATTCTGCTGGATCTAGCTTAATTCATATTGTTGGATGGCCACCAAGCTAAGAGAGACCCTTTGTAGCCAGTGACCTATGAAACACAAATCCCTTTTCTTGAAGCTATAGGTACAACATCTACATTTCTCCTACACACACACACACACACACACACACACACACACGTCAGAATCATATTCTCTGCCACCACCAAAGCTTTGATCTAGTCACTTCTTTGATTGACTTTGGTGGGTGGCCTGGGGCCAGATGGATAGAAAGAGGCCTAAGGGGCCGAGCACGGTGGCTCATGCTGTAATCCCAGCACTTTGGAAGGCTGAGGCAGGCGGATTACCTGAAGTCAGGAGTTCAAGACCAGCCTGGCCAACATGAT
Source organism: Trachypithecus francoisi (assembly GCF_009764315.1). Taxonomy (NCBI): domain Eukaryota; kingdom Metazoa; phylum Chordata; class Mammalia; order Primates; family Cercopithecidae; genus Trachypithecus; species Trachypithecus francoisi. The sequence continues at coordinate 44,009,413 of NW_022681468.1, forward strand.
GAAACCCCGTCTCTACTAAAAATACAAAAATTAGCCAGGCGTGGTGGCACACAGCTATAATCCCAGCTACTCGGGAGGCTGAGGCAGGAGAATAGGTTGAAGCCAGGAGGTGGAGGTTGCAGTGAGCCAAGATCACACCACTGCACTCCAGCCTGGGCAACAGAGTGGAAGTCTGTCTCAATAAAAGAAGAAAGGAAAGAGAAAGAAAGAAAGAAAGAAAGAAAGAAAGAAAGAAAGAAAGAAAGAAAGAAAGAAAGAAGGAAGGAAGGAAGGAAGGAAGGAAGGAAGGAAGGAAGGAAGGAAGGAAAGAAAGGTAGAGAAAGAAAGAGAAAGAGGCTTTACAAGGAGTAGCTGAGGCCTTTCCGGCAGGATGAGGCTTCTTGGGAATGTGTAGGAAAAGGAGGCAGAATCTGAGCTGAGCTCCCTCCTGTCTCTTGCTGAGTGGGGGATTGGGTGCGGGGAGTAAGAGCAGAACTCTGAGAACCAAACAAGAGGGATGACAGTGATTAAGAAGATAGTTGCGGCCAGGCACGGTGGCTCATGCTTGTAATCCCAGCACTTTGGGAGGCCAAGGCGGGCAGATCACGAGGTGAGGAGTTTGAGACCAGCCTGACCAACATGGTGAAACCCTGTCTCTACCAAAAATACAAAAATTAGCTGGGCATGGTGGCATGCACCTGTAATCCCAGCTACTCAGGAGGCTGAGGCAGGAGAATCACTTGAACCCACGAGATGGAGGTTGCAATGAGCTGAGACCATGCCACCACACTCCAGCCTGGTGACAGAGTGAGACTCTCCATCTCAAAAAAAAAAAAAAAAAAAAAAGGAAGAGAGTTGCTGGGGAGAGGGAGCTGCATATTCGTGGTCGCTGGAGATTATCAGGAAGCGCTGGGCTGGTTCCAACTCTCTCTTTGGTTAGTGTTACCCACTCTCACCTGCTGCTGGCTCCTCTGGCTCCAGCCTCAGTCAGCCTTTAGCCCATGGCTGTATCTCTCCTTCCACATTTCCTTTTCTCCCCTTCCCCTTCATTCCCACCTCTCCTCTCTCTCTCTTTACCTCTCTTTCTCTATCTCTCCCTCCCTCTCTCATTATTATCATGTTTTGTTACTGGCTTTTTTTTTTTTTTTAGACGGTGTCTCTCTCTGTTGCCCAGGTTGGAGTACAGGGGCGTGATCTCGGCTCACTGCAAGCTCCGCCTCCCAGGTTCATGCCATTCTCCTGCCTCAGCCTCTCGAGTAGCTGGGACTACAGGCGCCCGCCACCACGCCCGGCTAGTTTTTTTTTTTTTTTTTTGTATTTTTAGTAGAGACGGGGTTTCACCATGGTCTCGATCTCCTGACCTCGTGATCCACCTGCCTCGGCTTCCCAAAGTTGTTACTGGCTTTACTAAAGACTTCACTCTGAGGCTGCCTGTCCTGGACGAATTGCTGTGTAGCAGTTCCTAGGAGGTCAGTTGGGAGGACAGAGCCTTGAAGGGTGGGCCAGAAGGTAGGGTCAAGAGAGCAGCCAGATGGCCAGAGAGGGTGTGTGGCCCAAGGATGTCGGGGAGATCTGCCCTGGGTTTAGAGAATACAGGCACCGGTAAGGCAAAACCGCCTTCCTCTCGGTAGCAGGGTAGCCAGGCAGCCTTCAGCTCTTCCTCTAGACCAAGCCTGTCCAACCCGCAGCCTGACACAAACTCATAAACTTTCTTAAAACATTATGAGATTATACTTGAGGGTTTTTTTGTTTTGTTTTGTTTTGCTCATCAACTATTGTTAGTGTATCTTATGTGTGGCCCAAGACAATTCTTCCAGTGTGGCCCAGGGAAGCCAAAAGATTGGACACCCCTGCACCCTCCCAGCCCTCCCTAAATCCGGGTCACTCAGGTTCTGGAAGCATCTCAGTCTTTGTCCTTCACTCTGGCTTCTTGGAGATTTGGGAGATGCTGGGGTCCCAGGCGCTCACTGCAGCTCTTGATGTTAGTCCAGTTGATCTCGTCTTCTCAGGTGTCCACCCTCTCTCTAGCCGTGCCTGTTCCCATCCTGGTCGAGTCCTTCCCTGGGTCTCTTGATGTTCTGTTTTCCATCTACCCAGCTTGCAGGACTCCCTCCGGGGGCCAGTGAGTGGCAAGCCCACATGGGAACCCAGACCTTTGATAACTGATGCTTGACGTGTTCTACTGCTCAATATTGCTTTCCTTTGCTTTGCGAATTCCTGCCTGTTGGCCACAAATAGTGCTTTGTAAGAAATAGCCTGAGATGTATTATTCCAAGTCAAACAGAAGTGATGCTAATCTGGTGAAAAGTGTTTTCTGTTTGTTTTGTTTTTCTGTTGGTGGTTTAAGATCCTACTGGAGGGCTGGACACAGTGGCTCATGCCTATAATCCTGGCACTTTGGGAGGCCAAGGTGGGAGGATTGAGACCAGCCTGGGCAACAAAGTGAGACCCTGTCTGAAAAAAAAAAAAAAATAAAATCTTACTGGACTTGGGACATTGCTTTCTTGTTTTCAGACACACTTCTATAGTTCATGGTTTAACTGACATCTACATTTACATTAAGAGGGCTTTTAACCTTGGATGAGGCTTAGGACACACATAATAGGGGGATCAGGGACACCCTCTCTTTTTCCCCTTCCAAGCAGGCCCACAGCCCTGCCTATTCTCCCAGGAAAAGGGAGAGTCAGGACTCCAAGACAACCCTTTGAACTGATAAAGTTCAGTGCCATTAACAAATTCCATCCCTTTGTCCTCCCCCTGGTGCAGCAAAGTGTGCGTGTTCTCACCATCCTGGATCTGATGCTTTTCTGTTAATAAGTCAAAACGGTTGAATTAAAATGTACCATTTGATTGGCCATTCCTTTGTTGTCTTTCTCTTCCACCGAGATAAATGCCACCAGGGCAGGACTTCACATTGTTCCCCACTGTATCTCCCATGCCTAGAATGCGGAACACCAAAGGTGCTCAACAAATACTTGCGAAATAAATGTGTGAGTCATGGCCCCAACTCTTACATTCTAAATTTCTGTCGTTACAAGAGACAAAAGGGCAGACTCCATTTGGGCTGCCCCTATCTCTTCATCCCCAGAGTTATGAAACTACAAATCCTAAGACCTCAATTCTCCTCATTCCACTTGGAGATGATTTTCACCTCTTAATGTCTTTTCTTTTTTGCCTTGTTTTTCTTTCCATTCTTGCATGTCTTTAACTCTCCTACTAATAACACAAGTGACCCCATTTCCTCTGTTGTCTACAAACTACTATCCATGCCATTTTCCCTTCAGTTTGCCTTTGGTGAGAAAAAAAAATATTCTCCCAGAAATGTGACTCAGAAGTAATCAACGTAAATGTCATCCAAGGCCATGGGGAATTTCTTGGCCATGAATCACATCCCCAGTGCTGAGAACCTGGGTTATAGTCAAGGCAGAAAGTCTCAAAACCAACACCCAGAGACACCCCCTTCCTCCCCAGCCCCATGCCCATTGGATGCAAGAATTTCTCTTCGTCCTTTTTTGTTGTGGCTGTCCTTGGGCACATTGGATGAAGGCCCATGCAGGCTCGTTTCCCTTCCCAGCTTGGTTCTGTGACTGCTGCAATGGACTTCAGCGCCTGGCAGGAAATGCCTGGCTCACCTCTGCTCCAGCAACTGTGGCTGCCACTGCCGATGGAGGATTGAGAGACACAACCCATGGCCAGGTTTCAGCACAGGCTCAGGGCCAGGGCACCTCAGATTTTCCACGCCAGCTGGAAACAGGACATGAGAGGTACGGGTTAGGAAGGAGCTATGGCTGGTGAGTTCAAAGGCCCCATTCATGAAGTTCAAAAAAAAACCTTTTGGTATTTAGATTGCTCTGCCTTCTTTGCTCTTTCACTTTTTCTCTCAAGTTTGTAGAGCAGGTCCCAGTGCATGAATTTGAAAATAAGAAAGAAAGAAAGACAGGAAGGGGTGGGGGGAGGAAGGGAGCCTAAAGCTCATCAAAACATACACAAAGGTGACACATGCATATGCTATCAAAGTGGAAGGGAACTACATCTGTCCCCACACATAGCAGGCAGTGACAAGTTGAGAAATTGTTATCCAGGTCATGGGAAGGTCATTGACAAGTTTTTCAGGTCTCCATTAAGTAGGAAAATGATTGGGGCAGACTGAGTGTCTAGCAACCTTGAATGAGAGAAGAAGGAAGGCACAGGGGTAAGCGCATGGGCTTGGAGCCAGTCTGTTTGGGCATTCCAATTGTAGGAAGTAAATGAAATAAACCACACAAAAAAGAATCATCCTGGCACATGATGGGCTCTGAACAAATATTGGAGAAAGTAATGAATGAATATGTGAAGTGTCTCTCAGAGGCCCGGGGCACGGAAGAGTGCTCACTGAATAGCAGAAGCAGGAGTAGTCATGCTTGAGCCCAATGTTGGAATCCCTTCCTGTCACTCTGCTGGGTTTGACTGGGAGCAGTCGGGACACCGCAGGACTAGGGGAAAGAGGAGGATCCACTATACCCAGAGCATCTGCTCTGCCGGTGAGCAAGGCTGATGACACAGATCGCAATGGCAGTGACAGGAACAGAGAAGGGTCACTGTCTTCAGAAAAGGCCATGTCTAAACGGTTGCAAACCTAGCTGATCCCCTCCAAAAGAAGGTCCCCAACTTTTCTGACCGGGGACCTTCTCCACCAGCATCCAGGGGATGAAGGAACAATTTTCCTTTATCCTGTGCCTGCAGCACAGCATGGCACAGACAGAGCCTCCTGTTTCAAAGGCGAACATTGAAATTTAGAGTGTCCTCTACCTGAAGAGAGTTAGTTTAAAAATCAAAGTAAGAGCTGGTAGAGAATTTGAACATTACCCAAGTAACCCCATATTCACTGAGGCTCTGCATTACTCAAAAAACCCACCTGGAGTCCAGGTGCAGTGGCTCATGCCTGTAATTCCAGCACTTTGGGAGGCCAAGGTGGGTGGATCACCTGAGGTCAGGAGTTCGAGACTAGCCTGGCCAACATGGTGAAATCCTGTCTCTACTAAAAATACAAAAATCAGCCTGGTGTGATGGCAGGTGCCTGTAATACCAGCTACTTGGGAGGCTGAGGCAGGAGAATCACTTGAACCCAGGAGGCAGAGGTTGTAGTGAGCCAAGATAGTGCCACTGTACTCCAGCCTGGGTGACAAGAGTGAAACTCTGTCTCAAAACAAAACAAAACAAAAAACCCACTTCAAACTACTTTAAGCAAAAGAAGAAAATTTCTTGGCTCACAACACCCAGCTTGCAGAAGACAGTGAGTTGAACTGGCTTTAGGAACTAGTAGGATCAGGGACTTAAACGTGGTCAGAACTCTTATCTTAACTTCTGATATTTCAGGACTCATTTCCAAGCTACGGGCCATTTCTCAGATTCCGTTTTTTTCATCTGTGTAATGGGAGTATTAACTTTCCTATCTACCTCCCAGAATTATTAACATGATCAAATGAGAAAATACATGAACAGAAGTACATATACAGTTGCCTATAACACTTGTTTTTAAAATGTGAACTTATTCTGATTGAATTAAAGTGTTGGAGACAATGTGAACATAATTCAAGTTTCTCACAGACAATTTTATCTGCAAGAGAAAACTAGATTAACATAGAAGACTGCACCCAGCTGAACTGAGCCTTGTCAGAATTCACAAAACGCCACATGCACACATTCCACGCATCTGCCCTACTACCTTGCAGATGTGTTATTCTAACTAATCTACTTATCACAACCAACTGGGTCATCCTATGAGGTTATATTTTCCTATTCTTTCACATTTGTAAACTGTTGTGTATTAAAAAGAATTCATTCAATGTCTCCAACATGTCTAAGCATCCCAAGCAGGGCATGGGAAAGAAAAGCTTTGTGTATTGAGGGACGAAATTGAAGTAAAAAAGCATTTTGAGAGAATCAAGAGGACCAATGCTATCTCCCAAGCCACAGTCCATGGAAAAAAAGAAATGTCTATGGATGGAATAAGTTCAAGTGCTGAGAAATCAATAAGAATAAGGCATGATCCGCCCGCCTTGGACTCCCAAAGTGCTGGGATTACAGGCGAGGTCAAGAGATCGAGATCATCCTGGCCAACATGGTGAAACCCTGTCTCTACTAAAAATACAAAAATTAGCTGGGCATGGTGGCACGTGCCTGTAGTCCTAGCTACTTGGGGGAGGCTGAGGCAGGAGAATAGCTTGAACCTGGGAGGTGGAGGTTGCAGTGAGCCGAGATCACACCACTGTACTCCAGCCTGGGTGACAAGAGTGAAACTCTGTCTCAAAACAAAACAAAAAAAAAAAAAAAAGAGATCGAGATCATCCTGGCCAACATGGTGAAACCCTGTCTCTACTAAAAATACAAAAATTAGCTGGGCATGGTGGCACGTGCCTGTAGTCCTAGCTACTTGGGGGAGGCTGAGGCAGGAGAATAGCTTGAACCTGGGAGGTGGAGGTTGCAGTGAGCCGAGATCACACCACTGTACTCCAGCCTGGTAACAGAGCTAGACTCCGTCTAAAAATAAATAAATAAATAAATAAATAAATAATAAATAAATAAAGCATGAAGACATAGAAGAGATGGAAAGATGAGCATTGTTGAAACTGAAAACCAAATGGTGAAAAATAAGGGCAACCTCACTCACAAAGAGAAAGCACTATCTACAAAGAGAAAGCACTATCTACAAAGAGAAAGCACTATCTACACACAAAGACCTTAATGGAAATTGCCAAATTCTGCAGAAATGACACCTTTTGTTCTATGAAGTCCTGATTTGGTGATTTCAAATATCACCACAATTTCCAAAGACTTCAGCTATTGAGTGAAGTCCCCAAGTGTGGATGAGAAAACTGCAAAGGAATTTCCAGCAGAAAACCACAAAGGGAATTTCTTCTTTAGTTAATTTCTGTTAACTAAGCATTCTATTAACTAAGCATGTAGAAAAATGCTACATTTTCAAATTTTCAATTTTGATGAAACAGATATCCATTATGAATGCATGCTTCAAATGGCCTATATTTCAGAATTTTAAGGCTGCAAAAAATCAAAAATGTTGATAATCTTTCTTCTACCACTTCATCCTAACACAAGCAGCAACCCTCTCAGCACCCTCTTCCATCGGCAAATATCAGGTCTTTTTAAAGATAAAGTGCCATATTTATTGTAGTATTTACAATTTTTTCATTATTTAATATGAACAAAACTGTGCTACAGTTTTTATTAAGTTCCTATCTTTTTTATATTACCAGCAAAGTGTTTAGGTACTGTGCCCCTGACCCTGTCTTTTCTCTAAGCCCTGTGGTTTTTATTGTGCAATTTTGCATAACACAGTGAGTTTTAGGAATGCATGTATCATGTTATAGCAGAACTGACTGTACTGTAAGACAATATATAAAAGTATGAGAATGTTACTATCTGGATCTTTTAATTCCCACATGTCTCTCCCTCAGCCATGGTTTGGTGACCACAGGCTACAGGTGTGAACCCATAAATTAAATCTGCCACTCCCCTCTGGGCCCCAGGACCAGAAACTCTCAAACTCCTCTTCACCCCTGCAGGCCCTCAGGGCCGAATCAAATTTCTTGACAACTCTACACTGTGCAGCTACTTTTGATGGACCCTCCAGAAATCCCTTGTCTTTTTTCATCTTCAACTCCATTGATCTTATCCTTTCTTACTTGAGGCTACCTGCTAGGCCTTGTATCTCTGTTTTGGTTCCTAGTGTTTGCTTTCCATTGAACAAGTACCTCCTCCCTTTCCCCTCATCAGATAGTGCTGACTGAGCTGACAGGACTTAATTGAAGCTGGCACTGTTTCTGGTGAGAGCAACCATTGAAAGCTAGCATAGCTCTTGTGTGGCACAGACACACACTGTCAAAAGGAGACTCAGCGGTATGCTGGAGAGCCTGTGAGCTATCGTTGGGCTGTCCAGGAAGGCTCGGCTCTCCTGCAAGACTCTATAGGTCTGTCTCTGGAAAAGCAATGTAAGACCAGCCCTGCATGAGGTAAGAAGAATGGGATGGAAATCAGGCCCATAGTTACCTAGACAACCACATTTTAACAGCTGCCATTTATGGAACGCTTTTCCTGGGAAATTTTATTATTCTTTCCTGACTACCTAACACATGTCAGAATTTGGAAAGTTAAGGAAATACCCCACTGGGTAAGCTTTAAAATGCGAGTTTCTAGCTCTTCCTGTTTCTAAACTCCAGTAGCTTTGTCTACATAAGAACACCACTGTGTGGCTCAGTACAGACAACCCCAGAATGAAAGGTGTAAATTATGTCACTCAGTGAAGCAGAAACTTCCAAAATGTTTTTGTACTAAAGAGTCTAAAGGTTGAGATCAACAGAATTCTCCTGAAATCTGACAGACGTCCTTTAACCCTTTAAGTTCAGCTGACTTGTGTATGGCTTAGGAATGGTTTTTAAGGGGATAATATTGAATTTGATTAGCAATTAGGAGAATTGCACTTGATTCCAAATTCATCTCCTGACATGTTGGCATCTGGATATTTCAGCTCTAAATCACAGACCTCAATAACATAATGCTAAACAGAATCTACCACCAAAGTGAAAAGACGCTGTGTTTTAGTCATTTTCTGTTGGTGTAACAATTCCACAGACTGAGTTAAGAAAATAGTTTATTCAGCTCATGATTTTGGAGGCTGGAAAATCCAAAAACATGGTGTCAGCATCTGGGGAGAGTCATCCCATGGTGGAAGAGCAGAAGGCAGAAGCAAGCCTATGAGACAAAGAGAGGAAGGGGACTGACCTTGTCAGGAACCCACTCCCATGATAGCTAACCCATTCATTCAAAACTGGCATTGATCCATTCATTGCCAACTGTCTACCAAAGGCCCCACCTCTGAACCCTGCTACAGTGGCAGCCAAGTTTCCAACACATAACACATTCCAACCATAGTACACCGTTTATACCCTGAAGAATGCGTGTGTATTAGGAAGGGTGATTGTGGAGACACATTTAAGTAAGAAGTGCAATCTTTTAAAATAAGGCCAGACATCCACATCAAAGATTAGGGATTTGACTAGTGTATTAGTCCATTCTTACGTTGCTGTAAAGAACTACCCAAGACTGGGTAATTAATTAAAAAAAAAAAAAGAGGTTTAATTGGCTCATGGTTCTGCAGGCTGTACAGGCTTCTGCTTCTGGGGAGACCTCAGGAAACTTACAATCATGGCAGAAGGTGAAGGGAAAGTGAAGAGGAGCAGGCACATATTCGTATAGCCGTCAGAGAGTAAAGGGGAAGGTGCTTTCAAACAACCAGATCTCATGAGAACTCTATCACAAGACAGCACTAGAGGGATGGTGCTAAACCATTAGAAACCAGCCCTATAATCTAATCATCTCTTACCAGGCCCCACCTGCAACACTCAGGATCACAATTTAACATGAGATTTGGGTGGGGACACAGCCAAAACATATCACCTAGTAATGTTCTTCCTTGGAAAAGTAGTGGAGTCCTATATGTAAGAGTGAGCTTTGCTGCCAGGCTGCCTGGGTTTGATTTTTGGCCTTGACATCAACAAACCACCTGACTGTCATGACGTCACTTTCCGTCCTCTATTTCCTTAACTGTAAAATAAACATAGTAACATCTGACTCATAGATCACTATAAAAATCCAATGGACAGTTCATGAAAAATCCAATGGACAGTTCATGAAAATGGACAGGTATATAGTACACACTCAATGAATGTCAGCTATTTTTAACCATATCAAACTGCCTTTTGAATAGTCTAGAATGAGATATAATTTCATTCAAAATATTCACCAATATAAATAAATATAAATATTTATATAAATATAAATATTGGTGAATATTTTGAATGAAACTATACATCATCACTATTATTACAGACATGCTGAATCACTTCTTATTTGTTTAAAAGGTATAGTACTCCTAATAATAGTACCTTCCTAATAGAGTTATAAAGATAAAATGAGTTAATACATGGACCTGGTACATAGTGGGCACTCAATAAGTGGTACCTGTTATCGGCCATCTCAAACTGTTTGTGACTAGAATAATGTGGGAAAACACTCAAAAATATTTGCCATTCTTATTTTATAAAAGGTGCAGCCCTCAGCCTTTTCTTCCTATTTGGATCCAAGTACAGATTTTGGTTCTGGTAAATGACTTATTTTAGCCTGAGTTCATGAGGTCATACTTGAAAGAATCACAGCTAAATGCAGGTTGATCGTGTTAAAAGAGGAGAAAAAAACACACAGAGTGCACAAAATTCTAGAAAATACACCAGAACCTCCAAGAATTTGCTGGTCCCCTCCCTCCCTTCTGCAAGGGTCTACCACCCCTCACTCATGGGGACAAGAATGTGCTACACTCTGCTCCTAGCAGCCTGCCAGAGTTGATTTTGCACCATTTCTTCCCAACTCCTCTTTCAGTGACACCTTTTACAGGTCGGTAGCCTGAAACTGGCAATGGTAGGAATATTTACTCAATGAAAACTGGCCAAAGCTATGAATCAGGAATTTTTTTTGAAGCCATTTATAAAAGATTTTTTAGCACATGCTGCATGATGGTGTCAGAAAATTTGTTTCTTCTTGAACAAATCCTTTTTCCAGAGATCCTCTACAGACTAGGAACTGTCTGCCTCCTCAGCTGCTGGCTTATCTGTGGGAGTTTATTATCATCTGGTCCTCTGCAGTGCTGTGGTCCTCCCGATGGGCTGTCCACCTTTTCTCCAGGAGAGGAGGCAGGAGGACCCGCTCCCTTTTGCCACTTTACCCCCTCAGCCACCACAATATCATCACACAAACTGCAAAGACACAGGCAGATTTCTTTACTGGTGGGTTGGTATACTTTCAGAAAGAAACTATGGCACAGGAGGGACAAAGGCTGAAACTGAAGTAAATTTGTACTTTATGGGTCCAGAACCCATTCCCAGAGAGAAAATGACGTCCTTTCCTCTGGGAAAACTCCACACCTACCTGTACTCAAGGGAAGAGTTCTCACTCCTGGAATGCTTACCGAGAGCTGCAGTTTAATGAATCCCTCCCCTGCAATCTTTAGCAGGGTGAACATGAGAGTTTATCAACACTTTTAGCTTGGGAGACAATTAGAACATGATGGAGTATCTGTAATTTCATGGATGAGGGTGGACATGGATCCTTGAGTTCAAGTTTATTTTGCACCATTCTCAATTTCTGTACTAGTTGACCTCTTAAAGTAAGTATACCTCCACAAGACAAACATTAATTTTCTCAGATTCCACCAACCTAATAATACAATCTAAACCAATGATTCTTAACTCTGATGATTGTACCTAAGAATCAACCAGGGAGTTTGTTTTTTTGTTTTGTTTTGTTTTAACACCGATGCCTGGGCTCCATTCAGTGCTGGGTTTGGGCCCAGCCATTGTTATTTTTTTAAGGTTTCTCAGGTGAATCTAATGTGCAGCCAGGTTTGGAAACCACCAGTCTAAATCCACGGTGGGGAATGAGCAGTTCCCTAATCAGTAGGCTTGGTCTCAGAATTGGGCCTCTGTTCTCATGTCAAAGAATTGGTCTTTTAAAAATTCCTTTGATTCAGTAGTCCTCCTCTGACTGAAGTGTCAGGTGGGAAACAGAAGAGATAGATTACCAGTCCTTCCAACATGCACAGTTTACTTGGTCATCAATCTTTCCACTTTACCTAGTGATTCAGACATAAACTCAAACTTTTAACTGCTAAAAGGTAACACAGCTGATCAGTTTGAGTTTTATCTCTTTTCTTAACTTTTCTCTCCTTAAGGTCCTAATTATCAAAATTACAAAGAGAAGCAGTAGATAAGTACGAGAGGAGTCTAAGAAAAAACGAACAAACAAAAACAGAGAGAACCAGTAGAAAAGAGTAGAAAAAAATTTTGAAGACCCAATTAATTGACTGTTTGAATCATTGCCTTGTAACTGTCCTTCAGTGCCTGCCCTTGGCTGGACAGACAGAGGGATTTTCATACTTACCAATACCCTTCCCAGTAACTGACATGTCACTGGATCAGGGCACCCCAAATCAAATTTTACCTGTCCTATTTCCATTGACAACTGCCTCTGCCATTCATCCCAAATCAGTAGGAATTTCTCCTCCTAAGACCTTGGCCTTACATTCATTGAGCTCTTCACTGAGTTCACTGAGGTCCTCCGGTGGCCTCCATCCCCTTCTGTGACCAGAACTGTCCAGACTCAGAGAGAGGCTTCCCTTCATAGGGAGCTGCATGAGAAGAGAGAAAGAGTTTGTCCCAAAAAGACTGTATTAGAGTGGAGAGCGCCTACTGAGGTGGCCCAGAGTAGAAAGAGCCAGAGAGTTGAGTTGGAGCAGAATCCGGAGACAGGACAGAAATTGAAGATGAGAACCCTGAGGTCTAGAAGAATAAGTGGAGCTGAAAAGGGATCCATTTGCTACATTCAAGAATGGGATTCATTCACAATGGTGTCAAGCAGAAGTTCCTAATTCAGCTAGAGGACACTGGGCTTGGCTGGGGTGGCGGAAGAGAACCAGATGTCAGAAAGGGGCTTGGAGACTTGCCCATGTAGATTTGGACTACTCTTAGCTCAACAGAATCTCTCATCTCTCTGAAAATTGATTTCATTTCCAGGAAAAAAAATTATGAAAACTTTTCTGTCAGTGTGACAGGTGAAGTATAAATACTGAAAACAGATTCATATTTGTGGAGATAAATCCAAGTGTTTTGTTTCCCATGTAAAATTTAAACAAAACACCCAAACAGAAAAAAAATTTCCATTTGGAATGCAGTCTGGGTTCCCCAGATGTTTTGAAATGCTTTGCCAGATATTTAAACATAACCCAAAGTATATTTGGCTAGTACTTCCTTACTAAAATTTTGGGTATATTTGAGGGAAGGTGTATCCATATATTTCTGATTCATTTGCATTCAACTCATCAAACCAATATTTAGATGTCACTTCATTTCAAAAAATCTTTACAGAATTAAAAACCAGGAAGTTCTATTTTATAAAGCATAAACAAATTTGAACATCAAACTGTTCTTATTGATGGGATTTGCCTAGACTGAAGAGATTGAATGAATTCTAAACTTGGTAAAATACAACTCCCCACCTCCGTATGAGACTTATTTTGTCATTTGCAGAAGGTCACAAAGTTGTGCTCTTGGGAGAATATATGTATACTTTCTTTTTTTTTTTTGAGATGGAGTTTCACTCTTGTTGCCCAGGTTGAAGTGCAATGGCGCAATCTCAGCTCACTGCAACCTCTGCCTCCCGAGTTCAAGTGATTCTCCTGCCTCAGCCTCCTGAGTAGCTGAGATTACAGGCATGCACCACCACACCTGGCTAATTTTGTATTTTTGGTAGAGACAGGGTTTCTCCATGTTGGTCAGGCTGGTCTCAAACTCCCAACCTCAGATGATCCACCTGCCTCAGCCTCCCAAAGTGTTGGGATTACAGGCATGAACCACGGCACCCCACGGGAGAATATGTTTTAATGTGTTCTTGATTTGCATACAAAGCTTTGTTCATACCAAACTGGAGAAGAAACTTTAAAAGTATGAAAAGTTTCTGTTCTTTGTGTTGTGGTTCCAATCTCAATTTCTCATGGGATTCTATGTCACAGAACCAATTTTCTCATTACTAGCACTCAGGTCTCTTGAGGAAGAGATAGTCCTAGCATATGCCGCTCTCAGAGGAATAGGGTGAAGGGTTTTATTCATTGACTACGGTGTCTGCAATGGCAATAATTTACTTTTCCATAAATTGTAGTGATCATGTGAATGGCTTGTTACATTTAAAGAGAAAGTGTATAAAATCCCTAAATGGTTTTTCATGAGAGCTTATTAACAATTTTTGTCTTCAGTCATTCAGCTTTTCTACTGAGAAAGAATAATATAAGAAATGCTGGCATTGCAAATACCCAGGAGTTTAAGTAAAGATCACCTAAGATTGGCCAGATGACCAAAACTTTTAAATTCTTAGTCTCTTAGTCACCTCAAGGGATCCAAGCACAAAAACATTAGACTTAAGTTCAAGCGGTAATATGAAATGACATCAGAGTACCGGCCAAACGTTGGGAGCAAAAGGCAACATAAATGTGGGTATGAAGTAACAAATTCTTTATTGAAGGAATTCTTTTTAGCTACAACAATTGATAGTTTCTATTATAATCAAACCCTTTATAGCAGATTGATTTCATAAATCTTAATCGCTCAAATTCTTCACATTTCCCTGCATCCACAAAGTGTCATGTCATGTGATTTGCAGGGCCTTACCACTCTGGGATGAAGTCCCATACCCGTATTTTTTTTTTCATGAGTTATAAAAATTTATAATTTTATTGAGTTATAATTTGTATATAATAAAATCCACCCATTTTTAAATGTATAGTTTGATGAGTGTATACAGTTATATAATCACCACCACAATCAAGATATAGAACATTTCTGTCACTCAAAAAGGTATTCCTATGGCCCTGTGCAGCTAATCTAATTTCATCATCTCCAGCCTCAGGCAAAGACTAATCTGGTTTCTGTTACTATAGCTTTGCTTTTCCTAGAATTTCGTAAAAATTGAAACATACAGCATGCAGTCTTCCATATCTGGCTTCCTTTTCATTTAACATAATGCCTTTGAGATTCACCATGTTATTACATGTATCAGTAGTTTACTTCTTTTTGTTATTGAGAAGTACTCCATTATAAGGAAATACTATAATTTGTGTATACATTAATAAACAAATTGTTATTTGAATTGTTTTCAGCTTATAGCTACTGGACATGAAATTGCTATGAACATTTATGTACATATCTTTGGGTGAACACTTGTTTTTACTTCTCTAATGTAAACATCTAAGAACTGAATTACTGGGTCACATGATAAGTGTATATTAAATTTTGTAAAAAGCTTTTAAACTGTTTTTCAAAGGACTGCACCATTTCCCATTTCCCATTAGTAATGCAAGAGAGTTCCAGGTGCTCCATGTCCTCACCAATGTGTAGTATTATAAATATTTTTAATTTTAGCCATTCTAATGCATGTAATGGTACCTCATTGTGTTTTTAATTTGTGTTTCCCTAATGATGAATGAGCATTTTTCATGTCCTTATTTAGCATTTGGATATCTTCTTTGGTGAACTGGCAGTTCAAATCTTTTGCCCATTTGTTTCTCATTTATTATTTGAACCTCATTCAAAATGAAATAGATAGTAATCCATTATCAGTTAAAGAAATTAGATTTGTTCTTATACTTTTCACAAAGAAGGATCTGATGGCTTCAGTGGTGAACTTAATATTAAGGTATAACTATTACCAATTCAACTAGGAATACTTCCCAATTCATTTTATGAGTCCAGCTTTACCCTGATACCAAAATCAAAGACATTACAGGAAAAGAAAACTAAAAATCAATTTCCCTAATGACATAGCCCCCCCCACCCAAATTTAACAGATTTGAGCAAATCAAATCCAATAATATATAAAAAAGGTAATATATCATGACCAAATGGTTGATATTTGTCTCAGAATGTAAAGTCGGTTTAATATTAAAAACGATTAGTGTAATTCATCATATTAGCAGAATTAAAAAGTAAAATTGACTATCTCAATAGATGCACATAAAGCATTTGACAAAATTCAATATCCATTCATGATAAAAGCTCAGCAAACTAGAAATAGATGGGAATTTCTTCATTCTGATCAAAAGTCAGGCATGGAAGACCTACAGGTAACATTATAGTTAGTGGTAAAAGACTGAATGCTTTCCTTTAGGATTATGTCCTGTCTTACTACTCTTACTACTTGTATTCATCACTGTACTGGAGATCCTGGAAACGGGGCAGAGGTGGGGTACGGTGGAGGCAGAGGGTAGAGAAAGCATGGCGAGTGGACAAGAGGAAGTAAAACTTTCTTCATTTGCAGGCAACATGATTATCTACATGGAAAATCTTAAAGAATTCTCAAAAAGGTTACAAGAATGAATAAGTGAGATTAGAAAAGTTGAAGTATGCAAGTTTATTAAACAAAGATCAATTGTATCCTTTTTAGTCACTAAATTAGGATTCTCTAGAGGGACAGCACTAACAGGATAGCTGTATATATAAAGGGGAGTTTATTAAGGAGTATTGACTTACACGATCACAAGGTCCCACAACAGGCCATCCGCAAGCTGAGGAGCAAGGAAGCCAGTTCGAGTCCCAAGGCTGAAGAACTTGGAGTCCAATGTTCAAGGGCAGGAAGCATCCTGCATGGGAGAAAGGTGTAGTCTGGGAGGCTAAGTCAGTCTAATGTTTTCATGTTCTTCTGCCTGCTTTTATTCTGGCCACACTGGCAGCTGATTAGATTGTTACCACCCAGATTAAGGGTGGATCTGCCTTTCCCAGTCCACTGACTCAAATATTAATCTCCTCTGGCAACACCCTCACAGACACACCCAGGAACAATACTTTGCATCCTTCAATCCAACAAGTTGACACTCAGTATTAACCATCACAGTCACAAAGAATTAGGACTTGAGAATTTAAAATATAACATTTGGGCTGGGCGTGGGGGCTCACACCTGTAAGCCTAGAACTTTGGGAGGCTGAGGTGAGTGAATCACAAGGTCAGGAGATCGAGACCATCCCGGCTAACATGGTGAAACCCCGTCTCTACTAAAAATACAAAAGATTAGCCGGGCGTGGTGGTGGGCGCCTGTAGTCCCTGCTACTCGGGAGGCTGAGGCAGGAGAATGGCATGAACCCGGGAGGCAGAGGTTGCAGTGAGCCAAGATTGCACCACTGCACTCCAGCCTGGGCGACAGAATGAGACTCCGTCTCAAAATAAAAATAAAAATAAAAAAATAATAAAAATAATGTAAAATAAAATAAAATGTAACACAATGGCATCTAAAAACATGAAAATACCTAGGTATAAATTTAACAAAATGTGTGCAACACCTCGATACTAAAGCATAAAACTTCATAGAATGAAATTAAAGAAAGAGGTTAATAGATATTCCATATTTATGGGCCAGAAAACTCAATAATGTTAAAATCTTAGTTCTTCCCAAATTAATCTATAGACTCAACACAATCCAAATCAATATTATAACAGATTTTTTGTAGAAATCAATAGTTATTTAAACATTTTTATAAAAATGCAAAAGAACTAAAATTCTCAAAATTATTTTGAAAAAGAAAAAAGTTGGAGGAATTACACTGTCTGATTTTAAGGTTTCACAAAGCTGCATAATTAGGGCAATGAGGTGTTGGATAGACAGATAGATCCATGACACGGAATGGTGGCTTAGAAATAGCTCTACACATATATTGTCAATTGATTTTCAGTGAAGGTGTCAATGTAATTCCACAGGGAAAAGAAAGTCTTTTCAAAAAGCCACTGGATGTCCATAAGAAAATAAAACGATTCTTTACCCTGATCTCACACCTTATACACAATTTATACACATAAACGGATAATAGAACTAACTGTAAGAGCTAAACTATAAAGCTTCTAGAAAAAAATATGTTTTTAAAAAATGGAACTGGGTTAATGCAAAGACTTTATTATACAGGATACAGAAAGCACAAACCTTGAAAGATAAAAATTAATTAACTGGACTTCTTTAAAATTATAAACTTTAGCTCTTCAAAAATCACTGTTAAGAAAATGAAAAGGCAAGCCACAGAGTTGGAGAAAATACTTGTAAAACATATATATTATAAAAGATTGTAGCCAGAATGTATAAAGAACTCTTTAAGCCATTTAAACAGGTGTGTAATAGTATCTGATTGGGGTTTTAATTTGTTTTTTCCTAATGATGAATGATAGTATTTTTTGTTTTTTCGTCTGTTTCTGTTTTGTTCTGTTCCATTTTTAACCACCCATATCTCACCTTTGGTAAAGTGTTTGTTCAAATCATTGCCTATTCTTTTCTTTATATTGGGGTGTTTTCCCTCATATTTATTTTCTTTCTTTCTTTCTTTTTTTTTTTTTTTTGAGACAGGGTCTCGCTCTGTCACCCAGGCTGGAGTGCAGCTACAATGTTGTGATCTCAACTCGCTGCAACCTCTGCCTCTCAGTTCAAGCGATTCTCATGTCTCAGCCTCTTGAGTAGCTGGGATCACAGGCATGCACCACCATCCCCAGCTAATTTTTTGTATTTTTAGTAGAGATGGGGTTTCGCCATGTTGGCCAGGTTAGTCTCGAACTCCTGGCCTCAGGCAATTCACCCACCTCAGCCTCCCAAAGTGCTGGGATTACAGGTATGAGCCACCACACCTGGCTGTCCTGTATTTATTTTAATGTCTGTTTGATCTGTAATGCTGTCTTCTCACTCGTGCCAGATATTGATGATTTTGGTCTTTTATTTTTTAAAATTAGTCTCACTAGAGGGTAGATCCATTTTATTAATTCTGTCAAAGCTTTTAGTTTTAATATCTCTCTTTTTCGTCCATTTTGTTTTGTTTATTTATGCTCTCATTTTTATTATTTCTTTCATTTTTACTTTTTAGGAGTTTAGTTTGCTTTTCTTTTTGTAGTTTCATAAGGAGGAAACTGAGATGATTGATTTGAGATCTTCCTTCTTTTCTAATTTAAGCATTAAATATTACAAATTTCTCTTGAATCATTGTACTGGTTGATTTCACAAGTTTTGATACATTGTGTTTTCATTACCATTCATTTAAAAATATTTCCTAATTTTCCTTACAATTTCTTCTTGGATCCATGAAATATTTAGAGGAGAGGGGAGTTTTGATTTGTTTTGTTTTGTTTTGTTTCTTGTTTGTTTGTTTATTTGTTTTTGAGACAGGGTCTCGTTCTGTCAACCAAGCTAGATGGCGGTGGTGTGATCATAGCTCACTATAGCTTCAGTCTGATAGGCTCAAGTGATCCTCCCACCTCAGCCTCCTGAGTAGCTGAGACCACAGGCATGCATCACCACACCTGGCTATTTAAGAAATTTATTTATTTATTTTTTGTAGAGATGAGTTTTCACTATGTTGCCCAAATTGTCTCAAACTCCTGGACTCAAGCAATCCTCCCACCTCAGCCTCACAAAGTACTCATTACAGGCATGAGTCACTTCCCCTGGCCAGAAGTGAGCTTTTAAATTTCCAAATATTTGGGAATTTTCCAATATCTTTTTGTTTAGAACTTAATTTTTGTGGTCAGAGAATAATACACAGTATATGGTTTAAATCTTTTAAAACTTATTGAGATGTTTTACAGCCTATGATGTTGTCTATCTTTGTAGATATTTCATGTTCTCTTGAAAAGAGTATGTATTTTGCTCTTGTTGGATAGAGTGTTCTCTAAATGTCAATTAGGTCTATTGATGAATGGTGCTGGGCAAGGCTTCTATATTTTTACTAATTTTTGTCTACTTATTCTGTCAGTTTATTGAGAGATAAATATTGAAATCTCCTATATTTGTCTTTTTCCTTTTAATTCTGATTCTTTGTTCTTATTTTAAGAATAGTTTTCAGTTTACAAAGATAGTACAGAGCATTCCCACACGCACTGAACCCAGTTTCCCCTGCTGTTAATATCTTACATTGCTATAGTTCTTTTGTTGCATGAAGGAACCAACATGGCTTTTAACTAGACCATATAGTTTATTCAATGTCATTATTTCTTTCTTAGTATCCTTTTTCTGTTCCAAGATCTAATCCAGTATATTGCATACCGTTTAGTCATGAAATCTCCTTAGCCTTTTCTTGTCTATGACAGTTTCTCCTGACTATCCTTATTTTTAATGACCTTGACAGTTTTGAGGAGTTCTGGTCCAATATTGTGTACACTGTTCCTCAATGTGGGGTTGTCTGATGTTTTTCTAATGGTTAGACTGATGCTATGGGTTTGGAGAAGGAAGATCACAGAGGTGAAGTGCCATTCTCATCACATCATATCAAAGGTACATGCTGTCAATGACTTATCATTGATGAAGTTAACCTTGACTAGTAGGCCAAGGTGGCATTTGCCAGGTTTCTGCACTGTAAAGTTACTTTTTCTCTCCTTTCCATACTTTACTCTTTGCAAGCAAGTCAGTAAGCACAGCCACACTCAAGGGGAGGGTGAAATATATATTATTTGGGATACTTCTACAAGGAGATTTGTGTCTTCTTTTTTATCTCTTCTATCATTTTTACATCCGTGTTGATTTAAGGGCATGTATTTTGTACTTTAGGATATAATTCAATACCACATTATTTATTTTGTTGCTCAGAATGTTCCAACTTTGGCCATTGGGAGCTCTTTCAGCTTGGCTCCAGTTCTGTCAGGTTTTGCTTCATGTTTTTTGAAGTTCTCTTATGAGGTGCATACATGTTTAGGACTGTTATTTTCTCCTACTGAATTTATTCCTCTCCCATTAAGAAATGTTTCTGTTTGTCTCTGGTATTATTTCTTCTGTGTGCATCAATATATTGAGTTCATGGGTAGACTGATTAAAAAAAAAAAAAAACCCAGGAGGCTTCTGGAAGATCTTCTGCTCTGATCAGGGTTATCCTAGTTATTTCAGTCTAGGGCTACAAAGCAATGCTTGAATCACCACCAGATCAGACCTATCAAGGAGAAATCCAGTTGGCAAGAAGGAGCTGGATTGCCTAAAAGTATTTTCAAATATCACAGTCTTGAATTTTCTCAAACCAACAGGAAATTAAAATTTATTGCAAACTCCTGTATCAAGGCTCACAAACCAGAATGAGTCAAAAAATGAGATGATGAAATGTCAGGACTGATTTATGAGGTTTTGGTTTGTGAACTCTTTGGTTACTCCCTATCTGTCTTTTTCGGTCTGTCTCAGTTTCTTGAAAACTTTTCCTAAATTATGTAAATCATGCCTGGTGGGGCCCATGATTTCTGCTCATATTGGGAAGAGAAAACTGTCCTAATGCCCTTCTGTCATTCCTTCATCTGTTCCTCCCTGCCTCGTTCTTTTCCTCTTTTCTCAATCTCTCTTTGCTTTCCTCCTTGTTACTAAACATTTATTTATCAAGTGCCCACTATGCATAAAGTCTGGTAGTACAGTTGCTCTCAAACTTTTTTGATCATGATCAATACTAAGAAACACATTTTTATATCAAAACCCAAAACCCAGTTCTCTCTCATACACACACACACACACACACAAACACACACATTTCACTAAACAACTCTCCTGTAGGCACATTAGTCTGCTCAGGCTGCCATAACAAAATATCATAGACTGGGTGGCTTAAACAGAAATGTATTATCTCACAGTTCTGGAGGCTAGAAGTCCAAGATCCAGATCCTTCAGGGTAGGTTTCTGGTGAGGGCTCTCTTCTGGCTTGCAGATGGCCACCTTCTCACTCTCTTCACATGTGTGTATATAAGAGGGAAAGAGAGAGAGCATGCTCTCTGGTATCTCTTCTTAGAATGACTCTAATCCTATCAGATCCACCCCTATGATTTCATTTAATCTTAATTACTTCCTTACTCCAAATAGAGCTACTACAAATAGAGGGGGTTAGGGCTTCAAATTATGAATTTGGGGTGAGGGAAATATACATGCAGTTCATAACATTAGATATTTTGCTATCAGACATTTTCTGTTCTATTTCATTCTGATTATTTTAATTTAATGTTGGTGACACCCACTAAACTAATTTCATGATCTGCTACTGGGTCAGGGCCTATATTTGAAAAATGCTGCTGGGAAGAATATAAGAAGTTAAAAGGCAAAGGTCCTACCTTCTAGAGGCTAACATTCTAATTGGGAGAGTAGGGCATGGTCTTCAATTGCAGCAACCTGTGGCACTATGAGACGTGTGTTTATCAAGAGCAGAGCAGAGTTTGCCTGGAGTGACATGGGGATACTGAGTGGAGGAAGTGGGGTTTGAGTCAGGTCCTGGTGGGTGGATAGACCAGGACCCACATCAATACCATGTCCTTTGGACAGTTTGCCATGGGATGCACGTCTTCAGGATGCCCGCCCCACATCTGCAGACCCTCAGAGCCCTGCAAAAATGTGAAAGGAGGCCAGGCGCGGTGAATCATGCCTGTAATCCCAGCACTTTGGGAGGCTGAGGTGGGCAGATCATGCCTGAGTTTGAGAGCAGCCTGACCAACATGGTGAAACCCCGTCTCCACTAAAAATACAAAAATTAGCTGGGCATGGTGGCACACACCTGTAATGCCAGCTACTCAGGAGGCTGAGGCAGGGGAATTGCTTGAATCTGGGAGGCGGAGGTTGCAGCGAGCCAAGATCATGCCATTGCACTCCAGCCTAGGCAATAGAGCAAGACTCCGTCTCAAAAATAGTAATAATAATAATGTGAAAGGAGTGGATGTTGGGCTTCTTACCTCAGTAAGCAGTGTGTCCCCTGCCTGGAGACAGCTACCTGAGTGGTGGGAATCAGATAGCCCTGCCAACCTGGCCAGCCTGTGGGGGTGCCTGTCAGAGCCTCATAACTGTCCAATGGAGTGGTGTTCAAAAGTTCCTATAACTTTTATCTCAGGAGACTGAAGTTATACTGCCAGGGCTACAAGTGGGCAAGTGAATTTATGGGCCTCATCTTTGCCTACTTGTGGACATTGCCAGACCAGAGCCTCAGATCACCATCCAATTTAGGACCATTTTGACATGAGTAACAGGTTTGGGCTGAGAATAGCCCCAGTTGGAAAGTGTATGGGGTCGAAAATAGTAAGATCAACAACTATGGGTTTGAATCGCGACTCCAGCACAGTTAACAGACTTTAGGCAAGACACTCTCTCATTCCTCATTTCTCATCTGTAAGATAGGGTAGTATTAGCCCCAGCCTCATAGGGTCATTTGAAAATGAGCTGAATTAACATCTCTACAGTGGTTAGAACAGTGTCTGGCATAATACACACTATGAAATAGTATGTTAACTAAAGCCATTACTACTGTTTATTAAATCTTTTTATATTGGCTACCGTGCTAATTGCCTGAGATATGTTATTTGATTTGATCCTCACATCAACACTATGAGGCAGTATTATTATCTTAAAGAAAAATAAACTAGGATCTAGAAAATGTAAATAACTTCCCAATAGCAAGCAGCTGGTAAATGACAAAGTTGGGTTTGAAAAGTGATGGTGATGATTTTAACCATTATAAATGCAGATGATTCTGTTTTATGGTTATATAAAATATTGACATGGTTCCAGAGTCAACTGTACACAAATTTAGCTTCTGTACCTGTCTCTTCCATCCTACTCTTGTCGTTCCTATATAGATAACTGATTTTTTAAAATTGTTTTTCAGGCCAGGTGCAGTGGCTCATGCTTGTAATTCTAGCACTTTGAGAGGTTGAGGCAGGTGGATTGCTTGAGCTCAAGAGCTCGAGACCAGCCTGGGCAATATGGTGAAACCCCATCACTACCAAAAAATACAAAAAATTGTCCAGGTGTGGTGGCATGTGTCTGTGGTCCCTGCTACTAGGCAGGTTGAGGTGGGAAGATCACTTGAGCCTGGGAAGTTGCTGTGAGCAAGGATGGCGCCACTGCACTCCAGCCTGGATGACAAAGTGAGACTCTGTCTCAAAATAAATAAATAAATACACAAATAAAATAAAATAAGACTGTCTCTCTTTTTCTTTTAAAAAGCTATAAGCAAGGCCGGGCGCAGTGTCTCACGTCTGTAATCCCAGCTCTTTGGGAGGCCAAGGTGGGAGGATCATGAGGTCAGGAGATTGAGACCATCCTGGCTAACACGGTGAAACTCGGTCTGTACTAAAAATACAAAACAATTAGCGAGGCGTGGTGGCGGGCACCTGTAGTCCCAGCTACTCGGGAGGCTGAGGCAGGAGAATGGCATGAACCCGGGAGGCGGAGCTTGCAGTGAGCTGAGATCGCTCCACCGCACTCCAGCCTGGGCGACAGAGTGAGACTCCATCTCAAAAACAAAAACAAAAAACAAAAAACTATAAGCATGTATTGTATATATAGGTATATGTGTTTATATATATATATATACATATATAGTATGATCGTTCTATGGTAGGGAGTTTGGTTCTATGAGAGAGTTTGATTCCAGGACCCCCACAGGTACCAAAAGTGAAGGATGCTCAAGTCCCTAATATCAAATGGCATATAACCTATGCACATCCTCCTATGTACTTCAGCTCATCTCTAGATTACTTATAATACCTAAGACAATATAAATACTATGTAAATAGTTGTTATACTGTGTTGTTTACGGAATAATAAGGGGGAAAAGTCTGTACATGTTCCGTACAGATGCAGCCAAACATTTTTTTTCCTGAATATTTTTGTTCCTTGGTTGTATGAATGTAGGGATGCAAAACCCATGGATAAAGAGGGCCGACTGTACTCCCATTCTTAAACAGTGGCAGGCTGTTTATCTAAAAAATATACATGTATTTTTTCCCACTTTGCTTTTTTTGTTTTTTACTTACCAGTATTTACTACCTAAGATCATACCCAAATCCCCATTACTTGCTTCTGTTGCAGAGTACTCCATCGTGTACCTGTACCGTAGTTTATTCAACTCATTCCTATTGATGGACATATAGGGGGTTCCAGTCTTTGCTTTACAGATGTTGCTGCAGTGAATAGCTTTGTGCATACAACGTTTCATATATTTTCCAGTGTATTTTGGGATAGATCCCTGAAAGTAGGCCTGCTAGGTCAAGAGGGAAATGTGGACATGTTTTTGCTCGATCTTGCCAAAGCCCCTTCCATGGAAGTTGTAGCATTTTGCACTACTATGTCCCCACAGTCTTCCCAAGAAACATGCTTTCAAATTTTTGTCAAGAAAAATTTTAAAATAATTTTTTCCTTCTTAGAGAAACAATATGTGTTGTTTTTAGATATTTTGGGGGGAAAACGCACACTCTGAAATTCTCAGCAATCCCTTTTCCTAGAATTGCTTTGCCATTAAGTATTTAATGGCTAGTCCTCATGTGGGAAATTCAGGATCCTTCCTTCCCAGTATCTCCAGGTAATCGTGGGAGGGTTTAGCCAACTCTTTTGGTCATGCCAGGCTTCCAGTTACCATTCCAGTTGATTCCATGGTGCCTGCCTGTGCCCCTGCCCTCCATGAGTCATCTCCTTCGCGCTGATCATATCCATCTCTTTCTGCTCTAAATAACCACAATCCAAAGCTGTGTATGGAGCTGACGTTACTGAAGGCTGTGGCAGTAGAGGAGTCACATTCACACAGCAACAGCCCACAAGCTTCAGGGGAATAGCAGACAACAGCAGCCCCTGGCCCCCAGCCACCAGCAAGGAATTCTCAGTGCCACAGCCCCAGCCTCCAGATGCCCTGGGCTTGCTGTGCTCCTTCCTCAACTACCCACATCTCTTCCTTCCCACTCGCAAACCCAAGCTTCTTACTTTACTGTGCAAAGAATCTTAGCTTCCATTGTCACACCAGCTCCCTCTAGTTTAGAGTTTCCATCATTTTTGCTCATAAAATGACTCATCTCAGTGTTTTGATGATGAAAACAGTTTTTATACATAAAAGAAATTCTACCAGCATATAAATGCATTTTCCTTCCAAGTAAATTTTAAAAATATAAAGAATAAAACCCAAATCATCCATAATCCTTTCACCTAGACAGAGATGAACACTGTCAACAGATTCGTATAATTCATTCAGGACTGCCCCCTAGGTTGTGTGGGACACTAGGTGAAAAACTTTTTGCAAAACTTCTGTCTATAAGCAATATCTGAGTAACCCCAAATCAGCAGGTCAGCACCATCCTAGCTGCCCAGTGTTGAATAATCCCACGAAAAAATCCTTGCCAGGCAGGAGGAACACTCCTAAACCTGGAGTCCAACCGGAATAACCCCATAAACACAAGGCTGCAGCTCCCTGGACCATCTGGTTGACTCCCAGCGCCCAGAACAGGGAGTGGCACAGGGTCAGGGTATCCCAAAAAAAGGAGAAACATGGGCCGAGCACCCCACTTGGACATCCCTGCTGGTCTTGACTGGTCCTGGACACCAAAGAAGGACTTCCTTGGAGAAAGGCACGTAAAGCTGGGGAGCGGGACAAGAATGAGGCACAGGGCCCAGTATAGGGCACTGTTTGTCAGTCTAAGGATGGTACCATATCTGCTAACAAAGCTGTGTAAACCAGTGCCAGGATCTCATATCCCGTTATGCTAATCAAATTGGTATGGAGCAAAGCACACATATCTCTTTTATTATTATTTTATTTGTTAGCAGTGGCCAAGCTTACGGGATTTTATTTAATTTTTAGTTCTTAATTTTTGTGGGTACATAGTAGTTGTATCTATTTATGGGGTACATAAGATGTTTTGATACAGGCCTGCAATATATAACAATCACATCATGGTAAACGGGGTATCCATCCCCTCAGGCATTTATCTTTTGTGTACAAACAATCCAATTATACTCTTTTAGTTGTTTTTAAGTGTATAATTAAATTATTATTGACTATTGTCACCCTGTTGTGCTATCAAATACTAGGCCTTATTCATTCTAATTATTATTATTTTTTTTTAATCCATTAGCCATTCCTGCCTCCCCCTCACCCCTCCACAACCCCATACCTCTTTCAGAAGCTGTCCAGGGATTTTTTACCACGGAGATAGAGTTGAGAGCATTCAACTTAATAGTGCTTAAAATCCTTGCTTCTTCCCTTCCTGGGAAATTGAGATTATAATATTGAAGGAACTGGGCCCAAGCCACCCAGTGGGCCAAGACCAGAGCCCTGATATCCTGCGTGTACCCACACCCCACTCCCCACTTGTCTTAAGAGGCTGAGTGTCTAGTCTGCTCAGTTCCTTCCACCTAGCATGACTTGAGAACTCCCTTCTTCTCTCTCTCTCTTTTTTTTTTTTGAGATGGAGTCTTGCCGTGTTGCCCAGGCTGGAGTGCAATGGCGTGATTTTGGCTCACTGTAAGCTCTACCTGGCCGGTTCAAGCAATTCTCCTGCCTCAGCCTCCCGGAGTAGCTGGGATTACAGGTGCGCACCACAACGCCCAGCTGGTTTTTGTATTTTTAGTAGAGACGGGGTTTCACCATGTTGGCCAGGCTGGTCTCGAACTGCTCACCTTAGGTGATCCACCTGCCTCAGCTTCTCAACGTGCTGGGATTACAGGTGTGAGCCACTGCACCTGGCCCTTTCTTCTCTTTTGATGTAGTTTTTAGGTACTGTAGCTGCCAATAACATCTCTGCTGTTACTGCCCTTACTAATCTTTACACTGTCGAGCTAAACGTGTGCTCATTAATAGCTGGGAAGGGTCTTAAGAAAGGACGCAGCCTTTTTCAACTAATCGGCATTGATCATTTCCTTTGGTTAAACTGGCTGAGACAAAACCTAGAGGGGTGCTTGTTCTTTTTTGTAATCAGTGTGACACCATAAGGAAGTGCAGGTGATGTGACTTCCAGGCCTATTCCCGAAGGCTCAGAAACAGGCTGAGAGCAGAGAGGAGCTGAGAGCACACATTTCCCTCTGCTGATGTTCAATTACAGGGCTGGCCTGCTGACAGCTGACAGGTCTGGTTCAGACATTGTAGCCCAAGCTGGGGTTTGGATTCTTTCAAACCATCTACACATAAGGAAGGGAAAACACCAACATGATTTTCTCTGACACTTTCCCTGAGTTCCTTTTCCTTTATTATTGTTAGAAATTCCAGAAAGAAAAACACTGAATTAAGCATTACATACATTCCTCTCTGGATGAGAACTGGGTGTGTGGATTCTTGGGTTTATGATTGAAATTCTTGTATACCAAGTACTTGGTAGCCCAGGAAAGGCCAGAAAATCCTCATGCCTACCTTTCTTTGGCTATAAAATGGGCTCAACACATTGGCTTCAAAGGCCAAGCTACTCACTCTGGCCTTGTTTGAATTTTCCTGATAGCTTGTTGGGATGGTTGAGAAAGATGTGTCCTCTCCTAAGCAGCAGCTAACCTGAGCTGGAATGTCAGTCAGGTCCCGGCAGGAGTAGACGGTGCACTCGGAAGAGAGTTTTTGAATAGATGATTTACAGAGGTGTGGGTAAACCTATGAGAAATGAGGAAGTGCCCTGGGGCTAATGACAGCACTGTGGCCTTCCCATCCCCAGGCCTGAAAGGACAGGAAGAGAAAGTGGTTTTAGGAATCTGGTGAGACCTGTCATTGGAGGAGCTGTGGTCTTCAGTAGAGATGCAGCCCCTGCCAATACACCGCCCAGCAGGGAAAGGTTGGGGAGTAAATACCCCAAACTCATTCAGCCCCACTCTCTGATCTCCTACTGTGCCTCCCTTTGGCTGAACCCAGCAGGAAACCAGAAGGCAAGAGAGCCCAGCTGCTGCAGCCCAAAGAGGTCAGCCTCTGGGGCACAGAACAGGGTGGAGAAAGAGAGTGAATCCCATAGGGCAAAAGGAGAATATCCCCTAGAGCTGGGCAAACAGTCCCATAGCTCCCCATCCCAACAACAAGTCTCCAAATATACATCTCCAATGTACGCACCTCCTTCAAGATTGTGTCCTGATGCTCACTGTTAACACAATGATGTACACAAAATCACACAATCAACTGTAAAGACCTACACATATTCCAATATATTACTATGGTTGCTATTGGAATTAGAAACCTAGCCATTAGATGTCAGGGACTAAGCAAATAGAACAATGTAGCAACTGTCAGCCCCGCAGGCTGTTATCAGGCTCCCTCCAACTCTGTGCTTTGGTGCCTGTGCTCCATCTGTGACCAGGTGGCCCCACTGGAAATTCCAACAGCATAAGCTACAGTCATTCTGCCTGCTCAGTGTTGATTTTCCTCTCTCCTCAGCTCCTGCAGGGTGGAATGTCAGCTAAGTGGCAGGGAGCCTGCTCACCAAGGGGCTGGCTGATTGCTTAGGAAACCCATCCCTCTACTGGAATTTAATAAAAACCACCCACCAGACACAGAGTGGGGGCACTGGCTCTTTAAATGATGCTTTTCTTTAAGGGGGGACAAATCTATCTGTGTCAGTAAAAGAAAGAAGAGAAAGAATCTAGTTATTCAAAGATGGAAGAAAAAATGTTTTTAATTTGTAACTTTGCTAATTTCATTCTCCTGCTCAAACTCTTTGATGGCTATCATTGCCTAGGGAATACATTTTAAATGCTTTAGCCTGAGATCTGGCCTCAGCTTTTGCTACCACACCTTTCATTACTCTCCTTCAATTATCCTTCTTCCATCAAATTGCGTGACTCAGAGGACATTTTCTGGGCAATTCCAGGTATCCTCCCATACACAGCTTTTTCATGCTATAGACCAGTGGTTCCCAACACAGGGTGTTCTTGCCCCTCAGGGGACACTTGGCAGTGTCTAGAGCCATTTTTGGTTATTACACTGGGACAGGGGTGCTACTAGCATCTGGTAGATAGAGAGTCCAGGGATATCACTAAACATCATACAATGCACAGGCCAGGCCCTGACAACAAAGAGCAGCATGGTAGCAGGACTGAGACTGTGCCTGACTGTCTCCCCACTCTCTCCATCTTGGGTATTCATCGATTCATTGATGAACCTTGTGTATTCACCATAGTGAAACCTGCATTGTCCAGGACACTAGCCACTTATCACGTGTGGCTGTTGAGTACTTAAAATGTAGTTTGTCCAAACCGGATGTGTTGTGTCAAATGTTAATCAGATTTCAAAGACTTCGTATGAAAAATAGAATGTTATTGTTCCATTGATAATGTTTATGTTGATGACATGCTGAGATTATAATATTTTGTATATTCTGGGTTAAATAAAATACACCATTAAAATTAATTTTACCTTTTTTTACTGTATTAAAGTAGCTACTAGAAGATTGTAAATTACAGGTATAACAGAACTGTAATGTTATTAACACTGGTCCAGAACAGGGATTGGCAAACTTTTTCTGTAAAGGGTCAGATAGGAAATAATTTAGGCTTTGTGTGTCTCTGTCACATTTCTCCTCCTCCTTCTCTTTCTCCTCCACATTTTAAAAATATAAACTTTTTTTTTTTTGAAACAGTGTCTCGCTACATTGCCCAATCTGGTCTTGAACTCTTGGCCTCAAGCAATCCTCCCAACTCGGCTTCCCAAAGTGCTGGAATTATAGTCATGAGCCACTGTGCCTGGCCAAAATACAAATCTTTTAAAAAATACAAAACGCTCTTAAACTTTTTAAAAATATAAAACCTTTTAAAAACACAAAAGAAACATTCTCGGCCGGGCGCGGTGGCTCAAGCCTGTAATCCCAGCACTTTGGGAGGCCGAGACGGGCGGATCACGAGGTCAGGAGATCGAGACCATCCTGGCTAATATGGTGAAACCCCGTCTCTACTAAAAAATACAAAAAACTAGCCGGGTGAGGTGGCGGGTGCCTGTAGTCCCAGCTACTCGGGAGGCTGAGGCAGGAGAATGGCGTGAACCCGGGAGGCGGAGCTTGCAGTGAGCTGAGATCCGGCCACTGCACTCCAGCCTGGGCGACAGAGCCAGACTCTGTCTCAAAAAAAAAAAAAAAAAAAAAGAAACATTCTCAGTTTGAGGGCCATATGAAAAACAGGCCTTGGCCCCAGATTCAGATGGTGGGTCACAGTTCATAGCTCGTGGCCCTGTGGAGGTCAGTGAACTCCTGAAGCAACTCTTCCCTCCTGTCCTTCCACAGACGGCTTCTTGGACTTCACTGCATCCTTCCTCTCATCAAGTCTGGTATCTGCATCTCAGCCCTTTCTTAATCCATGGCTCCTAGAAGTTGATATAGTCTTTCCCAATGTGGATCCTCCAGAGAGACTGGCATGATGCCTCACACCAAGCATGAGGAGGGAGGTGGTAGCATACAGGGGTGAGGTGCCCAAGGTGTGGCTGGGTCTTGACCTTGCCCTCCATGACCTTCCATTTTCCTTACTTCTAAGTGGAGCAAATGACAGAGTCTCACTCAGACAGTGAGTGTGAAGATGAATGCAAAAATAGACAAATGGAGCACTTAGCACTTTGCTTTGAACATGGTGTGCTTCTCATTATTATTGTTAACATTTTTATATGAGTCATTATTGTAATTTTTGAAACTTACATGTTTGTTGAGTTACAGAGATGAAAGAAATGTGAAAATGATTCTTGTTATTCTTCTTATTAATAGTTACTTTTAAAAACTGAGTTTTTATTGAATTGCATTTTAAAGTCTATAGAACTATGGTCTACTACTTTCAAGAATTTGACTGTTTTTCCAGTGAGTTACATACATGCATAAATGTGTATATGTTGGCAGCTCAGAATTAACAGAGTATTTTTTTAAGTTCTAAATTCCTCTCAAATGGGAACGAAGTGTTCTCCTGACCCTTTCTACACTCCTTATTACTGTCGACATCTGCAACTAATTGTTGATCTATAAGTCAAAACTGTGACCAATGTAAAAAACCTTTAGCAAAGCCTCCCTGGGCTTGGGTGACCCTTCTTAATGTATTTCAGATTAAGACTGAAACAAGCCACCTTTTAACTGTCCAACTGAGCACCAAACAGTAGCGGTGAGTATTTATCAAACATCAAATAATGACATGATCAGATGACATGCTTACCAGCGAAAATCTAATTTAAAGCTTTAAAAATGTTTCATTTGAATTTTCAAAACCCAGACTTTTTGATAGGTACAAAGAAATATATTTTCAGTGTGCAATTTGATTGACTAAAGTAACTAAATGTCAACAAAATCAAATTTTGACCATCTGAATATCTTTGTCGTAAATGAATGGCATTTTAAGAAACCACAGGAAAAGGCAACATCCCATTTTGGTGAAGAATCCGGGTTCTGGAATAAACAGACACAAGTTTATGCCCCAGCTCTGTCATTTACTAGCTGGGTGATGCAGGGCAAGTTACCCAACTTCCTTGAGCCTCATCTGTGACATGGGGGCAACAGAAGCTTCCTTGTAGAAGAATCCTTGTGATAATTAAATGTGATGCATTTGAAGGGAAGCATTTGGCACACGGCAGACTATGTGTTTCAAACACTAGTAAAAGAAAGGCTACAAAATGTATAGTCTAGACGAGCAATAATATCTTTTTAAAAATTAAACTAGGCTGGGGTGCAGTGGCTCACACCTGCAATCCCAGCATCTTTGGGAGGATCGCAAGCAGTTGCTGAGGATAGCAAGACCCTCATCTCTACAGAAAGAAAAGACCCTCAGCTCAACAGAAAGAAAAGAAAAGAAAAGGAAAGAAGGAAGGAAAGAAGGAAGGAAGGAAGGAAGGAAGGAAGGAAGGAGAAAGAAGAAAGAAAGAAGGAAAGAAAGAAAGAAAGAGAGAGAGAAAGAGAGAGAAAGAAAGAGAAAGAAAGAGGAAGGAAAGCGGGGGAGAAGGAAAGAAGGAAGGAAGGAAGGAAAATAAACAAACTAAATAAAGGTAATGGACATTATAGAATTATAGGCTATTTGTGTGTACTGACTGGTTTAGTTTGTATTCTTCAGAATAGTTAAACAAATAAATCTGTTTTCCTCACTTTGCAGCTGACTACCCAGAGTTGCTCTGTAGGAAGCAGCTTGTTGCAAACCAACAACCCGCTACCTGTCACTAGATTTCAGTTTCATTCCCTCCAGTGGATGATTACTTACCTCTTCTAGCTCTCTCCCAGGGCAGAGCCTACATTTTCTGTCACTCTCATCACACCCTCCAAAATTGGTAAAAATCTATCCAGCCATTTTCGCGAGATGTGGTAAAGTCAAAGAAACAGAAACTTCACATCTAGAATACAATTTTGTTTATTTATACTCCATGTGATTCCAAAGTCAGATTTTATGTGATCAATATTCATGAATTTTTAAATTACGGATAGCCTTGAGAATGAGGATTCGATTTTCAATTTTTTTCTTGACATCTCCTGCATGTCTTGAGCTCTGGGCCAGCCATCTGTGTAACTGCAGACATCGTCTTCCACTTCAGCTGCTACTTCTTAGCCTTGGGGCACTTTCCTGTGAAATGAGAGGGCAGAGGCAGGATCCCCGGAGCCAAGGACGCAGAGGCAGTGGCCATATTCCCTTCAAATGGACAAGCTCCCTGGGCTGGAGCTTGGGTGCGCTTTAGCCTCCTTCCACCTATAGGGTTCTGAACCTGTCTGTGGTACAGGGGAGTTCACCAACCACAGGTCCACACCAAAGCCCTCAGCCCCTTTAGACAGCTACAGCCACCCCTGGCCAAAGGCCAGGCCGCTAAGGATCCCTGACACCACATCCTCTGGGGCCACACTTAGGAGGAAAGTTGTCTTCCCACAGCTGAAGCCATTGATAGGCTGAGCTAGCCCCTCTTCTATGATCAAAACAGTGTGTGTCTATTGGGCAATCGAATATCAATAGTGACTGAAACTCCCATTTCCCCTCCAGCCCAAGCATGCTCTGCAACAGGGGAGGAAAGGGTGGCTATTGACTAAGTGTCTCCAAGGTGCTTTCACAAGATGCTTGGTGCTTTGTATATATTATCTCATTTAATTCACAACCACTACTTGAATAATGCATTTTAATCCCCATTTCATGGCTGAGAAAGTTGAGGTTCAGAAAGGTTAAGTCACTTGACTGAGGTCCTGTGGATCACAAGTGGCAGGGTCCAACCCAAGAATGACTAGTGTGTTCATAATCAGACTGCCACAGCAGGTCAAGACGGGGTTGGCACTGCTCCATAATCCCACCCCTGGTGAATGGACAGCCACCAATGTCAGGGTCACCGTGACTGGGTCTTTGTTCCAGTGCTGAATGCATGCACACACACCCACACACGTGCACACACACACTCACATGCACCACAGGGTGCCGGATTAATGTGGCTGTTTTGATCTGCTCTGAGGTTCCTAACTCAAGCACTGAAATCCTGGGCTCGGCTTGAATTCAACCTGAGCCGAGAGCTGGCCAGGCCTCAGAAACGCACGGCCGTCCATCACTTACGTCTCAGGTTTGCTCCTCAGAGAGCTGGAGTTGACCACAACTGCCTTGGCACAGTTCCACTGTGAGGGAGTCACAAAACTGGCATTTAAGTCCGGAGCGGAAAAAACACCCCAAGCTTGTTCGTTTTTCTGACAGGTGCTGGAGCCCATGAAAGGTCAGATTCCAGCTCGTAGTCACATCCTGGCTTAGCCGGCTCCAGGCACACAAAGGCCTGTCTGTCTCGCCCCAGCGCGGGGAGTGGGGATGGAGGCCAAGGGCTTAAAATGGCCGCCTGATGGCCCGCTCCTGCTGATCCATTCCTTCACGCACATTGGCCTCAATGAAGCATTGGGAAACCCAGCTGCCAGGGATGTGTGAAACGGGAGGAATGAAGAATGCAGGCTTTTTTCTTATTTGGAATTGCAAGAGATATTAACCCCCTGGCAGCCCATGAATCCATGCCCTGACATCAGCCTGCCGTGGCTCATTTTGTAAGAGCCCTGGGGACACTTCTGTTTCATGTTCAAAGCCTTACCAGGCTGGAAAATTGAGTGAGAGCTGTCCCTCCAAGCCCTCAGCAAGGATGTTGGGAAATGAAGGAGTTTATTCTCTTCCTTGCTGGTGCATCAGGGATAGCTAGCTCACAATCGTGGTGTTATTGGAACAGAGGGTGTGTGTTTAAATGCACGTAGCCACATGCTTTCATCCAGGAAGGTTTATTTTTGCAGCCTTTATGAAAACATCCTCCAATTCAAAATGGCTCCAAGGACCCACAGTCCTGTATTTTAAGTTCCTCACCAGCAGCTGTAGGCTGAGGTTCTTTACCGCTTAACTTCTTCAAAAGATCTCACCACCCTCTCTTGTCACATGACTCCTTCCCCTGCCTCTCTGTCACCTCCCCATAAGTTTACACCAAATTATAATGCTGACAAAAAGCCAAAAGTTACAGCGGCTGCTGCACATCATCTTTGTAAAGAAACCTGAGTGATATTAATCATTTAATAAAAACTTCAATGAGAGCTTCTTTTAAAATAACAAGCTCAGAGTACCAATACAATTCTTTAATTAAAAAAAAAAAAAAAAAACAACTCGCCTTTGAAATCAAAAAACAGTGGTTTTGCAATTTTTCCCCCGCCAGTTGAAAATCTCACCCTGACAAGAAACTTTCTCAGTAAAATAAGCTGTAGACTGGAAACTGGAGGCCTGGCCTCTTGTCCCAGCTGTATCATGGAGTTATTCTGTGTCAAATATGTTGATATTCAGATGATGGGGAAGCCCCAGCTTTCTGAAGGGGTGATCACCTGCAAAAGATTGACTGCAGAGCTCTCCTGTGTGTCCTGAATGTGTCCCCAATCCCTAAAAACCCTGTCCTTGCCGCTTTCTGTTAAGATTCCACCCCATCACCTCCACCAATGATTGACTCAATGAGCTTTTGCTCGCAGCCTATGTGAAAAGGTGCAGTGTCCTTGGAGTCTGTCCCACAGCCACTCTGTAATTTCATGTCTGTCTCTCAACAGGGAACACACTCATTCCCCTAGGAAGCATATTGATGGTCACACCTACTATGCACATACGTTGTGCTAAGCTTTTTTCAGGCAAGGTTGTGTAATTTTTCCACCATTTTATGAAGTAGGTATGTTATATCCTATTTTGTAGAATATATCCCATTTTATAGAAAAGGTGCCTGAGGCTCAGAAAGGCCCCCTGATATGGTGGAGCCAGCACACAAGTCCATATCAATCTGACTCCAAAGATTGTACTCTTAGCCACCACCCAGTAGTGCCTCCTACCATAACTAGGACTATGAGGAATACATACTCTCCAATAATTTTTTAAAGAGCACAGTAGAAATGCTTTCATCAAAATAACTACCATTCACTGGGCCTTCAGTACATGGTGGGAGCTGCTAGGAGCTTTGCGTACATCTCTTATAACATTCTCATAGGGTAGGTATTCATGTCCCCATTTTACATGTTAGTAGCTTGATGATACAAAAGACAAAACAAAATCCCAGGCTCAATCCAGGAGTAAAAGACCTTGGCAATTCAGCTGGACTATGTACAGTGTAAATTTGGCAGCATTCAAAAGTCTTACTGCTACATCTCTGTTATTTATTATTATCAGAAATAATAACTATGGTGTTTATTGAGCCTGGAATGCCAAATGCTTTAGAGCTCCCTTCCTGGTAGGCTGTGGTCATGCTTTGGGGATGTCAGCTTTCCAAAAATGTGGTTCCTGTGATTTCCAGACTGCTTAGAGCTCCGTGTGTGTGTGTGTGTGTGTGTGTGTGTGTGTGTTGGCACACACCCCACGATGTGTGTCTGTCACACTGCAGGGAGCTTTCCTTCATTTAAACAGCCAATTAAAACCCACTTTGGCACTTAACGCATGTCACTGCTTCTCGGCACTCAGCTGGCTTCCCAGCAGGCCTTTAATTTGATAAAGAGCTTCTAATAACGACTAACAGAGGGCCCAGTAAGTTAATTAAACCTTGCCCTTTATTTTGCTTTCAAGGTGTGCCTCCTCGTAAAAACCCAAGGTTTGTGCTTGCAAATGACTTTAGACAATGTTCCATGCTTCAATGAGAAAAGTATGTCTGTCATGTCCTGGCAAGTTACTCTTAAAGTCTCAATTTCAGCATCATGTCAGGCTTTCACGGAGGCCAGAAGCAGATGGAAAAAAACCTCTGCACCCAATTGTAGGGAGGCCAGAGTTAGCAATGGAAGATGAGTTTCCTCTGAGAGTACAACGCTGAAAGATGAGCTGGCTGTCATATCGAACTCCATTTATCCCATTTCTTTAAAGTAATCTGAGAGTCCAGATGGGTTGTATAAACAGAAGAGGAGGTTCCTGGGAGTTCACTAGCTTAATGAAGCCCGTATGTTTGA
Organism: Trachypithecus francoisi; assembly: GCF_009764315.1. Taxonomy (NCBI): domain Eukaryota; kingdom Metazoa; phylum Chordata; class Mammalia; order Primates; family Cercopithecidae; genus Trachypithecus; species Trachypithecus francoisi. The sequence goes on from NW_022681468.1 coordinate 44,046,085, forward strand.
CTCATGTAATAAGTATTTAATCATGCTGATGAAATTCATTTAAACTCCAGCCACACACGCTGTTGCTGAAGCCCTGATAATACCCTGTAACACACTTGTGCTGGCAGCGCTGGAGCGAGACAGGTGACAAAGAAAATGGAGGCATTTCATAGGGTAAATGGGCTTTGGAGAGTCTACAGGGAAAAGATAATGAGCCATGGGGGGCTGACTTGTTGAGCCATTGCCTCTGAGTCCTTGGAGCTCCCCTCTGTACCTGGCCGTGGTGAGGTGCTAATGGTAGGGTAATAACTCACACACACTTGCTTCTTCGTTTCAGAGTGATCACTGCAGAGAAGGTATACCCATCAGGAAGCTTTCTGCTGCAAGTAACAGAAACCTCAACTCCCCTAGCTTGAACAATCTGGAATTTTTCTGAATACATATTACCAGAAGTCCTAATATAAAGTGCTGTGAGACCTGGTTATTTCAGCAGCTTGAGCATATCCTGAAGGCCTCTGGTCCTTTCCCTATCTCTGTACTGTACTTCATGACGTGGTCAGTTGTGGTTCCTGTCCAGAATATTTTCTGCTCATAGGCCAATGACCGGCAGTGAGACTGTGATATGGTTTGGGTGTGTCCCCACCCAAATCTCATCTTGAATTCCCATGTGTTTTGGGAGGGACACAGTGGAAGGTAATTGAATTATGGGGCCAAGTCTTTCCTGTGCTGTTCTTGTGATAGTGAGTAAGCTTCATGAGATCTGATGGTTTTGAAATCTCTCTCTTTGCCTGCTGTCATCCATGTAAGACATGACTTGCCTTCCTTATGCTATGATTGTGAGGCTTCCTCAGCCACGTGGAACTGTAAATCCAATTAAACTTCTTTCCTTTGTAAATTGCCCAGTCTCGGGTATGTCTTTATCAGTAATGTGAAAATGAACTAATACAGCACACTGGTGCTGAGAGTGGGGTGTTGCTGAAAAGATGCCGAAAATGTGGAAACACCTTTGAAATTGGGTAACAGGCAGAGGCTGGAACAATTTGGAGGGCTTAGAAGAAGACAGGAAAATGTGGGACAGTTTGGAACTTCCTAGAGACTTGATGAATGGCTTTGAGAAAAATGTTGATTGTGATATGAACAATAAGATCCAGGCTGAGGTAGTCTCAGATGGAGATGAGGAACTTATTGGGAATGCAGCAAAGGTGATTATTGTTATGTTTTAGCAAAGAGACTGGCAGCATTTTGCCCCTGCCCTAGAGAGTTGTGGAACTTTGAACTTGAGAGTGATGATTTAGGGTATCTGGTGGAAGAAATTTCTAAGCAGCACAGCATTCAAGAGTTGACTTCAGTGCTATTAGAAGCATTTGGTTTTATCAGGGAAACAGAGCATAAAAGTTCAGAAAATTTGCAGTCTGACAATGCAATAGAAAAGAAAAACCCATTTTCTGAGAAGAAACTCAAGCTGGTTGCAGAAATTTGCATAAGTAGCAAGGAGCCAAATGTTAATCCCCAAGACAATGGGAAAAATGTCTCCAGGGCATGTCAGAGGTTTTCATGGCAGCCCCTCCCATCACAGGCCCAGAGGCCTAGGAGGAAAAAGTGGTTTCATGGATCGGGCCCAGGGTCCCCATGCTGTGTGCAGCCTAGGGTCTTGGCACCCTACATCCCAACCACTCCAGCTGTGGGTGGAAGGGACCAATGTAGAGCTTGGGCCATGACTTCAGAGGGTGCAAGCCTCAAGCCTTGGCAGCTTCCACACAGTGTTGAGCCTGCAAGTACACAGAAGTCAAGAATTGAGATTTAGGAACCTCTGCCTACATTTCAGAAGATGTATGGAAATGCCTGGATGTCCAGGCAGAAGTTTGCTGCAGGGGTGGAGTCCTCATGGAGAACCTCTGCTAGGGCACTGCGAAAGTGAAATGTGGTGTCAGAGCCCCAACACAGAGTTCCTACTGGGGCACTGCCTAATGGAGCCATGAGGCTCTACTAGGTCCTTCAGACCCCAGAATGGTAGGGCCACTGACAGCTTGCATCATGTGCCTGGAAAAGCTGCAGGCATTCAACGCCAGCCCATAAAAGCAGCCAGGAGGGAGGCTGTACCCTGCAAAGCCACAGGGGCAGAGCTGCCTAAGACCATGGGAACCCACCTCTGGCATCAGAATGACCTGGATGTGAGACATGAAGTCAAAGGAGATCGTTTTGGAGCTTTAGGATTTGACAGCCCTGCTAGATTTCAGACTTGCATGGGGCCTGTAGCCCCTTTGTTTTGGCCAATTTCTCCCATTTGGAATGGCTGTATTTACCCAAGGCCTGTACCCCCACTGTATCTAGGAAGTAACTAACCTGCTTTGATTTTATAGGCTCATAGGTGGTAGGACTTGCTTTGTCTCAGATGAGACTTTAGACTTCAGACTTTTCAGCTAATGCTGAAATGAGTTAAGACTTTGGGGGACTGTTGGGAAGACATGATTGGTTTTGAAATGTGAGGACATGAGATTTAGGAGGGGCCAGGGGCAGAATGATATGGTTTGGCTGTGTTCCCACCCAAATCTCAACTTGATTTCTCATGTATTGTGGGAGGGACCTGGTGGGAGGTAATTGAGTCATGGGGGCAAGTCTTTCCTGTGCTGTTCTCTTGACAGTGAATAAGTCTCATGAGACCTGATGGGTTGTAAAGAGGAGTTCCTCTGCACAATCTCCCTCTTCGCCTCCTGCCACCCATGTAACACGTGACTTGCTCTCCTTCGCCTTCTGCCGTGATTGTGAAGCTTCCCCAGCCATGTGGAACTGTAAGTTCAATTATATCTCTTTCCTTTGTAAATTGCCCAGTCTTGGGTACATCTTTATCAACAGCATGAAAATAGACTAATACAGATGGGATCACCATGATTGAGTATTACCTCTGAGTGGCAATGGGGCAGTGTTGGATTGGAGCCAGCTCCCACCAGCTCATGCAAGCTGATAGTGCACATCTCCTCCCAGCCTTGCATTTAATGACTTCATGTTGGTAGCTTGAAATTGGGCATGATGGGACTATTTACACCACAGGAACTGGCAAACACCACATAGCAAGGCTTTTTCTCCTGAAAAGTCAGTTGGCAAACATTTACTTGCATATTACTGTGACAAAGTCACCTTCCTTAAGGCTGGATACCAGAATAAAACCAGAGTTCTTCTAGCAAGGGAGAAAAATGGTAAGGACATTGAGAATGAGCAATAGACAGGGAAACTATTCCTGACCTTCTTTTGACTAAAAAGCTGCCTGCCATGCCAGCAAAAAATCATGTACCAACTTGACCAAGCTTATCCATGGATGGGACTACCATTCTGATGTTTGTCTTGCTCTGAATGTCTGCTTGTCACCTGCTTAGGGTTATTGACTGTGATTCTGGAAATCATTGTTGCTGTACACAACCCGTCTGACTCTGTGGTTTTCTCTAGCGGATTAAAAATGATAGCCATAGGTGCTTTTTTTGTTGTCCTTACTGGAGTGACAGCCCTATATAAAGTTATAGTCAACGAGAAATTGCAGAAAACCACGAGGCCAAGACTAGGAGTGATACAAAGGAGCAGAAGTCCCCAAGGCACTACAGGGCCTTCTGTGACTCAGTCGCTGATTGCCAGCACCTTGTTGTAGCTGTACATTGAAACTTGATATCTTCAGGTTTTTGGAACTTTTAAGTCCCCTGAGCATTGTTTTTAAATACAGATAAAATCTGGCTTAAAAAAAAAAAAAGAAAAGAACAGCATCTGTGCTCTTCACAGCCCTGCCTTTCCATACATACCCGTCTCCATGAGGTCTGCACTCTCAGTGTGTTACCTCCCTGAGAGCAGGGATGCATAGCTTTTATATCCACTTAGTTACAGACATTTCACTCAGTAGACTCCCACTTCTAACACACATGAATACACACAGTTGCCCCTCTCTGAGCACACACACCCTTCCTGCCCATTTTGATGAGAGACAGAAAATCATCAAGCCTTGGAAAGTAGGTTACAGGGGGTGACTCCCCCCACCCAATGCCAACCAGTGATGGGTGAATGGCAGACATGGAGGGCAGAGGAGCCCCTGCTAGAAGTGGTTCCTGGAACAGTGTCAGATGTTTACCCCTCCCCCATCCCCACAGCAATGAGTCTCCCCCTCTTTCTCTTGGAGGAGAGGTTTTGGCCAAGCAAAGATAAAGTTCTTGGTGGGAGAACTCCGTTTTTTTTCTGGGGGAAACAGCATGTCCCCCAGAAAGGCTTGGGTTGCCCTCTGCTCATTCTCTTTGGAAACACAGCACTCTCAGTCTGAGGAACACTGAAGCAACTTACAAATGGGAGAACCCAACGTGCCCTCAGAAGTATCCTAAAAGAGCCTGCTCGAGTAGGAAGCACTTGTCTTGTTGGTTGGCCTCATTTTTCTTTCTTTCATTTTTGTTGCTGTTGCTTTTGTTTTGAGACAGGGTCTGGCTCTGTCACCCAGACTAGAGTGCAGTGGCATGATCATGGCTCACTGTAGCCTTGATTTTCTGGGCTCAAGCAATCCTCCCACCTCAGCCGCCCAAGTAGCTGGGACTACAGGCACACACCACCAAGCCCAACAGGCTTCATTTTTCTACCAAAATTAAAAAGCTTTTCTAAGAAGCTTTTGATTTCTTTTCAGCTAAAATGATTCTCCACACTTAGTGGGCATCACAGTCTCCTAGGAGAGTCTGCTAAGATGGCAGTTTCCTGGGCTGTTCTTCCGGTAATCTGGTTCAATAGTTACAGTGTTAGGACCAGAAACCTGCACTTTTAGCAGGCATTCTCCGCCACCCCTGACCTCACCTCTCAGTGACTCTGAGGCAAGTTGTCTGAGAAGCCCTTCCATGAATGGGAATAAAATGTTCCCTTTGGTGGTCTAATCCAGAAGTTGGCAAACTGCAGCACACTAGCTAAGAAAGGCTTTTATAGCTTTGAATGGTTAAAGAAGTCAAAAGATTATCTTGTAATATTAAAATCTTACAAAATTCAAATTTCAGTGTTCATAAATAAAGTTTTATTGGAGCACAGTCACACTCTGATTATGTCATGTTTGTGGCTGCCCTCACACTATAGCAGCAGAGTTGAGTCATTGTGATGGAGATCACATGGCCTGCAAAGCCTGAGATATTTACTATCTGGCCCTTTACAGAAAAAGTCTGACAACCCCTGGTCTAACATGTTCCATTATCTCTCAATTCCCTAGCAGGAGGGCTTCTGATGAGTTGGTTCTGAGCCCCTGGCCACATCAGAGCCTTGCAGCCTTAGCAATAGTCTGCAGCTTTATTTTATTTGGCTCAAGGACTGAAAACAATGGCCAGGTGTCTTTCTGAGTGTAAAAGAGCCCTAGAGAGATGGCAAGTAGAGCTGGTAGTGGTGTGTTTCTTAGCAATATGCTGCAACCCATCCCAACCAGTAACCATCGTGCCATGATCCATGGAGCATTGACTCCATCCATACCATGTGCGTGCCCATGGTGGCCGTCAGTGGGAAGTGGATGCAAACACACACAGCTCATGACCCCTGCCCTCGGAACTTATACTTTAGCTGAGAAGAAAACATAGAGGACTTCTAGGCAGGGCAAAAATAGTAGTGGCTCTATTTCAAGCTGTGAGGCTTTTCTCAAATCAGGTCGCAAATGTGTTCAAACATTTACCATCCCAGGTCAAAACTCTGTGAAGTCAGTGTCCTCTATGAAAGAGGAAACCATGAAGGAGAGCTTCCAGAACTGCAGGCCTTGCCTTGTGACCCTGGCAGGTCCCATCCAGGCAGTATGTGTTGGCAGAATGCCTCTGATGAGTAGGGCCCAGCATGGGAGCTTAAGGGAAAAGGGCACTCAGAGACAGGGCTGAGCCAAGAGGAAGGAAGAACACACAGAGAAGGTGATATCGAGAAGAGTAGCAGCGGGGAGGACATGGAAGCAGGGAAGGGGAGGATGGGCAAAAAGAATGGCTCACCTCCTGGTGGGGTTGGGCTGGGGTGTTTAGGTTGAGAAGGTAGGGCTGGTCATATTGTGGAGGTCTCTGAGTGCCAGAGTCAGAAACTGGTATGTACTGAATTCCATGGGAAAGGAGGAGCCATCCATGAACGGGTTTTTAAATGTAAACTTTACATTAAAGTATAACGTATAAAATAAGGGCACAAATGACAGGTGAATTTCCAGAAGGTAAGCACATCCGTGTAACAGTGGATCCATTACCTGCAATACCCCTACCTGTGGGGATTCTCCTGTTCCTGAAATTTATATTCAGTTAGTAATAACAGTGACCACCATGACTTACACTTACACAGAATGTTTTGATTTACAAATTGTATTTATGTACATTCAGTCTCTCAACACTGTGTGATGGGTATTATTACTATTGTTTTTATTCTACAAAGGCATAAAGCAATAAGATCATGTGAGTATTAAGCAGAAGAATTTGGACTCCACCCTTTGTATCCTTACCCCATTATTGGTGCAGCCATTAAGATAATGTAGATAGATATTTATTCATATAGGAACATTATCAAAATATATTACGAGGTTAAATAATAAGATACAGAAGGGTTATGTAGTATATATCTTACGGAAAATATAATAGAGCAGTAAATGATACCAGAGTCAAGCCATCCGTGTTTAAACCCTGGCCCTGACACTTACCAGCAGTGTGACCTTAGACAAATCGTGCAAATTCAGAAATTCAGAAAGGCTCACTTTTCTTTTTCTTTTTATTTATTTTCTTTTTTCTTTCTTTCTTTCTCTTTCTTTCTATTTCTTTCTTCTTACTCTTTATTTTTTCTTTTCTTTCTCCTTTCTTTCTTCTTTCTTTTTCGTTCCTTCCATCTTTCTTTCTTTCTCTCTCTTTTTTTCTTTGAGACAGGGTCTCACTCTGTCATCCAGGCTGGAGTGCAGTGGCACAATCATGACTCACGGCAGCTTTGACCTCTCAGGCTCAAGTGATCCTCCCACCTCAGCCCCCTCACCCTCAAGTAGCTGAGCCTCACTTTTCTTATCTGCAAAATGGGAATAATAAGAATATGTATTCATCTGTTTTCACACTGCTGCGAACAGCTTCCCTGAGACTGGGTAATCTATAAAGAAAAGAGGTTTAATTGACTCACAGTTCTGTATGGCAGGGGAAGCCTCAGGAAAGTTACAGTTATGGTGGAAGGGGAAGCAGTCACCTTCTTCACAAGGAGGCAGGAGAGAGAACAAAAGAGGAACTCAGAAACACTTATAAAACCATCAGATCTTGAGAGAACTCAATCACTATCACAAGAACAGCATGGGGGAAACTGCCCTCATGATCCAGTTACCTCTCTCCCTCGACGTGTGGGGATTACAATTCAAGATGAGACTGGGGTGGAGACACAGAGCCAAGCCATATCAGAATACATACCTCATGTGGCTATCATGTAGACTAATAAGGAAACCTATGCATGATAGCAGAATAGAGGCTCCTCAAATATGTCTATGTCTTTGGATTCTGTTGTCAAGGCCTCATCCCAGCCACATAAATCCAGGTGAGGCTACGAGGTGTGTTCTGAGCCTCTCAGGAGCAGAGGAAACCATTTGCAGCTGGTGGCTGCCTTAGACTCATCCGAGGAATCAAAGGGTTTGGTGTGTTCCTGCCTTGTCCCAGCCCATATTCTGGAAGAAGTTTTATCTAAACAGGCTGGATTTAACTGTTGTTTGGAATTTTGACTAATTTACCTAGTGCTCCTTAAATATCTGAATTCCCAATAACCCTCGTAAAAGAAGGCTGTACAGCTTACTAAGCACACGATAATTGAAATCATGTGTCCAATTCTTGGCTCTCCCTGTTACTAATACGTGATCTTGGATAATTACCTAATCTTCCTAAAGCTCAGTTTCTTCATCTGCAAAAACCAGGCAATAATGTGCTCCTGACAGGTTGTTAAGAGGGTTCAATGAGAAGATATAAATAAAGTACTTAGCACAGTGCCTGGCAGAGAGTGAGTGCCCCAAAATGCTAGCATATATTACTAATCACCCACAGTATGCCATCACCCTGAGAACAGGGGCTGCTGCTAAACAGTGCCTTGCCCACACCCAACAGGGCCCCAACACATCCCATAGTCTCCAGCACAGTCTTGTGCACAGGCAGGCTAGAGCAGGCCATGAAGGCCGCCAGAGAACAGAAAGATGAAGCCACGTGCAGCAGCCTGGTAACCTTGGAGAAGTAGCCCTGGCATCCCAGAGACCTGACATGTCCTCCTGCTGCTGGCTGCCACATTTGGAGCTGAGACAATCAGCCTGGCTTACATCAGTTCTGTGGAGCGGATTGCGAAGGGGCTGCTGTGGGTGAGGGCAGGTGGGCTTGGTGCTGGACTGACTGCTCACTTTTTCCCCCTTCCCCATGCATGACAGAGGAAAAGGGACTGGAGTTCAAAGAGTGATTGGTTGTTGCATTTTGTCTGTGATTTTCCATAGAAGGCAGCCTCTCCTGGTAAATTCCCAAGCACTTCTTGGGGGTGTAAGTGAGTGAAGGCTCTTTGCTGAGGACCTCTGACTCCCAAAACTGGTGAGGCTGGGAGGCATTTCTCAGTCTCCCTTCCACCCTGTCTTGGCTGTGCCTCTGCTACCCCCAGATCCTGAGGACACCACTGCCCTGATGTAGCACCAGAGCAATGCAAAGGAATCTGAGAATAACAGAGAGATGTACAGTCATCTTCTTCTTTCATTTTTGACCCTTTGGAGCAAAGACATGACTTTGAAAAAGCTCAAGGCTCTTCATTGTACAACACAAGAAAAGCAGGTTCAGGGCACCAACTGCTTCATGACTGTTCTCTGGCTATGGAAGGCAGCCCCAGCCCCCTGGAGTCTCATGCCAAGAAATCAAGATATATGGATTATTTGGATGGAAGGAAGGAAGGAGGGAGGGAGCGAAGGAAGGAAAGAAGGAAGGAAGGAAGGAAGGAAGGAAGGAAGGAAGGAAGGAAGGAAGGAAGGAAGGAAGGAAGGGTGGAAAGAAGGAAGGAGGGAAGGTAGGTCAGGAGAGGAAAGTTTGACCTTGTAGTTTGGACTCAGGTCTTTTCTAGATGGGCAGTATGTCTGGGCAGCCAGCAAAGCCATCGAGAGAGCCCTGTGGCTGGTGCTGTGACCCAGGCACCACATAAAGAGCTAAAAGTGCCAGTGAAATGGAGGTGGCTGCTGACCAATAACCATCATCCCTGACAGCAGGTGCAGGGGGCAGAGGGACAAGTGGAACCTCTTTGTCTTGTCATTGCAGACCAGAGTGCCCACAGCAATGTGAAACCCATTTGTCCTGGAGAAGGAGGGAGATGGAGGGGAAGGGAAAAAAACAACTGGCTCACTCTGGCTCCATAAATCACTGGAAGGGAGAGCCCTTGCCCGATGAAGCTGGAGATTGTACCTGGAAACTCCCGGATGGCGCACTGAGCCTGGGTGTCATAAATCACCAGGACTCTGCCAATGGCAGCCCTGCCCACTGGCCCATTGCAAAGGTGCTTGTTGTTTTGCTGGCAGCTGACACAGTGCACTGTCCCAGAGGGCCAGGGGCAGGTGTCTGCCAGGCCATGGATGCAGGCCTACTTTATGTGCTTCCCTTGGGTGTGATGGGGGGAGAGCAGCGGTGGATTGCTGTCCCTGGGAACTTGGCCCGGTGGCCTGGCATAGCTGGAATGTCCTTGGCTAGCTCTTTGTGAACAGTCAGAGGCAGTCAGGAGATGCATCTCATGATCATATGGCCTGGGCTTGCGGAGTCTTTTTCCCAGGTTTCGGAATCATCTGAGGTCACCTGAGTGTCCTTGCTGTCCTTGTTAAGCCCCACAGGTAACTCTCTGAGTTCTAATTGTTCAGCTTGCGCTGATTTTGTTTAGCCTGGATGGGTGTGCCCCGGGGTAGATGTGTCCACCTGGACTTTTAATAGTTTACCTCACTGTCCCATCCATCAAGGAGAGGGGCCATCCCCCCAAAAAAGGGACAACAGCTGCCCCCTTTTACCTCCCCAGGTGGCCTACATGTATCCCCACCCCCACCTCTCATCACCCTCAGAATCACATCCCTGCTCACACACCTGCAATGCCTCTTCCATCTGGCAAACGCTTGACAATGCTACTAGGCCCTCCTTGAACATCCTGACTTCTGGACCTCCCAAGACATCTCTCATCACCACCTACCAGAGAACCAACAAGAGCACTTCTTTCCTTCACTTGTTTAGTAAACAATTATTAAGCCCCTACTATGTCCCAGATGCTGTCAACACAGGAGAACACAAGATGGATACAGCCTCTGCCCTCACTGAGCCGGTGGATTAGAGACACAATACACATGGTAAATAAGACGGTTCGTTCAATTCGTGTTTTCAAGGAAATAAACAAGAAGCTGAGAGCAAATAATGCGGTTTAAAGTACAGAAGCTGCTATAAAGGGGGCGACAGAAGAAGCCTCTGAGGAAAGGACATGTCAGCGAACACTGAAGATGGAAAGGAACAGGCTGTGCATGGTACGGCGGGAAGAGCGGTCCAGGCAGAGCGGGTAGTTTGTGCAGAGAGAAGATCAGGGAACAAGGGGGACAGGGACCCCTGTGTAAGGGGAGGGGAGCACACGGTCTCAGGAAGGAAGTGGGTGAAAGTCTCTGCCCGGGTGTTCCCATCCTTTGGCTTTTGCCTCTCCCTTGGCAGGTCTTTCATATTCATCCCATTGGTTTACTGCCCTGGCCTCCACGCATCTCATCCTGTGTGCATCCTTGCCCATTCATTGAGTCACAAGTAGATGAGCTGCCTATTGGGCCCTGAACACCAGAGTAGGTTTCATACCTGCCTGGCCTCTCCCGTCTCCCTCCCTTCCAAAGGTAAACCAGAAGTCCCTGCTGGCCCCTCCTATTAGAGAAGGGGATGCAGAGCCAAGTGGCTGGAGGAACTGGCCTGACTTTCATCCTGAGATAACGCTGGCACCTGAGATGCAAAGTCCACAGGCCTGGAACTGCTGCAGGCTCTGGGTTCCAGCTGCTGGCAATATCAGGGGTTCTCAGCAAGGCTGAGCACCTTTTATGGACTCCCCCTGTCTTGCATGTATGCCTAGAACTTGTGATCAGTTTCTGTCCATTGTTAGAAAGTGTTACCATATATAACACCTGGTGAGAACAAAAAATGACATGTGCTCATCAACATAGCATTAGGTCTGTGGCAACCAGCATTGATCAGATACACACTTTCCATTTCAGTTCACCACGTGTTTCTGTGTCAGGCACAGGGTTGCAAGAACAATGTGACCCCGCCTTAGAGAGACTATGGTCTGGTGAAAAATAAAAATAAAAAACAGATTTGTGAATAATTAAGTGCTAGAAAATATTTTACTTTATTTGCTATGATGTAGACTTCAGTTCATCTTACAACCAATTTTACCTAGGGAGGAAAGGAAGAGTAGGGGGCATTGAAAAGGTTTCCATGCGGGAGAAAGTGAGTTCGCATCGACCAAGCAGACAGGAGAGAAAAGGCCCTTCAGGGAGAGGGAGCAGTGTGAGCAAAGAGGCAGGAAAGGGTATGTTTGTTGCATTAACTGTTCAAGGTTTGAGAGTCAGAGGCCAGAGGCAGTGGTCAGGCTATAGAAGGATTTGTGTGCTGGGCTCAGGAGCTTGGGTTTGATCCCATTGGCATAGGGAGCCCCTGAAGAGCTTTAGGTAGGACAGGGGGTGGTAAGGACATATTTACCCCAGGGAGAGATGGCTGGACTGGCAGTGTGGAGACTGGAGGAAAAGAGTTCAACTCAGGAAGTCAGGCAATCAGTCCCAGCACAAAGTGAGAACTGTCACTGGGCATAGCCAGGGGCTGGGAAAGAAGGAAGATTCTAGAGGCCTGAAGGAGTTGGAGTCAGGAGGACTGAATGCTGCATTAGAGATGGAGAAAGAGGAGAAGTGAGGGGTTAAGGCCAGGCTGTCGGGGTTCCCCTGCAGGAGACAATGAAAGCTTTCACGAGGCAGAATGTAGAGGAAGGAGCAGATTTGGGATCCAGTTTGGACAGCTCGAGTTGGTCATACTCGGCGCCAGACTTAGATCCTGGCAAGAGGTCTCTTCCATAGACCCCACATTTTGGGAGCTCCATTCTAGCCCTTCCTGGGCCATATCACTTTCCATGAGCAAGACAAGTTAGTGGGACCGTGGAGATGGGCCCGCCTGGACCCAGCAAGGTCTTCTTCTAGAACTTGCTCCAGGTAACAAGCCTGTGGGTTCCCTGCCCAGTGACCCCAGCCTGTGGCTTCTTCCCAGGTGTGTCCTCTGAAAGATGGCCCACATTTCTGATGTGCACTCCCCAGGGTCCAGCAGTGGCCAAGTGGCAGTTGTCTGGTGGGGTGTGGAGATGCAGCTTGGATGTGCAGCCTGGGTTGTCCACATACGTACATGTGTGCAACACCTCTTGCAGTGGGACAGAGTGGGAGTTTGGAAGAGAAGGGTCTCCATTTATCTCCCACAAATATGAGGGACAGACCTGGAGATGACCTGCAGTGTTATCTGAAATCTTCTCTTTTCCAGACTAATTACAGTATCAGCCCCTACCTCACATAAGCTGATCTGACTTCATTTCCAGACCCCTCATCATCTTGTTACCCTCCTTTGAATTGACTCTAAATTTTACATAATGAGGAAGCATACAGATAGCTGCTGTGTGAACTCTACAGTCAGGGATAACCGGAGCATGTGGAGTCAGTTACACATGCTGCATCCCCAAGGGCACTGTTGGAGGCAGAGGTGACTCCAGGATACCTTAGCGGGTGGGAGAGACTGGAGCTACCTGGGGAAGGGTTTGGAGCTGCCAAGATATAATTCAGAGGAACAGATAATGAGCAAAGGACAGAGAGAAAGGAGTGAAGGCATTCAGGGCTTGCCTTTCGTATGATTCCAATAAAGACAAAGGAAGGGTCCACTTTGCTTTCAAGCCTGTGGTCCTCACCCAGACTCCCCTGCAGGGTCTCCCCTTTGCCTCTTTCATGAAAGCCAGTAGGTCTCCTTCACCCTTTTTCTCTGCTGTGTTTACAACACAGAGCCTTCTCTCTGGGAGCAACAGCCATCTGGATTATTTTCTCTTCATCTGGCCACCTCATCAACTCATCATCTTTTTAATAATCTCCTCTGAAAACATATCCTTTTTCATTTGTCTCTTAATTTCCCCATTCTCCAGTGACTTTTCTCTTTCTCCCTTTCTCTGAAATCTTATTCTTATTACTTTATAGAACACTGGGGGATAGATTGCCTAGAAAATATGTACTGTAAAGGAAATGCATATGGCGATATCTATGAATTGCCAGATCCAGTCCAGCTGTGCAATGTCACAGGCCCAGCTGTTTACTTGTGCACAGTGCAATTGCAATGGCTTTTGACATGGGCACTGGCTTCCAAGCTATTCTGGTGCTGGTCAGGAGCTTCATGTGCACAGTTAACCTTAGATCACTGTGATTAATCAGAGTGCAGCCATGGTAGACCACAGGCTAGTCCCCTGGCAAGGCCAGCAGGAGCACTCCTCCAGCCTAAGCAAGCGGCGAGCAGATTTTGATTCCAGGCTGTTAGGTGCTGCCTGACATTGGTGTCCCTGTGGTGTTTCATAAGCCCTGACAGTTCCTCACCATTGTTTTAGGGAAAGCAGGCGGTCCTCTAGCTTTACCACCCCATTGCCTTCCCTGGAAATGAACACTCTCTCCGCACTTTGAATCTTGTGCCAGAAGGAAGGAGGGGAAATGACTGCACATTCCAAAAAGGTCAAAGACGGCCTGAAAGTAAAGGATGCACGTGTCTGCATCATTTCCAACAGCCCTTTGCAGTTCCTTTTAATTAGCTCAGTTTGTGTTCACCTCAGGTGGGGAGAAGCCCAGGATCACTCTGTCAACAGCTCTATCTATAGCAGAACCCCCATCCTTCACCCTGGCATCTCCACTTGCACAACGCTTGCTGACCCCGAGACTCAGCTGTGAGAATCAATCATCTCCTTCCAGAATTCATCATTCAGCAGCTGCAGGGCCTCAGCTATTTTTATCACCGCAGGAAGCTGCTGGCCAAGGACGTGCTGGGCTACCTTTGCAGGAGGTGTTGCTGTAGAAATGAGCTGCGGGTTGTCAGGGCAGCTGAGCCTCTGCCTCAAGGTTAAATCCAAAGTGCCTGACCTGGAACAGGAGAGCACTTGATCTTCTTCCATTCTGCAGCCAAGTGCCCCAGAGGCTTATGCTGGGGAAGCAGACGTCCCAAGGAGCGGACACTGTGGAAGGACTCCAGGTGGGAGGGAGAGGCAAACAGAGTGGACATGTGTGGACATGTACCTGGGTTTCTCCTACCCAGACTGGGAAATGGGATATTGTAACCCTAGGCAGCTGACTTCAATCACCTGCACAGTACCAGCCCAGGAATTCCCATTTTGCTGTGTTCCCACCAACCACCAACTCTTGTGGGGTGCCTTCTATGTGCCAGGTCCCGGACTGGGGCTGAGGCTCCAGGATCTGCCCTGGAGTTTTCTAGAGTCTAAAGGAGAGGACAAATCAGACGCAGTATCACCAAACCCTGATGGCCCCTTGCTTCAGTCACCCCAGGTCGTTTGCTCTGTTCCAGGGGAGGAAGCCATGGGGTGTAAGAGCAGGTAACACGGAAGGATTTTCTATTTGTAAAGGTCCATCCGATACCCTAAACAAGCTCCTTCAGCACAGGCCTCTGAGATAAGTAGGTATTTTTAGTTTGTTTAGAAGTCATCTGGCTTGCTGGCTGTGCACATGTGTGCTTTGCTCACAAAGTGGGAAAAGTAGAACTCACCAGCATCCTAACAGAGAGAAGGGGGAAAGATGTCTCTGATTCCCTGGACATCTCTCATTTCAGAAAAGGAAAGAGGGAGCAGCGCTCTAAGGCTCTGCTGCTGTGAGCTCCTGTAGCCTTTAGGAAGGGGGAAAGTAGACCCTGTATTCTCTGCTGGAGGGATGGGGGGATGGGGAAATGGAGGCTCTTCATCTCCTCCAAACTTCAACTGTTACAGGAAAGGATCCCAATCCAGATCCCAAGAGAGGGTTCTTGGATCTTAGGCAAGAAGGAATCAGGGCAAGTCTGTAAAGTGAAAGCAAGTTTATTAAGAAAGTAAAGGAACAAAAGAATGGTTACTCTATAGACAGAGCAGCCCCGAGGGCTGCTGGTTGCCCATTTTTAGGGTTCTTTCTTGATAATATGCTAAACAAGGGGTGGATTATTCATGCCTCCCCTTTTTAGACCATATAGGGTAACTTCCTGATGTTGCCATGGCATTGGTAAACTGTCATGGCGCTGGTGGGAGTGTAGCAGTGAGGACGACCAGAGGTCACTCTCTTGGCCATCTTGGTTTTGGTGGGGTTTAGCTGGCTTCTTTACCGCAACCTGTTTTATCAGCAGGGTCTTTATGTGCCGACCTCCTATCTAATCCTGTGACTTAGAATGCCTTAACCATCTGGGAATGCAGCCTAGGGGGTCACAGCTTCATTTTACCCAGCTCCTATTTAAGATGGAGTTCCTCTGGTTCAAACACTTCTGACACAATGACAGAGAGAGAAGTGAGTCTGGGTGGGTCCAGAAGTCCAGTTCCCCTCTGAGAAAGGGAAAAGGCCAGTTTGCCCACCACCACTCACATCTGCTGAGGACAAGCTAGGGGTAGTTGATGAGGGGCACATACCCAAGGGGTCCTTCCTGGTGATAGAGGTGGAATGAGAGCTACCCCAAGGAAAGTTGCAGGGCTTGGGGGAAGAATTTGCTTTGAGCACTGGAGTCAGTGGGAACCAGGCTATGGAGCAGCACCAGAGGCCCTGGGAGGTTTATCGATTGCCCCAGGGCCCTGGAGTCCCCCAAGGCCAAAGGCTCCCTCACAGCCCCCGGGTCTCTGTGGCTGTGACTCTGACCAGATACTTTACTGCCCTAAAATAGTCTCTTCCACAGCCAATGTCAAATTAGCAAACTGTTTAAAGAATAAAGTCACTTGACACTTTCATTTACAGCTGGGGAGTGTGTGAATTGACATAACCTTTCTGGAGGACAATTTGGCAATTAGTATGGGACCTTAGAAATATTCACACTCCTTGAGCTAATAATTTCTGCTTTATAAATTTCCCCAAAGCAAAGAAAATGCAAAAATAGTGGAATGGCGAAATGAATAATGGTGCATCTATTTGATGAAATCCAATGCTGCTAAATATTTAATGATATGGGAAAGTGCTAAAAATGTAATGCTCAATTTAAAAAGGCAGAATAAATAATGTATGTAGAGTATGATCTCAAGATTTTTGTTATTGTAACAGTTGCTATAAGAATGGTCCTTATTTAAACAAAGTCCTTTATAAGCCACTTCCTTGCATTAGAAGGAAGACTATAGGGGAGGGGTGCAAAGCAACAGAAGAGATGCTTTGGGGGCCGCTGGTGGGGAGGGCCGGGGGAGAAGCATGGAACCAAGAGGGAAGCCAGGAGCCTGGAGGTGTGAGTCTGAGGCCTCCCAGGGTGAAGAAGTCACTGATACTCTGCCTGGTGGCTGCCTGGAGGACACAAAGATGCCTGATGTTTTGGCAGCTAATGTGGCTTCAAACTAACTCCAATGATCTGTATGAGTAGAGATTTAGGGTAGAAACCCAGGGAAAGATGTACTCTCCATCTAAGTTCATGAAACATGGAACAACACCAGGAAATTAGCTGTAGAAATCGATGCTTGGGGGCAGGGGTGATTCTGAGGACTGAAGACCCCATGGAATTTCCAGAAGCCTTGGGGAGGACTTTAGACTTCTTCTGGAGGGCATGGAACAGGGTTGAGCTTCTCCAGCAGTGTGAGAGGCTGGGGAAACCTTGCTGATATCCAACATGAGTATAAATGGGCATATAGGCATATACAGACACAGGGCTGGAGGAACAGTGCCAGTACTCCGTGGCACTCCCTGGCAGTGGGATTATGGTGATATTTATTTTCCTTTTTATATAGCTTAGAATTTCTAATTCTTGTAAAACAAACACAGATTTTATAATTTTTTTTTTTTAAGAGTCAAAGTTTCACTCTGTTGCCCAGGCTGGAGTACAGTGACACAATCATAGCTCACTGTAACCCTGGACTCTTGAGCTTACGTGATCCTCCCACCTCAGCCTCCCAAGTAGCTGGGACAACAGGTCTGTACCACCATGCCTGGCTAATTTTTTTATTTAGCCATGTTGAGACAGGGTTTTGCCATGTTGCCCAGGCTGTTCTCCAACTCCTGGGCCAACCTCGGCCACCCAAAGCACTGGGATTACAGCCATGAGCCACCATACCCAGCCAGATTTTATAATTTTTAAAAACTAATAAATGTAGATACAAAGCACTGCCATTCCACGTTGCTTGTGGAATCTGTTTCTGCCGCTGAGTTGGTGAGAAGCCTGTGGGCCCAGATCTGCCATGGACTCAGACTCTTCATGCAACTGAGGTTAGTGCTGGGAGGCAGGGGCCCTGTCCACTCACTAACACACCAGAAATCACATGAGATCCCCAAGATGGAACTCAAAGACATATTGGACACCTTCCTGTCTGGGCTGCAGCCTGGAGCATACTACAGTTCCCAGAACAGGGTCCATGAAGGGGAATGTATTCCCCTGCAAATTGAGGCACAGTTGCAGTTGCTGGAAGGACATAATCAACCATGGCATCCTGGTTTCTCTGCCTCCCTTTGAGCTCCTCTGTTTATGCTCCAAAGGCTTGCAAGTCAAATGCCATTTCTCGCTGGTTTTTGTCTTTGGGTATTTTTCCTCTGCTTATAATAGAGCAGAAGTCTACAATGCAGGGTTAGTTTTCTTTCCTCCCTTCTTTTGTTGAAGGGAAGTTCTGCACATAATACATAGAGAAGAAAATACAATCGACCCATACACTCATTGCACTTCTGGGTGGACAAGGCAAATATTTCTGTCTTTGATGACAATACATATTTGTAATATCACACTTGGAGCTTTTCTGCCATTGTCTATGTGGGGATCTGAAAGTGTTTTCTACTCAGACATTCATCTTCAAGCCATCTTTCAGGAAAAAGAGAGAAAATTGATAAAAATTATTTGCAAGCTAATTTTTTTGAATGATGGCCTCAAACTTTTTTTGACTGTGGCCCAACTCAGGCTTGGCAGAGGTCCCCACAGTCATCTCCCTCTGCCCACCCCATCTTTCCAGAAGAAAAACAAAACTCAGTGATAATAAAGAATATTAGAGAAACAGACAAGAACCTCTTATTTACTTTATAAAAGTATTACAAACATTATATACATGACTTTATGCTATACATATAAAATATATTACTCGGGCGCAGTGGCTCAAGCCTGTAATCCCAGCACTTTGGGAGGCCGAGATAGGCGGATCACGAGGTCAGGAGATTGAGACCATCCTGGCTAGCATGGTGAAACCCTGTCTCTACTAAAAAATACAAAAATCTAGCCAGGCGAGGTGGCGGGCGCCTGTAGTCCCAGCTACTTGGGAGGCTGAGGCACGAGAATGGCATAAACCCAGGAGGCAGAACTTGCAGTGAGCTGAGATCCAGCCACTGCACTTCAGCCTGGGCGACAGGGCAAGACTCCGTCTCAAAAAAAAAAAACAAAAATAAATAAATAAATAGATAAAAATAAAATATATTACTCATTTCACATAGTTTAATTATTATAACTATTTAACATAAATATTTTTATTGTATTCTATTTTATAATGTAAAACAATATTTTAAAAGAAGTTTCATAATGCTTAATGTTTCTTGGTAGGATTCAAGTAAGTAGCTTTTGGTAGCGCATAGTAATGTTTACAGCATTGGGCATGATTTGCACGTAAGATCTTGACATTTGAGATTTTGTAATCCCCGCTCAGCCCTTCTAAGGAAGGAAACCACCTCTCATATTGTCTTTTGCCTAATTTCTGCCTCAAAGAAAAGAAAAAATAGGAGTTAAAGAAAAAGCAGAAGTGAAATTCAATAGTCAAACAGCCTGGCACCACACCCACCCCAGGCCTGGTATTTAAAGATCAACCCCTGACCTAATCGCTTATGTTATCTACGGATTCCAGACATTGTATGAGGAAGCATT
Organism: Trachypithecus francoisi; assembly: GCF_009764315.1. NCBI lineage: Eukaryota > Metazoa > Chordata > Mammalia > Primates > Cercopithecidae > Trachypithecus > Trachypithecus francoisi. The sequence goes on from NW_022681468.1 coordinate 44,065,092, forward strand.
GTGTAACTCCCTGTTTGGTTCTGTTCTGTTCTGATCACTGGTGCATGCAGCCCCCATCCCATAGCCCCCACTTGCACAATATATCATGACCCTTTCATGTGGACCCTTTAGAGTTGTAAGCCCTTAAAAGGGACAGGAATCTTGATTTCAGGGAGCTCCGATCTTGAGATGTGAGTCTACCAATGCTCCCAGCTGATTAAAGCCTCTTCCTTCCTAAAACCGGTGTCTGAGAGGTTTTGTCTGCGACTGGTCCTGCTACATATCTTGGTTCCCTGATCGGGAAGTGAGGTGATTAACAGACGGTCGAGGCAGCCCCTTAGGCGGCTTAGGCCTGCCCTGCAGAGCATCCCTGTGGGGGACTCCGGCCAGCTTAAGTGACATGGATCCTGAGAGCACTCCTGGGTAGGCAAGTGCCCAGGTGGAATGCCTCGCCACAGCAGTGCACAGCAGACCCTGTGAAGGGTTCACGCAGTGACTGAACACTGGGAAGGAATGGGTGCTTGGAGTCCTGACATCTGGAAAATGGTAAGACCAGTCTTGGAACTTGCCTACTCCATGTGAGTGGAAGCGTGGCCTGATCACCCACAGCTTGCCTGTATTATCAGCACTTTGGTTTTGGTTTTGATTTTGACTGGATTTGAACTGTTTTGGTTTTGATTTCAGTTCTGACCTTTGGATTTGAACTGTTTTGGCTTCGATTTCGGTTCTGACTCAGCTCAAATTGCTTGATGAATGAGTAACTCCTTATCTGTCTTTTGGTTTTAGTTTTAATTTTGATCTGGTGTGAATCGCTTGGTGAGTGAGTGACTTTTTTCCCCTTTTCCCTTCTCTCTTTGTGGTAAGGGTGTTTTGTCCCCTGAGAGAGGAAAATGGGTAAAACACAGAGTAAGCATACCCCATTAGGAACTATGTTGAAGAATTTCAAGAAAGGGTCCAGTGGGGACTATGGAATTGCTATGACACCTGGATAGCTTGAGGCTTTGTGTGAGATAGACTGGCCAGCATTAGAGGTGGGATGGCCATCAGAAGGAAGTCTAGACAGGTCCCTAGTATCAAAGGTATGGCACAAAGTAACTGGTAAATCAGGACACCTAGATCAGTTTCCATACATAGATACTTGGTTGCAGCTAGTTTTAGACCCCCCCACAGTGGTTGAGAGGCCAGGCAGCAGCAGTTAGTGGCAAAGGGACAGATAGCCAGGGGGGATCTTGCTCCATCCGCTGAGAGAAGTCAGCTCCTAAGGTTCTGTCTGACCTAGCATCAGAGGACGCATGGCAGGAAGTGGCACCAGTGGTGCCCTCGCTTACCGAGAAGAGACACTCCCCACTCCTGAGCCCACAGCACCTGAGCCTCCACAGGACACACACCCCTAGACCACCCAGAGTAGACGAGAGAGAGAGGAAAAGAGGTGAAGAGAGAGAAGAAGAGAGAGAGGAAGGGACAGACGAAGAAGGAGTGAAAGAGTGAGAGAGAGAAACAGGCAGAGAGAAGAGACAGAGACAAAACGAAAGTCAAATGGAGAGAGACAGAAAGTCAAAGACAGAAAGAGAGAGATATACGAGTAGTTAAGACAAAAAACAACAGTGTACCCTATTCCTTTAAAAGCCAAGGTAAATTTAGAACCTTTAATTGATAAAGGTCTTCTCCGTGACCCTATAATAACACTCCAATACTACCTTGTTGTCAGTGTAAACAAGGGCGTAGCCTGAAAGCACTGAAGCCACTGACAACCCGTAGCCTTTCCTATCAAAAATCCTTAATCCAGTACCCCGTGGATGGCCCAAATACATTCAATCTGTAGTGGCAACGGCTTTGCTAACAGAAGAAAGTAGAAAAATAACTTTTAGAAGAAACGTCATTGTGAGCACACCTCACCAGTTCTGAACTATCCTAAGTCAAAAAAAAAAAAAAAAAAAAGTAGCTTACTAACTCAAAAATCTTAAAGTATGGAGTTTTTCTATTAGAAAAAGACGATTTAACATTAACCACCGATAATTCCCTTAATCCAGCAGGTTTCCTAACAAGGGATCTCAATCTTAATTAATTACCATACAAAGGTCTGACCAGACCTAGGAGGAGGAACTCCCTTCAGTTCTGGATGATAGATGGTTCCTCCAGGGGGATTGAGGGAAAAAGATACAATAGGTATTTAGTAATTGATAGGAAAAGTCTTGTAAATGCAGAGTTAGGAAATTTGCCTAATAATTGGTCTGCTCAAAGTGCTACCTGTTTCCACCCAGCCAAGCCTTAAAGTACTTACAGAACCAGGAAGGAACTATCTATACAAATTCTAAGTTAATTTGGACTAAACAAGGTCTTATTAACAGTAAAGGATAATTGAAATCCCAAACTCACAACATTTTCAACAAAAGTAAAGTTTGCTAAAAGTTGACAGTGTAACATGTATTATCCTCACTTCTAATCTTATGGCCTTTGGCAGTCCAGTCCACAGACATGAAGGAAGTTTTGGAAAATAATGGTTATCATGTTTAGGAAAAGAATGGTTATCATCTTTAGGAAAAAAAAGGGGTGGGCAGGGAGGAGAATTTATGTAAAAAGAATGTTATATGGTAAATTCTTGTCCTAAAAGAACTGGTTGTTTAATGAAAGGGATGTTTGCAATAAATCAGAAAGTTGAGGCATGTCAAAGAATTGTCTGTGAAGGTCGTGAAAGAAAAGAAATGTGTGTTATAAAAAGGAATTTATGCAAGAAATGTATAATTTAAAAGCAATTAGGCCTCCTGAATGTAAAACTATTGAAGAAACAGTTTATGTGCAAAGTGTATAAGGAAAGTAAAATATACTTTTAGTAAAAGGACTATAAGGGCATAAGAATATTGATTTTTACCTACATTAAAAGGTTAAAAACAATTTTTTCTTTTGAAGGTTTAAGCAAGTTTTAAAATGTTAATTGTAAAGAAAATTCTGTGTGTAAACATATTGGTTAACGTTCAAGGGGTATCATCCAGTTTTTCTGTCAACTGGACATTAATGATGGTTTTTTCTTAAAGTACTGACCTGCTCTTTAACAAAAATTAAAAAGGTTAAAAAGAGTCTATAAAAATTTTACCTATGGTCAGACATTAAAAATTGAATAAATATGTCTACAAAGTTTTATTAAAACTAAGTTTAACATTAATAACACTAATATAAAGGTGAAATTTAGCTTATCTGGTATAAAAATCATACAGAAAGCATTGTCAAATATAAAATGGTGTTTGGCTTTCTTTGCTCTAAAAACTAATAAAACTAGTTGCTAAAGGAAATTTCTCAGTAAGAAGGCACCAAGGACTATCAAGTCCATTGCTGATGTCCCCACATTTAAAACAAAAGATCAATTTCTTAGAAATTATATACTTGGTTTATTTTCCACTTTCCTTTCCCTCAAAACTAAAAGTCTTTTAGCACATGTGCCACCCCTAGAATTTCCAGTAAACCAGCACCAGCCTGAAGATCACATTCTAATCAAAAGTTGGAAAGAAGGAAAACTTGAGCCAACCTGGGAAGGACCCTACCTTGTGCTGCTAATCACCGAGACTGCTGTTCCTACAGCAAAAAGGGATGGATTCATCACACCCAAGTCAAGAAAGTGCCATCCCCTTCAGAGTCGTGGGCCATAGTCCCAGGGGAAAACCCTACCAAACTAAAGCTAAGAAAAATTTAACTCTTTCATCTGTTCTATTACTCTTTTTTCTTTCCTTATTCTATTGCTGACCATGTAGTTATTAACATAACCAAGTCAATTTTGCCTCAAACTATTGTATTTAATGCTTGCCTTGTTATACCCTGTGGGAACTTGCCAACTCAAATACAGCTCTCTACTTCAGAAAAGTACCTCTGTCCCTCCTGACTCTCTTCAGACTAGACAATAGTAAATTAGGACCATTTAATCTGAGGAGATTTCGATAAAGACCCCAGTGTCAACCAGGAGTCTTGCCCCCCGATGTACAGCTTTCATGCCATAGTTGGCCCAATGTTCTATGGACCACTAAAGAGCAAGGATGGACTGCCCCAACTGGTTTTTGTAATCTCCTAAAACCATACATTCATTTTACTAGAGGATCATAGAAGTTAAAGACTTAAAACAGGCCGGGCGTGGTGGCTCAAGCCTGTAATCCCAGCACTTTGGGAGGCCGAGACGGGCGGATCACGAGGTCAGGAGATCGAGACCATCCTGGCTAACACGGTGAAACTCCGTCTCTACTAAAAATACAAAAACTAGCCGGGTGAGGTGGCGGGCGCCTGTAGTCCCAGCTACTCGGGAGGCTGAGGCAGGAGAATGGTGTAAACCCGGGAGGCGGAGCTTGCAGTGAGCTGAGATCCGGCCACTGCACTCCAGTCCGGGCGACAGAGCGAGACTCGCCTCAAAAAAAAAAAAAAAAAAGACTTAAAACAAACTTTGACAATTAAGACAGGATACCAAGATGCGAATGCCTGGTTGCAATGGATCAAATATTCCATCTGCATGTTAAACAAAAGCAATTGTTATGCTTGTGCACATAGCAGGCCAGAGGCCCAGATTGTCCCCCTTCCACTAAGGTGGTCCTCCAGTCCACCAGGCGTAGGCTGCATGGTAGCTCTTTTCCAGGATTCTACAGCCTGGAGTAATAAGTTGTGCCAAGTTCTCTCTCTGCTATATCCTGAAGTTCAGCACTTTGCGGGTCAGCCCCTGAGGGCCATCCAGCTTCTGTCTCCCAACACTAAGTTCACTTCGTGTCTCTCATGACAGGGAGGAAACTTAGCATTCCTTGGAGACCTGAAGGGATGCAGCGAGCTTAAGAATTTTCAAGAACTTACCAATAAGTCAGTCCTTGTTTATCCCCAAGCAGATGTGCGGTGGTATTGTGGTGGACCTTTATTGGACACTCTGCCGAATAATTGGAGTGGCACTTGTGCTTTAGTTCAATTGGCTATCCCTTTCACCCTGGCATTTCATCAACCAGAGGGAGGGCAAGTAATAGAAGAAGGATGGATATGGTTATCGGCTGGAAGAATAACCGTGCCACAACTGCTAGGAGCTGCAGCCATATAGGCTGTGCATGAGACCACCTGCCTAGGCCAAGAGTCACTTGAAAAGTTGTTAGGCCAGTACTTCTACATCTTGCATCTGTCAGCCCTTGCCAAAACAATAGTGCAGCAGTATGTCACCTCCCAGAAGCACAATGCTAGGCAAGGTCCAACCATCCCGCTCAGCATATAGGCTTATGGAGCAGCCCCCTTTGAAGATCTCCAAGTAGACTTCACCAAGATGCTCAAATGTGGAGATCTCATCCCAAGGTTTGGACTGCCCTTACAAATTGGCTCAGATAACGGGCTGGCATTTGTGGCTGACTTGGTACAGAAGACAGCAAAGGTGATTGGGTGTAGATCAAGGATTAGAATGTAGCCCCCTTGAGGCCACAGAGAAAAGGACCCCAGACCATCGTCTTGACCACTCCCACAGCCGTGACAGTAGAAGGAATCCCAGCCTGGATCCACCACAGCTGTGTGACACCTGCAGTACCTGAGACCTGGGAGGTAAGATCAAGCCCGGACAATCCCTGCAAAGTGACTCTGAAGAAGACGACAAGCCTTGCTCCAGTCACACCCGGAAGCTGACTGGTCCACGCATGACCAAAGCATGAGGAAACTCACCACGGGACTTATTTTCCTTAAATTTTGGACTTGTACAGTAGGGACTTCAACTGACCTTCCTCAAACTAAAGACTGTTCCCAGTGTATACATCAGGTCCCTAAGTTAGGGCAAAAAGTTAAAACTGTCTTTTTATTCTATAGTTATTATAAATGTGCTGGAATTCTAAAAAGGACTTGTTTGTATAATGCCACCCAGTACAACGTATGTAGCCCAGGAAGTGACCAGCCTGATGTGTGTTATAACCCATCTGAGCCCCCTATGGTCACAGTTTTTAAAATAAAATTAAGAACAGTCACCTGATGAGGTCTAAACCATACTAAAAATAATCCATTTATTAAGTTTCCTAAGTTGCAAACTGTTTAGGCCCATCCAAAATCTCACTGGGACTGGGTGGCTCCAGCTAGACTATACTGGATATGCAGGCATAGAGTCTACACCAAGCTACCTGACCAATGGGCAGGTAGTCATGTCGTTAGCACCATTAAGCCATCCTTTTTCCTACGGCCCATAAAAACAAGTGAGCTCCTAGGCTTCCCTGTCTATGCTTCCTAAGAAAAGAGGAGCATAACCACAGGTGATTGGAAAGATGATGAGCAGCCCCCTGAAAGAATCATACAGTATTATAGGCCTGCCACATGGGCACAAGATGGCTTGTAGAGATACTGAACCCCCATCTACATGCTCAACCGGATTATATGGTTACAAGCTGTCTTAGAAATAATCACTAATGAAACTGGCAGAACTTTGACTGTTTTAGCCCGTCAAGAAAACCAAATGAAAAATGCCATCTATCAAAATAGATTAGCCTTAGACTACTTGCTAGCAGCTGAAGGAGGGGTCTGTGGAAAATTTAACCTAACCAATTGCTGTCTGCACATAGATGACCAATGGCAAGTAGTTGAAGATATACTTAAAGATATATACAAAGCTGGCATATGTGCTCATGCAGGTGTGGCATAGGTTTGATCCTGGGTCCATGTTTGGAAAACGGTTTCCAGTGCTAGGAGGATTTAAAACTCTTATAATAGGAATTATAATATTAATAGGAAACGGCTTATTACTTCCCTGTGAGCTGCTCTTGCTCCTTCAAGTAATGAAAAGTTTTGTTACTACTTTAGTCCATCAAAATACTTCAGCACAAGTGTACTACATGAATTACTATGGATCTATCTTACAAGAAAACCTAGATAGTGAGGATGAAGATGAGAACTCCCACTAATAAGTGAGATTCTCAAAGGGGGGAAATAAGGAAGGAGACCACCTCTCATATTGTCTTCTGCCTAATTTCTGCCTCAAAGCAAAGAAAAAAGTAGGAGTTAAAGAAAAGGCTGAAGTGAAATTCAATAGTCAAACAGTCCGGCACCACACCCCAGGCCTGGTAGTTAAAGATCGACCCCTGACCTAATCGTTTATGTTATCTATAGATTCCAGATATTGTATAAGGAAGCATTGTGTAACTCCTTGTTTGGTTCTGTTCTGTTCTGACAACCAGTGCATGCAGCCCCCATCACGTAGCCCCCGCTTGCACAATGTATCACGACCCTTTCATGTGGACCCCTTAGAGCTGTAAGCCCTTAAAAGGGACAGGAATCTTGACTTCAGGGAGCTCGGATTTTGAGACCCAAGTCTACCAATGCTCCCAGCTGATTAAAGCCTCTTCCTTCCTAAAACCGGTGTCAGAGATTTTGTCTGTGACCAGTCCTGCTACACTTCCAGTGGCCTTGGACCATCACTCAACAGCTGTGTTTTCCTGGGAGACAACAACCTGGACATTTTGAACATGGATTCTTTTTGCTTGGAAATGATGCCTAAGTGTAATGGTGCTCACATTTGCAGAAAACAGACACCTATTCTAATCACACGTTTTCTCCTCAAGTCTCCTGAGGCAATGATCTTTTTCCAGACCCTCATTTGCTTTTTCCAATCAAGGATCTTGAGGTAGTGAGTAGGAGGCAGTGGAGAGACCTGAGGAATGAAGATAGAGAAGTTAGTTTACCAACTAAGATTCTTCCTCAAATGCCTAAGATCATCTCCCTGAGGTTTTACAGTTAGGATTTTGAGCATTGGGTCAGAAGAAAAGCGCTGGCAAACAGAGGAGTGGAGTTTAGGGGAAGACCAAGCCATGTTCACAAAAAACTCTGAGTAGAGGAGGAAAGCCAAGACACACGGAGGCAGCAGGTGCAGGCTCGGGAGGCAGCCTAACAGCAAGGAGACCTCATGCACGATGAAGAACACAGTCAGGGAAGGAGCAGCTGGCTTATTCACTGACGGATTAAAGCTGATCCCCACGGTCCAGGGACACAGAGAACTGCAGCAAATGGAACTGCTTGAGTGCTTCAGTCCCCAAGGGCCTGACACTCTTCAGCTTCCTTATTTCTCCTTTTCTTCTAGAATCCAGTTTGGATGGAGGTTCCTCTTGGTTTCAGTGAAATCCTAGGTCTGTAAGAAAAAAGTTTCAGTGAGGGCTCCCTAAGGCTTGCTGACTGTAAAATAAACAAAACCCAGTGGTGAGGGACTCCTTCTTCCACACTTCTCTAAAATTTCAAGGCTCTTTAAGAACACTAGATTCTTTTATATACAACTTAAAACTCAAAGAAGCACTAACCATCTTCATTTGTTTTTTAAGATGGAGTTTCACTCTTTTTGCCCAGGCTGGAGCACAATGGCGTGATCTCAGCTCATTGAAACCTCCATCTCCCAGGTTCAAGCAATTCTCTTGCCTCAGCCTCCCAAGTAGCTGGGATTACAGGAACCTGCCACCATGCCTGGCTAATTTTTGTATTTTTAGTAGAGGCAGGATTTCGCCATGTTAGCCAGGCTGGTCTCAAACTCCTGACCTCAGGTGATCTGCCTGCCTTGGCCTCCCAAAGTGCTGGGATTACAGTTATGAGTCACCTCGCCTGGCCTCCATCTTCAGTTTTACAGATGAGGACACTGAGGCACAGAGAGGTTAAGAAACATGTTTAGGGGTACAGAGGTGATAAATGGCAGAGGCAGGCCTGGAGTCCAGGTGATTCCAGAACCTGGGCTCATACCTCTGCAAGGGTGTATGCCCCGGGTTGGGGCATCGACCTCAGGTCTTGAATAGCCCCAGAGAAGTGAAAGAAAGGGCAACAGAGACAATTGCAGCAGGGCTGGAGGAATGGGAAGGGGAAGGCTGCCACAAAGGAGTGTGTTCAACCAGCCAGTGAATGACCAGCACCCTCTGAGACTCTGTCCGCATGCTGAGCACTGAGGAGGGCATGAAGGAACAGAAGTAAGTGGTCCTTCAGTCATGTGAATGAGGCCGGATGAGGGCAAAGAAAGGGGCAGCCCAGGGGCTGCGCAGGGGGCCCTGTTGTGTGGAGCAGGAGGACTCCCAAGGCCCCACTCAGGGAGTGGGGACAGCCCCGTGGAGAACATACATCCTGGCTGTGGAGATGCTCCAGGACAGGGCAACATGGGGCACAGCATGATCAGTACATGCCACAGGGAACATGCTGCTGTCCACTTTAACAACACTTTAGACACTGAGGTTAAAGTCACCTGTGCACAAAAGCCGGGCACAGATCTCTTTCCTTGAGTAACACAATGGTGTGCAGAGTGACATCCGGGCTGGTTTTCGTTTCTTTTTTTTTTTTTTTTCTTGAGACAGGGTCAAGTTCTGTCTCAAATAGTGAGGAGCGCAGTGCAGTGGCGTTCACTGGTGCAAACACAGCTCACTGCAGCCTCGACTTCCGGAGCTCAAGTGATCGTCCCACCTCAGCATCCAGAGTAGCTGGGACTACAGGTGTACACCACTACGCCTGGCTAATTTTTTGTATTTCTGTAGAGACGAGGTCTCCCTGTGTTGTTCAGGCTGCTGGCGGGGGGAAGGTGGGTTTCATTTGTACTACAAAAGTAAATATTGAAAAATTTATGACATAGAAAATAGAAATAACCACCACGAGACTCTGGTGTAACTCACTGGACAATGACACAGAGCTTCTGATTGCAAAGTCAGCCGATTCTCTGTCTTAGGCACTCTGTCCCCAAAGCAGCTCAATGGGGCTGCACTGAGGCCCCCATCCCCACTGCACTGCAACCTTGCCCCCTTGCAACTCTCTAGGCTTCTCTTTGCTGCATGCAAGACTACCTGTCAACCTGTTCCTCCTCATAGAGGCTTTTATACACCCACCGGAGTTCCGGCCTGGCCACTCAGGAAGTGCCCTGGCAGAGAAGATAGCACTTACCCAGTTGAGTATGGGTCTGGCTTTCATTCTCCATTGTAGCTGAGTATCTGTTTCTGAAATTAAAACAGTTTGGTGGATTCTCTCCCCAGGTTTTATGTTCTTCCACGAGTGGGCACTGTCACTGCGCTCTGGAAACCTCTGTGAACCTGGTCTGGTCTTGTCTGCACACAAACAGAAATGGCTAGATGGAACCAAGGCCAACGGAAAGGGTTTGGCCAAGCCCCAAACAAAATAAAACGATTCAACCCCAAGGAGGCAGACAGTCCTGATTCCGGGCACACCAAGTAAACGCCAAATGGAAATCCAACTGTTGCGGAGAGTGATTGCTCAGATGGGGCAAATGTGCTGTGAAATCAGCCCTTGGAAAATCATCTGGAGTTCATCTTAGTGAAATCCAAAAACAATAACTGCTTCCCCCAGCCTGCTCCAGAGGGAGCCTCAGGAGCTCCCCTTGTCAGAAGCCCGGAAAGCCGCGGCAGGAGCGAGGCCCCGGGTCTCCCGACTCTGCCCTTGTTTATTTACGAACCTGCCCTGAGTTTCTTTCCCACCTCAGTTCATCCCTCACCCCCACTTCCCGCACCCCGCCCCCCGACCACGGGAGGTCCAGAGCATTCATCATGCCTCTTGCATGACAGGCAGCAGAGACACAAATAAAAACGGGACTGTTAACTCCGCGGCTACCAGGCACAGGGATGGGGGCCAAAGCTCACACATTTGGGGGCCTTAGCAGATAAATCCTGATGTGTCCCCCAGAGAGTTACTGCTTCACTGGGGGAAGGTTGGGCAACCTCAAATTTTACTCTGAGACAGGGCAACAAAAGTTGCAGTAGAGAGAATTAGAAGGGGCTGCTGACACTTCCTGGAAAAGAGAATGAGCCGAGTTGGGCTTTTCATTTCACAGTAAACATTCGAAACCGCCAGGGAAGCAGCTCTGGTCCCTGGCCCCTGGGGCCCGTTTCATTCTGGCAAAGTGGCCTGAGCTCATCTACATTCTTAGAGGTGCAGGAGTTCAGCCCAGGGAAAGACCACGTCCCCTCTAGCCAGGAGGCTTCTGAGTCTTTCCCGCGCCACACTTCCTATAATTACTCCCACAGACAGTGTTGGAGCTCTGAGTAATTGAGGAATTAGTTGTCACAGGATGGGCTGGGTTTTGATATTGCTCAAGATCAAGGGACATGGGAGACTTTTTGGAGGACTGACGGTTTCTGTCCCCAAACCTCACATCTGCCCTTGACACTCTCCTAGAGTCTGAAGCCAACCCACTCTGGGTCTGTGATCTCACTTGGAAAATTCAGATGGTGGGGCTGAGGCGAAGTTGGAGGGAGTGGAGGGAAGGAGCGGGAGGATGTTTGTAAGCTGCTTAGCAGATCAAAGTGACAAAATGTCACATTTTCCAAGCTGGTTTCCAAAGCACTACGTTAATGTATCTTCCAGAAGTCCATCTCTTAACAACCCGAAAGAGGTTTGGTTCTCAATGTTTTCTGCCACAACACACAAGATGATGATGGTCATAAGAGTGACACACTTCTGTGGACCAGCCCACACTTGTGCTCAATTCCCCACCTACGGCTGCCTCCTACTCCTTTCTTTCCCACCCAGGAAAGCAAATCGGAACAAAAGTGAGTGTGAGGGCTATTATTATGGGGTATCCTAGAATCCACTCTAGTTAAAAAAAACTTAGTGTATGAATCATTCACAAACTTTCAGACTTTGCCAGAAGGGACATGACTGTTATCCATGGGACCATGGTTTTACTGGGACAGGGTTTCTCATGGCGGAGAAAGAGATCCATAGCTAGCATCGAGCTTCCTGAGAACTTGTGTTTGATCCCTGGTCAGCAGGGCTGGCTGTCCAGATTTCAGCGTCTGGCATGTGGGTGTGGGAGGAGGGCACATCACCCTGAGGCTGGTGTCTCCACTAATTTATGTGAGCATTTCAGCTCTCTTCACCCCTGTTTGTTGTGGGCTAAGAAATCCCATGTCTGGCAGGGCTCAGAGTAACTCAGGTATAATTACACTGTCAAGGTGACCAGGCTCAGGATCACAGGGCCCAAAAGAAGGCATGAGACCAGAAAGTGGAGCTGCACTCTCAGGCTGCACAGAGAGTAGATGAGGCAGACGAGGGGGCTGGCAGGAAGGGTCTTAGGACTTTGGGAGGAACAAGAGAGGAGAGCATGGGGAAATAATGTCTGTGAGAAGAATTCCCAGAAAATGGGGTGGAAGGATTCTCTCAGCATCTAGAACCTGCTTTCTATGTCCTACAACTTGGGCCTCCAGAAAGCTGGTAACATCTTTCCTTTCCTTCCTGCCTCCAGCAGACAGTGCAGTTGAAAGCTCAAATTTCAGGGCTGCAAATTGAGCAAGGAGGGTAGTGACAGCAGTCCACCACACCACACACCAGCTGCCTTCTTCCCCCCAGGCCACCAAGCCCTGTTCCTCACACCATGGCCAGTGGGCCTTGGACCAACTATCACTTGGCAAGGCAGTCGCCCTCATCAATAGGCCCAGGGATCTTTTAAGTGAGTCAGGTCTTCAGATGTGATTGAAACCAAAATGGGCAAGGGGAGTCAAGGTTTTACTCTTCGTTTCCTTAGCATGCATTCACAGGTGTTCCACTGTGGTAAGTGCAACAGACACGGCCCCCCTCACGAGCAGTTCTTCCTCTGGTGGAGGCAGACAGGAAACAAACATAGAATCATCAGACGTCAGCTCCAAGATGGCAAGAGTTTTTGTCTGTTTTGTTTCCCCAGGACCTAGAATAGTGCTTGGCACATGATAGGTGCTCAGTAAACAAATATGTGAATAACCAAGGGAAAGTGTCAGAGTGCTAGGTGCTGTGGCCAGAATGAGAGTGTGCTGGGGCAGAGACAAGCCAGAGGTTTCACCCACAAGGTGCAGCTGGAGTGAGAACACGTCTGATGATGCACTGCTCAGCACAAGATGGTTCCATGACGAGTGCGTCAGTTTCCTCGGAATACCATACCACAGACTTAAACAGCAGAAACTTACTGTCTCATGGTTCTGGAGGCTAGGAGTCCAAAATCAAGCTGCTGGGGGTTGTTTCCTTCTGAGGGCTGTGAGGGCAGGATCTGTTCCAGGCCTCTCTCCTTGGCTTGTGGATGTGGCCGTCTTCCTCTCCCTTCACATCATCTTGCCTCTATGTGTGTCTCCATGTCCAAGTTTCCCCTTCTTGTAAGGACACCAGTCATAGTGGATTATGGCCCATCCTCATTTTAACTCTTTAACGACCCTGTCTCCAGTTAAGGTCACACTCGTGAGGGACTGGGGGTTAGGACTTCAACATACTAATGAAAGGGGCCCCAATCAACCCCTAACAGTAAGGATTAAATACATAGTAGTTGTTATTAATGATGATAATAAAATCAATAACAAGGAAAAGGTAGAAATAAAAACCGAAACAAAGCCATTAAGTTTTGACTTTGTTAAGTCAAAACTTTTGCTTCCAGCAGCTCCATGTAGCCTATGGGACAAAGGCCAAGTTCCCTGGCCTAGCAGTCAAGGGCTTCCACGGGGAGCCTTCGTCTTGTTTTCCACCTTCCCTCCCTGCCTAGGCAGTGTCTTCCAGTGCTCACTTCATCTCTTCGTGAACATTGATGGGGTTGTGCTGCCCCTAGAAAGCCCATTTTCCTCTTCTCTGCTTATCCAGCTTCAGCTCATCTCAGGAGCCCAGATGCGGGTGCTGCTCCTGCAGGGAGCACTTCCTAAACATGGTCTGCCAGTCAGCATCCAAACAGTCTCAAGAGAACTCTGAAGAAAAAAGGGCTGCTTCCAGAGTGGGGAGGCTCAGGGAACCCAATAGGGAAACAGGGACCAGCAATAGCAGGAAGCCATCAGCTCCCCTTGTCCTGTCAGAGCTGTAGCTCTGGAGGAACCTGGCAATGCCAGAATCACAGCAAAACAGGGAGGAAGCAGGGAAAATAAATCCCGGCCTCACTTTTCCTCTGCTCTGAGACTTCCTGTCTGTCGCTCCATCAGCAAGTCCACTGGAAGCTGGGGCAAAGGGCCTGTTGCTGCAGCCTGCAGCCATTGCATCCAGGGCACGTGGCAGGGAAGGGTAGACACAGGGGTGAGTAGGGGCAGACAGAATAATCAGCACAGGTACTGCCTGTGTCAACCTTGCCCTTCTCTCAACCCACACGGTATTGTTTTTTAATCTGGACCACTTGTGTGCCCTGTAGTCCGCCAGGGCCACTTTGACTAGGAAGCTCACTTCCAAGTGTGCGGCCATCAACTAAGGCTGGAGTATGAGGCCGAAAGCGGAGAACACGTCAGATGCCTCCTCTGTGCCCTGACTGCTCCCCACACCTGCAGTGCTGAGCACAGAGCCAGGTTTGTAGTACGTGCTTAGTAAATCAGAGCTGAACACAAGCAGGGGTTTTGGAGATGAAGCATGGGTGGGATCCATGCAACTACATATTGAAAAATCACTGGCTCTGGAAGAGCAATTGTCAGGCCCATTTCCTGCTGCAGACGGAGCCAGGAGACACTTGGGGCTTGGCAACCTGACAGTGGAGGAGCAGCCAGGGAATTTAGCAGGAGACAGAGAAAATGAGCCCTGCGGGGCTGGCGAAGCCCCATCAAAAGCAGACTCAGGCAGAGTCTCCCTTCCCCGATTCAGGGGCCAATGCCGGGGTGGGGTGCTGGCTCTGCTTGCTCAGGTCCTCTGTGAGCCAGAGCGTGTGGGAGTCAGGGAGAACAATGCATCATTTTGGAAGCTGATGCTTCAGTCTGAGGCCAGGCATAGCTTGAGGGCCACAGAAATTGTCGCCTGAGGAGAGCACAGATGTGTCAGTCCTGGCACCTGCCATGCCAGGTCAAAGCTCTCTGCCTTTGGCCTCAGTGGGTTTGGGGCTGGGGATAATCCCTGTATGCACCAGCAGAGGGCACCTGTCTTAATCGCAACCTACCCATAGGCTGGCCACTGATGTGTGTGGTGGGCATTGCAGCCTCCACTCCAGCGTGGTTTCCACCCCAGAGGACCTGCATAGTCACTTCATTTCCCTTTCCAGTTCAGGAGTGAGTGTGTGACCCAATTCTGACCAAAGAAATTTATAGGGAGTCCAGGTGCAGTGACTCATGCCTGTATTCCCAACATTTTGGGAGGCCAAGTAGGAGGATTACTTGAGGCCAGGAGTTCAAGACCAGTCTGGACAACAGAGCAAGATCCAATCTCTATAAAAAAGAACAAAATAAGCCAAGTGTGCTGGTGCATACCTATAGGACTATCTACTGAGGAGACTGAGGCGGGAGGATTGTTTGTGTCCCAGAGTTCGAGGCTGCAGTGTGCTATGATCACACTACTGCACTCTGGCCTGGGTGATGGAGCAAGACCTTGTCTCTATAAATAAATAAATACTTTAAAAATGTGTAGGGAAGTCTGCTATGTGCTTTTGGAAAAGCAGAATGACAATTCGTCTTCTTCCTCTGAACAATGTGTCTCAACGTAATGCCTATGCTACTGCCATCTTGCTACTACCCAGAAGATGAAGCCAATCCTGATGCTCATAGGACTAAGAGGGAGAAAAAATGTTAGTCTTTGATGAGATAATTTAGCCTCTAAAACAACCAGCCCTCAAACCACACTATTTCAATGTTTCAGTTCTGTGAGACAATCAATGTTCTAATTATATATATGATAGGCTAAATATCAAATTATAATTAATTATATTATTTATATTCATGTAATTACATTATTTATATTCATGTAATTAGATATTACATATAATTAGATATAATACACTAAGTATAAAATATATATTTTTTTGGTAGAGATGGGGTTTCACCATGTTGCCCAGGCTGATCTTGAACTCCTGGGCTCAACTGATCCACCTACCTCAGCCTCCCAAAGTTCTAATTCTTTAAATCAGCATCAGTGGGATTCCCACTGCTTGCAGCCAAGAGCACTCTTATTCAATGCCACCTGAGAGATCATTAGCTAAGCCAGGTAGACTAACTCCCTCCAGGACCTGTTGAGGACAGGCAGCCCACAAGCAACTCAGGAGATAACTTTAACAGTTACACAAGCATGTATTTTAATAGTTATGTGACTCTTTCAACAACGTTTAATTTTTAAATGTAAGCAGGATGTCAAACCCATGATACAATGTTTCCTTCTCAAATCTGTTATTTAAGTAAAAGCATGAATTATTTATAAAGGAGAATATTAAGTAAACTACAGTACTGATGGGGTCAGGACACACTACCTGAAAGTATGGCACCTTGGCATTTGAGGAAACAGCAGAAGCAGGAAAATCCCTGTTGGACTTTCTCCCATCTTTCTCCCTTGAAGGGAGACCACCATTTGAAAGATGCCCTCCCTATATCCAGAGGAAATGAATGTCCTTATTTCTGAAGACACTGGGACACACAGCATATGAACAAATGAGCCTTGCCAAGTCCCCCTTCCCGGTTGATTCCCATTCGATCAAACCCTTTTGTCCTCCAGTCATACTTCTTCATGACCATCCACACTTCATCAAACCTAAGCATAAAAATACAAAGGTTTCCCTGTTTCTTTGGCTCTTTATTTCTGAAAGCTCCTGTTGTCACATAAAACTTACATTGAATACATTTGTATGCTTTTCTCTTGTTAATCTGTCTTTTGTTATAGGGGCTTTGGCCATGAAACTAGTGATGGGTGAAAAAAGAAATATCATCTGCCCTGTAGTATAAATTATATGAAGTGAAATAATGGAATGTGACTGTCTGAAATGCTGGCCAAGTGGATTGAGGCTACTGTGGGGTTGACTGGCCAGTAAGGAGGCAGAGGAGCAGAAGCACCAAGAGCGAGGGACTTTCAATTCAGCAGCTACAAACTGAGCACCTTTTATGTGCCCAGCCTGAGCCAAGTGCTCGAGTTACTGCAAGGAAGACGGTGACTCGGTGACTCGTTCAGCTGTCTTGGTGCTTCCATCTAACCAGGAAGATGGACGTTAACTAAATAACTTCACATTATTTAAATACAGAGGTGGTAAATCTGTATGGGAGACAGAGGGGTGTTAGGAGTGCGTATACAGAAACACCTGGCTTCATCCAGAGGGAATGGGAAGGCTGTGGAGACAAAGAGAAGTGGAAAAGCTGTCTAGGGCTGCCCCACATTGGCCTCGCTCAGCTCCAGGCCATCAATATCCTTAAACAGGCTTTGGCTCTAGGAAGCCAAGTAATTGTGTCCTCCCACCGGAAAACTGGAATGTTGAAGTCCTAACCCCCAGTCCCTCAGAATGTGACCTTATGTGGAGATAGGATCTTTAAAGAGGTAACTATGGTTAAATGAGGTCATGAGGGTGGAGCCTAATCCAACAGGAGTAGTGTCCTTTTAAAAGAGGAAGACATCGACATATGCAGATGGAGGACCACATGTAGACGCAGAGAAAATGGCCTTCTGCAAGACGAGGAGAGAGGCCTCAGAAGGAATCAACCCTGCGGACAACTTGATCTTGGCCTTCCAGCCTCCAGAACTGTGAGACAATCCATATTTGAGCCATCCAGTCTGTGGGACTTTGTTAAGGCAGCCCTAGCAAACGAATATAGCAGCCTTAGTGAGGAGTTTTTGTTCTCTGCAATCAAAAGAGCCTTACTAATACTGGGAGCAAATAGACTCCAGTTTGGGAAGGGAGGATCCTGGCTGGGCCTGAAGATATCACTGGGGCTGTCTGGGCACAGGATAGCTTCCTTTGTGTCTGTTCAGCCTCATTGTTCTTCCCATCCCCCCGCACGGGGAGATTTGCAGCAGACACCCGCTTGCCTGCTGCATGGGGA
Source organism: Trachypithecus francoisi (assembly GCF_009764315.1). Taxonomy (NCBI): domain Eukaryota; kingdom Metazoa; phylum Chordata; class Mammalia; order Primates; family Cercopithecidae; genus Trachypithecus; species Trachypithecus francoisi. Next base: position 44,082,716 of record NW_022681468.1, read on the forward strand.
GCAAGCTGGTAAGGAGAAACCGCTGCCCTGCCTGGTTATGGGCTCCCTGATGTTCTAACTGTGGATCAGTTATAACAGTCCTGCAGGGAGGAGGGGGTTTACTGCCAGGAAGAGAAACCCCAGGAACCAGCCTTTCTGCTTCTCGGGACAGCGGGGGCCATGGGGTGGAGTGAGATTCTCCAGCCATGACTCATGCTAGGTTTCATGAGTAAGGGAAGTTAAGAGAGTCATAATGATCGTACTGAAAAGCAGTTAAGTCCATTTCCACAGCAGCATTACACAGAATTAAAAACTGCACAATTTGATCCTATTTGCAATCACAGCTGCCATGAACTAACATATAAGCAAACTGAGCAGAGTGAACTCAGTGCCCTGAGTCAGGCTCCGCACATGGGCCTGTATCCACAGTGCTCTGAGCTGCAGCAGAAAAGACCTCACCCTTCCATTCCATTCCTATTCCTCCGAACCACTGAAATCACATGGGTGTCTGCCCCTTGGGTGGGGACACTATCAGAGCTGGCCTCTGCCAGGGGAAGAAGAATAGGGGCCTCATTGGCCAGGCCTCAGAGATTCTGAGAATGAGACTCACTGTTGTACTGATAAGAAGAAAACCCGCAGGCTGCTGGAAAGGTGAATTATTTGTAGCCATGGCTAGAGCTGACTTCCCATTCCCACACTTCCAGCAGCCGAAAGACTTGGACACAGAGCACTGAAAAAATCCTGGAGAAGTGGCGGGCCCAGCAGGGAGAAATGCAGCCTCTTTCACAGAGGACAGGAGATTGACAGGTGCTAAGTAGGGGGTGTGAGGCCTGCCAGGAGCTTGTGCTGCACACCCAGTCAGAAGCGGAGGCAACCTTTTCCTGTCCATCAGCCAGTGCTCTGGACGCTGGGTATTTAGTACTTTCAATCCAGCTAGTTGGCACCATTGCTTCCATATGTGTGCTGGAATTTATTGAGTACCAAGTGTTTACAAAGTGCAATACTAGCCACAGAAGAAAGCTTCAAAAATAGGAGCAGACTACTTTCAGTGACTCTGCCTTTGACCTTCGTGCAGATGAGCAGCGGCAACTGACCTCCCTATGCCCTTTTTCAATGGAGTAAACAAGAGGCAGAGATGGTCACAGGAAAGGGAATTAGTCATCCAACCCCTTTAGCTGTCCCTGAGCACACCCAAGTTATTTGCTTTGTGCTAACCTGGCCTCCAAAGGCAACAACCAACATTTGCTGTGTGCCTTGCCAGGGAGACATACAAAGCAGCCCATGGTGGAGTGCATGCCTGCAGGATTTTTTCAACCTAACTGAAAGGAGACATGTGCACGTGAACTATCACCAACAGCACAGGCACTGTGGATAAGAGCCAGGTGAGGGCCCTAGACTTCTGAGAACCAGGGAGAAGCCATTTGCTCTCCTACTTTCTCAAGCCACCCTCTCATGACACCCGTCCCTGCCCCTCCATGAGGCCAAAAGGAGAAAACAGAGCACAATGAAAGAGACTATATTCTCTCAGCAGCCTCTACTCTCGTACCTCTACCACCCTGTCCCAGAGGAGGAGGGAAACCCTAAACTGCTAAAGGAGCTCACTTCCCTTTCCTAAACAAGTCTTAACAATGAAAACCAAAACTATTTATTGAGGGCCTGCTCTGTGTCCTGCACTGTTTGGTTATTATAATAATTCTGCAATAGAAGTGGTATTTCCCCATTTCACAAGTGTGAAAATACAGACAATGAAATTGTTAAGTCACTGCCAGGCAGGATGTAATGCAGGAGAGTCTGATGACAAAGGTTTCCTCCCCAACCTGCCTTGAAATTGCTCAATGTTTCCATAATCAGTGATTACAACTCATTCGATTTCAGGAATAATAAATTTAGATTATGTCTGAAAGGGAGTTGAGCAGCTATAAATAAATACTTGTGTACATTCTTTTGAGCAAGATCCAGGAAATGGTCAGGAACCACAGTCCTTCTACCTGGAATCCATTTTTCATTCAGGACACAAGTCGGCTGCCTGCTGATCTCTGTGCATCACAATGCAAGGAGAGTGCGGCTGTCAGCATGTTTCGTTGAATGCTGCTGTGCAGTGGCAGTTTATTCTAGGAAGCATGCTGCAGAGGATGACCAAAAATAGAAATGCGAGTTTTGCATATTTCATTTCCTAATGCTAGTAGCACTTTGACCCTTTTGATAGAAGGCTGGGATGGCTGCTACGATTTATCAAACTTTATTGACACTTGAGGTGTCCCAAGTTGGCTTGAAATGCCAGGTACCTCAAAGGTGACAGTCTCCTTGAGAAAAGCACTTGCTTGAGAGTCTAATATTTGAAGCACATTAGCCTCACCTGATGCATTCAAGTTTCTAAACCTAAACAGGCAATGTGCTTTTTAAGGCTTGGGCTGTGGTCCAGCATGGGTTTTGACTTCACGCTTTGAAACAACGAGGATGGCAAATTAAGGAGACAACAGATTCACATAGGTCAATTCCTGACTTGGATGCTTTGGGCTGTCCATCCTAGAGACCAAGGCCCTGTTCTGACAACAGTTACATGCTGAAGGCTGAGAAAGCCGAGCTACAGAGCACACAGAGATCCTGGAGGCGGCACCTCATCCATGTCAAGGACACACAGGAAACCAAGACTATTTGTTTCTTCTTCCTCAATTTGTTCCCACTCTGTCCCTGCTGGTGTTTGACTTGTGACCATTAGGTACGCATCCCTTTGAGTTAATGCAGACCATCACAGGTTGGTAGCTGAATAAAGGTAGTAGATTTTTCATAAACCAATTATATTCCATTTTTAAAACTGTATTCTGAAATCCTTTTCCACTATCTTATTATTGTTAAAATATGCTTTCTTTTAGAAAGCATGGGTAATATCAGGTGTGAATGTATTTTCTTTTTAATGTTATCACTTAGCAAAATAAAAAGCTAGCACTTTGTCAGAGGTTCCCAAAATTGGGGGGAATTGTACTGCTCTAAAAACCACTGAATTAAGACATCATTCCCAGAAAGCTTGCATTTTAGGATGCAGACCCTGCATAGTAAGCCTGGGACAGCCCAGTGAGAATGAACTCACGGGTTCCTTTTTCACTGACAAGTGGGAGCCCCGGTTCAGTGAGCACAGGGAGAACCCACCCACTGAAACCCCCGAAGGTGGGAGTGGGGACAAGGGGCATTGGGAAAAGACACCTTGTGATTATTCTGATCATTTTGCTAAGGCTCCTCCTGTCTTCCTCTTCCCCAAACAAAGGAAGGAAAAAAAAAAACCATGAAAATACATTCCCCAAGGAAAGAGAGAGGGAACTGGACAGGTTATGGTTTGAAAGTTTTATTATGGGTGATTTACCATCCTTCAAAAAAGATGGGTTATTATCAGGGCATCTCTTATCAGGGTTTTCTCTCTCCAAAATCCTGAACAAGAGGAAATTGCCTCAAAATGAAGCAAGAATGGGTCTAGATGGTGTTTGCTGTTCCCCTACCTTCTCCATCTTTCGAGACACAAATTAATCTTCATTCTGACACCGTTCCCAGCTCCCACAGGCAGGCCCAGTGGTTCCTTCCTTAGTGCACCCATAGTGGTTTATCCATACCTCTAGTGTTGTGCTTCTCATTAGGTATTTCTTTCTTTTTTTTTTTTTTGAGACGGAGTCTTGCTCTGTCGCCCAGGCTGGAGTGCAGTGGCTGGATCTCAGCTCACTGCAAGCTCTGCCTCCCGGGTTCACGCCATTCTCCTGCCTCAGCCTCTCAAGTAGCTGGGACTACAGGCGCCCGCCTCGTCACCCGGCTAGTTTTTTGTATTTTTTAGTAGAGAAGGGGTTTCACCGTATTAGCCAGGATGGTCTCGATCTCCTGACCTCGTGATCCGCCCGTCTCAGACTCCCAAAGTGCTGGGATTACAGGCTTGAGCCACCGCGCCCGGCCTAGGTATTTCTAAATACTCCATTTTCTTCTGATTACAAAACACAAAAGTTAAAAAGCAGACCCTTTGAAATAACAATAACACTATGTGCTTGGCCCTCTTCTAAGCAGATCACAATTATTACCCTGTGAATTCTCTCCATAACCCAGTGTCTCAGCAACTCAAGTGTCTCCCTAAATGTATAGCTGGAATGAGGTCCCACTCATCTTTCTGTCTCTGATGCCTGACACAGTGTTGGCCTCAGTTGATACCTAATAAAATAATTTTGAGTTTACAAGAAAGGCAACAGTTTGATTTGGATATTTCAGGTGTTGCCAAATTTAGGAAAATGGGTCTGTTCAGGTGACATTTGGGAGACTTCTCTAGCTTAAAGAGCTAGTATTGTGGGCACCTTGTATTAGTCCATTTTCACACTGCTATAAAGAAATACCCAAGACTGGGAAATTTATAAAGAAAAGAGGTTTAATTGACTCACAATTCTGCATGGCTTTGGGAGGCCTCAGGAAACTTAAAATCATGGCAGAAGGGGAAGCAGGCACATCTTACATGGCAGCAGGTGAGAGAGACAGAGAGAGAGAGAGGAACTGTCAAATACTTATAAACCATCAGATCTCATGAGAACTCACTCACTATCATAAGAACAGCATGGGGGAACCACCCCCATGATCCGATTTCCTCCCACCAGATCCCTCCCTTGATACATGGGGATTACAATTCAAGATGATATTTGGGTGGGGACACAGAACCATGCCATATCACACCTGTAATTTACTTGCTCACTTCTCATCTTACTGGGTGTTTGTATACATAGGTGTGTCAATACACTCATAATTTACCAATTTATTAATCATTGACCAGCTGCTATGAGTAATTCTGAAAGTGGGTGGGTGTGTACAAAATTAGTTATATATGTGTGTGTGTGTATCCCAAAAGGTTTGGCAAATTAGTAATTTATGTCTCTGCCGACATTTCTATTCTGAAACTAAAATATTTACTTAAACTTAACTAACTTTTGGCTTTCCTAGCAGCTGTTAGCACAACAAACTGGTGTTTGATGAAGTGGGAAAAATAATAAAACATGTTGTTATTCAACTGCTTTTTAAAAAACACATCTTTGCTGGGAAGGCAAATTGGAGCTGGAGGATGTCCAGAGAAATGCAACATATGGTCAAGAAAATGGAACGGCTTCTATAGAGGCAGAAAAAGGTTTTTGTTTTGTTTTGTTTTCCTGGAAAGATAAAAAAAAAAAAAATTAAAGGGAAAAAAAAGGGCCGGGCGCGGTGGCTCAAGCCTGTAATCCCAGCACTTTGGGAGGCCGAGACGGGTGGATCACGAGGTCAGGAGATCAAGACCATCCTGGCTAACACAGTGAAACCCCGTCTCTACTAAAAAATACAAAAAAACTAGCCGGGCGAGGTGGCGGGCGCCTGTAGTCCCAGCTACTCGGGAGGCTGAGGCAGGAGAATGGCGTGAACCCAGGAGGCGGAGTGAGCTGAGATCGGGCTGGGTGACAGAGCAAGACTCCGTCTCAAAAAAAAAAAAAGGGAAAAAAAGCTATAAACCTATTAAATTGTGAAAGACACGAAGAAGATAAGCATGGGATAGTTGGTTTCAAATTCCAAAATAATGAAACTACTTGTCCTTTCTACCTTGCATATTAGGTAAATTTAGATAAGTAAAATGAAATATTACTTTTTACATATTGGGTACAGGTTAAAAAGAAGCACTACTCCATACACAGTGAAAACTGGGAGTTGATGATTGGTTTAGGAATGGGTGGATGAGGGAATCATAAGAAATTATAAGAGAAAAATAGGATGTTGGGGGAAGGTGATAGTTTCCTAAACTGATGATGCTGACATTGTGGCAGATAACTATGCCTCTACCAATCACGCCTGAAACAAAGGCGTGTTGAATGGACTTTGAGTCAATAGATAAATATTTGTTTAAACTTACATTTCTATATTTCCTATTGTGTCTGTGTAGTTTGATTTTCATTAGTATGATGAATTTGATTTTCATTAGTATGTATAAATTATTTCCCTCTGACCAGTTTCATAGCGTCACTATTTTATAAAAACAATTGGCTTCCAATAAATGGTCTTATTTTGGCCAGGCATAGTAGCTCATGCCTGTAATCCCAGCACTTTGGGAGGCCAAGGTGGGAGGATCACCTGAGGTCAGGAGTTCAAGACCAGCCTGGCCAACATGGTGAAAACCCCATCTCTACTAAAAGTACAAAAATTGGCCAGGCAAGGTGACAGGCGCCTGTAGTCCCAGCTACCTGAGAGGTGGAGGCAGGAGAATTGCTTGAACCCAGGAGACAGAGGCTGCAGGGAACTGAGATTGCTCCACTGCACTCTAGCCTGGGTGACAGAGTAAGACTGTCTCAAAAAAAAAAAAAAAAGAAAGAAAGGGGGCGGGGGTTCCAAGATGGCCGAATAGGAACAACTCCAGTCTACAGCTCCCAACATGAGCAATGCAGAAGATGGGTGATTTCTGTATTTCCAACTGTGGTACCAGGTTCTTCTTACTGGGGCTTGTCAGACAGTGGGTGCAGCTCACGGAGTGTGAGCCAAAGCAGGGCAGGGCATCACCTCACTCAGGAAGCGCAAGAGGTCGGGGAATTCCCTTTCCTAGCCAAGGGAAACCATGACAGACAGTACCTGGAAATTCAGGACACTCCCACCCTAATACTGTGCTTTTCCAATGGCCTTAGCAAATGGCACACCAGGAGATTATATTTCGTGCCTGGCTCAGAGGGTCCCATGCCCACGGAGCCTCGCTCACTGCTAGCACAGCAGTCTGAGATCCAACTGCAAGGTGGCAGCGAGGCTGGGGGAGGGGCGTTCGCCTTTGCTGAGGCTTTAGTAGGTAAACAAATCAGCCAGGAAGCTCAAACTGGGTGGAGCCCACTGCAGCTCAAGGGGGCCGGTCTACCTCTGTAGACTCCACCTCTGGGGGCAGGGCAGAGCTGAACAAAAGGCAGCAGAAACTTTTGCAGACTTAAACATCCCTGTCTGACAGCTTTGAAGAGAGTAGTGCTTCTCCCAGCATGGAGTTTAAGATCTGAGAATGGACAGACTGCCGCCTCAAGTGGGTCCCTGACCCCCAAGTAGCCTAACTGGGAGGCACCTCCCACTAGGGGCTGACTGATACCTCATACGGCTGGGTGCCCCTCTGAGATGAAGCTTCCAGAGGAAGGATCAGGCAGTAACATTTGCCATTCTGCAATATTTGCTGTTCTGCAGCCTCCGCTGGTGATACCCAGGCAAAAAGGGTCTGGAGTGGACCTCCAGAAAACTCCAACAGACCTGCAGCTGAGGGTCCTGACTGTTAGAAGGAAAACTAACAGAGAGGACATCCACACCAAAACCCCATCTGTATATCACCATCCTCAAAGACCAAAAGTAGATAAAACCACAAAGATGGGGAGAAACCAGAGCAGAAAAGCTGAAAATTCTAAAATCAGAGTGCCTCTTCTCCTCCAAAGGAACGCAGCTCCTTGCCAGCAACAGAACAAAGCTGGACGGAGAATGACTTTGACAAGTTGAGGAAGAAGGCTTCAGATGATCGGTAATAACAAACTTCTCTGAGCTAAAGGAGGATGTTCACACCCACCTCAAAGACGCTAAAAACCTTGAAAAAAGATTGGATGAATGGCTAACTAGAATAAACAGCGTAGAAAGACCTTAAATGACCCATCTCGTGTGCAGAGACACACATAGGCTCAAAATAAAGGAATGGAGGAAGATCTACCAAGCAAATGGAAAACAAAAAAAAGCAGGGTTTGCAATTCTAGTCTCTGATAAAACAGACTTTAAACCAACAAAGATCAGAAAAGACAAAAAAGGTCATTACATAATGGTAAAGGGATCAATTCAACAAGAAGAACTAACTATCCTGAATATATATGCACCCAATACAGCAGCACCCAGATTCATAAAGCAAGTCCTTAGAGACCTACAAAGAGATTTCACAGACGAATTCTACCAGAGGTAGAGGAGGAGCTGGTACCATTCCATCTGAAACTATTCCAATCAATAGGAAAAGAGGGAATCCTCCCTAACTCATTTTATGAGGCCAGCATCATCCTGATACCAAAGCCTGGCAGAGACACAACAGAAAAAGAGAATTTTAGACCAATATCCCTGATGAACATGGATGCAAAAATCCTCAATAAATTACTGGCAAACCAAATCCAGCAGCACATCAAAAAGCTTATCCACCATGATCAAGTGGGTTTCTTTTTTTTTTTTTTTGAGACGGAGTCTCGCTCTGTTGCCCAGGCTGGAGTGCAGTGGCCGGATCTCAGCTCACTGCAAGCTCCGCCTCCCGGGTTCACGCCATTCTCCCGCCTCAGCCTCCGAGTAGCTGGGACTACAGGCGCCCGCCACCGCGCCTGGCTAGTTTTTTGTATTTTTAGTAGAGACGGGGTTTCACCGTGTTAGCCAGGAGGGTCTCGATCTCCTGACCTCGTGATCCGCCCGCCTCGGCCTCCCAAAGTGCTGGGATTACAGGCTTGAGCCACCGCGCCCGGCCGATCAAGTGGGTTTCATCCCTGGGATGCACGGCTGGTTCAACATATGCAAATCAATAAACGTAATCCAGCAGATAAGCAGAACCAAAGACAAAAACCACATCATTATCTCAATAGATGCAGAAAAGGCCTTTGACAAAATTCAACAACCCTTCATGCTAAAAACTCTCAATAAATTAGATATTGATGGAACGTATCTCAAAATAATAAGAGCTATTTATGACAAACCCATAGCCAATATCATACTGAATGGGCAAAAACTGGAAGCATTCCCTTTGAAAACTGGCACAAGACAGGGATGCCCTCTCTCACCACTCCTATTCAATATAGTGTTGGAAGTTCTGGTCAGGGCAATCAGGCAGGAGAAAGAAAGAAAGGGTATTCAATTAGGAAAAGAAGAAGTTAAATTGTCCCTGTTTGCCGATGACATGATTGTGTATTTAGAAAACCCCATCGTGTCAGCCCAAAATCTCCTTAAACTGATAAGCAACTTCAGCAAAGTCTCAGGATACAAAATCAATGTGCAAAAATCACAAGCATTCTTATACACCAATAACAGACAAACAGAGAGCCAAATCATGGAGTGAACTCCCATTCACAGTTGCTTCGAAGAGAATAAAATACCTAGGGATCCAACTTACAAGGGATGTGAAGGACCTCTTCAAGGACAACTACAAACCACTGCTCAACAAAATAAAAGAGGACACAAACAAATGGAAGAACATTCCATGCTCATGGATAGGAAGAATCAATATCATGAAAACGGCCATACTGCCCAAGGTAATTTATAGATTCATGGCATCCCCATTAAGCTACCAATGACTTTCTTCGCAGAATTGAAAAAAACTATTTTAAAGTTCAAAGAGCCTGCATTGCCAAGACAATCCTAAGTCAAAAGAACAAAGCTGGAGGCCTCATGCTACCTGATTTCAAACTATACTACAAGGCTACAGTAACCAAAACAGCATGGTACTGGTACCAAAACAGAGATACAGACCAAAGGTAACAGAACAGAGCCCTCAGAAATAATACCACATATCTACAACCATCTGATCTTTGACAAACCTGACAAAAACAAGAAATGGGGAAAGGATTCTCTATTTAATAAATGGTGCTGGGAAAACTGGCTAGCCATATGTAGAAAGCTGAAACTGGATCCCTTCCTTTCACCTTATACAAAAATTAATTCAAGGTGGATTAATGACTTAAATGTTAGACCTAAAACCATAAAAACCCTAGAAGAAAACCTACGCAATACCATTCAGGACACAGGCATGGGCAAGGGCTTCATGTCTAAAATACCAAAAGCAATGGCAACAAAAGCCAAAATTGCAAAATGGAATCTAATTAAACTAAAGAGCTTCTGCACAGCAAAATAAACTACCATCAGAGTGAACAGGCGACCTACAGAATGGGAGAAAATTTTTGCAATCTACTCATCTGACAAAGGGCTAATATCCAGAACCTACAAAGAACTCAAACAAATTCACAAGAGAAAAACAACCCCATCAAAAAGTGGGCAAAAGATATGAACAGACACTTCTCAAAAGAAGACATTTATGTGGCGAACAGATACATGAAAAAATGCTCATCATCACTGGCCATCAGAGAAATGCAAATCAAAACCACAATGAAATACACCAGTTAGAATGGCAATCATTAAAAAGTCAGGAAACAGCAGGTGCTGGAGAAGATGTGGAGAAACAGGAACACTTTTACCCTGCTGGTGGGACCATAAACTAGTTTAAGCATTGTGGAAGACAGTGTGGCGATTCCTCAAACTAGAAATACCATTTGACCCAGCCATCCCATTACTGGGTATATACCCAAAGGATAATAAATCATGCTGCTATAAAGACACATGCACACGTATGTTCATTGCTGCACTATTCACAATAGCAAAGACTTGGAATCAGCCCAAATGTCCAGCAATGACAGACTGGATTAAGAAAATGTGGCACATATACACCATGGAATACTCTGCAGCCATAAAAAAGGATGAGTTCATGTCCTTTGTAGGGACATGGATGAAGCTGGAAACTATCATTCTGAGCAAACTATTGCAAGGACAGAAAACCAAACACCGCATGTTCTCACTCATAGGTGGGAATTGAACAATGAGATCACTTGGACACAGGATGAGGAACAGCACACACCGGGGCCTATCGTGGGGTTGGGGGAGGGGGGAGGGATATTATTAGGAGATACTCCTAATGTAAATGATGAGTTAATGGGTGCAGCACAACAACACAGCACATGTATACACATGTAACAAACCTGCATGTTGTGCACATGTACCCCAGAACTTAAAGTATAATAAAAAAATTAAAAATAAATAAATAAAAAGTCTTATGTTAAGTGATGAATGATAATGCCTCCTAACAACAACCAGCAGAACACTAATTAATGCATAGGCTGCTTGGCTGGTCTTTCTTACAAACCTTAGCCCAACTTCTGCTTTCAGCCATCACACATCTCTGTCTCTCCTGTGGTTTCAAATCATGTGAGTGATCCTTCTGATAATAAACTCTCTTTGGCCTTGGGCCGGGCACACTGAGTCCTGGCACCCACTCCCTGGAGGTGCCCATAGGGACATGTTCTAAATGTAAAAAAGGTGACGATGAGAAAGGGCTGGGAATTCATGGATTTTGGTTCGGTGAGCTATTGCCATTCCTCTGGCTTCTCCTGACAGAGCCTTCACTTAGCAGATCGTCACATTTCACCCTTCAGAGCATGAGATTTGTACTCATGCTGCAGCACTGCCCAGCAGGGAACCAGCTTTCCCATGGTCACTGGATGTGTGTGGTGTTCCACAGAGCCAGGGCTGCGCCAAGATCTTCAGGTCCAAGTAAAATCTTGGAGACCTTTGCCTTAAATGGTAATTATTCTGACAAAGGTCCTTTATACCTTGCTTTAAATGTTATCCCACCCAAAGCAGAAAATGACTTTGTGGAAAGTCTTTCTTGTTTTAAAAAATGGCTATAGCTATAGTAAAGGCATAGCAGCTTTAGAAATGGAACATGTATATTTTTTATAGACCATTATGAAATGAACTTGCAGTAACTAATTCTTTCTCACACTCATTTGCCTCTTTCAGAGACCCTGCAGGATTTAAGAACCCAAACCAAATATACTCTTATGTGTTCCCAAACTATTTTTTCTCAGGGCTAAAGGGAAATTCTCATGAGGTGCTATTTCTCCAGGATGCAGCTCCCAGTCCATGCCAAAGAGAATTCTTTAAAAACGATGTTTCTCAATATTAGGGTACATTATGGATACAAAATCTTAGCCCAAATCCCCTTGGTCATATAAAACATGTCACATAATTGTGTTTTCGGTTAGGAAGGAGTGTAACAAAATAAATATTTCCCCATTAGAACATACTGGGAAATGTTTGCTGACACCTACACTCAAACCCAGCAGGTTCCCTTAGAAGAGTTTGGCAAAGAACAGGCCCCTCCTTAATGAGGTGCTGGAGTTGGTTGAAAATTAAATATTAATTTACAAAAAATGGTTGCATTTAAAAAGTCAAACTGAGGCCTGCATGTGGGCGTCTGCGCCTTCTGCGTTCTGGGTCTGTGAAATGTCCTGGGTCAACCGAGGATCACTGTCTTTGATTGGATTGCATCAGTCTTTCTCTTTCTAAAGCAATCTGTGGAAAACATCAAGAAGGGTTTTTTGTTGTTGTTTTTTTCTCAGAATTTTTTTCCTTTCTCTATTTCTCCTACTGGAAAATTCTTTCCGAAATCGTCAATGGTTGTTTCATTTGGTTTTAAGAGAAGCATGGCTACAAGGGCCTTGGGAGCACAAATCAATAGCTGTGATCACTGCTGGCTCCTCTTGGAGGGTTTTCCCCTTTTTTCCTTCTAGCACACAATCTAGATAGTCCTCGAGGGGAGCCTCATCTGGCCTGGTTTGGGCTTTTCTCTGGCTGCCAGATTGAAGTGTGACAACCACAGAGGTGGCTGTGGGGCTTTCACTCCCCTCCCCTTGTCCCCAGAAAATTTAGAGTCCGCATTCTCAGCTACCCAGGTGCTCTCAGTTCCAGATCTAGTCATTTCCCCTCTAGCTCCCCTGTTCTTAACAGAGTCCCTCTCCCTACTCACTCACTCACTCACTCACTCACTCACTTAATTCACACAATACTTTGTCCAGATCTGTGACCTTAATTTTTAAGTGGAGTGATGGTTGCACATTAGTTATTATGCTGGTCCTTCCAACACAAACTGCATACATTTTCATCCTCTAAGGTCCTATAACTATTTCTCTGCACTCTAATGCTGGAATTTCAAGACACCAAAACAAAACAGGTGGGATTTAGAGGCAGGCTGGCCTTGGAGGTGGTCTGCCAGTCACAACCCTCTCTGACTGCTCTATTCAGATCTTGGGAATGAAGTTTCAACAACATCGGGGACTGAAGTCAGTTTATATATTTTGACACTATGTCAATCCAAAAGGAATTCTTTTTGGAGATGTTTGGCTTTAAGGTGCTTGAGCAAATGATTCTAAAGTATATTTAAGAGAACAGATACGTGAGAAGAGCCAAGAAAATTTTTAAAAAGAGAATAAGGGCAGGGTCCATGCCTGATTAGCTACGAAAACACAGGCGTTCCCCTCCTGCTTACTATAATGAAAGCTTAAAATAGTGTCTCTCCCATCCTAACATCAACAACAAAGTCAGATGACCACAAAACCATACCTTTTCTTGAGTCCATCAGCAAGCTGAGGTCACAGGGAACCCAAAAGCCTGAAATCTAAGAAAAGGCTGTGTCCCCAAGAAGAGATGGGACATAAACAAGGGTTTGTGGCTGAGTATGGGAAGAGACACTGCGTGCCATACAAAAATATAAAAAGAATTCATCTAAAGCTTTTAACACTTTACTAAAGACCAGAAGTGGACTAGCATGAGTGTAGCAGTCCTGGGGGCTGCAGACACAAGAGGAATTCATGCCCACTTGCAGGCTCTTCTCCACTCCCTTCCACCCACTGATTGAGAAAGGACTGAAGACAGGGTGGGAGAGCAAAGAAGCCTCCCTGCACGATGCAGGCCCAGGAAAGAGGGGCGACATTGCTGAAGGAAAGGCATAAGGCTACACTCACACCCTCCTCCCACCTAAGCCACCGGGAAGGGACAATACAGCCTGTTGCGGTCAGGGCACAGGTGAAGACATACTGCAGCTATGGGGAGGGGAAAGCCAAAACACCCTTGATCCCTGGGGAAGGGGCAAGAAACAGTCCTGAGCCCCAGATCCAGACATTCTCTCTTGCACATGACACAAGGCAGTGTTCAGCTGCCACAGGAGGAGGAAGAGGGGCAGGATTTCTGAGAAAGCCTCACTCCTGAGATCCAGGCATACAGGGCCTGCCAAAGCCTGAGAGTGTATTAGGATCAAGGGCACCCCTGATTCCCCAGCACTAAGTAACAAGCAACAACATTCTACCCCAAGGCTGCAGACTTCTCATCAAATATTAAAACTTCTGAATTCTTGAAATTGTTCAATTAATTGAATAATTTAGCCCTAGCATAGATTAAGGAAACATTAAGAAAAGTTCAGAAATACAGAGTTCACAAATTCAAACATACTTAAGAATTTAGTAACTTTGGAGAAAATGTTAGCTAGTACCTCGTACCTTAAAACGAAATTAGTTCCATATGATTATTTTACAAAAAAAAAAAACACATAAGAGTACCAGTAAAAAAATGTAAATACAGTTACCATTTTGGGACGAGAAAGTTATTTTGAAGTATCAACCAAAGACATAAACTATAAAGGATTGTTAATAGACTATATACAAATGGGGAAAAAATCAGAATGGAATAAACAAAGCAAAATCACAAATAAAAATTGGGGGAAAATAGCAATGTACATGGCCGTTACACCTTAATATATATGATGCATAGATCCATAGATGTTAGACAGATAGATGCCTTAATATAAAAGGATAATCACTTGAACCTGGGAGATGGAGGTTGCAATGAGCCGAGATCATGCCACTGTACTCCTCCAGCCTGAGTGACAGAGAGAGACTCCATGTCAAAAACAAACAAACAAACAACAAAAAAATTATATATATACACACACACACACACACACACACACATATATGAGCTCTTATAAATTCAATAGAAAAGTATGTTCCTTTCCCTCAAAAGAATTATAAACAAAAGACAATAGCAGTCACTCACAAAGCAATAATTACAAACAGCTAACAAATATTTGCAAAGTCATTGAACACGAGTAGTAACTCAACAATTTCACAAAGATAATAATCAATGTTGGTAGCATGCATGGAAATCAACGTTGTCATACAGGCATATGATTGATGGTAGTATAAATTGTCACAAGTTTTTTGAGAGAGAGGGTGAGAAATTTGGCAGTATGAATCAAAAACCTGAAAAACGTACCTACCCTTTGATATAGCAATTCTACATGTAGAACTTTAAGGAAATAATTAGCCAAAATCCAAAAGATTGATATGTATAGATATGCATAGCAGTGCTGTTTAGAATGTTAGAAGCAACCTAAATGTCCAGTCATGGGAGACTGGTTAAACAGATTACAAGAAATACCTATAAGTTAATGCCAGGCAATAATTAAAATGACTAAATAGAGCAACATGATGGACATGGAAAAATGTTGACAGTATATATGTTTAGGTAAATACAGTAACAGGACAATAGAAGCAGTATTTTTTAATACCCATTCCCATTTTTTTAATGCATACACGCACGTGCGTGCGCGCGCACACACACACACATTGTTGATAACAACAGAAGGAAAAAACTCTGGATATCAGGTAGAAAAATAGCCTTATTAGAAGGTAGCTTATAGACTCAACAAGAAGGCTGGTGAACTAGGCTCGGCAACAGGACAGGAACAAAGGGTGGTGAGGCAACCAAGAACATAGGCAGCTCATATCATGGTCCAGCCTGGTAGTGTTATAAACAAAATCCCACCATCCCCAGACACAAACTCCTGCATTGAGGGACTCCTGATTCAGCTGTCCTCATGAGAAATCTCCAACAGCCTCCTGTATAATGTTGTTACTTCCTTGAAATTTGAGCCCAGCATGGGAGCACCTGATCAGTCATGACTCAGTCATATGGTTATACCTCCCATGAAACAGAGAGAAGAAATATCTATCTGGTCCCTTTAGCTTGCTGGTAAAGACATATATTTAGAGATTCTCCTCCAATACAGATAATGTTTGAATGCTGCATAGTCAAAAAGCAAGAATAACTCCATAAATACACACACACACACACACACACACACACACACACACGGAAGGCTGGACATTCATAACATGTTATGATTAAGAATTCACATTTTATTTGTAGGTCGGGTGTTTTGGTGATAGTTTGGGGGTGTTTATTTGTTTTTTTACATAAACATTCCTATTGTCAGTGAGTAGGGACTATTTCATTTTTTTCATTTCCAATCTGTATGTTCTGTATTTCTTTCTATCGCCTTATTGCACTGGGTAGGCCTTTCAGAAAAATGTTGAATAGGAGTGGTATGAGAGGATATTCTTGTCTCCTAATATTAGGAGAAAACATTCAGTCTCTCAGCATTAGGTATAATATTAGCTGTAGGGTTGGTTTTTGTTTTTGTTTTTTTAGATGCCCTTTATCAGCTTGAGGAAATTTCCAACTCCTGTTTTGCTGAGAGTTATCATGAATGAATGCTGACTTTTGTCAAATGCCTTTTCTGCATAAATTAATATAATCATGCAGCTTTTCTTCTTTAGCCTGTTAATATAATGGAATAATTATTTTATTATTTAAAAATTAATTTAAAAAACTGAATCAGAGTTGGTTTAACAGCATAACCCATTTGTTCATGTTGTTTTCTTCTTTTCATAGATTTCTAATATTTTGTTGAGTATTTCTGCATCAATATTCATGAAAGATACTGGTCTATAGTTTTTGAAACTGTCTTTATCTATCTTGATATTAGGGTAATGCTGGCCCCATAAAATGAATTGAGATGTTACCTCCTCTTTTATTTTCTAGAATATATCATACATAATTAGTGCTAGTTCCTCTTTAAATGTTTGGTAGAATTTTCCATTGAAATATCTAGACCTTTTCTTAATTTGTTTGTTCTTTTAACTGTTGAATATTTCAGAGGCTTATAAGTACAATTCAATTTCTTTAATATATATCACTATTAAAATTGTATATTTCTTCTGGGGTGAGTTTTCATAATTTGTATCTTTTAAGAAATTAATTCATTCATCTATGGTGTCCAATGTATGGTCATAGAGTTGTTTCTAGCATTCTCTTATTATCTTGTTATTGTCTATGGGATCTGTAGTAATTTCCCTCTTTCATTCCTGAAATCGGTAATTTGTGTTTCCTCCATTTTTTCTTTGTCAGTCTGGCTAAAGGCTTATCCATTTTATTGATATTTTATAAGAAATAGGTACTGGTTTCTTTGGCTTTCTCTATTGTTTTTCTATTTTTCAATTTCATTGACTCCTACTCTTATGAACACGTTTTTATGATTGCATTTTATCTCCATTATTTGATTTACACCTCTTCAGAAATTTTTTAGTTGTTGTGCTAGGGTTTACACAATACATCTTTAATTGATCAGAGTCTACCTTCAAATAATGTACTGCTTCATTCATAATGTAAGGATCTTAAAATAGTTTCTTCTCAATTCCTCCCTCCCAACCTTTGTATTATTGTTACAATACATTTTACTATTACCTACCCTATACACACATAATACATTGCTACTATTTTTACTCTTGACAGTCATTTATCTTTTAAGATCATTTAAACATTTTACATGTATCTTAGTTTAGCTTCATTTAATCAATTTCCAGTGCTCTTCATATTTTTGTGTCTTTAGTTACGCATTTCGATCTTGTTTCACATTTCTCCCACCTGAAGAACTTCTTAAACATTTCTTCTCGAGTATATTTATTGGCAATACATTCTTAGTTTTTGTTTCTGTATTCCTGCCCCTTCCTCGGGACAGAGAGGTGTTTTGTTTTGTTCTGTTTTTGTTCTTCCCTAAGTTTTGCCAGTAGTCTAAAGGAAACGGTATTTTTCCCTTTCTCCTGTAGATTAAGATTTTTGTTCCAGAAAGGAGAAAGGGTGGGGTTCATGCCCCTTTGCAGTGACTATTTTCCCTTACCCCCATACCTGCAGTGTGAGGGATTCTTTCTCAGGACTTTGGCCAGTCTTTTCTGGTGGGATACAGTGCCTGGTGGAATCCATGGAGAAAAGTCTCTAAGAAGTTGCAAACTCCCTCTGTATATGCATTCCCCAGGGGCTCCACACTCTCACCAGTCCTCACTCATTCCCCACCATTTCTTTACCTACTCCTGCTGAGTTCTTCTATTGGCTACATCTGCCCCAGGTAAGCAAGGGCTTGTGTCCCATGCTTCTTCATAGGCCCCCACCGGTCCTTAGATTTTTAGGCTAATTGGGTTGCCCTGTGACCTCAGCTCTTTGAGGGTCCAAAAAAAGTAGTAAACTTGCAGTTTGTCTGGCTTTTTTTTTTAAGAGTTGAAGTGCCACTCTTTCTAGACCTTCACATGCTGAGATTGTATTCCCTTTTCACCTGTCTAGCCCACAAGGCCATTTCATTTCTCAATAGCTTTTCACACCCACAAGAACAGAATTGGATAGAGATAGCAATGAGCTAACAAAAAAGTGTTCCTATTGCCCTGGAGGCATCATCCTCCCAGGGGAGAACTCTATTTTGTGGAAGGCCAGATGTCCAACTGAGGAAGCAGCCTGGTCTCTTGGCCCACTCCGGGAAGGGCCAGTAGCACGTCTAGCTTGCAGAGACGGCAAAGGCTCTAGCAGCATCCCCACATGTTATGCCAGGATCTCCCTCTTCGCAGCCATGGGGACAGTGAAGATTGTGTTTTAGCTTGGGCAGGTGAAAATAACATGGTTGAGAAGTTTCATTTATTGAAAATAGGAATTAGGAGCCAGAAGACACAATGTCATCTTACCACACACTGTGTACCTATTTAGGTGTCTGAGTTGCTCTGGCCTCTAGCTGATTTGACTTCATTCCCAAACGAAAAGGAGGAAGAAGACAAAGGTATGCTCCATTCACCTGTTGTATGTGTGGGGCCTCTACGGCAGAAAAGTGTGAAGTAAAAGTTGAAACTGATTGATTGGCTGTCTATGAAGAGCTAATGAAAACCTGACTGAGAATAGGTTGGTACATGGGTCTCTGTCTCTGCTGCACTGTGGTTTGCAACGTTTCCTGGACTTGGGAGGGCATAGAAAGTTGCTGGGCAAATTGCACAGCCTCCCCCACACTACACTCAGAGCTGCCTTTCCTAGTAAACATCACCATTTTCATGCCTTCGAAGATTTCAATGCTTTGTGCATATTTATCAATGAAATTGTTTACAAATATTGCTATAGAAGAGCAACCTGTTGGGTTATCTCAGTCAATTCACATCTGCATCCAACACGTTGCCTCAAAACACCCCAAAAAGGCAGCTTTTGTTACCTATGCTTTATGCAGAGGAAAACTGAAGTTCACATGGAATGATCAGTCCAGAGTCACTCAGCTTCTAAGAAGAAATACCCTGGAGTAGCACTAGAGAACCCAGGTGGGTTTACATGGGGGGACACTGGTAGCGGGGAGCCACTTCCAGTGACAGCTTTTCTTGCCTTTGTCACTAAAACCTTCTGTTGGCATCTAAGCCTGGATATCCATCAGGGTCCCAACAAGAAACAGATGACATCCCAAAAGGAAAGCTTACCAAAGGACTTACACACTGTAATAAGCAACATTTAGGGAAATCCCCATGGGATAGTATGTACCACTGTATTAGTTTGCTAGAACTGCCACAACAAAATACCACAGACTGGGTGGTTTAAACAACGGGCATTTATTTGCTCACAGTTCTGGAGGTTGGGAAGTGCAAGGTCAAGGTGTGGACAGGTTTGGTTCTCCTAAGGCCTCTTCTTGCTGTGTCCTTACACAGCCTTTCCTCTGGGTGCACATGTCCATGGTACCTCTTCCTTTTCTTACAAGAATACCAGTCACATTGAATTAGGGACCAGCTTAATGGCCTCATTTTAACTTAATTACTTCTTTAAAGACGCTATCTCCAAATACAGTTGCATTCTGAGGTCCTGGGGATTTGGGCCTCAATGTACGAATTTGGAGTTGGAACACAATTGAGTGCATAAAGCTAACAGCAATGAGGGAGGCTACCACCCTATGACTGAAGGGGCAAGAGGAGGGGGAGGTTTCCAGAACCCAGAACCTGGCGAGCATGGCTACACATGGGCAGGGCCACCTGAGGTACAGTCTACCCACAGTGGCCTGGCAGGCAGGGAGTGGGCAGCAGACACCCTGACCTCACTTTCCTCCCCCTCTAGGCTCCCACTGGTCCTGCTCTCTGGCTGACCCCAACAGGAAGCCAGGGGCAAGGGAATCCATTGCTACAGTCCACTAGGTGAACCTCCGGGCTCAGAGGAGGAGGAAATGGTAGAGGGGCAAGCTCAAACTATTTGGTGTGGCTTGCAAACCAAACTCTAAGTTCTGCTCTGAAGTGATGTGATTTATGAGAGGGGCATTTGATTGCCTGGTTTTTCAATTATTCCTGGATGTGTTCAAAGGTAAGAGAACACTGAGAAAACACTGTGTCTATAGGGTCATTCTGAGGAGACAATGTAATAAAACAACCTTCAGAGATGACTTCCCTAGGGCTAGGGTCAGGAGTCCCTTCCACAGGGCTCCAGTGGACAACAGAGAAGGCCCCTGTCCTGGAGTGCAGGCAGAGGCAGCTGCATGGATAGAGGCCCAGAGGCATGATCCCTGCAGTCATGAGCAGGCTGTGGGTAGTGACTAGAAAGGGCTTTGAGGAGAGGGGTAGAAACCCAGGGCAGGCCTGACCCTTCTCTGCTGTTCATCTGAGCAACATGGAAGGCATCTATAGGTGTCTGCAGGTGAGTCTCTGCTTCAGTCAAGCAAACAGGAATTAAACTACAACGCTACTATGGGTTCAGCTGCAGAAGCACACTGAAGGGGCACCTAACCTCGGCATGAGACCCCAGGAAAGGGTTCTGGGAGTGAGTACTCCTCTACTCCTCTTGGAGGATAAGTAAGAGGTAGCCAGTGGAAAGGAGTGTGCCCTTCACTTGACTAAAACAGAGACTCACGGAACAAGAAAGCCCATTTGCAGAGACCCATCATGGCAATGGGTCTTGGTACAAGTTAAAAAGCAAAATCAAAGTAGTCAGCAGGATTAAAGCAGGATTAAAGACATTCTCTGAATTTCCGGTGAGTAAGGAGGCTCACTGGAGCTGTGACAGGCAAACCAGTTTTACAGTTTCAGCCACATGACAGAAGACAGCAGCAGGGGATAGGGGTGGTTATCCAAAGATCTCAAACTTTTCAGTATGTTTCAGGTAAGGGTGGTGTGGGGGTGCTAATATTCATCCATCCATTGACGCACACTTTGGGGAACACTGTGTTAGGAAATGTGGGGATGCAGAAAAGCAGAGGTGATGGTCACTGCCCTGCAGTTATTTACAGCCAGGCACCTGGGACTACAGATAAATACGAGGCACTACAGCACTGCTGTGCACTCTCATGTGGCATCTTCCTGAGGCACAGCCTGTCTCTCCCATGTTACTGATACCACGTACCACAGAAAATGTAGTTCTACACAGCCTACCCCAGTGGTTCAGAACCTAAGCCTGGAACCACGATTCCATCCTGACTCTTAAAAGTTTGACGCTGGATGCATTATTTAACCTCTCTGAACCTGTCTCATTATCGGTAAAATGGAAATAATAATGTCTTCCGCATGGAATCGTTGTGAGGGTAAAATGAGCTAGTTGCACAAATTAAGTACTCAGTAACAAAAGTACTTAGGGATTCAGGAAAGAAAGAAATTACTGTGGGATGGGTGGTCAGGAAAGGCTTCATGGAACATGAGAGACTTACACTGAGCCTGGAAAGATGGGTCTGGGATTTCCATGGGTGATGAGCAAAAGGGTGGGTCAAGCAATGACCCAAAGCACTGGTCAAACTAGAATAATTCCTGTGGTCTCTGGGCCCAGATCCTTGTCCAATTTACCTTGGTTTCCATTCTTCAATCAAACTTCCTGGCTCAGACAACACCCCGTCTATGGCCCCTGCTTCCAGGTCTGGCTAATTCCCCTCCTGCTCAAAACCCCCATGATTTGCTACTTGCCATGTGGCCCTTTAATTCCATCCCAAGGCTCCAGAGGTGCAGATCTGCAAACCAGCATGATTAGCCACCATTGCTGGCTTCCCATTCAGCATATAAATCTAGTGCCTGGGATTACCTCATGCCAGAAAACCGAAATCCAAGTCAGATGGTTAAGGCATTAATAGCAGTGAGTGTTGTAAAGACTCAACAATGTGAACCTTCCCAAAATGAACCATCCTGACCTCCCTCGCGCTGACAATGCGTGTGTGACATCATGTGTAAATGAGCCTTAAATTTGAACCAGGTGCCGAGAGCTGTCTGGCGTCTCCTGGCTGCTGTATTAACCACTAACATGCACAGGGGGATTCTGAGGCAGTAAAATGGAGCGAAACCAACAGCAGTGACCAGGGCCCTGTGCAGCAGCTGTAGCAGAGAACATTCAAATCACACCCACCCGACTGGGCTTGGGCCCCCGGGTCCTGTAAAGCTTATTTCCGGAGGGCTGGGGAGCCTAGGGAATTTGGCTGCCTTCACGCAGAGACAAAAGCTCCCCATGCAAATCAAACCACTTCGACTTGCTTCCCAGACTTGATTCAGAGCTCTGTTTTGATTTGCATCCATGAGGGTAGAACTCAAGTTCAGCCTGAAGCTGCAGTTGGTAAGACTCAAAACCTATTGCATGCAGGTACAGGCAGCGTAAGATATATTTCTGGAAGGCACAATTTCCAAAGGAGAGGGTCAGCTCCAAATCCGCAGGTGCTACGATTTTCACCAGGCTGGCACCTGGAGAAAAAAGTATGTCTTTGTCTATTTGGCATCACAGAGTCCCTCAGCTAAGCCTCTCCCCACAATAGGTCACTTAACACGCCAGCTCTAGAGAACACGAAATCAAATTTGGAGGGATGGAATTAGGTGTGTATAGTGGGTGGGTATCCTTATCATTGTTAGTCATAGGTATGAGAAAGTAGATGAAGAAGAGTAAGAGCGAGTTAGGAAGAAACACTTCTTTAAAAAATTAAGCCTGCATAAAATTAACAGGTTTTGTTGTTGTTGTTGTTGTTGCCTTTTAATGCTTATTGTTCATGGTGTCCAATCTCAGGTTATCAACAGCTTGGCCATGTTAAAACCTGTATCCTGATCATCACTAACAGGCCTACAGCAGAGACTGGAGACAGTGAGGATAAGAAAGAGGTGTACCAAGTGATCCTCTCTTGCTGGGGACTGTTCTAGAAGCTCTACACGTGCTGGGGAAAGGAGCAGAAGCCAAAGAGAGGTGAAACTCCACATTCCATGGATGGTATAGGATTTCAGCTTCAAAGAAATTCTTTGTTGTTCAGGGCACACTCTTAAACCATCAACACTCACCAAGTATACTGCACTGTACCATGAAGTCTCTGAGGTGGGTGGGTAAAGTGGGGATGGGAGGCAGGTTCTAGATGGAGGATACAAAGGAGCTGGCAGATGTGGAACCTTTCCTAAAGGCTGTCACAGGGTGGTTAGACATGCAAATATAAAGAATTTAGAGAAATTAAATGTAGCATCAAGATGTTGAGCATAGGTTTCCTGAGTAATGAAGCAGTTACATTAAGTCATAGTCAAGTAAGTCCTTCTAGAGGAGGTTGAGTATGGAAATAGGTTTTGAGGGAGAAGAAACGCTTTGGAGGGGAAACAGAAAAACAACATGAATGGCTTGTGCAAAAGTTTGGAGGCAGGAGGCCGGGCACAGTGGCTCATACCTGTAATCCCAGCACTGTGGGAGGCTAAGGTGGATGGATCACCTGAGGTCAGGAATTCGAGACCAGCTGGACCAACATGGTGAAACCCTGTCTCTAATAAAAATACAAAAATTAGCTAGGCATGGTGGTGCATGCCTGTAATCCCAGCTACTCAGGAGGGGGAGGCAGGAGAATCACTTGAACCCGGGAGGCAGAGGTTACAGTGAGCCAAGATCCACCACTGCACTCCAGCCTGGGCGACAGAGTGAGACTCTGTCTCAAAAAAAAAAGAAAAAAGAGAGAGAGAGATGCCAGAGGTCTTGACCAGGCTCAGTGGCTCATGCCTGTAATTCCAGAATTTTGGGAGGCCGAAGTGGGCGGATTGCTTGAGCTCAAGAGTTCCAGACTAACCTGGGCAACATGGTGAAACCCTGTCTCTACAAAAAGTACAAAAATTAGCTGGGCATGGTGGCACATACCTGTAGTCCCAGCTACTCCAGAGGTTGAGGTGGGAGGATTGCTTGAGTCCAGAAGGCAGAGGCTGCAGTGAGCTGAGATCGCGCCACTGCACTCCAACCTGTGCGACAGAGAGACCCTGTCTCAAAAAAAAAAAAAAAAAAAAAGATGCCAGAGGTCTTAATAGGATCTGAGTGCATGAGGAATTTTACAAACCTCCAGAAAAAGTTCCTCGTATGCCCTGGAGCTGAGACTTAAGAACAAATCAAGTGTGGTTTTTAGATAACTAGTCCTTGAAGGCCTAAGTGCTTCTTTTTAGCTTTTGAAAGACAACGAAACGGCACTAGTCCAATGCAGAGAGGCAATTAATCTTTCTCTACCACTTCTACTTGATGTAAAGTCCATGCTCAGCCTGGGTCCCAGCATTCTCCACATTGGGATCCTACCCTTCAGCTTTACTTCTCAAATTGCTATTACATCTGTGCTCCTGGCAAAATTTTTACTTGTCATCTCCAAAATATACCTTGTGTTTTCCTGTACATGTTGTTAGTATTTTCTTTCCAAGCACGAATATCTTCCTTTCACTCTCATTTCTACTTTGGTTATCCTTCAATTTTACTTCAGTTGTTGCTTTCTTCACGAAGTCTTCCCCACTCACCCAGAAGGCAGTGAACCCCACCTCTATGAGCTTATCCAGCAGAGCTTTTAATGTTCTTATTACTCACCAAGATATGTCATTCTTTCAACAAGCATGCACAGATGGCCTAGTGCGCATGTGGCACATGCACCAGCCACACCCTGCCCTTCAGGGTATCACCATCCCAGGCACTGTATAGAGGTCATCTCCATTGGACTGTAAGTTTCAGTAGTTTACCAACTAAAGAACAAATACTGTACCTACCTAACAATGCTTTGTGACAGGGAAACTCATATATTCACAAATGAGGCTGGAAATAGAATTCGAGAATTTTCTCTCACCAGAATAAAGTTGTAGATTGCTAGAGTAGGGCTCTCTGATTTATTAAAAGCAAATTACTTTTTGTTTTACTATAGAAGTAACAATATTATGAAAGGTTTAAGTAACTGAGTGTGGAAGTGATTAGACATCTTTTGGGAGAGTTGAGTAGAAAAAAAAATTGAGGAAAGCCATTTTACACTGAAATTAAAATGCATGAATGCATCTCTATTTATGTAGTCTGGTAAGCTAATAAATTGAGAACCATTCTGGATGAATGAAAGCAAAGAATTTTTTTAATGCAAATGAATGACAAATCTTTAGACAAAGACACGGAGAGGCTCCAAGTATTTTGCTTCCCTGTGAAGTGTAAATATTATTATGGCATAATCCTTACTGACTTCTGGTGTATCATATAAACTTAGGAAGTTATATAGTAAAAATGTCTTGTCAGTGTTTTTTTCTAAATCCTGAAGTGTTGACAAAAATTTTGCAAATTTGTAAACCAGAACCTATTTAGATATTTTTCGCAAGTTAGGATTAGTAATGATTGGGGAAAGAGTCAACTAAGTCATCAATGTATTTTGTAATCAAGATCTATTTTTGTATCTACTTCTTTCTACCTATAAGATAATTGAAGTCAATGAGCATTAGAAGTGAACAAATCTTTACTGAATTTTGAATATAGACTGGTTATTTAGACTGGTAGTTTCCAAGTGTTGGTCTATGAGAAAATTTTCATTGGTCTTTGATGAGATAAATGACTACGTAGCAAGTTTTTCACAAATCTAAACCTGTTGAATTTAAAAGACTGTATTTTATTATAACCTTAATTTTTTATATTGAAGGTGGCAAGTTTAATGTCCTCGATCAACTTGTAAAATAAAAAGTTTGCAATATTATGAATGTTCCGAGATTCATTTTGACGTTCTAAAGTTCCAAAAGAAATCTCAAATCTGGGAAACACTGAATTAGACTACTGATGGTCTAAGCTATATTTGGATTTTTAAAAATTGTGTTTGTAGAAAGTCACAGAACACAGAAATGGATTTCTGACATTGTTTTGTAAGACATCCAAGTTTTCTCAAAGTCTAGTTGACAACTATTGGAACACATTCCTGCTCTACTTAAAAACCCATATACCTTCCCTTTGTCCAGAATTTCCTCTGAAATACTTAAAAAAGGAGAAATAACAGTGCTGTGGCAATGAACCATGACTCAAGAGGACACAAGGCCAGCCAAAATACTGTCTGGCTGATGTAACAGAACAGATTTAGGTGCCACATTTTAAATGAATAAAGCAGCCTTTAACACAGTCAATACTGACTATGTACCTACTATGAGCAAAACCTTTTTGTAGAAAAAACCTCCAACAGTTGGATACACTTTATTAACATGGTAATTAAGCACACAGCCTTTATAGTCAAACTTGTTTCTATTCTTAGGATGGCATCTTAAGGATGTATAACCTTGAACAAGTCATTTAACCTTACAGTCTCTCTAAACTTTAATTTCTAATCTATTAAATGGGGAATATAACTGTGCTTACCTCAGATTACATGAGAATGTGCTTGGCATAGAACCTGGTCCATACACAGAAGTGCCAGCTCATTAGTGTCATATTATTTTATGAGATTACTGACCTTCCATTCATTTAAAATATGAAACTTTCTCAGATTTTAGCAGGTTGGAGAACTGGGTAAGAAAACCAGGGAATTATAAAATTCGTCTTCACTCTTTTTCCATGGGAGTGCCCTTTCCTAAGGGTCCCACTCCCTCTGATTCCTACTGCCACCATCCAAGTAGAAGTTGAGTTGAAGTCTGGGCACAGTGGCTCATGCCTGTAATCCCGGCACTTTGGGAGGCCGAGGTGGGCAGATCACCTGAGCTCGGGAGTTTGAGACCAGCCTGATGAACATGGAGAAACCCCATCTCTACTGAAAATACAAAATTAGCTGGGCGTAGTGGCTCAGGCCTGTAATCCCAGCTACTCGGGAGACTGAGGCAGGAGAATTGCTTGAACCTGGGAGGTGGAGGTTGCGGTGAGCTGAGATCACAGCATTGCGCTCTAGCCTGGGCAACAAAAGCGAAACTCTGTCTCAAAAAAAAAAAAAAAAAGGAAGTTGAGTGGCTCTGATCCCAAACACACACACACACACACCCACACACACAAACAGGTTGATATAAGGCATGTTCTTGGAGCCTGATTTCTGAACTACCAGGCTTTGTTACAGAGAACCTAGCAAGATGACCATAAGGGGAAATGTTAGAAATTCTAGAGCTGCTCCAACCTCCAAGATCTACCTCTGTGGAGGTCTGGTCTCTTGTCTTTAAAAAGAGGCATTTCCCTACAAGTATAATTGATGACTAGTCAATAATGAGCCCTTTACTCAATGAAATGACAATATATTGCCAATGAGATGTCAAGGAAAGTCTCAATACACTTTGAGAGTTAGCATAAGTTGGTTCAATCACATCCCTCATGAGGATCGTCCCACAACCCTCCTGATGTGCCCACGGACTCTGAGAGGAAGCAGGTGGCTTACATTTTTTCTTGGCCATCTCTGCCTTTGAATTTCACTTTTTGAGGTTTCTGGATCACCTGGATATAGCATAAGGCTGTATGTGTTCCATCACATGTAGGTGTAAGAAGGGTTTACATACACAATTCTGTTCACACAAGGTATCTTTGTGTCTACTGACTGACTTTATTAGTTTCAGGAGACAGAGACAGGCAAATTAAAAGTGAATATTAAATGTTTCTGATCTTAAAATGCCCATCAGCCACTTTTCCTCTAGATTCCCACTACTGGCTTAGCACTCTCTGCCGCTTTCCCTTTGCCTTTCTCCAGTTCCCAAATTCACATTTTCTCTTTTACACAGAGTAGTTTAGCTATCTCTCTCACTTCCTCTCTTCCTGCCAACCATTTCTACAGGGTCACACTTTTTTGGATTGAGGCGAAATTCACTTAACATTAAATGAACCTCTTTAAAGTATACAATTAGCAGGCATTTAGTACATTCACATTACTGTGCCACTGTGTAAGATTTCACTTTTCATACCTAAATGACTTATCAAGACATTCCCCCCACCCCCACAAAGAAAAAGACATTAAGGATATTTCCCTTACTAAGAGAAGTTCTGGTGCAAGCTGCATAAAGCAGATTCTTATTCTTTTGGAGAAAGGGACAACATTTGTGAAAGAAGAAAGAAAGAAAAGGAAGGAAGGAAGGAAGGAAGGAAGGAAGGAAGGAAGGAAGGAAGGGAGGGAGGGAGGGAGAGAGGGAGGGAATAATATGCTTGTTCACAGAAAGTTCTGTGAACAGAATTGTGTCTTCTCCAACCCCTCAATTCATATTGAAGCCCTAACCCACAAGTATTTGAAGATGGGGTCTTTGGGAGGCAATCAGGGTTAGATTAAGTGACGAGGTTAGGGCCCTCATAATGGGATTATGGCTTTATAGGAAGAGGAACAGAGATCACTCTTTCTGCACCATGTGAGGACACAAGAAGGCAGCCATCTGCAAGCCAGGAAGAGGCCCTCACCAGGACTGAAATCATTCTAGCCAGCACCATGCCCTTGGACTTGCCAGACTTCAGAGCTATAAGAAATAAATTTCTAAGATGGCCGAATAGGAACAGCTCCAGTCTCCAGCTCCCAGCGCGAGTGACACAGAAGACAGGTGATTTCTGCATTTTCAACTGAGGTACTGGGTACATCTCACTAGGGAGTGTCGGACAATCGGTGCTGGTCAGCTGCTGCAGCCCGACCAGCGAGAGCTGAAGCAGGGCGAGGCATCGCCTCACCTGGGAAGCGCAAGGGGGAAGGGAATCCCTTTTCCTAGCCAGGGGAACTGAGACACACAACACCTGGAAAATTGGGTAACTCCCACGCCAATACTGTGCTGTAACAAGGGTCTTAGCAAACGGGCACACCAGGAGGTTATATCCCAAACCTGGCCGGGAGGGTCCCATGCCCACGGAGCCTCCCTCATTGCTAGCATAGCAGTCTGCGATCTAACTGCAGGATAGCAGCGAGGCTGGGGGAGGGGCGCCCGCCATTGCTGAGGCTTAAGTAGGTAAACATAGCCGCTGGGAAGCTCGAACTGGGTGGAGCTCACAGCAGCTCAAAGAGGCCTGCCTGTCTCTGTAGACTCCACCTCTGGGGACAGAGCACAGCTAAACAACAACAACAACAACAACAAAAGGCAGCAGAAACCACTGCAGACGCAAACAACTCTGTCTGACAGCTTTGAAGAGAGCAGTGGATCTCCTAGCACGGAGGCTGAGATCTGAGAAAGGACAGACTGCCTGCTCAAGTGGGTCCCTGACCCCTGAGTAGCCTAACTGGGAGACATCCTCCACTAGGGGCAGACCGACACCCCACACCTCACACGGTGGAGTACACCCCTGAGAGGAAGCTTCCAAAGCAAGAATCAGACAGGTACACTCGCTGTTCAGCAATATTCTATCTTCTGCAGCCTCTGCTGCTGACACCCAGGTAAACAGGGTCTGGAGTGGACCTCAAGCAATCTCCAACAGACCTACAGCTGAGGGTCCTGACTGTTAGAAGGAAAACTAACAAACAGGAAGGACACCCACACCAAAACCCCATCAGTACGTCACCATCATCAAAGACCAGAGGCAGATAAAACCACAAAGATGGGGAAAAAGCAGGGCAGAAAAGCTGGAAATTCAAAAAATGAGAGCGCATCTCCCCCTCCAAAGGAACTCAGCTCATCGCCAGCAACGGATCAAAGCTGGACGGAGAATGACTTTGACGAAATGAGAGAAGAAGGCTTCAGTCCATCAAACTTCCCAGAGCTAAAGGAGGAATTACGTACCCAGCACAAAGAAACTAAAAATCTTGAAAAAAGAGTGGAAGAATTGATAACTAGAATAATTAATGCAGAGAAGGCCATAAACGAAATGACAGAGATGAAAACCATGACACGAGAAATACGTGACAAATGCACAAGCTTCAGTAACCGACTCGATCAACTGGAAGAAAGAGTATCAGCGATTGAGGATCAAATGAATGAAATGAAGTGAGAAGAGAAACCAAAAGAAAAAAGAAGAAAAAAAAATGAACAAAGCCTGCAAGAAGTATGGGATTATGTAAAAAGACCAAATCTACGTCTGATTGGGGTACCTGAAAGTGAGGTGGAAAATGGAACCAAGTTGGAAAACACTCTTCAGGATAGCATCCAGGAGAACTTCCCCAACCTAGTAGGGCAGGCCAATATTCAAATTCAGGAAATACAGAGAACACCACAAAGATACTCCTCCAGAAGAGCAACTCCAAGACACATAATTGCCAGATTCACCAAAGTTGAAATGAAGGAAAAAATCTTAAGGGCAGCCAGAGAGAAAGGTCGGGTTACCCACAAAGGGAAGCCAATCAGACTAACAGCAGATCTCTCGGCAGAAACTCTACAAGCCAGAAGAGAGTGGGGGCCAATATTCAACATTCTTAAAGAAAAGAATTTTCAACCCAGAATTTCATATCCAGCCAAACTAAGTTTCATAAGTGAAGGAGAAATAAAATCCTTTACAGATAAGCAAATGCTTAGAGATTTTGTCACCACCAGGCCTGCCTTACAAGAGACCCTGAAGGAAGCACTAAACATGGAAAGGAACAACTGGTACCAGCCATTGCAAAAACATGCCAAAATGTAAAGACCATCGAGGCTAGGAAGAAACTGCATCATCTAACGAGCAAAATAACCAGTTAATATTAAAATGGCAGGATTAAGTTCACACATAACAATATTAACCTTAAATGTAAATGGACTAAATGGTCCAATTAAAAGACACAGACTGGCAGGCCGGGCGCGGTGGCTGAAGCCTGTAATCCCAGCACGTTGGGAGGCCGAGACGGGTGGATCACGAGGTCGGGATATCGAGACCATCCTGGTCTACACGGTGAAACCCCGTCTCTACTAAAAAATACAAAAAACTAGCCGGGCGAGATGGCGGGCGCCTGTAGTCCCAGCTACTCGGGAGGCTGAGGCAGGAGAATGGCATAAACCCGGGAGGCGGAGCTTGCAGTGAGCCGAGATCGCGTCACTGCACTCCAGCCTGGGCGACAGAGCGAGACTCCGTCTCAAAAAAAAAAAGACACAGACTGCCAAACTGGATAAAGAGTCAAGACCCATCAGTCTGCTGTATTCAGGAGACCCATCTCACATGCAGAGACATACATAGGCTCAAAATAAAGGGATGGAGGAAGATCTACCAAGCAAATGGAGAACAAAAAAAAGCAGGGGTTGCAATACTAGTCTCTGATAAAACAGACTTCAAACCATCAAAGATCAGAAGAGACAAAGAAGGCCATTACATAATGGTAAAGGGATCAATTCAACAGGAAGAGCTAACTATCCTAAATATATATGCACCCAATACAGGAGCACCCAGATTCATAAAGCAAGTCCTTAGAGACTTACAAAGAGACTTAGACTCCCATAAAATAAAAATGGGAGACTTCAACACTCCATTGTCAACATTAGACAGATCAACGAGACAGAAAGTCAACAAGCATATCCAGGAACTGAACTCATCTCTGCAGCAAGCAGACCTAATAGACATCTACAGAACTCTCCACCCCAAATCAACAGAATATACATTCTTTTTTTTTTTTTTTTGAGGCGGAGTCTCGCTCTGTCGCCCGGACTGGAGTGCAGTGGCCAGATTTCAGCTCACTGCAAGCTCCGCCTCCCGGGTTTCCGCCATTCTCCTGCCTCAGCCTCCCGAGTAGCTGGGACTACAGGCGCCCGCCACCTCGCCCGGCTAGTTTTTGTATTTTTTAGTAGAGACGGGGTTTCACCGTGTTAGCCAGGATGGTCTCGATCTCCTGACCTTGTGATCCGCCCGTCTCGGCCTCCCAAAGTGCTGGGATTACAGGCTTGAGAGAATATACATTCTTCTCAGCACCACACAACACTTATTCCAAAATTGACCACATAATTGGAAGTAAAGCACTCCTCAGCAAATGTACAAGAACAGAAATTATGACAAACTGTCTCTCAGACCACAGTGCAATCAAACTAGAACTCAGGACTAAGAAACTCAATCAAAACTGCTCAACTACACGGAAACTGAACAACCTGCTCCTGAATGACTACTGGGTACATAAAGAAATGAAGGCAGAAATAAAGATGTTCTTTGAAACCAATGAGAACAAAGATACAACATACCAGAATCTCTGGGACACATTTAAAGCAGTGTGTAGAGGGAAATTTATAGCACTAAATACCCACAAGAGAAAGCTGGAAAGATCTAAAATTGACACTCTAACATCACAATTAAAAGAACTAGAGAAGCAAGAGCAAAAACATTCAAAAGCTAGCAGAAGGCAAGAAATAACTAAGATCAGAGCAGAACTGAAGGAGATAGAGATACAAAAAAACCCTCCAAAAAATCAATGAATCCAGGAGTTGGTTTCTTGAAAAGATCAACAAAATTGGTAGACTTCTAGCAAGTCTAATAAAGAAGAAAAGAGAGAAGAATCAAATAGATGCAATAAAAAATGATAAAGGAGATATCACCACCGACCCCACAGAAATACAAACTACCATCAGAGAATACTATAAACACCTCTACGCAAATAAACTAGAAAATCTAGAAGAAATGGATAATTTCCTGGACACTTACACTCTCCCAAGACTAAACCAGGAAGAAGCTGAATCCCTGAATAGACCAATAGCAGGCTCTGAAATTGAGGCAATAATTAATAGCCTACCAATCAAAAAAAGTCCAGGACCAGATGGATTCACAGCTGAATTCTACCAGAGGTACAAGGAGGAGCTGGTACCATTCCTTCTGAAACTATTCCAATCAATAGTAAAAGAGGGAATCCTCCCTAACTCATTTTATGAGGCCAACATCATCCTGATACCAAAGCTTGGCAGAGACACAACAAAAAAAGAGAATTTTAGACCAATATCCCTGATGAACATGGATGCAAAAATCCTCAATAAAATACTGGCAAACCGGATTCAGCAGCACATCAAAAAGCTTATCCACCATGATCAAGTGGGCTTCATCCCTGGGATGCAAGGCTGGTTCAACATATGCAAATCAATAAATGTAATCTAGCATATAAACAGAACCAAAGACAAAAACCACATCCTTATCTCAATAGATGCAGAAAAGGCCTCTGACAAAATTCAACAGCCCTTCATGCTAAAAATGCTGAATAAATTAGATATTGATGGAACGTATCTCAAAATAATAAGAGCTATTTATGACAAACCCACAGCCAATATCATACTGAATGGGCAAAAACTGGAAAAATTCCCTTTGAAAACTGGCACAAGACAGGGATGCCCTCTCTCACCACTCCTATTCAACATAGTGTTGGAAGTTCTGGCTAGGGCAATCAGGCAAGACAAAGAAATAAAGGGTATTCAATTAGGAAAAGAAGAAGTCAAATTGTTCCTGTTTGCAGATGACATGATTGTATATTTAGAAAACCCCATTGTCTCAGCCCAAAATCTCCTTAAGCTGATAAGAAACTTCACCAAAGTCTCAGGATACAAAATTAATGTGCAAAAATCACAAGCATTCTTATACACCAGTAACAGTCAAACAGAGAGCCAAATCAGGAATGAACTGCCATTCACAGTTGCTTCAAAGAGAATAAAATACCTAGGAATCCAACTTACAAGGGATGTCAAGGACCTCTTCAAGGAGAACTACAAACCACTGCTCAGTGAAATAAAAGAGGACACAAACAAATGGAAGAACATACAATGCTCATGGATAGGAAGAATCAATATCGTGAAAATGGCCATACTGCCCAAGGTCATTTATAGATTCAATGCCATCCCCATCAAGCTACCAATGAGTTTCTTCACAGAATTGGAAAAAACTGCTTTAAAGTTTATATGGAACCAAAAAAGAGCCCGCATTGCCAAGACAATCCTAAGTCAAAAGAACAAAGCTGGAGGCATCACACTACCTGACTTCAAACCATACTACAAGGCGACAGTAACCAAAACAGCATGGTACTGGTACCAAAACAGAGATGCAGACCAAAGGTAACAGAAAAGAGTCCTCAGAAATAATACCACACATCTACAGCCATCTGATCTTTGACAAACCTGAGAAAAACAAGAAATGGGGAAAGGATTCCCTATTTAATAAATGGTGCTGGGAAAATTAGCTAGCCATAAGTAGAAAGCTGAAACTGGATCCTTTCCTTACTCCTTATACGAAAATTAATTCAAGATGGATTAGAGACTTAAATGTTAGACCTAATATCATAAAAACCCTAGAAGAAAACCTAGGTAATACCATTCAGGACATAGGCATGGGCAAGGACTTCATGTCTAAAACACCAAAAGCAACGGCAACAAAAGCCAAAATTGACAAACAGGATCTAATTAAACTAAAGAGCTTCTGCACAGCAAAAGAAACTACCATCAGAGTGAACAGGCAACCTACAGAATGGGAGAAAATTTTTGCAATCTACTCATCAGATAAAGGGCTAATATCCAGAACCTACAAAGAACTCAAACAAATTTACAAGAAAAAAACAAACAATCTCATCAAAAAGTGGGCAAGGGATATGAACAGACATTTCTCAAAAGAAGACATTCATACAGCCAACAGACACATGAAAAAATGCTCATCATCACTCGCCATCAGAGAAATGCAAATCAAAACCACAATGAGATACCATCTCACACCAGTTAGAATGGCAATCATTCAAAAGTCAGGAAACAACAGGTGCTGGAGAGGATGTGGAGAAATAGGAACACTTTTACACTGTTGGTGGGATTGTAAACTAGTTCAACCATTATGGAAAACAGCATGGCGATGCCTCAAGGATCTAGAACTAGAAGTACCATATGACCCAGCCATCCCATTACTGGGTATATACCCAAAGGATTATAAATCATGCTGCTAGAAAGACACATGCACACGTATGTTTATTGTGGCACTATTCACAATAGCAAAGACTTGGAATCAACCCAAATGTCCATCAATGACAGACTGGATTAAGAAAATGTGGCACATATACACCATGGAATACTATGCAGCCATAAAAGAGGATGAGTTTGTGTCCTTTGTAGGGACATGGATGCAGCTGGAAACCATCATTCTCAGCAAACTATCGCAAGAACAGAAAATCAAACACCACATGTTCTCACTCATAGGTGGGAACTGAACAATGAGATCACTTGGACTCGGGAAGGGGAACATCACACACTGGGGCCTATCATGGAGGGGGGCAGGGATTGCATTGGGAGTTTTACCTGATGTAAATGACGAGTTGATGGGTGCTGACGAGTTGATGGGTGCAGCACACCAACATGGCACAAGTATACATATGTAACAAACCTGCACATTATGCACATGTACCCTAGAACTTAAGGTATAATAATAATAAAATTAAATTTAAAAAAAAGAAATAAATTTCTGCTGTTTAAGCCATCCAATCTATGGTACTTTGTTATAGTAGCCTGAGATAAGGTAGACGGTAACATCTACAAAAAGTAATTTTCAACTCTACTTACTGCTTCATGGAATGTCAGTAACTTACTTGCAACTTACTTTGCAAATCATTCAGCAAATATAAATATTTGTATATACAGTTGACCCTTGAACAATGTGGGGGTCAGAGGTGCCCACCCACCACACAGTTGAAAATCTGTGGACAACTTTTGACTCCCCTACCAAAACTTAACTGCTCATAGCCTACTGTTGACTGGAAGTCTTACTAATAACAGTTGATTAACACACATTTTGTATGTTATTTGTATTATGTACTGTTTTCTTACAATAAAGTAAGCTAGAGAAACAAAAATGTCATTAAGAAAATCATAAGGAAAAGAAAACATATTTACTATTGTGAAAGTGGATTATCACAAAGGTCTTCATTCCCATTGTCTTCATGTTGGGGAGGCTGAGGAGAAGGCAGGGGAGGGGTTGGTCTTGCCTTCTCAGGGGTGGCAGAGGCAGAACAAAATCCCCATATAAGTGGACCCACACAGTTAGAAAACCCATAGTGTTCTAGAGTCAACTGTATATTTACATATAAATATAATTTATATGTGAGTCACAAAATAAATATGAACAAATGTTAAGTTTCAGTGGTGGGTATATGGGCATATTATTTCAACTTGCATTCATGTTTAAAATTTTTCATAATAAAAAGAATGGTAAAGAACTTATAGAGGAGAGCCTTTTCATCTAGTTAATTTATACTGAATTATTCAAACAAACTAAACTTGATAATAGATCCAAGGATTAGTTGGCCTTTCTAAATTAATAATACAGGATCCTGGAAGAACAATAGAAACGAATGGTGTCTGCTATGGGTTAAATGTTTGTTCCCCCCAAAACACACATTGAAATTTAATTGCCAATGTAATGGTATTGGGAGATGGAGCCTCTAAGAGGTTATTAAGCCATGAGGGCTCCACCTTCCTTGGTAGGTTTAAAATTGCAGTAAAAGTGCTTTCAGAAGAAAATATCTGCAAACTACCCATCTGAAGAGGGATTAAGAACTAGAATATAGGAGGAACTCAAACAGCTCCACTGGAGAAAATATAATAATCCAATCAAAAAATGGGCAAAATATCTGAAGAGACATTTCGCAAAAGAGGACAAACGAAAGGCATATGAAAAGGTGTTCAACATCACTGATTATCAGAGAAATGCAAATCAAAACTGCCATATCATCTCACCCCAATAAAAATGGCTTTTATCAAAAATACAGATAATAATAAATGTCGTGGGCAGGTGCGGTGGCTCACACCTGTAATCCCAGCACTTTGGGAGGCTGAGGCGGGCGGATCATGAAGTCAGGAGATTGAAGCCATCCTGGCTAACATGATGAAATTTCGACTCTACTAAAAATACAAAAAAAAAAAAAAAAAATTAGCTGGGCATGGTGGCGGGTGTCTGTAGTCTCAGCTGCTCAGGAGGCTGAGGCAGGAGAATGGCGTGAACCTGGGAGGCGGAGCTTGCAGTGAGCTGAGATCGCACCACTGCACTCCAGCCTGGGCAACAGAGCGAGACTCCATCTCAAAAAAAAAAAAAAAAATTATAATAATAATAAATGACGGAGAGGATGTGCAGAAAAGGGGAAAAGGGACCTTTATGCACTGTTGGTGGGAATGTAAATTAGTACAACCACTGTAGAGAACAGTTTGGAGGTTCCTCAAAAAACTAAAAATAGAGCTACCATATGGTCCAGCAATCCCACGGCTGGGTATATACCCAAAAGAAAGGAAATAGATCTATTGAAGAGCTATCTGCACTCCCATGTTTATTGCAGTACTGTTCGTAATAGCCAAGATTTGGAAGTAACCTAAGTGTCCATCAACAGATGAATGAACAAAGAAAATGTGGAACATATACACAATGGAGTGCTATTCAGCCATAAAAAGAATGAGATCTTTTCATTTGCAGCAACATAGATGAAACTGGAGATCATTATGTTAAGTGAAATAAACCAGACACAGAAAGACAAACATCGAATGTTCTCACTTATTTGTGGGGTCTAAAAATCAAAACAGTTGAACTCATGGACATACAGCGCAGAAGGATGGTTACCAGAGGCTGGCAAAGGTTGTGGGGTAGTAGGGGAGGGGTGAGAATGGTAAATGAGCACAAAAAATAGAAAATATGAGTAAGACCTACTATTTGATAGCATAACAGGATGACTAGAGCCAATAATTACTTAATTGTACATTTAAAGATAACTAAGAGTATAATTGGTTTGTAACATAAAGGATAAATGCTTGAGGGGATGGATACCCCATTCTCCATGGTGTGATTATTTCACATTGCATGTCTGTATTGAAACATCTCATGTACCCTATAAATATATACACCTACTATGTACCCACAAAAATGAAAACTTAATAAAAATAAAATAAAATAAAAGTGCTTTTGGAAGTGGGCTTTCTCTCTTTGCTTATCTGTCATTTGAGGAACAGTATTCCTCCCCTCCAGAGGGTGGAATATTCAAAGGCCATTTTGGGAGTAGAGACAGGGCCCTCACAAGATACCAAACCTGCTGGTACCTTGATATTGGATTTCGCAGGCTCCAGCAACACAATATAAACCAAGCATCTTGCCTAAGAATATCACAGTCACATCCTTTCCTGGGAACAGCAAACTTGCAAAGGGGATAATTCTCACATGGGTCTCATCAGAAACGCCACTCGTGGGAAAACTCCCTAAATACACAATGAAGATTTAACAAATATTTACTGAGCACCAATTACTGTGAGAGATGCTAATATGTAATGTCATAGTTCCTGTGTTTGGGCTAATTACAACTGAGTCAGAGAGGTAAAGTATTTAAATGTGAAAAGCTAAATAACAACACAAAATTGAAAGGGTAATTCCTACATAGTTGTTGTGAATGTAAATCCATAAATCTTTTTTTTTTTTTGAGACAGGATTTTGCTCTGTCACCCAGGCTGGAGTGCAGTGGAGCACTCACAACTCACTGCAGCCTCAACCTCCCTGGGATCAGGTAATCCTCCCACCTCAGCCTCCCAAGTAGCTGGGACTATGGCCACATGCCACACCTGGCTAATTTTTGTATTTTTTGTAGAGACAGGGATTTGCCATGTTGCCCAGGCTGGTCTTGAACTTCTGGGCTCCAGTGATCCACTCACCTCGGCCTCCCAAAGTACTGCGATTACAGGTATGAGCCACTGTGCCCAGCCAATAAAATCTTTAATGAAGGTCAATGTAGTAATACCTACCAAAATTTAAAATGCACATGCCCTTGACCCAGAATTCCAGTTAAATGGATAGAAATATATCTTACAGATATATTAATATATGTGCTAAATGACATATGTATACAAAGATAATATTTGAACCATTATATAAAATTGCAACATTTTAAAACAAAAAATCCCTCAATATGCATTGATAGGAAACTAGTTAATTAAATTATGGTCTATGCATTAACAGAATACTATGCAGCTGTTAAAATATTTAGGGAGTTTTGTATATGCTGATACAAAATAAACTCCAAAACATAATGCTAAATCAATAATAGACAAGTGGGACAACATCCAACACAAGAGATTCTGCACAGCAAAAGAAATAATCAACAGAATAAAAATCTGAAGGAGAGAGAAAATTATTGCAAACAACATATCTGATAAGGGGTTAATATACAAAATACAGGAGGAACTGCAACTCAGTAACAAAAAAAAACCAATTAAATTTTAAAATGGGCAAAGGACATGAAAGAAATTTCTCCAAACACATACAAATGACCAGCCATTATATGAAGATGCTCAACATCACTAATTATCAGGGAAATGCAAAAAACAAAACCACAATGAGATATTGCCTCACATCTGTTAGGATGATCATTATCAAAATAACAAAAAACAAATGCTGGTAAGGCTATGGAGAAATTGGAACCCTTGTGCACTGCTGGTAGAAATATAAAATAGTACAGCCATTAGGGAAATCAGTATGGAGATTCTTCAAAAAATTTAAAATAGAACTACCATATGATACAGCAATCCCACTTCTGGATATTTATACAAAATAATTGAGAACAGAATCTTGAAGAGATATTTGCACTCCCATGTTCGTTGCTGCATTATCCACAATAGCCAAAAGGTGAAAACAACCTAAATGTCTATTGGCAGATTCATGGATAAAGAAATTGTGGTATACACATACAATGGGATATTATTCAGCCTTAAAGAATGAAGAAAATTATTCTATGTGCTACAATATGCGTAACACTTGAGGATAACATGCTAAGTGAAACAAGCCAGTCACAAAAGGACAAATACTACATGATTCCTTGGTACAAGATGGCTAAAGCACTCAAACTCATAGAAGCAAAAAGTAAAATGGCAGTTGCCAGGGGCTACAGGGACAGAGAAATAGGGAGTTGTTGTTCAATTGGGCATAGAATTTTAGTCATGACAGATGAAAAAATTTTAGATATCTACTATGCAATGTGCATATAAATAACAATACTACATCATACATTTAGAGGTTTGTTAAGAGGGCAGATTTCATGTTAGGTGTTGTTTATTTATTTTTGTTTAGCACAACTAAAAAAAGTCAATGTTAAGTGAAGTCAAAGGGGCAAAGGATTTCATGTTGTATGCCAACATTTGTGGGTGTATATCCATGTATTCTCCCTGTGTTTGTGTATTCTCTCTCTCTCTAAGACAGACATAGGATACACTGGGAAGAATACAGAAAGTTGTAAAAGTGGTTGCTTCCAAGGAGGAAAACTGGATGCTGGGGACAGAATTGGATGGCAGGAGACTTTTGTAAATTTAAAATCCGTACCACGTGCATATTACCCACTCAAAAACTGAAAAAGAATCTTTGGTATACCAAAAGAATCATATAGATAATAAGGGGTGGGCTGGAATGGAAGTATAAAGTGTTTACAGAGTTGGGATTTGAGCTGGGTGTTGAAGAATGAGAAGCATTTGGATAGGTGAAAAATAAGTCACATTCTGGGTATGTACCTGGAAGTAGGAGTAGGGAGAGGAGTAACAATATAGAAGTTAATGAAAGGCAAATCAAGTGCCAGACGGAAAAAACAGTTTAAGGGTCTTGTAGAACATACGTAAGAAAGGGCTGAAATATAGCTTAGTGGATGAGGCAAGGGAATCTGGGATTAATAGGGGTAGTAGCGAGCCATTATTTGGGATTAATGGGGGTAGTAGCGAGCCATTACAGGTTCTTGAGCAAGGGAGTAATATTATGAAAACAGGATTGCAAGGAGACCAGAGAACAGTAACAGGCAAAATGGGCTGGAAGACATACA
Organism: Trachypithecus francoisi; assembly: GCF_009764315.1. Lineage (NCBI taxonomy): Eukaryota > Metazoa > Chordata > Mammalia > Primates > Cercopithecidae > Trachypithecus > Trachypithecus francoisi. The sequence continues at coordinate 44,123,259 of NW_022681468.1, forward strand.
TCTGCTAGCAGGTAGATATGGCAATCCAGTAGTTGCGCATTAGAGTCATCTGGGAAGCTCTAAGTATATCGATGCCTGGGTCGTAACCCTCGGAGATTTGGATTTAACTGGTTGGGGTGGAACCTGCATGTGGTAATTTTTGCAAAGTTCCCCAAGTGATGCCAAAGAACAGCCTGAATTGACCATTACTGCAATACTTCAGGCACAAAGAGATGAAGGCTGAGACTTAGATAGGAATCTGGCAGGAGGCTGAGTCAGGATAAAAGCAAATCTAGGAGGCATTTCAAAGGAAGAACTGACATTGTGACAGATTGGAGGCAAATAGTAGAAGGACACAGTCTGTTAGATTCCTTTATGCATTCATTCAACAAATATTAAGCTACTCCAAAGTACCAGGCACTGTCCTAAGCTCTGAGGATTTGGTTATAAGACAGTTAAGTCCCAGTTCTTATGAAACTTTCAGTCTAGTGGACACAGACAACACATAAACAAGATTTCCAGCAGCGACTTGTATAACAGGGTAAAGTTAAAAAGCACTACCATGTGTTGGGGGCCATAAGACGGTCATGACCATAAGACAGACGGGGCAGATATCTCTGAGGGGGTGATAGTTGACCTGAGGCTTAAATAAGAAGCCAGGCTTGCAAAGGTCTTTGAAAATTATGTTCTAACTAGGGAAAACAGTTAAGTGTGAGGGAACAAGCTTGGTGTGTTCAAGGGGCAGAAAGGCCAGTGTGGCTGGAGAATGAAGGATAGATTGATGTCAGAGAAATAAGTAGGTACAGACAAAATTGAGCCTTGTAGGCAATGGCATGAATTTCATTCTAGGTGAGATGGAAAGCCCTTGGAGGAAATTAAGCGGGGTAGCAACGTAATCTGATTTGAATTTTTAAACAACTACTTTGCAGTATGAAAGTGGACTGTAGGTACAAGGAATGGAAGCAAGAAAGCCAGTTGGGATGTTGGATGAAAAGAGTGGGGCTGCTGACAGATACGAGAAAACTGTAGTGAGGAACGGATTTGGACATGTGAAGTTTGAAGTGACTGTGAAGCCACCAAGCAGAAATGTTCTGAAGTAACTAGAAATACAGAAAACAGATTAGAGTTTAGGCTGTACTCACTGATTTGGGGGTCACTTCCAAGGGAAGTGAAGAAATGCAGGTTAGATGACACTACAGGAATATTAACAACTTCATCCAAAGTATAGATTAATAACAACTCAGAAGAAACACTGATAGTGGTGGGCTGCAGGGCCCTCTGGTGAGTCTTGTCTCATTTAACATTTTTATCCGTGAATGGGATGAAAAAATGAAAGTATGATGAAGGATGTCACAAAAGCAGGGAATGGTGACTGATGCACTAGAATCAAGATTCAAAAAAAGATCTCAACTGCTTAAGTGGTGCACTGAAGCTAACAGGATGAAATTTAACACAGGTAACAGATACAAACATATGTATGTATATGTGTACCTATACATATGTGTATATATATGTGTGCATATATATTCCCTCATATTTAAAAAATGTAAATCAATAGCACAAGTACAGGGTTCTAGGAACCTGGGCAATTTACCTAAAAAAGGCCTGTAGCTTTTCTGACCACATACTTTATAAGCCAAAAGTGTAATGTCATTGCTAAAAATGTTGATGTCAAGTCAAAGTATGTGGATAATATTTACTACAAAACTAAAATAATTACTTTTCTGGGGAAAAATACATCAGTAGTGAAAATAAATGCATTTATTTTCTATTTCTAGAATACTGTTTTCTAGTCAGGCTGCTGACTAAATGTCTGAAGCAGAGATGGAAGAAGATACAATATGGTTGGAAGCTATGTGATTTGAGGGACAATAAAGTAATAAAAGTGTACGTATATTCAATGCTTAATGGCTTACTCGAATTTTTCCCAAATATGTAATCTCACGTGAAGGAGAGTTTCCTCTGGTTGAGAGAAAACCCAGTCAAATATTGAGTCTTCAGCAAGTTCAGAGAACGGTAACTTGTCCAAAATTAGAAAGAGATAGAAGCTGGGATTTGAACACAGGTAATTTTGACTCCAAAATCTTCTTTTTAAAAAATATCTGTGTATATTAAAAATACATGTATAGTTTTTTGTTTAAGCAATTCTACTTATCAAGTTGATCTGAAAATATTCAGTCAGAAAAATAAGAGCTGTATCTGAACTTTTTTCAAGCAAGATGTATGTATGTATGTCTTATAGAGCTTCATGACCTTGGGACTAGCTCAACTTCTAGGACATAATATGTGCTAAGAATTTGCTGAATGAATTAGTCAGCCCTTTTTCTTGTGTTGTGTATCTGTCCAGTGATGAACACTGGATAAAATATATACACAGCTGACTCTGGAACAACATGGGTTTCAACTGCATGGGTTCCCTAATGGTTGATTTTTTTCAATCAAATATGGATAAAAAATATAGTAATTTCAGGATGCAAAATCTGCACATGTCTACACAAGGTTGATATTTTGTATATGTGGTTCTGCAGCAGGACTTGAATGTGCATGGATTTTGGTATATGAGGGAGATCCTGGAACCAATCCCCCAAGGGATGATTGTACATTCAAACAAGTGAGAAACATTTCTCTGCAAGTCTTTTTCTTTATAACATCCCATATTACAATGTCTTTTCATCCATCTGTTTTTGGGTTTTTTTTTTCTCCCTAGCACCTCAATTTTCCTTTCGACCCATTTACTTTGTACCATAGGTGAATAAACCTCGTATTCCCACCTGCCCACCTGGCCATCAGCCAAGATGAGTCTTCCTGTTCCTTATAATTGCTTGTCCTGACTGAAAGCTTGGCAAAGCAGGACAACAGATTATTGTGATAGTAAACACATTTTTCAGATTGTTTAGGAAGGGTGAGAAACAGAAAGGATTCTGATTGCAATAAAGAAACCATGTCCACAATATCTTTATTCATCCTCCATCAAAATTTTGTTTTCCTGTTTTTCCTACCTCCCTATGGAAAAAATACACGAGGATTACCAGTAGAAGAATAAATTGTGTATTTGAGTTTAAAAAAAAATTTCTCAGTAGAATAAAAAGGTTCTGAAATTTTCTAAGGTCAAAAATTATGACACCTAAAATCTAGGCAGAAAAATCTGCAGGAAGCAAAGTATGTTTTAACATAGGGCTAATTCTAACACAGCTGCAGAGAGCTGTTAACATGCCAAAAAGAAAAGCAGGTTAAAATTAATTCAGTTTGAGTCCCTCTGTTTCTAGTATCTATTTTCTCTCTGTATATACTGTACTGGCAGTGTCAGCACTACAGCCAGCCAGAGCGGAAGTACTCTCCACACCCAGCTACCCACAGATTACCCAGTAACCTGAGCCTGCAAACATGCAGGACAGAGAAGGGAGAAGAGAAAAATCTGTTTACCTTAAACAGAGATCGTCCAAACTCATTAACATCTTATACAGCGTTTGCCATTTCACGTGTGTTAAGACAACCTTATTCCCAGGCCCTAAAATGAATCCTTTCAGGGTCAAATGGCTGTAGTACTTCCACCAATGGGTGGAATACACATTTCAAATACAATATAGAACTGGTATGAAGGGCACATTGAGAAAGAAATGCCTCTTTTTCAACTGATCTCTGCTTACTTCAGTACCCCAGGCATATGAGAAAAAATTGTAAAGTTCTTAAAGGTAGATGCTTTATATGCAGGTAAATATAGAACAGGAGATTTCACAAAGATGAAAATGTTTTTAAAAGGAGCACATGAAGACCAATGATTAGCTCATAACCCCAGTTGAAGGTATATATAAAGTTCACCAGAAAATGGATAATTTGTTTCTGCTTTTCCACTGATGGATTTATCAGTGTACTAAGCTGAAGTTTAGAAAAATGCTATGGTAGGAAGAAACACTACAGTACAGTAGCAAACAAAGCCAGAGAGATTGGGTTGATCTAGTAATGTGCTACCCATCAAATGCCAATATGGAATTGCTGGATAATAGAGAATTTATAGTATTCTCAAAACCTCAGTTCTGTACCTAGATTGTACTGAGTTTCAGATCCTGCTTCTAGATGGAAAAGCGCGCGCGCGCGCGCGCGCGCGCACGCACACACACACACACACACACACACACACACAAACACACCCCAAAAGGTTTCCAGACCTTGGGTGTTTAAAGGGCCTTCACACAGTAAATCAACCTACTGCTGTCTTGTTTTCTCTGCAACCAGACTGAAATAATATAGCACCAGCAGAGGTGTGAATTACCCCCATTCATCTTAATGGAGTGTTAACTTCAAAGGCTTGTTTTAACCATTTAAATGCTAAGCTCATGAGTAAACATTCTGTTAAAAAAAAAAAAAGCACAATTTAAACATTCACCCTCAACATACGAAAGTAATTTATAGTCTTGGCACTTCGTCTTTTAATTTAGCAAACAAGTCTCCAAATGTTAGAAAAGTATATATTTTCTGCTTTACTTAGTTTTATTTTAAATAGTTATTACCTAATAAATCATGAACATTAAGCCCATAATGAGAAGGCCCATATTTCCCAGGAAAAATTCTGAGAAGCACTTGAAAAAGGTTTTTTTGGTAATCCTGCTTGAAGGGGGCACTGCTCTCACCAGCCATCTTATTAACTTCATCTAAATGCACAGAGAAAATTGTGACTCAAAACAGGCAACTAGATAAGGCAGAACATTAAAGTAAAATAAAAATGAATACTTGCACAAATAATTTCTCTTGCTACTAAGTTTTGTGCAGTGTTCAACAGATTGTCCCGATTGTCCCTTTGCAAAACCTCCCATGATCCTATCTCATGAGCAGCTGACAAATGTATTAATTGATGCCCAGCTGTCATCACACTCAAAAATTGCCCCAGGGGGCATCCTTGCATCTGTTGCAGATTTAGGGTTATTTTGGTATTACTGGAGTTAGACTTATTTAAGCAGCTGCACACCTATCTGTATTTGGATTCATAATGTCATAAACAGAAAAAGAGGGTACGAGTAGTAGGATATTGGACTGACTGGCTCTGGCTGACCTGAAGCCACATGGGAGGCCATGTCTGGCTGTGCCCTGGGACCATTCTAAGTGCCTAGTTTCAGGAAGGCATTATTAGTAGGAGAGTACAGCTGGGGTAAACTGTGGGAAAGCACTAAAAACGTGCACTTGGGGCCAGTTCCCCTGTGAGTGAAGGCTAGAGAAAGATTCTGAAAATAATTGTCATGCAAGATGAAGAAATTCAAGATATGTTTCCATGTCCTTAGTGGAAAGCAAATTCATTTCACTGGTCTAGAAAAGGGAATGGACAAAGGGGATAAACATTTAATCTATCAAAAGAGTCTGTTTTGGTCTGCACCTAATTTATGGAGAGCATTCAATTCTATCAATATGATCCTGTATAATAGGCATTAACTCCACTTTATAGATGTGAACATGGAGGCTTATAGAGGTTACGTAGTGTGCCTTTCACTGAGACTTGAATCCAAGTCTTTCTAACCCAAGAGCTTTGGTCTTTTACCATTATACTATGCTGTTCTCCAGTTGCCAAATAAGTATCCAGATCTTCTCAAAAAAGAAGCTCAGTTGTCAATTTTTCGGCTTATTTCCTACGTGAGAAGCAAAGGGGCACCTGCAAAAGTGTGTATTTCCATATATGAAAACTGGCACTTGGCATGCAATTCTCTACTTTACATGTGTGCTGGGGTAGGATTACATTTTTACTGATACACCCTGGCTTTGGTAGGCTGCTAACAATGTGCCCTTTATGTAGAATTTCCTGGGAGCAGAGCCCTAAGTTCTGGTTCCTAACCCAAAATAAGCCATGTCAATGAGAAGCTGCAATGATTTATAACCTCCAAACAAAATATTATAGGAATGATCAATATTTTGTCTCTGTTTGCCAAGTAGAATGTTGCCTGTTTTTGTGACCAACTAAGAAAACTCAGAGAAAGGACTTTCAAGTACACAGCCAGTCATCACAGGTCTACCTCATAATGAACAGAAGAGGAAAAGTTTTTAGATAGGATTTACAGGGAGGGCAAAACACCATGTAGAACAATCTCAGTTTTGTTATTAGTGACTGATGCTGACAACATTAAACCATAGCTAAGAATCCATTTTGTATATAAATTTAATACACTGATTTCTTAAAACAAACAAACAAAAGATTGACCCAATATATTTAAGAACATTTAAACACATCTTCTCTTTGAAAGACACTGTTAAGAGAATGAAACAGCAAGCCACACACACAAAAAAATCTTTGCAAAACACATTTAAAAAACAGAAATTGGCTGGGCATGGTGGCTTATGCCTGTAATCTCAACACTTTGGGAGGCTGAGGTGGGCGGATCACTTGAGGTAAGGAGTTTGCGACCAGCCTGGCCAACATGGTGAAACCCCATCTCTACTAAAAATATAAAAATTAGCTGGGTGTGGTGGCATGCGCCTGTAATTCCAGCTATTTGGGAGGCTGAGGCACTAGAATTACTTGAACCCAGGGCGCAGAGGTTGCAGTGAGCTGAGATTACACCACTGCACTCCAGTCTGGGTGACAGAAGTGAGACTCTGTCTCAAAAAACCAAACCAAAACAAACAAAAACCCCTAAGAAATATAAAATATAAAAAGAATGCTTAAAAGTCAACAATGAGAAAACAATTAAAAAATGGTGGTGTGTGCCTGCAGTCCCAGAGACTCAGTATGCTGAGGCACTAGCATCATTTGAGCCCAGGAATTCAAATCCAGCTGGGGTAACATAGCAAGACCCAGTCTTTAAAGAAAAAAAAAAAAAAGACAAAAGAGAGTTGAGCTAAACAGATACTTCACCAAACAAAACAAAAAGATGGTAAAAATGCATATGAAAAGATGCTCAATATCATATTAGGGAACTGCAAACTAAAACAACGAGATACCACTACCTGCCAATTAGAATGGCGAAAATCTAATACACTGACACCACAGAAACTCTTACTGTTGTCTGGAATATAAAATGTTACAGCCATTTTGGAAGGTAGTTTGGCAATTTCTCATAAAACTATATTCTTACCATACAACGTAGGAACTGTGCTCCATGGTATTTACCCAAATAGGCTGGACATTATGTCTACACAAAAATCTACACAGGGGCTGGGCACAGTGGCTCATGCCTGTAATCCCAGCACTTCGGGAGGCCGAAGCGGATGGATCACCAGATGTCAGGAGTACAAGACCAGCCTGGCCAACATGGTTGGCCCATCTCTACTAAAAATAGAAAAAAATCAGCCAGGCGTAGTGGTGGTGCCTGTATTCCCAGCTACTTGGGAGGCTGAGGCATGAGAATCGCTTGAACCTGAGAGGTGGCGGTTGCAGTGAGCCGAGATCGCGCCATTACACTCCAGCCTGGGTGACAGAGTGAGACTTTGTCTCAAAACAAAACAAAAAAAACCTGTGCACGAATGCTTAGAACAGCTTTATTTGTAATTGCAAAGACTTGGATGCAATCAAGAGATCTTTCAACAGGTGAATGGATAAACAAACTGTGGTACATCCATACAATGGAATACTATTCAGTGCTAAAAAGAAAGGAGCTATTAAGCCACAAAAAGACACAGAAGAAACTTAATTGCATATTGGTAAATGAAATAAGCCAGTCTGAAAATGATACATACTGTATGATTGCAACTATATGACATTTTGGAAAAGACAAAACTATGGACACAGTAAAAATGATCAGTGGAAATGTACAAAGAAGAGCAGGTACTATTCCTACAGAAACCACTCCAAAAAAATTGAGGAGGAGGGATTCCTCTTCAATTCATTCTATGAGGCCAGCATCACCTTGATACTAAAACCTGGTAGATACACAATAAAAAAAGAAAACTTCAGGTCAATATCCTTGATGAGTATCGATGCAAAAAGCCTCAACAAAATACTTGCAAACTGAATCCAGCAACACATTAAAAGTTAATCCACCATGATCAAGTACACTTATATGAGATGCAAGGGTGGTTCAACATATGCAAATCAGTAAATGTGATTCATCACATAAACAGAATTAAAGACAAAAACCACTGATCATCTCAATAGATGCAGAAAAGGCTTCTGATAAAATTCAATACTCCTTCATGTTAAAAGCTCTCAACAAACTAGGTATTGTAGGAACATACCTCAAAATAATAAGAGGCATCCATGACAAACTCACGGCCAACATTATACTGAATAGACAAAAGCTGGAAGCATTTCCCTTGAAAACTGGCATAAGACGAGGACACCCTCTCTCACAACTCCTATTCAACATAGTATTGGAAGTCCTAGCCACAGCAGCCAGGCAAGAGAAAGAAAGAAAGGACATCCAAACAGGAAGAGAGGAAGTCAAACTATCTCTGTTTTCAGATGACATGATTCTACATCTAGAAAAGTCTCCACCCAAAAGCTCTTTTAGCTGATAACTTCAGCAAAGTTTCAGGATATCAAATCGATGTACAAAAATTACTAGCATTCCTATATACCACCAGTAGCCAAACTGAGAGCCAAATCAGGCAATCCCATTCACAACTACCACAAAAAGAATAAAATACCTAGGAATATAGCTAACCAAGGAGGTGAAAGATTTTTACAATGAGAATTATAAAACACTGCTTAAAGAAATCAGAAAAGACACAAACAAATGGAAAAACATTCCATGTTCATGGATAGGAAGAATCAATATCATTAAAATGGCTATACTGGCCAAAGGAATTTACAGATTCAATGCTACTCCTATCAAACTACCAATGACATTCTTCACATAACTAGATAAAACTATTTTAAAATTCATATGGAACCAAAAAAGGGCCTGAATAGCCAAGGCAATCTTAAGCAAAAAGAACAAAGCTGGAAGTATCACATTAACCCACTTCAAACTATACTACAGGACTACAGGAACTAAAACAGCATGGCAATGGTACAAAAACAGACACATAGACCAATGGAACTGTACAGAGATCCCAGAAATAAGGCCACACACCTATGACCATCTGATCTTCAACAAAGCTGACAAAAACAAGCAATGGGGAAAAGACTCACTATTCAATAAATGGTGCTGGAATAACTGGCTAGCCATATGCAGAAGACTGAAGCTGTACCCCTTCCTTATACCATATATAAAAATCAACTCAGGATGGATTAACGACTTAAATGTAAAACCCAAAACTTTAAAAACCCTGGAAGACAACCTAGGCAATACCATCCCGGACATAGGAATGGGCAAAGATTTCATGACAAAGGCACCAAGCAATTGCAACACAAGCAAAAATTAACTGACAAATGAGATCTAATTAAACTTAAGAGCTTCTGCACAGCAAAAAAAAAACTATCATCAGAGTAAACAGCCTACAGAATAGGAGAAAATATGTGCAAACTATACATCCAACAAAGGTCTAATATTCAGCATCTATGAGGAATTTAAACAAATTTACAAGAGAAAAACAAACAATCCCATTAAAAAGTGGGCAAAGGACATGAACAGACACTTCTCAAAAGAAGACATACATACTGCCAACAAGAACATTAAAAAGCTCAGTATCACTGATCATTAGAGAAATGCAAATCCAAACCACAAGGAGATTATCATCTCATATCAGTCAGAATGGCTATTATTAAAAAGTCAAAAAATAACAGATGCTGGTGAGGTTGCGGACAAAAGGGAACACTTACACACTTTTGGTGGGAGTGTAAATTAGTTCAACAATTGTGGAAGCAGTATGATGATTTCTCGAAGAGCTAAAAGCAAAACTACCATTCATCCCAGCAATCCCATTACTGAGTATACACCACAAGGAACATAAATTATTCTACCATAAAGACACATGCACACAAATGTTCACTGTAGCACTATTCACAATAGCAAAGACATGGAATCAACCTATATACCATCAATGACAGACTGGATATGGCAATGATGGACAGAAAATATGGTACATATACACCATGGAATACTATGCAGCCATAAAAAAAATAAGATCATGTCTTTTGCAGGAACATGGATGGAGGCGGAGGCTTTTATCCTTAGCAAACTAACACAGGAAAAGAAAACCAAATATTGCATGTCTTCATTTATATGTGAGAGCTAAATAATAAGAACTTATGAACACAAAGAAAAAAACAACTTGGGCTTGTGGGTAGAGGGTGGGAGGAGGGAGAGGAGCAGAAAAGTAACTAATGGGTACTGGGTTTAATACCTGGGTGATGAAATAATCTGTATAACAAACTCCTGTGACATAAGTTTACCTATGTAACAAACTTTCACTTGTAACCCTGAACCTAAAATAAAAGTTAAAAAAAAAATCAGTGGTTGCTAGTCGTTGCCAAGAATGAAACCTAAGGTAAACTATGAACTTTAGTTAATAATAATAGTTAATATTGGCTCATCAAATGTAACAAACGTACCACACGAACATGAGTTAATAATAGGGGAAACTGTATGTTGGCATAAAAAGGTATATGTGAACTCTGTACTTTCTGTTTAGGATTTCTGCAAACATAAAACTACCATTAAAATATTAATTTAAAAAACAAAAGATTGACCCAATATGTTTAAAAGCATTTCAAGTTTGTTTCTTTTTTTGATTAAAACTGATATACTCTTACTTCCCCATACCCACTGCCATCTTGTTCTGCTTTTCTGTTAATATTTTTTATTAAAATGTTATTTTTCATCCAGGGTATCTTCCAGAATAATTCATTCTTACATATAGAGGTACATTATTCCTGTAAGAAGTAGGAAAATATTTCTTTTATTTGTTAATCCAATCAAAAATGATGAGTGCTAAACTAAAATTCCCAACCAAAATTCCAAAGATGAGCAAAACAAATGCCTGTAGAAACAAGAAAAAAGATAAAAAACACAATTAGATTATTTGTTAAGCCTCTACTCTCTGAAATAATGTATTTTATATTTTAAAATATATTGATTTTCTTGATGTATGTAAAATAATATAAACTGACAAACTATTTCTTCATAGAAGTCTTAAAAGAAAGAAATAAAAACAACCTACCCCAAATTTTTTCCACGAGAGAAAATCCTCTCTGCTAAGTTTAAGATAAAACAATCCTGGGAATATAAAAATCAAACATGTTGATGTACTGGCACCTTTAAATTGGAGGGAAAAAAAGAGAGGATATTGTTGGATTCAGATGTGAGGCTGGGTAACAATTTTATCAATTTTATTATGTGAACTTTTTGAAACAGAAAACTTACCAACTACACCAAATACATTTCTAATGTCAGGAACATATATTGCAAGTAAAACGATGATAATATTGAGTGCTAGAGTGATCAAAAAATGGCGAATCCATGAGAATGGAAAATTGGAGAAAAACATCATCATTACAGCTTTTCTGGCCTATATTACAGAAAAAGAAACATATAGCAAAGAGGAAATGTCAAAGTCCAAATATTTGCTGAGAGAAACATATACAATAACCATGATATTTTTGCCTCCTATATCATTTAGATTCCAAAAATACAGCATAAACTATTATTATAAGGTGTTTATACACATAAACTGATTATATACTAAAGCCTTCTGTGTAAGCTTCATAAAAATACCTAGCTTTAATGCTAGAAAAAATTTTCACATGCAATTTTTTTAGGTTGCATAATTTTTAAAAATTACCAATAATACAAATATGAAAAAAATCTCAAAGAATCATTTTCATTAAATTCAACAGATTAAAAAAAACAGACAATTTATAAAAGAAAAAGAAATCATGCCATAGGAAAGAAATATCACTTACTATTTTATTTTATATTATATGTTTTACAGCCTGTAAATATGAAAAAATAGTTCACTACACTTCCCACTGCTAAGGGAACAGCAGGCGGTCACATCCCAAAAAAATGTATCCAGTCCCTGCTGTAATCTTGGCACTGCAGCCCACACAGGGAGGAGGCTTGAAGGCCTAGTTCTTACAAAACTCAGCGTTAGAGACTTAAGACATCCATGCGGATGCATTTATACCCAAAGCCTTTGTTCCCATTTTCTCAGAAATTCTTAAGACTCTTATGTATAGCAACCAGATGCAATGAAAATCTGTTTTGCCCCTTGAATTACAATTCTAGAGCAAATAAAATATTTTGATCAAGATTGAACTAGAATGCTGAAGTGAAAATAAATTTACAATAAACCAGAGGAGCTTATTTTTGCTGACTTGACTTTTTCCTCTTCATGCACATTTTTTTTGAAAACAGAATACAGAATTAAAGAGGGGAAAAAACCCCAAAACTTTAGAAGAACTATAGTTTCTAAATTGGAAACAATGCTGTGGGAGAACGGAAAGCTAAACTAAATCTCAAAAAGCACAAATTAGCTTAGTGGTTCACTGTTATTTTTATGCTTTCATGGGGCCATATGCAAGTATGAAGTCTTTGATCAATTACTTGACAAGTGAATAACATATACAAGACTAGATATGATTCAAACATTCTATTCTGCAAAGAATTAGTGTTGCCCTATTAGGAAGCATCCATACTAGGCAACAAAACCCTTTAAGAGTACTTACAGGGAAGTGGATTAGAGGGACTGTCAAAAGCACAGCAAATAGTATGCATAACTTCACAGTCATGACAACAACATCATGTGGTAAGTATTTACTATAACCTTTTAGTAATTCTGACTCCACTTTGTCTGTAGATAAAATAATAAGGATTACATTATAAAGTACTCAGATATCAATAGTAAAAAAATTGTTTTCCTTTGCACTAATGGATGATAACAGATTTTAGATTCCCATTACCAAATCCTGGCCTTTCCCCTTGCCTATGAAACAGAGACATTAATTAAATATCTTCTTGAAACCTAACACTCTTTTTCTTTTAATAAAAACCAGAACGAGCAGAACCTCTAAAATTAAAATATGACAATGAATAGGTATACTAAATTATCTCTTTGGAACCTTTCTATAATCTAAGGGTTTGACCATTTGTGCTGTTTGTTTATAAAGTGCTTTCACATGTGTTGTTGAATTTAGTCCCTATGATGACAATATTAACACATAGGCAGGTCCAAAGGTGTTAAATGATTTGCCTAAGATCACACAACACAAAGTGGCAGTGCCATACACCTACTTCTTTTTGGTGCTAGAGCCAGTATCTTTTCCTCAATACCAGTGTTTTCTAGAATCTCAGAGTTTGGTGCTTGTTACATTTCATCTGTGGATTCATGTTTTAGATAAAAAAGAGAAGTGTTAGGGAAATGTCTTACTTAGTACGCCAGTGTGTGGTGGTCAGCAATAGGATTTATACATGCCAACCAAGCTTTGCTCCACAGCGTTCTTGCATTCTCACAATGTCTCCCTCACCTCAACTCAAGACAAGGGGAAAGAAGACTGAGGGTGCCAGAAACACTGGATATCAGTGTTTTGTGGGAAAGTATCAGTTTGTACTTAAAATAGAATGGTGCTTTTTAATTTGAGAGTGTTTTAGAAAGGATTCTTTGAGGAAAATCAACAACCAAAGGAAACATACCTCTGTTCTCAGGGAACTTTAAGAAGAGATAAGATGAATACATATAGATATGACAGAAAGTGTGATACACACATGTAGTGGCCAGAGAGTTCTAAACAAGAGCTATGGAGATTCTAAACTGTGATGACACAGAACACGTTTAAATCCCACCAGTTACTAGCAACTTAACTTCTCTGAGTCTCTCAGTTCCTACATCTTTAAAATGGGAATGGTAATATGCTGAACTATAGGGTTACTGAGAACATTACATGAGTCAATGCGTGTGTGCTGATGTTCAAAGATGTGGGGGAAGAGATTCTCTAGAAGCAAGGAGCAGCACAAACAAAAGCAAAGGGAATTTGCATCTGAGAAAATAAGTGGTCTAGTAAGTACTAGAGTGGATGAAACAGTGTGTGCGTGATAGGGCTGGAAATGCATTTAAGACCTAGTAATACAGTTCTGCATGGTGTGGCCTCAATCTGGTAGGCCACAGAAATGCAACAATGACTTACAAAGAACAGTGTATTATGATCTGAACTAAGCAGGAGTATGGATCAGAAGAAAAAGAGACCCCAAACAGGCATAACAGCTACTGTTACAATCACTGAGAGGTAAAGAGAATCTGAACTAGACTAGTGATAATGGAAACAGGAGAGAAATGAATTGTCCAAAGTATCAAAAACATACTTTACACAATGCGGGATTTGGACTAAGTAGGAGACTAAGAAGAACCAGGAAATCTGGATTCTGGATTCTATTTCCAAATCTGTGAGATACTTGTGAGTCTTTGAAGAAATATGGCAAACTATTTTATTTCCATTTTCTGAATCATAAAATGAGCTATTAACACTTCTTGCTTAACAACCTCATAGACTTTTTAAATGGCCTGGTTATTATGCAACATTTGGGCATTGGCCTGGCTCACCAGAGGAACCCTTTTCTCTTTCTTTCACAGCTGTAATCAGAGCAAGTATCATTAATCTAGGTACATACCTATAGGTCCCTTTAATCTGACAGATTTCAAAATTAAGCTTTGGGAGCTCTGGATAAAAGGATCCAAAGCAGCTCCTGAATCTTGAAGAACTAGATTTATTACAAATTCAAAATAGATGTCACATGTCCACTTTCTACTTTCCCAGGATGAAAACCCTTCTTCTGAGCCAGTCACTCTGTGTTCTTAACTGAGCCATAACATATGTGAGGGATAGAGTACTGCATGCTTCCCCGGATTCAGACAAATCTCTACAAATCTCAGAAAGGGCCTAATGGTGCTCTGCAAGTTATATATGCCATTGAAGTCAGGAGGCGGTCCTGTTTAATACACATTGTCAAACAGGGTATTAAGTTTACAAAGATTATCACAAAGTAGCAGAAAGAACACTGGATTAGTATTCAGGACACCTGCCTTTAATTCTGTGACAGGTCACTTTGCCTCTCTGGGCTTTAGTTGCTCATCTGTAAAACGAATTAGAAGCCTAAAGTTGAGGCTAGCCCTTATGATAAGATCTCAGGTTCCATCAGCAATTTCTTCTTATGACACAAAGCTCCTGTTATCCTGATGGAAAGATATGATCAAAGGCTTTTCTTGGCTATGATTCACAATCCAAGAGCAAATCAATATCTGCCTCTTCTGTCTTTGAAGAAGAACTTACTTTTGTATCATTTATTCTTTCTTCCTATCTCTCTCTCTCTCTCTCTATTCATCCACCCATCTATCTGCCTACCTACCTAGCATGTGATTTTCTTAGATGTGTATTTCTCCATTATATAAAATTTGCATACTCTGAAGAATTTGCATTGGTGGAGAAGGGATTAAATCAGAGACAACATAATGGCTTTACTTGATAACTAAGCAAATCCCTGTCTAGGAAACATGCCATCTACATGATGAAAACCTTTAGCCTTTGTGTTCAAGCAACAGTGTTAGATAGATAGATTACACGTAGATACATACATAGATGGATGCCTACAGCTTAAGTGAGTCATATTTTTCCTAAAAGATCGATCACCTTAACAAAAACTTGGAATAAAGGAAATCTGGCTTCTACAGCACAGTTTCTGAGGAGACAGCACAGCAATAAAAGCACTGGTTTTGGAGAGAGACCAAACTAGATTCAAATCCCAATTCCACTATTAAATGGCTTCAAGTATCTGGTCTAATTACTCAACCTAAATGAACCTACACTTAGCTTGCAGAGTTGTTATAAGGATTAAGTTAGGCAGTATATATAAAATACCTGACACTTGCTTAAATGTTAGCTCAATAAAGGTATTAGCTTCCATCCCTCCTCCACATCCCTTTCAATTTAATACAGCTTCTAAGCACCTAATGGTGATTCATGTAACAATTTCTCAGCCAGCCTGGATACTGGCAAGCCATCTGAGGTTTCTTCCAGATAGTTATATTTATCCATAAGGAGAAGAAGGAGGTCAGTTTTTTTGGACTTTTTCTCATTGCTGAGGATCCCTAAATATAACAGTGTTTGTGCCAGGTGGCAATTTTAATAAAAGAAATATATAGCTATTCCACTATAAAAAACATATTTGGATCCCAAGAGACCCTGTTATAGTATCTTATTGACACAGAAAAGTCTTATTGAGTTCAAGTCTGTATAAAAACAAACAAACCCAACATCTAAAAATAAAGTTTATATATTTAAGTAATTTTGTTTTATTAATGATGAGCAGAAAAGTTAGACAATCTGTTTTAACTTTCTTTGTAGTGTCTCTAGCAGGCACTATGCTCACATTGGAAATAATGCTTTTCCTGATGGTGTACACAGAACTTTACTTTTTCTTGAGGTTCTTATCAGAAGAGAAAAAAAAAATCAACATACAAAGCAGATCATTTTTGCAAAAGAAATAAAACGCAATTTTATTTTTGTTGCATAAATTTAAAAGAACCTGTAAAAATAATTAAGGAGAAAGGTCATGGTGCATCATAGAATGCACATCTGCTGAATCCTGTGATAATTAGGTCTGAAGGCAGAGATGTCTGACATCTAAGTATACAGCTATAGTCCAGTGTAAAACCCTTTCCTTTCTCAACTTGTTCTTTTGCAATGAAGATGACTGACTCACCCAACCCCCACATTTCTGAATTAGACTAATATATTGAATTCAAAATTTAAGAAAAACAGAATCATTAAAATTGCACATTTTTTCTTATAGGAAGAATCAATGTCCCTAAGCCTGGCATTTTACTTAAGTGTTTAAGAAAATTTTCATCTAAGAAGTCATTAATCTTAAACCTGAACTACCTTTCTAAAAGAAAGATAATCCAATTGTTTAGGCCTCAAGAACTACCACAGTTCTGCATTGTCATTTGGTGACCTGAACAAGTTAACTTAGTAATAAAAGGTAGAAGTAAAGTCTATACATTGGCGTGAGGCCATCTATGTAACTATTATTTTGTCATCTATAATTTTAAAATGTACTTACCATAAAAAGTGAGGTAGCCAAAGAGTGCAGATATAAAATAAATGAGAAAACTTAAAGCAATTGCTGTATTGGTAACATTCTGCATTCTTTTCTTTGAAGGACTAAAAGACAAAAATGGCAAAGGTAGAATAAGTGATCTGAATTATACGTAAAGAAGCAAGTATGTCCTAAGCTGGTAGAGAGAATTCCTCATTCAAGAACAACTTCATCAATAACTATACACTAGAATTCCTCATTTGAAATTAGTACACAAAAATTATGCCTCTCTTTTTTTTTTTTTTTTGAGACAGAGTCACACTCTGTCGCCCAGGCTGGAATACAGTAATGTGATCTTGGCTCACTGTAACCTCCACCTCCTGGGTTCAAGCAATTCTCCTGCCTCAGTCTCACGAGTAGCTGGGATTACAGGTGCCCGCCACCACATCTGGCTAATTTTTTTGTATTTTTAGTAGAGACAGAGTTTCACCATGTTGGCCAGGCTGGTCTTGAACTCCTGACCTCAGGTGATCCACCCGCCTCGGCCTCCCAAAGTGCTGGGATTACAGGTGTGAGCCAGCCTCAAAGATTACACTTGTAGGAAACATTCTCACCTTGAACAGAACTAACTCTAGTTTGTTTTGTTTTAAACTAACATTTAGGATCCACTGATGAGAGGAAAGGATTAATAAAAGAGAATGTCATTCAATCTGAAAGCCCTAGAGGTAAAAAGAAACACAATATATTTAAAATATTCCAGGATTCCACAGTACCTTTGAAGTTCACAGTATATGGGCAATATTGAGGTATGGCAGAGAAATGAAAAAGCCATGGTTGGTAAGGCATACGCACTCTGAAAAAAATTTTAAAAAGACAAAATTATTAAATGTTGCTCTACTGAAGCCATTATTTCATTTGACAAAAAACTCAGTTCTTTAAAAAATCAATTTGATTATATTTATTTCATCTTTAATGAGTCCTCTCTTTATAAAATAAGAATTTTTTAAAAGAGAAAACACTTGTGATCACCAGCAAATATTTTATTTGAAGTGGGCTTGCCTGTACTAGCCAGAATATTTTTTGTTTGGTTTCCTATACCATGTTGCTTTTACTACAATCATTACTTTTACATTATCTGGATAAGATTTTAAAAATTCCATAAGATAATATTTAAATGAGATAAAATAACATTTTAGGAATGTTCTTTTTTAATTCTCAGTCTTCTAAACGTATGCACCATTTAAACGTATCTTTTTACTCTAAGCAGCACGAATAGTTAATACTCTTGAACCTGCTTTCATGAACTTAATCCAAGAGAATATCAAAAATATTAATCACATTTTAATATTGCCAGCATCTTTGATTAGGATCTCTTTCAATGGGAATGAATATCATTTATTCTAGACCTACAAATTCTTAAGAGATCCAATGTAATATACAAGTATAAGGTTTTGTTTTGTTTTGTTTTTATTATTAGAATACTTAAGAGTCAGAGTAAAGCAAAAGAAGTTATCATTTAAGTGAAAATACCATCTTTACCAAATAGAAGATGGTGATCTATTTTTTCATTTCTGCTCTAAAAAAATTTCCACTTAACTAACTTTAGGCTCTTAAACAAAAGAAATTCCAGAAATGAAGACCTATCTTGGGACAAAATGCCTAGAGTCTTAAATATCTGAAGGGGTTTAGGAGAGAGGAAGTTGCAGTGTTTCCTGAGGCTGGACTAGGAAAATGAGAGTTTAATTCACAAATTCTCTATTTCATATATTGCTCAATTTCCTGGCTTGTCAATTATCCTACCTAGATCTTTAAGGCACCTGGAGGTCTTTACCATGTAAAAGATTTGGTAATCTCCCTTTTGGACCAGAGAGATATTTCTCATTTAAAAACTAGAGATAAAAAGGAAAATTCTGCATGGTGAAGTAACCACGCCAACAGTCTTCAGTAATAGAGTTGTACATGAGCAGGGGGGATTCTAGCATGTGGGACCTATACAAAATAGCATTTCAGCAGAGTCAGAAAGTATAGACGAAGAAGCTTGCAGCAACAGGGAAGACTTTGAGCTCTTCTAGAGTGGTAAAGCAGAGACCATCCACGTCACAGTTCTTGTCTCTTCTGCTGATGCTTAGGGGCTCTTACAGGCATTTCCAGTATCCTACAGCTCTTAGAGAAGGCAAAGGGACTTGGTCTCCTAGTCTCTACTCCTGGCATCATAAATTTCAACTCTGGAATGTTGGCCAGAAGATATATTGGCAGTGCTCAATCCGTAGTCCAATGATGAGGCTGTTTAGCTACAGACCAAGGTTCTACTCACAAGGGAAGAGTTTTTGATATAATTGGCTATTTAGCTTTACAAGTCCAGAGGGCAACAGGAAGTCTGTATACACAGAGGACCTTATTGGCCAGACCAGACATTCGGTAAATCTGTTCTTTTAGGCAGAGGCCCATTTAAAACAGGCTCCATTTAAAGGCATGCCAGGGAAAAAAAAAAAAAAAGGTGGCTGTTTCATAATAGGCCACCCTGTGTTAAATAATAGTATTCTTCTGGTAGGCAATCCTATACTTAGCACTTTCATGAAAATTAATTAGTTACAGGTACAAAGACCTAAGAGACCCTGTTACACAAACCTCTTAAAACTTGAAATGTGAAAAATCAACTAAAAGTATCTGTTAATAACTTACACACCTCTTTGGAGAAATGAAAGAGTTTTGGCTTACAATCATCTGTAGCATTTGAAATCTGTTTAAGAGTATTGAGGGGAAAAAGAGAAACCAACAGCCGTTAAATTTCAGAATATATCAATAAAAATGATGAATTTATTATTACTAGGCTTTCAAATCAAAGTATTTCAAAACAAAGTTCTAAAATGCAATATAGCCATTACTTTTTCATTAATCAGAAAAGAATCATTAGTCTTTCTTTTCTTTTTAGTTTAAAATAAAAAGGAAGAAACTGAAAAGAAAATATAAGCTATTACCTGGAAGCATTTCTCTCCATAATTTAATGTCAGAGGACAAGGGATGGACCATTTTTTAATTATTACCTAAAAAAGTAAACAGAATCAGCACTCAGATAATTTCTTATAAAATGAATAAGAAACTGAATTTAAATAGGTCAGTATCATTCCAGTAGTCTCATACCATATCAAATCAGATGCTAATAGAAAAGTCTCTGCTTCTGTGACTTTTCCTGGTTAGAATGGGGTCAACATTTAACAAGGTCACCTGTGGCAGGGAGGGGGTTGGAGACTGCAGGGTGTTAAGTAGAGATCTCCCCCATTACAGACTAAGGGTACTCTTGTGTCAACTGTCAAAATTCCAACATCATCAAGGCATTTTTTTTTAAGTGCAACTAAAAATAGGAACATGATGTTTTCAGTGACTGTCATATAGGAATATGGTTATTTGTGGAGTAGGTATTAGTGAATAGAGAAACATTTAATAGCAGTTTACGGAAAGGCCACAGGAAGAAAGAAGTAGAGACATTATACACAGGAGGAGCTCAGGGATTTCTGAGGTACGCATTAAGTGCTGCCCCTCCTTACTTTTACAGATTTGAATTATTTTTGGCGAATGTGGAGAAAGCTGGCTGGAATAAGAGCGTATAGCTGGGGAACTCCAGCTGGTAAAAATAAATTTAAAAAAAAAAAACAAAAACATTAAAAGAAATCCAGAGGGATGCTGTTTCCCAGAATTAATCAATGAAAATGTTTCACGTTTTTACTCTTAATTGTGGCCATCCTGTTATTAGATCTATAGCTGTGGCTCTGTCAATATTACCATTGTTGCTGTTGTTTCAGGGCACATAATTACTCTGTAAATGTTTGCTCCAGGCTGAATCCCAGTGCACAAAGGGACAAGAAAGAATAAAGTATTTGTCCTTTGTAGGAGACCAATACGTAAACACTATTTCTATCCCTACTTTGTATTTACCTAGTTTTGGATTTTGACTAATTTAATCAAAATTTTACACAGTGATAAAACAAATATAAGGCAAACGCATACTTTTAGAATTAAGGAGTGAACTAAAGAATCACTTTTAATTAAAAAACTCACCAAGAAAAAAATTACTGTATAAGAATAAACTGGACAAGTTGCTTTGACATTTCTAGGTAAGTTTTCAATATGACATAAAATGAAACAGTCAACTTACCAAAAGGAAATAGCAAAATCAAAAGCAATAATCTCACCATCACTATCTTGATAGGTCTTCCAAAAAAAAAAAGGGTGAGGGTGATGAGGATGGGGTGAGGGTGAAACTGCTCCAAATTCAGTTTCTTTTCTTGTTTTTTTTAAGACAGGGTCTCACTCTGTCACCCAGTCTGGAGTGCAGTAACAGAATCTCAGCTCACTGCAACCTCCACCTCCCAGGCTCAAACCATCCTCCCACCACAGCCTCTCAAGTAGCTGGGACTACAGGTGCGTGGCCATCACACCCAGCTAATTTTTGTGTTTTTTGTAGAGACGAGATTTTGCCATGTTGCCCAGGCTGGTCTCGAAATCCTGGGCTCAAGTGATCTGCCTGTCCCAGGCTTCCAAAATGCTGAGATTACAGGTGTGAGCCACTGCACTGGCCCAAATTCGGTTTCTTATATTTTCCCCTTACTAACAATGGTAGTGTTGGCAGAAAAAAACATTTACTGAGGACTTGCTGTGCACCATGTACCTTGATGAATTCTGCATGTGAGCTGCCTCAGTTATCAGTTGTTATTTCTTAAGCCTTCAAATCAAAATATTTCAAAGCAATGCTCCAAAATGCAATATTATCATTAATTTTTATTAATTAGAAAAAATAAGTAGTAGCCTGATTTTATATTAATAGTTTAGTTACTACAGCTAATTTCTCTGCAAAGATCCATCCCAACTCCAAGCCTGCATGGTGGTATGGGGTGGATAGATATGATGTTCCACAAAGCAGAAGTACAGAACGGGAGTGAAACGAGACCCAACAACAAAGAGGAAAGATTAACAGGAAGTCCTTGCTCAGGTTGGTAAGAAGATGTCTTGGGGTTGGAATGACAAAGCAAAAAGGAGATTAAGTATTAAAAATATTTGTTCACTTGCACAAAAGGCCTCCCTTCCTGCTCTCTGCTCTAAGCCCTTTGCATCTTCTGTGGCTCAACTCAAGTTGTATTTCCTTTAAAATCCTCCTTTACTCTAGCTCTCAGTGAGCCTTCTCTTCTCTCAACTCTTGAGACTCTTATTCTGAAGCAAATATATCAATACTTAATTATATATTGCACACATTGTTCTCTATGTTTGAAAAGAAATTTATCTACCCTACTAGATTGACAGATCCTTAAGACTAGTGTCCAGTTAAATTTCCACACCCTAAAATGTCTAACATAGTGTTCAGTAGAAGGAAAGCTTCTGACTAAAATCCATTTAAATAATTCTCTATTTCAGGCCAGTGCAGTGGCTCACACCTATAATCTCAGCACTTTGGGAGGCCAAGGTGGGAGGATCGCTTGAATACAGGAGTTAAAAACTAGCCTGGGCAACACAATGAGACTCTGTCTCTACAAACATTTAAAAAAAAATTATCTGACCGGGCGCGGCGGCTCACGTCTGTAATTCCAGCACTTTGGGAGGCGAGGCAGGCGGATCACGAAGTCAGGAGATCAAGATCATCCTGGCTAACATGGTGAAACCCTGTCTCTACTAAAAATACAAAAAATTAGCCGGGCGTGGTAGCGGGTGCCTGTAGTCCCAGCTACTCGGGAGGCCGAGGCAGAAGAATGGCGTGAACCCAGGAGGCGGACCTTGCAGTGAGCCGAGATGGCGCCACTGCACTCCAGCCTGGGAGACAGAGCGAGACTCTGTCTCAAAAAGAAAAAAGAAATTATACAGGCAAGGTGGCATGCGGCTGTCGTTCTCGCTACTCAGAAAGCTGATGCAAGGGAATCACTTAAGCCCAGGAGTTTGAAGCTGCAGTGAGCTATGATCATGCCACTGCACTCCAGTCTGGGTGAATGGAGAAAGAGATTCTGTCTCTTAAAAAAAAAAGTTGTCTAATTGGATTACTGACTTATTAAAACGTTGCTTAGAATACTAATCTGCACTAAATATAGAACTTTTAGAACGAATGGTAATTCGTTTGTGTTCTAAAATACACCAAAAAAAAGTAAATTTACCAAAAAAGGTAAATCCATCTTGTTGGTATCATTCTGCGACACTGATAAAATTTATTTTTAAAATTGTAAAATATTTTAGAGGGGGCAAAAATTTAGGTTAAATTTTTTAAATGAAAATCAGATCTGGAAGAACAGATAAAATATAGGTTTTAATTTATATTATTCAAAGAATATAAGAAAATAATAGTTTCTGAACTGATTTTTTAAAAATGTGATATAAATACTATACATATTTACAAACACATATTGACAAAAATAATAAATGAAAAATTGGTATCCTTGCAAAATTCTGGGTTAGTATACATATGTTTCCTTTTCCTAACCACTATGTATTTTAAAAGCTAACATTCAGAAAATCTAAAATAAACATGGCGGCTGGGCATGGTGGCTCACATCTGTAATTCGAGCACTTTGGGAGGCCGAGGTGGGTGGATCACTTGAGGTCAGGAGTTCAAGACTTGCCTGGCCAACATGGTGAAACCCCATCTCTAGTTAAAAAAAAAAAAAAAATTAGCATGCACCTGAAATCCCAGCTACTTGGGAGGCTGAGTCAGGAGAATTGCTTGAACCCAGGAGGTGGAAGTTGCAGTGAACTGAGATCGTGCCACTGTACTCCACCCTGGGCAACAGAGGAAAATTCTGTCTCTAAATAAATAAATAATAAAATAAACATGCCAATTAAAAAGAGTATTTAAAAAAGCGTACAGGGCCGGGCACGGTGGCTCAAGCCTGTAATTCCAGCACTTTGGGAGGCTGAGACGGGCAGATCACAAGGTCAAGAGATCGAGACCATCTTGGCTAAGACGGTGAAACCCCGTCTCTACTAAAAAAAAAAAAAAAATACAAAAAGCTAGCCGGGCGATGTGGCGGGCGCCTGTAGTCCCAGCTACTCGGGAGGCTGAGGCAAGAGAATGGCGTGAACTCGGGAGGCAGAGCTTGCAGTGAGCTGAGATCTGGCCACTGCACTCCAGCCTGGGCGATAGAGCGAGACTTCGTCTCAACAAAAAATAAAAAAATAAAAAAGCATACAGAGTGTTGTTCTTCATTGCCCCACTGTAGATTAAATTTAAACTGTGCTCACAGGTAAAAATCTGAGCAGATGGTTTATAAGGCATTACAATAAATGTAGAATATGGGTATTATTTCCATATGACTGCTACAGTAGAAATCTGCATTGAATTAGAGTATCTGTCATGACAGAAACAAAACTGCAGTAAACATATCATATCAATACATTTAATCTGCTTTAAGCTATTGGCTATGAAAACTAAATTACTCCTACCTATGCAATGATTGCATTGTCAATTATCTGTGAGAGAAAAATTCAGTATGTTATCTACACTGATTCTCTTTAATATCCATACATTCATTTGCATATGCAGGCCACTTCTAACCACACTTCTCAACAATCAAATTATGATGGAAATATTTAGTTTTTTTCTTTTTCAGTATGGAGCCTACAAAGTGTATGTTCAATTTACTTATTTGTAAGATGTAAGTCAGACAACTGTGGAGAGAAGAAGAGGAATGATTTTAATGTTGTTAAATTCAACAAATGATTAAATGCAAACATTGTTAAATGTTTTTAGTTTTAAGAGCATTCAATAGAGGATAAATGCTTATATACACTAAAATCAGAGTCACTTCCACTTTGTTTAAATAATTTAAAGTTATTTTATCCCTGTGTCTCAGAAGATAGCTTAGCCTAAGTGAAACGCACCCTGGGTTGTTTTGACAGCTTTGAAATCTGGCTCTATAATATGGCTTAACTACTGATGTGCTGCCCTGGTCTTACATATGGCTGTTTTCTTTCATGCATTTTCAAAAACAAGAAAGAGTTGAACCAAGCTCATGAAAAGCTCATTTGGACATGTATATTCTTGGAACGTTAAAAATGTTTAATTCTACTTAAGGTTTGACATTTAGATACTGATTATGGAATAAACTGCTATACAAAGAAAAAAAGACTTTTTCACACAAAGGTACTATCTTTAGAATGTTAAGATGTTTTAGAAGAATTCGAACGAAATAAATTTAAATCCTTTTATCTTTATATTATAATATCAAAATAAGTTAAATTTGTCATCTGATAATTTTATATAATAAAAATGAGCTAATTAAAACATAAGGAATATATCCCACATGTGAAGAAAAATATTTATTTGCAGCAGTGTTTTTATGAGAATTTATCTATGCTGAATAAACCAGACAAAATAGGAGAATTCAGGCAATCCAGTTCTTACTAGATCTCCTCAGTGTAGCCCCAGAAGCTCTGTTTATTTCATTAATGGAATAAAGTTTCAAGATTAAGATGACTAGTCTCAAATAGATTTTACAGATTAGAACCAGACTGATTCTTCATACAATATGGTACAGGAATAAATTTATACGCTTACACAAAGAATTACACTCCATCTAAGATTTTAACAGAATTGGCATGCTCTCCTCTCTAGTTAACCACAAGAAATGCTGAATTTGAAATGCTGTTCTACCTAAGCCCCTTCAAAATAGATACAATGAAGGAAATAATTTAATGGAACAAAAGTGCTTTTAATAACACAATGAAATAAAATGAGATACCCTTCCCAACACAAAACAGTTAAAAGAAAGACATTAACACAATGAGTCCAACTTTAGTGAGGAGATAAGCAATGTATTATATTTTAAACTTACCACAAGAGCAAAGAACATCATAAAGAAAAATGATAAACTACTTGTGTAGCCAAGAAAGCCTGTAAAGTAACAGTAAAATAAAAAGCAATTTATAAGGAAAGTGATTTTAACGTACAACTAAAACTATACATCTTAGGCATGTTTTCTATTACAGTGGTTGGTATCTGGGGCTTAGAGCTCAGAATAACAACATTCCAACTATCTGTCACAGATCATTTATGTAGCTCTGTACAGCAGAATTGGAACTGGCTTACCACTAATGGTACACTGTAAGGAAAGGCTGCTCTTTAATGTTCCGCCGTAAAGATTTTATTTTAGTGGGGCAGACAAAATACTACTGCAAACCAAGTAATAGGTTAACTAGGCAGGGCTGAAGGCTGAACAACCTAAAATAAGGCCAAGTTTAAAATTATTCACAACCACCATGCTTCTGCCAAAAATGTGGTACTGTGAAATTTGAAAGCCCCTTAATATTTCTCTCTCTTTCCCTCCCTCCCTTCTTTCCTTTCTCTAAACAAATAATGTGCTCTATAAAGACTTACCTATTTTGGGAAGAAGTGCAAGAGGGAACACGATGCCAACACATATGATTATTAGCAGTGTTTGTCCATCAAGATACCAATATCTATTTTTAAAAAAAGTTCACTTTAGGCATGGGACTCCACTGTTTGTTCTGACACACACACATAGACACGCATACACACAGAGTTATAACCATTACAACCAGCCATTAGGAAAAGCCCAACTCCTTTCATTAAAATGTTCTTGTGGGATCCCATTATTCTTATTAATGAATTTACATTTAGAAATGCATAAAAACAAAGAGATGCCATTTCCAACTACCAAATAAATAAATATTTAAAAATAAGATAATAGTCAACATTAGTGAGGAGTGATGAGGTGTGCAAAAAGCTGGTGAAAATGCAAATTATATAAATTACCTTTCTGGAAAGCAATTTGGCAAGAGATACAAAGAATTTTCAAATAATTATATACTTGAAAACACTTTTATAAAAGACTACTAAAAATAATAAGAACAAAGACTTTTGTAAATTTTTATTTTATTTTATTTTACTTTAAGTTCCGGGGTACATGTGCAGAATGTGCAGGTTACGTAGGTATACATGTGCCATGGTGGTTTGCGGCAGCTATCAACCTGTCATCTAGGTTTTAAGCCCTGCATGCATTAGGTATGTGTCCTAATGCTCCCCCTCCCCTTGCCCCCCACCCACTGAAAGGCCCCAGTCTGTGATGTTCCCCTCTCTGTGTTCATGTGTTCTCATTGTTCAACTCTCACTTACGAGTGAGAACATGCGGTGTTTGGTTTTCTGTTCCTGAAGAACAAAGACTTTTATAAAAAGATGTTTACTGAAAACATTTAAAATAATAAAAATTGAAAACAAACCTTCAAGACCATGATAATTTTGAAATAAAATATACTGAATATTCAGTAAACATCATATGTGTGTGTATACAGCATGATAATTTTGAGGAAAAACATAGATGCATTAAAAATGGAAAGAAACTAAAATGTATTGATAGCCATTATCTCTGGGTGGTAAAATAGTAGGTCATTTTTCTTCTTTATAGTTTTCTATATACATTTTTCCAAATTTCAGGAAAGGGCATTAATTACCAATTGTAAAATATTAAAATTTTCATATAAAGGCATTAGAATACAGAATGAGAAAAAGGTAGGTTAACATGATTTTGTATTTGTTCATTGAAAAAAACAAAACTGGATGCACATATAAAGCCAGAAGGATATACTTAAAATACCAAAAAGTAGACATTTTTATATGATAGCAATATGAGCAATTTTTATTTTCTCCTTGTTTGCATATACGTGGTTTCGATTTTTCAATGTGAGATAGACACATATGTAGACATTTTTAAAAGTTAAAGTTAATTAATTCCCCACGACCTCAATAGATTTGTATGTAAAGGAGAAACAATTCATGAAAGAAATACAACTAGTAAATACATATGAAGAAAATCCAATCATTGATGCTAATTAAAGAAATAATGAGACTGTTGCAATTAATCTAGCAAAATTAGTAAACAAAAATATTCAAGGATGTGGCACAACTGGACTTCATACATTGCTAGTGATCTTGCCAGTTAGTACTATCTCTTGGAAAAACAATGATTATATGTAGCAAGAGCAATAAAAATATAGGGGCAGTCTACTCTAAGAAAATAAAATAGAGAAAATTCTATGTACGTGAAGCTGTTGAGTACATTATTATAATATTGAGAAGCTGGAGGAAAACTCTATATATACCCAACATCTGAAAATATTTAGAACAGCATACTCAATGAAATGTTATGTGGCTTTAAGAAAAAACACAATGAATAAAATGGAAAATGATGATGATATAAATATAATTATTAACTATATTTTTGAAAGCTTTTGGGAAAAATTCAAAAGAATTAAAAGGACAGTGACTAGGTTAGAGATGTTATGCATGATTTTTATTTGCTTTTTTTTCTACATTTTCTTTATCATAGCTGTCAGATTTTTACACTGAAGTGTATACACATACATACACATGCACAATAGTAACAAAGTAAAACTTATGCAAAAATGGGAGCTTGGGGCATTAAAGACCAATAGAGACTTTTCCAAATTGTTTGGCAGATAATCTCAAAATTCCCACTTTGCAATAATGCATCCTCTTTCATTCTCTATCAGATAGCCAGTCTCCCACTGCCATGTTAAATTAAGCAAAGGTCTTCTTCTATATGGATTTCAACCAGTGGCTTCTAACACGAACTTAATTGTTACTGTTGGGTGCTGACAACTTCCTCTTTAACAGAACAAGAGAAGGAGCAGCAGCAGAAACAGCACCATGACGACACTTTTCCCTTCTCCACCCTAATTTGTGTCATTAGGAAATACATATGCCAGAAACTATAACCTATGCATACGTATTCACAGATTTAGTGGGCCTGAAGCTTTGCTCTCTCCATTTGCACATGCCCCTCAATTCCTGGTATGCAGGAAGTACTAAAAGAGTACACATATTAATAATACAAAAATGTTACTCAACATGTTTATCTTCTAGTCACTCTTGAGTAAGAATCAAAACAGAAATTTCAAAAGATCTTTCATTGAGGAACACCTGGCAACCAAATTTCTGAAGCTGGCAAAAGGCCCAGGGCTCTATGTCTGAAATGTCTTTCCTTCTGGGACCCAATATTAGACCCAGACAGTTGCAGTGCCAGGAGGAAAAATGCCCAAAGGAATACCAAAGTAGATTCCATCTGTTAGTTTTGCTGTCCCTCGTAGATAACAATACTGCATTATACCCTTGAAAATCTGTTGAGAGTGCAAATTTCATGTGAAGTATTCTTACCATAATAAAATAAAACAAAAAATTATGATAAGCCAAAAAAAAAAAAAAAAAAAAAAAGATCATGAAGCTGAAGTCGTACAAAAGGGAGCATTTAATCCCCAGGACCAGGACTCTTTTCTCCTGCGTAAGAATAAAGGAACACTTTTTGAAATTCTGAACACCGCTTTATACTATTTCAGATCACAATTCATTTAATGTCCATAAAAGTCATATAACTGACCAAAGCACTGAACTGTGGGACTGAAGATAACTTTACCTCCTCCCAGCAGTAACTCAGAACCACAGTTATGGAATGTTAGAGCTGGAAGAGCCCTTAGAGATCATCTGGCTCAACAACTTCATTTTATATGTCTGTAAGATCAGCAAAAGGAAGATGATGATCTTAGTCACAGTAGCAATGGAAATACTTTCAGATACTACCTTGTTTATTTCAAGATCATGCTTTGCATTCTCCTTTTCAGAGGATTGAACTTTAAATTCTTAATATAAAAATAATTTTACTGTAAAATACAATTTCTCTCTCCTTGGCTTGGCTACTGGTTATTGTTAATCATTTCTTATCCTTAATAATTCATCTTAATAAAGCCAATTGTAAATACAGTGCTTTTCTTTACCATTCATTAACAATAAAGGCAACACAGTAAAGCACAGTAAAATTAGTTTAGATTTCATGTGTGTGTCACAGACAAATGAATTGTGTTTCTCAATGGATATTTTCCAAAGAACAGAAATTATTAAACTTACAAAATAAAACTGCCGCCTGAGAAAAACAAACTAGTAAAAAGAAATCTCAAAAAGTACATATTATATACATTTCTTTTGTAAATAAGCATTTTGGAAGAATGTACTAACTTTAATTTTTTTCCTAAGGGGGGAATAAAGAATGATCTAACAGAACTCCTGTTTTCCTACTGTGATCTAAATATACATTCTCTTTAAGCCAAAAGAATTAGAGTAAAAACCTTTATACTTCCTAGAGAACTTGTTTGATCTGTGGATTTAATCCTGTATGATAAAAATGTTCCAAGTATGAAATATAGAGTATAAATCCTTAGCTGTACTGCAAATGCTTTGGCATGCAGATGTATTTTTCCATATTTTAATGAAAACCAGATTTATTTATAAGTTGCTTTAATTTCATTCTCGAAAGGAATGGAACAAGAGTATCACATGTTCTGAATTAGGATCTTACTCACATCCAACACCAATTATGTAACTAAAATGCAAGACAACTTAATTGTGTCAATCATATTCCCCTGACAAGATCATTAAATGTTAACAGAGAGCTTCCAACTTTAACAGTCATAGATTTTAAAAATGTAAGTTATTCTATGAAATATATAGATATATCATGAAAGTTCAGTATAAATATTATAGCTTCTGACATCTGATTATTATGAACACAGTTTCATTTTGATATCTTTATAAAGATTTATATTTCAAAGGTACACCAAGCTTGCAGATAACCCAGAAAATTAGCACACCTGAAAGATCTTAATTAAAATTTATTATAAATCAAACCCTAAAATAAAAGTTTATCAATATGTTGATCTCATAGAATACTGCCATGTAAGTCTATCTAGAAAAAAACTGTCTTTTATAGATAGTAAAGTCAATTATCATAATATTTGTTTCTTAATTATTTTCCAGCATTAAGCTTTCAAGTCTAATGATCTATCTGCGTTCAAATAAGTTAATATAATTAGCCAAAATAAATGAATATATATTACATTTAAAACAAGATAAGGTTGTTAAAAAGACATACAATTTTAACACGTAACAGATTATGCAAATTGACCACAGCATTTTGAAGTATATGATTTTAAAAATCTATTTCTAACATGTAAAAATAACATTTTAATCAATTTTCTATTAATATGAGTGAGATGGAAGTTCATTTTAATTTTTATTTTAAAAAAACAAACAAAAAATTAATGCAACAATGTAAATCATTTGCCAATTATTTAAAATGAAGCTACAGTAAAAATATCACTTTTGGAGAAAGAAGACCTAAATTTCAATACCAGTTCTGCCACATACTACTTTAATTATTTCTAAAATATTACATATATTTATAATCCCTCCTCTTTCCACCAACATGTGACAATAAAAGAATACAAATAGGAGCCACCAAATTCAGGACCAAGAAAAAAGAAAACACATGTGACAACTGTTGGAATTAACACAGTTATATTAATTCAAACGTGTCACATTTGACTCTGAGCTTCCTGGCAGTCAGGGCAAAAAGGGAAACACCACCTTTAATATAGTAATTATTAGAATTTCTTAATTCTCCACATTTATACTGTACTGTAAGTTTCTGTACACACATGCTTGTTTATACACATGCTATTAGCATGCGTATATATATCTTACTTGATCATCCCAGCAACTTTAAGAAGGCAATATTGGTACCCCCATTACATCACATAAAAAAACCGAAGGCTCCAAGTAACTTTCAAAAGAAGTTAAATTAAGTTCCTGAGATTATTGAATATGAAATGGATAGAGCACACATCTCCTTACTCTTAGTCTAGTCCTCTTTATTCTACCTCATATTGCCTTGATTTCTTAACCCTAAAATATAAATTTCTCACATAGAATTTGAGTCATAGAAGGTGTCCTCAATGTTTTCCACAGCAAATACAAAAATGAATTTTACATAGCTATTTCTAACAGGAATTGTTTATCAACCTAAGCATAAAATCAAAATGTAACTAGATAAAACTGTAGATAAAATAAGGTAGTTGTATCAGATGTGATAATGAATGTGGAAACCTCATTAATTGTAAGGTATCATAAAAATGAACAATATCTTCTGATGAAGAAAAATCATTTAGGACTTCTATTTGTCTTTTTTCAACTACATTTTCTTGATGGTTTCTATTCAGATCTAAAGTATACCACACTTTTCTTACAAATATGTATTTGCAGTTTTCTAAGTAGAATTCTTTAATGGAAGCTGAATTGTAAAAGCTAAAAACTAATTTTTGAAACCTTTCCTTGCATTCCAGAACAAGTTCAATTATTGAAGCAGAACAACCCAATATTCAAATCTGAAAGTCTGACAGGTTTTGTATTGTGGCTTGAAACTTAACTATGTGAAATAACTTGATGGCAATTAAAATGATTTAGCTTGTCTTTTCAAGTTCATTTTCCTAAAATTTTCTTGTTCTACACAGTGAAAAGAAAGGCACAATGAATTTTGTTTTTTCCCTATAAAGAAGCAAGTCAAATATA
Source organism: Trachypithecus francoisi (assembly GCF_009764315.1). NCBI lineage: Eukaryota > Metazoa > Chordata > Mammalia > Primates > Cercopithecidae > Trachypithecus > Trachypithecus francoisi. The sequence continues at coordinate 44,155,533 of NW_022681468.1, forward strand.
AGATGCATTTTTTAAATAAAGAAAGACAAAAGAGATATGACATGGCTTAGTATTACTTATAATATTGTTCAAAAACAGGAAATGAAACAATTAAGTCCTTGCAAATAATTTATGTTTTTGCCATGATATATAATAGGAATTTCAAACAGGTATAATTGTAACTGCCACATTTTTTATCACTATGATTTGCTGAGAAGTGACAGCAATATCACTCACTCCCCTCCTTTGTTTAAGACCTGTACTGTCAGTATATTCAACCTTCTCCCATCCCCAACCCAGTCTTGCGTATCCCCAGAAATTTACCCTTTACTCCTCCTTAAGAGCATCTCAATCTCAGACCTGTCTTAGCCTATCTCACACCCTCAAAGAATGCAAGGGTTATATCTGGTGCTTCATATGGTTCACAGAACAGTGCTTTCACATGGGTAATCAATAAACATTGGCTGAGTAGTTTCTATTCTATTACTGCTACATTTCTGCCTAATTTGTAAGTGTCTTGAAGGCAAGGACTACATTTATTTTACTTGCCACTACAGCTTAATAAATATTTACTGAATTAATAAATGAATGGACACAATGTAAAATGCTTTTTCTTACCTACTATAGTCTCCAGTCAAAAATTCTGCAATAGCAGCAGGAAACTCTGTTTTAATAATTAAAAGATAAGATGACATAGCTGCAAAAGAATAAAAAGTGTTCCTGTTAGAATTCCATGATTTTTAACCATTTAAAGAATAAACCATCTAGGAACACAGATGTCCATTAGAGCTATGACAACATATGAAAGATGAACGTATAACACATTATACCAAAGAGATACACACACACACACACACACACACACACACACACACACACGAATAAAGATAAGTAACTGTAGATAAGAATAATTAAGTACATTAAGTATCTTTTGTTTATCCAAGTCCAAAGCAAACTAGGTAAGAGAAAGGGTCTTGATTTCAGGCTACTTTTAAATGAAATTTTGTACAAAGTTTTACAAAAACTCTCTTATATGTTATCACCCCTTTTAAGGCATTTAAGGTTAGTTTAGCAACAACTGACATAGACACAGAAGTTTAATAGGTATGACTAGTAACTGGATTATTTGTTCCTTCTTACTAGAGAAAGATGCCTCCCCACAACAGAGAAGTCTCATTCCCTCTGTCCCTTTCTTTGCCTCTCTACTACCCACCCCTGCATTATGAACACATAATTATAGGATAAAAATAATAATAATAATAATAATTCATTTTAAATGTAAATGAATTACATTTAAAATCAGTCTCTAAAAAGAGAAAGTTCAATAGAAACCATTAAGTATATTAAAAAGACAAAAGTTCCAACTTTTATTCCATTTTATTAACAGGGTTCATCTATATTATACAATCATAACCTTAAGCCAGCATTATTTCTCACATTTAATCTGAGTCTGAGAAATAACTAGCTTTTGTAGCACTTTAATAATGATCCTAATTCTGATGTAGCTATAAAAAAATCTATAAAAATACTAGGAAAAGTTTTAATATGGTTATAGAATACAGAACTCATTCATATGTAAATACTTGAGTTTAAGCTTAAATACTTAAATATATAGAAACTCAGACGATTTGCAGTCAGAAGTTCAATTTAACAGAGTAAGAGTCTCTTTCCCCACAGAGATTATGTTTGTGTGTGTTGGGAGCCGGGGGCAAAAAGAAAATGCCCATGAAGAATAGAGTGTTTGGGAGGCCAAGGCAGGTGGATCACGAGGTCAGGCATTCAAGACCAGCCTGGCCAACATGGTGAAACCCTGTCTCTACTAAAAATACAAAAATTAGCCAGGCATGGTGGCACGCGCCTGTAGTCCCAGCTAACGTGGGAGGATAAGGCAGGAGAATCGCTTGAAACTGGAAGGCAGAGGTTGCAGTGAGTCGAGACTGCGCCACTGCACTCCAGTCCGGGTGAAAGAGCAAAATTCCATCTCAAAAAAAAAAAAAAAAAGAATAAAGAGTATACTTTGTGTGCACATTAATTTTATTACTTATTTATATTTCAGGAAACATTTCACTTTCTCCTTACAAAACTTACAAAAACTAAGAACAAAAATGAATGCCAAGTTTCAGTGACAAAAATCTGGGGAAAAATTGATTAAAAGGCTCAAATAGTTTAAGAAGAATGTATATTTCTCAATCAACATTATTTGAAAGGAGCTGAATATCATGATTATAATGATATGTGACCATTTAACTTGAGAAAAAAAAGGATACATGCTAGTTTGTGTGTAAATTTGTATGTAGATAGATAATACTACAAACATACACACTCAATTTTTTTTAGTAAAACAACATGTATTTATGGCGAAGTAAAATTTAGAACAGTTAAATAATCACTTCTTTGTGATGAAAATATACATATACATATTTTTTCAGTTTACAATGATTTCTTTTTCCCTAGCAGAAGTATAGCTATGTCTCAGTGAGTTGACTAAAACCCACTGAGACATTTCTGCAAAATCTTTTAGTTATGGGGTATTACAACTGATTGTATGTGAAAATGTGTTCTGTATTGTTCATATTATCATAAGGAAAAATGCTATCAATTTGGCACAGAACAGAAGGAAGGTTTAGATTAACTTTCTCCATTCAAGGATTTGGAGTTTTTATAATATTTTACCGATTCCAAAGAACTCTACACATACAGTGCAAAGATAAAAATTGTGAATTGAATTTTCTGAAACTGGCCTAGACTTACTTAAATATATCTTGTGAGAGAGACAGAGAGAACAGAAAAAAAGACAAAATACCTTGAAAACAAGGAAAGCCGACTTCCTATAAAATGTAATTTATTATCTGCCCATCTTTCTTTCTTGCTTGGATTAACCCAACACCACATGCATTTCTGAAGTTTCAGACATTCATCTCTTTCAGTAATTTTCTATTATTTCTTTTGGACCTTTAGCTGTAGAAAGCTTCAGTGAATATGAGATCCTATTTCTTTCTAATATAATATCTGTCATTCTTTCCAGAATTTCTATTAGCCTCTGGCTAATCATTTGATCACTTTTATCCTCTGTTGTACCCTTAACTCTTTCATTTTCAAATGGGAGTACTATTTCATTAGATTCTAGTCTGAAGAATCATGTATATTTTAAGAAATATGAACTCACCAAACATATGTTTCTCTCTCAAAGAAGACCTCACATACAAGATACAAATATAATAAAACATACAAAACATTGTTTCTTTTCTAGAAAATGTTAGTATATATTTTAAGAGCTACACAACCACAGAGCTTACTATAGGGGAAAACCCACACAGTTTAAGCCAGTAAAACAAAGACCACTACCATTCTACTCACTATGAAAATTATTTTTTTCTTAATCACAAGTAAACTTTCATGTAAGAACTAGCACTTTAACACATTATATTATATATAATACAGAGAAGAAACAAAAAGATTACTAAATACAATTAAGTTAGGAAATACATCTTAATTAAATTCATACAAAAGAACATCAGCTCAATAAAATGAACTGGAAATGTTTTAAAGATATACTATTGATAGGAATGCTCATATTGCTTTTGTTTTTAACTAAAAGGTTTACTAGATCAAATAGCTGGCTGCCACACTTTTTGTCTCATGTCTTTTATAAATGGCATAAGAAAGTGTTTAAGCACATATCTTTCAGATCAGTCATAAGGAAAAATTTGTAAATGATTTTGGGTGACATCGACACATAGTATAGATTCCTAAAACAAGACACACCATGTTCTACTCTCAGTTAATAGCCGCAACTGGGTCATCCACAAGAGCCATGCATATAGTTAAGTGACCCCAAACCACCAAAGCCAAAATCAGTGACAGAAGATATACCTTGATGTCAGGTATTCAGCCATTATAAATCACTTAGTTTTACCATATTAACTAAACAGGTATTCTTTTCTACTTAATTTTAAACGTAACTAATAGAACTCATTTAATAGAAACTTCTCTGGAAAAAAATAAAACATCTGTCAACTGAAAACACAGAAGTTGAAAGCATTTTAAAAAAAAAACATGGAGAAGTAACATTAATATTAAAAAAGGACTAAAATGGGGTAAAATCTGATTAGGTAATTGCAAGTTGCAAGGTGTTAATATCTGTTGATCTAACCAGAAGTTGAAAGCATTTTAAAAAAAAAATATGGAGAAGCAACAGTAATATTAAAAAATGACTAAAATGGGGCAAAATCTGATTAGGTAATAGCAAGTTGCAAGGTGTTAATATCTGTTGATCTAACCATAAAGAGAAATACATGAATTGGGCCCAGGAGGTTGAGAGGAGAGATGTTAGAAACAGAAACGGGAAAGGAACTCTGGGCAGTAATCCATGAGAACAGCGAACATCTTTGTTTTTCAGATGTCTACTGTATGCTTGGTAGTATTCTACACAAGTTATTTCCTCACTTAATCTTTATACAAACCTGTGAGGTACATATTACTTATTTCACAGAATATAAGGAGGTACAAAGAAGTAACTTGCCCAAGCTAGTGATGGTGGAAACAGCCAGTCTGGGCTGAGAAACTTGTTCTATTAACTAGTGTGCCATGAGAAAGTGCAGGAGCAAAGTGAAAAAGTAAACAAAACAAAGACAAATAAGGAAAGTCTACCAGAAGGACCACTCTTCAGAATTATTTTTCTTTTTTAAATCAGTATTTAAACAAACTACTTCTGAATGCTGAGATTAACAGTTAACTTCAAAGGAAATGAATCTCTAACACAGAGAACATTAGTCAGAAGCTTTAGTAATACTTAGAATTTTCATTTCATCTTGAGATATATTTTCAATTCATTTCGTTTTTCAGTATTGTAGCTACTTTGGTGAAGTGATTAGTTCAAAATTCATGGAGTTTCATGATGAGATTCTAGTGCATCTACTGCTATGACTCTACTGTATTTATGGCTGTGATTGTAGTTCTGAAGAGAAAGTTTCCTATTCTCACATATTTGAAATATTAACACTCCATTGAAATCTGAAAAATAAAAATCAGTCTCTGTGCTTCCAAATACTGTATTCTTAGGGATTATTTTTCCCAGCATTCTGAAAATGCTTCCCAAGTTGTCGTTATTAAGCATACAAACTTAAAAAAAAAAACAAACCAACCCTTAATTGGAGTTTGGGCCTAAGACATCATAACAGTTTATGAAGATAAGTATCTTTTTTGTTAAACACGTAAAATATATGTATGAGGACAGAATTACTTGCAGCTATTTTTAAAAGAGAATTAGGTTTTCAGCACTTGGGGGAAGTTCAGTAATTCTTAAAGGATTACTCAGCCCTAAACAAACGGATGTAGTATGGGAAAAAAATAAGTTTGCCTTTCTGTCTCAGAGAGATTCAATTTTATTTCAAACATGTTTTTAGTCATGGATAGTAACTGGTTTATTTTATTCAATGTGTCTTATTAATCTGGTGGTCCCACAAAATATCTAAATGCCACTGAAGTTCTATCTGCACTCAAATAGGACAGAACATATGCATAAATGAAAATCAAAACATATGGGGGAAATGCTCCCCTGTGACCCTAGAAAAAAAGGTATATCTTTGTCTTATCATTTTCAAGATCTTAAATTTGAATAAAAAATTACCAAAATATCTACTGCTCTGAAAATTTTATAATTTTCAATATAAATTACTAAGAAAAATATTTTTTAAAACCTTAAAAAAAGATACATTACCAGCAAATGTTATCAAATGAAGTGCTGGTGAAAAAGACTCTCCAAATTTCCTGTACCTCTCCTATTCTAAGGCAGTGCTTTCCAGAATAGAATTCTAGACACTGTCTCAAGAAAGCTGCAGTTTCACTACAGATAAACTGACCAGCAGATGGCGATGTATCTGCACGCCCTATCCTAGTTTCCCAAGAGACAATACAAACTAGTTCATCTGAAACACTTAGTACTTTTCTACCCTACCAAAAAGTAAATAAATAAAATGCATGAATGAATACACAGGAAGAAAATAAATCCAAGTAGTTGCTAGCATCTAATATTGTGAATTTTTCAAATACTGAGAATTTGAGATTTTTATAATTCTCAACTGAAAATGATCTTATTTATACCTTTATCTTTATGAGATTTTGAAATGGGGTTACTCGAGTCCATAGATTACCAAACTGAGGTGTTAATAAAGGCTGCAAGAGTAAGGTGTGTGGATTCTGTGCCAGACTGAAACATCTGGGTCATTCTAGCAATTTCAGGAGGTTTTCAGTAAGACTACTAATGTTTATGGTTTTCCTTTCACAATACGTAGTAATGATTAAATCTTTAATCTCCTTTAAAGAACTGGGGCTTTGAAGAACTAAAGAAAGCATATGCTATTCATAGTGATCCTTCGTATTTATAAGAGCAAAATAAGAATATAACATCCTCCTAGGAGCTACTCATCTTTCTACATTTTGAATTGGGCAAGGAAGACTTTCTCTGGCTTGACTAAGATGATGATTGGGATGTAGTGTTTGATTTCTAGTGATATTCTAGCCTGCTGAATGGTTCACTTCAGGAGTTCAAATGAATGTGAAACCAACTACTTACCTTAGTTTTTAGGAAAACAATCACATAATACAACACTGTTACAGGAACTATGTGAAAACTACGTTAGAGTTATTTTCTACTACAGTTCTTAATCCTTTATCCTTAGTTGTTAGGCCACCAAATTCAAACTTTCTAAGCCAGAATTGTCCCACCTATAACAGCATTAAATATGAAAACTTCCAGACACCTCTTTTCTCACCTTGGGTCCCAGTAGTAGTGGCTCTCAGCAAATGCTACTCTAGCACCTGAGGAAATGGGCTACAGAGCGTTACCTCTGGCTCTAGCCGATTTTGAGCCTCTTATTCATTAGTATTGGGAGGATATCAGGAATTGCTTTTAAGTAGTAATTTACTATATGGTTCTCAAATTTCCAAAGCCAAGGATTTCTATAACCTTGGAATAAGAGTGTTATATTTAGTGTGTTGCATTTTTTGCATTATAAAATTTAGAGATTTTAATTGAAGACAGTAGATTTTTTTCAATCAATTTGTTAGACCACACTAGTGCCTTCTGACTAATACTTGGTACCTGATTAATCTTGGGGGAGAAAAAAGATTTTCTGTTAAGTTCTAACAGTAGACGCTTTCCTAAAAACTATATGCTTACTTACATATACTGTGGGTTTCTCTTCCCGGTCAATCAACTCTCTTTTTGCTCTTGAAGAAGTACTAAGCCAGGTCACTAGCTTTTCCCTCTCTCCCTTCTTATTCCTTTCTTTCTTCCTATAATAAATGTTATTTACTAAATGTGTACTATGTGCTAAGTACTAGGGATGTAAATAAATGAGCACATTAATTTGATTTATGGAATATGGAAATGTGGGAAATAAACTAGGTCTTTGGTGAAAGACACATGAAACAAATATTGATCAAGGGCCATTCGTGGTCATTTTGCTTTTAAAGGCCTTCCATTTCCATTGTTTTCATGGATTCACCACAAGAATTGTATCTCATGAAAATTGAGAAGTATTTAAATGTTACAAAGAATAAGAGAGTTAAGAAACATTAAGATATTATTTACTTAATCTGAAAATAATATTTTACATATACATATATATATTTTTTTATTTTTTTTTTTGAGACAGTCTCGCTCTGTTGCCCAGGATGGAGTTCAGTGATGAGATCTTGGCTCACTGCAACCTCCGTCTCCTGGGTTTAAATGATTCTCCTGCCTCAGCCACCTGAGTAGCTGGGACTTACAGGCACGCAACCCTGCGCCTGGCTAATTTTTTGTATTTTCAGCAGAGACTGGGTTTCACCATGCTGCCCAGGCTGGTCTCAAACTCCTGAGCTTAGGCAATCCTCCCACTTTGGCCTCCCAAAGTGCTAGGCTTACAGGCGTGAGCCTCCACACCCAGCCTATTTCGATATATTTTTAACCTATTTTAAATAAATGAGATCTAACTCTCCCCAATATTTTGAACTTTTAAATTTTTATATAATTCTAAACTAGAAATCATTCTATGGTCTTTCAAGTTTCTTTTTTTATCGTTTACATAGTATATTCAATTATCTCTTTGAGGCAAAATCTTAGGCTTTTAAGCAGAACTTTAAAAACTGTCTTATTCATTCAACAAATATTACTTATTGAGCTCTTCTCAGAAACTAGGTAAAGTTAGGAAAACACATAGTTCCTGTCCCCAAGGAGTTAGAAAATCTTCAACATTTAATCTTTTCACATTTTTCAAACTTTTACTATATCACAGCAGAAAGAATCAAGGCCAACCGAGCAAGGTTTGAATCCAGGCTTCATTATGGGGTAAATGTGAGCAAGCTATTTATCTCCACTGCACACTGATCTCCTCTCTATAAAATGAAGATAATATCTATATTGAAGAGTCCTTATAATTAAAGTATCTAGTAGAGTGCTAGACCTAAATAGAATCTATTACATTATTTTTCAGTCTTAATTTAAACAACCACTGCAAAAGTCAGATAATTTATACTAACAAATATTCTATTTTTTAAAAAAATGTTATCTGAACTACATTATTTGCAGACAGGCACTTAAGATGTGTAAAAATTCAATCTGATTTACACTTAATATAATCTTTTAAATATCCAATGTATTTCCAATAAAGAAACTAATCAAAATCCATTTTAAAGTAACATTAAATAAGTCATTATATGATTGACTTATTATAATAAAACAGTATATATATCCTTATTTAATATAATGACAAAGGGTATTAAATATCCTCCCAAATAAGTATGTTGTTTATTTGCAAGCACACATGGACCAGAAGTTCCACAGATTCCACAGTATATATCAATCAAGAAACTACTTTTTAAGACTAGGGTTCCTAGACTTTAACATAAGAGGAGGTTCTAAAGCGTAGTCCTAAGAACTGAAGTTCCCTTTTTTGTAGTGACAAAAAATGGCATCCATGAACACTTTAGGGCAATAGTTATTGATTTGTTAAAGATACCTAAGAAAGGGCCAAATCATCTTTTGAACCAAGTATAACCCTCTCATTGAACTTTCCTGTATTAAAATATGTTAATAACCTAAAATAATTAATGTGCCTCCCAATGTGTCAAATTTTGGGGTAAGAAGGGACCCTAAGCTCCCTGCCTCCCACTCTACCTTCCAACAATTTAACAAAGAGGGAACTGAAGCCTAGACAGTGAGAGGGAGGGATTTTCACAAGACATATGGCTACCCAATGGCAGAGACTGGAGTGGATAGAATTCAAGGTATCTGACTTCCAATCCAGTGTTCTGCTCGCAAGAGCAAGCTTCTAATTCTATTATAATAAAGAAATGGTTTATGTACATCTGGCTATGAAAAAAAGACAGAAAAAAACTCTGAAAATATGTATTTGGTTATTACTGACTGGGCACTTAATACACTTTTAACCAATGTGAAGAAAATTATGAGGATATCATTTTTAAAACTAAATAAGCATTGCCAGCTTTTCTAAATTTAAGAGACATTAAAAACTTCTATGACTGCTCTAAATCACCTTCTTTTAAAAAGTTCTAAAATAAGCAAGCAAGCAAACCAACAAACTTAAGAGTTGGAAAAACTCATCATCTATCCACCACCAAATGCAAGAATCCTTTCTAGAATTCTGGCAATTGACCAACCAGCGCTGTTCGAATGTTTTCAGGGCTAAGGAGCATTTTCAAAGGGATGTAGGCCATCCTCATTATCACACAGCTTAGTTACAAGGGTACTCCAAATGAGAAAACCCAAACCAGCTTCTCTGTAGACTTCTATACTTTAGCACCAGTTCTGCCCTCTGGAACAATACTTGAATTAGTCTAGTGTCTTTTTGTGTATTTCGTGTTCAGTCTTTCAAATATTTGAAGCTAGCTGCCAGTCTAGCATTTCCCTTTTCTCAATAAATATATCTAGAATATTTAAAGTACTTAGAAAGAGATCATACAAATCATTTCAGCTCTATTCTGCTCAACAAAAGTTTATCAATTCCCAAGTATTACGCTAGGTGCTGGGAGTACAAAGAGAAATGAGGCATACTTTTCAGCTAAAGGAACTTAACAATGCAGTGGGGTACAGGAGCATATATAGAGAGAACTTAAATCTAGTAACGGCAAGTGCTACAGTACAGCCATCTCCAATAACAAATAAATAAGATTAGAGAACAAGGAAGGAATCAAGGTGAAAGGGACAAAGAATACAACAGTGGGTATTGTGCCAGGGTCACAAATTTGTATCTAAATTGCTGAACTGAACAGTCTACATAAACTGTTCAACAATGGTTCAATGTAACCTAAACAAAATGTGATAGTTCTTAGAACCTATATAGACAGGATAAAGAGGGATTCAAAATATAAAAATATATACCATATTCAGAAACATTATCCATGCACAGTTAAGCAATACTTATTTGCTAAATAAATTATTCTAAAATAGATATTAAAATTAATGACTATAATAAATTCATAAATGAAGAGACTGGTTTTCTTGACTTCTGCTGTGAAGTGTGAAGTAGTGTGTGTTAGGAGAAAATTATTTGGTATGGCATGCAGGAAAGCATTCTTTTTATTCATAACATTTTTTCATGAAAATTCAAAAAATTAAAACAGGATTCCAAAACAAGGCAGCACAATTCACTGTTAATTTTTTCCTTTACAAAAAAAACTATTAAAGATGGAATTTGATTGAACAATACTTATATTTGTTTGAATTTGATTGAACAATACAATACAAATAAAGATGGAATTTGATTGAACAATACAATACAAAACAAAAGTGATATACCTCAGACCTCTTGAGTATGAGAGCTGAAGTTTATTAAAACTGTCATCTTTGAATTAAACTGTTACATGTAAAAAATAAGATTAAAATGTCCTCTGACTATATAATCCTGTACGAGATCCAAAGTGCATGTCAACTTTTTCTGTGTATTTTCCTTTAAGAGCATTTATTTAGCACTCCAGTCAATGATAAAAGAAAAACTAAGATATTGTTCAGCATTAAGTAACTTCTTTACAACATATACACACATGATACCCATATTTTGGATTTAAATGTTTAATACATTTACTCAGTAACTGTCTATAATTAACAGTAGTTTTATTTCTACATAGTTCTCAATATTGAGATCATTTCTAGAATTGGTTATTAATAGGAACAAGATACAGGATAAATGTGAGAATGTTTATTTATCTCAGATTTATTTATGTTTTAAACCACTTGGTCATTTTAAATTGTTGGTTACAAGAGGACATTGTTGTCCATACTTGATTGTCCACAGCCCATGGAACACTAACTAATCCCTCTAAAGTAGTATCTGCCAATAGGGTGATTAGAACAAAAGTAGAGGGAAAATCTTTTAAAATCATCAGGAGAGCTTTTCCAGATTGTATCCTACCTTCACAATCACAGAAAGCCAATGTTTTAGAGGTGTGTTGCAGACCTAATAACACAATTGCAATCAGGATTTAGCTGGAACTGAATTTAGAAGCTACTGTCGCAAGTGCTGCTAAAAAGGATCCAAAAAAAAAAAAAAAAAAAAAAACAGAGTTAAGAGGTCAACATGCAGGCTTCTGAAGATACCTATGTCTACAGAAGTTCCCAGCTAGATCTGTAGTAAGACAGCAATTCAAAGGAAGGACATTATTGCCATCACATTTATGCATAAACAATGCACTTTCAATTGCTTACCTCCAATATTCTGAATTATTATGGTGCCTGCCACCACCACCTGTAAAAAAACAAAAATATTCAATAGAAAGGGAAATAATATAAAAGAATCAGTATTTTATTATAATCCAGTAACTATTACTAAAAAAGCAGAGGCAGAAGTTGTAAGTGAAGAGAAACTAAAAAGAAATTTGCCAGTCATTTGAAATACATAAAATTAATAATCATCACATTAAAAAATATTTCTTTAACAGTTCCATAGTTACTATAAATAAGTTTTTGAAATTTTTCTTGGCAGTCATTTTTAAATAGTTATAAGTGTTAAAAGCTAGTAATCGATGATTATCAAAGTATAAAAATTAAAAGCGTGGGAGTGGTGTCTCATTCCCTTTCTTGCTCGTTTTACCACACTGCTTAAATAAGTAGAAAAAGACAGGCTGGGGTGTGCTATGCCAATGATACATTGCCTAAAAGGAAATGATATAAGTTTTCTGATTTTATCAGCTTGGCATATACCAAGACTTTGAGCATCCCAGTCCCAGAGATTAATAAAGTCTAGAGCCCAATTATTCTCAAACCCTGAAAATATAGGTAAAATGCTCCAAACTCGGTAATGTGAATTAAGCTGAGTATGAGACAATGGGAGTTGGCAAGAACTGTAGGATATTGGAGAATTCCTCCCCCTTCAGTGGGACAGGTGCTATTCAGCTATGGCCACTTGATAACATGTGAGAATGTGGATCCAATGTAGCCAGATCTTCTGATTTTTCAAAGAAAGTCAGAAAATAAGTTTTTTCATACTTTAATGATGTTTAGTTGGTAATCAGCTAAAAATAAAAAAATATTTGAGCCATACAAAATGTTCCTGAGGACCAAATTCAGTCTGCAGGCTTGTTAGCTTATCATCTTTGATGAGATTCCTGGGGAACTCAAGGTAATCAGATACACTTAGAGGAAACAGTAAAACACTGTGCTTCCATTTGGGCCTTTCAATCACTCAAATCTTGATGGATCGGAACCCCAACGTATGCTTGGAGCTGACTAGCTGTCTAGCATCATTCAGTTCTACATGAATTGGGAACAGATCATCTTTCATGTCCATCTTTGTTAGGAATTCTATCAGTGGCACAGCATTTGCCTATCCTGAAAACCATCTAAGTTATTAGGACCTAGGAGACTTGAGGTTTGCAGAAGAGGTCTAATGATATGAAAATCTGGCAAAGTGTCTTGGGAGATGTGGTGATTGCCACTTGAACGCTCTCCAGAAAAAACTCTGCATTTCAGTCTATGTAAAAATTAGTTCCAAAATGTCGAAGTTATTTGTGAAAAGACTATTTTGAACTTGTGTATGCTATCTTCAGTACAAATGATACCTACTGTCAGTAGTAGGTATACATGAAAGTTGGTTTTATTTTCAATTAATATATTGCAAAAAACAGTAATATTAACTTATTGATTATTCTTTCATTCTTTGAATTTAAGCATTTAATATCTTGAAAGCTAGAATATCTATCTATCTACCTACCTACTTGCCTACCTAATTATGTTTTTAATGCCTAGCACAGTACATGGTACAAAGCATTTGATCAATAAATATTTGGTGAATAAATACCAATTTATAGACATTTAAATAAATGTTCCTCAAAAAGTTCAAAACATTTCAAAAAATGTCTTTGATTATCATAGTATTATCCCATATTATAACCATATAATATCTGGATAGAAGGAAATGGTTAAGTTTCAACCCAACTATGGAAGTGGGGAGAAAATCTAAACAAGCAACCGAACAACAACTCCTCATTCAGAGTATGCTTTGTCTAGTGTGCCTGCCTACTATGAACTTTTTTTGGTGCATGTATTAAAATGACAATGCAACTACTCTAGAGTTTTAGGAAAAGAAGACTCTCAGCAGTCCCTACTCTTTAAACTTTGCTGCTATACAAACAATGCAGGAAATATGAACATGAAATGACAATGATATCAGTGATGCTACTCAGAATTATATTTATAGCTTATGTTATCTTAATTGTGGAATTTTCTCATACAAAAATATTTTCTTCTTTGTTTAAACTAGATGGAGGAAATTGATCCCTGGCTACACCAAACATCCTAATCCTCTAGAACAGAAAAATTGCTACTAAGTGAGATTAACAAAACCTTTTACCCTCAAGTAACATACTCTGTTTTGTCTAAGTTTCAGGTTACTAAGGTCCAAGCCACGATGCTATATAGTATATGATTTAAGCATTCCTTTTCGTACTTTATTTTTTATTTATTTTTTAAAAATTTTATTATTATACTTTAAGTTCTAGGGTACATGTGCATAACGTGCAGGTTTGTTACATATGTATACTTGAGCCATGTTGGTGTGCTGCACCCATCAACTCGTCAGCGCCCATCAATTCGTCATTTACATCAGGTATAACTCCCAATGCAATCCCTCCCCCCTCTCCCCTCCCCACGATAGGCCCCAGTGTGTGATGTACCCCTTCCCGAGTCCAAGGGATCTCATTGTTCAGTTCCCACCTATGAGTGAGAACATGTGGTGTTTGATTTTCTGTTCTTGCGATAGTTTGCTGAGAATGATGGTTTCCAGCTGCATCCATGTCCCTACAAAGGACACAAATTCATCCTTTTTTATGGCTGCATAGTATTCCATGGTGTATATGTGCCACATTTTCTTAATCCAGTCTGTCACTAATGGACATTTGGGTTGATTCCAAGTCTTTGCTATTGTGAATAGTGCCGCAATGAACATATGTGTGCATGTGTCTTTCTAGCAGCATGATTTATAATCCTTTGGGTATATACCCAGTAATAGGATGGCTGGGTCATATGGTACTTCTAGTTCTAGATCCTTGAGGCATCGCCATACTGTTTTCCATAATGGTTGAACTAGTTTACAATCCCACCAACAGTGTAAAAGTGTTCCTATTTCTCCACATCCTCTCCAGCACCTGTTGTTTCCTGACTTTTGAATGATTGCCATTCTAACTGGTGTGAGATGGTATCTCATTGTGGTTTTGATTTGCATTTCTCTGATGGCCAGTGATGATGAGCATTTTTTCATGTGTCTGTTGGCTGTATGAATGTCTTCTTTTGAGAAATGTCTGTTCATATCCCTTGCCCACTTTTTGATGGGATTGTTTGTTTTTTTCTTGTAAATTTGTTTGAGTTCTTTGTAGGTTCTAGATATTAGCCCTTTATCTGATGAGTAGATTGCAAAAATTTTCTCCCATTCTGTGGGTTGCCTGTTCACTCTGATGGTAGTTTCTTTTGCTATGCAGAAGCTCTTTAGTTTAATTAGATCCCGTTTATCAATTCTGGCTTTTGTTGCCGTTGCTTTTGGTGTTTTAGACATGAAGTCCTTGCCCATGCCTATGTCCTGAATGGTACTACCTAGGTTTTCTTCTAGGGTTTTTATGGTATTAGGTCTAACATTTAAGTCTCTAATCCATCTTGAATTAATTTTCGTATAAGGAGTAAGGAAAGGATCCAGTTTCAGCTTTCTACTTATGGCTAGCCAATTTTCCCAGCACCATTTATTAAATAGGGAATCCTTTCCCCATTTCTTGTTTCTCTCAGGTTGTCAAAGATCAGATGGCTGTAGATGTGTGGTATTATTTCTGAGGACTCTGTTCTGTTCCATTGGTCTATAGCTCTGTTTTGGTACCAGTACCATGCTGTTTTGGTTACTGTAGCCTTGTAGTATAGTACTTTAAAAACAAAGTTAGGGCCAGGCATAGTGGCACACACCTGTAATCCCAGCACTTTGGGAGGCCTAGGCGGGAGGATCGCCTGAGGTCAGGAGGTCGAGATGAGGCTGATTAACTTGGAGAAACCCGTCTCTACTAAAAATACAAAATTAGCCAGGCGTGGTGACACATGCCTTTAATCCCAGCTACTCAGGAGGCTGAGGCAGGAGAACAGCTTGAACCCGGAAGGCGGAGCTAGTGGTGAGCTGGGATCATGCCATTTCACTCCAGCTTGGGCAACAAGAGCGAAACTCTGTCTCAAAAGCCAAAAACAAAAAACTCCACCAAAGTTAACTGGAATGTAAATACAAGTTTTCTCTCCATTGCATAGCTATATATTTCTCCTCCAGACTCGCTTTCAGAAGTTAGTTTAGCCACTTACAGATAGAGTATCCTTTCAGAATAAAAATAAAATAAAAAATGTGAAGTATGTGAAGTAATGCAAATATTAATTAGGTCAATTTAGCCATTCTACAATGTTTATATATTTCAAAATGACATGTTATCCATAACAAATATACACAATTTTTATTTGTCAATCGAAAACATAAAAACACAAACAACAGATTTACAAACAAAAGAGTTCCTGTTTGGAGCCAAAATGAATACGAATTTTAGAAGTATAGTAGCTCTTCAGAAATTAAAAAACTATATACTATAGCACTAAGTAATGTTCAACTCCTGGTGGAAGACAATTATTTTTCTCTACCTATTAAACTACTGTAGTATGCCTATTGCAAGTGAGTGCTCAATAAATACTGTTGTTATTTTTCTTATTCTGAGTAAGAAAAGTAGTAGATCTAGAGTTCTAGGATGTGGTACTGGCTTTATATAATAGTTGACAAATAGGCCCCTTAATTTCTCTGATCCTTAATTTCCTCACCTATAAATGAGAGGACAGCTAGATAATCTTTTAGCACTGTTCAATTCTTAAGTGATAGGATCTACTGATTACTGGTTTTGTAAAGAGCCATGCTATAATTTGAATTTGATGTTGCTTTTCTTCTCTTGTCTTTATGAGGGTTTGCTCATATGAGTACATAATCAAAATTAATAAAACTTAAAACAGGTTATTGCTACTCTTTTAAAGTCATTCAAGTCATTGTGCTACTTTATTAGGATGAAATATATTAAAAGATTCAAGCATTGAATTAAATGTATTGATACATTTTTAGGAAGGACACATAGACTTCTCTTTCTCTGCCTGCTCCCATCATTCTCTTTTTTCTCACCTTAGTTTCCTTTTATTCCTCTAATGTCTTCCTTTTATATATACTTGTCTCTTTTAATTTGAAATCAAAGGAAAAATGCCACTTTGGGTTTTGGACACAACAAGGAGGAAAAAAAAAATTACCTTTCCAGGTAATCCAAATGCAAAGAGTCCAAGATCTTCATAAGATGTTACAGCTGTTAAGAGAAATCACAACGTTCACTTTTACACAAAACTATTTATGTGTCAGGTCCTAAAGAGAAGAAAATTAATTCTACTACTACAAACTAATTACAGTATAATTCTTATGATCCAGGCCAATCAGGACTAAACACAAAATGAGAAAATTCTCCCTAACATCCTCAAATAAAGGCAATAGTAAAAAAGATGATTGGGCTTAATTAGCAATTTATGTAGAAGTCTTTGGTAATTTTCATCAAATCTTTAATTTTCATCCCAAAATATAAACCACAACACCTATGATTTTCAGATGTCTTTGTAGAACATGTCTTTTTACTCAGTAGTGATGGTTTTTTACTTTTTAAAAAAATCACCAAGGATTCTTTTATTATGTTTCTCTAATACATCTCATTTCTGAAAGATTCTCTCTTTCAAGCTGCACATATCAAAAATTATTTCCCCTTTTTACTAAGCAAAAGTTTCTAATCAATATAAGGTAACCAATGTCAACATGCAGATTAATGTAATTTTGGTCACCAACTTATGACCTCTATCTATCTGACATCTCTCTGTATGTATTTTAAGTTAATCTGTGTAGGCTGGTCATACCAAATTTGTGATCTTAGGCATTCTGAAGATTTTAAGTTGCTTAAACACTCTCAATACTAACGTTGCATACTTCTAGCAGTTTAATCCACCTGCCTTATTTTAGCTATTGAATGGCAGACTAAATTTAAAGCAGAAGTAATCTTTTTTTTTTTGAAAACTTTTGAACACTTATGGTCTGTAAGAAAAGAGTCCTCTTAGAATACGTAAAGCTTAGCACATTTCATGGTTGTCTAACAACTACCTATGCTGGATTAATTCAAATGGAACAATTACTCAAGAACATCCCCGCTTCTCACTATACAGTACTTGCATACCACATTGTCCAAATGTTTTATTGGTAATGGTTTCTAAAAACTGGATATGTAAATAAAGTTAAAGTGTAAATGTATGATACTTTCAGAGATGTTCACTTCTCCAGGTGCCTAGCATGCTGAAAATGTGTTCACAAAAAAATAATACTCTTATCCCATAATTATCAGGGCATATATTTTATTTTTTCATCATAAAAGAGTATTCCATTTTCATGTCACATGTTTAATAAATGTGATCACAGAAAAGATGAAAATTAAATGGCTCATAAAATAACCAAACTGTGTCTTTAGATCATATAGCTTTATGTTTTAACTAGTGGTGCTACTATTTATATAATCCTATAGTTTGAAAAGTGCTTACACTAAAGAGAATAGCAGATACTAAGGCTTGGTACACCAATACACATCTTTTATTGAGTTAAAGATTTGACTCATCATTTCTCAAAGCCAGTTCCAATAAATCTTCTCAAGATATACATGGGTTTTCTTTCAACCGCCACTGTATATTTAAAGCAGAAGTAATCTTTTTTTTTGAAAACTTTTGAACACTTATGAAAACTTATAAACTTTTGAAAACTTATAAACAAAAAAACTCCTCAGCACTTTCATAATCAAAGACCTCTATATACGTAAAAATAAGCATTTTTTAAAAGCCAAATATAGTCTTTACCTATTATTACCACAAAGTTAGAAAGAAATCAGTGGAATGCTTAAAAAATAAGGAGACTTACTAATTAAGAACACAAATTTTAACTTTATTATCAGAATTGATCAAAGAATTTGGAAACTTCATGAATGATACAGCTCTTTTCTACAATGTATTTACATACTGCTAAACAATGCACATGGGCAATTTAGCTTTTAATTTGAGATACATAATTTGATTTATGAGTAGAAAACTTTATGCTTTAATAATAAAAGACTTTAATAATTTTACAGGGGTGGATTTTAGACATATTTTAAAACATAAAATTAAGTTACAAAAATAAGAACTGGAATTTTTTCTTCCTATGTGAAATGCCAACACTTTTTTTTAAAAATCACATATTCTAAAGTAAAAGCTATCTCAAAAATTAATAATTATTTTAATCAACAAATCTTTAATATTCTTAAGCTTAACTGATAATGTTATACATGGGTACCATTCCTTATATTTAACATCCCAAAGCCTTGGTATATATATTAAACCTGGAAATTATGTACATATTATCTTCAATTTGGCATTGAGAAGGTAATTTGGTTCCATATTATGTTATATGAACCAAGTCTCCAGAGCAGGTCTGATATGTCACTCTGAGGTATGAGATTAAAGAAATATCAGTGTTCATTTTCAGCATCCGTTTTATATTACAGTCAAATATGTACATTCTTATTTTTCTGAGACAGGGTCTTGCTCTGTAACCCAAGCTGGAGTGCACTGGCACAATCATAGCTCACTGCAGCCTTGAACTCCTGGGCCTAAGCAATCTCCTGCTTCAGCCCCTGGAGTTGCTGGCACCACAGGCACATGCAAATACACCAAGTGCAGGCTAACTTTTCATTTCTTACTTTTTGTATAGGCAGGGTTTCACTATGTTGCCCAGGCTGATCTCAAACTCCTGGACTCAAGCCATCCTCCTACCTCGGCCTCACAAAGTGCTGGGATTACTGGTGTGAGCCACTGCATCTGGTCCATTCTTTCTTAAGAAAGCTTTTCTTCCAAAAATTTAGAGCAAGGAGGCTTTCCAGTGTTACATATGGGGATATATCAAACACCTGCTTTTCAAATGACCTATTTTGCATCAGTTTCTCTGTCAGTAAGCAAGCCATCCAGGTAATTAACTCATCAAAAAGGCTAACCGGAGTGTTTTATTTTTATGCAACAAAATGAAGTATAGATAGTATATTTACTAAACGTAGTGAGCAAATACCTTTACTGTGAACCAAAACCATAACACTGAAAGATTCCAAAAAGAATTGGTATTTCAATTACCTAAAATTTAAAACATTAAACATTTATTTTTAATTTAAAAAATTAAAACACAACACTTACTGTTCGAGAAAACGTAATCAGACTAACAGCTTAATGAAGACAGCTTGAACTGCAACTCTGACAGTAATGGTATACATTTTAGTAATCTCAAACTTGCTCTCTGGGCCTATTATTTTTTAGTTTTATAAAAATATCTGTGCTCGCTTCGGCAGTACATATACTAAAATTGGAATGATACAGAGAAGATTAGCATGGCCCCTGCGCAAGGATGACACGCAAATTCATGAAGCGTTCCATATTTTTGAAGGCAAGCTTCCTCAGAGCTCAGGAGCGGGCTGCTGAGAGCTAAACCAAACAATATGATGATTTTTCAGATATAGGCAATAAACGTACAGACAGAAACTAAAAAAAAAAAAAAAAAAAAAAAAAAAAAAAAAAAAAAAAATCTGTAAATGTAGTAAACTTACAAATTGAGAAGAAAAAACCATTAGGCTCTTAAATGGAGACTGAGTACAATGGTCAAATCCTAATTCTAGCTTTCTGGTCAGCATACCTAACTAGTCATTCAGTTCTGTCACTGCCATCAGACTTCTTTTATGTTGCAAAAATTAGAAGCACTTTTCCATGCCTGAGACAACATAAATATGAGTAATGGCTTCTTGCTTAACATTGAGGCTTTACTAAATAAAATGTGTACATAGCCAGCCAAATGTTCGAGCTCCACATATTCACTTTTTAATAACAAAAAATCTGGAGCATCTCAGCATATAAACCAAATCAATACTAGGGAAATACTTTTAAAATTCGACTCTGTCATTTGGGCAATTTCTTAAAATGCTGAAAACAGTGTAAACTGGTATTGACTGTTGAAATGTAAGTTGAACAATGAACCTTTAAAATATTTAAAACCTTTGACCCCTAAGAGCTTGTCTTAAGTAAAATTAAAATCAAGAGAAATCATTATATGCAAAGATACTCAGGGAGTATTGTTTCAACTGGAAAAACAAAATTAATCTAAATGCTCACAATGAGAAAGTGGTTACATAAATTACGGTAGATATTTTTGATAGAATAATATGTAGCCATGGAAAACTATATTTATAATATTAAAAAGCCAATATTATTTTAGGTGAAAAAAATACATAAAAAGACTAAAATGAATTACAAATCGTCACAAACTTTTTCTTCTTCTTTTTTGGCAGGGAAGGGTTTCTAATAGTCTATAATGAATATAATAAAGTGGCAAAACTTTATTTTTAAAAACCGTATTTTTGTACAGTTCCATTTTCTCTACCAAATATCTGGTAGGTTTTATTTAAGCTGTAATTTTAATTTTCTCTGGTGTTTAGTAATTGAAGTATTGCTTGGTCTACTAATAGATTTTTTTTCAGCTCTTTCCTACCATCAATATTTTATGAAAGATGTTTTGAGAGATACAAAAATAAGATGTGGCGATGACCAGTCACATTAATAGCATATTCCTACAGAAGAGGAATAACAGTAATTATGACAATTACAAAATTAATTCAGTCTTTTACAAGAATTCATACAAATAGTACTTGGCATGACCCACCTTAAGTAAACAAATGAGTGAAAGCAATCATTAGCAGTTTATTTTAGGAATTTTTTTTATATTAAAGAAATCAATGCTATGTTTTGTGGGAGCACAAAGGCTATAAATCTTAATCAAGTAAATTTGGGGAAAATTTCTTCCTTAATGTACCATCAAGGCACACTTTAATGCTATAATATTTTGGCAAGAGCAAGAGTTTGGCCTCCACAGGAATCGTTTAGAAAGCTGCTTCCCATGAAATAGTGGAATATTTCCAGCTAGTTATTCCAGTGTTCTGTTCTGCTTTGCATTTTTTCCTCAATGAAACAGGATAATTAATAAACTCTGGTCATAGTACAGAGCCCAAGTTTCAGCAGCAGCAATATTATCTTTGGATCTGGATTGAGGGACATGAGTTATTCAAATACAGTTCAACTCTCAGAAAGCTAGCCATTGGGAATGTACCCTTATTATTTTGAGATTCTTGTCTTTCTTGTGTTTTCTACCATTTTCCTCTGATCTTTTTTGTTTTTCTGTATTATTTGTCCATGCAGGTCATTCATTTTTTAATATTCACTATGCAATTTCATTTGACACTTCTGATCTTTCTTAGTATGTGTTTAAATGCCAATGTGCCAACTGAATGTGGCATGATTTTAAAACACCCAACACAGAAAACAGAATGCTATAATACTAGGAACATTCTTTCACATGGCACAGAGGATGTGATATTGCATAGACAGAGATGATTCTGAGATCTCAGTACACTACTTAGCTCTTCAGTGAACAATATTTACAGTTATATCCTATAAATGGTAATAGTTTTCAACTTTTGGCCTCAACCAATGGATAAAAACAAACAAATATAATTATAAAACAGAAAGTAAATATTGTCAATCTGACAATGTAAAGGTACAGCAGATAGACTATAGGAAATAGGAATCATGAAGGTGAAAGAAAGAACAGAAGCACTAGTATAATAAAGGCAGAAAATAAAAAGATACTGACTAAAGCTGATGGAACAAAATTAAATGTTTATATATTATTTAGAGTTACAAAATAATCAGTGAAAGAACAATCGAATATAAACTAATGAATATTAGAAGGGAGAAGGGGAGGGATTAGTGTAGCTGAGCTTTTGCTAACCTTCTGCAGTGAAGAGTCAATAGATATTCTCTTAAATCAATAAATAACCAAAAGCTATTATTTAGACGTAGAGAGGCAATCACCAAAAAAATTAAAAACAAAACTCTTTAAATGTTGATAACTCTGGGAAGCAGGATAAAACTAGGGAAGAATGGGTGGGGAACTGTTCTAAGTTCTGCATAAGTGCGTACACACATGCACACACACACGTGACCATGTATTACTTCTGATAAAAATAAAAAGGAAAGGTTAATGTAAAAATGTTCAACCCTGCAGAGATTCACACCCATCCTTCACTACAACTCAATAACAAAAAATTCAGCTTCTGCTTAAGGGAACACTTAACCTAATATCAAGGCAAACACTAGAAAGGAATCACTACACAAGGGGAGCACACACATAATGTTGCCGGGGTTTCTCAACCTTGCCACTACTTTTGAGCCCAGATTATTATTTGTTGTTGGGGGCTGTCCTGTATATTGTAGAATGTTTAGCAGCACTCCTGGCCTTTACCCACTAGCTGCCATTAGCACCTTGCCTCACCTTGCCCTCTCCAATCTCCAACTGTGACAATCAGAAATGCCTCCAGACATTGCCAAATGCCCCATGGGAGAAATACGAAGTACAGTTTAGAACCACTCATTAATAAGAAGGATGAGACAAGTACACTAATTCACTTTAGATAGACCCATATAAGCAGCCCACTTAGTTTAATTGTGGGTTTACTGAACTATCATCCCTGATCAAAAGAAGAAAAACAGATCAAAATATAGTTTGGACAGCTTGCCACCATTCCAAACCATAAGAAAATGTCCACAGTGAGCTTTGAAATGGGAATCGTATCTATTGCCTTTCAGTCAGTTTTAGTTCCTCTGTGATTGTCACAGTGAGAGTATCTCATAGTATTATAACCCTAAAACAACTCATGTCCTTCATAGGATACTCAAATGATGGTGGGGGAATGGTGGGAGAAGGCTGTCAGCTCTTTATTGAGAAATGGTATGTGTCAGTGTCCAGTATGTCATATAGATACTGAACACACTATATTTGATAAGCTATGTAAAGAATTTTTTTGGCCGGGCGCGGTGGCTCAAGCCTGTAATCCCAGCACTTTGGGAGGCCGAGACGGGCGGATCACTAGGTCAGGAGATCGAGACCATCCTGGCTAACACGGTGAAATCCCGTCTCTACTAAAAATACAAAAACTAGCCGGGCGAGGTGGCGGGCGCCTGTAGTCCCAGCTACTCGGGAGGCTGAGGCAGGAGAATGGCGTAAACCCGGAGGCGGAGCTTGCAGTGAGCTGAGATCTGGCCACTGCACTCCAGTCCGGGCGACAGAGCGAGACTCCGCCTCAAAAAAAAAAAAAAAAAAAAAAAAAAAAAAAAAAAAAGAATTTTTTTTTTCCTTGGAGATGGAGTTTTTGCTCTTTTCACCCAGGCTGGAGTGCAGTGGCAGCAATCTCGGCTCACTGCAACCTCTGCATCCCAGGTTCAAGCAATTCTCCTGACTCAGCCTCTCGGATAGCTGGGATTACAGGCGCCCAACATCACGCCTGGCTAATTTTTTGTATTTTTCGTAGAGACAGGGTTTCACCATGTTGGGCAGGCTGGTCGCGAACTCCTGACCTCATGATCCACCCACCTCGTCCTCCCAAAGTGCTGGGATAACAGGCGTGAACCGCCGGTCCTGGCCAAGAATTTTTAAAGATACTGACTACACATAATTTTTGCCTTGCCTGTTTACTTTGGAACTTATGTAATCTCTTTGTACTTTTAATACATCCATCTATTCATCACCCATGTATCCAGCTTTTATTAAATACTCTGTGTGTCAAGCACATGGTAGATGCTACAAACAATGGTTAATGGTTTGAATATACATTAAATTATCCAGAAATACAATTACCATGTAAATGCAGAAAAGACTATAATTTGTTTTGTTTGGAACTTTGCCAAAAATCATTTCCTAAATGGAAAGTCACATCACTAACATTTACTTTTTGTGTCTTTATTTCATTGTTATGGCATTATTATTATGTAAGTAGTATATTAGTTTCCTAGGGCTGCTGTAAGAAATTATCACAAACTTCATGGCTTAAAACAGCAGAAATTTATTCTCTCTCAGTTCTGAAGTCCAGAAGTCCAAAACCAGGTTCATGATGTCTAAATCAAGGTGTCCGCAGGGCCACACATCTGAAGGCTCTAGAAAGAATCCATTCCTTGCCTCTTGCAGTCCCCGGTAGCTGCTGGCATGCCTTGCTTTGTGATCATGTCATTCCAATCTCTGCCTCAGAGGTCATATTGCCTGCATCTCCTCTGTCTATGATATTCCCTCCATGATACATGTGTCTGAAGTTAAGAGTCCACCAGGATAATCTCTCCATCTCAACATCTTAACTCAGTCACATCTTCAAAGTTCTTTTTTTGCCATATAAGGTAACAATTACAGGTTTCAAGGACTAGGATGTGGTTACCTTTGGGGGAAGCATTACTCAGCTCACTGCAGTAGGGTATAATACCTATGGGAAATTTTACTTCATACAGTAAAGGGAGCATTTAGAAAATGTTTGTTATAAAAAGAAGGTACTGAGAATCACTGCTCCAGAGGGTGTTAAAACCTTTTTGCCTTAAAAAAGAAAAAAAAATGAGGAACACACAAAGGCCATTTCACTCCTTCTTTATTCCATTATCATTACTAGAAATTACAATCTTCATAAAATAATCGTAACCTTCTTTGGGAAAAGGAAGACAGAAGACTACATTCTCTTTGCCAGATAAAGAGATTATGTTCTGGGCACTAGGAAGGACCAAAATTCTCTTTGGAAGCGACCAACAGTGAATTCCAGTATCTACACTTTGACTCTTTTTCAACAACCTCAGTCGCTTCTCACTGCTTCAGCAAAAACTATAAATTCCTTAGGATCCGAGAGTTGTCTAACCCTCCAGTTTAATTTTCTCCTTTGTACCTTATGTACTACTAATAACAGTAAACTATTTTTGGTACTTTGAATACAATATGCAGTATATGACTTTGTATCCTTGCTGGAATATTCTCTCTTGCCTTGTCTGCTAGTCAAATTCCTTTTCAGCTTAGTTCTCCATTAACATTTACTGACCCTCACCCTGCAACTAAGGGCAAGTTGAAACGTGAGAGTCCCCTGACCCCCCACGAAGGGCAGAGCCTGCGACAGGGGTGTGGCTCTTCTGTTCTGTTCAGCTGCTGCACTCTCAAACCCCTTATAGGATGGGGAGCTCGCAGACCGGCAGGTGTAGGAGCTGGGAAGAGCGCCTTTGGGTTCCAGCCCCACAGCAGCATCTAGGAGTAGGTGGCTGCAACTCCTGAAGCCCCAGTGGGCGTGCTACAGTGCTCTTTTAGCTCTGCCATCCACAGATTAAGTATTAACCAGCTCAGTGCCCTCTTCGTACCTGGTTTCTTGTCCTGTGTCCAGGAAGAATCAGGTCACACACAGACTTGAAGGATGGTGAAAGTGGGAATTTTATTAGGTGATGGAGGTGGCTCTCAGTGAGATGGATGGGGAGCTGGAAAGGGGATGGAGTGGGAAGATGATCTTCCCCTGGAGTTCGGCTGTCCCATGGCTGATCTCCTCTCCAGCTGTCCCCAGCTGACCTCCCTTGATGTTCAAACACTCCTTCTCTTCTCTCCTCTACTGTGCTTCTCTTCTGCTCCTCTGTTTGTCTGCTCATCTGTCTGTGGACCTGGAATTTGGGGTTTATATGGGTACAGGATGGGGGGGATGGCAGGCAAAAGGCAACATTTGCATATGAAAACAGAAATGCCTGTTCCCATTTAGGGCCATGGGTTTCCAGGCTTGGGGGGTAGGGGCCTTTGCTGGGGAACCACCCTCTTCTACCCAGTATTTCCCTGCCTCCTGTCCATATCAAAGTCACTCTCTCTTTTGAGATGTCACTATACCTTATACATATTTAAACTGTTAAATTTATCATACTACATTATAAATTATTTGCTTATATATTTGTTTCCCCTATTAGACTATGAGCTTTTTCAGGGAAGTAACTGGTTCTTATTTATCTCTTTATTAGTAGTAGACAAAAAGAGTACTGAATGAATGAATTTATCCTGTGCTTCATTCAGTTCTAAGCCCTGTCCACCTACATATACTTAAAAATCCAAAACTGAACTCATTTTTATTTTGAACAACCTCCTCCTACTGTGTTCCCATCTTCATTGATGACACTATTATTAATCCAGTGGCCCAAGCCAGAAACCTAGGAGATACACTAGACATCTCCTCCTTTATTGTCCACATTTACTCAGATATCAGCTCCTCTCAACTGTAATTCTGCCATACCTCACCATTTGTTAACCTGTTTCTTTTATTCACCTTATTACTACCTTGGTTCAATCCTTATTTCATTCTTAGACTTTTTTAATAGTCTGGCCTGACTGCTAATCTACTCAAGCACTGTTAATACAAATTAAGAGTTAGACTGACAAACGAGGAAGACAATCCCTTTATGCAGAGGAATAAGAAAAGAGTTTCCATCCTGAACACAATCCTGAGGGCAAGCATGACCTAGCGCGAGGACTGTGCCTTTGCGAAAAGAACAACTCCAGCCAGGCGGTGGCTCACACCTATAATCCCAGTACTTTGGGAGGCTGAGGCGGGCAGATCGCTGGAGCTTAGGAGTTTCAGATCAGCCTGACCAACATGGTGAAACCCCATCTCTACAAAAAGTACAAAAATTAGCCAGGTGTGGTGGTGCACACCTGTAGTCCTAGCTACTTGGGAGGCTGAGGCGGGAAGATCGCTTGAGCCTGGGAGGTGGAGCTTGCAGTGAGCCAAGACTACATCACTGCACTCCAGCCTGGGCAGCACAGTGAGATCCCATCTCAACATCCCCTCCCCTAAACACAAAAAACCTCACAACTCCAATCTGTAGATGATGCTTAGGTCTGCTGCTCAGTTATGTTCTGGGAATTCCCTCCACTTCTTTCCTGTGTCAGATTCCTTGTTTCTTTGTTACTCTCTAACTTTGGTAAAGGGTATACTCTACTGTTCGCTAAGTAAGCGTGAATAAAAATTTTTGAGACCTTGCATATATGAAAATGCCATTGTTCAAACTTCACACTTAAGCAATAGTTTGGCTAGTTATAGAATTCTATATTAAAATCATTTTCCCCAAGATTTTTGAAGGTATTATTTTATAGACATCTAGTTTACACTATTGCTCCTAGGAAGACTTTCACTACTGTGGTTCTTGATTCTTTGTATGAAATTTTTTTGTGTTGTCTGTTCCTTCTCTCTGTAAGCTTTTAGAATATTATCTATATAACTGGATTTCTGATCATTCACAGTATGTCTTGGTAACAATTATCTTACAAGTATTATACTGGACACTAGGAGGAAAATTTTTAATCTTGAAACTAATTTCCTTCAGTTACACCAATTTTTTTGTGTTATTTTGTTAATAATTTTCTACCATCCCTTTTACTCTTTTCTTGTTGCAGAATTTCTATTATTTGCATATTGGACTTCCTGGACTGATCTTCTAATTTTCTTATTTTTTCTCTCCCATTTTCAAGCTTTCTCTTTTTTTCTACCCCCAGGAAACTTCTGTAACTTTCCCAACCCAACAACTGAACTAATTTTGACTTCTAGGATTTCTGTGTTTTCTGAATATATGCTTTTTATAATTTGGTGTTTTTGTTTCAAGAATGCAGTATCTTCTTTTAGTTCTCTAAAGTTATTAAATGTAGCTTTTTAAGTTTTCATCTGGTCTTGTATTGTCTGTTTCCTCTTTTCCTCTAAGTTTGTTTCTTTCCTTATTTGTGTTTTCTTTAATAATTTTAGGAGCAGTTTTAGGTTCACAGCAAAGTTGAACAGAAAGTACAGAGGTCCCAAATACCTCCTGCCCCCCACATATGCACAGCTTCCCCTACAATCAACATCCTGCACCAGAGTGGTACATTTGTTACAATCAAGGTACCTACGTTGACATGTCATTATCACACAAAGTCCATAATTTACATTATAGGATTCACTTTTGGTGCTGTATATTCTATGGGTTTTGACAAATATATAATGACACGTGTCCACTATTATAGTATCACACAGATTTATTTCACTGCCCTAAAGATGAGGATGCTCTGCCTATTAATGCTCCCTCTGCTAAACTCTGGCAACCACTGGTCTTTCTCATTTTCTGCATAGTTTTGCCTTTTCCAGAATGTCACATACTTGGAATTACACAGTATGTAGCCTTTTCAGATTTTTTTTTGTTTCATTATATACATTTAAGGTGTACAACATGATGTTTTGAAATACATAGAGAAATGATTACTAGAGGTAAGCAAATTAACATATCTACCCTCTCACATAGTTATCTTTTCTTTCCTCCCTCCCTTCCTTCCCTCTCGCCCTTCCTCTTCCCTTCTTTCCTTCCTTGTGGTAAAAGCACCTGAAATCTACTCTCTTGGCAAATTTTCAGTAAACAATATTAAATATAGTCATCATGCTGTACATTAGCTCTGTAGACTTATTCATTCTACATAACTGAAACTTTATACCCTTTGATGAACATCTTCCCATCCCTCACATAACCACTGTTCTATTCTGTTCGTATGTATTTGACTTTTTTAGATTCCATATGAATGTGAGATCATGCAGTATTTTTCCTTCTGTGTCTGGCTCAATTCATTTAGCATGTTCTCCATGTCTATTCATGTTGTTGAAAATAGCAGGATCTCCTTCTTTAAGTCTGAACAACATTGCATTGTACATACACATCACAATTTTTTATCCACTCACTGACACTTAGGTTGTTTCTCTATCTTGGCTACCGTGAATAATGCTGCAATGAACATGGCAGCATAGATATCTCTACAAAGCACCAATTTCATTTCCTTTGGGTATAAACCCAGAAGAGGAATTGCTGGATCATATGGTTTCTTTCACTTGATAATATGCGTTTAAGAATCCTCCATGACTTTTCATGGCTGGATGCCTCATTCCCAAAGTGCCGGAAGTACAGGCATGAGCTAACACGCCCGGTATTTTTTTTTTTGAGACAAAGTTTCGCTCTTGTTGCCCAGGCTGGAGTGCAATGGCACGATCTCAGCTCACTGCAACCTCCACCTCCGGGGTTCAAGCTATTCTCCTGCTTCAGCCTCCTGACTAGCTGGGATTATAGGTGCCCACCACCATGCCCGGCTTTTTTTTTTTTTTTTTTTCTTTTGAGACAGAGTTTTGCTCTTGTTGCCCAAGATGGAGTGCAATGGCTTGATCTTGGCTCACCACAACCTCCGCCTCCCAGGTTCAAGCGATTCTCCTGCCTCAGCCTCCTGAGTAGCTGGGATTACAGGCATGCGCCACCACGCCCAGCTAATTTTCTATTTTTAGTAGAGACGGGGTTTGTGCAACTTGGTCAGGCTGGTCTTAATCTCCCGACCTGAGGTGATCTGTCTGCCTCAGCCTCCCAAAGTGCTGGGATTACAGGGGTGAGCCAAGGCTCTAGCACCTCATTTCTACTTAGTGCTGAATGATATCCCATTGTACAAATATTCAGTTTTTAAAATTCTTTCACTTCTGAGGAACATTTTAGTTGCTTCCAAATTTTGGTAAATGTAAGGCTGTTATTAACATCTTTATGGAGGTTTTTGTGTAGAAATATGTCTTGAACTAATTTGGGTAAATACCAAAGAGCACTACTGATGGATCCTATGACGAGATTATATTTAGCTTAGTTAAAACACTGCCGAACTGTGTTTCAAAGTAGCTATACCATTTCTCATTCCCACCAGCAATGAATGAGAGTTCCTGCTGTCCCACATCCTCACTAGTATTTGGTATTGTCAATGTTTTGGATTTTTGCCATTCTAATACACGTGCAGAGATATCTCATTATTGGCTTGTGTGTGTGCATGTGGCTGTTTTAGTATGTATCTTTCACATTAAAGATTTTCCTGAAATATGTGGTGATACTTGGCTATCTCTTGACATAAGTGTGATGCATTAAAAGACTAAATAGAAGCTCTGTGTATACAGAAGAGGTTTATTGAGTGGTAGGCTTAACTATATGATGATTAAACAGGAGGTACTCAGCTCTTTCTTGAAGGGCCCTCAACTATTTTTACCTGTAGGTCTTTTCTCTTGGGCAGGAGAAATTCTGTTGAAAATATTCCTCTAATACCTTAAGTGAAAGTAGAAGACTTGCTGCCAGCAGTCTCAGAACTCCTACTAACTGGGACTCTCTTCAGATAGTAGACTTTCACTCAATCTCCCTGTTTTCAGTAAGGTGATCTTGGCCTTAACTACACCTAATATCTATGATTGCTGAGTCCTTTTAGTTTACCTTCTCCAGAAAATAAGCTTCCAGATTCCTATAATAGTGGGGAAATGGCAGCACAGTGTTATGAAAGTGGACTCTGGAGTTAGCTTGCCTAAATCGAATATTAGCTTTTCTAACTAGCTAGCTGTGCAACCTTAAGCAAGCTAGTTAATCACTCAGTGCCTCAGTTTCCTAATCTCTGAAGTGGAAATAACAATTTCTACCTCATATTGCTATTGTGAGTATAATACATGCAAATCTCTTAAAACAACACCACGAAGACAGTATGCTAAAAAAATGTTATCTGGCCAGGTGCGGTGGCTCACGCCTGTAATCCCAACAGTTTGGAAGGCCAAGGTGGGTGGATCACCTGAAGTCAGGAGTTCAAGACCAGCCTGGCCAACATTGTAAAACCCTGTCTCTACTAAAAAATACAAAAATTAGCAGGCGTGGTGGTAGGCACCTGTAAGCTCAGCTACTCAGGAGGCTAAGGCAGGAGAATCACTTGAACCCGGGAGGTGGAGGTGGCAGTGAGCAAAGATCCGCCACTGCACTCCAGCCTGGGCAACAGAGCGAGACTCTGTCTCAAAAAAAAAAAAAAAATGTGGAGGCAGGAACTCATAGGAAGTCTCTTAAGATGCCAGAGGGTTGAGACATGAGAATTGCTTGAACCCAGGAGGCGGAGGTTGCAGTTTGCCAAGATCACGCCACTGTACTCCAGCCTGGGCAACAGAGCAAGACTTTGTCTAAAAAAAAAAAAAAAAAAAAAAGTTATCTTTAAAGAAAAAATAAATAACAGAGGGAGCAGCATTATTGTATGTCCCACCTCACACTCAGTCCCCAGATGAATATATGTTCACTAAGTACAATACAGGCAGGATTACCCAGCATTATTTAAAGTTATTTTCTCCCCCACTTTTGAACTGTATGAACTAAAACGACATGACCTTAAATACCTGTTACGATTTAATTCCACTGTAATCCTGGGGAGGGGTTATGGCGTGATCTACACAGTAGCTAATAAGAAAGGAGAATTAGGCAGATCCGAGAAATACTTACAAAATTAATTTGTAACTGGGTGAATGGATGAGGTGAAGGAGATACAAACTGGTGGCACCATTCACAGAGGTACGGTACAGAAAGAGGAGCACACTTGAGCCATTAAAGATGAAAGATAAGTTTAATTTTAAACATGTTGAGCTCACAAAGCCTCTGGAACATCTAAATGGAGATCTCCAATATCAGAGGTGGCTGATACGTTTCGGCAGCACGGATGGGAGTCGTCAACCTATTTTTGGTAGCTAAGCTATAAAAGTTTATAATGTTATTCAAAGATAGTAAAGTACAAGGACAGATAAAGATGGAATTCTAGTGGGGCAGAGACTGCTGGTTGTCTCTTCCCTTCTTCTACCTGAGTAACAACCCTGACTTTTAGTTGGGCTCATTGCCACCATTAATAAATGCTACATTTTCTAGGCCCCTATGCAATTTAGTATGGCCATTGGGCATATTAAGTTCTGGCAGCAAGAAGAGAGAGTCTTAAGTGAGATTCAGTTGGTAGGTATCCCCTTCTCTCTTTCTGCTCTCTAGAACACGGATGCGATGTCTGCACTCCACAAGTCATCCTAGACCTCAAGGATGGGGAAGGCACACACAAGAATAATGGAACAGAAAGGCAGATCCTCTTTCCTTGATGACACTGTAGATCAACCATTGCTGCTTGTAATTTTAAATGAGATAGTATAAAAAGATCTCACAGAAGAGGTAAGATTTGTCAAAGCCTTGAAGGTGATGAGTGAGCAAAGCCATGTGGGAAACTGGGGGAAGAAATGCCCAAGAAGAGCACAGAAAGCACAAAGGTATGGAAGCAGGAGACTACCCAGTACAACTGGGGAATACTGAGCACAATTTTAGAGCCAGACTGTGTGGGTTTGAATCCTGCCTCCTATACTTCCTAACTGGGAAGTTACTTTCACCTCTCTTGGACAAGTTACTTTAACCTCTCTGAGCCACAGTTACCTCATTTCAAAAAGTAGAAATAATATTGGTACTTACTTCGTAATATTATTATGAAGATTAAATGAATATTCATAAAGTCCTTAGAATGATGCTAAGTGCTATATAAGTAAATGTTACATAAGATGAAAACTAAAAGTGTGACTGAAACAAGTGAGGGAATACTGGAAGATAAATCAAGGAGATAAAAAGGGCAGAAGACTTGTGTTGGACTTTGTAATGATTTCTGCTTTTACTTTGATTGAACTGGGAAACAACTGGAGGATTTTGAGCAAAGGAATGCTATGACCCAACTTACATTAACAGGATCATCATGGTTGTTTTGTTAAGAATAGACTGCAGGAAGTAAGAGTGGAAGTAAAAACAAAAAGATAAGCTATTACTTTTGATGGTGGTAATAGTAACTGAAGATGGGTGGTAGCAATTAAATGAGAAAAAAATCAGATTATTAATTTTTTGGCCAGGCACGATGGCTCATGCCTGTAATCCCAAGCACTTTGGGAGGTCAAGGCAGGAGGATTGCTTGAGCTGATGTTGGAAAACAGCCTAGGCATCGTGGTAAGAGCCCATCTCTGCAAAAAATTAAAAAATGAGCCAGGTGTGGTGATGTGCATAGCCTGCAGTACCAACTACTCAGGAGGCTAAGGTTAGCTAGGTGTGGTGACATGCATGGTGATGTGTGCCTGTGGTTACCAGCTACTCAGGAGGCTGAGGCAGGAGGTCGAGGCTGCAGTGAGTTATGGTCACATCACTGCATTTCAGCCTGGGCCACAGAGCAAGACACTATCTCAAAAAAAAATTTTTTTTGATGTGAAGGGAACAGTATGGCATGGATTGAACATGCAGAATGAGGTGAAAAAGGAGAGATACAGAATAACTTAAAGATCTTTGGCCTAAGCAATTAGAAGAAAGACATTACCATTTACTTAGATGGGAACAGTAGAAAGTGTAGACTGGTAGTATAAAGATGGGGAATTTTATAAATCTGAGCTGTTAGACACCCAGGTGGAGATGTCACGGAGGCAGCTGGAGATGAGACTAAAATTCAGGGGAGAGTTCCAGGCCAGGGATATACATTTCAGAATCACCATGAGCCCAAGACTGAGTGTAAAAGAAAAGAGATCACTCACACCTGTAATCCCAGCACTTTGGGAGGACAAGGTGGGTGGATCACTTGAGGCCAGAAGTTCGAGACCAGCTTGGCCAACATGGCAAAACCCTGTCTCTACTAAAAATACAAAAATTATCTGGGTATGGTGATGCATGCCTGTAATCCCACTTGCTTGGATGGCTGAGGCAGGAGAATCACTTGAACCCTGCAGGGCGGAGGTTACAGTGAGCCAAAATCACACCACTGCATTCCAGCCTGGGTGACAGAGCTAGACTCTATCTCAAAAAAAAAAAAAAAGAAAAAAAGAAAAGAAAAGAAAAGAAAAGAGATCAGAGAAATAGTCCCAGGGGTACACCATGTTTAGAGGATGGGGAGATTAAGAGAATTCAACAGAAGAGAAAAGGAGTCTTTAATGAAACAGGAAGAGCTAGGACAGCGTGACTCATCTTTCAGAGAGGAAGGAGTTATCAGTTGTGTCACATGCTGCTGACTGAGAATTGACCATTGGATTTAGCAATGTGGAAGTCACTGGTACAACAGTTTCAGTGGAAAAGCCTGACAGGAGTGAGAGGAGAGAAACTGGAGATATCTGGTTTAGATGATTATTTTTTTGTTTTGAGACAGGGTTTCACTCCTGTCCCCCAGGCTGAAGTGCAACAGCATGATCTCGGCTCGCTGCAACCTCTGCCTCCCTGGCTCAAGTGATTCTCTTGCCTCAGCTGCCCCAGTAGTAGCTAGGCTCATGTCACCTCACGCAAATGTTTTTTTTTTGTAAAGATGGGGTTTCGCCCTGTTGCCCAGGCTGGTCTCAAACTCCTGACTTCAAGTGATCCTCCTGCGTCTGCCTCCCGAAGTGCTAGGATTACAGGCATGAGACACCACACCTGGCCTAGTTTAGACAATTATAAGAAGTACTGTCGGCCGGGCGCGGTGGCTCAAGCCTGTAATCCCAGCACTTTGGGAGGCCGAGACGGGCGGATCACGAGGTCAGGAGATCGAGACCATCCTGGCTAATACGGTGAAACCCTGTCTCTACTTAAAAATACAAAAAACTAGCCGGGCGACGAGGCGGGCGCCTGTAGTCCCAGCTACTCGGGAGGCTGAGGCAGGAGAATGGCGTAAACCCAGGAGGCGGAGCTTGCAGTGAGCTGAGATCCGGCCACTGCACTCCAGCCTGGGTGGCAGAGCAAGACTCCGTCTAAAAAAAAAAAAAAAAAAAAAAAAAGAAGTACTGTCATGAAGACATGAGGCATATTCAAAAGATGCGAAGTCAAAGAGATTTTTTTTTTTTTTTTTTTTGAGACGGAGTCTCGCTCTGTCGCCCGGGCTGGAGTGCAGTGGCCGGATCTCAGCTCACTGCACGCTCCGCCTTCCGGGTTTACACCATTCTCCTGCCTCAGCCTCCCGAGTAGCTGGGACTACAGACGCCCGCCACCTCGCCCGGCTAGCTTTTTGTATTTTTTTTAGTAGAGACGGGGTTTCACCATGTTAGCCAGGATGGTCTCAATCTCCTGACCTCGTGATCCGCCCGTCTCGGCCTCCCAAAGTGCTGGGATTAGTCAAAGAGATTTTTAAGATGAGACAAACTAGTCTATTTGTAGTTATAGGAAGGAAATGGTAGAAAAGAACCAAGAAATAAGAAAGAAGGGAGAAAGTGGCTGGAGTGATATAGGCAAGAGCGGGTGGGATCATAGCACAAGTGGAGGGGTAGGCCTTAGATATAAACACAAAGAATTCATCCTAAGGAACAGAGTATATGAGCAAGATAAATAAGTGGTGGCAAGAGCTTATGAAATTCTTTTATGATTGCTTCTGTTTTTTCAGTGAAACAGAAAGTGAAGAATATCAGTTATGGGTAAAATCAAAGAAAAAAGTGTCGAAGGTTTGACAGAAAGGAGAAGATACAAAAAAGCAATCTCCTAGACAGTAGATGAATGAGTTGAATGGAGTGATGAACTAAAGAAGTGAACCAGAATTGTGTGATAGCATCATAGGCCCACTAGACATTGAATTATAGTGATATCAGTCTGCATGGTTGTGCTTTTCTTCAGGAACATTCAAATGCATGGGTGCAAATGTGAAGTAGGCAGAGTTATATTTAACTAGGGTTGGAATTTTGCCAAGGAAATATGATGGTTCAAGGGATAGGAAAGGAATTAAATAACATACTACAAAACCTCAACTGGATAAAGAGGGAAATAAGCATGGGTGTGGGGTGGTCAGTGCAAAGGCGGTAGGATCAATGAATTGATAGAAATCTTGGTAGGGGTGAAAACTGTCAGAGTTGAAGTACTTGAGAGGGTGAGTTAGAAACATAGGAGACGGTGGTGGCAGATGGGCAGATACTAACAAATGCTATTTGGGTAGTAACAAGATCAATGGTATGACCATGGAAAAAAATAAGTGGCCAGTGTAGGTAGAGAATATGATCATTAGAAAAGAAGAGGTTCAGGAACTGAAAGCATTACAAGGATTAGCTACATGGGTATTGAAATCATCCAGAATTATAACGGGGTAATACTGAAGAAAGTAAAAGGCAAGTAGAAGCTAAAATTTAGCTAAAACGTTCATGAAATGACAGGAAATGGTCTAGGAGTCTATAGATGACAACAGTAAGGAGAGCTGTAGATGGTATATATTCATGAGATTAAAAGTTGGGGGGTTCAGGGAGAGTAAGACAGTTGAGAAGCAGAAATGTGGGACAAACAGGACACCTATACCATCTTCAGATTAGTATGAGAGACATAAGAGAAAAGACTGACCACTTGAGAGAACTATAGGGAAGCCTCAGATGAGGTTCTCGTAGAGTAAGAAACAAACAGAAATGTTCAGAAGAGAATTAGAGACATGTGAGTTTTGCTGATGATTGACTGTGAGTTCCAGAGAGCACAGTGGAAGGGTTTCAGGAGTTAGAGAGCAGTGGAAGATGAGGTCAGAAACAGATGACAACCATATGGGATGAGTCTGAGAAATGAAATACAACCTAATATACTTGAAATGACCAACACAAATTGAGATAAATGGTATAATGTCATAGTCCAAATGGTCTCAAGGCAAATAATGGTGACAATGCAGTGAGTAGTAGGGATCAAGGACTAGGGAGTTGTCGTTTGGCCAGAGGTATGCAGAGTTCTAGGACTCTCATTCTCTCCAGTTGACAGTGACATGGAAGCCAGTGGAGCAGAGCTGTGGGTTTAGTACCAGAGCATGAGAAGTATTCCAAAAGAATGGCAACAAACCAACTATTTCTGAGATAGCAGTGTGTACAACACCCTGCAATCTTTAGGGATTTTTGCCCCAGTGACAACTCATTTGCCAAGGACTTGACATTTCATATACATTATTTTATTTCATTCTCAGAACAATTCCAAGAGGGAAGTGTTATCACTGCCATTTTATAGATGACAAACTAAGGCTGAAGAGAATAATGTTCTTTATATGCCACCTCAGCTCCCACGAAAAGTCCTGATAGACCAAAAATCTAAAGTAGAACTTCATGTGAAGAAATCCTTTACTTTTATAAAGATGAAAATTTCTCTTTACCCTTTGCCTCCAGCAAATAAATGAAGAAGTTATTTACAAAAACTCATGATAGCTCTTTCTCTTACCAATGAATTCAATCTGAGCATAATACTCTTATGATAGACCAACAAACTGTTGGGGGAGAGTTAGTTACATATTATTCTCTAGTCTTTATATATGAGTGTATGTATTGAAAACAAAAAAAGAAAAGCCTACCTCCATAGAGAATTTTACAAAGATTGAAGGAATTCAATCAACGGAAGACAGGTGCGTCAATGTGCAGGCAGAACCATGAAGTAGTTAGTTCATGGGCCCAAGTAGGCTACAGAAATCAAAGAAAAAGAGAAAAGAAAGAGAAACAGATATATTCACTTCATAAGCCCCAGAGTTACAGAAAAGAACAAACACAGTATCAGAATCTTAAAGTTAAATACATGTGAACTGAAGAAGTAAAAAATTAACATTACTTAGAAATCTCCACACACTGAATACTACTCCCACATAACTGAAATTAATAAAATATTTTACTTTAATTAAAACTAAAATGAAGTTTTAAAATGAAGCTTGAAAGACACAATTGCCACGTAGTTGACTGAAGTATTAATCTTTTAATAGAATGAATTAAAAGAATCTACCAACATGTTAAAGTATCATAATTAAGTAAAATTTTTTTCACATGAAACAACATTTCAATACATGCAATTAAAATTCAAGTTTCAGCAGGATTTACAAATATATTTATCAAAAGCTATTATTCCTAAATTCAGGATGCTTTTATGAACAACCTGTCACTTTAGGATTAATATTTGTACTGTTTCCTAGTATTTTTATCTGTCTGCACATTCACCCAAGCCCCTTGAGAGCAGAGGCATGCACTGGACGGCCAAAGCACTGTTAGAAGTTGTGGCTATAAACTATGAATCCTAAACTAGATTTGCATAAGAATCACCTGGAGGACTTGTTAAAAACATATCTGGCATTGGATGGCCAAACCACTGGCACAAGTTAGAGCTATAAACTATGGATCCTAAACTGGTTTTGCCTTGTTAAAAACATATTCTTGAGTCTCACCTCAGATTTTTGAAATTAGAATCCCTGAGGCGTAGAACTCTCTGTGCATAAAAAGATGTAAGGGTGTTTCTGATGATGGACAGGTTTTAGGAAAACAAAGTAGAGCAGTGGTTTCAGAATTATTCTGAAGAGTCTTAAAATTCTTAAGAAACATCACTGGGCTTCTCTCACCTCTTTCAGCACAGAATAGTCTCACTGCTATAGTTTGGTTTGTCAGACTCCTCCAAATCTCATGTTGAAATCAGATCTCCAGTGTTGGAGGTAGGGCCAAAGGGGAGGTGTCTGGGCCCTGAGGCCAGATTCCTCATGAATGGCTTGGTGCCTTACTTGGGGTAATGAGTGAGTTTTTACCTTTATTAATTTCATGAGAGCTGGTTGTTAAAAAGAACGGGGCATGACCCTCCTCTCTGGCTTCCTCTCTTGCCATGTGATCTCTGCACATCCTGGCTCCCCTTCACCTTCCACAATGAATGAAAGCAGCCTGAGCCCCTTACTAGATGCAGATGGAGCAGAGAAGCCCCTCATAAGAAGGGCCATGCTTTTTGCAGAGCCTGTAGAACTATGAGCAAAATAAACCTCTTTTACTTATAAATTATGCAGAATCAGGTATTCTTTTATAGAAATACTAAATGAATTAAGAAATCCATTTTTATCTATTTTGTGTATCTACTTTTCTTCTTAAAATCTGAAAATCACAAGGCCAGATAGAGCAAAATGAATTCATCCATATAAGAATTAAACCCATGATTTTTGCATCAAAGCTGACCTAATCCAAAGATAAAAGAGACTAGACAGATAAAAAGACCAGGACTTACGAACATAGAATATTTGTTAATGACAAAAGGAAAACCTTAAAAAAGCACTTCTATAATTCATATACTTTTATTTATTGGATCCTAAAAGAACTTATTCAATACATGACTGAATTGCATAATAAAATTCCAAATGGAAAAAAAAATAGACACAAATATATTGAATTAACTGCACATAGTTATTTCTCTTAGGAAGAAACTACCCTATTCTAGACTTGCAATTAAAAATACAAAACGCGTCTAAATAAATTAAAGCTTTGTGACCTTACTTCCTACAATCCTAATTCTGCCATCCCTACCTCTGACTAGCAGGTAGATGGGGGCAGGGAAGGCAGCAGTAGCTCTGGGAATGTGTTCTCTCCTCAAGAAAATGATTTCCCCATAAGCATAAGGTTTGGATCCTTTCAACACCTTTTAGATCCTCCCATAACCTACTCTACTCCAGAAAATTAGGTTATGCGTTGTGGAGGAAAGCAGGCAAAAATGCTAGTTACCTTCTCCCACCCTGTGCTTGGATATTCTCCCACAGTATTGGGTCTGTATATCTGGTTTTTCAAATTCTCCATTCCGATCACCCTATCTAATAAAAATGTATGCTCACTGGATATTAGATTTAAGACATCCAATTCTATATGTAGATACAAACTCAAGGGACTGCTTTATTAAATGAAGCAGCATAATATTTTTACTTACCTGTCTGAATACACATACTAAGCAGAAGATGGACTGAGTAAGAAGCCAGGAGAGCAACTGTCAGCAGCAAGAAGCTAAAACATAAAAGAACACCTGGTCAAATCCTCCCAAAAGTTTGTCTTTTTTACAAAACAAATTTCTTAACAGTCAAATATTCACAGGAACTATCTCTGAGTAGTTGAATTATGTTCATTTAGGAAATTAAGAAGATACTTTTCTACTTTTTTGTATTTACCACATTTTATTTAAATGAAAATATACTGATTTTAAAATCAAAAAAGAAATAAAAACCAAACTTATTTAAAATACAAGCAAACTTCCTCATTTTGCATTATTGTCTGCTGACTGCTGAATCAGCCATTAAATAATTTTGTAATATTTCCCTTTTATGACTGGTTTTCTTCTTATTTTGAGTCTAAGTAGAAGTTTTACTTATGCAATCTCATTGTCTTCTCTTTTTCCCTTCCCCTCTCTACTTCCAGTGATGTGGACCTCCTTATCACACCTTCACCTTATTAAGGTGTATTTAAGATTTATTTAGACTGTATTTTCTAGCATCTATTAAACACACACACTCTCCAAACCAAACCAATGTAGTTCACATATCTCTAATGATGCAATTTGAAAAATGTGCAAATAATGTAATGATTGAGGTCCTCTCACCAACAGTGTGAAAGAAAAAACTTAGATAATTTCCTATTCATACCGGCAGGACAAGCTTCTGTACAGCTATCCCCAAAGAACTGCCCCAGTTATTGAAGAAATTTTCTCTCTGTGGTCCAGTTAATACTTGTTAATAAATAACAAAATTGAGAGGCAAAAGTACACATGTCATTAAACTGACATCAGGAATTTCACAAAATAAGAGTTTAGCATCACCAAAAATGATGGTTGATATGACTGGGTGGGCACACATTCAGCAGTATATATCGCATGTAAACCCTGGTGCATAAATTATGATTTTTCAAAGAGAACCAAAAACAAGTCCTCTATGTCTTGCTTAAGGTGTCACATATAGTTTTTAATTTTAAAAATAACGAAAGTTTGTGAATACACTCCATAATAAAAGCAAGTTGGGTTACTTAAAATTTGCTTTGCTTATCAAAAAATTTGGAATAAAAGCAGGAAATAAACCTAAAAGAGACTCCCTAGGCATTTTAAAGTTCCTAGTAAATAGATCTGTTTCTACTGACAAACAAAGCCAACTTGTCATTCATTCATTCTATTAGCCTTGTGGTGCTAGATGCTAAGGATAAGGTCCAGTTACAAAGGATTTTTTCTATTTTTTTAAATTTTTTAGACAGGATCTCGCTCTGTCACCCAGGCTGGAGTGCAGTGGCCCGATCACGGCTCGCTGCAGCCTCAACCTCTCAGGTTCAAGCAATCCTCCCAAGTAGCTAGGAACTACAGGCACACTCCACCACACCAAGCTAATTTTTGTATTTTTGGCAGAGATGGGGTTTCACCATCTTGCCCAGGTTGGTCTCAAACTCCTGGGCTCCAGTGATCCACCTGCCTTGACCTCCAGTTATAAAGGATTTCAGTTAAGTGGGACTATTAATTTCCACACATATCATTGTAACAATTATAATAACAAAATGAATATACAAAGTACTATGAGAGCACAGAATATCCAGGATTGTCTTCTATTCTGGACAAACTGGCCTACAAGCCAAGTTCTGAAACATAAAAAAGAACAGGCACAAAACACATGCCTGGCCTCAGAAAGTGAAATAAGACTACTTAACAATACAAAGAGAGAGCGAGGAATGAAAAGACTATGTGTTGTATTTGCACTCACAAAACTGCTATTTGGAAGTTAATCTGCATGGCTTTGATTCACTTTGGCCAAGGAGACACAATGAATATGCCACTCTTAAGTGGCATATTTCATTATAAATGAAATGTGGATCAATTTCCCATTTTTAAAAACTAGTCACACTTTTGTATTTAAGAAGCTATGTGGTATCCCTCCAAGGTACAGATCAGCAACAATAGCAAGAACAATGCTAAAACCCCAGAAATAACTTAATTAGAAATTGTGGCCGGGCGCGGTGGCTCAAGCCTGTAATCCCAGCACTTTGGGAGGCCGAGGCGGGCGGATCACGAGGTCAGGAGATGGAGACCATCCTGGCTAACACGGTGAAACCCCGACTCTACTAAAAATACAAAAAACTAGCCGGGCGAGGTGGCGGGCGCCTGTAGTCCCAGCTACTCGGGAGGCTGAGGCAGGAGAATGGCGTAAACCCAGGAGGCGGAGCTTGCAGTGAGCCGAGATCTCGCCACTGCACTCCAGCCTGGGTGACAGAGTAAGACTCCGTCTCAAAAAATAAAAAACAAAATAAATAAATAAATTGTATAATAGCAGCTTCTGGAATCTATCTCTCTGCTTCTCAGTATATTATCAAAATGGGAAAAAAATGTGATGGTAAAATACGAAGACTCACCTAAATCCAAGGATACCAGTATTAGCCATAATATAAGCTAAGCCAAGGATGCCACTTCCCATGATGGCATTCATCAAATTAAACACTGACAAACCAAATGAAACACCTGGGGATCGCTGTCTGTGAAGTTCCTGTAAGCACACAAATTTAGTAATGTTAAATGTTTGGATGGTGAAGTTAAAATTTCGTGAAGAAA
Source organism: Trachypithecus francoisi (assembly GCF_009764315.1). Lineage (NCBI taxonomy): Eukaryota > Metazoa > Chordata > Mammalia > Primates > Cercopithecidae > Trachypithecus > Trachypithecus francoisi. The sequence continues at coordinate 44,198,110 of NW_022681468.1, forward strand.
TTCCATAAATGAAAGATTATGGAAAAAAGCTGCAAACCACCAGGCTTTGTATGACATACTAGTTGCTTAACCAACACTAGTTTCCTTTCCTTTCCTTCCCACCTCCCACTAGTGCAGCTCCAGGAATTTAGGGTTTCCACCAGTACACAAGACAGGTAGGGTTCAGGAAGGGCCATGACTAACCTTGTGACTGCAAGAAATGAAGATACGATAGGAATGGGGTGGGGAGGGAGAGGAGGGATATGGCCTCAGCTCATGTGATTACTAAAGAATTGCTGAGTCAACCTGCGACTGCCGTGGACAGTTGTTCCTCCTCAATTTCTTGGACTGCACAACTAATCTCTACTTATATATCTAATGAATTAGTTCTACCAAACTGGAAGGATGGTCAGGAATACCTTGCAACGACAATAGTATAAATAGAAGCAATTCACGTTGTTCTGGCGGTATCCCTGAAAACATCTCCCTCCCCACAAACAGCTTTGGGAACAAAGTCCTGAGAACAATGCCTAGGACTCGAGTTAAAAAGCGGAGTGCCCACTGCACAGGCTTTAGGGTCAGGAACGTGCTATATCCTTACTATCAAGCCACTTCCATTCTGCCGCTAAGAATTTCTGTATTAAAATGTTTATTACTCTCCCTCCCTCCATGACTAAGTCGGAAAAGGAAAATCCTGTGACTCTTGCAAAGACCTCACGAGACTGGTGGAGAAAATAAGGTGACAAAGATACTAACAGCAGTGAGTACATAATCCTAGGGCCGCTCATCCCATCATGCACTAAACGCTGCATCTCTTCCACCCGACGCTTTTCATCTTTTCTTTCTAGAGTATGCTAGGCTGCTATCACATTCATAACTGCGCCAATCTCATCTGAATCTCGGCGGCTACTTTCGGGCCCCATCCCCCAGGGTTCAGGCTCCAGCATCTCCCCTTTCCCGGTGCGGTCCTCCTTTTCTGGGTCTTATTTGGCAGGCACTTGAGGGAAGTCCGCGGGTGTCAGTGCTGGGAAGCTAACAGAGCGCACTTACGTTGCTTAGCAACGGACTCAACTCTTCGGCCTCCGCTTCTTCAGGCTGCTGGGCAGAGACATACCAGCCCCGCTCAGCGTTGACGCTCCCCCAGGACGCCTCCATGCTGCTCTCCAGCTGACTACCAGGTCCATCTGCGAGCCCCTACCTCTGCCCTGCGCTCCCGTAGTCGGTCGCGCCAGAGGCGGAGCTTTGAGCCAGGCCCTTCCGGCGTTCCGTACTTCACCAGGGCCGGGAAGGAGAGGAGCGAGTCGACGTGATCTGATGACGCTCGCCCTCTCCGCGGCGAACAGTGATGATGTCATAGAAGACCAACTCATCCACTCGCGACCCACAACCGATCGGTACCGGAGCGGGAGTTGAGGGGTCGGCTTGCGGATCCAGCTGCAGAGCGACTTGGGGAATTGGAATGGTGCTTTGGTAAGGTGGCGGCCTCGTTAGGGGCTAATGGTCCAGGGGAGGTACCAGCCCGCCCAGGGCTACTCTCCGCCTCGTGCTGCCTGGGCACAAAAACATCGTGAGGTCACCCACCCGCTTAGGTGCTGAGCTTAGATTCGAGGTACTGGATAGTAAGGAATGTTTCAAAAGCCTTTCGCCACATTTTACTGATGGGAAAACCGAGACTCATAGTAATTTATCCAGGGTCACCCATTTGGACCTAATTTGATCTCTGACAGTGAAAGACTTCGTTGCTTTACAGGATTCTGGGACACGGCCCTTTCCCCTTACAAGTAAATTCTTTGGTATTTTAGAAAACAGTGAATAACTGATACTATGCATATAACACTCAGCAAAGCTCTCGTCCTCAAATACAGAAGCCTCTAGTTAAAGGCAGGACATGTGGCAGTAAAGCATCCAAAACAACAGAGCAATATATTAAGAACACAGGCACCGAAGTCAGCCAAAACGAGGTTTTGATCCATGCTTAGCCACTTACCAGCTGGGAGACTTTGGATGGGTTACCTTACTTCTGAGCTTTCGTTTACTCATTTACAAAATGAGGGCGCAGTACTGCACACCTCCCAAGATTGATAATATACATAAAGCATTTAGCGCAGCATCTGACACAATAAGCACCCATGAAACTATCCTAATAAATATCGTCACTAGTAATGGTCATATATAATGACTATTTCATTTACAGATGACCATTTAACTCATACTTCAGCCTTCCAATCCCAAACGTATTATCTAGAAAATTGTGGGTGTAGAGGATCATTGAGTATGGCTGATCCATCACTAAGCCCTCTGAACTGGCAGCAGTGGATTGAAAGTGTAAATTTAATATATACCACTATGATCTACCATTAATATGACTTCCTGAAAAAGTCATCCTGTTCTGGAAAAGATAGTATACTTCCCACACACCACTAAACGTTTTATTTGACAGCATTTAGCAGGTTATTTGAGATAGTAGAATTTAGATTTTTATTCTCAAAAGCTGTCGTGTGTGAATTTTTTTTTATTTTTTAAGGATCTTATGGAGGCCATTTGGATTCTCAAGAAGACTTCTGAAACTGGAAAGCCATAGCATAACTGAATCAAAATCGTTGATTCCACTAGCTTGGACATCCCTGACACAGACGCTTTCGGAAGCACCTGGTATTTTCTTACTGGGTCAAAGAAAAATATTCTCAACCATGCCAGAAATAGAAACACATGAGAGAGACTCTGAATTGTTTTCACCACCCTCTGATGTCCGAGGCATGACAAAACTTGATAGAACAGCTTTTAAAAAGACAGTCAACATTCCAGTGCTTAAAGTGAGGAAAGAAATAGTCGGTAGATTGATGCGATCCCTAAGAAGGGCAGCGTTGCAGCGCCCAGGCATAAAACGTGTGATTGAAGATCCAGAAGATAAAGAAAGTAGACTAATCATGTTGGATCCCTATAAAATATTTACTCATGATTCCTTTGAAAAAGCAGAACTCAGTGTTTTAGAGCAGCTTAATGTCAGTCCACAGATCTCTAAATATAATTTGGAACTAACATATGAAAACTTTAAGTCAGAAGAAATCTTGAGAGCTGTGCTTCCTGAAGGTCAAGATGTAACTTCAGGATTTAGCAGGGTTGGACATATTGCACACCTGAACCTTCGAGATCATCAGCTGCCTTTCAAACATTTAATTGGTACGTGTGTCATAGTAATATTCATGTATTTGAAGGGAATTTGCAAATTGTTAATTTTAGCTTTAAAAATTATTTTTTTTTAACGCCAAGTTACAGAGGCAGAACATTTTGTCATGTTAACTTTAAGCTAGATCTTGAGCTATATACCCTCTTTGAAGGGCCATTTTGGAATATCTTCTTTAGAATCATAGCAAGTTCCAAATATTGGTCCAGGCTTTTGTGTACATCAATACATCAGTGTAGATTAAACTTGAATCACATGCTTTGGCAGCTACATTGAGGAGATATTTTTTTGGTACACAAGACTTGTTAGGCCTTCAGGGCTATGTTAAATACTAGGTTTCATAAATTTGGTACTTTATAGTCAAAAGTGCAAGATGTTTACTTATGCTTTCATTGATTCAACCAATTGAGCCTCTACAATATATCAAGCACCATACTGTCCTGTTACACATTTCTTTTGTTTTTATTGGTGAAGGGAGTAATAATGGATAGTGGTAACATAAATACTTAAACAGATCCTTGTAATTGTGACCGGGTACAAATATCAAGTCTAGGCTTTCCTATGAGGCACTCCCTACCCTAACTCAAACATTCCTCTGGCATTCCCATTTTATAAGCTTTCTTTCATAGAGGCACTCATACATTAAAAGTGAAACATTTTCATACAGTAGTAATTTTAAAGCTTTTACTATAGACCTTCAGCATAGTTTTTAAAAATTTATAAATTTCATTCCTCGTTTCAAACTAAATTCCATACCTTAAAAGTTGAGTTCAGATACATGAAGCAGACAGGGTAAGAACAATGATTAATTTGTTTATTGATACTATATTAAAAACAAGTATCTGATTATCAGAAATTGGACAAATGCTGGTTGTATTTCAGGATATTGTATAATTGGGTACTGTGTGCTGATTTACAAGTCAAGTTATGCAATGAAATAGCATATAGATTTTTATAAGTTTTTTAAAGTGCTAACTAAAAAAATAGATTCATCAAAAGGCCATGAGTATGCCAGTTCTGTAGCTTTTCTGCTCTGAAGTAAATGAACATTTAATTTAGATAGGACTCTAAAGAATCTGTTTATTTATTTATTTTTTTGGTGGGAAACATTGTTTTGCTGGCATGTATTTCTAAAGTGGGGGCATTTGTTCCAAAGCCACAGTAAAACAGACATTTGGCTTGAGGCCAGTGGAACCGGCAGATGTTTTACTGTTTTCTGAGTCCATTTGTTGCCAGGGTTCTTTACGTCTCTTTCCATTCTTTCCCAGTTCCCTGTGATCTACCTTTTTGGTTCCTTGTTTATTGGCTTATTTGAAAAGATTCAGTGAAACATGGAAAAAACATTAGGTAGACCCAAACTCCTCAAAATGTTTTCTTTAAAAATGTACCCAACATTTTGTGTGTGTGTATTGGCGACTGTCAGACATTAACTTTAGTCATCTGTTGAATTTTTTAAATTGCATACCACATTACACACAGTAGGTGCACTCTTTATCAACCTATCAACCAAAAGAAATACAACTCATTTCTGTTTCATATGAACCATTTTAGCTTTTATTTTGCAACCAATAGGCAGTATTATGGATTTTCATTTTTTCTTTTAGGCCAGGTTATGATTGATAAAAATCCAGGAATCACCTCAGCAGTAAATAAAATAAATAATATTGACAATATGTACCGAAATTTCCATATGGAAGTGCTATCTGGCGAGCAGAACATGATGACAAAGGTATGTTTTATTATCTCCAAGTAAGGTGTATATCAATATTATGTTTAGAATCAGAATAGATGACAAAGATTTAAAATACTTATAACAGCCAGTATTGATGAGTATGTGAGAATGTGATCACTTATGTATGCTATTGATGGAATAACATTGATAAAGCCTTTTCAGCAGAATTGGTTAAATTCTCATACAGTGATACGATGGAATATTTCCATCTCTAAAGTTTTTTCAGCTGCATATTTGTTAAAATAAGTGGTCCATTGATAGGTTGACAATGGACAATTGCCAGAAAGCAATATAAGTGACAAAAAGCAAGTTATAGAACAGTATGTATAAAATAGTTCTCGAAATATATTTAAACCTTCTAGGTTATACCCAGAAAGACTTTTAGTTGGCAGAAATTTACAGAAACATTTCCATCTCTGTAACCTTAATAATTTGGCCAGAAGTATCTGATATGGTTGGGAGGAGGAAGAAAAAAAAATACATACAAATTGGGAATTAAGGTCCTGGAAAGCACAAGATGGAAGATGTATCTATTAGATTTATAGAACTTAGGAACTTTCTGGCCTTTGATTCTTCATCCATATATTAATGAGTTTAAGTTGATGGCTGAGGTCATACTCCATGACTGTAACTTAAGTTTTATTTTGTTTTATAAGGTGTCTACTACAATAAACCCAAAAGAAATGTTAAAAAGTCTTTTGTTCAAGAATTAGCTTCACTGTATATATTTAGTTTACCCACGAAAACCCAAATTTGGGAAAGAGAATCTGGGAATGATTCATTCTATACACTGGCTCTAATTTATAGACATAAAATTTGCAAAGTTCAAGTAGCTATCTAAAAACATAGTAAAATACCTCAAAATTCAGTGACACATCTACCATGGCTCCCTTTTACAAACACAAAACTAAATAAGGAGGGAAGCTTGTTTACTGCATAGAAGTACTGTCTGCAACTTGGCTACCCACCATGAAGATGTGGGTGGTGTGTTGTTTCAAAATTTTAGGTCTTGTCTATCTGGTGACATAAGAGTATAATTAAGCCAGTTAATTGGCCTGTCTGAAAAATTCCTCATGTGATACGGTAACTACTTTATGGCCATGGCCCTATAGGATTGAGATAGAGAGCCATTTGGCTTTAAAGAGATGACTTTTTCTCACGAAGAAGTCTAATGCAGTATATTAACTGGCCCTAGGAATAGCATAAACACCAGGAATCTAATTAAAATGCCTATAAAGGCACTGTTGTTTGGCTCTTACAGTAGTAAATTTAAATGTGTATGTGTTTGCCTGTGTGTTTACCCACCTATCCAGTATCAATGGTTAGGATTTAGGACCAAGGAGATTAACCAAAAGCATAACACCTTTTTTCAGGTTCGAGAAAACAAGTATACCTATGAATTTGATTTTTCAAAAGTCTATTGGAATCCCCGTCTGTCTACAGAACACAGCCGTATCACAGAGCTTCTCAAGCCTGGGGATGTCCTATTTGATGTTTTTGCTGGGGTTGGGCCCTTTGCCATTCCAGTAGCAAAGAAAAACTGCACTGTATTTGCCAATGATCTCAATCCTGAATCTCATAAATGGCTGTTGCACAACTGTAAATTGAATAAAGTGGACCAAAAGGTGAAAATCTTCAACTTGGATGGGAAAGACTTCCTCCAAGGACCAGTCAAAGAAGAGTTAATGCAGCTGTTGGGTCTGTCAAAAGAAAGAAAACCCTCTGTGCACATTGTCATGAACTTGCCAGCAAAAGCTATAGAGTTTCTTAGCGTTTTCAAATGGCTTTTAGATGGACAGCCATGCAGCAATGAGTTCCTTCCCATAGTGCACTGTTACAGCTTTTCCAAAGATGCTAACCCTGCTGAGGATGTTCGGCAAAGGGCTGGAGCTGTGTTAGGCATTTCTCTGGAGGCATGCAGTTCAGTTCACCTGGTAAGAAATGTGGCCCCAAACAAGGAAATGCTGTGCATCACCTTTCAGATTCCTGCTGCTGTACTCTACAAGAACCAGACCAAAAATCCAGGTGAGCAGTTTCTGGGAAATTAGATGTAAACCTCACTGTTCAATTGTGACTAGTTCTCCCAGTTTTACAAATTTTAATGCAGTATTAGTTCAGTCTAATACAAAGCTACTCTGTTAGTTCAGTCTTAACAGAAGGCTATTTCATTAAAATAGTAAATATGCAAGAATGTTATTTCATGTCTAAGTTGACTAGATTAAAAATGCCTATATTGTTTGTTTTTTTAAGAGTATTTTCAGCTGCTAATATCTTACCTAAAATAGGTTTTCTGGATTTGTTACAGAGAATCATGAAGATCCACCTCTTAAAAGACAGAGGACAGCTGAAGCCTTTTCAGAAGAAAAAACACAAATTGCTTCAAACACTTAATTGGAAATGTTTTCTCCATCTCCGTACCAGATTTACATGTAGTGAAATATAATGTGTATTATTTAATAAAATTTTAGTGTTCAGTTTTTACTATTGAACCCTTATACTTTGCCTTATTTTATAAATTGAGGATTACCAATTAAACTTTAAGTCTACCAAACACATTCCCTATTATCTAAATTATAATATACAATTATTTTATATCTACTTTTTATTAAAAATGAATAAATATTTTCTCTCAGGGAAAATCATTTTTGAAGGCAGGGTGATTGAGTACTGACTAGGAAGGTACTAACACCACTTTGTAGTTGTCCTTTACATAACTACTCCTTTACTGCCGATTAACTATCACCATAAAAGTAATAAAAAATAAAATTATTTAGAACAGGGCAGGCAAACTACATCCTGCAGGCCAAATCTGGCCCACCACCTGTTTTCATATGGCCTGTGGCCTAATAATGTTCTTACATTTTCCATTGGTTGAAAAAGAACATTTTGTGACGTGAAAATTGTATGACATCTATTATGTATCAGTTTTAAAAATTAAAAATAATTGTATGAAATTAAGAGTTTCAGAGTTCATAAAGTTTGATTGGAACATACCATGCTCATTTGTTTACATATCATCTGCCGCTGCTTTTTGTTTTTAATACGGAACGCTTCATGAATTTGCGTGTCATCCTTGCGCAGGGACCATGCTAATCTTCTCTGTACCATTTCAGTTTTTTAGTATATGTGCTGCTGAAGTGAGGACTGCAGCTGCTTTCTTGAACAATAGCAGAGTTGAGTGGTTGCAACACACACTGAATGTGACATCACTTCACACTGCTGTTTGGCACATCACAAATCACTGACGTGGTTGTAACAACGGCATTTTGAGTGCCATGTATATCACGTGAACCCACATTTTATTTTTATTACCAGAACATATCTATTATAGCAAAACAAGAAAAGTGGACTTTGTTGTACTTTTAAGGTACAGTAGGGTGTGAATTATTTTAATGTTGAATTCAATGACAAGCCGTCTATAGCTAAGCTAAAAGAATAAAATAACCATTGATATTACTAAACAAACCACTCATCACAGTATTCCCAACTCACAGGCAAGCAACTGTCAGAAAAATTAGAAAATGTAAAATGGAAATATCAAAGCAGAATTTCTTCACAAAATGAAAATGAGACTGCAACCAAAGTAAGTAAGTGAATCAGTTGTCAGCCAAGCAAAGAAAGCCATTTATTGATGGTATGAATTAATTATGTTTGGATGCAGCAGCTCAATATGTCCAGAGAAAATAAGATTACTGGCCTTTGGCAAGAATAGTTGCTCAAAGAGTTAAGGACATTGAAAGCAACATAAATAGTCACTTAAAAAAGGAAATGATTCTGGATGGTTCTTTGACTCTATTTTTATTTTTACTTAGAAACAGGGTCTTGCTCTGTTGCCCAGGTTGGAGTGTGACACAGTCACAGCTCAATGTAGCCTTGAACTCCTAGGCTTGAGATCTTCCCATCTCGGCTTCCCAAAGTGTTAGGGTTACAGGTGTGAGCACTTACATGTGGCCCTCGTGAATGGTTTAGCACCATCCCCTCGGTGGTGTCCTCACAATGAGTTATGAGATCTGGTTGTTTAAAAGTATGTGGCACTCGCCCCCCACACATTCTTGCTCCTGCCTTCGCCATGTGAAGTGCCTGCTCCTATTTTGCCTTCCATGAGTAAAAGCTTCCTGAGGCCTCCCCAGAAGCAGATGACAGTGCTATGCTTCCTATAGCCTGCAGAACCGTGAGCCAATTACACCTCTTTTCTTATAAATTACCCAGTATCAGGTATTTCTTTATAGCAATGCAAGAATGGCCTAAAACACAAGGCAAAACAACTTTAATATGAAACATATCATGATAGTCATTTTGACAATTGATATTTGAATCACAATATTTGAAGCACAATATCCTTACACATTTGTCATACAAAAGTTAAAACAAGAAACGAGATTTCCATTCTCACAAATTGTAGTGAATATCTTCTGAGTTCAGCATTTTTAGGAACCTGGGTGCAAGTGCAAAGGAAATTCCCCTATTTCAAAATCTATTTAACTGCAATTGAGGCGATTCGATCTAATTTTCGGTAAGAAGTTAAGATTAAAATAATGACATGCTAAAAGGCAAATTTAAAGGGAAGAAATCTAATAGAATTTTACAAATGCTTTTCAAGTGATGAATATGCTCGGTTAATTTCATCTGCTCCTGGATTGATAGCAGGATTTGGCAATACCTGTCTGTATGAGAAGACATTTTTAAAGATGAAATGTGTAAAATCTCATTACCATTAGTATTAATGGTTAATAACCATTAATAGGCAATAATTTACAAATGATTTTGATCACAGGGAACACTTACTTAGAACCCTAATTAAAGGCAACGTTATTCTCACCAAAAAAGGCATTACAAAATATTGGACTATATTTTGAATGTTGTCAATTAAAAAGTGTGGAAGCAGTGTGAAGAAGAGGCAAGAATGATACCCCTGGACCGACCAAAGCCCGCGCGCTGCTGTGTCCTGCACCCAGCACCCACATCCCGCTGCTGTTGCCACTGCCATCATGCCCAAGAGAAAGACTGAAGGGGATGCTAAAGGAGATAAAGCCAAGGTGAAGGATGAACCACAGAGAAGATCCGCGAGGTTGTCTGCTAAACCTGCTCCTCCAAAGCCAGAGCCCGAGCCTAAAAAGGCCCCTGCAAAGAAGGGAGAAGTACCCAAAGGGAAAAAGGGAAAAGCTGATGCTGCCAAGGAGGGGGAAGGTGCTGGAGATCCCAGGTGAAGTGTGTGCATTTTTGATAGCTGTGTACTTCTGGTGACTGTACGGTTTGAAATACTATTCTTTATCTTAAAGTTTTATAAAAATGCAGAATTTTAACTTTTTTAAGCTATGTTGTTAGCACACAGAACACTTCATTGTTGTTTTGTGGGGAAGGGGCATATGTCACTAATAGAATGTCTCTGAAGCTGGATTGATGTGGGGAAAACACCTTTCCCTTTTAGTTTTGAGAGACTTCCTCTTGGCTCCCAGGAGGAGGGATTCCCTGACTTTGACACACATGGCCACCTTGGCACAAAAGCCTTACGGTATAGAAAAACAAATCGTTTTTATGTCTTCTTTTCCCTTTCCATCTTTCAGCCGTAGACTTAACTCCCTTAAGCCCAGACAGTTGGGACCTGACCCCCAGTCATTGGTTACCGGTGTGTCTAGCAATCTGGACTTTCCAGTGATGCCACTGAGATGGCACCTGTCAAAAGAGGAGTGGTTCCGTTTCTAGATTGTGGATCTTCAGATAAATCCTGCCATTTTCATTTCACTTCCTGAAAGTCAGGGTTGGCTTGTGAAAAGTTGTTAAACAACATGCTAAATGTGAAATGTCATCTATCACTCTGAACTTTCCCTGTTCAGACCATCAGATGAGGACTTCATTGGATTTTATAGTGGCTGATTTTTGATAGTCCATTGAAGAAGAGAATTTGAAAGTTGTTGTATACTGTTAATGACTGTCTGCCCATGTCCTGCCTGAAATACCATGATTGTTTATGGAAAGTATCTTTAATAAAGGTTGATACAGTTTGAAAGAAAAAAAAGTGTGGCAATTTGTTTTAGCTTGTTCTGTAAGTACCTACATAATATCCTCGATTTTGCTCATTACCCTGCAAAGCCTAAAATATTTACTATCTGGCCCTACAGAAAATGTTTAAGAACCCTAATCTAGATCATTAATTCCAAATTCAAATGCTTTCAGAAGTCTGGCAGGTCCTGTAAAGAAATGAAGGCAATAAATAGTAAGCAGTATAGGGATGTAATGAACTTGAACACTCATTCCTTACTTAATTCAAATTGTTTTGAAACAACCCAAGTATTGTACATTGATGTCCTAGGTTATAAAGTATGAGTACAAATGATATTCTTATTCATACATGTAAAGTAGTAAGACTCTTGTCTCCATTTAGTTACTCTGGACAAAATATGCAATATGTAATTGTAAAGAAAACAGAATCCCTGAATGTATCTACTAACTTTTTAACTTCCCCCTTTTCTTTCAGAGTGGATAAGTGAATATGTGATTATTCATTATTTAAATCTAGGTCTACCCTAAACTTTCAGATATGATACCTAGTAAATGAATTCCTGATGAATCTACTGGAAAATGACAGCTGGAAAGCTGGAAAGCTCATTAGATACAATTTTTAATTTTGTTAACTTTTTGACAGGTTTTCTACCACCTTAATTGGATTTTACAATAATTATCTGACAACCTGTTGACAGCCTAAAGACAACTTCTAAGAGAAGCATAGGTGAAATATTCATTGAATCAAATTAAGGAATACTAAGTATTCATGTATACTAACTATGATGTAAATGTATTCTGTACCATTAATATCTGCTTAAGAGGGAGTATAGTTATTAGTAAAATCATTTTCTACATCATGAATTTCTCAGAACTTCTCTTAGGACATCAACAAGATCATTTAGTTGATGTCATTTATATCCCATAAAAGATCTAGATACTTGATCTGTAGAACTTCCTGGAAGTCTTATGAAGTTCGACTACCCAGGACTAGTTTTAGCATAGCAGTTGTTTGACAGTCATCTCTAGAGCATGGCTTCTGGAATCTGGCTGCCTGAGTTCAAATCCCAGCTCTGCTATTTTTAAGTTATATGACTGCTGGCAACTTACCTAACCTCTGTCTCAGCTTCCTCATCTGTTAAAATGGAGAAAATACTAGTAGAACTGTTTTGAGGATTAGGTAATACACAAAGCATGAAGCACAGTGCCTGGGACACAGGTAATATGGTAGTTGTTAACTGTTACTTCTGTACTCATAAAATACTTGAAGACTTATGTAGATGAAAGATATGTACAACCTTTGTCTCTGAGAGTAAATCACTCGGATGGTAGGGGATAAACACACCAATTTAGAATGTTTCTGTTGTTTAATAGATTCAGTGAATTGTCACTAAGTTATTTTTCACCATTCCCTTTGATCAAATAAGGTCAGTTAACTTCTAAATTTGGCCTATTGAACTAAGTACAGCAATAGCAACTGCAAAATATTTACAAATGTATAAAGGTTTTGGAATTTATTTGCCAAACCAGGTGCATGCAATTTGCACAATAAGGCAGGCTCAAAACAAATCTTAAAAGCCTTTGATAATGTTTTATTAATTAGTTCATTCTTTTTAAAATACATTTATAAAAGGTATGAGAACAAGCAGTAGTGTTTCTTTTCAAAATATTGGATTCCTAATTTTTGCAATTGGCTGCTGCAAAGCCTTAACTCTACATTCAATGTTCTAACTATTCTTTGAACAGATTTATAGACTGTACTTAAAACACTAATCCTCAGTTGGGAATACTTAATAGATACAGGAATAGGATATGCAGTCTGGTAGAATGTAGATGGAATTGGACTTCGATTAAAAAAAAAAAATCTGTATTCTAATTCTGGCTTTTTACTAACTTGTGAATATGATCTTTGTCTACTCAATTATTTGATGTCTTGGTTTTCTCATTTATCAAAGATAGTTAGAAGTACAATAAAGTTGAAGACGTATTGCTAAAATTAATTAACACCTGCTTAGTAACATGAAATGGAGTTGTTACATATGGATAGTATCCCATCCTAATGTAACCACAGTGTTGTTTCACCTAAGTTTCTACCCATAAAACTAATATCTGTTGTATTAGAGATTTGATAGGAAATCCCTTAATTTCCTTAAGAAACTATATCCCATATCCAGTGCTCTATGTAACAGACTCATACAAGGTTGAGATGCTGCAAATAGCATCCTATTCGTATCTAAACTCTTTAAGCAAAACCCTGGTAATAAAAGCCTTTGAAGTTTCAACAAAAAACTGTATCAGTATACAATTTATGCATGGGGAACTGTACTTAAAATGTACCTTCTCCAGTCTCCAAAGGATTCATCATAAAATGAGCTTACATTGGAGGTGAAACATGTCATTTAAGTATTAAATTTTATTAACTTCTTCGAATGTGTCATTAAAGCAGGTTAATGCTGGGCTCTGTTTTAGCCTGAGTGTGGCTCACAGCTGGGAACTATAACACCTTGATCAAGGTTTGCCTCATTTTCCACTGCTTAAAACAGGCATTGAGTTCTTAGTATTGAGGGAATGACATTATCATGGGTCAGGTTTTTCTTGCCATAACTTGGTCAAAGGAAATATATCCACTTGTCTGGACTAGTATTAACAAGACATTAGGAAAAGGGGGAACATTTTATGAGAAGAAATAATAGACTTGGATATTAACAGTAAATGTTGTAATCAAAATGGTATTTAAAATGTGTTCAAGTAAAACACTGTAATAAGAGAAAAACCACAGAACTTAATATAAATTATAGCTTTATTTTTTAAAAAGATTTTTTAAGTCTGTCAACCTCAAACACATATAAGTGAATTATTTATTCCTCTCTTTCATCAGATGAGGCTTATTGTGTCAAATCCTCTGAAAAATATAAGTAAAAATTCTTTTTCACAAATATATATCCCCTATATTCCTCAAGTTACGTTCTGAAATTTTCTCTTTATAAATACTTTAACACAGCTGCTAGTGGCAGGACTGTGTTGTGCAGCTGCATATAGCTATAATTTTACAAGTCTGCTTTACTTTTGCTAGCTCCCTGGTTCAGCTCCAAGGTCCAAATCTTATAAATGGTTAACTGGGCTGCCAGAAAAGCCCACTGAATGCATCCTGTAGTGCTCTGTGACAAGCAAGAGAAGAAGTATAGCCTCCAGCAAGGTCCTGTGGTGAGGCAGCTCTGACATGGTTTAAATACCTAAAACAAAACAAGAAGTGTAGCATTGATATAAAAAGCAAATATAAATTGGTAACATTTTAAAAAGCAATAGTAAAGCTGATTCAAGTTTTAAAGAGGAATTCCGAGATCGAAATATTCAGACTTTTATTATAAATAATTATCTTTCAAAAGGAAACACGCCAACTGTACATGGAGTGCCTAAACTAGTACTAAATTACATAGCAAATTACCACGGGATCTAAAAACAGTTCTGAAAGAGGTTTCAAAAATAATTCTAAAATATTCACTGCTTCACAATTTTCAGAGCTGATTTGTTTTGTTGGCTGATTTTTGGACACCTAACTAATGCTCTCCTTCCTGGCATATGCTTAAGAAATAAACAGTATCACAATACTATTATATTACTGATATATCTACATAAATGTGTTTTAAATCAAGCCCTAAACACCTAAACAAATGAAAGAGGGGAGAAAACACACGAGTTACTTCAAAAGTACTTCAATATTCCAAGAATATATTGTCTCATTCCTTAGAGGAAAGGAAACGTTAGAAAATTACATGTTGAAATTTCTGAGACTGAGCCTGAGTTCAGAATAATGTCTGAAAAAGTAAATACAGAAAAATCTCATTGATCTCAAAGAACAATATAACAGTACAATTTTTTTTTCTGCAACCACACAGTTTTTGTTTTTTTAAAGCAATTAAACCTTTCTATCTTGACAAAACAGGACTAAAAAAAAAATTGGGCAATCTAGCCAAAGAGGGACAACTTAGCATGACTACTAACACTTCTGGAAACAAATAATTCCAGGTTTGTTTTAATGCTTAGTTTAAGAAACTATCTTGATTCTTCAGGAAGTAAAGGAGCTTCAGCCACCTTAGAATTACTGGTATGGCAAATGAATAAATCAGGTACCAGAACATTTTAATAACTTGGAACCTTTTTCACTCATTCATTCAAACTTCCTGTGTGTCAAAATCTTAATGCATGAGCAACTTAAAACTTCTAACATAACAACAAGTCTGTTTTTCATTTGTATCCATGCTTAATAAACCTGTGTAACTAAAACATATAGAGCAATGTAAGAGTCCAATAGAAAAAAATGGGTCAAGGTAGGATGCAGCTAAGTTCTTGGAATTAGCTATAATTTATTCACACTGCCACAAAGGTTTTAACTCAATTCTTTGCTTCTCTGCCAAGGGCGAAAGGGGAAAGTGGAAGGAAGAAGAGAATTAATATATATTGAACAAAAACAAAAAAACATTTTTGATAGTATTTTATATATATAATTTTACTATATATTTATAATATACTATACTATATATAGTAAATTTATGTTATAAACATATTATAAATTTACTATATATAGTATTTTACTATATATAATTATATACATAAGATACTAATATAGTAAGTGTAGTATAAAAACATAAGTAGAAAAAGGATGAAATAAAAATATTCAAATAAAAGTTCTGGCTGGGTGCGGTAGCTCACGCCTGTAACCCAGTACTTTGGGAGGCCAAGGTGGGCAGATCATCTGAAGTCAGAAGTTCAAGACCAGCCTGGCCAACATGGCAAAACCCCATCTCTACTAAAAATACAAAAACTTAGCCAGGCATGGTGGCACATGCCTGTAATCCCAGCTACTCAGGAGGCTGAGGCAGGACAATCACTTTAACCTAGGAGGTGGAGGTTGCAGTGAGCCAAGATTTTGCCACTGCACTCCAGCCTGGGTGACACAGTGAGACTCTGTCTCTAAATACATTAATGAATGTTTTAATATTTTCTCCCTATACTGCATCTTACATACCCTCCTGGGACACATCCCACTTTGGAGACTACTGTTACAAATTAGTCATTGTTGTCTGGGTGCAGTGGCGCACGCCTGTGATCCCAGTACTCTGGGAAGCCGAGGTGGGTGGATCACCTGAGGACAGGAGTTTCAGACCAGCCTGGCCAACATGGTGAAATCCTGTCTCTACTAAAAATAGAAAAAGTAGCCAGGCATGGTGGCAGGTGCCTGTAATCCTAGCTACTCGGGAGACAAGAGAATCGCTTCAGTCCGGGAGGCAGAGGTTGCAGTAAGTGGAGATCGCACCGCTGCACTCCAGCCTGGGCAACAGAGTGAGACCCTGTTCAAAAAAAAAAAGGTCGTTGTTAAATTCTTGGTAGAACCTTAGGCTGCATAGGATTTAAATAGGGATTTACCACACCTACCCCATGGCCATAAAGTTATCTGCTTATTACTTTCCAAGACACAATAAAATATCAACTGGTAAGATTCTGATGCATGAGAAATGAAGTAAATGTTAAGTTACCTCAGAAAGGTCTAAAAATTAACCTGGCTTCACAGGGAATTCAATAACTATCATACAAATAATAAGTGAGTAATATTTTTATAGGTAACTTGGAAATGAAATGTTCCATTCCTGATACAAATTTCCAGCTAATTTTTATCCACACACCAGATGATGATGTATCACCCTTTCCTTTCCTCTGATCCTCAAAAGAAAAGCACAGTCTTAGCCTCAATAGATGTTCACTTACGGTAAAATTCAAGCACCACAGTAGAATGTCAACCTTGAAAAGCCAACCATCATAAATGAGAATTGGTTTTCATAGCTGTAATACAAACCACTGTGCAACTAACTGTTTTGATTCATCACATTTTGGTACAGCTTGCTTCTGGGAAAGTTGAGTCATACCATATCTGGCTTGGCAATTTGAGCATAAACTTGCAGTATGCATACAGCTTTTAATATGTTATCCTGAGAAACCTGAAACAGCTGCACTGCTGGCAGGAAAACAGAGGACCACCAGTAAAATATTCAAAACAGTTGCATCTTTTAATTTATGGCCGTATTTCCATAAAGAGTATATAAAACAGTTCAGCTTTATAGGTAAAATGTTATAAACAGTCATACTCATTGATGCCATAAATGTGTAAAAAAAGTTTATCTAAATGATTAGTGTTTGAAAATAGTATTTCTTGAACATAGTCATAATCCAGAGTATGAGCAAATATTTTTAAGTTTGACTTATTAATGCTAAGTTGTACAATTCTCACTGCCAAAATCAAGTCAATTAAAATTTCTTTGCATAGCACTAAAGAAAATAACCTTCCCTTCTAGCAATCACTTACATTAAACATGTCTGTAAGTATGAGTTGTTAAGAGTCCTGCTTATTTACTTTGCTGTTTTTGATCTCTAGGGCTGCACAAAACTGTTACTGTGAAGTATTTCAAACTATTTTCACCATGGCAACCTACATTAATGCCAATAAAAAATAAAACAAAGTTCATTTTTGTTATTCAATTGTGGGCTTTTATTTTTTAAGTATCTTGACTCAATGTTCTTAAACCCTTTATTTTTTGTAGCATGTCAAAGTATTTTAAAGAATCTGCCACATTGAAACAGCACAATGAAAATTTAGTGTTTTCTGTACTTTTCTACCTTAATCCACATCTGTGTTTTTATTCTTTCATGACCATTACAAGTACATCACTGAATAGGATTCCTGGGGTTTCTGGCAGAAGTCAGTATCATTTCATGTATACCTTTATAAAACAGAATGAGGAAGAAGTCTTAGCCAAATTTATTTCCAAAAGTCAAGCTCGGTTGGGTTTGGGAGCCTGGAGGTAATTGCTCTGACTATTTAGCCAATCCCATGACACTATTCCTGTTTTTCATGGGTTTATTTTAAATATGTGTAAATCTTATAAGCAGAAACCAGGAAAGTAAAAACGAGGTTTGCTTATTTTGGTACCTACACCTTATTTTTACTGAAAGCAGACTAAACTCAAAGACTTAAAAAATCATACCTTTGATTATTTTCTTAATAAGGTCAAAAAAGTATGTTTTCGAAAGCATGTCTAAGATAATTCTTGTACAAAGGACATCTTATGCCCTAATTTATGCTCTGTCTAAAGCTGCCTTCCTATCCCATCAAAATCCCTTTCAAACAAACCTTGGAGAAGGGGGAGGGAAAAGGAGCAATGGATCCTGAGAAGGGCCTAAGATAGGATTAAGTATTACAAAACCACACTTGAAGGTTCGTTCCTGAATTTTGATTTCCTACACTGTCATTTTCTTGTGTTATATTTTGCAGCTTTTGCTCCCAAAGAAAGTGGTATAATTTACACTTACCTTCAGAATGACTTCATTTTCTTAGTTCTTTAACATAGGAGTGCCTCTGAGATTACTCTTTTCCTATCCCTTCCCTTAAAAGCCCTATATTGACCATCTGGCTGAAGTCTTGGACTCAGCTCATTTTAGTGCTATTTAACAATGCTTTGAGTTCTCAGCTAGGGGCAGAGGGCAGGGCTTGTCACTCAAGACCAAGAGGCAAGCACTCTTCCTGTCCAGTCACAATATGTTTGTGACAATCCTTAAAGCACATTGGCTTGGAATTTATATTGAAATGAAATGTAAAGTTCATATTAGTTTCCTCCACTTCAAATTACCAGGCCCTATGGAGAGTTAAAAACTTGGACTGGTTCAAACTAAGAAAGGTAGTGAACTCTAGAGACTAAGACTTTCTTTTTACAAGGTGGCCCGTTTTTTAAAGTCTGCATTTAAAGCCATCAGGCATTAAACAGACCACTTCCAAACAGATCTGTGTCCTAGCCCACAAAAATCAAATCTACCTGCCATTAAGAGAGATCAGCCAGCTGATCTCAGCTATCAAGACCCACAGCTCTTATAGGAAGCTCAGCCAAAGCTATAAAAATCTACATTAACAACCTGAAGTCTACCTCAGTGAGATTTAAAAACAACCAAAGCAATAGTGTGCTCACACAACTATCATTAAAAAGCAAAAACATTCTGAAAACTAGTTAATGGTTAGGTGTCTTAACCTAAGCACAGTACCAGAATAACAGACAAACTGTTTACAGAGTGGTAATCATATATTCTAAGGTAAATGAGAAAAGATACTACATGTCAGAAATACTATTCACAATTCTGAGGGCAGCTTTGTTATAAATATACATGGCTGGCTGGGCACGGTGGCTCACATCTAATCCCAGCACTTTGGGAGGCCAAGGTGGGCAGATCATGAGGTCAGGAGGTCAAGATCAGCCTGACCAACATGGTGAAACCCCGAATCTACTAAAAGTACAAAAATTAGCCGGGTGTGGTGGCACGCACCTGTAATCCCAGCTACTCAGGCAGCTGAGGCAGGAGACTCACTTGAACCCGGGAGGTGGAAGTTGCAATGAGCCAAGATCACGCCACTGCACTCCAGCCTGGGAGACAGAGTGAGACTCCTCCATCTCAAAAAAAAAAAACAACAAAAAACAAAAAATCACATGACTTCATGAAATCCAAACAAAAATGTAACAAACTTCCACAGGCAGTCATATGTTGCTCTTATACTTTACCATCTAGCCAGCAAGTTAGAATACAATTTTTTTTTTTTTTTTTGAGACGGAGTCTCGTTCTGTCGCCCAGGCTGGAGTGCAGTGGCCGGATCTCAGCTCACTGCAAGCTCCGCCTCCTGGGTTTACGCCATTCTCTCGCCTCAGCCTCCCGAGTAGCTGGGACTACAGGCGCCCGCCATCTCGCCCGGCTAATTTTTTTTTGTATTTTTTTAGTAGAGACGGGGTTTCACCGTGTTAGCCAGGATGGTCTCGATCTCCTGACCTCATGATCCGCCCGTCTCGGCCTCCCAAAGTGCTGGGATTACAGGCTTGAGCCACCGCGCCCGGCCTAGAATACAATTTGAATAAACTAATAATAAAACTGAATTCAGATTTACACCAACACACTTGGAAAGAGAGTGAATAATTATGCCAGACATTTAGACCATCCAAACACCAAAACTCATATTTCAAAATTAAAAGACACATGGTTTCCAAATGAACACAATGATTTATTATTCATATTTAATAACTGAATATAGATTGCTCAGAGAAGACTTCCTGACTTATAACTGGAGTGTAAGTCCAGTTATATTTATAACTGTGTAATTTATTGCTATCAAAGAGCACACCAGGTATTTCGGATAGAACAGTTATTACTGACAGTTAATATAATTACATAATGAAAGGATTATTTCCTTGATTTAAGTGTGAACTATAGAACACATAGAAGATATAGCTACTTAAGTATAATATATTCTATGAACGATGTTGGCAGTGCTGATTATCTCAATGGATAGACCTGTAAGGATAGATTCTGTCTATATAATACATACATTTAAACACAGTAACATCTCAGGAACATGGGCTATGAGATAGATGGGGCCATGAAAAACAGATAATAAACAGTAGCTAATAGGCCAAATGATATTTGATAAATTTTAAGTATATTCTTCAAAGTCAGATGTTTATTTCCACAAGAGATTAATACAATGTTTGTCTAATTTCAGTATTGCCATTATATGCTTAGATGAGATTACACAGAAAAATGGCATAAATAATGTTTTTATTTATTGATTCTTAAAACATTATGATATTCATTTCTATTAATCTATTCAGAATAATGACTGGGCTAGAGACAGAGTAAGGCAAAGTTTCATTACAAAAATCTAAAAATAGCAAGTAATATGAGCCTAGATTTTGTGTATCCCAGTGAGGAACAAGTGTCACTTCTTGGAAATTCAGTAGATACTATAAAAATAAATGTACTAGGTTCTGCATTTCTTTGGTAATATTCCTAAAAAAATCTAGTGTCTGATTCTGCTTTGTCTAATGTAATTTTTTCTTAGAAATTCAATGTGCCAGATATGTGCCAGATTTTTCATCATATCTTTATAAAAGCAGGATGAGTAATTTATCTCCAAGAGTGAGGGAGACAAAAATGCAGAAATTTAGATATATGCAGCTCATTCATTCTCAAAAAAAAAAAAATTACTGAGAGCCTACTATCTGCCAGGTATTGAAGTAGCCCTGATAATAAAGCAGAGAACAAAGACTTCATTATCTCATTGACCTTATAATCCAGCAAAAAGAAAAACATTAAATAATGAATATTACAAATGAGAAAGTAGGGCTTGATAAGTCTGGATAAAAAGGGAAGCCAAAATGAATAAGATCAGAACAGGTTTCCCTAAAAAAATTAGAGTTAAGTTTAGATCCAAAGAGATAAAATTAGCTAGGAAGGCAAGGGGAGTATAATGGTGATCCAGAGAGAGGGAAGAACATATATGAAATAGTAAAGAGACACAGCACATATTGAGAATATAGGGGACAGGTGGTTTCAGCTCAGGATGAGGCTAGAGATGTAGGCAGAAAGTACACAAAAGATGGCCTTATAGAAAATGTTTAAAAACTG
Source organism: Trachypithecus francoisi (assembly GCF_009764315.1). Taxonomy (NCBI): domain Eukaryota; kingdom Metazoa; phylum Chordata; class Mammalia; order Primates; family Cercopithecidae; genus Trachypithecus; species Trachypithecus francoisi. The sequence goes on from NW_022681468.1 coordinate 44,219,496, forward strand.
TGAATCTTATTCAAAGGGCACTGGGAAGCCACTGAAAAGTTATTATGAGAAAGCTGATGGCTGGGCACAGTGGCTCATGCCTGTAATCCCAGCACTTTGGGAGGCCACAGTGGGCAGATCACCTGAGGTCGGGAGTTAGAGACCAGCCTGACCAACATGGAGAAACCCCATCTCTACTAAAAATACAAAATTAGCTGGGCGTGATGGTGCATGCCTGTAATCCCAGCTACTCAGGAGGCTGAGGCAGGAGAATCTCTTGAACCCGGGAGGTAGAGGTTGCGGTGAGCCGAGATCGCACCATTGCACTCCAGCCTGGGCCAGAAGAGCAAAACTCCGTTTCAAAAAAAAAAAAAGGAAACCTAATAATGTAAATGGTCCACTTTGGCTGCCCACTGGATTACAGAAAAGCAAGAGTAGATACAGAGAGATTCCTTAGGAGACTGTTTCTCTAGTCCAGGCTTGATACAATGGTGATTTGAATTAGGGTGGTGGCAGTGAAAATAATGAAAACTACTGGTTTAGAAATATTTCAGTGAGTGAGTGGGTGGATATGGGGGTGGGAATATGAGGGTGGGAAGGAGAAAGCAGTGTCAAGGTCAACTTCCAGGTACCTAGTCACATAGTCACACAGATCAGGGAAGATACCCTCACAGAGAAATAGAAAACTGGAGAAGCAAATAAGGGTGGGAGAGGAAAGAAGGGAAAGATCCCAACTTTGATTTTGGACTTGAGTCTTAAGTGATTACAGCAGAGACATGCATGGAGATGCGGAATGGTAGCTGGATATGTGGGTCAAGTGAAAAGAAGAGAGTTATAGAATGAAGATACCAATTTGGAGTTACCAGTATTTAGATGGTATCTGAAATCATAAAAATAAATGTTAATATTTAAGAAGGGACAGAATGAGAAAAGAGGAGGGCCTAAGTCAGAGGCTTAGAGAACTATAATGTGGAATGGTCCGACAAAAGAAGCTATTGTGAAGTAAAGGGTAGTAAATGCAGCTATCCCCAATACCTCATCGACTCTCTTCCCCTCCTTTCTAGACTTGCGAAAAATGTAGACACAAGGGAGGTGTAAGCCACCTGGAAAGGAGGAAAATAATAATAACAGAGACATAGACAAGGTAACCTATTTGATTTCCCCACCTAAGGACTCCAAAGGGCATATGCATAGTATTTACAGCAGTCAAAAGAACAACAGAAACAACCAAATGTCCATTGACAAGAGAATGGATAAACTTGTTATTGATACAATGGAATGCTATCAAAAGTGAAAATAAATAAGTTACAGCTATGTACATGCATCAATACGACTGACTCTCACAAACAATGCTTAGCAAAAAAACCCATAAAAACCAAGTTACAGAAAAATATGGAGAGCATGGTTCCATTCATATTAAATTCTGAATATGCAAAGCTAAATATGGAATATGTAAATATGACAAAGCTATAAAGAAAGGTGAGGAATGATGTCAGAAAGATGGCCAAGTAGGAAAACCAAGCCTTCATTTTCTCTACAAAAAATAATAATTGGACAGCTATCCATGAATGGGAATAACTGGAAGAGCTCAGGAATCTACTTGAGGAACTATAGCAATACACTGGAAGAAAAATCCCGTAAGTAATAACACAAAAATCCCATAACCACACAAAAGAAAGAAACAGTTCATTCTGCCTTTATCATCCCATTCCCAAGGCTAGCACTGATCGGCATAGAAAGGGAACTCCCAAGTTTGTAAGTATCCCTGGCATGGCAATGGAGAGCAGGATGAAAGAACAGCTTTCCCAGATTTTCAGGGTACTGCCTGAGAAATCAGCAACTAGCATCAATTATATCCCACCTAGATTGTTGAAAAGACTGGCATGCACAGAAACAAAGGAGGATGGGGGCTACCAGTATCAGCCATATAAGCAGAAATCAGTACTGTCCTTAGTGGCCTGCTCTGCACAGGATTCCAGCAGACTTCTCTGCTGAGGACCTCAACAGCCCTTGTGGCTACCACAAGAGATTTCACCCCTGAGGATACCACGGTGTTCACTGAGGTGGACAGCAGCAGCTTGCTCTGCAGAAGACCCTAATAGGCTTTTGCTGGCTGCTGAGGAATCTAGCAGTCAGCATAGCTACAACAGACTCCCTGCAGGTTTGGCCATTGGGCATCCCACAGTTTTTTGCCTTCCCAATCTCCAGGTGCCTTAAGTGGTGATGTGTGCCTGTAGTCCTAAGCACTTGGGAGACTGAGGCAGGAGGGTCACTTGAGCCTGGGAGGTTAAGGCTTCAGTGAGTCATAATTATGACACTGCAGTCCAGCCTAAGTAACAGAGTAAGACCTTGTCTCAAAAGAAGGAAGAAAGACAAGAAAGAAGGAAAAAGAAAGAGAAAGAAAAAGAAATACTGTCAGAAAACTTTCTAAATATGGGGAAAGATATAAAGATCAAGGTACATGAAACATAAAGATGTAAAATCAGATTCAACCCAAACTAGACTTCACCAAGACACATTATAATCAAATTTTCAAAAATCAAAGACAAATAGAGAATTTTTAAAGCAGCAAGAGAGAAGCAGCATATCACATACAAGGGAACCTAAATAAGACCATTGGTGAATTTCTCAGCAAAAATCTTGCAGACCAGGAGTAAGTGGGAAGAGTTCATGAAAGGAAAAAAAAAAATGCCAACCGAAAATACTTTATGCAGCAAAGCTATCCTTCACCAATGAGGGACAGATAAAGACTTTCCCAGACAAACAAAACTGAGGGAGTTCATCACTATTAGACTTGTGTTACAAGAAATGCAAAAGGGCGTTCTTCAGGCTTAAACAAAAGGCCACTAATTAGAAACATGAAAGTATAGACTGGGTGCAGGGGCTCACGCCTGTAATCCCAGCACTTTGGGAGGGTGAGGTGGGCAGATCACCTGAGGTCGGGAGTTCGAGACCAGCCTAACCAACATGGAGTAACCTTGTCTCTAGTAAAAATACAAAATTAGCTGGGTATGGTGGCACATGCCTGTAATTCCAGCTACTTGGGAGGCTGGAGCAGGAGAATCACTTCAACCTGGGAGGCAGAGGTTGTAGTGAGCCAAGATCGTGCCATTGCACTCCACCCTGGGCAAAAAGAGTGAAACTCCATCTCAAAAAAAAAAAAAGAACATCAAAGTATAAAACTTGCTGACAAAGGTAAATATATAGTCAAATTCTGAATACTCTAACACTGTACTGGTAGTGTGTAAATTACTTATAACTCTAATATAAATGTTGAAAGACAAAAGCATTTCCAGAAAAGAACCAGAGCTACAAAAATTTGTTAATGGATATATAATGTAAAAATATATACATTGACCCAGAAAACATAAAATATAAGAGGAGAATGATATGGTTTGGCTGTTTCCCCACCAAAATTTTCATCTTGAATTGTAGCTCCCATAATTCTCACCTGTCATAGGAGGGACCTAGTGGGAGGTAAATGAATCATAGGAGCAGATCTTTCCTGTGCTGTTCTCATGATAGTAAGTCTCATGAGATCTGTTAGTTTTATAAAGGGGAGTTCCCCTGTCACATGCTCTCTTGCCTTCTGCCATGTAAGATGTGTTTTGCTCCTCATTCGGCTTCAGCCATGACTGTGAGTCCTCCCCAACCATGTGGAACTGAGAGTCAATTAAACCTCTTTCCTTTATAAATTACCCAGTCTCAGGTATATCTTTATTAGCAGCATGAGGACAGACTAATACAGAGAATAAAAGTAAGTTTTTGTAAGTGATCAAAGTTGTTATCAGCTTCAAATAGACTAGCATAACTATAAGATGTTTTATGTAACCCTTGTGGTAACAAAAATGCAAAAACCTACAGTAGATACACAAAAGATGAAGAGAAAGGAATAGAAACATGCCACTAAAGAAAATCATCAAATCACAAAGAAAGACAGCAAGAAGAGAAGAAAGGGACAAAAGGTCTCCAAAACAACCAAATAACTACAACACCATTAACAAAGTAGCAAAAGTAAATCTTTACCTATCAATCATTACTTTAAATGTAAATAGACTAAATTTGCCAGTCAAAAGACATAGAGTGGTTGAATGGATAAAAAAAAATAAGACCCAACTATATGCTGCCTAAAAGAGACTCACTTCACATTTAAGGACACACACAGAGTGAAAGTGAAGATACTCCATGCAAATGGAAACCAAAAAGAACAGAGGCAGCTAAACTTATATCAGACAAAACAGATGTTAAATCAAACCGCCACATGAAACAAAGAAAGTCACTAGAAAATGATAGAAGGATCAATTAATCAAGATGATATAACAAATGTAAATATATATTAACCCAAGTCAGAGCACCTAAATATATAAAGCAAATATTAACAGATCTGAAGGGAGAAATAGACAGCAATACAATAATAGGGAATTCAACATTTCACTTTGAACAATGGATAGATTATCCAGACAGAATATCAATAAAGGAACACTAAGCTGGAACTACACTTTAGACAAAATAAAGCTAACAAACGTATACAGAAAATTCCAGCCAACAGCAGCAGAATACACATTCTTCTTGAGTGCAAAGAACATTTTACAAAATAAATCATATGTTAGGCCAGAAACCAAATCTTAACACATTTAGTAAGACTGAAATCATATTAAAGAATATTTATAACCACAATGATATGAAACTAGAAATCAGTAACAGAAGAAAAACTAGAAAATTCACAAATATGTGGAAATTAAACAACATACTTGTGAACAATCAATGGTTCAAGGAATTTATCCATTTCTCAAGAAATGAGAAGTTTTGATTCTCAAGAAAAATATCTTGAGAATAATGAAAAAGTAAACGTAACATACCAAAATTTATGGTATGTAGCCAAAGCAGTCCTGATAAATTTATACTAATAAATGACAATATTTAAAAAGAAAAAAATATCTCAAATAACCTGGTATTACACCTTAAAGAACTAGTTAGTGTAAGGAAGCCCAAAGTTAGAGTAAGGATGGAAATAAAGATCAGAGTAGAAATAAAATAGAGATTAGATATACAATAGAAAAAAATAAAAATCAATGAAACTAAAAGTTGGTTTTTTTAAAAACATAAAATTCACAAACCTTTAGCTAGATTAACTAAGAAAAAAGAAGACTCAAATACATAAAATCAGAAATGAAAGAGGAGATATTACAACCAAGGCCACATAGGTATGAAAAAAATCACTAAACAATTGTACACCAACAAATTGAGAACTCAGAAGAAACGGATACATTCCTAGACACAGACAACCTACCAAGACTGAATTATAAAGCAATAAAAATTGTAAACAAACCAACAGAAAGTAAGGAGACTGAATCTGTTATTTATTTCTTTATTTATTTAGAGACAGAGTTTCGCTCTTGTTGCCCAGGCTGCAGTGCAATGGTGCAATCTTGGCTCACTGCAACCTCCGCCTTCTGGGTTCAAGAAATTATCTTGCCTCAGCCTCCCAATTAGCTGAGATTACAGGCACCTGCCACCACGCCCAGTAAGTTTTTGTATTTTTAGTAGAGATGGCGTTTCACCATATTGGCCAGGCTGGTCTTCAACTCCTGACCTCAGGCAACCCACCTGCCTCGGCCTCCCAAAGTGTTGAGATTACAGGTGTGAGCCACCACATCTGGCCTGAATCTGTGATTTTTTAAAAAAAAAAAATCTCATTAAAGAAAAGCTTAGAACCTGATTGCTTCATTGCTGAATTCTCCTAAACATTCAGAAAAGAATACCAATCCTTCTTCAAATTCTTCTAAAAACTGAAAAGGAGAGAATAATTCCAAGCTTATGTTATGAGGCCTGCATTACCCTAATACAAAAGCCAGACAAGGACTTTAAAGAAGAAAAGTATTACAGTCTAATATCTATAATGAACACAGATGTAAAAATCTTGAACAAACTACTAGCGAACCAAAATAAAAGCATATTAAAAGAATCAATACACCATGATCAAGTAGTATTTGTCACAGGGATGCAACATATGGAAATCTATGAAAATGATACACCACATTAACATAATGATGTACAAAAACCATATGATCATCTCAATAAATATTTTAAAAATTGACAAAATTCAACATCCTTTCATGATAGAAACTATCAACAAATTACATATAGAAGGAATGTACCTCAACACAATAAAGGCCATATACATATGACACGAAAGCTAACATCACACTAAACTGTGAAAAGTTGAAAGCTTTCCTTTAAGATTAGGAATAAGCCAAGGATGCCCACTCTTGCCATTTCTTTTCAACATAATACTGGGAGTTATAGCTAGAGCAATTAGGCAAAAGAAGAAATAGGAAAAGTTACATTGTCTCTGTTTGCAGATAACATGATCTTACTTATAGAAAACCCTGACAACTCTACCAAAAAGCTGTTGAAACTAATTGATTCAGTAAAGCTTCAGGAGGCAAAATCAGCATACAGAAATTAGTAGCACCTCCACACACTAACAAGGAGCTGTCTGAAGAAGAAATCAAGAAAAACAGTCCCATTTACAATAGCTACCAAAACAAACAAACAAACAAAAACAAAACAAAAAAACCCAACAACTTAAAAAGAAATTTAACCAAGGACGTGAAAGATCTTTACACTGAAAACTATAAAACATTGATGACAGACATTGGAGACACAAGTAAATGAAAAAATATTCCTTATTCATGGAATGGAAGAATTAACATTGATAAAATGTCCATAAAATCCAAAGTGATCAACAGATTCAATGATTCTACCAATGAATTCTAATCACATTTTTCTATCAAAAGTCTTAAGACATTTTTCACAGAAAAAGAGAAAAGAATCCTAAAATTCATGTGGAATAACAAAAGACCTTGAATAGGCAAAGAAAGCTTAAGGAAATGAAAAAAGAGGCAGGTAAACATCACTGATCTCAAAGTATACTACAAAGCTAAAGTAATCAAAACAGCATGGTACTGGCATAAAATCAGTATACACCAATGGAACAGAACAGAGTACCTAGAAAGGGTAGAAAGGGGCTAATGTACAAAATATATAAGGAACACAAACAACTCAATAGCAAGAAAACAAATAACCCAATTAAAAAATGGGCAAATGACTGGAAAAGACATTTCTCAAAGGAAGACATACAAATGGCCAAAAGGTATGTGAAAAAATTTTAACATCACTAATTACCAGGCAACACAAATTAAAATCACCATGAGGTATCACTTCACACCTATTAGGATGGTTACTATGAAAAAGGCAATATATAAAAAGGGTTCGCAAAGGTGTGGAGAATAGAGAACCCCTAGTACAGTATTAATGAGAATGTAAATTATAAGGCCATCATGGAAAACACTATGGAAGTTCCTCAAAAAATTAAAAACAGAACTACCATATGCACTCCTTATTAGTGTTTTGAAAGATTAAACATGAAAATTTATGTAAAGCATCTGGCACATTCAATTACGTGTAAGTGTTCTTGTCCACCCTCTATCTTCTATTTGATAATTTCAATACAAAGCACGCTTTCACAAAAGATAGATCTTCCATAGCCCAAATTTCCAAAGCACTTTTACCCTCTTCTAATAGTATGTACCTCTCCTTTCCCAACCCTGTGACCTTCTTGTCTATTCCCACACCTATTCCAACAATAATATTGTTGCCTTCTATCGTTCCCTTTTACTGTACCCTATTATGAAGATCAAAGTGGAGATTTCAAAGAATAAGAAGAATCCTGCTTGCTAATCTTTTATCACAGGGTAATAGAGTAACCCAAGGGTGGCAATACAGTCATGGGAAAAATTTTACATATATACATACATATAATACATTTGTATAGATTCAAACATATACATACAGATCTATATTTCACAAACACAATGTATAACCTTGTAAGTTTTATTTTAAAAGTGAAATTACTACATTATTTCCACTCTCACTGCCTCTCCGTTCACTTGCTCCTCATATCCTTGTATTTAATCTGGTTACCATTAAATGGCCACTTCTTGGACCTCATCCTCCTCAACATTTTCCTCTACCTCTCTAATAGTGATAGTCCCCAGCTGTGAAATGCTTCCAGTTTCTGGTTTCCATAATATCAGTCTATGCTCTGGGCCATACTCCTACTACTCTGACATATCATTCCCCAGAATTCTCTTTTTCTATTTCCTAATTACTAATTTTCTTCTTGGTTTACCTCCTCTCTTTCCCGATTCTTGATTCTGTCTGAAATGTATGGCTTTAGTTAATGCTTCTATTCTACTAAGCCCTACATCTCTTTTGGTCTTGTCCTTCTATCTTAATTATAGTCCAACATGTTTATCTGCATGAATGGCTCTTTGTACTTGGGTGTCCCACTGGCACTACAAAGATAATATTTTCATAATTGAACTGATCTTTCTTTACAAACCTAATGCTCTGTGTTTGAATTTCCTTAATAGTTTCAGCATCCTCACTGGGGTCATCTTGGAATGCTCTTTCTCCTGAATACCAGTGTGAAACCTATATCATAATCTCTCTATAAACATCTATTTACCTCTCACATCATCTTCATTGCCACTATTGTTACCGTATTTCAGGTATTTATTACCTCTTTCACAGACTAATGTGAATAGTTGCTTAATTGATCTCCCTATTTACAGTATGTTCTCTCCATTCCAACCTATTTACGGTTATCAAATTAATCTTCTTAGAGCAAAGCTCTGCATGACTCTCACGCAAAAAGACATTTATTGCATTCCTGCTATATGTAGCATAAAGTCCAAATTCCTTAGCCTACGATTCAAGGCCTACTGTACTTGATTCCAACCCACCTTTCCAAACAATTTTCCATTAATCATCTCCATGTACCCTGAACTTAAGCCAAAGTCAACTGTGAGGTTTTCTGTTATCCTCTATTAAAGGAGACAGGTCTCAGTCCTGTTAGAGGTAGGAAGCTGAAACTGGGCTTGCAGCCCTGCATGTAACCTAGATCTACAAAATACTGTTCCGTCTATGAAACAGCTCCTAGGAAAATTTTGCTTACTAGATTGGGTATAGTCACAAGAAAGCTTGCAACCCATCTGAGGCATGGGTGGAAAAGGAATTACACATAAGGAATGACACTACCTAAGCCTGCTCCACCCTCAAAAAATTAAGAATAACAACTGGTTCAGACTCAGTGAAGCCAACAGGAATTTGTCAGAAGCAAATACGAATCTCTTTAACAGTATGCCTTCATGATCCACGACCCGCAGGAAAACAACTCCCACTAAAAAAAAAATTCACAGTAAAATGGAAAAAAAATTTTAAATGAACCTCACTTATAAAAGAGTCAGAAGACATGAACAATGGCAGGACTGACATACCCAGAATCATAGACAATAATCTAAAAGAAATTCTAAAAGAAGAATATTTAATGTCAAAAGAAACCATGAAAGGAACAGCTGCCATACAGCAAGGAAAGGACGATATGAAAAGAAAAGGCATTTTCTTCTTTGAAAGAATCAAACAGGAATCTTGGAATAAAAGTTTCAAAGGACAGGTTAAACATTAGATTATCCACAGAAGTATGGAAAATAGTAAACTGAAAGACATATGTGACGAAAACACAATATATAGTAGAGCCAAAAAAAAAAAAGGAAAATGTGAAAAAGAACCACTAAAGGAAATGTTTCAGCAAGAAGTAAATTAAACTCCAATGGGAAGAGCAGGATGCAAGGAGCAAAGATGAGCCAAAAACAACAATAACAATAAAACAAACTAGCAAAAAAAATAGCAAAGAAAATGGAAGGGGAAGCCTGAGTTTAAGCATTCTAAGGTCTTTGTTTTCTTCAGAAGGAGGAAAGATATTAAGTTTAGAATTTTTTGATGTTTGCAAATAATATTTGTTAATTCTGGGTGGCACAATAATTATGTTTTTATTATATCATTCTCTGTGCTTCTCTATGTTTGAAATATTTAACAACTGTTTTAGATTACACCTCTTCCGGATTGTCCACATAGAATTACTTCTTTCTTCCTCTGAATTCGCAAAGCACTTTATCTCTACCTCTCTTCTACGTACCATGGCTACTTAAAAATGTTATACATTGCCCACTAGATAAGTTTCTTGATAGCAATATAAATATTTATTTGCCATCATTTAAAAAAATCATCCTAACTTCTAATCAGAAAATGCAGAATTTTAAAAACTAAATTAGGCTCTGATTAGTTAAGATATAGCTCTAAAGTGCAGCCATGATAAGAGTTGGCAAATAAAAATAAGATATGAAAACAATTATCACCACAAATTATGAAGCTCTGTCAAAAGATGAAAGAGGTCTGAATGAATGGTAGGTTATACCTCAGGGTATCCAATCTTTTGGCTTCTCTGAGCCACATTGGAAGAAAAATTGTATTGGGTCACACAGAAAATACACTAACACTAACGATAGCTGATTAGCTAAAAACAAAACAAAACAAAAAGTCATAATGTTTTAAGAAAGTTTGGAAATTTCTGTTGGGCTGCATTCAAAGCTGTCGTGGGCTGTATGTGCCCTGTGGGCCACGGGTTGAACAAGCTTGAGTATGTATCAGTCACTGGGGTGGACAAGAGGTTTTCCTGGAAATTAGAAAATGCCTATAATAATAAAATGCCTATAATTAAAAAAGGGTATACAGTGGAAAATGACTTTACTTAAAATATAAATACCTGTATTTTCTCATTGAGTATATTTGAAAATTGTATCGGGTAGTTCCAAGATGGCCGAAAAGGAACAGCTCCAGGCTACAGCTCCCAGCATGAGCGACACAGAAGATGGGTGATTTCTGCATTTCCAATTGAGGTACCGGGTTCATCTCACTGGGGCATGTCGGATAGTGGGTGCAGGACAGTGGGTGCAGCCCACTGAGCAAGAGCCGAAGCAGGGCGAGGCATCGCCTCCCCCGGGAAATGCAAGGGGGAAGGGAATTCCCTTTCCTAGCCAAGGAAAACCGTGACACACACCTGGAGAATTGGGTCACTCCCACCCTAATACTACACTTTACCAAGGGTCTTAGCAAACGGCACACCAGGAGATTATATCCTGCGCCTGGCTCGGAGGGTCCCACACCCAAGGAACCTCCCTCATTACTAACTAGCACAGCAGGCTGAGATCTAACTGCAAGGCAGCAGTGAGGCTGGGGAAGGGGCGTCCGCCATTTCTGAGGCTTGAGTAGATAAACAAAGTGGCCAGGAAGCTCGAACTGGGTGGAGCCCACAGCAGCTCAAGGAGGCCTGTCTGCCTCTGTAGACTCCACTTCTGGGGACAGGGCATAGCCAAACAAAAGGCAGCAGAAACCTCTGCAGATTTAAATGTCCCTATCTGACAGCTTTGAAGAGAGTAGTGGTTCTCCCAGCACGGAGTCTGAGATCTGAGAACAGACCGACTGCATGCTCAAGTGGGTCCCTGACCCCTGAGTAGCCTAACGGGGAGTCACCCCCGACGAGGGGCAGACTGACACTTCACACCTCACATGCCCAGGTACCCCTCTGAGACGAAGCTTCCAGAGGAAGCATCAGGCAGCAACATTTGCTGTTCAGCAATATTCACTCTTCTGCAGCGTCTGCTGCTGATACCCAGGCAAACAGTGTCTGGAGTGGACCTCGAACAAACTCCAACAGACCTGTAGCTGAGGGTCCTGACTATTAGAAGGAAAACTAACAAACAAAAAGGACATGCACACCAAAACCCCATCTGTACGTCACCATCATCAAAGACCAAAGGTAGATAAAACCACAAACATGGGGAAAAAACAGAGCAGAAAAGCTGAAAATTCTAAAAATCAGAGTGCCTCTCCCGCTCCAAAGGAACACAGCTCCTCACTAGCAACGGAACAAAGATGGATGGAGAATGACTTTGACGAGTTGAGAGAATAAGGCTTCAGACGATCAAACTTCCCCAAGCTAAAGGAGGAAGTTCGAACCCATCGCAAAGAAGCTAAAAACCTTGAAAAAAGATTTGACAAATGATAAACTAGAATAACCAATGTAGAGGAGTTCTTAAATGACCTGATGGAGCTGAAAATCATAAAATGAGAACTATGTGACAAATGCACAAACTTCAGTAACCAACTCGATCAACTGGAAGAAAGGGTATCAGTGATTGAAGATCAAATGAATGAAAGGAAGCAAGAAGAGAAGTTTAGAGAAAAAAGAGTTAAAAGAAATGAACAAAGCCTCCAAAAAATATGGGACTATGTGAAAAGACCAAATCTACATCTGATTGGTGTACCTGAAAGTGATGGGGAGAATGGAACCAATTTGGAAAACACTCTGGAGGATATTATCCAGGAGAACTTCCCCAGCCTAGCAAGGCAGGCCAACATTCAAATTCAGGAAATAAGGAGAATGCCACAAAGATACTCCTCAAGAAGAGCAACTCCAAGACACATAATTGTCAGATTCACCAAAGCTGAAATTAAGGAAAAAATGTTAAGGGCAGCCAGAGAGAAAAGTCAGGTTACCCACAAAGGAAAGCCCACCAGACTAACAGCGGAACTCTCAGCAGAAACTCTACAAGCCAGAAGAGAGTGGGGGCCAATACTCAACATTCTTAAATAAAAGAATTTTCAACCCAGAATTTCATATCCAGCCAACCTAAGTTTCATAAGTGAAGGAGAAATAAAATCCTTTACAGACAAGCAAATGCTGAGAGATTTTCACTACCAGGCCTACCCTACAAGAGCTCCTGAAGAAAGCACTAAACATGGAAAGGAACAATCAGTACCAGTCAAAGCAAAAACATGCCAAATTCTAAAGACCATCGATGCTAGGAAGAAACTGCATCAGCTAAGGAGCAAAAAAACCAGCTAACATCATAATGACAGGATCAAGTTAACACATAACAATATTAACCTTTAAATGTAAATGGGCTAAATGCTCCAATTAAAAGACAGACTGGCAAATTGGATAAAGAGTCAAGACCCATCAGGGTGCTGCACTCAGGAGACCCATCTCATGTGAAGAGACACACATGGGCTCAAAATAAAGGGATGGAGGAAGATCTACCAAGCAAATGGAAAACAAAAAAAGGCAGGAGTTGCAATCCTAGTCTCTGATAAAACAGACTTTAAACCAACAACGATCAGAAGAGACAAAGAAGACCATTACATAATGGTAAAGGGATCAATTCAACAAGAAGAGCTAACTATCCTAAATATATATGCTCCCAATACAGTAGCATCCAGATTCATAAAGCAAGTCCTTAGAGACTTACAAAGAGACTTAGACTCCCACACAATAATAATGGGAGACTTTAACACCCCACTGTCAACATTAGACAGATCAACAAGACAGAAAGTTAATAGGGATATCCAGGAGTTGAACTCAACTCTGCACCAAACGAACCTAATAGACATCTACACAACTCTCTACCACAAACCAACGGAAGAGACATTCTTCTCAGCACCACATCGCACTTACTCCAAAACTGACCACATAGTTGGAAGTAAAGCACTCCTCAGCAAATGTAAAACAACAGAAATTATAACAAACTGTCTCTCAGACCACAGTGCAATCAAACTAGAACTCAGGATTAAGAAACTCACTCAAAACCACTCAACTATATGGAAGCTACACAATGTGCTCCTCAATGACTACTGGGTACATAACAAAACGAAAGCATAAATACGGATGTTCTTTGAAACCAATAAGAACAAAGATACAATATGCCAGAATCTCTGGGACACATTTAAAGCAGTGTGTAGAGGGAAATTTATAGCACTAAATGCCCACAAGAGAAAGCAGAAAAGATCTAAAATTGACACCCTAACATCACAATTAAAAGAACTAGAGAAGCAAGAGCAAACACATTCAAAAGCTAGCAGAAGGCAAGAAATAACTAAGACCAGAGCAGAACTGAAGGAGATAGAGATACAAAAAACCCTTCAAAAAGAAAAGTCAATGAATCCAGGAGCTGTTTTTGGAAAAGATCAACAAAAGTGATAGACCGCTAGCAAGACTAATAAAGAAGAAAAGAGAGAAGAATCAAATAGATGCAACAAAAAAATGATAAAGAGGATATCACCACCAACCCCACAGAAATACAAACTACCATCAGAGAATACTATAAACACCTCTAGGCAAACAAACTAGAAAACCCAGAAGAAATCGATAAATTCCTGGACACATACACTCTCCCAAGACTAAACAAGGAAGAAGTTGAATCCCTGAATAGACCAATAACAGGCTCTGAAATTGAGGCAATAATCAAGCCTACCAAGCAAAGAAAGTCCAGGACCATACGGATTCACAGCCAAATTCTACTAGAGGTACAAGGTCCTAGGAGCTGGTACCGTTCCTTCTGAAACTATTCCAATCAATAGAAAAAGAGGGAATCCTCCCTAACTCATTTTATGAGGCCAACATCATCCTGATACTAAAGCCTGGCAGAGACACAACAAAAAAAAGGGAATTTTAGACCAATATCCCTGATGAACATCGATCCAAAAATCCGCAATAAAATACTGGCAAACAGAATCCAGCATGATCAAGTGGGCTTCATCCCTGGGATGCAAGGCTGGTTCAATATACACAATCAATAAACGTAATCCAACATATAAAGAGAACCAAAGACAAAAAACACATGATTATCTCAATAGATGCAGAAAAGGCCTTTGAGAAAATTCAACACAATTCATGCTAAAAACTCTCAATGAAGTCAGTATTGATGGAACGTATCTCAAAATAATAAAAACTATTTATGACACACCCACAGCCAATATCATACTGAATGGACAAAAACTGGAAGCATTCCCTTTGAAAACTGGCACAAGACAGGGATGCCCTCTCTCACCACTCCTATTCAACAGTGTTGGAAGTTCTGGCAAGGGCAATCAGGCAAGAGAAAGAAATAAAGGGTATTCAATTAGGAAAAGAGGAGGTCAAACTGTCCCTGTTTGCAGATGACATGATTGTATATTTAGAAAACCCCATTGTCTCAGTCCAAAATCTCCCTAAGCTGATAAGCAACTTCAGCAAAGTCTCAGGATACAAAATTAATGTGCAAAAATCACAAGTATTCCTATACACCAATAACAGACAAACAGCCAAATCATGAGTGAACTCCCATTCGCAATTGCTTCAAAGAGAATAAAATACCTAGAAATCCAACTTACAAGGGATGTGAAGAACCTCTTCAAGGAGAACTACAAACCACTGCTCAGTGAAATAAAAGAGGACACAAACAAATGGAAGAACATTCCATGCTCATGGATAGGAAGAATCAATATCGTGAAAACGGCCATACTGCCCAAGGTAATTTATAGATTCAATGCCACTCCCATTAAGCTGCCAATGACTTTCTTCACAGAATTGGAAAAAACTACTTTAAAGTTCATATGGAACCAAAAAAGAGCCCGCATTGCCAAGACAATCCTAAGCCAAAAGGACAAAGCTGGAGGCATCACACTACCTGACGTCAAACTATACTACAAGGCTACAGTAACCAAAACAGCATGGTACTGGTACCAAAACAGAGATATAGACCAAAGGAACAGAACAGAGCCCTCAGAAATAATATCACACATCTACAACCATCTGATCTTTGACAAACCTGACAAAAACAAGAAATGGGGAAAGGATTCCCTATTTAATAAACGTTGCTGGGAAAACTGGCTAGCCATATGCAGAAAGCTGAAATTGGACCCCTTCCTTAAACCTTATACAAAAATTAATTCAAGATGGATTAGAGACTTAAATGTTAGACCTAAAACCATAAAAGCCCTAGAAGAAAACCTGGGCAATACCATTCGGGACATAGGCATGGGCAAGGACTTCATGTCTAAAACACCAAAAAGAATGGCAACAAAAGCCAAAATTGACAAATGGGATCTAATTAAACTAAAGAGCTTCTGCACGGCAAAAGAAACTACCATCAGAGTGAACAGGCAACCTACAGAGTGGGAGAAAATTTTTGCAATCTACTCATCTGACAAAGGGCTAATATCCAGGACCTACGAAGAACTCAAACAAATTTATAAGAAAAAAACAAACAACCCCATCAAAAAGTGGGCAAAGGATATGAACAGACACTTCTCAAATGAAGACATTTATGCAGCCAACAGACACATGAAAAAATGCTCATCATCACACACCATCAGAGAAATGCAAATCAAAACCACAATGAGATACCATCTCACACCATTTAGAATGGCGATCATGAAAAAGTTAGGAAACAACAGGTGCTGGAGAGGATGTGGAGAAATAGGAATGCTTTTACATTGTTAGTGGGACTGTAAACTAGTTCAACCATTGTGGAAGACAGTGTGGTGATTCCTCAAGGATCTAGAACTAGAAATACCATTTGACCCAACCATCCCATTACTGGGTATATACCCAAAGGATTATAAATCATGCTGCTAGAAAGACACATGCGCACGTATGCTTATTGTGGCACTATTCACAATAGCAAAGACTTGGAAACAACCCAAATGTCCATCAGTGACAGACTGGATGAAGAAAATGTGGTACATATACACCATGGAATACTATGCAGCCATAAAAAAGGATGAGTTCGTGTCCTTTGCAGGGGCATGGATGTAGCTGGAAACCATCATTCTCAGCAAACTATCGCAAGAACAGAAAACCAAACACCGCATGTTCTCACTCATAGGTGGGAATTAAACAACAAAATCACTTTGACATAGGAAGGGGAACTTTACACACCGGGGACTGTTGTGGGGTGGGAGGAGGGGGGAGGGATAGCATTAGGAGATATACCTAATGTAAATGATGAGTTAATGGGTGCAGCACACCAACATGGCATATGTATACATATGTAACAAACCTGGACATTGTGCACATGTACCCTAGAACATAAAGTATAATTAAAAAAAAAAGAAAGTTGCTTTGAGATTTCAATTTATCCCATCTCATGTACTGAACTCTCAGTGTGTTAATCAATTTTATACTCAAAGATATATACTACAATAGAATACAACTATGAGTGCAAGGAAAAACAGAAAATTCAAACAGGACTAGACACATTCAAAGCTAGATATTTTTTAAGGTATTTATTTTTCCATTCAAAGCAACTTCTCCTCAAAAGCTCTATTTCATAAGCCAGAATCTGAATCATGTCAACAACTTAGATAAATCTCTAAAGCAAACAATAACAAGAAAAGACAAAGTCAACTGGATAAAACAACTGATGTTTTCTCTTAATTATGGAAAAATCCATTTTCCAGCCAGCAAAAATTGGTTCATAAAATATCTAAGTCAAAGGACTAGTGACTATAGCAGCAAAATCTGAAAAAGTTCCAAGAGTTCTGGTTTAATGTATAACAATTTCAAGTTTTTAAAAAACATTTTTAATATTTAGGCCCACAGAAAACTTGTACTTTCTTCCAAGAGTAAAACCACAGTATCACTTTGGAAAAAACATCACTTCAGGAAAAAAAAAAAACTATGCCCATTATCAGAAGTAATTTGCTAATGCAATCAGTGGTACCCAAAATGAAGCTTTTTGAAATACAATACTTTAACAGATTAGCCAGTTAGTTGGTTAAATATCATTTCGACCAAAAACTTCATGTGTAAAGAAAATATTTTCCTCTTGTTTTAAAAATTGTAGCATTATTTTCAGTATTCTGTTTTGCTTCCAGACTACATTTTTTGGCAATGCCTCGTAACTATGCACATCCTGGTATAATATTTTAAATAAGAACATGTTCTAATGAGTTACACATGACTTTTTTTCTAAAATCGTAAGTTTTAAAAGTTTAATTTTACAGAACCTGCTTCAGTACATTATAAAAATACTTTATAGTTAAAAATGTAGACTTCTTATTTCATCACTTTAAAAGGATAAAATAAAGAAAAAAGCCCTACTGTTTTCTTGAATTCTACTTTTGAGAGAAAAATTATTTCCACCTGTCATCCTAAAGTTCAAAACAGGCAACACAGTTTTCCTACACCAAGAACATGCTTTGGAGTGAACCTGCTACAATTAGTAAATAGGAAGTAAAGAAGAGGAAAAAATCCAAAGTTTATTGTTGATATATATTGTTCCTAATTGGACTCATCTGCAAAAACTAATTTTTTATGGAACTAAAAATAATTTTCAAAAAAAGTGAAATAAATATTAAGAGGATAAAAGTCCATCCTTCTTTAAAGATATATTTAAAATTTATCCTACATATGATTATTAAAAATAAATTTTAATACGAAAACAATTGGTTTAATTGGCAAGGCAGTTTATAGAAGATCACCTAGAAGACTCAAAACAAGGGCAGTTTCAGTTCAAATTCTACATTTAAATAAGCATTTTACATTGGCCTTTGGACAATGATTACATGTGACCAAGCTCTTCTATTAAACAATAATATTTATAAAAAAAATAAATAAATAAATAAATAAATAAATTTTAAATGCTTTGTAAAATAAATGAGAAGAATCATGTGCAAGGAGAATATAGTAAGGGAAGTAACAGAATTCTAAAACTGGAAGGAAACATTTGAAATCATCTTATGTTGCTGTTTCTTTAACAGATAAAATGGCTGATACCTAGATAGGCTAAAAAATTAATTTTCTTGAAAAGAATGCAACCATTGGCCAGGCGCTGTGGCTCATGCCTATAATCCCAGCACTTTGGGAGGCCAAGGCTGCCAGGCAGATCATGAGGTCAGGAGATCGAGACCATCCTGGCTAACAGGGTGAAACCCCGTCTCTACTAAAAATACAAAAAATCAGCCGGGCGAGGTGGCAGGCGCCTGTAGTCCCAGCTACTCAGGAGGCTGAGGCAGGAGAATGGCATAACCCAGGAGGCGGAGCTTGCAGTGAGCCGAGATTGCGCCACTGCACTCTAGCCTGGGCGACAGAGCAATGCTCTGTCTCAAAAAAAAAAAAAAAAAAAAGAAGAATCCAACTACTCAATTAACATATCTTGAACACTTACTATGTACCACTACTATGTTGGGTGCTAGATGAGAAGATAGTCGCTGTTTTCTAGGAGACAGAAGTCTAATAGGAAGAAAAACATAAAAATAAACCATTTCTAATAGTAAGAGAACTGGTCACCTGGAGAAGTCAGGAGAGTACAGAAAACATAATGAGTAAGTTGATATATGAAATGAAAATGATAATTTGCCAGGTAGGTAAAGAAACAAAGGGTTTTCTAGAAATGAGAAAACTCTACAATGACTCCAGGCCTGAGAGAATATGATGTATTTTCAGTGTCAAAGCCTGAGGGTCCTGTATGCCTTGAATATCTTTTTTTTTGTTTGTTTAGAGACAGGGTCTTGCTCTGTCACTTAGGCTGGTGTGCAGTGCCACGACCATAGCCTTGAACTCCTGGGCTCAACTGATTGTCCCATCTCAGTCTCCTGAGTAGATGAGACCACAGGCATGCACCACCATGTCCAGCTAATTTTTAAGTTTTTTGTAGAGACAGGGTCTTGCTTAGTTGTCCAAGGTGTTCTTGAACTCCTGGTCTCAAGAAATTCTCCTGCCTTGGCCTTGGTAAGCGCTGGGATTACAGGCGTGAGTCACCACACTCAGCCCCTTCAGTTTCTCTTAAAACAGATAATGGGGGCTCACAAAAAATGTTAGTAGGTGAATAATGCGATTGGGCTTGAATTTTGGAAATTTACCTTTGTAGAAAAGATAGACTGGAGAAAGAGAGGGTACAAAAGGAAGCAAAGAGAAAAGATTATGAGGGCCTCTATGGGGCTACAGCTCTACAGGCCTTAATTGTTCAATTATATGACACAGCAACAAGAACAAATCTTTCCACCTGTCATCCCAGGTCTGGAGCCTAGAAGATTCACTGAGGTAGGAAGTTTCACTAAATTAATAGACTTTAACAATGAAGGTAAGTTCCATTTGGAGCATAAAGAACTGAGTGAAGTACTGGTCAGACACACAGGTAGAATGACAGAAATGTCCAGGATCCATCTGGAAATCTGATTTTCAAACTAATAAAAATTAAATATAGGCTTGCAATTTAACATAATTTTTATTTTTCAGATACAGTCTCACTCTGTTGCCCAGGCTGGCACAATCTTGGCTTACTGCAACCTCTGTCTCCCGGGTTCAAGCGATTCTCCTGCCTCAGTCTCCAGAGTAGCCAGGATTATAGGGACACGTCACTATGCCTGGCTAATTTTTGTGTTTTTAGTAGAGAAGGGGTTTCACCATGTTGGTCAGGCTTGTCTCAAACTCCTGACTTCAGAAGATCCACCCACCTTGGCCTCCCAAAAGTGCTGGGATTACAGGTGTGAGTCACCGTGCCTGGCCAATTTAACATAAATTATTGTACCTTTTTAACTGTTTTCTCAGAGCCCTTGTTCTGAGCAAATACCTTTGGAGCACTATGGGGTTAGAATTGGGAGGGAGGTCCAAATTATCAGGGCTCTGGACCTGTCACTCCCACTGTAACAGAGAGAGTTCTGCTTTCGACTATTTTATATGTTGGGGTCCTAGGAAGATGCTGTTTTTTAAAAAAAAAATTGTGTTCCTTTAAAAAGTCTGAAAACAATTTGCTATGTACTGAATTGTGTTACCCCTACCCTTAAAATTCTTCTGTTGAAGTCCCTACTCTCAATGTGATAGTATTTGGAAATGGGGCCTTTGTGAGGCATTCAGGCTTACATGAATTCATGAGGGTAGAGCCTTCATGACTATATTAATGCCCATATAAGAACAGATACCAGAGAACAAACTTGCTGTCTCTCTGTCATGTGAGGACACAGACAGAAGGCCAGTAAGAGAGCCCTCGCCAGCAACCAAATTAGCCAGGACTTCTCAGACTCCAGAATTATGAGAAAGACTTCTATTATTTAAGCCACTGAGTCTGTGGCATTTTGTTACAGCAGTTGAAGCAGACAAATAGACTATTACCATATAGCTTTAGAATCAAACATTTGATGTTAAATCCTGTTCAGCATTGTTATAAATTATCAGGAACAATATACTAGAAGTACCTACAAAAGAGCCTACCATACACACAGGTACTCAATAAGTGATAGCGAATGAGAACAAAAGGTCAAGGAACAACTTCACATAATAACTTTAGCAGAAGAAGAACTGGCCAAAAGGATTCAGAAGAAATCAGAAGAAGGGAAAAAAAAAAAAAAAAAAACCAAAAAAAAAAGGAAGTAGTGTCATAAAGCAAATGAAAGATGGTTTGAAGAATAAGAGAATTGTTCGATAGAAGGGTAAAATAAGAAAAGGACCACAAGTTACCCATCAAATTTTGTAATTAGCAAGTCAATTGTGAATCAGCAAAATCAGATTCTAAGTAAAAGCCAAATTCCACTAGGTTTGGTGGATGAATCAGAAATAAGGAAGTAGAGAGAGCAAGCATAAGACTTTTTCCAATGGTTTTTCATTGAATATGGAAGAAAGGGCAGTAGTCAGAGGAAGATTTAGGGTTAATGAAGCGACCACGTGGTTTTAAGATGGAAATTTGAATATGTTCGTGTAGTAAAGGAAACATTTCAACAGAGAGAAGATGATCTCAATCTGAAAGAGGGAGGGAGACCAATCTGATGGTCTAATATCCCTGAGTTGAATTAAAAGTAGGCCATGGAACACAGGTGGTGGGACTGGTCTCAAATGCAGGACAGGCCTTTCTGCCAATAAGAATGCACAGAAGGAGTCAGCAATGTGTACAAGTATGGATGAGTTTATAGTCAGAGTATGGCTCTGGAGAGAACGTATTCATACATACATTTTCTCTGTGTAGCATGTTGAAAAGTTAGCTGCTGAGTGTAAAAAGGGGAAAGTGGGAGTGGGAGATTTGGGAAACTGATGATGTGGGAAAGCCACTGTGGGATGTGAGAGAAGAAGTCACCTTATCTGTGTGCAATATGATAGCTGAATGGCACCAATCTGTTGTTTATGGGATCTTCTCCAGCTTCTCTCGGCAGAACTAATTTAACAATTCATACCTTTTTTTAAATTTCTAATTATTCTTTGTATTCAAATGTTACATATGGTCACCATATAATGAAAACACTAAAAATACTAATGTGTTGAATATAATTAAAACACTAAAAATACTAATGAAAAAAATACTAATAAGGAAGAAAAGATGCGATTACAAAGGAATTTTAGAAAGTGCCCCCAATGGCCTAAGCCCTTCTCTCATGTTACAGAGAAAAATGACCAAAGATTTATTCAACTTTGAGACTGGGCCCATATTGTAAAACAATTCCTATAAGGAATCTATTTTGTATTCAAATTTATTCCAAAGAAAAACAAAGAAAATACATAGTTAGAATTCCTTTATATAAAGATGCTCTATTTTTTTTTTTCTGGCAAAAGGCTCTGGATAGAGATAAAATTACCTGACTCCCCTCTTACATAATAAAAGGA
Organism: Trachypithecus francoisi; assembly: GCF_009764315.1. Taxonomy (NCBI): domain Eukaryota; kingdom Metazoa; phylum Chordata; class Mammalia; order Primates; family Cercopithecidae; genus Trachypithecus; species Trachypithecus francoisi. The sequence goes on from NW_022681468.1 coordinate 44,241,790, forward strand.
TTATCATGACACATTACAGACTCAAAAGATGGATTTAGAAAAAAAACTGAAAGTGCTGTCAGTGTCTCAAAAAAGCATTTTGGGACACAATAGGAAGCTATAGGTTTGGAAATATTCTTAACCCCTGAAGTATACCTTGAACAAGAAAGTATACTACTAAGCTTTGAGTGAAAAGTACTTGAGCCTACATGATCATGGTAAGTGGTTCTTAGCAGCTTTGAAACTGATTCAGGTCTTCACATTAGCTGCTTAATTGCACTGACTGAATTTTTCATTAGCTGATGAAATATTTTATTAGCTTTGGGAAACTGCTATAGTCATATTTACAGTAAGAATTTTCTAAACATTTATTTCCTTGGGGCAAAGATTTAACACTTTTTAAGAGCTACGTTTGCATGAAAACTCCTTGAGTCCTCTCCTCATTATTTGTACATCTATGAATAGTTCAGACAATAAAATGAAATAAAAATTAAAACCAGAGATAATTTATCCTAGCAAATTAAAGTGAAACTAAAGTGCCTAGCTTACCAAAACCTTGACAATTTGAAGTTTTATAAGTTTATGAAATTTTGTAATTCTTAAGGAATCAGAAGAAAATAACCTTTTATGCTAGTAGAAACCAATATCCTGCAAACTTAAAAAATGGTCACATGTTGGCTAAGTTAGTGAAACATTTTGAATGCTACCTAGACAAGAAACTACAGCTCTCACATTTAATATTTTAAAAATAATATGCCCGAATCAACATTTCTCATTTAGACCATATTGACATATCATACTATTCCCTACTAAATATTTTTTCCATATATATTCCATTTTCTTGGACTAGATGTCAGATTCACAAGATAATTTTCAATTAAAGTCTGAAAATATAAATCCATTATAAATATTATAATACATTAATATGATCAATGCCTTAACTATCCCTATCTCTAAATGTCTTCTGTCAAGGAGTTACAAGTGAATATATATGAAATTCATATATTTAATAAGCTCTAATACATTCATACATCAGTGGGGGAGTCCTGCAAGAGGATGGCAAAGTATGTTATGGAATAATTCTGTATTTCTACATAAAATAACATTATATACAACAATCAAGACAATAAAGTGTCAATTATTAAAGTATAGCAATAAATATGTAATAAGAATGTTATGACACTACCAGAGGACAATATAGACAGCATGTTTAGTGAAACATAAAAGGAATATAAGGATTTTTTTTTCCATAAAGTATATCATACCTTTAATTTTTCTTTGTTTTTTTTTTTTTTCTTTTGAGACAGAGTTTTGCTCTGTTGCCCACGTTGGAGTGCAATGGTGGGATCTCGGCTCACTGCAAGCTCTGTCTCCCGGGTTCAAGCAATTCTCCTGCCTCAGCCTCCAGAACAGCTGGGATTATAGGCACACACCATCCTGCCCAGCTAATTTTTGTATTTTTTCTAGAGGCGGAGTTTCACCATGTTGGCCAGGCTGGTCTCAAACTCCTGACCTCAGGTGATCCGCCCACCTTGGGCTCTCAATGTGCCGGGATTACACGTGTGACCCACCACACCCAGTCTAATTTGTATATAAGGAGGTTTTTAACTAACAAAAGCAACAACATATTGTAATTAAAAGCTAATTTCATACAAATATGCCTAGAGCCCATCTTATTCCTATTGTGTTTTTTTCCTCCAAAATGGCAACACTTTCAGATGGCTGACAGTATCTTTGGGTCTTGTGCCTGGAACATGGAAATTCATATCAGTATAAGGAAAACAAGATTAAGAATGATCTCTAAGACACAGAAAACTCAGTACAGCTTTTTAATCAATTTGTGCTTTAATACACTAGGTACAAAAGTATATGAATGTAATTGGCAATGTTTAAACTGCTATTTGATTGCAAACGATTGAAAGAAGTTTGATGATATGGGTTTTCCCCTAGCTTGCTCCCTTTTCTTTCTTTGCTCAAGGGCAATCATTTCAGATTGCAGTAATCCAAAAACTACCTATGTTCTGCTGTGCCTATATTTTGTTGATAAAATATGTGGAATAGAGAAAAGATTCACAAAGTTCCCAGTTTAATTTATTTCTATATAATGGTTCTTGATGACTCATATTTCAGCAACAAAAGAAAATAAGTCACTGATGGGATGTCACATCAATATATTAGATATTTAGATTAGCTTTATGAAATACTTTCCTATTTATTTTCTTATTTGATCTTCATAAGAATCTAGTGAAGGAGGAAAAAGTAAAGGAGAGTATGTTCAAATTACAAAGAGCAAGCCAAGGCTCAGAAAAGTAAGTGATTTGCCCAAGATACTCTCACCTCTGCCTACCAGAAGAGGGTAATAGAAGTATATAGAAGTATGAATAAAACTGTTTGTAAAGGGATTACAGAATGGCAGTCAGGGAAACACAAATAGATTACAAAAGTAAATCAAGGGAAGGGAGAAATAGGGGAGTTACTAATCACTGGACATAAAGTTTCAGTTAAGCAAGATGAGTAAGTTCTAGAGATCTGCTGTACATTGTTCTTACAGACAACAATACTGCATTGCACACTTCAAACGTTAAGAAGGCAGGAAGATCACATGTTAAAGTGTTCTTACCATAGCGCAAATTTTTTTTAAGTAAATGAGGGGGCAAGGTATCAGAAAATGGTGAAGAAGACTCTGAGCTCCCATCCTGCCACAGAAACATTAAAAAACAAGCAGAAACTGCCAGAGTTCTGGAAAATAGCTAAAGGTTTACAGCAACCAAAAAAGTACTGAATTAAGAAAAAGGCAACTTAAAAATGGTAGGGCCAGGTGCAGTGGTGCATGCCTGTAGTCCCATCTACTCAGGAGGCTGAGGTGGGAAAATCACTTGAGTCCAGTTTAAGTCCAGCCTGGGCAACATAGTGAGATCCTGTCTCTTAAAAACAAAACAAAACAGAAAAACAAAAAATAAAACAACAACAACAACAAAAAAAAAAGATGAGAAAGCTTTGTGGTATTCTTATTTGTCCTTGCTCCATACTCTCCCCAGCTTGGCAGTCCACATTCCTAGTGTGGGGACGATGGTCCCTGGCTCCAGAGGGATCAGAGCAGATACCATTAGTAAATTACTCTGTTTGTTCTAAAGCCTGGGAGAAAAAGTTGGGAGGAAAATATACATTTTTCTCAAGTGCACATGGAATACTCTCAAAGACACAGCAAATGTTAGAACACAAAACAAGTCTCAATAAATTTTTAAAGACTGGCAGCATACAAAGCATCTTTTCTGATCACAGTGGAATGAAGCTTGAAATCAGTAAAGAAGAAAACTAGAAAATTCATAAATATGTAGAAATTAAATAACACACTCTTAAGCAATGGGTCAAAAAAGATATCGCAAGGGAAATTAGAAAATACTTGAGATGAATAAAAAAAAAGACAATATAACAAAACTTACAGGATGTTGTAAAGGTAGTTGTTAGAGGAAAAAATATAGCAGTTAATGCCTACATTAAAAAAGCAGAAAGGGCCCGGCACAGTGGCTTACACCTGTAATCCCAGCACTTTGGGAAGCCAAGGCAAGAGGATTATGTAAGTCCAGAAGTTCACGACCAGCCTGGGCAACATAATGAGACCTTGTCTCTACAAAAGAAAATTTTTAATTAGCCAGACGTGGTGGCCCACCTGTAGTCTCAGCTACCCAGGAGGCTGAGGTGGGAGGATCTCCTGAGGCTGGGAGGTTGAGGCTGCAATGATCTAATTGTAGCACTGCACTCCAGGTGGGGTCACAGAGTGAGACCAGTCTCAAGAAAAAAAGGAACAAGAAGAAGGGGGAAGAGGGAGGATGATGGAGAAGGATGGAGGAGGAAAAAGGAGAAAGGAGGAGGGACGAAGGAAGAAGGAGAGAGGAGGGAGGGAACAAGAGAAGAAGAAAGAAGAGGAGAAGGAGAAGAGGGAGGGGGAGGAAGGAAGGAAGAAGAAAAAGGAAGAAGGAGGAATAAGAGGAAGAAGGAAGAAGAAGGATGAGGAGGAAGAAGGAAGAAAGAAGAAGGAAGAAGAAGAACCACTACCACCTCTCCAATCAATAACCTAATGCTACATATTAAGGAATTAGGAAATCTAAACTAAGCCCACAGCTAGCAAAAGAAATAATAAAGTCTAAACATAAATGAAGTAGAGAACAGAATAGGGAGAATCAATGAAACCAAAAGTTGGTTCTTTGAAAAGATCAACAAAATTGACAAGACTTATGCACAACTACCGTGACCCTGTAATTCTACTTCTTCGTATATTTCCAAAAGAAAAGAAAAGTATTGAAATAAGTACATGTACAAGCATATTTATAACAGCATTATTCACAATAGCCAAATCATATAAATACCCAAATGTCCATCAGTAAATGAATGGACAAATTGTGGTATATCCATACAATGAAATATTATTTGGCCCTAAAAAGGAATAAAGTGCTGATGAATGCTTCCACATAGATGAACCTTGAAAACATTATGCTACATGAAAGGAGCCAGTCACAAAAGAACACATATTGTGTGATTCTATTTATATAACATATCCAGAATAAATCCACAGTGACAGAAAGCAGAGTGGGGTAAATAGGAAGATACTACTTAATGGGTAAAGGGTTTTACTTTGGAATGACAGAAATGTTTTGGAATTAGACAGAGGTGGTAGTTGCACACCTTTGTGAATGTACTAAAAGCTATGAATGGTTAAGTGTATGTTAATGAATTTAATCTCAATATATAATTTAAAAAGAAAAAATGAATGAAAGTGTATTTTTATCTCAAATAAGGAATTCAGGGTCCCCTCAAAACATACCAGACTTCAAGACTTGGCATTACACATTTGTTTAAAAAGATACCTTACAATAATGAAGTAAAACCTTGAGGCAATACTTAAGGGATTCATTAGCTCAGGGAAAAGTACTGAACAGCAGGACAGAAAGAGGAGAAGCAGAGGAGGAAAAAAACTTACTGCTATGACTGGTTAAGTCCCAGGTGAAAAGCCTGAGTTCCTAAAACCTCGTTGATGTGGCAGTAAAGGGCTGACCACACTGACTTGTGTCTCAGACTATGTAACACTAAGGTTTCAAACTGGAAAGAGATGGCACGCTTTACCTAAGATAACCTGAGGAAGGCTGACTTACAAGACTATTTACAGAAGTGAAGGTATAGAGAAATACAAGGGATAGTTCAGTAATCTAGGGTAACAGTAGCAGGATTACCACCTTATGGCAAAAGAAACAAGTGCAATTCTGAGAACTCAAAAAAAGCATTTAGAGAGGGTTGTCTTGAAAAGAACAGTGACTCTGAGGGACACAACCAGAATATGGTAACCTGGTGTGAAACCAAATACCCTTGTCTCATTTCCCTCCCTCTCTGACTTCCTGCTGAGGTTGCCCCTTGCCCACCTCTAACCCAACCTGGAAATCAAAAGGCAAAGGAGTCTTTGATACAGCATATAAAACTGAATATTCCAGGGTATACAGCAGGATAAAGAACAGACAAGAGTGAATCTGGGGGTGCTAACAAAAGATATCTATCATGAAAAGTACTGTCAAGTCCTACATCCCATTCCCACATCATCAATCAACAATCACAATTATTAAGTCAGTTATAGGAGAACAAAGAGAATAAGTCTGTTTACCTTGGATTTGCAGAAGGGGCTTTTCGCAATCTACATGGAAATAGATTTCCCACACAATGCAATTAGTAATATAAAATTTATTCTTAAGATTTCCAAGACAATTTATATCACAGTAAATCTTTCTTTTATCTGCAAATCACTTCCATACAAAAGGACGAAAGAAACTTACGGTCTCTGATAAGGAAGGGCACCTGGCTGACCCTTCGTCATTTTCTTCAGGGTAAGAATCAGTTAACTGTCTATTTTCTTAACATTGCAAAACTGGAAACATTCTACCTCCTTCAGTAGTTAATATATTCTGATCTGCTCACATTCCTAGTCCAAATCACCAGATATACTAAATCATTAATTATAGAAATGCTAGGAACAACTGTAAAATAAGCATTTTAATACCCTTCCATAGTTTCTGGAACAACACTGCAGTTCTAGTTAGAAACCTATAAAGTGGGGGCGGAGCAAGATGGCCGAATAGGAACAGCTCCAGTCTCCAACTCCCAGCGCGAGCGACACAGAAGACCGGTGATTTCTGCATTTTCAACTGAGGTACTGGGGTCATCTCACTAGGGAGTGCCAGACAATCGGTGCTGGTCAGCTGCTGCAGCCCGACCAGCGAGAGCTGAAGCAGGGCGAGGCATCGCCTCACCTGGGAAGCGCAAGGGGGAAGGGAATCCCTTTTCCTAGCCAGGGGAACTGAGACACACAACACCTGGAAAATCGGGTAACTCCCACCCCAATATTGCGCTTTAAGCAAACGGGGACACCAGGAGAATATATCCCACACCTGGCTGGGAGGGTTCCACGCCCACGGAGCCTCCCTCATTGCTAACACAGCAGTCTGCCGCAATCTAACCACAAGGCAGCAGTGAGGCTAGGGGAGGGGCGCCCGCCATTGCTGAGGCTTAAGTAGGTAAACAAAGCCACTGGGAAGCTCGAACTGGGTGGAGCTCACAGCAGCTCAAGGAAATCTGCCTGTCTCTGTAGACTCCACCTCTGGGGACAGGGCACAGACAAATAACAACAACAAAAAAGCAGCAGAACCTCTGCAGACGCAAATGACTCTGTCTGACAGCTTTGCAGAGAGCAGTGGATCTCCCAACACGGAGTTTGAGATCTGAGAAGGGACAGACTGCCTGCTCAAGTGGGTCCCTGACCCCTGAGTAGCCTAACTGGGAGACATCCCCCACTAGGGGCAGTCTGACACCCCACACCTCACAGGGTGGAGTACACCCCTGGGAGGAAGCTGCCAAAGTAAGAATCAGACAGGTACACTCGCTGTTCAGCAATATTCTATCTTCTGCAGCCTCTGCTGCTGATACCCAGGCAAACAGGGTCTGGAGTGGACCTCAAGCAATCTCCAACAGACCTACAGCTGAGGGCCCTGACTGTCAGAAGGAAAACTATCAAACAGGAAGAACACCTATACCAAAACCCCATCAGTACGTCACCATCATCAAAGACCAGAGGCAAATAAAACCACAAAGATGGGGAAAAAGCAGGGCAGAAAAGCTGGAAATTCAAAAAATAACAGTGCATCTCCCCCTCCAAAGGAACACAGCTCATCGCCAGCAACGGATCAAAGCTGGACGGAGAATGACTTTGACGAGATGAGAGAAGAAGGCTTCAGTCCATCAAACTTCTCAGAGCTAAAGGAGGAATTACGTACCCAGCACAAAGAAACTAAAAATCTTGAAAAAAGAGTGGAAGAATTGACAGCTAGACTAATTAATGCAGACAAGGTCATAAACGAAATGACAGAGATGAAAGCCATGACACGAGAAATACGTGACAAATGCACAAGCTTCAGTAACCGACTCGATCAACTGGAAGAAAGAGTAACAGCGATTGAGGACCAAATGAATGAAATGAAGCGAGAAGAGAAACCAAAAGAAAAAAGAAGAAAAAGAAATGAACAAAGCCTGCAAGAAGTATGGGATTATGTAAAAAGATCAAATCTATGTCTGATTGGGGTGCCTGAAAGTGAGGGGGAAAATGGAACCAAGTTGGAAAACACTCTTCAGGATAGCATCCAGGAGAACTTCCCCAACCTAGTAGGCAGGCCACATTCAAATTCAGGAAATACAGAGAACACCACAAAGATACTCCTCCAGAAGAGCAACTCCAAGACACATAATTGCCAGATTCACCAAAGTTGAAATGAAGGAAAAAATCTTAAGGGCAGCCAGAGAGAAAGGTCGGGTTACCCACAAAGGGAAGCCAATCAGAGTAACAGCAGATCTCTTGGCAGAAACTCTACAAGCCAGAAGAGAGTGGGGACCAATATTCAACGTTCTTTTTTTTTTTTTTTGAGGCGGAGTCTCGCTCTGTCGCCCGGACTGGAGTGCAGTGGCCGGATCTCAGCTCACTGCAAGCTCCGCCTCCCGGGTTCCGCCATTCTCCTGCCTCAGCCTCCCGAGTAGCTGGGACTACAGGCGCCCGCCACCTCGCCCGGCTAGTTTTTGTATTTTTAGTAGAGACGGGGTTTCACCGTATTAGCCAGGATGGTCTCGATCTCCTGACCTCGTGATCCGCCCGTCTCGGCCTCCCAAAGTGCTGGGATTACAGGCTTGAGCCACCGCGCCCGGCCTATTCAACGTTTTAAAGAAAAGAATTTTCAACCAGAATTTCATATCCAGCCAAACTAAGTTTCATCAGTGAAGGAGAAATAAAATCCTTTACAGATAAGTAAATGCTTAGAGATTTTGTCACCACCAGGCCTGCCTTACAAGAGACCCTGAAGGAAGCCCTAAACATGGAAAGGAACAACCGGTACCAGCCATTGCAAAAACATGCCAAAATGTAAAGACCATCGAGGCTAGGAAGAAACTGCATCAACTAACGAGCAAAATAACCAGTTAATATCATAATGGCAGGATCAAGTTCACACATAACAATATTAACCTTAAATGTAAATGGACTAAATGCTCCAATTAAAAGACACAGACTGGCAAACTGGATAAAGAGTCAAGACCCATCAGTCTGCTGTATTCAGGAGACCCATCTCACATGCAGAGACATACATAGGCTCAAAATAAAGGGATGGAGGAAGATCTACCAAGCAAATGGAGAACAAAAAAAAGCAGGGGTTGCAATCCTAGTCTCTGATAAAACAGACTTTAAACCATCAAAGATCAAAAGAGACAAAGAAGGCCATTACATAATGGTAAAGGGATCAATTCAACAGGAAGAGCTAACTATCCTAAATATATATGCACCCAATACAGGAGCACCCAGATTCATAAAGCAAGTCCTTAGAGACTTACAAAGAGACTTAGACTCCCATACAATAATAATGGGAGACTTCAACACTCCACTGTCAACATTAGACAGATCAACGAGACAGAAAGTTAACAAGGATATCCAGGATTTGAACTCATCTCTGCACCAAGGACCTAATAGACATCTATAGAGCTCTCCACCCCAAATCAACAGAATATACATTCTTCTCAGCACCACATCGCACTTATTCCAAAATTGACCACATAATTGGAAGTAAAGCACTCCTCAGCAAATGTAAAAGAACAGGAATTATAACAAACTGTCTCTCAGACCACGGTGCAATCAAACTAGAACTCAGGACTAAGAAACTCAATCAAAACCACTCAACTACATGATAACTGAACAACCTGCTCCTGAATGACTACTGGGTACATAAAGAAATGAAGGCAGAAATAAAGATGTTCTTTGAAACCAATGAGAACAAAGATACAACATACCAGAATCTCTGGGACACATTTAAAGCAGTGTGTAGAGGGAAATTTATAGCACTAAATGCCCACAAGAGAAAGCAGGAAAGATCTAAAATTGACACTCTAACATCACAATTAAAAGAACTAGAGAGGCAAGAGCAAACACATTCAAAAGTTAGCAGAAGGCAAGAAATAACTAAGATCAGAGCAGAACTGAAGGAGATGGAGACACAAAAACCCTCCAAAAAATCAATGAATCCAGGAGTTGGTTTTTGAAAAGATCAACAAAATTGACAGACCACTAGCAAGACTAATAAAGAAGAAAAGAGAGAGGAATCAAATAGACGCAATAAAAAATGATAAAGGGGATATCACCACCGACCCCACAGAAATACAAACTACCATCAGAGAATACTATAAACACCTCTACGCAAATTAACTAGAAAATCTAGAAGAAATGGATAATTTCCTGGACACTTACACTCTCCCAAGACTAAACCAGGAAGAAGTTGAATCCCTGAATAGACCAATAGCAGGCTCTGAAATTGAGGCAATAATTAACAGCCTACACAAAAAAAAGTCCAGGACAGATGGATTCACAGCTGAATTCTACCAGAGGTACAAGGAGAGCTGGTACCATTCCTTCTGAAACTATTCCAATCAATAGAAAAAGAGGGAATCCTCCCTAACTCATTTTATGAGGCCAACATCATCCTGATACCAAAGCCTGGCAGAGACACAACAAAAAAAGAGAATTTTAGACCAATATCCCTGATGAACATGGATGCAAAAATCCTCAATAAAATACTGGCAAACCGGATTCAGCAGCACATCAAAAAGCTTATCCACCATGATCAAGTGGGCTTCATCCTGGGATGCAAGGCTGGTTCAACATTCGCAAATCAATGAACGTAACCAGCATATAAACAGAACCAAAGACAAGAACCACATGATTATCTCAATAGACGCAGAAAAGGCTTTTGACAAAATTCAACAGCCCTTCATGCTAAAAACGCTCAATAAATTCGGTATTGATGGAATGTACCTCAAAATAATAAGAGCTATTTATGACAAACCCACAGCTAATATCATACTGAATGCGCAAAAACTGGAACAATTCCCTTTGAAAACTGGCACAAGACAGGGATGCCCTCTCTCACCACTCCTATCCAACATAGTCTTGGAAGTTCTGGCTAGGGCAATCAGGCAAGAGAAAGAAATCAAGGGTATTCAGTTAGGAAAAGAAGAAGTCAAATTGTCCCTGTTTGCAGATGACATGATTGTATATTTAGAAAACCCCATTGTCTCAGCCCAGAATCTCCTTAAGCTGATAAGCAACTTTAGCAAAGTCTCAGGATACAAAATTAATGTGCAAAAATCACAAGCATTCTTATACATCAGTAACAGACAAACAGAGAGCCAAATCATGAATGAACTTCCATTCACAATTGCTTCAAAAAGAATAAAATACCTAGTAATCCAACTTACAAGGGATGTGAAGGACCTCTTCAAGGAGAACTACAAACAACTGCTCAGTGAAATAAAAGAGGACACAAACAAATGGAAGAACATACCATGCTCATGGATAGGAAGAATCAATATCGTGAAAATGGCCATACTGCCCAAGGTTATTTATAGATTCAATGCCATCCCCATCAAGCTACCAATGAGTTTCTTCACAGAATTGGAAAAAACGGCTTTAAAGTTCATATGGAACCAAAAAAGAGCCCACATTGCCAAGACAATCCTAAGTCAAAAGGACAAAGCTGGAGGCGTCACGCTACCTGACTTCAAACTATACTACAAGGCTACAGTAACCAAAACAGCATGGTACTGGTACCAAAACAGAGATATAGACCAAGGGAACAGAACAGAGTCCTCAGAAATAATACCACACTTCTACAGCCATCTGATCTTTGACAAACCTGAGAAAAATAAGAAATGGGGAAAGGATTCCCTATTTAATAAACGGTGCTGGGAAAATTGGCTAGCCATAAGTAGAAAGCTGAAACTGGATCCTTTCCTTACTCCTTATACGAAAATTAATTCAAGATGGATTAGAGACTTAAATGTTAGACCTAATACCATAAAAACCTAGAAGAAAACCTAGGTAGTACCATTCAGGACATAGGCATGGGCAAGGACTTCATGTCTAAAACACCAAAAGCAACGGCAGCAAAAGCCAAAATTGACAAATGGGATCTAATTAACTAAAGAGCTTCTGCACGGCAAAAGAAACTACCATCAGAGTGAACAGGCAACCTACAGAATGGAGAAAAATTTTTGCAATCTACTCATCTGACAAAGGGCTAATATCCAGAATCTACAAAGAACTCAAACAAATTACATCAAAAAAACAACAACCCCATCAAAAAGTGGGGAAAGGATATGAACAGACATTTCTCAAAAGAAGACATTCATACAGCCAACAGACACATGAAAAAATGCTCATCATCACTCGCCATCAGAGAAATGCAAATCAAAACCACAATGAGATACCATCTCACACCAGTTAGAATGGCAATCATTAAAAAGTCAGGAAACAACAGGTGTTGGAGAGGATGTGGAGAAATAGGAACACTTTTACACTGTTGGTGGGATTGTAAACTAGTTCAACCATTATGGAAAACAGTATGGCGATGCCTCAAGGATCTAGAACTACATGTACCATATGACCCAGCCATCCACTACTGGGTATATACCCAAAGGATTATAAATATTCTACTACAAAGACACATGCACACGTATGTTTATTGCGGCACTACTCACAATAGCAAAGACTTGGAATCAACCCAAATGTCCATTTGTGACAGACTGGATTAAGAAAGTGTGGCACATATACACCATGGAATACTATGCAGCCATAATAAAGGATGAGTTTGCGTCCTTTGTAGGGACATGGATGCAGCTGGAAACCATCATTCTTAGCAAACTATCACAAGAAGAGAAAACCAAACACCGCATGTTCTCACTCATAGGTGGGAACTGAACAATGAGGAAACTTGGACTCGGGAAGGGGAACATCACACACTGGGGCCTATCATGGGGAGGGGGGAGTGGGGAGGGATTGCATTGGGGAGTTATACATGATATAAATGATGAATTGATGGGTGCTGACGAGTTGATGGGTGCAGCACACCAACATGGCACAAGTATACATATGTAACAAACCTGCACGTTATCACATGTACCCTAGAACTTAAAGTATAATAAAAAATAAATAAATAAATAAACCTATAAAGTGTTCATCCTATACACAAAACTTCTATGAATAACACTTTAGAATTCTATGATACTGCAGCCACTTTTAGTCCATGACTAAATCTTCCTTCAGTTATAATTAATCCTGGAAAATTCATTGTTTGAGAAGACAGGGTTCCATATGGAGTTACCCTTGTTTTAAAACATGCCAACAGTCTCCCTTCCTCTCCATATCTTGCATAAATTTGAAAACTTAAAATGCTACATTCAAAAGATGTATATATTTTAAATTAGGCATGGGTGCCCTAGCAACTAGCAACATGGAGGGCAAAATGTAATGGATTTATTTGTTTTGGATAATTTTATGTCTCTGGTGGAAATGTTTAGAAATTTAAAAAAAATAAGTGAAAAACAAATCCTTCCACCTCTCCCCACTCCCTCACTGCCCACTGCCTGGACATATAATTGATTCTAATGAGATGATATGAAAAACAAAAACAAATAGTTTAAAGATTAGCCAGAAGATGACCCTAATTCTGCTGTTTACAAGCCATATGGCCTTGGGCAAATGACTTTGCTTCAATTTCCCCACCTGTAAAATGAATGCAGCAATAATTAAACTTGCCTTGCTTATCTCCTAGAATTGTAGTTAAGAATCATTGAAATGATGCTTTGACACTGTGAAGTGCTCTGAAATTTTATGAGTGTTCATATTAGCAAAGGCACATTTACTCAGCTAATTTACAATTACTGTTTCCAGTAACAATTTAGAAAGTGAGTCAGATCTGTACAAGTTAAACCTGAAAGGTGAATAATTTATTCAGTATGCATCAGAGAAACCACAATTGTTGATTTACAAATATGCATGGTTCTCTGGGAGACGGAGGTTGCAGTGAGACCGAGATCACACCACTGCACTCCAGCCTGGGCGACAAGAGCAAGACTCCGCCTCAAACAAAAAACAAAACACACACACACACACGCACACACACCACATGGTTCTAATTCAATTAATATAAACTTGTAGAAAGTCAAATGACAAGATAACTAAGAGACTATCGGCCCATTAAAAATACATCTGTAAATAAAGCGAATTATGATTTAACTCTACTGACAAAAGCATTGTTACAGTGAGGTTAAACTTGATTTTGCCGTCGTAATGCAAAATTTCAGTAGCTTTACAAGAGGCTTATTTCTTGCTTACTTTAACATATGTTAAAGAAGTAAGTTTTAAATTTAATTTCTTCCTTTTTTTTTTTTTTTTTTTTTGAGACGGAGTCTCGCTCTGCCGCCCAGGCTGGAGTGCAGTGGCCGGATCTCAGCTCACTGCAAGCCCCGCCTCCTGGGTTTACGCCATTCTCCTGCCTCAGCCTCCCAAGTAGCTGGGACTACAGGAGCCCGCCACGTCGCCCGGCTCGTTTTTTGTATTTTTTTTTTAGTAGAGACGGGGGTTTCACCGTGTTAGCCAGGATGGTCTCGATCTCCTAACCTCGTGATCTGCCCGTCTCGGCCTCCCAAAGTGCTGGGATTACAGGCTTGAGCCACCGCGCCCGGCCTAAATTTAATTTCTAAAATAGATTGTAATGGCCATTTCTTACATTGCAAACTTGTATCTAAAATAGATTGTAATGGCCATTTCTTACATTGCAAACTTGTATCTGCTATTTTTTATTCATAAAAATGGGCTGATTTTTACAAATTTTTGATTTAATATAAATACTACTACAAAAGAAGGGCCCTAAATCAGAGGCTCTTAAACATACAAAGTCAAAGAAAACCTTATTGTTTTAATAACTGTCAAAGATTGTCTTAGGCACTGATAGTGGAAAAACCAAATGTCAGTACTGCAAGATTACTATATGAATATCACTGTTTTAAATAAGACTAAGAGTCCAAGTTTACAAAAAAAAAATTTTTTTTTAAGAGAAATAACAATAAGGGCCTCTTTCCTGTGATAGCAAATGGTGATAGGATTTTGGCACTGTAAGTATAGCTTACTATCCCCAAGTCAGGGTTTCGCTTCTGGGTACTGCTTGAGGGCAAGATGGAAGCAGTCCAGAATGACAAGTTTTCCTGTGCTAACACTATTGGAATAAGCAGCAGCAGCAACAAATGGTTAAATGAAGATAGATGTGCTTTTTGGCTGAACTCTTTAAGACAGACAACTTAATGGTAATCATTTATATCAGAAAAAAACTATTCCATCTATGTTTCCCTAAAAGTATTTTCATCAGCTTAAAATTTTTTTAGTGGAGTGTGGAAAAGAAGATATGAACCAACAATCCCTAACTTTGAATACAGAAGCAGCTTTCATGTATTGACTTTTTTTTTTTTTTTTTTTTTAAGAAACAGGGTCTCACTCTGTTGCTCAGACTGGAGTACAGTGGCACGACCTTAGCCCCAGCCTTGAACTCCTGGGCTCAAGTAATCCTCCCTCCTCTGTCTCCTGCGTAGCTAGGACTATAGGCGCTTACCATCATACCTGGCTAAGTTTTGTGCTTCAAATTTTTGTAGAGATGGGGTCTTGCAATGTTGCCCAAGCTGGTCTTGAATTCCTGTCCTCAAGCAATCCTCCTGCCTTGGTCTCCCAAAAGGCTGGAACTACACCAGTGTGAGCCAGTGTGCTCAGCCATCAGAAACTATTTCTTAACAATGTAAATCTTTAATTAAGGAGAAAAGTTTTGTTTCATCATTCTAGCTATAAGTGTGACTTTACATTTTAAACTATGTTATTGAAAGCATCCTAGTCAGTGGCATTGACCATACATTCATTAATACAATTTCCTGAATCACAGGAACTAAGAGATCAAGGGAAAAACGGACTGGCCGGAGAAATATTTCCAGATGAAAATAAAAACTGTAATACAATTAAATGAACTTTTGATCTGTTAAATTCACCATTGTTTATTATTTAAATACCACATAATCACTAAATACCATAAAAACTAGAAATAACAAAACTTCTACATACTATGAGAATAAATGGAATATTATTAAATTACCAATACTTAACAAAGGCATTTCCTGAAAACTGTTAAAGAAATTATTCATATATTAACACTAGGTGGGAACGTCATACAGTTAACATTATCTAGAGTTTCAAATATTTCAACAGAAACCATATATTACTAAAGTTCAAATATCGCTCTAATTTTTTTTTTTAATTGAGCTTCTCGGGCTATTCTAATTTTGACCCTACTGGTTCTGTAACGTTGAAGAAATTTGTGAGAAGGAATAAGGAAGAACTGAATTTTAAACCCATCCTTTTAGATACCTCATCATAAGTCTATTTAGACACTGAATTCAAATAAATAACTAAGAAAGCTTTGAGACAGCCGGCCAGGCACAGTGGCTCACGGCTGTAATCCCAGCTACTTTGGGGAGGCCCAGGAGGGCGGATCACGACGTCAGGAGATTGAGACCATCCTGGCTAACACGGTCAAACCCCGTCTCTACTAAAAATACAAAAAATTAGCCCGGCGTGGTGGCGGGCACCTGTAGTCCCAGCTACTTGGGAGGCTGAGGCAGGAGAATGGCGTGAACCTGGGAGGCGAAGCTTGCAATGAGCTGAGATCAGGCCACTGCACTCTAGCCTGGGCGACAGAGCGAGACTCCATCTCAAAAAAAAAAAAAAAAAAAAAGGAAGAAGAAGAAGAAAAAAGAAAGCTTGAGACCGCCAAATGCCTAGGCAGATAACAAGGGGTCTCTGGAGAAACTCCGACCAGGCCCACAACTGTTTCCATCAGATGCTTTTGTGCAGATGAGGGAACCTAACCAGGGCCTTGTCTGAGCATGCCCACATGCCCACTGGGGGATCAGGGTGGAGCCATGGCAGCAAGGAGGATCCTGGCCTCTTCAGTTCCTGTGTGGTGGCCTGGGATTCAACTTGTGAGGCTGGGGGACTGTTAGCAGGCATCCATCTCACTGTGCTGGTTTTTTGTTTCTTTTTTTCCCTTTTCACCCAATAAAATCCTATTCTACGCACCCTTCAATGTGTCTGCATGCCTAAATCTCCCTGGTCGTGTGACAAGAGCCCGGTTTTAGCTGAATTAAGGAGCAAAATTCTGCAACAGCTTGATGGTCAATTTCCTTATCTACAGGGACTTTCAAATCCAATACTGCATCTTCAACTATACGTTTGAAAAGAGCAGCATCTGTGAAGGGCCAAATCTATATATATGGAATCTAGTGCTTTCTGAGTTCTCCTCCTACCCTGCATCATACTCTTATTCCTGGCATTTCTTCATCACTTGTCATTCTGTGAGCAGAAGCCATAATATAGTTTTAATTTTTTCACAATGTCCAAACACATTATGTGCCCATAACACACTCACAGTATTTGTTAAATGAATTTACAATACTAAAAATAAGAGAAGATACTACCTCTTGAAGACAAGGAATAAAGCAACACATCTGGAAGTAGTTTCTAGTTCCTTCAACTAATGGAAAATGAATAAGCAACAGTAAGAATCAGAATGCAACTTTTTATCAATGTCACATCTAAGACATTCTTGGACTTTATATAAAGTATTTCAACATCAACTATAATGTTAAGAAAGAAAGAGAAGGAAGAAAGCAAGGGGGGAGGGAGGGAGGGAGGGAGAGAGTGGGGTTAGGTAGGTAGATGAGGGAGGGAGGAAGAAAGGAAAAAAAGAGAGGGGGAGAGAGGTGGGGAAGGTGACAATTGCCTGAAATATGGCCCCTATCTACATAACACAAATGGTCCTCTTCAAGAGTTTTTGGACTACATATAGTGAAACTAATTGACAGCATCAACAAAAATTTAAGGAAAAGGAAAACACATTTACCTAGATAATCTCTAAGGTTCATTCAAAATTCTTCATTTAAAGCATCTCTAAAATTAAAGAAGTTAGATTACTTGTGAAATGTTAAAAGGAAAATGAATAATAAACAAACATAAATACAAAGGTACTAAGGTACAGAAAATCTACTTCACTAGAATTCCTTAATTTAGGGAAAGCACTTCTATATTTGTTTACACTTTTTGTTTAGAAGGAAACCCTTGATAAACTAGGGAAAGTGAGGTATTCTGCCCCTCCCAAGAGCATTTAAATGTGGAAGACATTGCCTTGTACAGGCAAGGGAAGTCATTTCTTTATGTTCCAGAAAAAGAGGAAGGAAAAAGATATAAACAGAAGGGATGAAATGAGCAATGTGACATATGGTCTGTATTAGTCTATTTTCGTGCTGCTGATAAAGATATACCCAAGACTGAGCAATTTACAAAAGAAAGAGGTTTAATTGGACTGATAGTTCTACATGGCTGGGGAAGCTTCACAATCATGGTGGGAGATGAAAGACATGTCTCACATGGCGGCAGACAAGAGAAGAGAGCTTGTGCAGGAAAACTCCCTTTTTTAAAACTATCAGATCTTGTGAGACTTATTCACTCTCAGGAGAACAGCATGGAAAAGACCCACCCCCTTGATTCAATTACCTCCTACTGGGTCCCTCCCACAACACATGGAAATTCAAGATAAGATATGGGTGAGGACACAGCCAAACCATATCATGGTCATAGTTTACAGATGGGTGTAAAGGTGCAGACACCAGGATGAAATCACTTTTCAGACCCAGACAAAATAGGACCAGGAAGGCATCAAGGAAAGGAGGCTCATGCTCACATGTCTGTTTCCAATGACGTCCTAAAATCCCTGTAAGAAATCTTTTTGCATTCTTCATGCATCTCCTGCCTTTGACAAGGTTTATCACTATGTATTCTTTAGGACGGTAGTAACTCAGATAAGCTGCTCTTGGAAGAACACTTGCCCAGTAACAGCATCTCTACCAATGAATTGACAACAACTTGGACTTTGAAATTCTGAAACCAATAAACTCTCTTTCTAAGCAGCTTATGTACATCTCCACTTTTGGCTAATAAAAGCCTTCCTTTACTCTTCCCTCACTGAATGCACTTGTGGCTTGCCCTTTCATGCATTCCACTTTAAAATCCTTATTTCTTATTCCCAAGAAAACTAAACATATTTAGAGATAATTTTCTCTAGTGTCTTTTTGTAGGTTGACATAGGTAATATGAATATGATCCCTCCTTGTAACCCTTAAATCTTCCAGACAATGTGAGTAGATTTTCTGGGGAATCCATTTAAGTGAAAAAAATTCTATATACAAGGTAACAAAGGGTGGGACAGAATCTCTCAAATGAATACCATAGCACAGAACTAGAGCAGGGAGGTAAACAAGGAAAAGAAACGATTATGGGTAGGACTTCAGACTGTCAACAGCTATGGGATTGGCTAGATCCATGTTTTAGATGTGATTATGCTTTTTACCTAAATAACAAAGGAAGGACATCTCATTTTCTTAACAATTAAAATTGTTATTAAATAAATAAATGGGATAATTTGTCAATCATGTACTCCCTTATTTTCTTTACATTGTTCCTTAACATTCTTTTTAAGAATTTAACCTGTGACTTTCCCTTGGTGTTAAGAGCACAAATAAAATCATTGGGACAAAACATCTTACCCGCTACTTTGTTTGCTTCAAAACATTAGAAAAGCAAGTAGTCTTCCTTAAAGATAAACTGAATTTTTATTTCTTTTTTTTTTTTTTTTTTTTTTTTTTTGAGGCGGAGTCTCGCTCTGTCGCCCGGACTGGAGTGCAGTGGCGGATCTCAGCTCACTGCAAGCTCCGCCTCCCGGGTTTACGCCATTCTCCTGCCTCAGCCTCCCGAGTAGCTGGGACTACAGGCACCCGCCACCTCGCCCGGCTAGTTTTTGTATTTTTAGTAGAGACGGGGTTTCACTGTGTTAGCCAGGATGGTCTCGATCTCCTGACCTCGTGATCCACCCGTCTCGGCCTCCCAAAGTGCTGGGATTACAGGCTTGAGCCACCGCGCCCGGCCCTTTTATTTCAATAATTAGGAAATAAATGCTACACTGAACTAAATGCCAAAATTATAAGGAAGAATGTCAATACAGCAATTTATCATTGTGTTGATACGTCTAATTGATCAAATTAGGGGAAGAAAAAAAGGAGGGAAAGGAAAGATAGGAAATCTCAACAGACCCAAAAACAGTATAATACAATAGATTCTAAGGGACCGGACTTTCTATATTATACTTCAATATTCTACCAGTCAGTATTCTAGGATCTTCCATATATTACCTCATTTAGTACTCAAAACAACCCCATCAGATAGTTGCAGCTATTATCTCCATCTCATAAAGGAGGAAACAAAGACACAGAATGTTAGGTAGGTAACCTGCCTAGGGTTATAAATGAAGCAAAACAGCCAAGATCTGAACTCAGGCAACATAATTCCAAAAATTATTCTCTCAACTCCTACACTGTACTGCATATTATGAATATTTACAAAGTGATTTATATATCTTCAAAGTTTTGTTTTTAAGATTACTGTTATATTTATCAAATCAAATTTTCTGAAAATATTTAAATTGTAACATAGATACACCAAATTATGGTGCAAAAACACTGATATGCAGCTATTCAGAAATAAGTGTGATCTCTAACACATAGCTTTAAAAATGATAAATCCTAGAGCACGAGATAAGAAATATATAAACAACAATTGTATGGACATATATTATGTTTAACTGTTGGGAATTAATGTCAGTAGCGCAGAATAAAATTCTTAACTGGCATTCGATATGAGATATATAAAAATAGTTAAAAATAGTTTTCTAAAGTGGTAAACTAAAATCTATCTAACATTTAAAGAATAAAGAAAAGAAAAAAACAGAGCTGAAATACCTGCACACTCCACCTAAGATAGTTCCTTGAACTATATTAATTATTATTTAACCATGTATTTAAAGGAGGTAAAAAGACCTTCAAATTTTCTAAAAATGGAAACCTCTTTTTAAAAAATGGAATGAAATGCTATACTAAGTGGAATTACAGTTCTGGAATGCAAGTGTTTATTATTTTATGATGAAACAACAATGAACATCTATAGCATAATTTAAGGCTGCTGTAGTTTTACAAGGATAGAAGAAAAACTAAATATTATTATCTAAAAAGGTGATTTTATACTACAAATGAAACAAAAAT
The DNA here is from genome assembly GCF_009764315.1 of Trachypithecus francoisi. NCBI lineage: Eukaryota > Metazoa > Chordata > Mammalia > Primates > Cercopithecidae > Trachypithecus > Trachypithecus francoisi. Next base: position 44,262,361 of record NW_022681468.1, read on the forward strand.
TTAAGAAATATGAGCAAATAAAAAACTAGTGTGTCAGTGTGTCAGTCTTATTTTAGACTTAACTCACATAAGAAAAAAGATAACAGAACTCTAATATAACCTGTTTGAGATAAATCATTTCTGGAAAGTAATAAATTCCTGATGTCATTGGGTGGAAAAGCATTTGTACAAAAAAGAAAGTGTCTGCATGCTTTTGGTAAGAAAAGCTAATTTTTTTCCATCTGTAACTAGAAACAGTATCATGCCAATTTGAAAGTATCTGTCTTTTATAAAGCTATAGAGCAGGAAACAAATTAAAAATGCAGTTGGATCCATAAAATGAAAAGGATTCTCTATCATTTTTCAATTCTACTAATGATCAGAAAAGTTACATTAACCTAATGTTAATTACTACTTAGAGGTTCACCTGCTTTAAGAAAAAAAAAAAAAAAGAAAAAAAAAAAGAAGCTGTGATTTTAAACACTAAAAGCAAGCTTATATAGGTGAAAATACATTGAATGACTAAACAAGATTATTCCATACACAAGTATGATGGGGACTGGCCCTAGTTACCTAATCAAAATGGTGAAGTGCTCCATGAATTAAGAAAACAGAAGCAGAAGAGTAGAGCACCAGTGGGGAATTGTTAATCTAATACAATAACATATTTTATACCACTGTTTTGTTAATGACACATTTATTTCTTAGATTACCAACAAGCATAAATAGAATAATAACCACCCCCAACAAAGATAGTCTTTGAGAAAGCTTTTGCCCTCCTCAGACAGATCACCAGCTGCAAAATCAAGAACATGATGAAGAAAAAAGGAAAATTTTTTAAGTCTACCTTTCTATACAGGAAACTTTTGCTTTGTACAAGCAAAAATTAAAGACATATACTAGAAAACTTGATAATATAAAATTGATGAAAACTAACATCCTTATAATATGAAGTTTTGATCAGAAAAAAATTAGTAAGAGTAAGAAGTATGAATATTCTAGAAATGGCAAATATTTACATACAAATAATTCAATGGACAAATAACACACTTAATTCTCAAAATGACTGAATCAAAAAATTTAAAAAGTAGGCTCAGTATTTAAGGGAATATATAATTAATTCACCATTGTTTTCTTAAAAAAAAACAACTTTGAGGATGTTTTAAAAATCTTCTACCTTGACAATTAAGCAACTCTTTTCATAGCATCAAAGGTTTTAGATAGATAGATAGATAGATAGATAGATAGATAGATAGATAGATAGACAGATAGATACATAGATATGCATTAAAGTAAGTAGTACTATTCTCCCACACTGACTAAATCAAAAATATTAAGTGTAGTATAAATTAAATATACAATTCAGGTCTAAGATATATATATCTACAGACATATTTTGAAATAAGGAAAAAGTTGGAGAAATATCATGAATAAAAAACATTCGAAGTTACACACAGTGCTGCAATGGGCTTTGTTGTCACAGAATCTTTTACAGTCTACCTATTTTGGTCCAGCCCAGCTGCTGTGGCAAGTGGTAGTGGTGAATCAGAAGGAAGCGGCAGCTGCACATACTCTCTGGCAGCAGAATAAATGCAGCCCCTGTCCCCAGTGATTTCTCTCCCTGGCCTTTCCCTGACACAGGCAACAAAAGTGAGTAGTGAGAAAGCAAGCCTGAGCAGCTGCCTTAGTCATTCAGATGCCTGCTACAGCTCTCACACAAAGACTTGTGTCTAAGTGGCATATTCTATAGGCTGTGCAAAACTCTGAAGGTAGCCTGAACCCTATGAAAGTCATCACGGAGCCATCCAGACACTCAAGCCAAAAACCTTGGAATTTTCCTAGACTCATTCCTTACGCTGCAACCTGAAGTCACTGGCCAAGTCCTTTTAATTCTATCCCTTCAGTCTCAAGTCCATTCTCTCAACTCCATCCTCACTGCTTACAACTCTCTTATTTTGGCACTTTATTTTACTTCAGCCTTCTCAAATACATCCTCCATACTGCTGCCTTCAAAGGTATTTTTTCTAAAATACAAATCTGAATATCTCAACTATTTAAACTTCTTCCATAGCTACCTATTACTAAGAGTGTATGGTCCAGAGTCTAGTTACTGAAACAGCAGTGGTTTTCAACCTTGATTTAAGACACACAGGAACAAAAAGGGGGAAAGGAGTACTACTCAAAATACTTAATATGATAAATAAGATTCTTCATGATTTGATCCTAACTAGTTTCTTGTTACTTTATGTTACAAACCCTGTGCTCCAGTCAGACTGAACTACTTACATTTCCCTCAAGGCACCCTGTTCTGTCAAATCTCTGAATCCTTCTGCTCTGACGGAATGGTCTGTTCATGCTACTAGAAGACTCTTATTTATCCTTTAAAACGAAGTCGAATGTCCATATCTCTATGAAATGTTCCTTGACTGTCTCTTATTATGTCTTGTTTACATGACAATCTCCCTTTTCCAGACTGTCAGCTTTTGAAAGAGGAATTATGGCTAGTTGTTCTTCATAATTCTTGCACCCAGTATGATTACACTTAATATACTTCAGAATGAAGGAGAATCTTGGCACTTGGCAATATCATACTTCTTTCCATTATATCTCTTAAATTCTCTTCAGTTTAAAAAGTCATTTCAGAATCATGTGTGCCATCAAGACACTGTGGGATGAGGTATGAGGGGATGGGGTACAGTATAGTGAGATGGAGAAACAAAAATGAACAAGAGATGTTCCCAGACTTAGAAAAGCTTATCTAGAGAAGGAAACAGACTCAAATAATAATAATAATAATAAATAATAATAATAATAATAAAGACGGAAGAAGAATCTTTAGTAATAAAGATCTTGAAGGAGGATGTCCTCTTAAGCAAATACCCTGGAATTGACTGATGATAGTGTTTGTAACACAGCTAAAACTAAACACTGCCTCAATGACCTCTACTTTTTGACCTGGAAAAGTAATTAAGGAAGCTGGTTTTACTTTACCAAAGCATGTTATATTTTTCTGACCTCTGAATGCAAACAATTTGAGTTTAAAGACTGAAATAAAATTAAGACCTTTTGGCATTAGAAGGTTAGGTGTTTGTTTGTTTTAGGTTAAAAGAAGGTGGTTCCTGTCAGAATGTTTCATGGCTTGGGAATCAGAGACCCCTGTAGATGTAAAACAGTAATAATAAATACTTATTTCAAAATTTAATTATAAATTGACAGGAAGATATAAAATGTTTCCTCATAATTTTCTTTTTTTTTTTTTTTTTTTTTGAGACGGAGTCTCGCTCTGTCGCCCAGGCTGGAGTGCAGTGGCCGGATCTCAGCTCACTGCAAGCTCCGCCTCCCGGGTTTACGCCATTCTCTCGCCTCATTCCTCATAATTTTCTTATTTAGAACTAGAAATCCCTCAGAGTTAACAAACACCTCTGTCTAAAGCTCACTATTACTATTACAGATAGGTAAATATGTGTAATTCAGGAAAAGAAAAGGCAATATTCCACAGGTCAAGAAAAAGTTCAGGACTCGATAATCACATAGTTTTGCTTATACTAGTAATTACTGGGGATAATAGGCAAAACACATGGCTTTAAATGGAGTTCAGTGAGGAAAGAATATTCTTTTCAACAACTGGTACTGGGACCATTGGATATCTGTGCAAAAATGATGAATGTGGACCTTTACCCCATACCATATACAAAAATTAATTTAACATGGATCTGAGGCCCAAATGTAAGAGGTAATGTTATAAAACTTTTACAGGAAAATATAAGAGGAAATCTTCATGGCCTTTGGTTAGGCAAAAGTGTCTTAGATACAACACCGAAAGCATGATCCATAAAAGAAAAAACTGGTAAGCTGAATTTCATCAAAATTCAATGTGTTATGCTTTAAGAGACATCACTTAAAAATAAAATAACAAACCACACTCTAGGAAAACATTTTATATATATATATATATATATATATTTTTGAGATGGAGTCAACTCACTGCAACCTCTGCCTCCCAGATTCAAGTGATTCTCCTGCCTCAGCCTCCTGAGTAGCTGGGACTACAGGTACGCACCACCACACCAGCTAATTTTTTGTATTTTTAGTAGAGACGAGCTTTCATCGTGTTAGCCAGGATGGTCTCGATCTCCTGACCTCATGATCCGCCTGCCTCGGCCTCCCAAAGTGCTGGGATTACAGGCATAAGCCACCATGCCCAGCCACAAGTTATATTTAATAAAGTGCTGATATCCAGAATATATAAAGAATTATAAGATACATATATGGCAAGTGCTTTGTAAAACGACATTCATTTTTTTAACTGACCGTTAATTTTTTTATTAAAAAACACCACATCATCAAAAAAGAACTTCTTGTAACTTAATAAGACAAATGACCCTATTTTAAAATGAGTAAAAGATCTGAACAGACATCACACCAAAGAAGATATATAGATGGGTAATAAACACATAAAAAGAAGCTCAATATCATTAACCATGAGGGAAACACAAATTAAATCCACAATGAGATACCAATTTTTACTCACAACAATGGTTATAATCAAAATGACAATAATAAACATTGCTAAGGATGTGGAAAAATGGAAACCCTCAGGCCAATAGGAATGTAAAATGTATAGCCACTTTGTAAAACAGTTTGGCAGTTTCTGAAAAGTTAAATACAAATTTGCTACATGATCCAGCATTCATTCCTAAGTATATATTCAAGATACATGAAAACATACATGCAAACAATGTGAATATTTATAGCAGCATTATTAGTAGTGTCCAAAAAGTGACAATAATCCAAAAGTCCATCAACTGACGAATAGATAAGCAAATAGATAACGTGTAGTATATCCATACACTGGAGTATTATTCAGCAATAAAAAGAAATGAAACATGGATATATACCACAATATGAACCTCAGAAACATGAAAGAAACCAGACACAAAAACCACATACTTATGATTCTATTTATATCACATGTCTAGAATAGGCAAGTCTATGGAGATAAAAAAGAGGTAAGTGGTTGCCCAAGTTTGGAAAGGGGAAAGGGGGTTAATTGTAAACTAACATGATGGATCTTTTGGGGTTGTGGAAGGTTCTAAAACTGGAGTGTAGTCAGGTTCGGTATAAAATAAAAATGCAGGCTTCTGTTTAAAAAGAGGGAAAACATTTTTTTCCTTTCTTTTAGGGTCTCTCTCTTGACCTGTCATGGTACTTTATTTGCTATTTAATGCCATATCCTTCAGTCATGAGATACTCCTTGGGTAAATGCAGACCCTCAGAGGCACACAAGGCATATACCTTCCCTGTGTCCACAGCCTCACTGTGGGTAGAGGCAACAACAATGAGTAGAAACAGAAAGAAGGTGGTCGAGAACATGTTTCAAGGAGGGAAGAACACATGGTTCAAAGCCCCTAGACCATGTTTGATTGTCCCATCAGACTTTACTTACAAAATAATAAATTTAAACATAAAATTATTAAGAATTCAAGATGACAACCACAGAGTATTAAACTCCAAGTACAGGGGCCCCTTGTGAATTCAGGGCTCCTTTCTGGGCATGGGACCCTGTGAAACTGTACTGGTTACACATACATGAAGTTGGCCCTGATTGTAGTGATGGTTGTACAACTTGGTAAATTTACCAAAAATCACTGAACCATATATTTAAAATGGGTTACCTCTGTGGTATGTAAATTCTACTTCAATAAATTTAAAGATAGCTTTAAGTCTTCGGTAGTAGCACACTAAACTTAATGAAACTGGGTAGATCATCATAGACTCTGCAAGTCTGCCCCTTGTGTCTAAACCTCAATCAGTATCCCAGACTGAGTGCCTTTTACAGGGCCAAATAAGCAATAGGTCCCAAAGGATGACCTCTGATAAAGGAGATGTATCTCAAAAAGGCCCACATCAAGTCAGAAGATAGAGTTCTCCTTTTGAACATGTAAATTAACTTTGAAATAATAAGAACCATACATATTGGTCTTTGCCCACAGTCCCTGGCACAGGGCTAATAAACTTATAGATAGGGTTGCAGGGAGAATCTTTTGTTCTAATATTTGGTCTTTGACTCCATTTCTTGACACAGAGCTCCTAAATCCCTTGGAATTTCCTGGGTAATAGGAGCATCTTTTGTTTGAAGGAAGCAAATCTTGGGGGTTCCTGAATGGCCTCAGGATGGATGGGGTTGGTTCACCAGGGGAACCAACTATGTAGTTAGGAGGCTGTAACTTCTAGCCTCACCCTCTGACGCCTGGGGAAGGGAGGAGGCTGAAGGTTGAGTTAATCACCAATGGCCAATGATATAACCAACTGAGCCTACATAATTAAGCCTTCATACAAATCCAAAATGATGATTTGTATGAAGAGTTTGGATGAGCTTCTGCATAGCTGAACTTGTGGAGGTCCCTGGAGGGTGCATGGCATGTCAGACAGGGCATGGAAGCTCTGTGCTCCTCAACTATGCATCTCTTCCATCTGGCTGTTCATGTATAACCTCTGTAATATCCCTTATAATAGATGGATAAACTTAAGCAAAGTGTTTCCCTGAGTTCTGTGAGCTGCCCTAGCAAATTAATCAAAACTGACGAAGGATTTGTGGGAATCCCCAATTTATATCTGGTTTGGTCAGAAGTATGGGTAACAACCTACTACTTGTGACTGGCATCTGAAGTGGAGGGCAGTCTTATGAGACTGAGCCCTTAACCTGTGGTATCTATCTTCAGGTAGACAGTGTTAGAAAGGAACTGAATTAGAGGACACCCAGTTGGTGTCTACTGGAGAACTACTTTGGGTGGTGTGTAGGGGAAAAATGTGGTGTCAGAAGTATCGGCTATGTGGTGTGTGAGAGTAGGAAATGCACTCTGGTTTTTTCATATCTCTTTTAACTCTTTGTGGGTAGAATAAGGGTGATTTCTGAGGTAATGAGTTTACCTCATAACTGGAGAAGACCTTTTAACTATTAGGGATTTCTAACTAGAGAGTAGGGCCAAATGAACAGTACTGTGATGAAGGTCCACAATCATGACTGAATTTCCATCAAAAGATCTCCTTTTACACTGAGCAATTCTATGTGCTAAAGTGCTTCTGACTGAGCCTACACTATGATCCAGAGTTCTATAACATTACTCAGCCATTTCTGTGATAACATAATTGTTCTTGAAAGATCTTATATTCTGCCAAAAGTGAACTTAAAAATTAGAAGTGAAATAGGGGACAGTCCACACAAAATCTACAATATGAATGTCAAAAACATGAAAGAAGCCAGACATGAAAGATGACATAACCAGGGACCCAACAAAAACATTAATTATTCCTCCCAAAAGTATTAACACAGTTGATTTTTTAAAGCTTGGTTAAGTTCCAAATAAATAGATGATATAGTAAATGTAGGTTTTATAAGAAACGGAAGAAAAAAGTGAATGTAACTTGATGGAAGTAATTGTAAGGAAGGGATAAGGTTGCTAAGTTATGAAAATGAGCAAAATGCACAAAACTTGGGAAGAATTCCACAAGTAGCACTTCCAAGACAGAATGCAAGGCAAAACTAAGCCAAAAGGAAGAACATGGTATAACTAGACATCCTGTACAGCGCTCTCTTTACTCCTCTCTGGCTTGATGCATCTCATTGTGTTTTTGTTTCCATATACAGTCATCCCTTAGTATCTGTGGGGGATTCCTTCCAGAAACCCACCCCCAGGATACCAAAATCCGCAGATGCTCAAGTCCCTCATATAAAATGGCACTGTATTTCCACATAAACTGTGCGTATCTTCTCATATACTTTATTTATTTATTTTTCATCCCCCTGGACACCAGGGAGCATATACTTGGTTACTTATAATACCTAATACGATGTATTATAAATGCTATGTAAATAGGTATTGTCATGTATTGTTTAGGGAATAAGGACAAGAAAAAAGTCTGTACACATTCAATATAGGCGCAACTATCTTTTTTCTCCTCCAAGTATTTTCAATTTGCCATTAGTTGAATCTATGGACGCCGACCCCATGAATAGAGAGCCAACTGTATCCAAGTTCAGCTGCCATTATTAATTAACAACGTAACACATTTACTTACTAGGAAAAATCATGTGCAAACAAAATAACTTCTACAATGTGGAATCTACATTATACAGATATCATTCCACTCTTTACCATTCACGTGTGAGCTAATTCATGTTATAAATACGCGTTCTAGAAATGGGCAATGTAATAGGACAGACTGAATTTGATCTAGTACCTACTTTTTTTTTTTTTTTTTTTTTTTTGAGACGGAGTCTCGCTCTGTTGCCCAGGCTGGAGTGCAGTGGCCCGATCTCAGCTCACTGCAAGCTCTGCCTCCCGGGTTTACGCCATTCTCCTGCCTCAGCCTCCCGAGTAGCTGGGACCATAGGCGCCCGCCACCTCGCCCGGCTAGTTTTTTGTATTTTTTTTTTAGTGGAGATGGGGTTTCACCATGTTAGCCAGGATGGTCTCGATCTCCTGACCTCGTGATCCGCCCGTCTCGGCCTCCCAAAGTGCTGGGATTACAGGCTTGAGCCACCGCGCCCGGCCTCTAGTACCTACTTTTAATATGTGACCAAGTTGTCAGCTTTTGCCCTCACTCACCCATTCCCTGTCTTGCTTTACTCAACATCCCCAATGTTGGACACCTTTCAGTGATCTCTCATCTGTGGATCTCTCTTTCAGACTAGTTTTCTCTGTATGGGTTTAGTATTTATTTTGAGAGTCAGGGAGGGTGATGTTATTTGTGTAGCTAGTTTTACAGTATAGAACAAAGATTTCACATATATATTATTGTTTCCTCATTTTAAAAGTAGATGAATAAATATTTCATTTCTCTTTTTCAAATTAAAAACAATGTCTCAATTTACTTTTTTTTTATTATAGTTCTAAATAGGAAAAAAAAGGCTTCCTCATCTTAATCTATACCACAGTTTTGCTATTTTCAAGGCATGGAGTACAACTGAAAAAAAAAAAAGGCACTGAATTTTGAAAAGCTCTTTAATACTAGCACAAACTTAGTAATATAAATTCTGGCATGAATTATAAACTTTACATGTATGTGACATACCAATAAAGTGTATTGCAAATATCCCCCAAAGCAAACAAACAAACAAAAAACAGACTATTATTACTCTCTACCAGTTTCATTACAGTTACAAAGACTGCCATAAACGTTTTTGACTTAGAAACATCTACTGGTCACAGAAGTTTTCATCACTAAAAAAATTACACTATTTGAAACAGAGGTAAAACACTTGTTTCCTGAAACAAACTTTTGTTTTAATATTTAAATTTCTTCTGCCTCTTTTAAAGTGGCAGTCAGAATATTCATTAATGTTCAAGTGCCAGATGTTAAGTCATTTACAGCTCAAATGGGCCTTATAAATTTATCTATCATTTTTATCTTGTTTTGTTCTGTTTTGAGACAGTCTTGCTCTGTCACCCAGGTTGGAGTGCAGTTCTGGGTTCTTAGCCTCCAGAGTAGCTGGGATTACAGATGCACACCACCACACCCAGCTAATTTTTGTATTTTTTGTGGAAACGAGGTTTCACCATGTTGCCCAGCTGGTCTCAAACTCCTGGCCTCAAGTGATCTGCCCGCCTCGGCCTCTCAAAGTACTGAGATTACAGGCGTGAGCCACCATGCCATGCCATTGTCCATCATTTAATCCAGGAATTTTTGCTAATGAAATAATTAGAAGATCACATAAAAATTCAGCAAGATTCTATTTATAAAGACAACAAATGAAAACTAACCGAAATGTCTAATTGAAGACAGGTTAAATAAGTTATGTTATGAAATACTTTAATGATGCAATGGATAAACATGTATCATTTAAAGTATTAATGTAAAGTATAAAATGTAAAGATAAGATATAGTAGGTTAAGACAGGTAGCAAAACAATAATGTAACAGAAGCATTTTTGTTAAATACGTATAATAAAAATACGTAAGATAACAAAAAAGGTCTAGAAGACTATTAACCAAGATTAAACTAGTGGTTCTCAAAGTATGGTCCTTAACCATCAGCATCAGCAATACTCAGGAACTTGTTGGAAATGAAATTCTGGGGTCTCACTCTAGCCCTGCTGAATCACAAACTCTTAAGGTGGGGCCCAGCAATCTTTGTTTTAGTAAACCCTCTAAGTGATTCTGATATATGGTTTGAGACTGCTACTCTAGGTCCTCTATTGGGAATCAGGATCGCTTTGAGACAGGAATAAAAACCATAAACTTTATTCCAGGAAAGCGTACATTTGAACAAATGCTCAATTTTATTCACAAATATGGGAAAGAAAGTATCTATGGTAGTAAAGTACTGTTCCCAAGTAGAATGTATCTACTAAGCCCTAGGACTCTTCACCTACAATAAAATAACAGATATTTACTGCATGTAAGTTGCCAAAATTAAATCACAAAAAAATGAAAGCAAACTGTGAATCAGACCTTCAAGTCTGGCATACCAATATTTCTTCCAGTTTGTCTTTATAATCTTTCTCAGATTCCAAGACAAAATCTCCTGGGTTTAACTTTCCAAATTTCTGAACTACTGAGTTTATACGTTGAACTTGTGGCCTTTGCAATGGAGAAATCTTACTTGACCACTATTCCATTTGACTAACAATCTGTACTTCCTAGCCTTAAGAGAAAAACTTGAGAGAAAGTTTTTCCGTTTTCTTTTTGTCCCCTCTCCCTTCCCTAGAGAAAGTTTTAAGAAATTTATTATTTCAGAAACATCCTAAATCCTGTAGAGATCCCTGATTTCCTTATAGCTTATAGTAAGAAGCAAGATCAAACTACAGAGACCTCAAGTTAAAGCTTCAAAGAAAACTAAAGGCCAAAAAATAAGAGATCTAACTAGAACGTTAGTAATCATCTCCTAATTTTATTGTTCGAAATCAATTTTAGGTCTCTATGGTAACATATGCATCTCCTATGATAATAAATTGTAACCAAATAAAAATGTTAATGTTATTCTAAGTAAAGTATCCCAACTCTTTTTTAAAAACACTATATGCACACCTGCTATTCTCCTATCCATCCAAGCAGGAAACCATTTCTCCTTTACATCATAAGAAATAGAAAACTACTTATTAAAACATTAATCACAGTCCATTATATTCTGACTCACTGCCAAAAGTTCCCATTACATCACTGAAAATATCTATTAACCAAAACCTGCTTCTGACAAGTTACAGGAGTGTTTAGAATTTAGTAATGTAAAAGTCAGTTTAAAAAGAACAGTTACACAATTGATTTTGCAGTGGCAGCAAAAATAATTACTTTTTTTCCAACATTTATTACCAAAGGCTGATTTAACTGGTGTTAGTACTGTAAAATTATTCAAAAATTATTTCAAACTTCACCTAGTATTATTAAATAAATTTACTATGAAAGTATTAAACCAGTGACTGAAAAGTGAAATTAAAGAATTTTAAAATGTGCTGAATACAACACTGTATGTAAAACTATATTGAGTTGTGTAAATATGGGTTTTGTTTAGAGCCATGTCTCACAGGAAATTGTAGTAAATGAAAACCATCCCCATTTTCCATTCCTACTCTTTAGGATTTATGTTTTTACATTTAAAACCAGTTATAAAGAGAAACGAAAAACCATGGCGACATTGCCTTCAAGTCAGAATAATGACTACTTTGGGCATTCTGATCATGTTAAAATAATTTAATATTATTAGAAGCAAAATTTAAATACATTTTTATTTTGTACCAACAGAACCAACTATTTAGTTTTCATCTGTTGAGCTGTTTGGGGAGTAGTAACAGTGGCTTCCTAACTCAAGACAGTGCCACTCCAAAGCAGGAGGAAGAAAGGTGACATTTAATAAAGTGCCAAGAAAAAAAGCATAGGGGTGATGGGTGTATATTTCCTAAGAACGGAGACCACTTATGGCTTATGATTTTCTATATTATAAAAATCAGTAACTCAGTAGTAGAAACATGGTAATTTTTCTTCTGTTTCCTTATATTTTCAAAATTTCTCTATAATGAACATATATTACTTTTATAATGGGGAATACCCAATGAATTTATTTAACAGATACATGTGACTCCAAGACAACTGGGAACGACTTCAAGAGAAAATGCTAACATGTCTTAATACATTATATTGTATGAATTTTCCTTCAAATTTAAATTATCATAATCTCTATTTCTAAAAATAGGAGTGAACGACAATCTCTAATAGCTTATATAAAATCTAACGTTTCTTAGGTTTATGTTTTCCTTATTGTAATATGTTTCCTATGTTTAATTTAGCTGGAAAATTCATGGTAGAAGGACTTAGAGAAATTAAAAGCATGAATTATATCTCAGTTAATAAGGAGACAGAAAAAGAAGAGAGACTTAGGTTACAATCATAGAACATGATAACGATAAATTACCAGGGTACTTTAACCAAAGAGCCAACATGTTTTACATTTGAAAGGTTAAAACAGTCACCAAGCTATATATGTCTAATAATTTCCTAACAATTCAATTTCCTGATTGTTTTTCCTTTTAAAAAAAAATTTAGTTTCTCTAAATAGAAATACAATTTCTACAAACCTAATGAAAATAAAGTCATCTCTACTTGAAAGTAGTTCTTAAGAGAATATGAGGCTGGGCACAGTGGCTCACACCTGTAATCCCAGCACTTTGGGAAGCCGAGGCAGGTGGATCACTTGGGGTCAGGAGTTCAAGACCAACCTGGTCAACAAGGTGAAACCCCATCTCTACTAAAAATACAAAAAACTTAGCCAGGCATAGTGGTGGGCTTGTAATTATTACAGGTGGGCACCTGTAATCCCAGCTACTCAGGAGGATGAGGCAAGAGAATCGCTTGAAGCCAGGAGGCAGAGGTTGCAGTGAGCCAAAATTGTGCCACTGCACTCCAGCCTGGGTGACAGAGAGAGAATCTATCTCTAAATAAATAAATAAATAAAGATTTTTCTGTCTTCAATCCATAATGGAAAGGAAAAAAAGACAAAGACATTTCATTATTATCAGGTGAATATAAGGTGGATCATAAGAGTGTAAAGATGAAGAAAGTAGCCCTCTAGATGCTAATTGTGATAAAAATAATTATGTAAGTAAAATCTCAGATAATATCCTAGATTAATCTTCTCAAATGGTCTCTCTCTCTTTTTTTTTTTAAAATCTCCCCAAACTCTATTGGTGGGCTTGGGCTCTGCTGGTCCCACAGTGCTGTGGATCACCTGCCATGGATTCCAGTCCCAATGGCCCCGCCAGCCTCTGGCCCCACTGCCATTTATAGGACTGATTCTGCAAGACATGTGGTCTGTGGCCCACCCACGCCTTGTCACTGCAGGTGAAGCAGTTGCCCCATGACCAGTGCTCACAATACTAGGATACTTTTGTCATCTGCAGTAAGACCTATGGCAATGTGATGGTGCTGGATGGCATCATCCAGTATACAGAGAGGAACAAGTTCTCCTACCAGGAGATTATAGTCAACCTGCCCCTCTGCAGCCACCCCAACCCACAAAAGGTGGTGATTATTGAGGACAGGGACAGGAGCATTCTATGCAAGGTGATGTAGCACCCCTCTGTGAAGTCTATTGTCCAGTGTGAGACTGATGAGGATGTCATCCAAGTCTCTCAGAAGTTCCTGCCGGCAAAGCTGTTGGCTACTTTTGCTCAAAGCTGACCTTACATATGGGTGACGGGTTTGAATTCATGAAACAGAATTAAGATGCCTTCAGTATTATCAATGACTCCTCAGATCCCACTGCCTTGCTAAAAGCCTCTTCAAGGAATCCTACTACCAGCTCATGGAGACAGTCCTCAGGAGGGCAGCCCTCAAGAAGCATGGCATTCTCTGCTGTCCAGGCGACTGCCAGTGGCTGGACCTTGACCTCAATTGATGCAAAGATGCACCAATTCTGCATGTCACTCTTTCCCATGGTGGGCTGCACCTACTGCACCATCTCCACCTACCGCAGAGGCCAGATTAGCTTCATGATGTGCAGCAAAACTCAAGCACCAAGTTCTAGCAGTCTGTACAACAGCTGACACAGAAGCTGGTGGAACACACATAACTGAAATGCTATAAATCAGATGTGCACCAGGCAGCCTTTGTGCTGCCCAAATTTGCCCCCAAGACCCCGAAAGATCTGAGCTGAGCCCAGGTGCTGCTGCAGATGCCAACCAGGATGTTGGACCAGGGAGCCTCCAGGGTTCCTGGTCCTCTCCATCTCTGAGCCAGACCTCTTGCCCGCTCTGGCACACCAACCAACTGTCCAAGTCCCAGAATGCTGCCTGGCCGACATGCTGAGCAGACTGTCTGTGTATCTGTCTCTCTCGATGTGTAGCATTCAGCCTCCAACCCCATACCAGCTGTGTACAGCACCATCTCTCTGCCTTCTCTTGCCCCTTCACTCAACAAACGTGTAACTAAATAACAAAACAAAAAACTTCCCAAACTCAAAAATCAATGAGTTACCAATATATTATGCACAATTCAATGATTTTTAGTAAATTTACAGCATTGAGCAACTATCACCACAACCCAATTTCAGAACATTTTCATCACTTCAAAGCAGATCCCTCATGCCCATTTGCAGTCATTCAAGTATGTATTTTTAAGGACAAAAAATAATAATAATATATTCTCATCCAGAGAGTCATTAAACAGCATAGATTTCATTCCACAATAATTTGGGACAAGAACCCTGACCATCCATTTTGCTAAAAGTATGTGTGTTAACATCCTTTCATCGATGTTTGTGCACCATAATTTACTTGATATATTTTTTAAGTGTATAAATGATATTATCAAGTGTCCACATAAAGGTATTTGGAAGGGAGAAAATCATGTAAAAATGAACAATTAATTGGATTGATCCTTCTAACTGGTGTTCACAGATCTAAAAGTGAGAATCTTTTGCAATTATGGAATAAAAAAGATGGCGGTCCTCTTTTCAACCAAATTACAAGCCATCAAGGTTTTCGAAGGTTTTAAATTTTGATCAAGCAAGCACAAAAAGAGTAAGAGATAATGATAAGCTTAAACCTGTTGATGTATTTGAAAGCCTGAATCCAAATTGAATTTTGATGATACAAATGCAAGTGGAACCAGAAAAAGTAACAAGCTCAGCCAGATGCGGTGGCTCACGCCTGTAATCACAGCACTTTGGGAGGCCAAGGCGGGTGGACTACTTGAGGTCAGGAGCTCAAGACCAGACTGGCCAACGTGGTGAAACTCCGTCTGTCTCTACTAAAAATACAAAAAGTTAGCTGGGTATGGTGGCACACACTTGTAATCTCAGCTACTTGGAAGGCTGAGGCAGGAGAATTACTTGAACCCGGGAGGTGGAGGTTGCGGTGAGCTGAGACCACGCCACTCCACTCCAGCCTTGGCAAAAAAGCAAGACTCCGTCTAACAACAACAACAAAAAAGCTCAAATCTATTAGAGATGTATTTGAAATATGGATTCAATATATACAAGTTGCATATGTCCCATGTTCATGTGTGACCACTGATCAGCGGTTAGTTGCATTCGAAGGGCACCGTCAATTTTGAGTACAGACACCTTCTAAACCAAGAATATATGGAATACAAATTTGATTGTGCTATATTTAAATCTCTGTTAAATTTTCTAATATAATTGTTTTCTACACTTTGTTTATTCATAAAAACAATGTAAAATTGTTTACATTTACGGGTTCACTGGACCCAGATAATAAATAGGAATGACTATTTTTCCTGGTAAAATGAGGGTTAGAAACTGAAAAATTCCATGAAGCATTATAAATACTGTACCTCCCCGAAGAAAGAAGTCAGAGGACCTCTCCATTTGCCTGAGGCTATGGCAACCTCTGCTCATACATAATTTCCCTTAGACCTTAAAAGTATGTTCCCTAAACTTTAGAAACAATTTGAGTGGTGACTTCTACTATGTGTTTAAAGCAGTATTTCTCAAACTTTTCTTACCATAATTAACAGTATACTTTACATGAAAACCTACTACAAGTGTGTATACACATACATGTAACTAAAACAAAAGTTTTACAAGTCAATGCTTACAGGTTTTTTTGTTTCTATTTTTTATTTTTGTTTTTGTTTCTCTTAATTTTTAGGAGACAGAGTGTTACTCAGGCCGGGCGCGGTGGCTCACGCCTGTAATCCCAACACTTTGGGAGGCCGAGGCGGGCGGATCACAAGGTCAGGAGATCGAGACCATCTTGGCTAACACGGTGAAACCCCGTTTCTGCTAAAAATACAAAAAATTAGCCGGGCGCGTTGGCAGGCGCCTGTAGTCCCAGCTACTCGGGAGGCTGAGACAGGAGAATGGCGTGAACCCGGGAGGCGGAGCTTGCAGTGAGCCGATGTGATGAGCAAGACTCCATCTCAAAAAAAAAAAAAAAAACAAAAACAAAAGTACCAATTCCACAAAATCTGATGCTAAACCCATCACAAATTAGCAAAGCAGCTACACTGCATGCCTCCAAACACAAGGACAGGAGAGACTAAGCTATTAATAAAAGTACCAGGAAGTAACATCTACATCAGGTAAGGAGGCTGAAACAAAGCAGGAGGCAACAAACAGTGAGATTTATTTTGTTTTCATATTCCCTAGCCCTAGATAGGGTAGATTTTAGGGTTTGATGAGGTGAACAAGGTGCTATTAAAGCCAAAGGAAAAATGTGAAGAGACACAAAAAACATGGCAATCATTATGGGAAATCTAAGACACACAATCATTTTAAAATATGTGGCTCAGCTGAAAATAAGATGTTCATATTCACCATGAATATAGGGACTATTGACTCAATTTTCAAAATGTAACATAATGGCATTAAGAGATAATAGGGCAAGTGAAATAAGGGTAGAGAAGAGGTTTTAGAAGGCTAAATATTCATTTCTCATACTAGGAAGTCAAGAGACAGCTATAAAATGGGAAACCAAGGAACTTCAGTATAAGTATGTTATTCAGAAATACAGAGGTAAATAGTAGAACAAAAAGCTAAGATTTAGAAGCTGGGCAGAGTAAAAAAAAAAAGTTACACTGAGACAAGCAGAATCGAGGAACAGCAATCTGCATTAAAAATTACCTGAAATAGCACCGTGCTCTTGGTCAAATAAAAAACAAACCTACATAGAATCGATCAGCATCTTCTCTCACCTTGAAATATTTCAGAATAACGAGCCAACCCTGGTTGCTCATCTAATCCATATTTTGCCATCTTATTGGTAATATTCCTTCCAAAACCATTATTCCCTTCAAAAATCCTTCATAAACTAAAATTTGATTTGCTACCCATGTTCACTCTGCCTTCCCAAAGTATAGCCATTTGTTTTCCAATTTCAATAATCACACTTCTTTTAACCTTCTATATAGGACCTGTCTTGACCACTAAAGTTTGTGTATCTCTTTTTTTACATCTCCCTAAGTCTCTATAGCTTTCTTAAAATAACGTAACCAAATACGATGTAGAATTTTTTATGACTAAATTAAGATGATTTGGTCAACACAGAAGCCACCTACAACACAGAAGCCCATCCTCAGAGTGGACTCTATTAGGCATAATAGAGCATACTTAGCATATTAGACACCCAGAACAGATCACTTTTTTACCATATCTGTGCCTCTACACAACTAAATTATTTTCTGTAATAATCATGAAATTAAAAATAACAATCCAGAGAAAGCATACAGTGAGGCTTTTCTTTTATAGCACTTCGTACACATAATTATTCCAATAAAAATTTTTAAATGTAAAATAGTTTATATCATGAAAGAAATAAACAAAAATATCATTATATTATTTTTTAAAGATGGCCCAATTTATAAGCACAAAATGGACCATCACATTATAATTTGTTTTGAGCTTTGATTTCGGCAGATTTGTCAATGAGTATGTTAAAACAGCTTGTTTTTATATATTTATGTTCAACAGATGGTATAGTTAGATTCATCAATTTATCTCTGCTCATAGTCAATTGAAGAATACATTTGTTAATTTCAAAAGTTTCTTATCTAAAGAAACAGATATTCAAATAACTTGGAAATATCTTACTGATGAGTTTGGCAGAATATAATATAATTTTTATTTCACAATTAATTCTAGAAGGTGCAATACTGTTGCAATCTTTGTTTCATTAAAATTGATTCTAGCAACTTTTTTTTTCTTTTCTTTTCTTTTTTTCTGAGACACAGTTTCGCTCTTTTTGCCCAGGCTGGAGTGCAAGGCAGGATCTCGGCTCACCGACCTCTGCTTCCTGGGTTCAAGCGATCCTCCTGCCTCAGCCTCCTGAGTAGCTGGGATTACAGGCATGTGCCACCATGCCCTGCTAATTTTGTAATTTTTTTTAGTAGAGACAGGGTTTCTACATGCTGGTCAGGCTGGTCTTGAACTACTGACCTCAGGTGATCTGCCCGCTTCAGCCTGATTCTAGCAACTTTCAAATGTCCCCACAATTGAAAACTTTAAACACAAATAAAAGATCTCAGAACCTAAGTTCTGTTTCTTCTTCTTCTTTTTTTTTTTTTGTGAGACAGGGTCTCACTCTGTCACACAGGCTGGAGTGCAATGGCGTGGTCTCAGCTCACTGCAACCTCTGCCTCCCAGGTTCAAGTGATTCTCCTGCCTCAGTCTCTTGAGTAGCTGGGACTACATGCATGTGCCACTACACCTGGCTAATTTTTTTATTTTTAGTAAAAACGAGGTTTCACTACGTTGGCCAGGTTGGTCTCGAACTCCTGACCTCATGATCCACCTGCCTTGGGGGTGCTGGGATTACAGGTTCGCGCCCAGCTGTTTCTTCATCTTTAGTTTGTGGCTATTGGTGTTGGGAGGTGGAAAGGTGGAGCTTGGGGATGATTGTAAAACTGAAAGTTATCTGAACTAACTTCTGCATACATACGTTATTAAAGAACGAGAAATAAAGATATGTTAATTGATAGCTTACATATATACTATTAGATTCAAAAGTAATTACAGTGATTGTTGAGAACTTGGACAAACAAAAGATTTTTTTAGAAACGAGTATTTGAAAACCAACATTGTTTAGAACTGTCAGTACATGTTCATTTTAAAAATAGACTTTTATTCAGTTTTATTATTTTAAAAAACCTCTACAGATAATACAACCCCTTATTGCTTGCAGTTTTGTTGTTCAGATAAAACCCTAGGAGCAACCATTTCCTCAGATAAAAACTTTGGAAGTAATCGTCTCTTTTTCATACCCCCCTTAACCAATCCATCAAACATTCTTTAGCCTCTGCTATCAAAATTATATCCATAATCTGACCACTTTCTTATGAACTATACTGCTACCATGCTGGGATAAGCCACTACCATCTTAGCAGGACTACTGCAAGTTTTCTTGCATTCACCCTGTCCCTTACCACCATTGCCCACCGTGTACTCTCCTATGACAGACCTTTCTAGATCCAAGTAATATTATGGCAACTTCTGTTCAAAATTTTCCTATAACTTCCCATCTCCTTCAAAGTAAAAGCCCAAGTCTTGACCATGGTCTATAAACACCTATATCATCAACTAGGTCTGGCCTGCCCCCTTACGTAAAAACCTGCTACCTCTCTGAACCTATTCTACCATTCCCTATATTTACTCCTGCTCCAGACATTCTGGACTCCTTCCTCTTCCTTATTCACATTCCCACCTGTGCATTTACAGTTCCTTCTGACTCTCCCAAGGATATCAAATGACTCATTTCTTAAGAAATTTGCTAATTTGCTAAAATACCATCTTACAAAAGATTCCAATCACCAAAAATAGCACACTACTTCAATCACTAGCCATCCTTTTATCCTTTATTTATCTTCAAAGTACTAATTGTCATCTGGAATTTTATGTGTCAGCTTGACTGGGCTAAAGGATCTCCTGATAGCTGGTAAAACATTATTTCTGGGTGTGTCTGTGAAGGTGTTTCCAGAAAAGATTGCCATTGGAATCAATAGTCTTAGTACAAAATATACACCCTCACAATGTGGACAGATGTCATCCAGTCCGGCTGGGGCCTGAACACAGCAAAAAAATGAAGGAAGAGTAAATTCACTCTCTCTCGTCTGAAGCTGGGACATTCATTTACTCCTGTCCTCGGACATCATAACTCAAGGTTCTTGGGCCTTCATACTCTATGACTTTTACCTTCACCCTCGCTAAGTCTCCATTCTCAGGCCTTCAACCTCAAACTGAGAGTCACATCACTGGCTCCCTTAGTTCTCAGACCTTTGGATTCAGAGTGAGTTATACTACGAACTTTCCTGGTTCTCCCAGTTGCAAATAGCATATCATGGGACTTCTCTGCCTCTATAATCACATGAGCCAATTCCAAAAATGAACTTCCTCTTATGTATCTTTAAATGTCCTATTGATTCTTTCTCTGGAAAACCCTGGTTTATCTGCTGCATCTAACAGGTGTTTCTAATGTTAGAAATATCTAACAGCATCTAACATATTCAGTAATGTACTGTTATTGTTGGTTTTATTACAGTTGAATTTTAAGTTTCATCTTAAATGTTAGATCTTTCATAGAAACATCTAACAGCATCTTAACAGATTCAATAATGTACTGTTATTGTTGGTTTTATTACAGGAGAATTTAAGCTTCATGACAGTAGACATTTACTCCTCTGTTTTGCTCACTACTGTTTTCTCAGCACCCAGAAAAGTAACTGGCACACAGTAGGCACTTCATAACTATTTGCTAAGTGACAACCAAATGAAAAAAAAAGTAAAAGAACTGCTGAACAGTGGGCTGAGATCACGCACTCTAGCCTGCACTCTAGCCTGGTCGACAGAGCGAGACTCCATCTGGGAAAAAAAAAACCAAAACTGCTGAACGATCTGTTGTTTTCTCAGTTAACCTGAGCTATACCATGAGGTTTTATTTCCCAACAGAGACAATTATATGTAAGATCCACAGGATCTCCTGAATTCTACCGTGATATGGGAGAAATAACCAAATTCCAATAATAAATTGAATCTGCTTTTTTAAGGGTCCTGTAAAAATATAAATCAAAACATTTTATCGTAATAATTTACTTTTTTTAACTTAGTGCTTTCTTTCTGAGATTAATTTTAGAATATATCTCATTTTATATATTTTTTAATTGATGTTATAATTTAAGTCTTCGCTACAAAAAACCATTCTGGAACCAACTGTACAATTATATTTCCTCAGTGACCTTGTAATCTCATGAGCATTCACTCTAGACTAAACAGCCTCATTCAGCTGCCCTGTGTCTGACTGCTGATGAAAGAAACTTGTTTGACAACTGCTTCAAGCAGAAACATATTTTTTCCATAATTGCATAAAAAAGATTTAAAACTTGCAAGACTAGAGCCAGGCTGGAATTTTAAGTACAAAGATTCATGTTAGATATATAGTTCATTTCTAATTTAAATGCCCCTCCCAAAAAAATAAATAAATAAACAAATATTAAAGACATTTTGCTATCATGGCCAGAAAAAAAAAAAGTTAATTTAGTAATATTTTCATAATTACCACCTAGTATAAATTATATGTTATATACACATGCATATTGCAGTTTTTTTGTGATTTTTGTATTTTTCCACATTCTTTGATTTTCTGATGCCCCAAGACTTTCTGTAAAACTAACATATAAACTTAAGGTTGAGCACAGGGGCTCACGACTACAATCCCAGCACTTTGGGAAGCTGAGGCGGGCAGATCACAAGGTCAGGAGTTCAAGACCAGCCTGGCCAATATGGTGAAACCCCGTCTCTACTAAAAAACACAAAAATCAGCCAGATGTGGTGGTGGGCGCCTGTAGTCCCAGCTATTTGGGAGGCTGAGGCAGGAGAATTGCTTGAACCTGGGAGGCAGAAGTTGCAGTGAGCCAAGATTGCACCACTGCACTCCAGCCAGGCAATAGAGAGAGACTCTGTCTAAAAAGAAAAAGAAAAAAAAAAAAAAAAACTTGAATGAGTAGCATCAAAAACAAAACAAAACTTAAATGAAACAACTACCTTTTCACCATTCTTACACAATCCATATATAATAAGTCAACATTATAAGGTAAAAAACAAAGGTAAAGACTATGACCAAAAAGCAGTATACAGAATGCCACATTCTCTCATGGAAATTTTGGAATATAAGTAACACTTGCATACACTAAAAATTCTAAGTGATTTCCAGAAAAAAGCACAATCACAGTGACAGCAGATTATACAAATTTTCTATATCATGACTGTGCTGGTGGTTACAAACTGGATACATTTGTCAAAACTCATTGGAATATACAATAAAATAGGTATTTTATTGTATGTGAATTATGCTTTAATAAAGCTGATTAAATTTAAATTTCTTAACTGTTAAGATTTTTAAAGTATTATAGATTGCCTCAATTATTTTCCCTGGTAGAATGTAAACTAATCCATTTAAAACAAATTTCCTGAACTTGCAGTTTGCACCTGAAATTCTACCTTTCCTAAATGCTGTTTTAAGTAGCTATCTAGGAATATGGGAAGTACTTGCTATTGAAAAACTTTTTAATAATATTATATACCATTAGGTTCAAAAACTACATCAATAGATGCATAAAAGCATTCAATAAAATCAAATGTGAAAGAGAAAAGATTTAATATATATTCATAATGCAATTTCTTCAATGTGATTTAGAAAATACATTTATGTGATAAAAAAAAAAAAAACCACTTAAACAGCAAATATAATACTTAATGATGAAACACTTGAGGCATTCACCAGAAAAAAACCCAGAAACTACAGTTATTAGAATTATACTTGGTCTAAAAGTTCTACAAGTTCTAGCCAAAATACAATAAAATATAAACCTAAAATCAGAAATATAGCATTTAAAAGAAAAATTACTTTTCAGCTGACTGACTCCTAGATAGAAACCCAGATATTTACCTAATAGAACTAGGTATATAAACTATTAGAATTCAGTAAAATGTTATGTAGAAAATGACATTTAATAGTTTTCATGTATAACAGCAAGAACCAGTTAGAAAGAATGATGAAAACTTTACCACAACAGCATCAAAAGTAGAATATAATGAAAATTAATTTCCAAAAAATGTGTGAGATATATAAAAACTAAGTATATTTTAAATGCCCATTCTTCTCTGATCAGATTGTAAGTTTAAATTCCAGATACAATCCCAAAAGGATTGGTGTTTGGTTACTATATAGGGGGATGGATGTATCTTATCAGCTAAGTTGTGGTGGCTTTTGATGTGTTTCATTACTTGATTCACAGTATTTTATAAAAATTTTCAAAGGTACACAAATCTTAAAACAATTATGCAGTGCTTTGTTGCTTTTGCCAACAAAGTTTACTTCAAAGTATAAATGTATAAAAATGCTCAGACTATTTTGAGAAAGGTAAGTAGCAAGAGAAGACCTATCTTGCTTGTAGTAGGCAGAATTTAGACATGGCCCTCAATATTCTACCCTGTTGTGTTCATTCCTTGCATAATTCTCAGTCCTTGGGTATAAATAGGACCATAAATATGACAGTTTTGATTGCTGTGATTATACTACATATAAAAAATGATTTTGCAAATGTAGTTAAAATCCCAAATAAATACATTATGTATTAATAAAAAATGATAATGATCCTCTGGGCCATCAGCTAGTCCTAATCATTTTGCTGACAAAAGCTCTTGCCTGGATGTTGATAGCTGCTTTACTGATCATGAGGGTGGTTGCTGAAGGTTGGGGAGGCCATGGCAATTTCTTATAATAAGACAATAATAAAGTTTACTGTGTTGACTGACTCTTCCTTTCAGAAAAGATTTCTCTGTAGCACACAATGCTGTTTAATAGCATTTTACTTACAGGAGAACTTCTTCAAAAATTAGAGGCAATCCTCTCAAACCCTACCACTGCTTTATCAGCTCAATTTATAAAATATTCTAAATCCTTTGCTGTCATTTCAACAATATTCACAGCATCTTCACCAGGAGTAGATGCCATCTCAAGAAACCACTTTCTTTACTTATCCCTAAGAGTCAGTTCCTCAATTTTTCAAGTTTTATTATGAGACTGTAGCAATTCAGTCATATCTTCAGGCTTCACTGCTAATTCTAGTTTTCTTGCTATTTTCACCCCATTTGCAGTTACTTCTTCCAATAAAGTCTCAAACATGGGGGATGGAATTAACTTCTTTTATCTATCAAATTCCTGATAATGCTGATATTCTGATCTCCTCCCATGGATCACAAATGTTCCTAATGGCCTCTAGAGTAATGAATCATTTCCAGAAGGTTTTCAATTTGTTTCATCCAGATCCATCAGAGGAATCACTATCTATGCCAGCTATACTACTATGAAACATATTATTTAAATAACAAGACTGAAAAGTCAAAATTACTCCTGATCCATGGGCTTTAGAATGGATGTTGTATTAGAAGTCATGAAAACAATACCCATTTCCTTGCAGATATCCATCAGAAGTCTTAGGTGACCAGATATAATGTCAATGAGTAGTAGTATTTTGAAAGTATCTCTTTTTTCCTAAGCAGTAAGTCTCAAGAGTGGGCTTCAAATATTCAGCAAACCACGCTGTAAACAGATACGCTGTCATCCAGGCTTTTTCATTCCATTTATAAAGCACAGGCAGAGTAGATTTAGCATGCTGTTTAAGGGCTCTACAATTTTCAAAATGGCAAATAAATATTGGCTTTAATTTAAAGTCACCAGCTGCATTTGCTCCTAAAAAGAGAGTCAGACTTGCTTTTGAAGCTTTGGAAACAGGCATTGACTTTTGTTTGTTTGTTTGTTTTTGAGACAGGGTCTCACTGCATCACATCACTACACTCCAGCTCAGGGTCACCTAGGTTGGAGTACAGAGACACGATCATGGCTCACTGCAGCCTCAACCTCCCCAGGCTAAGGTGATTCTCCCACCTCAGCCTCCTAAGTAGCTGGAATTACAGGAGTGCACCACCATGCCTGGCTAATTTTTGTAGTTTTTGCCATATTGCCCAGGCTGGTCTCGAACTCTTGGGTTCAAGCTATCTGCCTGCCTCAGCCTCCCAAAATTCTGGAATTACAGGCATGTGTGACAGACAGAGAGAGAGAGAGACAGAGACAGAGAGAGAGAGAGAGGAGAGAGAGAGAGAGAGAGAGAAAGAGACAGAGAGAGACAGAGACAGACAGGGAAACAGCCAGTCAGAAGAACAGTCAGAATATACATATTTATTAACTTCACCTTCTTATATGGGTGCAGTTTGTGACAACCAAAACAATAATAATAATACTATCAAAAGATCACTAATCACAAATCACCATATAGATAAAATCATGAAAAAGTCTGAAATAGTGCAAGAAGTAACCAAATGTGAAAAACAGACATGAGGTAAGTACATGCTGTTGGAAAAATAGCATTGATATACTTGCAATAGCTGCAAAAAGCAATAAAACAAAATGCAATAAAATGAGGTACACCAGTATTTTTGTGAACTGGACACTATTATATTTCTTCAAGAGTCACAGATTTTTTAATCGCTTTGCCAATAACAGTGATAGATTTGTAATAACCAATTACTTTTGCTCAGCAAGTTGGTTTTTATGAATGTAGTCTATGGCCACACAAGAAAACAAAATTAATAGTGCTAATAGAGATCAAACAAGAAATTTTCTTCTAATTTCCATCAGGTTCTAATTAACTGACTTAATTCAATACCATCATAACTACTACATTTATTTTCACTACTGATGATATAATAATAGATATTCTCTGCTAATAGAGATCAAACAAGAAATTTTCTTCTAATTACCATCAGGTTCTAATTAACTGACTTAATTCAATATCATCATAACTACTACAATTATTTTCACTACTGATGATATAATAATAGTTAGATATTCTCATATCTTGTGACTCAAGACATTAAACCTTCAGAGTTAAAATTCATTTTTAAAGTTTCCTGATTGATAGCACAGAACTTATGCCAGTTATGTCAACATAAGACAGAAATAAGTATGTGCATCTATATCTTTGTATTGCTTTGTGGTAGAGCGTTGTAGCTACCACAAAGCAATATAAAGATAAGCTCTACAAGAAATTAGGATTAAAATTACATTCTACAAGATCAATGGAACATAATAGAGAACCCAGAAATAAAGCCACATGTTTATGGCCACTTAATAATCAACAAAGATGCCAAGTACATACACTGGGGAAAGAATTCCTTCTTTAATAAGTGGTGCTGGGAAAACTGGATATTCATATGCAGAATAACGAAACTGGACTCCTATCTCTCACTATATACAAAAATCAACTCAAGGTGAATTAAAGACTTAAATATATGACTAGATGATATAAAACTACTAGAAGAAAACAAAGGGGAAACACTTGAGGACACTGGTTTAGGCAAAGATTTTATGGCTAAGACCTCAAAAGCACAGACAACTAAAACAAAAATAGACAAATGGAACTATGTTAAACTAAAAAGCTTCTGCAAAGCAAAGGAAACAATCAACAGAGTGAGGAGACAAGATGTTGATTGGGAAAAAATTATTTGCAAACTATTCATCTAACAAGGACCTAACATCTATAATATACAAGGAAATCAAATAATTCAACAATAAAAAAATAAGTAATCTCATTAAAAAGTAGGCAAAGAATATGAATAGAAACCTTTTCAAAAGAAGACACACAAATGCCAACAGGTATATGAAAAAATGCTCAACATTACTAATCATCAGGGAAATGCAAATATAAACCACAATGAGATATCTTATCCCAGTTAGCAGGGCTATTATTAAAAAGACAAAAAATTACACATGCTGGTAAGGATACAGAGAAAAGAGGATTCTTATACACTATTGGTGGGAATGTAAATTGGTATAACCATTATGGAAACCAGTATGGAGATTCCTCAAAAAATTAAAAATAGAACTATATGATTCAGCAATCCCACTACTGGGTATCTAACCAAAGGAAAAGAAATCAGTATATCAAGGACACCTTGCACTTACATGTTCATCACAACACCATTCACAATAGCAAAAATATAGAATCAATCTAAGTATCCATCTATGGACAAATGGATTTTAAAAATATGGCACGCACGCGCGCACGCACACACGCGCGCGCACGCACACAAAATGTATTACTATTTAGACATACAAAGGAATTAAGCCATGTCATTTGCAGCAACACGGAGGGAATTGGAGTTCATCAGGTTAAGTAAAATAAGCCAGGCACAGAAAGACAAATTTTGCATGTTCTCACTCATATGTGGGAGATAAAAACTTGAACTCATGGAGATAGACTAAAATATAGCAGAGGCTGGGGAAGGGTGTGAGGGTGGAAAGGAAAAATAGAGGTTGGTGAATGAGTATCAACTTACAGTTAGATAAAAGAAATAAGTTCTAATGTTCAATAAGAGACTAGGGTGACTAGTTAGTAACAATATGTTATATATTTCAAAGTAGCCAGAAGAGAGGACTTCAAAGGTTTCCAACACATAGAAATAATAAATACTCAAGGTGATGGATACCCCAGATACCCTGACTTGATCATCATACATTCTATGCATGTAAAAATACTCACATGTACCCCATAAATATGTAAAATATTATGTATTAGTAAAAGAAAAAACTTTCATTCTGCAGAATTTTGGTAGCAAACAGCTTCATTTAAATCATACATAAGGAAAATTTAAGAATACACATCTTAAATAAAGACAATATTTTATCGTAAAAGTGTCACAACATGTCATAGAATGAAAGTAATAGATATTCCCATAAAACTGAGAAAGGCATTCTGAAACATCATATTAGAGAAGTCATTCTTACTTCTCAGTTTTACATGATTATTTTACACAGAAATTTAAAGATATATATAAATTATGTATTTACATAATGCATATATTTACATAAACTAGCAGTGCTTTTAATAAAACCATAACTCTTATATGAAACTACTTAAATATTTCATCATGTAATATTTTCATGGCCGGTATCAAAAATTGCCTTAAACCATATATACGACAAATTTATATCTACCTTAAATACTCTGTAATTTTCAATTATTTTTCACTATTCAAATATTTGAGTAATACAGAAACTTACTCATAAACATTCATTAAAATGTGATATGAACTTCTAAGAATCCAAACCAAAATTTACAAAAAAATCATGCTGATATAAATTATAAATGTTTAAAATCAATTTTTAAATTTCTTATTTATAACTCTAATCTGTCAATTGATTTCTTGGGAATTTTAAGAGTAGGTTCAGAAGTTATATTATCTTTATCTGCTGGAGTACATGAAAGAAATAAAATAACAATAAAGTTATCTATTCAACACTTTGCCAAAAAGTCTTTTTTTTAATTTCCATAATCATTTACAAATGAACAGCTCACATTAAATAAATCACTTGCATACTTATTGAAAACAGTAGTTATGGCCAGGCGCAGTGGCTCACACCTGTAATCTCAGCAGTTTGGGAGGCTGAGGCGGGTGGATCAATTGAGGTCAGGCGTTCGAGACCAGCCTGGCCAACATGGTGAAACCCCATCTCTACTAAAAATACAAAAAATTAGCCAGCCATGGTGGTGCACACCTGTTTTTCCAGCTACTCAGGAGGCTGAGTCAGAACTGCCTGAACCCAGGAGGCGGAGGCTGCAGTGAGCTGAGATCGCGCCACTGCACTCTAGTTTGGGCAATAGAGTGAGACTCCAACTCAAAAAAAAAGAAAAAAGAAAACAATAGTTATACTTGATTAATAACTTGAAATGGATGAATCTAGTTGTGTCACAAATGCTCACGATTTGTTTCAATTAAGGGACTAACTCTTGAGTGGAAGGTAGTAAAATATTAACTAGAAAGCCAGCTGATTATTAAAAAGGGAGTCTCACACTGACAATCAATTAGACTTTCCTAAACTGACTACTATGGCCATAACCTAGGGAATTTCAGTTAGCAGTTAAGTTTTCCCACTGCTTGCTCCCATTGGCACAGAAGAAAACATGTTTATGTACTGTTTTGAGCACACCAGAAAAGTACTGCCAGTACGGTCTGAGTTATAATTATTTACTAATGATACCCTGTGAACGAGAAATTCACATATATTCTTCATCTATTTCTCAAGTTTAACTAACTTCATCATGAAAAGATCTCAGTAACAATCACCTAAAAATCTCAAGGCAGTATTCTTTTGGTTTTATCCCTTATCAAAGTTTTATAAAAGAACAAAAATATAGTTCTTGGGAGACCAGTGCCTCCCAAGACCTTACGTCATCCACTCTCAAAAATACATAATTGAAATTATCCTGAAAGTGCCTGTGTCTACATTTTAGAAACAAATAAGGTGTAGCTACAAAAAAAAAAAAAAAAAAACTGTACCACCCTTAACTTCGTCATGTCACATAGTTTCAATGCAGATGTTGGAAAATGGAAACGAGATGATTTGTTTTGTTTTGTTGAGACAGAGTCTCACTATGTTGACCAGGCTGGTCTTGAACTCCTGGCATCAAGCAGTCCTTCCACCTCAGCCTCCCAAAGTGCTAGGATTATAGGCATTAGCTACCACACATGGCTGAGATAACTGATGTATTCTCTATTTGCCTCTAGAGAAATTAAACTAGTTCCCTTTGTAGGAAAATCGAATATAAAACGGAAATTTTGTAACAATAAGGAAAGGAAAGGAGAAAGCACTAGAAGCTAGAAGTTTTGGGTTGGGGGAAAGACCACTGTAAAGGGATAACTGGAGCTTATTAGATGTAATCTTCTAGCAAAGACATGGACAACTGTTAGGATGAATGTGAAAATATTACAGTTTTACAAAACTGATACCTTATCCTCATACCTTATGAACAGCACCTCAAATCATTCTTTGAAAAGTCACTTCACAAAGCAACTTCTTCAGTTCCTTTCTAAATGTTTTTAAAAATTTAGTTAGGTAAAAATATATTTTTAGGTCTACAGTAATAAGAAAAACAGTAAGAAAGCAGATAGCTTCAGATAACAATTCCAGAAAAGAAAGTTAACTTCTGATACAATAAATCAATTTAGGATTTACTTTAGCACACATCTAAGTATAAAGCCACAATATATCAACAAAGAGAAAGCTTGAGCGAATCCTGGCTCTAATTACTAAAGTCCTCTGTATAGAATTTAATCCCTTTGTCAAGGAAGAAGACTGAAGAGAAGGAAAGTATGAGTTACACATTCTATTTTGGTAGATAAATAGCTCCTGGACCAAAAAAAAAAAATTTAGCAATTCTGATATCACTACTAATTATCCAAATTCCTTCACTATTTAGCCACAGATGGCTAAAAGAAACTGTTATGGCCAAGATCTACTGCTTGAAGTGTATATATGTTTATTCGTAATAACAATTTGCCTTTTTAACTGTTGTAGATATCAAATGTATGTACAGTCTTTATGGACAGAGACAAAAGTCTACTTCTAGAATCTTGGAGCTAATTATATTCTAAATATTCAACGCTTGATGAAAGCCCTACCACTGCCACCACCACCAACAGACACACACACAAACACAAAAAGTGCTCCTCCCTCCCTTCAAATCAGATGTTAAGTATGAAAAACTTGGGAAAAGTACAAACACTAAGGTTATACCTTATCTAAAAGACACATCCCACATTTAAAACTCCAACCCACAGAGGTAAAGGCAGAAAGAAACACAAAAAGGGCTCCAAACAAAGTGTTGCCCAAGTTTATTTAATTTAATAACTTACTGGAAAAAAATAGACAATCAGGCTAAACCTACTTTACAGGGAATTCTAACCCTTATTTAAATCTTTATGTTCTAAGAAGTACCACCACCATAGAAGATTAAAAAAGAAACATGAGGAGGATATTCCATGAAACAGATCCAATAAAATCAGCAATAATTAAGTACTAAATGCAAGAGGAAATAAATTATTTTAAAAAAAAGCAGCCAAGCCTCCACTGCTAGGGAGGAGCAAAGATTGGGTGCCACTGGAAAAGGGGTAGAAAACCTACTGCCTGCATTCCTAGTCCTACAATGAAACATGAAAAGAGACCAACCACTGAGGAAAGGCAGGAAACCAACTCATATGGGTCCTACACTGATGTCCTACACTGATGCCCAAGATTCCCCACCTGCAACTAAACAAAACAAACTTCAGTTGTGAGCTTGGGGAGGGACAGAAAAGCCACCTGTACCCTGAAGTAATAGATACAAATTGTTGGCCTCTGGGAAAGAAATAGGAACACTAAGAAAGCACCATCCTGATCCTCAGGCACACAGGTCCTCCTATGACTAAGGTTGGAACAGGAGAAGCAAGAAGCCCCTTCTTCCCACAATAAGACTTATTCTAAGTAAAAAGCAAGGGCAATCTACTATTGGGGAGCAACACCAAGAGAGAAGCCCTCTTTGGCTCAGGCTTACAGAGCCTGTTGAAAACTAGAGGACAGAACAAGAAAACCTAGAAAACTCCTTCCAGCACTCCAGGCCTCACACTAAAAGCAAGGTGGCAATAAATTGTGACTAGATGAACTGAAGCCTGTGGTACAATGATAGGAACTGGAGCAACAACAACAACAAAAAAAAACCAAGATCAAAATACAGAATTAATATTCAGCTCTCGACACTAATAGCCTAGCAGAAAAAGGCATGTAAATATTTCTGTGCATATTATTTATCTCAGTCTCTACTATTCTGTCATACAGAATGTCCAATATTCAAATAATAACTAAAATAAATGGGAAAACAACAAATGTACCATGAGGACACAAAACAGTCAACAGAATCAAACCCAAAGATAAAAGAAGGAGTTAAGAAAATACTATGATTAATAAGTTAAAGGATCTAATGGAAAAGGTGGATAATATGTATGAACAGGCAGGAAATTTAAGAAGTGAAAATCATTTTTAAAAAGTGAATGAAGGCCGGCGCGGTGGCTCAAGCCTGTAATCTCAGCACTTTGGGAGGCCTAGACGGGCGGATCACGAGGTCAGGAGATCGAGACCATCCTGGCTAACACGGTGAAACCCCGTCTCTACTAATACAAAAAACTAGCCGGGTGAGGTGGCGGGTGCCTGTAGTCCCAGCTACTCAGGAGGCTGAGGCAGGAGAATGGCGTAAACCCGGGAGGTGGAGCTTGCAGTGAGCTGAGATCCGGCCACTGCACTCCAGCCTGGGTGACAGAGCCAGACTCCGTCTCAAAAAAAAAAAAAAAGTGAATGAAAATACTAGATATAAAAATTGCAATATTAAAAATAATTCCTTTGATGGCCTTATCAGCAGAATGGGCAAAATAGAAGAATAAGTGAACTTGAAGATAGGACAAGAGAGAAATTACCTTAGCTTTTAAAACAAAATTTTTTAAAAAATTGAAAAGCGGCCGGGCGCGGTGGCCCAAGCCTGTAACCCCAGCACTTAGGGAGGCCGAGACGGGCGGATCACGAGGTCAGGAGATAGAGACCATCCTGGCTAACACGGTGAAACCCCGTTTCTACTAAAAAAAAAATACAAAAAGCTAGCCGGGCGAGGTGGCGGGCGCCTGTAGTCCCAGCTACTCGGGAGGCTGAGGCAGGAGAATGGCGTAAACCCGGGAGGCGGAGCTTGCAGTGAGCCGAGATCCAGCCACTGCACTCCAGCCTGGGCGACAGAGCAAGACTCCGTCTCAAAAAAAAAAAAAAAAAAAAATTGAAAAGCACAAAATAGAGCATACAAGAGGTGTAAGTAAAAAGATAATCAAAAGGTATAACATTGTAAGATTTAAGAGACTAATACCTTTTTTAAAAAATTAGTCTAAAAGCCAGTGTAATTACTAAGTTTGATTTATAACTCCACATTTTGTTTTCTACATAATTTAAGAAACTAACAGATTTTTAAAAATAATTTGTTAATAATCTTGGACACACAATATGTAAAGATGTAATTCTGTGGCATTGACAACTAAAAGGGGTGAGGACAGAACTGTTTAAAAGCAGAGTTTTTGTATGTTACTGAAGTTAAGCTTGTATACATTCAGAGCGCTACAACTTAGGATAATAAACGTAATCATCATGATAATGAAAAAATAATAGCTCAAGAATATACACAATAGAGATAAGTAAAGACTTTCAATGTGGCACTAAAAAACAAACACAAAGAAAATAGTTATATAGGAAATAAGGGAGAAAAAGCTACAAGGCATATGTAAAACAAATTAAAAATGACAGAAGACCATCCTTATCAGTAATAATTTTAAATGTAGCTTAATTAAACCCTCCAATCAAAAGATAGAGATTGGTAGAATACATAAAAAATAAATAAAACCAAGATCCAACTATATGTTATCTACAAGAAACTAACTTAGGATTCAAAATCACAGATAGGTTAAAAGCAAAACAATGAAAAGGGCTATTCCATGCAAATAGTAACAAAAACAGAATAGAGGTAAATACTAATATGAGGCAAAATAGGCTTTCAACCTAAAGTGTTCATTAGACAAAAGAACATAACATATTAAAATATTTATTTACCTAATAACAGACCATCAAAACATATGAAGCAAAACTGTCAGAACCAAAGGGAGAGTTTTACAATAATAGTTAAAGGGTTCAATACTCCCCTCTCAATAATGGATAGAAAAACTAGACAAAAGATAAATAAAACAGAGGACTTGAACAATAGAACAAACCAACTAGACTGAAAAGACATATATGGAACACTATACTCAACTACAAGAAAATACACTACACATTCCTCTAAAGTGCACATGGAACATTTTCTAGGACAGGCCATATTTTAGGCCATAACTTAAGTCTTAATAAATTTTTAAAAACTGGTATCATACAAAGTATCTTCCCCAATCATAACAGGATGAGGTTAGGAATCAATAATGGTAGAAAAACTAGAAAATTCACAAATTTGTAGAAATTATACAATACACTATTAAATAACCAATGGTTCAAAAAAGATCACAAGAAAAACTAGAAAACAGTTGGAAATGAATAAAAACAAGAACAAAGCATACCAAAACTTATGGGACACAGCAAAGCAGTAGGAAGAAAATTTATAGCTATGAGTGCTAACACTAAAAAACAGGAAAAATCTGACCAAGCACAGTGTCTCACACCTGTAATCCCGGCACTTGGGGAGGCCAAGGTGGACAGATCACTTGAGGTCAGGAGTTCGAGACCAGCCTGGCCAACATGGTGAAACCCTGTCTCTACTAAAACTACAAAAAATTAAGCAGGCATGGTGGTGCACGCTTGTTATTCCAGCTACTCAGGAGGCTAAGGCAGGAGAATCACTTGAATATGGGAGACAGAGGTTGCAGTCACCTGAAATCATGCCACTGCACCCCGGCCCGGGCAACAGAGCAAGACTCTGCCTCAAAAAAAAAAACTAAACAAAACAAGAAAAGTCTTAAATCAACAATCTAACATTACACTTAAGGAACTAGAAAGAGAAAGACAAACTAAACCTAAAACTAGCAGAAAAAAGAAAATAGTAAAGATTAAAGCAGAAATAAACAAAATAGAGAATAGAAAAATAGAGAAAAATCAATAAATCGAGATTCTTTCAAAAATATCAACAAAATTACCAAATCTTTAGCTAGACTAAGAAAAAGGAAAGAAGACTTAAATTAGTAAAATTAGAAATGCTAAATAGACTAAGAAAAAAGGAGAGAAGACTTAAATTAGTAAAATCAGAAATGAAAGTGGAGCCATTATTACCAATTCTATAGAAATTAAAAGGATTATAGGATTATATGAGAGAACTACGAGCAAACTGGGTAACCTAGATGAAACATTTAAAGAACTATCAACAATCCTTCTCAAATATGTCCAAAAAACTGAAGAGGAAGAAACATCCCTAACTCATTCTATACTCTGTGTGATGGTTAATATTGAGTGTCAACTTGATTGGATTGAAGGATGCAACATATTGTTCCTGGGTGTGTCTGTGAGGGTATTGCCAAAGGAGAGTAACATTTAAGTCAGTGAGCTGGGAGAGGCAGACCCATCCTCAATCTGGGTGGGCACCATCTAATCAGTTGCCAGCGTGGCTAGAATAAAGCAGGCAGAAGAAGGTGGAAAGAGCAGACTTGCTGAGTCTTCTGGACTTCATCTTTCTCCTATGCTGGATGCTTCCTGCCCTCAAACATTGGACTCTAAGTTCTTTGGCTTGTAGACTCTTGGACTTACACCAGTGGTTTGCCAGGGGCGCTCAAGCCTTCAGCCACAGACTGAAGGCTGCACTGTCGGCTTCCCCACTTTTGAGATTTTGGGACTCGGACTGGCTTCCTTGCTCCTTAGCTTGCAGATGGTGTATTGTGGGGCTCCACCTTGTGATCATGTGAGTCAATACTCCTTAATAAACTCCCCTTCATATATACATCTATCCTATTAGTTCTGTCCCTCTAGAGAACTCTGACTAATATATTCTGATATAAAAGCCAGACAGAGACTACAGGAAAACCAAAAGCCAATATCTCAGATGAATAGAGATACAATCAACAACATACCAAGAAGATTATACATCATGACTACATGAAATTTATCTCTGGGATACAAGGTTGGTTTAACAAATCAATGTGATACAACTCATTAACAGAATGAAAAATAAAAACCACATGATCATCTCAAATAGATGCAGGGAAAGCATTTGACAAAGTTCAAAATCCTTTCATGATAACAACTGTCCACAAAATAAGTTTAGAATAAAATGTCCTGAACAAAATTGAGGTCATTTATGAAAGGCCTATGCCTAACATAATCAGCAAAGGAAAAATTTTCAGTTTTTGCCTCACCCCAAGACAAGGACGTGCACTTTCATCAATTACATTCAACATAGAATTGGAAGTATTATCAAGAGCAATTAGACAAGAAAAATAAAATACATCCAAATAGGAAAGCAAGAAGTAAAATTATGCCTCTCTGCATATGACATGAACCTATATGTACAAAATCATAAAATTAGACCAAAAAGTTAGAACTAGAAAATGAATTCAACGAAGTAGCAAGATAGGAAATAGACATGCAAAAAACAGCTATATTTCTTTATACTAATAGTGATCTATCTGAAAAAAATCAAGACAGTTCTACTAACAATAGTATCAAAAAGATTAAGATACTTAAGAACAAATTTAACAAAGGAGGTCAAAACTCTACACACTGAAAACTATGAAACACTGAAGACAACATAAATAAATGGCAACAAATCCCATGTCTGTAAGAATAGAGGAATATTGTTAAAATGTCTATACTACCAAAAGCAGTATACAGATTCAACAAAATCCCTATCAAAATTCTCATGGCATTTTCAATAGAAATAGAAAAAAATTATAAAGTTCACATGAAACCACAAAATACCCTCAAAAAACAAAACAGCCTTGAAAAGGAAGAACAAAGTTGGAGACACCAAGTTTGCTGATATCAGATAATATTACAAAGCTATAGTATGGTATTGACACAAAAACAAACATATAGACATTGGAAAAGAATAGAGAGCCCAGAAATAAACCCAAACATCTGCAGTCAACTAATTTTTGACAAGGGCATGAAAACATACAATGGAAAAAGGCTAGGGATTTTAGTCAATGGCACTGAGAGAACTATACACATACAAAAGAATGAAACTGGCCCTTATCATATACCATATCCAAAAAAACAATCAACTCAAAATGGACTAAAGACTTAAAAATAAAATCTGAAACCATAGAATTCTTAAGAGAAAACAGTGAGAAAGATCCTTGATGTTAACTTTGGCAATGGTTTTCTAGATAAGACACCAAATACGCAACAAAACCGAAAATAAGTAGAGCTACATCAAACCAAAACTCTCTGGACAACAAAGGAAATAAACAACAAAATGAAAAACCAACCTACACATTGGGAAAATATATTTGCAAACTATACATCCAATAAAGGGTTAATACCTAAATTACATAAAGAACATGAATAGTTCAATAGCAAAAAAAACCAAATAACTCAATTTAAAAATGGGCAAAGGACCTGAATAGTCATTTCCTCAAAGATAATATATGAATGGCCAAAAGGCATATGAAAAGCTGCTCAACATCACTAATCATCAAGAAAATACAAATCAAAACCAGAGTCTCTTAATAGCAGAATTGATTAAGCAGAAGAAAGCGTGAACTTGAATATAAGCGATTTGAAAATACAGTCAAAGAAAACAAAGCAAAACAAAGAATAAAAAACAATGAAGCATGCCTATAAGATCTAGAAAATAGCCTCAAAAGTGCAAATCTAAGAGTTACGGGGTTTAAATAGGAGACAGAGAGAGAAATTAGGGTAGAAAGTTTATTCAAAAGGGTAATAACAGAACACTTCCCAAATCTAGAGAAATATATCAATATCCAAGTACAAGAAGGTTACAGAACACCAAGCAGATTAAATCCAAAAAAGAATACCTCAAAGCATTTCATACTCAAACTCCCAAAGGCCAAGGATAAAGAAATCTAAAAGCAGAAAGATAAACGAGTAACATAGAATGGAGGTCCAATATGTCTGGTAGTGAACTCTTCAGTGGAAACCTTACAGGCCAGAAGAGACTGGCATGAAGGAAAAAGTTTTCACCCTAGAATAGTATATCTGGTGAAAATGTCCTGCAAACATGAAGGAGAAATAAATAAAGACTTTCCCGGACAAACAAAAGCTGAGGGTTTTTATCAACACCAGACCTGTCTTACAAGAAATGCTAAAGGGGGTTCTTCAATTGGAAAGAAAAGAACATTAGCAAGCAATATGAAATCACCTGAATGTACAAAACTCACCAGTAATGGTAAGTACACAGAAAAACACACAGTATTCCAACACTGTAATCATGGTGGATAAACTACTCTTAAGTAGGAAAACTAAAAGATAAATCAATTAAACATAATAACTACAACTTTTCAAGACATAGACAGTACAGTAAGATATAAATAGAAACAACAAAAAGTTAAAAAGCAAGGGGACAAAGTTAAAGTGTAGAGTTTTTACTAGCTTTGATTTTGCTTATTTGTTTGTTTATGCTATCAACCTTAAGTTGTCATCAGCTTAAAATAATGGGTTATAACATAGTGTTTGCAAGCCTCAACAAAATACTAGCAAGCTGAATTCAACAACGTATTAAAAAGATCATTTACTCATCATGACCACCTGTGACTTATCCCAGGAATACAAGGATGGTTCAACATATGCAAATCAATCAATATGATACATCGTATCAACAGAATGAGGACCAAACCATATGATCACTTCAACTGATGCTGAATAAGCACTGAATACAATTCAACATTATTTCATGGTAAAAACCCTCAAAAAACTGGGTATAAAAGGAATTTACCTCAACATAATGAAAACCATATATAACAGACCTGCAGCTAGTATACTGAATGGGGGAAAACTGAAAGTCTTTCTTCTAAGATCTGGAACACAGCAAGGATGCCCACTATCACCACTGTTACTCAACATAGAACTGGAAGTCCCAGCTAGAGCAATCAGACAGGAGAAAGAAACAAAGGACATCCAAAGCAGAAAGGAGTAAGTCAAATTATTTTTGTTTGCAGATGATATGATCTTATATTTGGAAAAACCTAAACACTCCACAAAAAAACTATTAAAACAAATTGAGTAAAGTTGCAGAATACAAAATCAGCACACAAAAATCAGCAGCATTTCTATACGCCAAGAGTGAACAATCTAAAAAGGAAATCAAGAAATTAATCCCATTTACAATAGCTAGAATAAAATACCTGGGAATTAACCAAAGATGTAAAAGATCTCTACTATGAAAACTATAAAATATTGATGCAAAAACTTGAAGAGGACACACACACAGAAGATAGTCCATGTTCATGGATTGGAAGAATCAATAATGTTAAAATGGCCATAGTACCCAAAGCAATCTACAGATTTTAAATGCAATCTCTATCAAAATACCAATGACATTCTTCACAGAAAATTTTTTTTAATTCCTAAAATTTATATGGAATGACAAAAGACCCAGAATAGCCAAAGCTATCCTGAGCAAAAAGAACAAAACTTTAGGAATTATATTACCTGATTTCAAATGCTACAGAGCTATAGTAACTAAAATAGCATGGTACTGGCATAAAAACGGACAGAGACCAATGGAACAAAATAAAGAATCTCAAAACAAATCCATACATCTACAGTGAACTCATTTTTGACAAAAGTACCAAGAATATACATTTGGGAAAAGAAAGTCTCTCAAAATATGGTACTGGGAAAACTGGATATCCATATGCATAAGAATGAAACTAGACCCCTAACTCTCACCACATAAAAAAACCAAATCAGGATTAAATACTTAAATCTAAGACTTCAAACTATTTAACCTACTAAAATTAAACATTGGGAAAACACTCCAGGACACTGGAGTGGGCAAAGATTTTTTGAGGAACACCTCCACGATCACAGGCAACCAAAGCAAAAATAGATAAGTGGGATCACATCAAGTTAAAAAGCTTCTGCACAGCGAAGAAATCAATGAACAAAGAGGCAACCTAGGAATGGGAGAAAATATTTTCAAACTACCCATTTGACACGGCATTATTAACCAGAAAATGTAATGAACTCAAACAACTCAACAGGAAAAAATGTAATAATCCAACTTAAAAATGGGCAAAAGATTTGAATAGACATTTATCAAAGGAAGATATACAAATGGCAGTCATATGTAGAAATGCTCAACATCACTAATAATCATCAGAGAAATGCAAATCAAAACTACAACGAGATATAATCTCATCCCAGTTTAAATGGCTTTTATCCAAAGATAAGCAGTAACAAGTACTGGAGAGGATGTGGAAAAAAGAAAATCTTGTACACTGTTGGTGGAAATGTAAATTAGTACAACCAGTACAGAGAACAGTTTCAAGGTTTGTCAAAAAACACAAATAGAGCTAATATACGATCCAGCAATCCCACTGCTGGGTATATACCCAAAAGAAAGGGAATTAGCATTTCAAAATGGCATCTGTACTCCTATGTTTGTTGCAGCACTGTTCACAATAGCCAAGATTTGGAAGCAATCCACATGTCCATCAACAGATGACTAAATAAAGAAAATGTGGTACATATACACAGTGGAGTACTATTCAGTCATAAAAAAGGTATGAGATCCTGTCATTGGCAACAACAGACATGGAACTGGAAGTCATTATGTTAAGTGAAATAAGCCAGGCACAAAAAGACAAACTTAGCGTGTTCTCACTTATTTGTGGAAGCTAAAAATTAAAACAATTGAACTGACAGTAGAAGGAAGGTCACCAGAGGTTGTGAAGGGTAGTGAGGAGGTGGGAGAGGATGTGAGTATGGTTAATGGGTAGAAAAAAATAGTTAGAAAGAATGAATAGGAACTAGTTTTTGGTTTTGTTTGGTTTGGTTTTGTTTTTGTTTTTGAGACAGAGTCTCACTCTGTCACCCAGGCTAGAGTGCAATGGCACAATCTTGGCTCACTGCAACCTCTGCCTCCTGGGTTCAAGTGATTCTCCTGCCTCAGCCTCCCCAGCAGTTGGGATTACAGGTGCGTACCACTACACCCAGCTATTATTTTGTATTTTTAGTAGAGTCAGGGTTTCATCATGTTGGCCAGGCTTGCCTCAAACTCCTGACCTCAAGTGATCTGCACACCTCAGCCTCCCAAAGAGCTGGGATTACAGGCGTGAGCCACTGTGTCTGGCCAAGAACTAGTATTTGATAGAACAACAGGGTGACTATAGTCAATCATAATTTAATTGTACATTTGAAAATAACTAAAAGAATATAATTGGATTATTTGTAACACAAAGAATAAATGTTGAGGTAATGGATATACCATCTACCTTAATGTGATTACTACGCATTGCATGCCTGTATCAAAATATCTCACGTAGCCCATAGTATATATACCTACTATGTACCCACAAAAATTAATTTTAAAATATCTTCTCTATCTTAAATATATATAATTTTTCTTTTTAAATTATACTTCTATACAGCCAGAAAACACTATGAGCCAATATCCTTTATGAACACTAATGCAAGAATCCTTGACAAAACACCAGCAAACTGAATTCAGTATATTAAAAGATGGGCTGGGTGCAATGGTTCACACTTGTAATCCCAGCACTTCTGGGGGGCCAAGGTGGGCAGATCACTTGAGGCCAGGAGTTCAAGACCAGCCTGGTCAACATGGTGAAACCCTGTCTCTACAAAAAATACAATAATCAGCCAGGCATGGTGGTGCATGCCTGCAGCCTCAGCTACTCGAGAGGCTGAGGCATGAGAATCATTTGAACCCAGGAGGCAGAGGTTGCAGTGAGCCAAGATTGCACCACTGCACTCCAGCCTGGGTGACAAAGCAAGACTCTGTCTCAAGAAAAAAAAATAATAATAATTCAACATTCTAGGAACAGAAGAAAGCTACCTGAACATAATAAAATCTGTATATGAATAATTTTGACAAAATTATTGGAAAATGCAAAACCCAGTAACAGAGGAGTACTATTTTAAACACGTTAACTTCACGGACATTGAAAGTAAAGATTTTGAGGTAAATTTATATTAAAGATACACAATTCTGGCTCTTTGTAAGAGATAAGAAATAAATGTCTACATCACATATAACTTTTTACATTATAAAACACACTATTGTCTATCTCCTCAAACTTCAATTTTAGCATTTAAGACAATTGTTTAATAAATCTGTTATCTCAAAGGGGGTTTTAGGTTGTTTTACATCCTGTTGGCTTCATGGTTGTAGGCTGTAGGACTTTAAGAGAATAAAGAAATAAATAAAATTTAGCCTTAAGATATTAAACATCATTTAAATAGTAACTTTGCCTTGGAGCCTTGATGTTCACATGTAAAATACTATACAACATGTTCCAGATTTTGGTTTTGTTTTTGAAGGTTTTATTATTTGTTTCATCTTTTTTGTTTTTGTTCTTGGGGTCTCTGACTTTTTCTATTGCTTTTTAATTGCTTGGCCTTGATGTACCCCTTTTTTTTTAAATATTATATTCTTTCCACTATTTTCTTTTGTTAAGCAACAACAGTTTCTGGATCAGCCTTTCATTCAATAGTTCACATTTTAAAATGAGACCAAGAAATGATTTGCTCCATCTAGCAACATCTGTGCCTGCACTTTTCAAGTATACAAATATCCACTTGCTCCCATGAGAGAGACTATAACCATCTCTCCATCCCTCACAAAAGCCAGGATCCCAGGTTCATTTCCAGAATGGATATATATGATATGACTGTTGAACCACTGGGCCAGCCTTACATTATACCTTTCAACAAAATATATTTCATGGCTCATGACTCATAAATGTAGTTTCACTGTAGACAGTGCACAATGAGTAAATCTACCCTTTTTCACGGCAAGGAGCCCAACTCATATTTTTATTGGCTTACTACTAACTAAATTAAGCTGCAATTTCTCTAAAAAAAGAAAAAAAACACTCATGACTGAAAATAAACAGCCATTTCAATATGGCTGCCAAGGAGAGACTTAAAAAAGAACTAATATACTCCAGGTTCAATCTCAAGAGACCTAACAAGTCCACAGAAAAATTAATGTACTAAAAATAAAACAACTTAGTATTAAGTACTGCTCGTTTTTCACAAAACAGTAAAAAAAGTTCTATAAACGGAAAATCTAAGAAAGTTAACATGTCAGTTAAGAACAGCAGGAAGTCCCATATATCAGCTCCTCAATGTAAAGTTCTTTAGGACACATACCCAAGTCTTCCTAGCATCTCAAGCTCAGGAACATGTGGTCCATATGTCTCTATCTGCAGTGGCTGGTATTCATACAGAGCTTCTTCAAGCTTGTGAATAGGTGCCAGTGAAATATGTTGACCCTGTTAGAAAAATGAAGGAAGTTAATACTTCTTAATATTATTTTCATGTTGTTACTTATTTATAACCATTTTAAAGATTTACTAAATTCCTCACATTAGAAGTATTACCCATTAGTTGTGCTGTTCCATGGGTACAATGCATTGCATAACTGAAACTCACATAATAGAATTAATAGTCATTTACACATGATTTAAAAGAGGAAAACCAAATCCATCATTAAATTCAAATTTAGCGTTAAACAGTACAGTTGTTCAATGTCAATGGTAGAAGTCATCAAATACAAGAGACTTCAAAAACTTTATGCAAAATACATATTATTTAAAAAACTATGCATGGATTTTAAAAACGTTTGCACCAAAACAAACTTGTACTAACTTGTAATAACTTGTCTGAACAGCCCCTAGTTTCAGGCATGAAGAAGCATAAAACCATTTGAAAAAAGCTCCTATCAGAGCAATGTGAATTCTACTAAATTGAAACAAGAACAAACATCTATGGTGAAGACTGGATGGAAGAATGGCAAAATCATTCATGCTTTACAGAAAGTTTATGGGGACAATGCCCCAAAGAAATCAGCAGCTTACAAATAGATAACTCATCTTGAGAAGCAACAAGAAAATGTTGAAGATGAAGTCCTCAGTGGCAGACCATCTGCATCAATTTGCGAGGAAAAAAAAAATCTTGTTCTTGCCCTAATTGAAAAGGACTGGTGATTAAGAGCAGAAACAATAGGCAACACCAGAGACATCTCAACTGGTTCAGCTTATACAATTCTGACTGAAAAATTAAAGTTGGGCAAACTTTCCACTCAATGGGTGCCAAAACTGTTGCACCCAGATCAGCTGCAGACAAGAGCAGGGCATTCAGTGGAAATTTTAAACAAATGTGATAAAGATCCTGAAGCCTTTCTTCTAAGAACAGGAGATGAAACATGCCTTTACCAGTACTGAAGACAAAGCACAATCAAAGCAATGGCTACCAAGAGGTGGAAGTAGTCCAGTCAAAGCAAAAGTGGACTGGTCACAAGTAAAGGTCATAGCAACAATTCAAAAAACTCACTATTCAAAATACCCATGGCATTTTGCTTATTGAGTTTCTGGAGGACCAAAATACAATACCATCTGCTGATTATTATCAGTGTTTTGAGAAAGTTAGCTAAAGCTTTAGCAGAAAAATACCTAGGAAAGCTTCACCAGAGTCCTTTCCTCACCACGACAATGCTCCTGCTCCTTTCCTCTCATCAAACAAGGGCAATTCTGCAAGAGTTTCATTGGAAATCATTAGGTGTCCACCTTTCAGTCCCAACTTGGCTCCTTCTTACTTCTTTTTGTTTCCTAACCTCAAAAAATTTGTAAAAGGAACCCATTTTTCTTCAGTAATAATAATAATAATAAAAAATATTTCACTGACATAGTTAAATTCCCAGGACCCTCAGTTATTTAGGGATGAACTAAATGCCTGGTATCATTGCTTACAAAAGTGTCTTGTTCCTGATGGAGCTTATGTTGAGAAATAAAGTTTATATTTTTTATATTTATCTTTTAATTCCATTTTCTACAAACTTTTTGAAGTCCCCTTGTATACAAGCATAGTCTAGCCTCACATTTTTCTATTTTTACTAAACTACTTTGACATTTCTGGTAATCGGTTTTGTTTTGTTTTTTTGAAAGCTCAAATTAGGAAAGAAAATTAATAAAATTATTCTCTGCAAAGCTGTCACATAAATGTCTATTCTCTGAAGTCTTTACATGAAATCTAACTTTATGTGTATTTATTTCATATCACACATACATACACAAACAAAATAAGAAAATTTTATGCTG
The DNA here is from genome assembly GCF_009764315.1 of Trachypithecus francoisi. Taxonomy (NCBI): domain Eukaryota; kingdom Metazoa; phylum Chordata; class Mammalia; order Primates; family Cercopithecidae; genus Trachypithecus; species Trachypithecus francoisi. Next base: position 44,306,965 of record NW_022681468.1, read on the forward strand.
AAAACTAAATTGGATGAAAACATCCATTCTGAGTATTTTTCTGAGAAGAAAGAACTACTGGATAACTAAAATACAAAGAACCTACAGATTATATTTGAGCAAAATAAAGTGCCACTCAGCTATATACCATTACATTGAGATTTACATATCTATAATCCATGTGGACACAGAATTCTAATTTATAAAAATACCTACACTTTATACAGTCTTTGTTTTCTGATTTTAACCATAGTTCTCTTATTTTTCTTGATACAGTTTTATTACTTTTATTTCATAACTTTTTATAAACCATTCTTGCAGTTATTAATTCCTCTAACTTTTAGTTTACAAATTTTTTGTTGTTATATCCCTTAGTTTCCTTTTTCCCTTAAATTACTAAGTTGGATGCGCAGTACACATTATCTATTTTATTTTTTAAAAAAAGGTAAAAGTCATGACTTAAAAGTGATAAAATACAATTGCAGCAGTGAGAAACAACCATTGAAGATGCTTGCACCTGGATTACAGTTTCTCTCTTCAACAAGTTCAACAGCATGTAGCATCATTCTAGCTAGTTTACAGGCACATTGTAATAGGCATCTCTGACACTGTAATGTCAAAAGTACTTCACCAAAAACAGGCAAAGGACTTGAATAGAGATTTCACCACATAAGATACACATATTGCGGCTGGGCGTGGTGGCTCATGCCTATAATCCCAGCACTTTGGGAGGCTGAGGCGGGCGGATCACCTGAGGTCGGGAGTTCAAGACCAGCCTGACCAACATGGAGAAACCCAGTCTCTACTAAAAAATACAAAATTAGCTGGGCGTGGTGGCGCATGCCTGCAATCCCAGGTACTCAGGAGGCTGAGGCAGGAGAATCGCTTGAACTCGGGAGGCAGAGTTTGCGGTGAGCCGAGATCTCGCCATTGCACTCCAGCCTGGGTGACAAGAGTGAAACTCTGTCTCAAAAAAAAAAAAAAAAAAAAAGATATGCATATTGCCAATAGGTATATGAAAAGATGCTCAGTATCACTAGTCATTAGGGCAATGCAAATCAAACCACGGTGAGATACCACTTCACTCCCATGGACCACTTCACACCCATGGCTATTTAAGATGGCTATTATTAAAAAGAAAAACAGAAAATGCTAAGTGTTTGTGAAGATGTAGAGAAACTGAAACTCTTGTGCATTGCTGGTGGGAATGTAAAATGGCACAGTTGCTGTGGAAAACGGTATGGCAAGTCCTCAAAAAATTAAAAACAGAATTACCACATGATCCAGCAGCTGGATTCCGGGTATATACCTGAAAGTGAAGGCAGGGTCTCAAAGAAATATTTGTACACCAATGCATATTTACAGCAGCATTATTTTCAGTAGCCAAAAGGTGGAAGCAACCCAGTGTCCATCAAGGAATAAACGAATAAATAATATGTGGTGTATATATACACATAAATACAATAGAATATTATTCAGCCTTTGAAAGGAAGGAAATTTTGACATATGACAACATGGATGAACCTGAAGATATTATGATAAATGAAATAAGCCAGGCATAAAAGGACAAAAAGTTATATGATTCCACTAATAGAAGGTTCCAAAGTAGTCAAATTCATGGAGACAGAAAGTAGATCAGTGGTTACCACAGACTAGGAACATGGGATATGGATACAGGTTCAGTTGAGGAAGATGAGAAAATTTTGGAAATGAATGGTGGTGACAGATGCACAACAATATGGATGTACTTAATGTCACAGAAAAGTATAGTTAAAAGGGATTAAAATATGAACTTTTTATGTTACATGTATTTTACCACAATTTTTAAAAATGAGTTTTGGATATTCTAACTTCCTCATTTGCTTTGCTAGAATTAAAATACGCAGGAAAAAGAGGAAAAAAGTGTAATGTCAGAAACTTCATTCATATTATTTTAACCCCTAACCTCCATGTTCCACAGCCTTTCTAAATAAACATGGAACTGTCAAGCTAAATCTTATACTATCACAGAATAATACAATTTCAGACCAATGATTCAGAGAGCATTGCACAGGTTTAGAAGACAGTGCCTGAGTGGGATATTTTGAGACTTGTTCTGACATCCCTATTTCAAAGTGTTTTCTTCAAAAATTGTCAGACACCAAATTCTCCTGTCATTTGATACAAAATGTCCAGTATTGGTGTCACATGTTTTAGCTATGGGGGTAAAAGGGAGGGGAGAGGAATGAAAGAGAGGAGGGTAAGTGAGGGAAAGGAAAACTACTGTGACAATTAAAGAAGTACACTTACAGTCTCACCAATACTCCGTTTGCATTTCAGAAATTAGGGAGCAAGGTCCAGAAAGGCTCACACAGAATGGGTATTTTCGAGAGCTGGATTACCTTCCAAGGAAGATAATATTCAAGAAAGACAAGCTTTCTTAAATAATTGCACTGGAAAACAACATACTAAAACTAATCATTACCTAAATATTAGCAACAACACTCAAATTACTAAAGTTATGTTATCTTTTTTTTTTTTTTTTTTTTTTTGAGATGGAGTCTCACTCTGTCACCGGGGCTGGAGTGCAGTGGCCGGATCTCAGCTCACTGCAAGCTCCGCCTCCCGGGTTCCCGCCATTCTCCTGCCTCAGCCTCCCGAGTAGCTGGGACTACAGGCGCCCACCACCTCGCCCGGCTATAGTTTTTTTTTTTTTTTTTTTTCTTTTTTCCATTTTTTAGTAGAGACGGGGTTTCACAGTGTTAGTTTAGCCAGGATGGTCTCGATCTCCTGGCCTCGTGATCCACCCATCTCGGCCTCCCAAAGTGCTGGGATTACAGGCTTGAGCCACCGCGCCCGGCCAATATCTTATAATTCAAAGTCTTCTCTGAAGTTTGTGGAGACATCACTTACAACAGCCAAAAAGGTCACTGAATTAGAAGAGTTAACATTATTTATTCTGTGCTAGACACTATGCTAAAGGGTTTTGTATGCATATCTCAGCATCCATAATAATTTTATGAAATAAGTACTATTAATCGTACTTTATGAATGAGGAAATGGGGGTTAGATATTGTGACTGAGCAAGATCATACTGTAGTTAATGGCAGTTTGGTGATTAAAAGCCAAGTCTGTCAGATTCTAAAGCCTGTGTTTTTTTCCCCTAACACCTTCATTTTATGGATATGGAAGCTATTATCCTCAAAATGTAAATTTTTCTAAGGTCACATAGAGTCAGATCTCTCGATTCCTGCCCAGTGCAGTTTCCACACACTGCCTTTCAATATCCTATTTTTAAATAATATAATCATGATTAATTTAAAAGTTTTAATGGCATTAAGTAAATCCTAGGTGGTTTAACCCAATTTTTTATATAAATTCTAATAGCTCAGGTACATAAAATACCATAGGCTCAAAAAGGAGTATTTTTTAAAACTGTAACATCTGAAAGAAATAAACATTACTCAGTGGTAGTTCTTTCTGTTTGCCATAACAACGATAAGGTAAAATTCATAAATGATACACAAACTGCCCTTCTAACATTCCATCTATCCTTCTCTCAGAAAAAACTCATGTGAGATAGATGCCATGGCTCTCAAACCTAAAGCTGGAGCAGAACTTAGAGAACAATGACTTACACTCATTGACATGTGTTTTAAATTTTTAAAATCACCCACAGAGCAGATAATGGCTTAACAGGTCACATGAGAAAGTACTAAGGGTTTTAAGTGATTGGGGGGGAAACGGTGTTTAAAAGTTTTTTAGATGAAAAATGGTTATTGGTGATATTTCCACCCAAACAGTAAGGGTGATAGATATTATTTTAAATTATCAGAGAAAGGAGGATTCGAGTTAAAGAAATCAAAGTGCACGATATACTAATTTTAAGTTATATTTGAATTAAATTTGGTTGGGTGCCAAATGGTATGGACTTAAGTGCTATTGAGTATCGAGAGAAAGAATCAATAAAAGGTGGAAGAATGAAAAAGACAGAAGAGAAAAAAAGATAGACTATCAAGAGGAAGAAAAAGACAGAATAGGAAGAAAAAGAGTATCGAGAGGAAGAATCAATAAAAGATGGAAGAATGAAACAGTGCAACTTGCACTAGACCTCAGAGGACAAAGTCTACAAAAGCAAGGCAATGGGAAGGATAGCAATATTACCACAGCAGTATGTTGTGTCCTGAGACAATAAGTAAACCTGAGCAGAGACAGGTACATAGGGAAAGAAGGGTGGGCAGAGAATGAATCAGTATAGATAGTTTAAATCACAGCTAGAAAAGACTCCAAGGCTAGTTTGAACTCACATGGGTAAGAAATAAAAACTGTCAAAACAATGTCAGAATGTTTTATCTCCAGCATATTAGTAAATAAATTATAAACAAATAATGTTTAATATGACAAGAGAGCGTGAAGAAAGCTGCTTTCATACACTGCTGGTAAGCAAACTATGGAATTGCTTTATTTATGAAAAGCAATTTAGTAAACCTTTAAAATCTTCACATATTTTGACCTAGTAATACCACCTGTAATAATTTATAAGAAAGCAATCAGAAATATAATCAAGTTCCTATTCATAAGTCTGTTCATCACTGTCTATATTGTCAAAAACTAAAAGGAAACTAAATGTTCAATCAATAAGTAAACATCAGTTTAAGTAAACATCAGTTCAATTATAACATAAAACAGTGTGTAGCCATTTAAAATCATGTTTAAAGAGAAATTAATAAAATGTTAAGTACATGATCATTATGATCTAAACTATTTTTAAAATCTGCCTAAGAGTCGGGCACATGCCTGTAGTCTTAACATTTTGAAAGACCAAGGTGGGATGATAGTTTGAGCCCAGGAGCTTGAGACCAGCCTGGGCAACACAGTGAGACCTCATCTCTACAAAAAAAAAAAAAAAAAAAAAAAATTAGCCAGGCATAGTGGTGTTCACCTGTAGTCCCAGCTCCTCAGGAGGTTGAAGCAGAAGGATCACTTGAGCCCAGGAGATCAAGGCTGCAGTGAGCTGTGACTGTGCCACCATACTCCAGCCTGAGTGTCAGAGCAAGATCTCATCTCAAATAGAACATAATAAAATGAAGTAAATCTGCAAATGCAAAAGAAAACTAAAGAAAAAGTATCCCTAGGTGATGAAATTATTTATCTTTGTTGCACTATTTTCTGAATTGTCCAAAATGGATATAAAAATTGGTATATATTTATGGCTATAAAAAAACTATTATTGAACAATAACACAGATAAAAAAATCAGAAAAAACATACTGCAAGACAAGTGGCCTGGTTTCTTCAGTAGGTCAATATAATGAGAAACAACAACAATAAAGATGACAAAGTATAGAGTGGGATGGGAGCTATTCAAGATTAAGACAGAATTAAGACGTTTAATAAACATAGTGAGAGTCACTGACTCAGTACTAATTTGGAAGGGAAAAAACAACCATGAAATAGTTTGGCAACAACTGGGGAAATTTGAATATAGACTGGGTATTAAGCTATATTAGAGAATTTCTGTTAATTGTTTGGTGTGATTATGGCATTATGGTTATGTATGAGAATGTCCTATGCAGGAACAGGTCAGTGAGAGATGCCAGTTGAAGAATTTAAAAGTAAAATTTCATGGAAATTGTAATTTACTTTAAAACGGTTCAGGGAAAAAAATGTGCGTGAGTGTGTGTGTGTGTGTGTGTGTGTGTGTGTGAGAGAGAGAGAGAGAGAGAGAGAGAGAGATGTAATACCAAAATATTACAGATTATTGACTGTAGATATTAGGCATATGAGTATTCATTGTATTATTTTCCAACTTTGCTATTTTTGAAATTTTTCATTATAAAATGTTTAAAATAGATCACAGAATCTTTGTTAGTTTTGAAAAACAATGGATATGTATTTATAGCAAAGAAAAGTATAATAGCACCAAAGAAAGAAGAGTCTAGAATCAAGTAGGTTAAGTCTGTAGCTATTTTAGTGATTAAGGTTAAAGTAATATGATCTAGATCTGAGTAGTAATGGGGGGGAAGAGAAAAAAAAGAATAATAATTATAATTAAGACTGCAAGAATTGGTAGCAATCTGGTGTAGCTGAGGTGGGAAGCAAAATGTGAAAACCAGAGAGAGCTGATTAACAGAGACAGGAAAAACAGGAAAGGGAAAGGTAGAAGAGAGATGTAGGATGGATGCATGTCCCTTCCAAATTTCATGTTGAAATGTAATCCTCATGTTGAAGGTGAGGCCTAGTGGCAGGGTTTGCGTCATGGGACTGGAGCCCTCATGAATGGCTTGGTGCGCTTCCTCAGTAATAAGCCAATTCTCTATTAGTTCACATGAGAGCTGGTTTTTAAGAGGTACTTCCTTCTCTCTCTTGCTCTCTCTCTTGCCATGTGTGCCTGCTACCCCTGTGCCATCCACCATGAGTAAAAGCTTCCTCATTCAGCCTGCAGACTCATGAGCCAAATAAACACCTTTCCTTAATGAATTACCCAGTCTCAGGTATTCCTTTATACCAATGCAAAGCATACTTATACAAAGAGGAAATTTTAAAAAGATAATATGCAGACCAGAAGAAAATACTTGCAAGTCACGTATTTTATAATTCGATCAAATTCAGAATACTACCGATAAAGAATTCTTAGACACCGGGCACTGTGGCTCAAGTCTGTAATCCCAGCACTTTGGGAGGCCGAGGTGGATGGATCACCTGAGGTCAGGAGTTCAAGACCAGCCTGGCTGACATGGTGAAACCGCATCTCTACTAAAAATTTAAAAATTAGCTGGACATGGTGGCCAGCGCCTGTAATCCCAGCTACTCAGGAGGTGAAGGCAAGAGAATCGCTTCAACCCGGGAGGCAGAGGTTACGGTAAGCCAAGATCGCGCCATTGTACTCCATCCTGGGCAACAAGAGTGAAACTCCGTGTCAAAAAAAAAAAAAAATTCCTAGAATTGACTAATAAAAAGACAGAATGACCCAATTAAAAGTGGCAAAAGATTTTAAAAGACCAGATGGCTAATAAGCACATGAAAAGATGCTCAACATAACTAATAATCAGAAAAATGCACACTAAATGCACACTCACTTGAATGACAATAACCAAAATGACAGACAATAAAAAGTGTTAGTGTAGATGTGGAGAAACTGGAATCCACAGACATTGCAGATGAGAGTATACAATGATGCAGCCACTCTAAAAATTAGTTCAGTAGTTTTTCTTAAAGTAACAAGTAAGTTTAATTTACAACTTAGTAATTCCACTTATCTACCCAGGAAAAATGAAAACATATGACCACACAAAGACTTGTATATGAATGTTCACAGCAGCTATTAATAGCAGCCAAATAAATAGTGGAAACAATCTAAACGTCCACCAATTGTGAATGGATAAATAAAATGGGGTGGTACATTCATATAGTATGAATATGAATTCCTTTATTGAATATTCACACAATATGCTGAATTTTATTACTATTCAACTATAAAAATGAATGAAATATTGGTACATGCTACAACGTGGATGAACTTCAAAAACGTTATGCTACAGGAAGCCAGATGCAAAGGACCAATATATTATAGGATTCCACTTACAGGAAATGTCCAGAAAGGGCAAAATTACAGAGACAGAAAGTAGATTAACAATTGCTGTGGGCTAGAAGTGTGTTATGTCTGCAAATGAGTATCAGAGACCTCTTTGGAGTGATGAAAATATCCTAAAATTGGATTACTGAAATGTTTACAAAATTCTGTAAATTTACTAAAAATCAATACATTATATATTAAATAAGTAATTCTTATGGTAAGTAAATTATATCTCAATAAAGCTGTTAAAAATAAAGAGTTTAAGATGGTGTTTAATCCATCCAACACTGCTGCCAAGTAGAAATGTTCAGTAAAGGCAGCTAGAAATATAAAATAAACTCAAAAGAAATTTTGCTATCAGCATCAAAATGATAGGCAAGGTCACAAGAATAAGAAAATGGGTGTGGGGGAATATATAAAGAGTGAGGTCTTAGCACCGAGTCTTGAAAAACACCATTAAGTAATTCAGGTACATTTTCCTGACTTTCAAAAGTACGACACAAAACTAAAGTCCTTTCTGTTTTTGTTACTGTTATCACATAATTGATAAAGAAATGAGGCTTTAAAAGTAAAAATGTAGTGAGAAGAGCCACAGAAAACCATGCAACTTTAGGTAATACCCACACTTGGGGGGAAATGCATGCAAACTGTACATTCAGTAGTATACATAATTAGTGTTTTTATTCCCCTACAATGTAACAAAATGGAACCTGTTTCTTTTCTAAAATATAGCTTAGAGCCCTATATTTCCATCATTTGCTAGTCAAAAAATATAAGTTTATGAGAAAAAAGGTTTTCTAAAATTCAGCTCATTTCCATATAGAGCAACATAGGAACATTGGGAGAACAATGCAAATGCTGACACGGGTAGTTATATATGGCTGTATTTTTAATAATCTGTATTTTTAATAATCTGAAACGTATTATTTAACTTTTCTTAGAAAGTTTAAAAGCTACTACAAAAATAGTTTATAATTTACTAAGATTTGTCTGTTAATCTATACACTACAAATATTATCATTATGCTTTCTCACCAAATAAAGAACAAAGAATATCTTTTGTGCTAACTCTAAACACATACTATGGCAAAACACACACACACATTTAGAATGCAACAAATCATTTAGAATAACAGTATTAAAGAAAACACATTATTATTTAATGAAAATACGGCAATAAAAATAATTAGTATATAGATTGTTGAAATAAACAATAATAAAAATACTAAACATGAAAATCCAGTTCTACACCAATCAGTATATGGTTTTCTGTTAAGTACTATAGAAGAGGTTGTAAATACAAAGTGCTGGAAATTTAGGCCGATAGGTTTAAATGATTCTGCAAATCCTTTAACACAATTTTAAATTCAGAACTCTTTTATTGATCTATCTTGCTTAATGGCATTTATCCAACAAACTATCCTCATCTTCAACATATTTGCTGATAAGCCCTGTAAGCCTGTTAAACTCTGTGTAAATGTCTGTTTTGAATCTGTCTCCCATTAGACTGTAAGGCCCTATGCTCACTGTCATAGGCACCTCACTGAGCAGCTTGGCACCAAAAAGCTGCTCAATATTTTGTTGAATTAATGAATAATATTAAAATATAACAATATAGGCTAGGCGTAGTGGCTCACGCCTGTAATGCTAGCACTTTGGGAGGCTGAGGCGGGCAGATCAATTGAGCTCAGGAGTTCGAGACCAGCCTGGGCAACACGGTGAAACCCCGTCTCTACTACAATACAAAAAAAAAAAAAAGAATTAGCTGGGCATGGCGCTGTGTGCTTGTAGTTCCAACTACTCAGGCAGGAGAATTGCCTGAACCCGGGAGGCGGTGGTTGCAGTGAGCCAAGATCGTGCCACTGTACTCCAGCCTGGCAATAGAGCAAGACTCTGTCTCAAATTATCTATTTATCTATCTATACACACACACACACACACACACAGATAGATAGACAGACAGATAGATAGATAGATAGATAGATAGATAAAATAACACAATATAAAAAAGCTTCATGTGATTTAATAGTATGAACACTAAGACAACCGTAAGATGATCAGGTTTCCATATTCTATAAATTTAAAATGCTCTTAGTGTAAACAATTGGAATTTTGTTGACTACATAGTCTTGTGTACTATGAGAGTACACAAGAAATAAATTTCTACCTTCTCTAGACTTTATTTTTTTCTTTTCACTTATTCATTACAGTCAATGGATACTTTTCTAGGCTGGGAATGTGTTTTTTAGACATCTTAGTAGTTATTTTAACAAAATTTCAGATAACAAAACATTGTGCTTACTCTGTGGCATTCATCATCCATTCATATAACAAATATAACCACCTACTACATATGCCAAGAACTGAAAAGAACATCAGGGAACAAAACAGATCAAGCCCCTGCCCTCAGAGAGCTCATATCCTAGTAAATCACATTACAGTGGGACTGTGCATTCCACTTTTATTTCTTAGGGTCATTTAATTACAAAAACAGGAATGATGGTGGTGTTGGTTTCATGAACTGAGTCCTTTTACAATGTTAAATTTGTCGAATTCTACAGAACATGTTACCTTACTGAGTGGGAAGCAGAAACCAGAATATTTCATTCTGGTAGCTTTAAACTACTATAATTCTAGTGACTATTTCCAAAGAAAATATCTCCACGAAGCCTTTTAGAAAATCAATTGAGGTAATTCTGAATGACTATTTCTATTTTGGTAATGTTCTAATAATTTAAATATGTGTGGACATATGTGTTGTGTATGCATGTATATACACACACATACATGTCTATTTGTACATATGTATATGGATGTGAACATATGTTTTAATAGTGTATGTGTACCCACACATATTTTTGTAATAGGATAAAGTACTTAAAGAATATACCTGGCACTGTCTACAAGCTGTCCATTCTGAGTAACATTTCTGTGGTAATTCAGTTGTTTTCAATTTATTTTAGAAGCAAGCAGAAATTTTTATACTATGCTGTCCTGGTCATTATAGGGTGATGTCATCCTGTCATCACTGCAGCAGCTGCATCGTAATAACTTGCTGGTAGTACTTAATTTCATGGTAAGTATAATTCATTTTTCCCCATATAAATGATTTTCTCTAATTTATTTCAAAATGTAAACAGTAAAAAGACAAATGAGGGACAGGGCCTGCAGGTTAGGAGGTAACAATGTACTTCTCCTGGCACTGTCTCTAAGCTAGAATGAACTGAGGTGCAACATTTAATTTCTGTAAGTTTCATTTTCACCATCTGCAGTGGGGAAGGGGGGTGTATAAGTGAGGAGACTGAAACAGTAAGTCTAACTTGCTATCAATTTATGACCACTAAGTGGAAATAAGCCACTGACTCACAATGTATCATAAAAATAAATAAAATTTCCCTCAAATTTAATGTAATTTGATTCTACATACACTAAAGAAACAGCCAGTAGAAAAAATGCACAAGACTAACTCTAAGACCCAGATTCCCAACTCTGTTAGAATCATCAGACTACATTCTTTTTCTGAATGTATGTTTGGGAATAAGTATAATATAATGGTAAAAGTATATATACGGTAGGCTCTTTTAAGTATTCTAATGATGACTTACTTGCACAAATCAGCCTTTATGAACACTCTTTGTCTTTTAAAATGTGATGCCTAATAGTTAGATTACCAATTTTCACAAAAATTTTCTTCTAAAATGGGCTTCTTCAAAATAAAAAAAATAGGTTTCATCCTGTAGACACAGCACCATATTTTTCTAGCTCTTTAGCAATGTTCAGTTCTACTCAAATACATATGATATGCTTGAAAATATCAAAGACAAATTTCTATAACCGTCTAGCTAAGGGCTTAAGTTTCTTGCTCATCATTAGAAATAAAATGGCTCTAAATACATCTTCACTTGGCAAGCCAAGTCTCTGAAAATGTTTCTAGCAAATTAGCCCTGGAAACTCATCAAAATCTGTTTACTACAGTGAAATTCCTTAAAGATTTGTTAGCCAAATTCGTTTGTAATCTTCTCCTTAAACACATACACTAATTAGTGTTCCACACAGAAAAATGTCCTTTAATATTTCAGCTCTAATTTTAGAATTTTTATTATATCAATATAAATTTTTCCTTAAGAACTTCAAAAATGAAAAGTAACCAATTTTGAAATGAAAAAGCTGGAAAAAATTAGGAAATAGTATCTTCCGTTAAAAGATCACTAGTAAAAGATTAGTATCATTAAAGCTTCTCAACTAATATATAATTACAACTAAACTCTGGATATTTAATAAGCATTCCTATAAATTCCTTGTATTGGCTTAAAACTAATAAGACTCATATAGACGCTAACTGTAGCAATATATTTGTGGTTACATGCAATTACTTTTGAGAAAGGCATGAGTCTCAAACTACAGAACACAAAATATAAAAGGAACAGCATTGTCTTCCTCTGCTTTAACCTGTTTTTATTATAATTGCATTCGTACAAATATATTCCCCTCCCTGAAAAATGCAAAAATAAAAATAGGAAAGGAATTAAGCTAGTCATTTTCCCTTAGTTAGTTCCACATCTGAAACACTTGAGAAAGATCAAAGTGTTGCCTAGAAGGGTTCTAAATTATATGACTGACTTAGTTCAACACAGTTATACTGTGATGTGCAAAAGGATTTGGTTCTAAAGTCAGATTAAGGCAAAAAAAAAAAAAAAGTCAAAATAACCCTTCAAAAGTCCCTCAAATTGCCTATACAGTATACTGTACATTGTTCTGTGCATATTTTAATCTCTTTATATAAATCCAACTCAGCTAGTTTCTCCTCTAGCATTGGAATAGATCACCAAAGTAGGTAGCTTGCATTTGGCATCCATGCTGTTTCAAAAATTTTCTTTACTTGGGAGAAGAGAGGCATTTTTGCTACTTTTCTCCCTGGTTTGGTGTTGTTTTCAACTTTAGTTGAATTCTAGCAAATTAAATGCACATATGATATGATTCTACTGAATATGACAAGCATTTCAATTTTCATTCAGTAGAGTTCATGGAAGAAATGACATTTGGGAGAACCTCTGAAGACTGAAACAGCCCTGAAATGGAGGGGAAGAAAGAGCATTCCCAGTGAAGGGAATTTCAATACCCAGAGGAGCTTCAGTACAGTAGTGAAAATAGAAGCCAGAATACAAAAAGGGAATGGGAGGAAGAAAAAACACTAGGCAAACATTATTTTCTTTAAATTATAAGACAAATGAAAATAGGGAAATATGCCAGTAGCTTAAAGGAAAAGCAAAATACAAGAAAAATATTTTGTTTATTTTGTTTGTTTTTGTTGTTATAGGTTTTATTTTTTCCTTGGGCACTGATAAATGTGGTACAAATGTGAAAAGTATTATTTTTACATTCTTTCTCTGATGCTTGTCTTATTACCAAACTACCATTTGCTGCCAAGAGGACACAGTGTCCAGCAAACCGTATCTGTTTCTATAAAAAGATCAGAAAAGAAAAACATCAAGGAGACTATCTGATTAGACAAAACCTGCCTCCTTTAAAAGAGTCTGCATTAATTTTAAGAAAAACAGTATTTGCAAGAAATTTTCTTTAAAAACTTTCAGGCACACAGCATTTTAGCTCACTTTCTTTTACTAATTTCAAAAATAATTTCCAAGAATTCCTAACTTGGCACTATAAGTGAACTTTATCCAACAGTGACAACTTATACATAAGTCCAAATTTCCTAATGTAATATAAAAATGGCTTTACATAAAATTACCTACAAATACTACTACTATTACATAAGCAAAACAAAAATATCATGTAAGATTAGTAGTCTTCTAAAGCAGAAGTATTTTTCAGTGAAAAGATGGAAGTTTCTTTATGCCATTATAGAGACAATAATTTAAGAGACTACATTTTATTTAGATTTGACTCTTCTGCACCTAGTACAGTAGTTGATATATATCAGGAATATTCGTTTCATGAATGAAGAAATGTTTTTAAATGATCCCTCTAATCATCTATCCTATCTCCAAAAAAACCTACATAACAAATCTCCTCGTCCTATTTGAGGTCATTTAACAACAGAAGTAGTTGTTTTGCCATTCCCATTGTAGAAAATAAGTGAAGACCTAAGCCAGACTGTCACTGATTTTACCTTTCTTCTATCCTAAAAGGAAACAACAAACACTATGAATACTCTAACCATCCCAATCTAACTTCCCCAAACCAAACACACATACCCACAAACACAAACACCACCATATCACACTCATAAAACCACCATGCAATTAAATCTACTCTAAAACTCAGAATAGAACAGAATATTTAAAGCACTGACTTGATAATCCTTCTCACCTAAAATTTCACATAAATTGTCTTTTATTAAAGTCGGGCAGATATGGAATGTGATTACTAACAGTGCAACTGCACTAAAATGATACAGAAATATTTACTGAACATCTACTATGTGCCAAGCACTGTGTTAGGCATTACATACACATTTGAGGTAAGTATGTTTTACCTGTTTTACAGGAAAAGAAACTGAAGCTCTCCAAGACCAAGTAACCTACCCATATTTCAAACCCTATCCTGCTAAAATCCACCAAGTACTTTTCCATTATAGGACTAAAATATGAAAATTTATTAAACATTTGGTGGATGTTACGCACTGTGAAGATACAGCAGAAAGTGTACCACCCTAACTGTCCCTATTTTCAAGCATTTAACAATAGGTATGTAAATTTTTATTAAAAATATATTATATTTATTAAACATTATTAAATATAATATGCTCATTTGTTTAAAAAATTAGTATATAAGTACTTTTTAAATGAAAAGTACTCTAGCTCATTAAAGCATATCAATTTATTTTTAGAAAATACACTCAATTTTTCCATAACACATTCAGATTAAGGCAAATTTCATCTCTATTGAGATGTGCTTCAACCTTGTTAGATACTCACTTAGAAGTTGTCTTGTTTTTATAATGAGCAAAAATAATATTTTCTTCAAACAACAGAAAATTGATGGCTTGTCTGTGAATCAATGTAAACTGCACATCCTTTGAAATATGAAACAGTTTCGTTAAAAGGCTATTTAAAAAGAGTAATTCCTAGCAATGTAGAAGTAAATTGCCTTTCTAGAAAGTTGACTATACTAATCAATCCTTTAAATCACAGTTTATTGTACTTTAACAGATTACTCTTCATAATTAAGATATGTTTTATGAGATGAACTACAAAAACAATACAGCAAAATCACAATCCTTTATAAATTTTTCATCTGAGAACATACGTATGTGATAAGTGGGCATAGTGGTGGTCCCACAAATACAAGAATACACTGACTATCACATCATTTGTTTCCATTTTTTTAATTAAAAAAATAACAATTTTATAGCCTTCCTTTCACAAATTAGTTAATTAATGGATAGGTACATTTAGTAAAACAATGCCCTAGAGGAGAAAGAAAGCAGTTCATATGAGAGGGTTTAGTAACACAGCTTTGGAGCCCTTCTGAAAAGTACTTGATAAAAGTACTAACATTCTGCCAGTTGCTGAGACAGGTGCTACTGCCAATCAGCTGCATTTGCTGAAGCACATTCTAAAGATTATTAATTAATCCCTATACTGAAACCAATGATTGCCTGTCATTTTGCTATGACCACCATGTTTTAAAAAATTGTCACCAAAAAGAAACAAGAAAAGAGTCATGAAGTACAGCTCTAGATAAAATATAACCCCAGGTAAGCTCTGCATCTATTTACTTAGTTATATCTTTTCAGGTATTCTTTATATGAAACTCAAAGCATTGGCTGGAGTCCTGGGATCCTACAGCCTCTCCACATTCTATTTCTCATTTACTTCTATTTACCACAAATACATAAAAGTATTTCTGAAATATTGAGGAAAAAGAATCATACCATATAAGACTGCATTTTCTTTGTTGTTGTTGTTAAATTTCGAACCTTTCGATCTTAAACTCAAGATAAATATGACTTGTGGAGACATTTTCCAGATTACACCTGTATTTTTATTAGAACTCACCCACACTCCCCTGCCTTTATTCGCACCATGCACATATCCCTGCACACTTTGTTTTACCACCATCATATCCTACCTTCATTATCTGAACACTGTTCAGAATTTAACAAATATTAAAATAGTCAATCCTTCCAAATCTTGGCAATTATAAAATATTCTGAAGATCCTTAAAACTATACTAGCACAAGATGCCAAAGAAATTATTTTTAACCCGTCTGACATATTAACATATGTAGACAAAGATAAAATATATTTGAAGGTTCATGATTTTCCATCTTTTTAATGTTTTAAGTTAACATTGATTTTTGAATCTCAAGTAATTCTACGATCTACCATGTTTTTAAAGTTGCTTTCATTCAACTGTACGTGCCCTGACCTCCACAATGACCTCTACAAAAGCAGTTGTACACTTTACTGTGGTGCAAATCCTCACGGACAAGTTGAACCTGTTCTTTTTGGCACTGAGCCCTTGTGCTGAACACACAGCTGAGATTTATTATAAAAGGGGAACTAAGGGGCATTATTTCACAACATTTATCCTTCACATACAGCCAAGTATAATCTTTTACAACCTTTGAGAACTCTTAAATAAACAGATTTTCTCTTAATTGCACAGAGTTTTTTATTTGTCACCAATCATATGGCATATTCAGATTCATTTTACATTAGCAAAAAGCATATATGCTAACAGTTATAAAAATTACTCTCCTTTCTTAATATTTATTTATTTAAAAATAAGACTTTTAATTTTCAGATCTGAGGGTAATTACCTGCATTGCTGTCTTTAGTGAGAGCAATGTAATAACATAATTAGTAAAAACCTGCCTTCAAAGATCTGTACTTTAAAAAGTAGGTTACAAAAAACCCAACTTGCTATAGCACTCTTATAGGTCTTTATTTTTATACTGTCTTGTGTTTTCTTTTTAATTTCAAAGTTCAACTGTAATTCAGGCATTCCCATAGCATTTTAAAAACACTTCTCATTCTAACAACTTTGAACTGGACTCTGATATCCAAGACTGCTGCCTGGCAACTTTCTCAACACATCTGATATCATGTGGGAGGGAGGAATTTCATGAGTTCTAAGAAATATCTCTAATAACAGGAATTACCACACCATTTAAGTTAATTCTTCAAGATTTGCTAATTGATCTAGCATCAACACTTGCCTTGTTGAAAGCAAAGAAACAAATACAACCTCAAAAGTATTCTATCCTGAAAGTCACGTTCAAACTAGCTTATCAGCTAATTGCTCAACATTAAGGACACTAAAATACGTTGATTCAGGTGAATACTTCCTTGCTCAAAATTCTTCTAATTTTTTTCATTAATAGCAAGTGTACAGACAATTTTATGATGCCTGTAGATCTTTTCACAAAGATTTTTTGAAATGATTCAATATTAAACTGATTTTTCAATGGTGAAAAAAACCTAATGACACGATTTTAGGTATTAGCAGCTCCACAGCAAGTAAAACAGGCATGTTCATACACAGTACCAAATATGCTTTGTCTTCCCTCAACAAAGAAATTTCTTTCTTTAAACTTTAACATTTTGAACAACATAACCTTATTGTTCCAGTTCTAAGGAAAATGTTTTAAATAATTTATATCCTTAATACTGTCTCCCTATACCCAATGAATTCATGTAAATGTTCATGAGTTTTTACATTTATCACTAAAACCGAAAATGTTTTTTTCTGGAAATATACAACCTTTTGGAAAAAAGCAATTACTTTTAAGTGTTTTTCAAGTGTTATATCTTTAAATAGATATAAATTAGCATGTAAGAAAATTACAACCAGCTATACTCATAATATTAATCTATACTACATAAGACAACATAAAAATTGATAATATCTATAAAAGATGCATTAACTATGTAAAAAATGCCTCAAGACCTGATCCTACACAATGTTCTCACATTCTGTCAGCATTGGTGGTTTTTAAATGCCTAAGGCCTCTAACTCATTTTGAAACATACATGCTTCAAGATTTCCATAATACCCAAAACTATTCTTGGTGAAGTCATGAGTTAACTACAGGTTAACCACCAAATAACTTAAAGAACAATCTTATTCTGTAATTTATTTTGTTTCTTCATACCACACAGCTTTCCTATCTATATATCTTCTCTCTAGCAAGAACACAAGCATATAAACTATCAACCTATGACTCCCCATATTAAATGTGCCCTTAGACTAACACAATGTTAAAAGCACGGGGCTTTAGAGTTCTGAACAGTCAAATCTTGGCTCTACCTTGAGCTTTAACTTAAAAAAAAAAAAAAAAAAAGTCTCAGCGGGGCACGGTGGCTCACGCCTGTAATCCCAGCACTTTGGAAGCCAAGGCAGGCGGATCACGAGGTCAGGAGATCGAGACTATCCTGGCTAACACGGTCAAATCTCGTCTCTACTAAAAAATACAAAAAATCAGCCAGGCACCAGTGGTGGCGGGTGCCTGTAGTCCCAGCTACTCAGAAGGCTGAGGCAGGAGAATGGTGTGAACCCAGGACACGGAGCTTGCAGTGAGCAGAGATCGCGCCACTGCACTCTAGCCTGGGCGACAGAGTGAGACTCTGTCTCAAAAAAAAAAAAAAAGAAAAGAAAAATGTCTCAGTTTCACTTGTCAAGAATTAAATAAATATATTTAAAGGATATAAAATTTGTGTCTACAAAATGCTACCCACTATTATTAGTTCATCATCATCAACAATAGGAAGAGAAGCAGGAAGAGAGGGAATATTTTGCACATCTCTACAGATTGTTGTTTAATATTACAAGATAAAATCACTAACTTCCAAAAGTCTGTAAGTTAGAACTCAAGGCATCCTCCTGCAGAAACAATGTTATAAATGATGTTATAGTTTAAGACTGACAATATATAAAACACATTAATTATGATAAATTTAGTCTCAGGCCCTGGGAACAATTCAGGAGAGAGAAAAAAAAAATTATCTTTCCTAAAGGTAAGCCTAGCCTTGGGCAAAAATTTAAAATTTCTTAAATTATAGCTTTTCCGCATTTTGTCTTTTGCATTCTTACCCAGCACTTAGTACCTTTCCCAGGCATTATATGTTCCCACAACACAGTATCAACAAGCTCTTAACTGAAAACACTCCACTCAAACCTACTATGAGTTTTAATAGGGATGCCTGATCTTAAGTCATCAACCTACATATAATACAATCAAAACTTCCTGGTGTCAGTAAGGCGTCAAGAGGAAAGAGACTGAACTGCATGATTTTACTTAGCAGACCTCTGGTTCTGATTATAGTGTTTTTTTTAAAAAAAGTGAAACTTTTTTTCTTGAACAAAATACAAAACAGTAGTGCCTTTAAAGAAATGAGCTATAAGAACCATTCACTTCTCATTTTTTATCTTGATTAATGTTTTTAAATTTTTAGTGTCAACAGAGATTATCCAGGCCAATTTTTTTCATCTTCATACTTCCCAATGTAAAAATCTGATTCCCAAAAGTCACTAACATTTTTCACAATGACTCAAATTAGAGTAGCATGAGGAATTCCATGAGACTTGGAAAGGCACAGAAAACGAATAATTTGAATGTCTATAAATAATAAAATTCAGGGAATCTCAGAAGTAGACATAATATTAAAGATCATCTCCAATCCTAGTAACCACTGAAGTTTTAAATCCCCATGCCAATATCCTTACCTATGGCTAGACATCTCACCACATACCAAGACAGGCCACAGCACCGAAATAGGCAAGAGTATGCCTGGGTCTCCAAATAAATCCACTGAAGTATACAACTTACATGAATGACAGATGAAATATATGTGACAAGGACAAAATTCAATGTATCTATTAATGCACACAGACACAGTATTAATCCCACAAAAGCTTAACCAGAACTTTTCTTCTCTACAGATTCCTTGTCCCTTAAGACTTTGTAGGATACACGATTCTTACAAAAGGCAGATATGGGCATACTTCGGAGATATGCAGGTTCAGTTGCAGACCCTTGCCATAAAGTGAGTCACACACATTTTTTGTTTATTTCCTAGTGCATGTAAAAGTTATGTTTATACTCTACTGTAGTCTAGTAAGTGTGCAATAGTATTATGTCTAAAACACAATACATACATCTTAATATAAAATACATGATTACTAAAAAATGTTAACCATGTGAACCTTCAGCAAATTGTATCTTTTTGCTGGTGGAAGGTCTTGCCTGGATGTTGATGGCTGCTGACTGATCAGGGTGGTGGTGGTTGCTGAAGTCTGAACTAGCTGTGGCAATTTCTTAAAATGGCACAACAATGAAGTTTGCCACATTGATTTACTCTTCCTTTCATGAAAGATTTCTCTATAGCACATGACGCTGTTTGATAGCATTTAACCCACAGAACTTCTTTCAAAATTGGAGTCAATTCTCTCAAATACTACCACTGCAGAGTGAATAGGCAAACTACAGAATGGGAGAAAAGTTTTGCAATCTATCCATCTGACTAAGGACTAATATCCAGAATCTACG
Organism: Trachypithecus francoisi; assembly: GCF_009764315.1. Classification (NCBI taxonomy): domain Eukaryota; kingdom Metazoa; phylum Chordata; class Mammalia; order Primates; family Cercopithecidae; genus Trachypithecus; species Trachypithecus francoisi. The sequence goes on from NW_022681468.1 coordinate 44,327,014, forward strand.
AAGAAATTAAACTAATTTACAAGAAAAAAACAACCCCATCAAAAAGTGGGCAAAGGATATGAACAGACACTTCTCAAAAGAAGACATTTATGCAGCCAACAAACACATGAAAAAAAAAGTTTATCATCACTGGTCATTAGAGAAATGCAAATCAAAACCACAATGAGATACCATCTCACACCAGTTAGAATGGCAATCATTAAAAAGTCAGGAAATAACAGATGCTGGAGAGGATGTAGAGAAATAGGATGCTTTTACACTGTTGGTAGGAGTGTAAATTAGTTTAATCATTGTGGAAGACAGTGTGACGATTCCTCTAGGATCTAGAACTAGAAATACCATTTGACCCAGCAATTCCATTATTGGGTATATACCCAAAGGATTATAAATCATGCTACTATAAAGACATATGCACACGTGTGTTTATTGAGGAACTATTCACAATAGCAAAGACTTGGAACCAGCCCAAATGTCCATCAATAATAGACTGGATTAAGAAAATGTACCACATATACACCATGGAATACTATGCAGCCATAAAAAAGGATGAGTTCATGTCCTTTGCAGGGACGTGGATGAAGCTGGAAACCATCACTCTCAGCAAACTATCACAAGGACAGAAAACCAAACGCCACATGTTCTCACTCATAAGTGGGAGTTGAACAATGAGAACACATGGACACAGAGAGAGGAACATCACACACCGGGGCCTGTCAGGGGGTGGGAGACTGGGGGAGGGATAGCATTAGGAAAAATACCTAAATGTAAATGACAAGTTGATGGGGGCAGCAAACCAACATGGCACATGTATACCTACGTAACAAACCTGCACATTGTACACATGTACTGCAGAACTTAAAGTATAATAAAAAAAAAATACTGCCACTGTTTTATCAACTAAGTCTACGTAGTACTCTAAATCCTTCGTTGTAATTTTAAAAATAATCAAAGCATCTTTAACATGAGTAGATTCTGTCTCAAGAAACCACTTTCTTTGCTCATCCCTAGGAAGCAGCTCCTCACCCATTCAAGTTTTAGCATGAGATTGCAGCAATTCAGTTACACCATCAGGCTCCACTGCTAATTCTAGTTCTCTTGCTGTGTCTATCACATCTGCAGTTACCTCTTCCGCTGAAGTCTTGAACTGCTCAAAGTCCTCCCATGGCGGTTGGAATTAACTTCTTCTGAAACTTCCAAAATATCAACTAATAATGTTGATATTTTGAAAACAACATTCATCTCCTTGTACATCTCTTGTCAGAGATCTTGAGTGACCAGATGCATTGTCAATGAACAGCAATATTTTGAAAGAAATCTTTGCTGAACAGTAGGTCTCAACACTGGGCTTCAAATATTCAGCGAGTCATGCTGTAAGCAGACATGCTGTCACCTAGACTTGGTTGTGCCCATTTTAGAGCACAGGGGGAGTAAATTTAGCAAAATTCTTAAAGACCCTAGGATTTTCAAAATGGCAAATGAGGCCAGGCACGGAGGCTCACGTCTGTTAATCTCAGCACTTTGGGAGGCCGAGGCAAGCAGATCACAAGGTCAGGAGATCAAGATCAGCCTGGCCAATATGGTGAAACCCCATCTCTACTAAAATACAAAAAATTAGCTGGGCGTGGTGGTGAGCACCTGCAGTCCCAGCTACTCAGGAGGCTGAGGCAGAGGAAACACTTGAAACCAGGAGGCGGAGGTTGCCGTGAGCCGAGATCACGCCACTGCACTCCAGCCTGGTGACAGAGTGAGACTCCATCTCAAAAAAAAAAAAAAAAAAAAAAAAAAAAGCAAATGAGCACTGGCTTCAACTTAAAGTCACCAGCTGCATTAGCCCCTAAAAAGAGAGTCAGCCTTGCCTTTTGAAACTAACCAGGCATTGACTTCTCCTCTTTAGCTATGGGGCCTATCATGGGGAGGGGGGAGGGATTGCATTGGGAGTTATACCTGATGTAAATGACGAGTTGATGGGTGCAGCACACCAACATGGCACAAGTATACACATGTAACAAACCTGCACGTTATGCACATGTACCCTAGAACTTAAAGTATAATAATAATAAAATAAAAAAATAATAATAATTTTAAAAAACCTAAAAAAATTCTAGATGTCATCTTCTTTCAATAGAAGGATGTTTAATCTACATTGAAAAATCAGTTGTTCCGGGTAGCCACTTTTATGTTATAGAATTGGCATTTTTCCTTAAATTCCATGAATTAACTTCTGCTAGCTTCAGACTTTTCTTCAGAAGCTTTCTCACCTCTCTCAGTCTTCATAGGACTGAAGAGAGTTACAGATTAGGACCTGGATTAGACTTTGACTTAAGGGAATATGTTGTGACTGGTTTGCTGTTTTACCCAGACCACTGAAACTTTCTCCATATAAACAATAAGCCTGTTTCATTTTCTTATCATTCATGTGTTCACTAAAGCAGCACTTTCAATTTCCTTCAAGAATGTTTCTTTTGGAGGAGCACTTTTAACTTTTCCTTTGCATTCACAATTTGTCTCAGTGTTCAGCACAAGAAGACTAGCTTTTGGCCTATCTTGGCTTTCCACATGCCTATCTTAGGAAGCTTAATCATTTCTAGCTTTTGATTTAAAGTCAGACATACGTGACTGTTCTCTTCACTTGAACACTTAGAGGACACTGCAGGGTTTTAATTGGCCTATTTTAAATATTGTTGTGTCTAAAGGAATAGGGAGGCCAGAGGAGAAGGAGAGAGATGAGAGATGGGGCAATTGGTGGAGTAAAACACACGTAAAATTTATCAATTGCTTCCTATTTTATATGGGTGTGGTTCCTGGCAGCCTAAAACAATTATAATGGTAACATCAAAGATCACTGATCATATTTCAGCACAACAGACATAATAATAAAAAAGTTGGGGGGAGGGGCCAAGATGGCCAAATAGGAACAGCTATGGTCTGCATCTCTCAGCGAGACCAATGCAGAAGGAGGGTGATTTCTGCATTTCCAACTGAGGTACCCAGTTCATCTCACTGGGACCGGTCAAGCAGTGGGTCCAATCTACGGAGGGTGAACAGAAGCAAGGGTGGGGCGGTGCTTCACCCAGGAAGTACAAGGAGCTGGGGGACCTCCCTCCCCCAGCCAAGGGAAGCTGTGAGAGACTATGCTATTCAGCCCAGATACTAGGCTTTTCCCACGGTTTTTGCAATGTGCAGGTCAGGAGATTCCCTCATGTGCCTACACCACCAGGGCCCTGGGTTTCAGGCACAAAACTGGGCAGCTGTTTGGGCAGACACCGAGCTAGCTGCAAGAGGTTTTTCTCGTACCCCAGTGGTGCCTGGAACCCCACTGAGACAGGACCAATCACTCCCCCAGAAAGGGGGCTGAAGCAGAGAGCCAAGTGGTCTCACTCAGCCAGTCCCACTCCCACAGAGCCCAGCAAGCTAAGAACCACTGGCTTGAAATTCTCACTTCCAGCACAGCAGTCTGAAGTAAACCTAGGTCAATTGAGCTTGGTGCGGGGAGAGGCATCCGCCATTACTGTGGCTTTAGTAGGCGGTTTTCCCTGACAGTGTTAAGGAGGCTGGGAGGTCTGAACTGGGCAGAACTCACTACAGCACAGCAAAACAGTGTGGCCAGACTGCTTCTCCAGATTCCTCTTCACAGAGAAGGGCATATCTGAAAGAAAGGTAACAGCCCCAATCAGGGGCTTACAGACAAAACCCCCAGCTCTCTGGGACACAGCACCTGATGGAAGGGGTGGTCGTGGGCACAGCTTCATCAGATTGAATCATTCCTGCCTGCCAGCTCTGAAGAGGGCAGCTGATCCTGACAAGAGGAATTCTCCCAGCACAGTGCACCAGCTCTGCTAAGGAACAGACTGCCTGCTCAAGTGGGTCCCTGACCCCCGTGCCTCCTGACTGGGAGACACCTCCCAACAGAGGTCGACAGACACCTCATACAGGAGAGCTCAGGCTGGCATCAGGCTGGTGCCCCTCTGGGACAAAGCTTTCAGAGGAAGGGGCAGGCAGCAATCTTTGCTATTCTGCAGCCTCCAGTGGTGATACCCAAGTGAACAGGGTCTGAAGTGGACCTCCTGCAAACTGCAGCAGACCTACTGCAGAAGGGACTGTTAGAAGTGCTAGTAAATAGAAAGCAACAACATCAACATCAACATAAAGGACCCCCAATCAAAAACCCCATCCAAAGGTCATCAAGCTTCAAAGATCAAAGGTAGATAAATCCATGACGATGAGGAAAAAACAGCGTAAAAATGCTGAAAATTCCAAAAACCAGAATGCCTCTTCTCAATTACAACTCCTCTCAAGCAAGGACACAAAACTGGATGGAGAATGAGATTGATGAACTGACAGAAATAGGCTTCAGAAGTTGGGAAATAATAAACTCCTCTGAGTTAAAGGAGCACGTTCTAACTCAGTGTAAGAAAGCTAAAAACCTTGACAAAAAGTTACAGGAACTGCTAACTAGGATACCCAGTTTAGAGAGGAACATAAATGACATGATGGAGCTGAAAAACACAGCATGAGAACTTCGTGAAGCATACACAAGTATCAATAGCCGAATCCGTGAAGCGAAAGAAACGATACAGAAATTGAGGATCAACTTACCGAAACGAGGTATGAAGACAAGATTAGAGAAAAAAGAATGAAAAGAAACAAACAAAGCCTCAAAGACATATGGGACTACGTGAAAAGACCAAACCTACGATTGATTGGTATAACTGAAAGTGACGGGGAAAATGAAACCAAGTTGGAAAACACACTTCAGGGTATTATCTAGGAGAACCTCATCAACCTAGTAAAACAGGCCAACATTCAAATTCACAAAATACAGAAAACACCACTAAAATACTCCTCGAGAGGGGCAACCCCAAGACACATAATCACATTCTCCAAGGTTGAAACAAACGAAAAAATGTTAAGGGCAGCCAGAGAGAAAGTTCAGGTTACCTACAAAGGGAAGTCCATCAAACTTTAACAATGGCTCTCTCTGCAGAAACCACACAAGCCAGAAGAGGGACCAACATGAAACACTCACATATATATTCTATATTTTATATATTTATTTATATATCTATGGAGAGAGACAGAGAGAGACTCGCTCTTGTCGTCCAGGCTGGAGTACAGTGGCGTGATCTCAGCTCACTGCAACGTCCACCTCCCGGGTTCAAGATTCTCCTGCCTCAGGCTCCCAAGTAGCTGGGATTACAGGCTTATGCCACCACGCACGACTATTTTTTGAGAGACAGGGTTTTGCCATGTTGGCCAAACTGGTCTTGAATTCCTGACCCCAGGTGATCCACCCATCTCGGTCTCCCAAAGTACTGGGATAACAGGCATGAGCCATCCTGCCTGGCCTCAACATTCTTGAAGAAAAGAATTTTCAACCCAGATTTTCATATCCAGCCAAACTAAGCTTCATAGCGAAGGAGAAATAAAATCCTTTCCAGACAAGCAAATCCAGAGGGATTTTTTCACCACCAGGCCTGCCTTACAAGAGCTCCTGAAGGAAGCACTAAATATGGAAAGGAAAAACCAGTACCAGTCAATGCAAAACCACCCCAAAATATAAAGACCAATGGCACTACAAAGAAACTGCATCAACTAATGTGTAAAATAACCAGTTAGCATCAAGATGACAGGATTAAATTCACACATAAAAATATTAACCTTAAATGTAAATGGGCTAAATGCCCCAATTAAAAGACACAGGCTGGAAAATTGGATAAAGAGTCAAGACCCATCAGTGGGCTACATTCAGGAGACCCTCTCACATGCAAAGAAACACATAGCCTTAAAATAAAGAGATGGAGGAATATTTACCAAGCAAATGGGAAGCAAAAAAAAATACAAGGGCACTACATAATGGTAAAGGGATCAATGCAACAAGAAGAACTAACTATCCTAAATGTACATGTACCCAATACAGGAGCACCCAGATTCATAAACCAAGTTCTTAGAGACCTACAAAGAGACAGACTCCCACACAAACTCCCTCCCAATAGTGGGAGTCAATATTAGACTGATCAACAACACAGAAAATTAAGAAGGATATACAGTACTTGAATTCAGATCTGGACAAAGCAGACCTAATAGACATCTACAGAACTCTCCACCTCGTCAACAGAAAATATTCTTCTCAGTGTTACACAGCACTTATTCTAAAATTGACCACATAATTGGAAGTAAAACACTCCTCAGCAAATGGAAAAGAACAAAAATCATAACAAACGGTCTCTCAGACAACAGTGTAATCAAATTAGAACTCAGGATTAAGAAACTTACTCAAAACCGCTGAACTACATGGAAATTAAGCAACCTGCTCCTGAATGACTACTGGGTAAATAACGAAATTAAGGCAGAAATAAAGAAGTTCTTTGAAACCAATGAGAACAAAGACACAGCATACCAGAATCTATAGGAAACAGCTAAGACAGTGTTAAAAGGGAAATTTACAGAACTAAATGCCCGCATCAGAGGCTGGAAAGCTCTCAAATTGACACCCTAACATCACAATTAAAAGAACTACAGAAGACCAAAGAAATTCAAAAGTTAGCAGAAGACAAGAAATAACTAAGACCAGAGCAAAACTGAAGGATATAGAGACACAAAAATATCCTTCAAAAAAATCAATGAAACCAGGAGCTGGATTTTTGAAAATATTAACAAAATAGACCGTTAGCTACATAAATTAAGAAGAAAAGAGAAAAGAATCAAAGAGACACAATAAAAAATGATAAAGAGGATATCATCACTGATCCCACAGAAATAAAAACTACCACCAGAGAATACTATAAACACCTCTATGCAGATAAACTAGAAAATCTACAAGAAATGGATAAATTCCTGGACACATACACCCTCCCAAGACTAAACCAGGAAGAAGCTGATTCCCTGAATAGACCAATAAGAAGTTCTGTAATGGAGGCAGTAATTCATAGCCTACCAAACAAAAAAAGCCCAGGAATATACAGATTCACAGCCAAATCATACCAGAGGTACAAAGAGGAGCTGGCACCATTCCTTCTAAAACTATTCCAAAAAACAAAAAAAGAGGGACTCCTCCCTAACCCATTTTATAAGGCCAGTATCATCCTGAAACCAAAATCTGGCAGAGACACAACAAAAGAAAATTTCAGGCCAATATCCCTGAACATTGATGCAAAAATCCTCAATAAAATACTGGCAAACCAAATCCACCAGCACATCCAAAAGTCTGTCCACCACGATCAAGTCGGCTTCATCGCCAGGATGCAAGGCTGGTTCAACATATGCAAATCAAAAAACATATTCAATCACATAAACAGAATCAATGACAAAAAACACATGATTATCTCAATAGATGCAGAAAAGGCCTCCGATAAAATTCAATACCCCTTCATACTAAAAACTCTCAATAAACTAGGTATTGATGGAATGTATCTCAAAATAACATAAGCTATTTATGACAAATCCATAGCCAATATCACTGAATGGGCAAAAGCTGGAAGCATTCCCTTTGAAAATCGGCACAAGACAAGGATGCCCTCTCTCACCACTCCTATTCAACGTAGTACTGGTAGTTCTGGCCAGGGCAATCAGGCAAGAGAAAGAAATAAAGAATATTCAAATAGGAAGAGAGGAAGTCAAATTGTCTCTGTTTGCAGATGACATGATTGTATATTTAGAAAACCCCATCGTCTCAGCCCAAAAACTTCGTAAGCTGATAAGCAACTTCAGCAAAGTCTCAGGATACAAAAATCAATCTGCAAAAATCACAAGCATTCCTATACAGCAACAACAGACAAGCAGAGAGTCAAATCATGAGTGAACTCCCATTCACAATTGGTACAAATAGAATAAGATACCTAGGAATACAACTTACGAGGGATGCAAAGGACCTCTTCAAGGAGAACTACAAATCACTGCTCAAGGAAATAAGAGAGGAAACAAACAAATAGAAAGAAATTCCACGCTCATGGATAGGAAGAATCAATATCATGAAAAAGGCCATAATGCCCAAAGTAATTCACAGAGTCAATGCTATTCCTATCGAGCTACCAGGGACTTTCTTTGCAGAGTTAGAAAACACTACTTAAATTTCATATGTAACCATAAAAGAGCCCTTATAACCAAGACAATCCTAAGCAAAAAGAACAAAGCTGGAGCCATCATGCTACCTGACTTCAAACTATACTACAAGGCTACAGTAACCAAAACAGCATGATACTGGTAACAAAACAGATATATAGACCAATGGAACACAACAGAGACCTCAGAAGTAACACCACACACCTACAACCATCTGATCTTTGACAAACCTGACAAAAACAAGCAATAGGGAAAGGATTCCCTATTTAATAAATACTACTAGGAAAACTGGCTAGCCATATGCAGAAAACTGAAACTGGACCCCTTCCTTACACGTTATACAAAAATTAACACAAGATGGATTAAAGACTTAAACGTAAGACCTAAAATCATAAAAACCCTAAAAGAAAACCTAGGTAATATCATTCAGGACACAGGCATGGGCAAAGACTTCATGACCAAAACACCAAAAGCAATGGCAACAAAAGCCAAAACTGACATATGGGATCTAATCAAACTACAGAGCTTCTGCACAGCAAAAGAAACTATCATCAGAATGAACAGGTAACCTATAGAATAGGAGAAAATTTTTGCAATCTATCCATCTGACTAAGGGCTAATATCCAGAATCTACAAGGAACTTAAACAAATTTACAAGAAAAAAAAAAAATCAAAAAGTGGACGAAGGATATGAACAGACATTTCTCGAAAGAAGACATTCATGCAGCCAGCAAACACGAAAAAAGGCTCATTATTACTGGTCATTAGAGAAATGCAAATCAAAACCACAATGAGATACCATCTCACGCCAGTGAGAATGGCAATCATTAAAAAGTCAGGAAACAACAGACGGTGGAGAGAATGTGGAGAAATAGGAATGCTTCTACACTGTTGGTAGGAGTGTTAATTAGGTTAACCATTGTGGAAGACAGTGTGGCAACTCCTCAAGGAACTAGAACCAGAAATACCATTTGACCCAGCAATCCCAAAGGATTATACATCCTTCTACTATAAAGACACATGCACACGTATGTTTACTGCAGCATTATTCACAACAGCAAAGACTTGGAACCAACCCAAATGCCCATCAACGATAGACTGGATAAAGAAAATGTGGCACATATACACCATGGAATACTATGCATCCATAAAAAAGAAAGAGTTCATGTCCTTTGCAGGGACGTGGATGAAGCTGGAAGCCATCATTCTCAGCAAACTAACACGGGATCACAAAAACAAACACCGCATGTTCTCACTCATAAGTGGGAGCTGAACAGTGAAAATACATGGACACAGGGAGGGGAATATCACACACTGGGGCCTGTTGGTGGGTGGCGGGCAAGGTGAAGGAGAGCATTAGGACAAATACCTAATGCATGCAGGGTTTAAAACCTAAATGATCGGTTGATAGGTGCAGCAAACCACCATGACACACGTGTACCTATGTAACATACCTGCATGTTCTGCACTTGTATCCCAGAACTTAAAGTAAAACAAAAATACTAATAATAATTTAAAAGTTGGAAATATTGTGAAAATTACCAAAATGTGACACAGAGACACAAAGGGAGAATATGCTGTTGGAAAAATGGTGCCGATAATCTTGCCCAATACAGGGTTGCCAGAAACCTTCAATTTGTTTAAAAATGCAGTATCTGTGGAGCACAATAAAGAAAAGCACAAGAAAACCAGGTATGCCTGTGTGTCCTTGCTGAGAAAAATGCAATGACATTAGTCACCATGGTAGTACAAAGAAGTACAAATTCATAAATACTTAAGCAACTTCTTTAATTGCAGAATTTTAATCAAGATCTCACCAGATGGTTTCTTAACTTGGATGAGTTCATCCAAGGCTTTGACTTACTTTACATTCTTGTTTACTGCTCCCAGTAATTCTACTTGATGATCAGACCAATGTTTGTTTTTTCATGTATTCACCAGATGATATCTGCTTAATAGAAATTCCCATAAAATATGAACCCAAAAAAGGATAAAGTTAGTTTTAGATTCCCTGTTATCTGTAAAATGCAATTATCCTTTAAGTAATCCTTTAATGACTTTTAAAAAGTCATTAATATTTCTTACCAGACCATGTCATTATTTCTGATTAGCCTATTTATGGCTTACAACAGATCATTTTCCCTTTGTTTTTCGACAACTTAACATTTTGGCAGATTCTACATCCAGATTTAAGAAACACTTATCTTATATTTGGAGCCAGTCACCTAATCACTCTCTTTCTTTTACTTTGTTGCTGTTCTTGGTTTCTTTTTGTTTGTTTTTAAATTAATCTACCACGTTATCCGTGGAGGAACTGATCTCAGCATTTGACAACATCTAAGAAGGCTGTTTAAAGAATCTTCTTTGAGCATTTCACTATATTATCTTACTCTCATAAATAATACACTGTAAGGTATATTCCAAGCATGAATAAGATTATTTGCCCAAGTCCCATAAGCATAACTCACAGAGTCAGAATTTGAAGCTCTTCACACATTAAAACCCAATACCTATCACACTGGTATTCTGCCTATCTTCTATATAAAGGCAAGGAAAAAAGTCTCTTGGTTGTGTCATGAAATACAGTAACAGGAGGCTACAATTACTCCCCATTACTTGTCATTCTCGCCTCAAATGCTCCTAGTAGAAAAGTACATGTTGCTACTATGCAGAACATGGAAAAGAACTTGAATATCTTTGATACAACAGTGGAACTTTGCTAGAATGGGTAACAGCAATGAAAAAGTATGTGTTATTTACCATTTCAAGGATAAAAGGCCATGCATCAGAAGTAGTTACATTTATGGATCTAATTTCTAAAATGAAAATCAATAATACAGAAATAAAAAGACTATTTCACACAGCCATATCATATCAATAATCCTCATTCAAGAAACTAAATAAGGCCGGGTGAGGTGGCCCACACCTATAATTCCAGTACTTTGGGAGGCTGAGGCAGGTGCATCACATGAGGTCAGGAGTTTGATACCAGCATGGCCAAAATGGTGAAATCCCATCTGTACTAAAAATGCAAAAACTAGCCTGGTGTGGTGGCGGGTGCCTGTAATCCCGGCCACTCAGGAGGCTGAGGCAGGAGAATCACTTGAACCCAGGAGGGGGAGGTTGCAGTAAGCCAAGATCATGCCACTTCACTCCATGCTGGGTGACAGAGGGACACCCCATAAAAGAAAAGAAAAGAAAGAAAGAAAGAAGGAAAGAAACTAAGGATACACAACAGCAATATAGAACCTCCTACCAAAGAAAAAATTATTCAGTATCTAACATTATTTTCTGTATCAAATTCCTTACTGGTGGTACAATGGAAATAGAATTATATAATCTATAGCCATATACTCTCACTCTGACTTCCACTGTCCACCTGTGCTTAGTGATCATATCTGTAAAGAAAAAGAAGGGAATTAATAACATCCACAGTGCATATTTACATGTAAGTTCACTGAATACTATAAAATGCTCTTCAGTCTTATCTTATTACTATAATAACAGACATATGAGAAATCTAGGACCACGGGCAGTTCAAAACACTTCATTATATTGACTTCAGGTGTACACTAAAAAGTCCACTCTCATTAGTTAACATTCATGTTTAGAGCAGAATATAACTCAACAAGACTATGAGTATTCAGAAATTTTGAATATCTATCATATATTGCATTAATTGTACCATTCAATTTAAATTTACAATCCTCCAAATATATTGTTAAGCAATGATCTGAAAGAAGGAATTGTTTTGTATCTTATGGAAAAGTAAGCCCCAGAAATAAAAAACTATGGCAAAGAAATCTATAATTGTGTTTATATTACATGAGTGATTTGCTGTTTCTCCAAAATAGCATGTAAGTCAGTGATTCTCAAATGTGCAAAGTATTTCCATGTGCTTAACAAGAAAACTATCCAAACCAAACACTGTTTAAGAAATTTCTTATTATTTTATTTCCTTTCCATCTGTCTTTGTCCCTTTTTTTGGGTCCCACTCACCTTCTTTCTTTCAGTTGCCTGGCTATTGCTCACAGTAACACTTCTAAAAGAATAAGGCAACAAAATTAGATACCCAGTGGGGAACTCTAGCCCAAAATATTACTTGACAATGACATAGTCCAGAGTTAAATATTTATAGACATTAACTCTTAAAGAGACTAATACATGTCTCAATGCAAATACTAAATATACTGTGGTATGTTTTACCTAGTCTTAAAGATTATCATTCAATATTAATCAAGAGGAAAACATCTTATTAAGATCACATAGTCCTCAAGAAAAGTCAATATATTTAATTATTATAAGCCTTATTTTTATACATGTGTTTTTTATGTGACATACATAGAGTAAATAAATCTATAGGGGATATGTTTATGAAATCCCATGAAGCAAGAGAAAAATCTGAAAGCAACAGTACATAACGCCACAACATGAAGTAAAACAAAAAAATTAACACGTATCACCATTTCTTATAACAAAGATGCCCTAAGTAGTCATTCCTCAGAGAGGTATTATTGAATTACATGGCAATAAAAGCTTGAGGAAAATTATATAAGGCTTGAGGGAATCATATAAAAATAAATTCAGGCTGTAACTATTTTTAAAACACAATGAAAATCTAAACTACTAGTTTATACTAAAGCCCAAAAAGGGTGACAAAATTAGTAAAGTTAAAGCCCTACTAGGCCCTAAAAATATAGAAAGACGAACACAAGAGAAAATCTGAAAAGCAGCAAAAGACAAAATACTTACCACACACAAGGGACCCTCAATAAGACTAACAGCTGACTTAGCATCAGAAATCACAGAAGTTAGAAGGTAGTGGAATGATACATTCAAAGTGCTGAAAGAAAAACACTAAACCAAGAATTCTTTATCCAAATAAACTACCCTACAAAACTGAGGCAGAATAAAGACATTCCAAGGTAAAGACTGAGGAATCTGTAAAAATAGTAAAGATGTCCTGCAGACTAAAAGGAAATGATACCAAGAAGTAACTCAAATTCTCAAAAAGAAATGAAGAATACTCAAAAGGTAATTACATACACAAATCTGAAAGACTGAATGAAAACTTTTCTCTCTTTAGTCCTCTTAACTAATTCACAAAAGAGCTGCAAAAAAAACAACAACAACAACAACAAAAACCTGTAAAACTGTATGGTTAATCTTACAGAATATAAAACATAATATATATGACAATGGTACTCTCCAGGAGAGGAAAAGGAATGAAGCTAAACAGAATTAAATATTCTACATATTACTAATACTGAATTAGTATTAATACGAAGTCAATTCTAATAAGTCAATATGCATATTGTACCTCTAGGCCAACCAATATAAAAACATTTAAAAATATGCATGGTAAAAAGAAAGAAATTTAAATGTGCACAAGAAAATATCTATTTAACACAAAAAGGGCAATAAATGAGGAAGAAAAGAACAAAAAGCACCATGAGAAATATACAAAACAAACATTAAATGTAATTAGCTTGAACACTACAAAAACAAAGACTATCCAAATGGAAAAAACCCAGCACACATTAGAATCAAAGATATAAAATAAGTTGAAAGCAGAATTGTGAAACAAGATAAACAATGTAAACAATAACCATAAGAGACCTGAAGTAGCTGTACTAAAACAAAACAAGTCTTTAAGACAAAAACAGTTACTAGAGACAAAAGTACTTCATAATGACAAAAGGGTCAATATCATGAAGATATAAAAATTATAAACATACAAAAGGAGTCCCAAAATACAGGAAGCAACACTGGACAGAACTGAGAGAGAAATAAACAATTCAACAATAATAGTCAGAGATTTCAAAACTCCACTCAATAATTGGTAAGACGAACTAGACAGAAAATCTGTAAGGACACAGAAGACTTCAACATAACCATCAAGCAACATAATGTAACTAACATCTAACACATTCTTCCCAAATATGGAATAAAATTTCAAGTACTTGTAGAACATCCTCCACAATAAAAAATATATTTGGCCATAACATAAGTAACAGTAAATTTTTAAAATTGGGATCATACAAAGTATGCCCTCAAACCACAGTGGAATTAAATTAGAACAACAACTTCTAAATAATCCATGGTCAAACAAGAAATCACAAGAAAAATTTTAAAAATGTGTCCAATTGTATGAATATGAAAATACAACATATTATTGTAGCAAAAGCAGTGTGTAGAGATATTATAGCTTTAAATGCCTATTTTTAGAAAAGAAAAAGACCTCAAATAAATAACCCAAATTTCCACCTGAAGAAATTAGGAAGAGCAAAGCATATAAGCAGAAGGACAACCATAAATATTAGAATGGAAATCAATGAAATGGAAATTTAAAAAAAATTTTTTTAAATTCTTAAAACCAAGGTTGATTATTTGAAAAGATCAACAAAACTGTCACACTGCTAGGTTGATATGCCAAGGGAAAAAAAAGAGAAGGAACAAAACTACCAAAATAAGAAGAGTGAACATGATCCTGACCCTACAGAAATTCAACTTAGATGAAACTGACCAATTTCTATAAATACTCAAAATATCAAGACAAGGAATAAAGGAAAATGAAAAAGGAATAGGAGAATAGGGAAGGGGAGGAAAGGGAGGGAGGAAAAAGAGAAGAAGGAAAAAGAAAGAGGGGGACAGAAAGAGAAAGTGTGAATAGGCTTATTGTAAGTAAAGAAATTGAAACAGTATTTAGAAATCCTCTCATTAATAAAAGTCAAAACCAGATGGTTCACTGGTAAATTCCATCAAACATTTCAAGAAGAAATAATACCAATGCTTCAGAAACTCTTCTAGAAAACAGAGGACAAGGGAGTATTTCCCAAAACATTCTATGGGGTCAATATTATTCTCATACTAAAGTCTAACAAAGCCATACTATAACAAGGATGAAGCACAAAAACTTTACACTAAGTCAAAGAAGCTAGACTCAAAAGACTACATATTGTATTTATTCCATTTATAGAAAATATCAAAAAAGACAACTATACAGACACAGAAAGTAGAGAAGTGGTTGCCTAGGGCTTGGAGTGAAAGCAGAATTAACTATCAACTATCACAAGGCATCTTCTGCAGGTGATAAAATATTGTAAAACAAGATTATGGTTGCATATCTCTTTAATATTACTAAAAAATAATTAAATCATATGCTTAATGGGAGTGGATTTTATTGTATGTGAATTATACTTCAATAACTGTTTAAAGAAAAAATGGTTCCGTGACTAGATCAACATCTCCCTAGACTAATCAAGATTAAAGGCAGAGTGCTGGGAATTTTTTTAAAAATTAGCAGTGTAGGCCGGGCGCGGTGGCTCAAGCCTGTAATCCCAGCACTTTGGGAGGCCGAGACGGGCGGATCACGAGGTCAGGAGATCGAGACCATCCTGGCTAACATGGTGAAACCCCATCTCTACTAAAAAAATCTACAAAAATCTAGCCGGGCGAGGTGGCGGGCGCCTGTAGTCCCAGCTACTCGGGAGGCTGAGGCAGGAGAATGGCGTAAACCCGGGAGGCGGAGCTTGCAGTGAGCTGAGATCCGGCCACTGTACTCCAGCCTGGTGACAGAGCGAGACTCCGTCTCAAAAAAAAAAAAAAGGCCGGCGCGGTGGCTCAAGCCTGTAATCCCAGCACTTTGGGAGGCCGAGACGGGCGGATCACGAGGTCAGGAGATCGAGACCATCCTGGCTAACACGGTGAAACCCCGTCTCTACTAAAAAATACAAAAAACTAGCCGGGCGCGGTGGCGGGCGCCTGTAGTCCCAGCTACTCTGGAGGCTGAGGCAGGAGAATGGCGTGAACCCGGGAGGCGGAGCTTGCAGTGAGCTGAGATCCGGCCACTGCACTCCAGCCTGGGCGACAGAGCGAGACTCCGTCTCAAAAAAAAAAAAAAAAAAAAAAAAAAATTAGCAGTGTAACTCTTATAGGCATTTAAAGAATTAAGAAAATATTATAAACAACTTTATGTAAACAAATATACTTTAGATGAAATTCTCAAATTCTCTGAAAAATACAACTTACTAAAAAAAAAACACAAAAGCTGAGTAGTTTACATCTTTATTTAACTGAGTTTATTTAAAAAACCTATATACAAACAAATTAGAGTCCCAGGTGGTTTCACTACTGAATCCTATAAAAACACGTAAGAAAAAAATAACATTAATTTCATACAAACTCTTTCAAATGTAAGGTAGTAGACCCCATTTTCAAGTGAAGCCAAAGACCCTAACAAAACCATTGCTAGCATTACTGATAAAAACATTACCATATTACTCCAAAGCTAAACAAAGACATCTACAGGAAAAGTACAGAGCAATATCCCTGATGAAGACAGACACAAAAATCCTTAATAAAAATATTATCAAATTGAATTCACATATATCATAACCATGTAGAATTTATCACAAGAATGCAAAATTAATTTAATATATAAAAATGAGTCAATTTAAATCACTAACAGCATAAAGAAGAAAAATGATATTTAATAAATGCAGAAAAAGCACTTGACAGAATTCAACATGTACTCATAATTTTTCAAAAATTTCAGTACTCTAGAAATGGAAGGAACTTTCCTCAATCTGATGAAAGACATTCATGAAAATTCTACAGCTAGTATGACATATAATGTCAAAAGACTAACTGATTTCTCCCTTAGGTGAGGAACAAGGCACTGCAATAGGGCAAGTACCAGAAACAAAAGGCAGAGAAGTAAAACTGTATCTAAATGCAGTTAACACAATTGTTTATATAAGCAATCCTAAAAAATGTAAAAGCGACTACTCAATAAGTAAAATAGAAAAGCTCATCACATGCAAGCCCAATGTAAATATATATATACCAGGATTAAGCAATGGGAAATGATTTTTGAAATAACTATTTCCTTGAAAAGAGCATCCCACACATAAAATACTTAGGGAAAAAAAAGACAATAAGTCTAACATAGACCACTGAAAACTACAAAACATTGCTGAGATAAAGAGGCCCTAAATAAATGAAGTATACCATGTACATGTACTGGAAGACTTAGTATTTTAGATGTTAATTCTCCCTAAATTTATCTATAGATTCGACAGAATATCAATTATACTTTTACCAAGAATTTTTGTAAAAACTGACAAATTGAATCTAAAATGTTAAGAATATGCAAAAAGCAATCTTGAAAAAGAAAAAATTGGAAGACTTATACTACCTTAATTCAAGAATTACTATAGTAATCAAGATAATAAGTTACTGAAACAGAATAAGGAAAACAGAAATAGACATAAACTTACATGCAGTCAACTGATTTTCAACAAAGGCACCAAATATGTGAAAGCAATCCAATGAAGAAAAGTATTCTCTCTCATGATGCTGGGCTAATGTAAGTGTTCTGAATACTTGTATTAAGGAAGCCTATTCTAAATTATGATGTTCAGCAGGTTAGGTATATTAAATGCATTTTTGACTTATGGTATTTTCAACTTAACGATGGGTTTATCTAGACTTGCCCCATCAAATAAATTTAGGAGCATTTATATTCAAACAAATAGAATATTACATAGCAATATAAAGCAACTAATTCCTGATACACGAAACAACAAAAACAAGTCTCAAAATATTCTGCTGCTTCTCTTGCATAAGACCATTATACAATAACAAGACCAGACTGACCATTTCCCACCTTAAGCAACCAGAAAACTGAATAAAATAAGAACAACGGTTTCCAGAAATTCAGTAACAGCCAGTACAGAACTGTGAGCCCCAAGGGAAGAAAAACAAATGAAATGAACCCTTTGATTGCCCTGGCTTCCTGCATGGAGGCCATTTCCAGGCTATAATACATAGAGAAGTAACCCAAACAGAGCCTAGGAGTCAAGGAGACAAAAATCAGACTTCAGGGATCCCAGGGTAGTTATAATTTGCAGGGCAGATTACCAGAGAGGAAAATGTCACACAGAGATAAAAACTCTAAAGTGGGAGTTAACAAATATTTTCTGCAAGGAGCAGAAAAATATTTTAGGCTTTGCAGGCCATATGATCTGCATCATAACTATCCAATGATGCTATTATAATGCAAAAGCAGAAAAAATATATGTAAATGAATGAGAATGGCTGTGTTACAATAAAACTTTAATTGCAGTAACAAGTAGCAGGTGGGATTTAGCCAGTGAGCTGCCATTTGTCCACGTCTGCTCTAGGGATGTTCACAGTGATGTCCTCAACTTTTGCCTGGGTTTTGAGCTGCACATGAGTGGAAACTACTGAAGACTAAGAAATGAACCTGGACAGCAACATATTAAACAATTCTCAAAGCTCACAAAGAAACAGTTCATATATTCCCAATAAACAAGTTAAAAAGACCTCTCAATAAATACATATGGCATCAGATGGGGTCCTCAGAACAGTATCACCATGAAAGTGGAGATAAATTAGCCTAACATTAAAATCTGTTATTATACATGCTAACAATGCGTAAAAGCAAGACTTGTAAGGATATAATAGATTATAGCTAACTTAACTGCATCCCCAAAGTCTTATAATATTTAATGGAATACCGAAAATTACCAGGTATTCCAAAAAGACAGAAATATATAACGCACCTCAGGAAAAAAAAAAAAAAATCAGTCAAAAGAAGCAGACTCAGAAAGGACAGAGATGTGAAATTAGCAGAACAAGGATATTAATACAGCTAGCATAAATATGTTCCACATGTTCATGAAGGTAGAAAAGAAATATGAATATGATGAGAGAAATCGAAGGTGCAAAAAACACCCCAACAGAACATCTAAAGATTAAAAACACATACAACTTTATGTGCTGTATGTGTTAAAAACACACAGAACTTTAAAATGAAAAATATAACAAGATAAATAACAGCCTAGACACTACAGAAGAAAAGATCACTGAAATCGAAGGCTTAATAATAGCAGCCACCTAAAGTACACACATAAAATATAGACTAGAAAAATAATAAACAAAGGAGAGACACAGAGTGAAAGAGAGAGGTGTGAGAGAGGGAGAAGAGAAAGGGGAGATAGAAAGGGAGAGAAAGGGAAAGGCAGAGAGGGAGAGAGGGAGAGAGAGAGAGGGAGAGAGGGAGAGAAGGAAAGAGAGAGAGAGAAAATCAGTAAGAAAACAAGAAATTTTAACATCAAGTAACTTGACCTAACTGACATTTACAAAACATTCTGCCTAACAGCCAAACAGAAATTATCTTCAAGTTCACAAAACAATATTCACCAAGATAGACCATACTCTGGGCAATTTTTAAAAATCTGGGCCAAATGCAGTGGCTCATGCCTGTAATCCCAGCATCTTGGGAGGCTGAGGCAGGCAGACCACCTGAGGTCAGGAAATCAAAACCATCCTGGCTAATACAGTGAAATCCCATCTCTACTAAAAATACAAAGAATTAGTCGGGCATGGTGGCACATGTCTGTAATCCCAGCTACTCAGGAGGCTGAGGCAGGAGAATCACATGAACCCGGGAGGCAGAAGTTGCAGTGAGCGGAGATCATGCCATTGCACTCCCGCCTGGGCAACAAGAATGAAACTCCATCTCAAAAAAAAAAAAAAATAATAAAGATGTTTGAAATCCTTTAACATATGTTCTTTGACTATAATGAAAGTAACTATAACTCAGTAACAACTATGATGGAGTATAAGGACTGGAATCAAGGGTCCCAGCTGATGCACTCTGAAATTCATCTCTGCATTTACACCAAGGCCATGATTCCCATGGGCTGCTTCCAGTCAATGACTGAGTAAGGCAGGAATACTAATGTAGTTCCCTGGTTGGGTGATACGAGACTTCTCTGCCAGAAAACTTTGGCACAAGAACTCCCCAGTCAACTTGCCAAACTTTCCTTAGAAATACACTGTAGTCTGAGATGCTTTTATCCAACCTTCGCTCTTTCTTAACTTGGGGTCAAATCGACATCACAGTCTGATGACTCTCTTAGTCTCCTACAGCTCCCTTTTCATTTTCTCACACACGCATTTTTCCCTAATACATTTTTTGCACATTTAACCCATGTTGGCATCTGCTTCTCAGAGGACTCAAACTGTTGCAAGGTGTCAAAATTTTGCAGATGTAACTCAAGAAACACGTAAAAGAAAATGTATAACATTTAATATCTGTAATTTAAAAATTACAAAGACCTCAAATCAATAATCTAAGTTTCTTTCTAGGGATCCGCAGGGTGCCGCTTTTCCAGCCAGAAACCTCTGTGGCTGGTGGCACTTTTGTCCAAGTTTTGCTTGGGCCCACTGGGCTCATTCCACCCACTCAGCCTGATAGGCTGTGCACTGCTCATGCCATCGGCCCAGATCCCACATCTGCCAAAGGCGAGTCAGGCACAGAGCAGTAACGGGTGCATGAGTACAGGGTCTGGCAAGAAAGCACAGTCAGGCATGCCAGCTGCTGCAGCAGGGTGGGCAGCTCCAGGCACTTGTTCCATGCAAGCCTGAGGCTGGATCAGATGCACCGCAAGTGGCTTCCACTGCAGGCACCCACGTCTGGACGAGAGGCACATGGTGACAGTGGAAAGCTTATAGATAACAGAAACCACAGAGCCCCAAAGAGGACATCATAGCTCTGGCTCTGGGAGCCCCTAGGTCTGGGTTTCCTGAAGAGCTGCAGCTCTTCTCTCTTTCGCATCACCCCCAAACATGGTGAGCAGGGGGACGTATTTCAGTCCTGTTTGTGTTACAGCTCTTTCAGTCCCGCCTGAGGGACCATTCACCTGGTCCAGAGTTTTTATCCCATATCCAGGAAGAATGAGGTATGTGGACAACTAGAAGGTAAGCAAGGCAGAGAGGAGCTTTATTGAACAAAAGAACAGCTCTCAGCAGATTGGAAGGGGGTAGCTCCTCTCTGCAGGTCATCTAGACAAGTGTCCAGCTCTCAGCAGAGAGGAGACCCAGAGTGGGTAGCTCCTTTCCACAGCTGGTAGTCCCAACGTCTGTGTGAGTCTGGCTGGGTCTGGGATTTTTATGGGCTCAGAAGGAAGTAGGTGTATGCTAATTGGTCCATGGGTGGCCATGGGCAGGCTCATAAAGGCACAGTAAGCTCTCATTCTGGAGCTGCTGATTCCACTCAGAACTGACAGTCCAGCTCCCAGGGTTCAAACTGTTTCTGGCTTGAAAGTAGGACTTCATCAGGGACTCACACCTTTCCGCCCAGGAGCCCATCTGCCTCCTGCCACAATCAATCATGTTGTCCAGGGTACCCACTCTGTTGTGGGGGCACCTGCAAGCTCACACACAGCCACACTCAGGGACCCATTGGCCTCCCTCCCATGCTCCTCATTCCCCAAAGTCCAGAGGTGGCTGAGGCGACAGGGAGCTGGTGGGTCAGTGCTGCCCCAAGCATGGCACCCAGGCTTGGCCACAACTTGCTCTACCCTGGAACGGGCTTAGGGAGCAGGAAAAGGCCAGGCAGCAAGAGCAGGCACTTCCAAGCCTGGAGGGGCAGTGGAGCTTTCTAGGCCCCTGAGAGTGCAGGGACACCCAGATCCACAACCACAGGTGGGCAGCTGCAGCTGCCACCAGGAGCACAGGGCTCCTGCCCTGCCAACTTGGAAGGGGGCAGGACTCCCACCTGTTCCCAGCTCCCACTGGCTCCATGTAGAGGGCAACCCCAGCCACACCTTCCCCACTGCAGCTGGTGTCTTTGCAGTGACCACTGCTGCCATCCCTTCCACCTTTAGAAACTAGAAAAACAAAGCAAATTAAATCTGATTTAAAGAGAAGAAAAGAAATTTAAAAATATATATCAATGGAATGGAAAACAGACTAATAGAAAAAAAATCAGGGCTCAGTGTAGTGGCTTATGCCTGTAATCCCAGCACTTTGCCAGGTGGGAGGACTGCTTGATCTCAGGAGTTCGAGACTAGCCTGAGCAACATAAAGAGATCCTGTTTCTCCTAAAAACAAAAAAAATTCGCCAGGTGTGGTGGTGCCCTCTTGTAGTCCCAGCTACTCAGGAGGCTGAGGCAGGATAACTGCTTGAGCCCAGGAAGTGGAACCTGCATCGAGCAGTGATCGTCCCCACTACTTTCCAGCCTGGGTGACAAAATGAGATCCTGTCTCCAAAAAAAAAATCAATGAAAGCAAAAACTGGAAACCGGTTCTCTGAACAGATTGAGAAAACCAATAAACCTCTAGCCAGGCTGATCAGAGGGAAAAAAAAAAAAAGCCAGAGGATATAAATTACTAATATCAGGAATAAAAGAAAAGCATTAATAGAGATTCCTATGGGAATTTCCCAACTTACAAAGACTACAGGTCTTTCATGGGTTCATTAGAAGCCTATTACTAAAAATTCTCAATCTCAAGAATCATCTTATAATGCTTTGTTAACCCACAGAATATTAAATAGTATAGCTAAAACCTCTTGCTCCCTTTAAGAATATTTAACACCTCTGAGCTCAATATCCTAAGAGTCACAAGTCCTAGACCACTCTGAGACAAAAAGGAAACAGACAGCAAAGCAGGGACTCAGTGGAGGCTCCAAACTACCATGGCAGCATCTAGGAAAGGCTCTGATTAAAAGTAACAAAAGAGGTCAAGATGGCTAAATAGGAACAGCTCCGGTCTGCAGCTTGCAGCATGATCAATGCAGAAGGTGGGTGATTTCTACATTTCCAACTGAGGTACCTGGTTCATCTCATTGGGACTGGTTAGACAGTGGGTGCAGCCCATGGAGGGTGAGCCAAAGCACGATGGGGCATCACCTCACCCAGGAAGCACATGGGGTCAGGGAATTCCCTCCCCTAGCCAAAGGAAGCCATGAGGGACTGCGCCATGAGGAACAGTGCACTCCAGTCAAGATACTATGCTTTTCCAACGGTCTTTGCAACCCACAGACCAGGAGATTCCCTCAGAGGCCTACGCCACCAGGGCCCTGGGTTTCAAGCACAAAACTGGGCGGTCATTTGGGCAGACACTGAGCTAGCTGCAGTTTCTTTTTTCATACCCCAGTGGTGCCTGGAATGAGAGCAAGACAGAACCATTCACTCCCCTGGAAAGGGGGCTGAAGCCAGGGAGCCAAGTGGTCTAGCTCAGCGGATCCCACCCCCATGGAGCCCAGCAAGCTAAGAATAAGTGGCTTGAAATTTTCACTGCCAGCATAACAGTCTGAAGTCGACCTGGGACACTTGAGCTTGGTGAAGGTAGGGGCATCCATCATTCCTTAGGCTTGAGTAGGTGATTTTCCCCTCACAGTGTAAACAAGGTGTCAGGGAAGTTTGGACTGGACGGAGCTCACTGCAGCGCCACAAAGCTGCTACAGCCTGACTGCCTCTCTAGATTCCTCCTCTCTGGGCAGGGCATCTCTGAAAGAAAGGCAGCAGCCCCAGTAAGCAGCTTTTAGATAAAACTCCCATCTCCCTGGGACAGAGCATCTGGGGGAAGGGGAGTCTCTGGGTGCAGCTTCAGAAGACATAAACATTCCTGCCTGCCAGCTCTGAAGACAGCAGCAGATCTCCCAGCACAGCACTTAAGCTCTGCTAAGGGACAGACTGCCTCCTCAAGTGGGTGCCTGATCCCTGTGCCTCCTGATTGGGAGACACCTCCCAACAGGGGTTGAAAAACACCTCATACAGGAGAGCTCTGTCTAGCATCTAGCCAGTGCCCCTCTGGGATGAAGCTTCCAAAGGAAGGAAGAGCCAGCAATCTTTGCTGTTCTGCAGCCTCCGCTGGGGATACATACCCAGGCAAACAGGGCCTGGAGTGAAACTCCAACAAACTCCAGCAGACCGGCAGCAGAGCGGCCTGTCTGTTAAAAGGAAAACTAACAAACAGAAAGGAATAGCATCAACATCAACAAAAAGGATGTCCACACAAAAACCCCATCTGAAGGTCACCAACATCAAAGACCAAAGGTAGATAAATTCATGATGATGAGGAAAAACCAGTGTAAAAAGGCTGAAAATTCCAAAAAACAGAACGCCTCTTCTCCTCCAAAGGATCACAACTCCTCGCCAGCAAGGGAACAAACTGGACGGAGAATGAGTTTGACGAATTGACAGAAGTAGGCTTCACAAGGTGGGTAATAACAAACTCCTCTGAGTTAAAGGAGCATGTTCTAACCCAATGCAAAGAAGCTGAGAACCTTGAAAAAAGGTTAGAGGAATTGCTAAGCAGTACCGAGAAGAACATAAATGACCTGATGGAGCTGAAAAACACAGCACAAGAACTTCGTGAAGCATACAAAAGTATCAATAGCCAAATTGATCAAACGGAAGAAACGATATCAGAGACTGAAGATCAACTTCATGAAATAAAGCGTGAAGACAAAATTAGATAAAAAATAATGAAAAGGAATGATCAAAGCCTCCAAGAAATATGGGACTATGTGAAAAGATCAAACCTACGTTTGACTGGTGTACCTGAAAGTGACGGATAGAATGAAACCAAGTTGGAAAACACTCTTCAGAATATTATTCAGGAGAACTCCCACAACCTAGCAAGACAGGCCAACATTCAGAAAATACAGAGAACACTACAAAGATTCTCCTTGAAAAGAGCAACCCCAAAACACATAATCGTCAGATTCACCATGGTTGAAATGAAGGAAAAATGCTAAGGGCAGCCAGAGAGAAAAGTCAGGTTACCCTTGAAGGCCATCAGACTAACAGCAGATCTCTCTGCAGAAACCCTACAAGCCAGAAGAGAGTGGGGACCAATATGCAACATTCTTGAAGAAAAGAAATTTCAACCCAGAATTTCATATCCAGCCAAACTAAGCTTCATAAGCAAAGATGAAATAAAATCCTTTACAGACAAGCAAATGCTGAGAGATTTTGTCATCACCAGGCCCGCCTTACAACAGCTCCTAAAGGAAGCACTAAATATGGAAAGAAAACACTGGTACGGGCAAAAACATACCAAATTGTAAAGACCATCGACACTATGAAGAACCTGAATCAACTAACAGGGAAAATAACCAGCTAGCATCATGATGACAGGATTAAATTCACACATAACAATATTAATCTTAAATGTAAACAGGCTAAATGCCCCAATTAAAAGACACAGGCTGGAAAATTGGATAAAGAGTGAAGAACCATTGGTGTGCTGTCTTCAGGAGTCCCATCTCACATGCAAAACATCCACATAGGCTCAATAAAGGGATGGAGGAATATTTACCAAGCAAACAGAAAGCAAAAAAAAGCCAGGCTTGAAATACTAGACTATGATTGAACTGACTTGGAATGAATGAACGAATGAATGAACCAAAAAAAAAGAAAGGAAGGAAGGAAGGGAAAAGAAAGAGCACTACATAATGGTAAAGGGATCAATGCAACAAGAAGAGCTAACTATCCTAAATATATATGCACCCAATATAGGAGCACCCAGATTCATAAACCAAGTTCTTAGAGACCGACAAAGAGACTCAGACTCCCACACAAACTCCCTCCCAATAGTGGGAGACTTTAACACCCCATCATCAATATTAGACTGGTCAACAACATAAAAAATTAAGGAGGATATACAGGACTTGAACTACCTTTAGAGAAAGTGGACCTAATAGACATCTACAGAACTCTCTACCTCAAGTCAACAGAATATACATTCTTCTCAGCGCCACATAGCACTTATTCTAAAATTGACCGCATAATTGGAAGTTAAACGCTCCTCAGCAAATGGAAAAGAACAAAAATCATAACAAACGGTCTCTCACACGCCAGTGCAATCAAATTAGAATTCAGGATTAAGAAACTCACTCAAAACTGCGGAATTACATGGAAATTGAACAATCTGCTCCTGAATGACTACTAGGTAAATAACGAAATTAATGAAGAAATAAAGAAGTTCTTTGAACCAATGAGAACAAAGACACAATGTACCAGAATCTCTGGGACACAGCCAAAGCTATGTTAAAAGGGAAATTTATGACACTAAATGCCCACAATACAAAGTGGGAAAGATCTAAAATTGACACACTAACATCACAATTAAAAGAACTAGAGAAGAAAGATCAAAGAAATTCAAAAGCTAGCAGAAGACAGGAAATAAGATCAGAGCAGAACTAAAGGAGATAGAGACATGAAAATCCCTTCAAAAAAATTAATAAATACAGGAGCTAGTTTTTTTGACAAGATTAACAAAACTAGATAGACCATTAGCCAGACTAATCAACAAGAGAGAAGAATCAAATAGACACAATAAAATATGATGAAGGGAATATCACCACCAATCCCACAGAAATACAAACTACCATCACCTCTACACAGATAAACTAGAAAGCCTACAAGAAATGGGTAAATTCCTGGACACATATACCCTCCCAAGACTAAACCAGAAAGAAGTCAAATCCCTGAATAGACCAATAACAAGTTCTGAAATGGAGGAAGTAATTCATAGCCTACCAAACAAAAAAAGCCCAGGAACATACAGATTCACAGCTGAATTCTACCAGAGGTACAAAGAGGAGCTGGTACCATTCCTCCTGAAACTATACCAAACAATAGAAAATGAGGCACTCTTCCATAACTCATTTTATGAGGCCAGTATCATCCTTACCAAAATCTGAGGGAGACCAACAAAAAAAGAAAATTTCAGGCCAATATCCCTGATGAACATTGATGCAAAAATGCTCAATAAAATACTGGCAAACCAAATCCACCAGCACATCCAAAAGCTTATCCACCACGATCAAGTCGGCTTCATCCCTGGGATGCAAGGCTGGTTCAACATATGCAAATCAAAACGAGACAGAAAGTTAACAAGGATATCCAGGAATTGAACTCAACTCTGCATCAAGCGGACCTAATAGACATCTATAGAACTCTCCACCCCAAATCAACAGAATATACATTCTTCTCAGCACCACATCGCACTTATTCCAAAATTGACCACATAATTGGAAGTAAAGCACTCCTCAGCAAATGTACAAGAACAGAAATTATAACAAATTGTCTCTCAGACCAAAGTGCAATTAAACTAGAATTCAGGACTAAGAAACTCAATCAAAACCGCTCAACTACATTGAAACTGAACAACCTGCTCCTGAATGACTACTGGGTACATAACGAAATGAAGGCAGAAATAAAGATGTTCTTTGAAATCAATGAGAACAAAGATACAACATACCAGAATCTCTGGGACACATTTAAAGCAGTGTGTAGAGGGAAATTTATAGCACTAAATGCCCACAAGAGAAAGCTGGAAAGATCTAAAATTGACACCCTAACATCACAATTAAAAGAACTGGAGAAGCAAGAGCAAACACATTCAAAAGCTAGTAGAAGGCAAGAAATAACTAAGATCAGAGCAGAACTGAAGGAGACAGAGACACAAAAAACCCTCCAAAAACATCAATGAATCCAGGAGCTGGTTTTTTGAAAAGATCAATAAAATTGATAGACCGCTAGCAAGACTAATAAAGAAGAAAAGAGAGAGGAATCAAATAGATGCAATAAAAAATGATAAAGGAGATATCACCACCGACCCCACAGAAATACAAACTACCACCAGAGAATACTATAAACACCTCTACGCAAATAAACTAGAAAATCTAGAAGAAATGGATAATTTCCTGGACACTTACACTCTCCCAAGACTAAACCAGGAAGAAGTTGAATCCCTGAATAGACCAATAGCAGGCTCTGAAATTGAGGCAATAATTAACAGCCTACCAACCAAAAAAAGTCCAGGACCAGATGGATTCACAGCTGAATTCTACCAGAGGTACAAGGAGGAGTTGGTACCATTCCTTCTGAAACTATTCCAATCAATAGAAAAAGAGGGAATCCTCCCTAACTCATTTTATGAGGCCAACATCATCCTGATACCAAAGCCTGACAGAGACACAACAAAAAAAGAGAATTTTAGACCAATATCCCTGATGAACATCAATGCAAAAATCCTCAATAAAATACTGGCAAACCGAATCCAGCAGCACATCAAAAAACTTATCCACCATGATCAAGTGGGCTTCATCCCTGGGATGCAAGGTTGATTCAACATATGCAAATCAATAAACGTAATCCAGCATACAAACAGAACCAAAGACAAAAACCAAATCATTATCTCAATAGATGCAGAAAAGGCCTTTGACAAAATTCAACAGCCCTTCATGCTAAAAACTCTCAATAAATTCAGTATTGATGGGACGTATCTCAAAATAATAAGAGTTATTTATGACAAACCCACAGCCAATATCATACTGAATGGGCAAAAAACTGGAAGCATTCCCTTTGAAAACTGGCACAAGACAGGGATGCCCTCTCTCACCACTCCTATTCAACATAGTCTTGGAAGTTCTGGCTAGGGCAATCAGGCAAGAGAAAGAAATAAAAGGTATTCAGTTAGGAAAAGAAGTCGTCAAATTGTCCCTGTTTGCAGATGACATGATTGTATATTTAGAAAACCCCATCGTCTCAGCCCAAAAACTCCTTAAGCTGATAAGCAACTTTAGCAAAGTCTCAGGATACAAAATCAATGTGCAAAAATCACAAGCATTCTTATACATCAGTAACAGACAAACAGAGAGCCAAATTATGAATGAACTCCCATTCACAATAGCCTCAAAGAGAATAAAATACCTAGGGATCCAACTTACAAGGGATGTGAAGGACCTCTTCAAGGAGAACTACAAACCACTGCTCAGTGAAATAAAAGAGGACACAAACAAATGGAAGAACATACCATGCTCATGGATAGGAAGAATCAATATTCTGAAAATGACTATACTGCCCAAGGTAATTTATAGATTCAATGCCATCCTCATTAAGCTACCAATGACTTTCTTCACAGAATTGGAAAAAACTGCTTTAAAGTTTATATGGAACCAAAAAGGACCCCACATTGCCAAGACAATCCTAAGCCAAAAGAACAAAGGTGGAGGCATCATGCTACCTGACTTCAAACTATACTACAAGGCAACAGTAACCAAAACAGCATGGTACTGGTACCAAAACAGAGATATAGACCAATGGAACAGAATACAGCCCTCAGAAATAATACTACACATCAACAGCCATCTGATCTTTGACAAACCTGACAAAAACAAGAAATGGGGAAAGGATTCCCTATTTAATAAATGGTGCTGGGAAAATTAGCTAACCATAAGTAGAAAGCTGAAACTGGATCTTTTCCTTACTCCTTATACAAAAATTAATTCAAGATGGATTAGAGACTTAAATGTTAGACCTAAAACCATAAAAACTCTAGAAGAAAACCTAGGTAATACCACTGAGGACACAGGCATGGGCAAGGACTTCATGTCTAAAACACCAAAAGCAATGGCAACACAGGAACAGAAAACTAAACAGCACATGTTTTCACTCATAAGTGGGAGTTGAACAATGAAAACACATGGACACAGGGAGGGAACATCACGCACCAGAGCCCGCTGGGGGGTGGGAAGCTAGGGGAGTGATATATTAGAAGAAATACTTAATGTAGATGATGAGTTGATGGATGCAGCAAACCACCGTGGCACATGTATACCTATGTAACAAACCTCCACGTGCACATGCAACCCAGAAATTAAAAGTATTGGAAAAAAACAAAAAGTAACAAAAGAAAGCAGCAATACATTCTTAACTCTATCCACCATTAGGAATGGAGGCTGGTAGAAGATGCCAGATGCTCTCTCAGCAAAAATGGGAAGAGCTTCTAGTGTAGAAAAATGTTAACAGGAGGCAGGGCACTGTCAGAATGGCAATGTATTATATCATCCATCAGTTGAGTATGTTTAAGAAAGTTAGAGAGTATGCAAAAATAACTGAATGTAATCCTTGGTTTTCAAACTTAACCAGAGCCCCTGAAGTTGTGGCAAATTGTATTCTGATACATAAACAATGTGTGATGATGATGAAGAAGAAGGAAGAAGGAAGAAGGAGAAGGAGGAGAAGTGAGGACCAAAGTAGCAATAAAAATTGTATAGGAATTATATAACAAAATGATCAACCAAAGAAAAACCTAATATTATTTCCTACATAATAGTAACACAAAAACCACAGTTAACTCAAGGCAATACTGATGGTGCACTGATAAAATTCCAAAGGAAAACTAAGTCTGCTTAGCTGAAAAATTAAAGTATTGCATTAACAATTATTGGCCGGGCGCGGTGGCTCAAGCCTGTAATCCCAGCACTTTGGGAGGCCGAGACGGGCGGATCACGAGGTCAGGAGATCCAGACCATCCTGGCTAACACAGTGAAACCCCGTCTCTACTAAAAATACAAAAACTAGCCGGGCGAGGTGGCGGGCGTCTGTAGTCCCAGCTACTCGGGAGGCTGAGGCAGGAGAATGGCGTAAAAACCCGGGAGGCGGAGCTTGCAGTGAGCTGAGATCCGGCCACTGCACTCCAGTGCGGGCGACAGAGCGAGACTCTGCTTCAAAAAAAAAAAAAAAATTATTGCAGGAAATATCTGGTCATGAGCATTTGCAGATGGAGCCTTATAAGAAATCTAAGCAATCACCAAAAAAAGAAAACTTATTTCACCATTTACAAATACTAAATTTTAGTGTCCCTTAACTTATTCAACAGATTACTAACTAGTAAAAAGCTCTAACACATCAAAGTGAATCTATGTATCTGAACTTCATATAATCTTCTAGGAACCAAAGAATGAATGTGTATTTTGAAATTAGTGTGCAAGTTCATCAAAAGAAAATTCCTGGCTGAAAACTATGGAATAAACTTGGCTAAATTCACATCTTCCATTCTTTTGCTAACAATTCTCCCACATACTCATTTTTAAATGTGAAATGTCTTTGTCCTTTCCATTTTTCTGAAACTCTACTTTTCTCTAGGTTTAATTTAAGTCTTCCATATTCCATTCCTCATAAATGAGAATACCACTATCAACCCTACAGGATAGTTTTCAAGATTAAGTGAGTTAATGTTCAGAGACTGATTGAAACACATCTTCCCTCTTTTTTCCTCATTCTAATTCTTGTAAAATTACTATATCCGCAACACCAACAGCAAACATTGCTTTGCAAATGTTATAGGAACTTGATAAAACCCTACTGATAAACAGATTGGCACCCAATATAATTATCTATAAAGCTGAAAATCTGCCTCATTACATTAAGCAATGCATTATACAGTATGTAGAATACTTTGCAGGAAAATATTTGTTTCATAAATTAAGCAGAAAAACATTATTTCTACATCCTAGGCTAAGAATATTTCTGCATTTGTAAGCATCTGTAATGTTATCCTCAGTGGGACTAAAAGAGTCAAAGCTTCCCACCATTCATAGAATACTGCTTTTATCTTGTCCTCATTACAAAGTAACTGATATAACTGAAAATCCAAACTCATTATTTCTACCCATGCTCAAGTCTAGATGGATCATGAGACAAATTTTCTGGAATAAATTCAACCACTGTCATAAATTCTGAAGCCAATAGTTTGACCATTACCAATTTTTCCTTTACCATAGTAAAGGAAAGAATATTACATAAAATGCATAGCATATAATTCATTATTTGTGAATTTTCCCAACTATTGACACTAAATATTTGTTTTTTCACTTATATATCCATAGAACAACTGAATTGTTACCTAGAAATATGGAAATATATAAGAAAGAGTTATAAAGGCATTTGGAACTTGTAATATTGTGATTTATGATAAGAAATACAAATGGTGTTCATCCCATTTCCTGGTACTCATCTCCTAAAACCTTTGTAGTCTCCAAAATGGTGTCTTTTTGTATGCTAATGAGATGGCTGGGGGGCGGTCCTGGATAGCCTCAGGATGGGGGCTTATTGCAAAGGGAACCAACTTTGCAATTACCTCTAGGAAGAGGTGAGGGGCAGGAGGTTGTGTTGATCACCAGTGGCCAGTGATTTATCAATCCTGGCTATAGGAAAGAAGCCTCCATAAAAATCCAAAAGGACAGGATTCAATGAACCTCCAGGTTGCTGAACACATAGAGGTGCTAAGATGGTAGCCCACCCTGAAAGGGCATGGAAGATGCACGTACCTTCCCACATACCTTGCCCTATGCATCTTTTCCATCTAACTGTCCATCTGTATCCTTTGTAACATTCTTTATAATAAACCAATAGACATAAGTGTTTCCCAGAGTTCCATGAGCCACTCTAGCAAATAACTGAACCACAGGAAGGGATCACGGGAAACTTCAATTTATAGCCAGTTAGTCAACAGCACAGGTTACCACCTGGAGCTTTCGACTGAGGTCTGAAGTTGGGAGCAGTCGTGTGGTACTGGGATCTTACCCGGTGGGGTTTGCACTAATTCCAGTTAGTGTCAGAATTGGGTTAAACTGTAGGAAATCCTGTTGGTGTCTGCTGCAGAACTGCTTGGTGTGGTACAGGAAAGAAAATAAAAGAAACAAAATAACAACCATAAAAACAAAACACACATTTTGGAGACCAAGTGTTCTGTGCTGACTATGTGTAGCAGGGGAAAATTTGTTGTTTTTTCGCTACTATATAGGAGTCTATAGATAAAATAACTAGTAAAAAATACATGGTACAAAATTAACAATTATAAGTCACAAACCCCACCTTCAATCACAATTTACTGGTCTATTATAGTTTTTATTTGTATCTATACCTATTTATACTTAGTATCTTTACAATGAGCCAGGCATCCTGAGAGTTTTATAAAATTACTTCACAAAATACTCAGGAACTCTATAATGTAGGCATAATCTCTTTTTCAAGAGTTGAGTAATTAAGGCTTAAAGAGGTAAAGTGATTTGCCCAAGGCCAAACAATTAGTATACATAGTAGAGAAGCCACAATTCAAACCTCTAATAATATTATAAGGACGACCTGTTTTAAACAATTCTGAAATAACAAAATTCAAATTTACAATTTTAATCATGAAGCTATTCATTTCATAAAAATTTTATTTAGGTCACATTAAAGTACTCACCAAGGATTATCTTAGGTTTTAAGAACCTCTATTTTCTTTAAAATAGAATGGAATTAACCAAATTTCTATTTACTTACATGTAACTCTTCAGGGATATCCATGTGAAAATTAGAATATACTGTAACTTCAGTGAAATAACATAACTGGAGACATGTAAAAGCTAAGAGAAAATAATCACCTGATACTCACCTAGTTAATTATATGCCAAAAGATCTGATAAGATTATTAATTTGATTTACATTTCAAAATACATTTATAGATTCAAATTAATACTACGTGTATATCACAAGACTTGAGAAAGGGCACATGACTTCTTTAGTTGTTACACTTTGATTTACCACATAAGTGCAAATTATATATTAAAGATAGAACAAATTATTAACACTTGGTCAAGTTTGGTTTTCTGTTTTTGGCAAAATGGTAAAGTACCTAAGCTGTT
The DNA here is from genome assembly GCF_009764315.1 of Trachypithecus francoisi. Classification (NCBI taxonomy): domain Eukaryota; kingdom Metazoa; phylum Chordata; class Mammalia; order Primates; family Cercopithecidae; genus Trachypithecus; species Trachypithecus francoisi. Next base: position 44,360,375 of record NW_022681468.1, read on the forward strand.
TGGCACAAACTTATGGTTTTATAGGACATAACTGACTGCTCAGTGTAATTTTTATTTTCTTTTTCAGATACGAATGGGTATTAATTTTCCATAACTCACATATTTTATCAAGGTTAGATCTTCCAATGAGTTCAGAGGAATATGCAATGCTTGAAAGTGAACAGCTAAATCTATTTGTTGCACTCAGGAAAGGCGATTTATATCACAAATGAGTACTCTGCTCCCTTCTGGCTCACCCATAGATAATATTTTTTTAAATTCTTCAAACATCAGGGTTAAAATACTTTAAAAGTTTTCCCCTTTGTTAATGCATGGTATGTTTCTCCATACTACTCCCTAAACCAACCACAGGTTATCAAAAGTACTTAAAAACAATTCTTACATTATCTTTTGACATCCAGAGGTTATCTTTGTGACTCAGTTTATTTCCAGTTTGCATACAAACAAAATAGAATGAAGAAGCACCAGAGCCGTAGAATTTCATTCCTAATTTATGTGCCTTCACTTGTTTCCAAAAGATTAAGATTTACTCGCATGGATATTTATTGACACAAATTATCTAGTAATGAATCGGGGAAAAAAAAAAACTTTGAGGTCTGTTCACTGGTTCAACTAAGAATGATGTAATGAAGAATAGTAACCATAACCATAAGCTATGTAAAAATAATTAGAATTATTTGTAAAATGATAAAGAAACAGAAGGCTGCATAATTATATCCATAGGATTTGAACCAAATAGATCAAAATAACTAACACCTGACCAAGAAACAAAGTTGTAACTCTTACTTTAAGAGTTCAAAAGCCATCACCACACAGAGGGCACAATTATATATTAAATGAAGTTTCTGGCCGGGTGCTGTGGCTCATGCCTATAATCCCAGCACTTTCGGAGGCCAAGGCAGGCGGATCACGAGGTCAGGAATTCAAGACCAGGCTGGCCAGTATGGTGAAACCCCATCTCTACTGAAAATACAAAAAGATTAGCCGGGCATAGTGGCACGCACCTGTAGTTCCAGCTAACCAGGTGGCTGAGGCAGAAGAATCATTTGAACCCAGGAGGCGGAGGTTGCAGTGAGCCAAGATCGCACCACTGCACTCCAGCCTGGGTGACAGAGCGAGACTCCGTCTCAAAAAAAAAAAAAAAAGAAGAAATTTCTCTTATTCATGCATAAAATAGTGGTAAGTAGAACTTTCTTAAATACTGAAGTCACAAATAACACAATTTCCCTAAGACCCTATGCCTGACATTCCTCCAACCCCTGAGAGTTTAATTCCTATAAAATATACTTCAAATAATAAAACCAGCACAACCTTCATAATATTCCTATTCAAAATGTGTTCACTGACTGACTGAACTCTACCTATGTGAATATGCAATAATTAAATCCTCATTTCTTAGTCATTATTTTATGCCCATTTTGAACCCTTCAACTTTCTCAAGATTATTAAACAAATAAATTCAGTCTTTTCTGTCACATCTCAAAGGATCTATTTCCAGAAACCTTAATCATATTTATACATCTTTCCTTGGTTCCTCTCCAAGTTGAGCACATCCGACTTCATTTTATGTTTGACTTTCTTTACGTAGAACAGATCAGGAAAAGAAAGTTATTATGCTGACTCCTGTCCCTTAAATTACTTAGCCCATACAATCAGCCCACTATTAGAAACAAGAGCTCAAATCTTAGCTCTCAGAGGATACCTGAATCAGAATGTATAAGTTTATTAATATTTTCATTAATTAAATATGAGATGTAATAGAAAGAAAATGAGTTTCAGTGTCATCTTTTAAATGTGATCTAACCTCTCAGACTCAGTTTTCACATTTGTAAAAACAGGAATACCATCTATTTTATGAAGATACAAAAACAGAAATTAATACCTATTATAAAAAAGAAGTATCATAGGTCACAAATTCTTAAGTAATGTTTGTATTCCTGCATATCCAGCAGCCAGACCATGCTGGCTTATAGCAGGCATTCAACAAAATCAAACCCTGGGATATAGGTGCTTAATGTTACTTTTCATCCTTCATTTCAGGATTGGTTTTTCTAAAAAGAATAAAAAATACTTAACTTCATAAACATTTAGACTTTCATCTGTATTCTGTGTCAGTCTCCACATTCAATAAACAATTGACACTAATAAATTCACGTAAATACTATGCTATTCTAAATTTTACCTTTCCCTTGACCCAACTGCGATTTTTATTTCCAGTTTAGCCATTCTAGTGGGTATTTAGTGCCGTGTTGTGATTTTAATCTGCATATTCTTTCACCAGTCACTAATGAGGCTGAGGATTGGTTATCCTATTTTTAGAAATGCCTGCTGAAGACTCTAGATCACATATATGAGTTATTTATACCTTCTGGATCTAAGCCTTTTATTAATTACATATGTTGTATATAACTTTTGTCACTTTGTGGCTAGTTTTTTTTCCACTCTCTTAAGGATGTTTTTATTGTTTTACTTTTCTATTATCCATCTGGAATTGATCCAGTGGGGTGGGGGTAAGTGATCCAATACTTTAACACACATTGAGAGTAATATAACTTAAGTATGTGACAGAATACTTACAACAATATTCAGCATTTGGTTCAAGGGCATTATAAAATAATTCATTTATATATCTAACTACAAAAAATAACAAACATTAATGGTAACGTTATGGTTGCCAATTATTACTATTTACCACATGGCTAGCATACATTGGGCACCAGTTTTAGCATTTCATGTATAGATTTCAATATTCTGAACAATCATATGACGTTAGCATTTCTCAACTTCCCAAATGAGAAAACAAAGTCAGAAGAGTAAAGTAATATCTTACCCACGGAAGCATATCTAATAACAGTAAAGCTGGAATTTAATCCCATTATGCCCATTTTCTTTCTTCTATACTTGACACTTTGGTAGTTCCTTATTAAGTAGTATTTTTCTTTACATTATTTTAAGATATGTTAATACTTCCGACATTTGAAAGTTTGAAACTGATCATGAATATCTGATATTATTTAAGTACCTACATAGCCATGATCATATAAAACAATGTTCAAATATGAAGCCTCTGCCCTCAAGATGTTTATAACCTAACAGCTAGCACACATATGACAAACAAGGTAGGCAATTTTAAAATTCAAAAAAAGTAGCTGGATGGGCAGTTGGGGAGAAAAATGGATACATAAAAGGAAAGAAAAATATTCATATATTTACAAACCAAAGCTTGGCATTTTTATATTTATCACAATCTCAAAAGAATGGTGATTTCTTTTTTTTTCTTGAGACGGAGTCTCACTCTGTCGCCCAGGCTGGAGTTCAATGGCTTGATCTCAGCTTACTGTAACCTCTGCCACCCTGGTTCAAGCGATTCTTCTACCTCAGCCTCCCAAGTAGCTGGAATTACAGGTTCCTGCCACCGTGCCCAGCTAGTTTTTGTATTTTTAGTACAGACGGGGTTTCACCATCTTGGCCACGCTGGTCTTCAACTCCTGACCTCGTGATCCACCCGCCTCGTCCTCCCAAAGTGCTGGGATTACAGGCATGAGCCACCGCCCCCCAGCCTTTTGTTTTTGTTTTTTTGAGAAGGAGTCTCACTTTGTTGCGCAGGCTGGAGTGTAGTGGCACAATGTCAGCTCACTGCAACCTCTGCCGCCCTGGTTCAAGCGATTCTCCTGCCTCAGCCTCCCAAGTAGCTGGGATTACAGAAAATTAAAGGTAATAGAAGTCTTAGGCCGGGCGCGGTGGCTCAAGCCTGTAATCCCAGCACTTTGGGAGGCCGAGGCGGGCGGATCACAAGGTCAGGAGATCGAGACCATCCTGGCTAACACGGTGAAACCCCGTCTCTACTAAAAAGTACAAAAAACTAGCCGGGCGAGGTGGCAGGTGCCTGTAGTCCCAGCTACTCGGGAGGCTGAGGCAGGAGAATGGCGTGAACCCGGGAGGCGGAGCTTGCAGTGAGCTGAGATCCGGCCACTGCACTCCAGCTTGGGCGACAGAGCGAGACTCCGTCTCCAAAAAAAAAAAAAAAAAAAAGAAGAAGCCTTAAATACCACTCAAAGAAAGATGTTCAGAAGAACATAAAGGTAACGTAAAGATAGAAATTTTTTTTCCTCTCCAAATCTATATGCCTTGCTGCAGAACGTTAAACATTATTAAAAACAAACTCAGGGTAAGATACCTCTTCAGGCAAAAAGAAAATCTGTGTAACACATTCTCCCTCCTCAATTCCCACTCAAAAGTAATCAGATAAACAGCACTGCTGCTAACAAGCTCTCACAGAATTCAGGGATAGCTAAAGGGAGAGTACTCGAAGTAGTGAGTTTTCAGTTTTAGAATTTGAACCCTTTGTCAGTCTTCAAGGTTGCTGACCTTAAAGCCAGGGTGTAAGACCCACCTGTTCATCCAGTACTTTAAAAGGCAGAGTAGAGGGAGGTTTGCTAAATTTGCTCCAAGATGAGCTGAGATTGAAACTTCTTTCATCATTAAAACTGTGCTCCTCAGCCAGGCACAGTGTAATCCCAGCACTTTGGGAGGCCAAGGCAGGCAGGTGGCTTGAGCTCAGGAGTTCAAGACCAGCCTGAGCAACATGATGAAACCCCACTGCTACCAAAATTACAAAACATAGCCAGGTGTGGTGGCACCCACCTGTAGTCCCAGCTACTAGGGAGGATGAGGTAGGAGAATCGCTTGAGCCCAGGGGGCAGAGATTGCAGCGAGTCCAGATTGTGTCACTGCACTCTAGCCTGGTCAACAGAGCAAGACTCCATCTCAAAAAAAAATAAAAAGTAAAGTATGCTCCTGCCTGAGCACACTGGCTCACACCTGTAATCCTAGCACTTTGGAAGCTGAGGCATTCCAAGATTGCTTGAGACCAGGAGTTCAAGACCAACCTGGCCAACATAACTAGACCCTGCCTCCTCTACAAAAAAAAAAAAAAGAAAAGAAAAATTTTCTTAAAAATTAGCCCAGAGTGTGGTGGTGTGAGCCTATAAACCCGGTTACTTGGAAGGCTGCAATAGGAGGATGGCTTGAGGCAAGAAGTAGGCTAGAGTGAGCTAGGATTTCACCACTGCACTCCAGCTTGAAGTGACAGAACAAGATCCTGTCTCTAAAAATAAATTCAAAATAAATAAATAATTTTAAAAGTATGCTGCTGAAGCAACTTTGCCACAATGGATATATTTCCTAATCTCCTCAAGGAAATAAATTGCAGAGTATTTTGTTCATATCATGTTCAGGTTAGCAGATTTATTAATCAGTGCTCTCCAAAAACTTTTACATCTGGCCATTCCAATTTATTTCGTTTTTAAATAAATAGAACATTATGAAACACAGAGAGACTACCAGCAACTATTCTCTCTAGTTGAAAAAAGGATGTAGATCTGATGCTGCCTCTCTTTAGGCCAAAGAAAAGCACTTGACTACCTAAGAGGTCTACCCAGGTTATATAAATTTCAAAATGTACTACATGTAAAAATTAAAAGACAAGAACACAGAAGAGGAATACATAATCTGTAATTCTCATTGGTAATGGAATGTAAAAATGTTGATAGAGTGATGGAAATTTAGATATATCTATAAAAAAATTTTTTTTTTTTACTTTGGCTGTACAGTGTATTAAATTCTTCTTTACCCAAATGTGAATCTCCCAATGGCAAAGCAAAATGCTCTGAAGTTAAGAAAAATGGGAATAATTTATTCAAAAAATTGTTTTGAATAATTACACAGTACAATATTTAGTCCCCACAAGAACACATAAAGTTAGGTCACAGAACACATTATGTCCTTAAGGAAGCTCATCTAAAATGAGACAGGCATGGAAAATAGCCAATTGCAATCAGGAGCTACAATATATAATAAAAGTACATATAAAATGTTAGGGGAAGCATCAGAATATGTAATTAAATTCCACACAAAAGACGGTTCATGAAAATCACACTTGATTGATGCCATAAATTATAAGTAAAGTTTTCATAAGCAGTTAAGTATATTCCAAACAGAGTAAACACCATAAAGTCACAGAAACTTGAAAGTACTTCAGGATCTTCATTCCATTAAATGTGAGCCTAATATGTAAGATACAGTCATTCATTCAAAAATATTTAATGAAGGTCCACAGTGAACATTCATTAAATAGGTACTAGAGACAAACCTCGTTCTAGGTACACAGAATTTATATTCTAGCGGTAAAGATAAACATTAAACAGTGTACCCATAAGACACTTTCTGATAGTGATATATGTTATAAAGGGTTAAAAACCATAACATAGGCCAGGCATGGTAGCTCACGCCTGTGATCCTAACACTTTTGGAGGCCAAGGCAGGAGGATCACTTGAGCTCAGGAGTTTGAGACCAGCCTGGGCAACATAATGAGACCCTGTCTCTATATTAAAATTTTAAAAAGCATAACACAATGTGGACGGGAGCAGGAGAAAGATACTTTAGATAGAATAGTCAAAAGGTCAGTGTGAATTGAGCATAAGGAGCAAGGCAGAGTAGGGAAAGTATTCTCTTTTTTTGTTTGTTTTTTTTTTGAGACGGAGTCTCGCTCTGTCGCCCAGGCTGGAGTGCAGTGGCCGGATCTCAGCTCACTGCAAGCTCCGCCTCCCAGGTTTACGCCATTCTCCTGCCTCAGCCTCCCGAGTAGCTGGGACTACAGACGCCCGCCACCTCGCCCGGCTAGCTTTTTGTATTTTTTTTTAGTAGAAACCGGGTTTCACCGTGTTAGCCAGGATGGTCTCGATCTCCTGACCTCGTGATCCGCCCGTCTCGGCCTCCCAAAGTGCTGGGATTACAGGCTTGAGCCACCGCGCCCGGCGGGAAAGTAGTCTCTTAACAGTATCTTTTGTCTGTTTCTAGAAAATGCTGTTTCTTACCTTAGGCCTTCTTTACTGCTCTTTTCTCTACCTGTATTTTTGCATGGCTAACTCTGTTTTACCATTGACTTCTTAGTACAAATGTCCCTTTCTCAGAGGTGAGAAAGTAGATAGCGTTCTGAATTTTATTCTAAGTGTACTGGGAAGACATAGGAAGATAGTAAGCAAGGAAGTGATGAGCTGATTTTTTTTAATATTGTTTATTTACCATCATTCATTTATTAGGAAACCACCCAAAGGCTTATAGACTAGATTATGGGGTACACAGATAAACAGAGAGACCAGGTGGAATGTTACTGCAATAGTACAGTAAAGAAATGATGGCATGGCCGGGCGCGGTGGCTCAAGCCTGTAATCCCAGCACTTTGGGAGGCCGAGACGGGCGGATTACAAGGTCAGGAGATCGAGACCATCCTGGCTAATACGGTGAAACCCCGTCTCTACTAAAGAATACAAAAAACTAGCCGGGCGACGAGGCGGGCGCCTGGGCGCCTGTAGTCCCAGCTACTTGGGAGGCGGAGGCAGGAGAATGGCGTGAATCTGGAAGGCGGAGCTTGCAGTGAGCTGAGATCCGGCCACCGCACTCCAGCCTGGGCGACAGAGCCAGACTCCGTCTCAAAAAAAAAAAAAAAAAAAAAAAAGAAATGATGGCAACTATCCCACGATGATAGAGGGGGAGAGAAGTGGGTAAATTCAAGATAAATTTTAAAAGTAGAGCCAACTTAGTACCAAAGTATCTAGATTTTCAAGTTCTATAGTTAGCAACTGGAAAAAAAAAAGTTGCAAAAGACTTAAGATGAGTTCCTGTATCTTCTACTTAGACTGTAAGCCAGATCTTATTTTAATATTATATTACATATACTATAAAAGGAAGAGAACTAGAAAACAGGAGCAGCTGCTACACATTTGCTAAAGTGGAAGCAACAATGAAATTAGAGTAAATATGACTTTATCCATTGGGGTCAACGGAAAGAAACAGTCCTTTGCCTCTTAAAATTAGAGCATTATCTCTAATTTAAAATATACTTTGGTAATGTTTTGAGGCATTCATTCTTGCATACTCATCATGCTCAATTTACAATAGGGGATACATTCCTGAAGTTTGTAGCTACATTGTGTCATCTGAATACAGGACTTCATTCCTGAAAATAACTGAGTTTACTCAGTAAACTCAGTAAAACCAGTCAACTCCCACCACTTCAATATTGCATGTCATTAACACTGACTTTGAAATGCAGGCATACAATGATAAAAGCCAAACAAAAATTCTGCAACCTCCATCATCTTGAATTTTAAAACTATGTATAAAAATGAATTTTATGTATATAAAAAATATGTAAAGATTTAAGGAATAAATTAGTATAGCCATCTGTGTTATCAACTCGCTATTATCAATAAAAACTAGCCTCAATTATTGAGAGCTTACTTACTATAAGCCAAGTACTATACTGTGCACTTTGTTCACATTATTTCCCAACAAATTTATGAGATCAGTATTATCATCACCATTTTATAGATGGGAAAAAAAAGGCTTATTAGAAAGGCAAAGTAATTTGCTCATGTCAAGCAGCTGGCTAAATGGGTTGTTGAGAGTTGAACTCAGGTCTGTTTGGATTCAAAGTCCAAATCCATAACCATGACTTTGTAGTGCTGCCACAACTTTTTTAAAACCAGTTTTTAATTCATATAGAGTAGCTGTACATATTTTGTGATACTTTTATTTTAATACCTGTGTACATATATGCAATAATAAAAAGAGTAATTGAGACATCCATCACCTCAAGCATTTATCTTTTCTAACCATATATTTTATACTACTCTACTGAGACTATTTTAAAATATAATTATGAATTTGAATGTTACATATTTAGAGTGGCTACATCTCAAACATCTAAATGTTCAACACATGTTAAAATTAATATGCCAAAGTATATATTTTCTAAACAAAAAAAAACCTGTCAAAGTATACAAAAACATCATTGGCTTATAAAATCTTTCCCTTGAATGCTAAAATAAACAAAATATAACAATACAATATAAAATAAATTTTTTTAAACCCAAATTAATCTATTCATCAGTCTAGAAACTAAAAAATGGCTTTCAGATTTTTAAAAAATATATATGTGAAGAAAACTGTTTAGAAGAAAACATTGATACGTTTGCTTTCCCATTTCATATCTGCAGATGGTAACTACTCTCCAAACAATATTTATAAATGTTTTTCTACCCTACAAGCTTAAAAATGCAAGTAGAGTAAGAAAGTCATACAAACCCAATTCACATACAAAAAACTTGTGTTGTATACTTTGAAAATTATTTGTTTCACTTTCCTCATACTGCGCCCATCCATATTTCCAGACATCTAAAACTAGATCAGACACTGTTCTTAAACATCTGAACATTTCGGTTTACTATAGAAATGGTGTAAAATTATAAAGCATAATCCTTGAAAAAATATCTTTCAAACAAGCAATTAAAATAAGGCTTACCATTTTGATGCCTGTGGAAAACGTCACTGGTTTTACAGGTTTTGGTTTCTCAAGTTGCATTTCTAATTGGGTAGATCTATCTTTATGCTGAGCCAAAAGCAGAGCAACAGGGAGATCAGAACTCTCCTGTAAGAATAGTTCAAGTTCAATAAGAAATGTAAAAAGGGAAAACTAAAAACAACAAGACTTTTATTTTAAATTATGTCCTTTCCATAAGCATTTCATGTCAAACTAAATATTCACATTACCGAGGACACTTTACGAAAAATATTAACATTCCATAATAAGAAAAGGCTGTTGTAGACTCGTAAATCAAAATACCCTGCAAACAAGTATTTTTATAAAATCCACATTAAAAGTTCCTATTTCAACTAGCAAACCAACCACATTTATTAAAACGAAAAAAATAAGCTAATCATAGAAAGCGTAGTACAAAGTACTATAACTTAGATCAGATGTTTATCTAAGACGCATTCTTTTTACCAGTAAATTTAGACCAGTTTGAAATTGTTTCCCATTAGATTTCACCTGAGACCGTTTGGAAATGATCCTTGTTCTATTTTGCACAATGAAACTATTGTAAGTACAACCAAAAGCATATTTATTTTCTCCTTTTCTAACTTAATTTTAAAATTTAAGTGTATGTTTTTTAACTTAAGTAACAAAATGACAGTTAAACATTTTAATATCTCATATTAATTCTAAGCACACTGACACATTTTAATACCATAAGCAAATTACTAATTTTTATACATAGACTGCTATTTATTCTGTTTAACAAGAAGTCCTCTTACATCTTTAAAGTGCTGTGGAACTAAGGTCTAAACTAAATGATATCCAGACATTTTCCTTTCTGAGTTTTCAGTTAAATAAGAACCCAAAAACATATGCAGAAGGAGGTTCCAGGAGGAAAAGATCTCTCTCTCTCTCTCTTTCCTACACACACATACAAACACACACACACACAGAAAGAGACTGAGAATTTTCTGTATCTATAAACAAAGATGAAGGTACAAACACATTTTTATCTCCTATACCAAGATTATGTGCTAAAAAGCATATTGTTCAAAGAGGCTATAGATGTTAAAATAGTGACTACACAGAATTTGATCCTGAAGAAACTATTATTAACATTTCATAGCATAAAGTAAACATACGGATTTTAATTTTCTTTCCAAATCTAGCAGCTTAACAGTTTTTTAGGCACAAATGTGGTTAATTAATATACTTAAAGGAATTGGTTTAAGGTTACAGTATAGAAATAACTCAAGCAACTTAATTCAATAGAATTGTCTTAGAATAAAGTTGCACACCAAGATTTTATGATAGAAGTGTTTTGCAAGAGCAGTGTTACAAAGATTAAAACTTTTAATAGTAAATGGAAGAACATAAATTTTATTTATTTATAAGATATAACCTTATTAAGGGGCAAAATCATTAAGACCTGGCTTTAACAATAATGAAGGAAAAGTGATGAAATATAGTATGAGGAGAATATACTAGAATACCTTTTATATTCTACACAAAGTATTAGTAATGCATGAGTAACTGTATTGCTAAGATTCCTTGCAGCTATTCTAGATTTACATTAAGAATTTTATAATAAAATATAAAATTAAAGAACATTTTTAATGGGCTGTGACCAAAAAAAATATTTTAAAAGCTATTCTATCTTTTCACATGTAGAAACTAACAAAAGAAAAATAAATTTCCTTAACTAAAAAGTTAAAAGTATTGCTTTTCAATTTATACTCGAAATCAATTCAAGTGCTCTTCCTTAACTGGTGTTTCCTTTAAAAAGCAAAGCAATGTATTAACTTCAAAAAAAAAAGTTGCTAGTCAAGACTTTGGCTTGTTTTAATCCTGGTTTCACATTCACATAAAAGGAATTGAATGTTAAAGTGTCTTGGTAAACAGCTGAAATCTAATAAAAACAAACATTCTAAGGATCTAAAACAGTTTTGATACTGAAGCAAAGAATTTAGTTCCAACCTACTTTATTCTATTTTAGCACTCAAATTTTGAAGCCTGGAAGCATTACTAAGTGTTAAACTAGAATTAAGTAGGAGTTCCAACAACAAAAAATATTAATGGAGTAAAATAAACTATGTGAAACATGCATGCTCTGGGGAATACCTAACACGCAGATTTAGCCTTTCAAGTTATTTCATTCTTTGCATCACATTTTACCTTAAAAGATTCCCTCACCTATATTAATTGCCTGAAGGCACACTGTTTAATATTTAAAGAAATTTTAATAAGAACTGCCTATAATACTCATTAAAAGCTTTATAATGACCATTTTTAAAAGATTATTTTAACTGACTTTCAGCAAGCCATCTGGCAAACAATATTTCTAATAAAAATCACCTACTGCGTTTGACAACAATATTAGCCCATACAAAATTTAAGACATAAACTGAAGCGAATTTTCAAACAGGAATATAAAAAGATTTAATAAGTCAGGACCTGTTTAAAAATCTTTTTCCAAACTGTTTTTTAAAATTGAATTTACAGTTAGGATTAAATAAATGGACCTTTTAGCCAACATTACTGCAAATGCTAAGCCATAAACATTAAGACCATAACATTAAAATCCCGTCACATACAGTATAATATAATGCGAATACTTTTTAAAAGGTTAAAAAGTGACTTTTGGCACAAAGACCAGAACCAAAAACAGGAGGAAAACAATTCTAATAAGTAGTACTTGTGTAAATTAGGTCCAGAGATTAATTCTAAGAATTAAGCTTCTAGACATATTTACAAATGCTATTGTTTTTTAAACAAAATCTCACACACGAACATATACAGAAAAAGAAATACATTATTTTACTTAGTTAATAAGGATTCAAGAGGATAAAAATAAATTTAATGAATTCATTAGTCATAAAAATTTAAAGTATTTTAACATTTACAACAAAAATTTTATAAAGACTGAAAAATAAACATAACAAAATCTTTAAAAATAAGTTTAAAAATGAAAACCAGAAATTCAAACTGCAGTGGTATTCTAAACCAATCTGTTGTAATTAATTGCACTAATGAATACAGTAAATTACTAAGAATTATTTAACCACCATGTTATATGATCTAAACAGTGAGGAAAGTATGTGCAGTAATGACTTGCAGGTGAGGAAAACAGGAAGTGGGAGAAAGAACTCACAAAAATCAATATTAACTCCAGATTACACACAATGTACAACAATGGTAGTTTCACATCTTGCTTCATGCCTTACTGAATCAAAGGCGAGTTTCATGCCAATAGCAGCTCAGTGAGGCAGCAAAACAGTACTTTAAAGACTAAAAGAATATGCGGCTAGGCGCGGTGGCTCATGCCAGTAATCCCAGCACTTTGGGAGGCCAAGGCGGGTGGATCACAAGGTCAGTAGTTCATGACCAGCCTGGCCACGATGGTGAAACCCCATCTCTGCCAAAAATACAAAAAAGTTAGCTGGGCATGGTGGCAGGCACCTGCAATCCCAGCAACTCAGGAGGCTAAGGCAGAGAATTGCTTGAACCCAGGAGGTGGAGGTTGCAGTGAGCCAAGATCACACCACTGCCCTCCAGCTAGGGCACAGAGCAAGACTCCGTCTCAAAAAAAAGGAAAAAGAATATGCAAGAATAATTGTTATGCAAAGCTGGCTAACCTCAAAATAAAATCTAAAAACCTTTTTTATTAGATGGAACATAAAATGTTAAAAGTATATTTTTCTATCAAAGTTCTATATTTGGGATTAATTCAACTAATTATATAGAAGAGAAGCATTATTCAAAAAAGAGCCTGTAACTCTTTGTATAAAATGATAAGGGGAAGAATCTTTCAACAAAACAATTATAATTAGTAATTATATACTAATAATTAGTAACATCAGTTTACTAATTCATTTTTTAAAGTTTTCAATTTCTCACCAAACAGCTACAAAAACATAAAACACAACATGTCATTTCACTGTTAAAGCCATACCTGCCACTTAATAGTTTCAAGAAAGAACTAATGAAAGTTGCTACAGAAAGCATCATTACTCTATTTAATATTCTGCTGTCCTCATTTTTAGAGTCAAATTCACATTCCACTCATAGAAAATGGAGTTTTATGACAGCATTTTCTATCTAAGCCTCATTAATGTCCTTACCCTTATTTTTCTTTTAGTTTCACACCTCCTTACAATTTAAGTAATCTCGCTTTCTTTTTTTTTTTTAACTCTTGGTTAACTGACTTATATGCTTTTTTGGCAAAAGCACAGTAGAAAAACACACATATACATATTTTCCCCAATCATAGGATAATAGCATTATCAACTAGACAAGAAAGTATATTAACACTGCGCACGCACACACACACACACACACACACACACACACACAAACACAAAAGCCTCAGGGAAATAAATTATATGAACATAAAGGGAAAGAGAAGAATGCAAAAAGACTTTCCTGGAGAGGAAGATTTTCTAGTTTGTGAAGTCATCAATATCATACAGGGTTATAAATATCAAGTAATATAGTAACAAATCCATGAAACACTTCATAAACCTTAGTTATTATTACTGTCATTATCTAACAAGGCTGACTAACGTAGGAAGCTAATTTCTGGAAAACAAAAATTTGCAAAAACACTGCTATTTCTTTCAAGCGAAAATACACTATTTTTTCATGCAAAAATATAAAATATACCGTCACAAAGTAAACAGAGTCAATATAAACTTCAGCATGGAGCCAAAACGAGCTCATTATTAGAAAAATAGCATTAATCAGGAGAAAAGTGCTTCAGAAACAATGTATTTTAGTCAGTTAGCTTAAAGCCATATAAACAATCTATTAAGAATATACTGGCTCATCTCAGTTACAATGTCACTCTCTCATCTGAAAATAAAATGGATATTAAATAAAAAGCTTTTTAAAAATATATAAGTAATGGCTCACGCCTGTAATCCCAGCACTTTGGGAGGCTGAGGCAGGCGGATCACGAGGTCAGGAGGTCGAGACCATCCTGGCAAACACGGTGAAACTCTGACTCTACTAAAAATACAAAAAAAAAAAAAAAATTAGCCGGGCGTGGTGGCGGGCACCTGTTGTCCCAGCTTCTCGGGAGGCTGAGGCAGGAGAATGGCAGGAACCCGGGAGGCGGAGCTTGCAGTGAGCCGAGATTGCGCCACTGCACTCCAGCCTGGGAGACAGAGCAAGACTCCGTCTCAAAAAAAAAAAAAAAAAAGAAAAAGAAAAATATATAAGTAAAATATACTAGAACCTCACTTTAACATCGTTCTTCGAGTTACACAAAGTAAGTAGTGGCATGTCCACAAACAATATCTAGGAAATCACTTTAAATCCTTCATAGTTGGCAAGATATAAATAAATAGGCATAAGGTTAAGACAAATTATAATATGAAAATGAAAGTCATTTTCATAATTCTTATCACTAAACTGATATTGGGATAGAGATTGAGTATCCTAAATGAATTTATATTTTGCCAAATTCTAGAAAAACATAGTTTTCCCCAGTACATACTGTGTGGACTAAAGATGGCCATCACACTCCCATTAGGAGGTGAGATCTATATCCATTCCCTTTGAAACTGAGTGGGCTCTTTTGCTAATATGGTGGAATCAATGCTGCACCAGTTTCCTAGCCCAAGCCCTAAAATGTTAGCATCTTCTACTTCCTTATTCTTGAAATATTCTCTCTTGTAACCCTGAGCCAACATGTGAGAAGTACAATCAAAATGTTACAGAAATTGATCCAGTTTCTGATGTAGTCAGCCCCTTCACTAGATTCACGGTAAGGACTCCCCTCTACTAGACCCACTGCACCCAACCCCATGTGGGAGGGAGCACGTGGGTGAGTCAGTGCAGATCTAGCTGGCTGCTCCAAGCACCAACACAGGAACAAGTTCTGCATGGGGCCCACAGTCACGCCAGGCACAAGCAAGCAAGTGCAGGACCCAGCCATCTGCTCCAGGCACAGACACAGAAGCAAACTCCATGTGGGGCCCACAGCCAGACCAGGCATGTTGCCTCAAGGGGAACGTGGCAGTGCCCAGGTGAGGGTGCCCACAACCCAAAAGCCCCAGGGGAGTTGTTATAGTGCTCCTTTAGTTCCGCCATCAGACGGCAATGTGTTAGCAGCTCGGTTGGCTTCTGGCCTTGTCACCTGGGGCAGCTGCTCTCCACCAGCAAGGACAAAGTGCCAGTGTGGCAGCCTTTCTGGGTACTGACACTCAGTGGGTCCCAAGCTCTTGTCTGGCATCCAAGAAGAATGAGGTCACAGGGATGGTTAAAAATGGTGAAGGCGATAATTTTATTAAGTGACGAAAACAGCCCTTAGCAGAGAGGGGAGCTGGAGAGGTCAGAGGAAGGGTAGGTCGTCTTCCCCAAAGTCAGGTTGTCTCTTCCTCTAGTTACTGAGTCTGGGGTCTTTATAGGCACAGGATGAGGAGTATGTGCTGAATTAGCTTATGAGTATGCAAAAAGGCTGAAGTGAAGACACTACCCAAAGGTGTGCATGACAGTGTAGAAAACCAATTAGGAAAGGGTAGGCATATATAAAATAGGTGAAGAGTGGGGATCAGTCAGAGGAAAGCACACCAAAGAGGAGGACAAGTTCTCAATCTGGTCCAAGGATTTGACTTGTAGCTTGGCTTTCACATTTTAAACTGTCTTCGACATGGAGGTGGGGTTTCTCCGGGTACCCGTCCCTATCTGCCTAGGCATTTGGCTGCCTCCTATCGCTATCAAAACCACACGGAGAGGTGTCCTGAGAATACATTAGGGAAGCAGAGAAGCCCAAAAGAACCACTTAAATTCCTAGCCCTCGGAATTGTGAACATAAAAATATACTGTTCAGTGTGGGTGGGGGGCAACCTCTTATTCAGCAATAAATACACTGATACCAATACATAACCAACAAAACTAAAGGTAAACCAGATTACAAACACTGGAAATGCCCTTTAAATGCCATCATTCAGCCTACTAGGAAAGGTAAATCCTTGTGCTAATTTACAATCACAATTAGCATTAATACATACCAGCTCATCTAAAAAAGCCTGCTTATTCTTCCTTTTTAGAATCTGCTGCAGTTGTTCTTCTTTTTGTATAAATAATCTTCTTTGTTCATTTTCCTGTCGTTCCACTTCTAAAGCTTCTTCCAGTTCTTCCTGTTCTCGAGTCTAAAACAAAAATTTATATATGGCATGGAATAAATTTGGGAGCCAAGAGCAATCATATACCACACTCTAATACTTTCTTTATTGGAAGCATAAAACACACTAGTCACTTATTATTTAATAATGTAGCAATTCCATATTGAGGGAAATAGAATTTACTTTATTTCATGTAGACATGTTACTATTAAACAGAATAACTATTCTGTTATAACATACTAGTGGATTTTGCTATACTAAGGCCACTGGGAACATATTAAGGGAATTTGAGGGATGAGTTTAAAAAGATGACTAGAAACAGAAAGATATACATAAAGATCAATTGGATTCAAGACTGACAATAGGAGGAATAGTTAGAAGTATATTCAAATAATCCAGATAAGAAATAAGAGCCCTATGCAGTGGCTCGTGCCTGTAATCCCAGCACTTTGGGAGGCCAAGGCAGGTGGATCACAAGGTCAGGAGTTTGAGATCAGCCTGGCCAACATGGTGAAACCCTGTCTCTACTAAAGATACAAAAAATTAGCCAGGCATGGTGGCACATGCCTGTAATCCCAGCTACTTGGGAGGCTGAGGCAGGAGAATCGTTTGAACCCAGGAGATGAAGATTGCAGTGAGCCAAGTTCATGCCATTGCACTCCAGCCTGGGCAACAGGGTGAGACTCCATCTCAAAAAAAAAAAAGAAAAGAAAAGAAAGAATAGAAATAAGAGCCCTAAATACAGTAATAATCTAATTAGAGTGGGGATGAGGCTTAAAACATGATAAAG
The DNA here is from genome assembly GCF_009764315.1 of Trachypithecus francoisi. Lineage (NCBI taxonomy): Eukaryota > Metazoa > Chordata > Mammalia > Primates > Cercopithecidae > Trachypithecus > Trachypithecus francoisi. Next base: position 44,377,672 of record NW_022681468.1, read on the forward strand.
AGTGATCATCAACAGAATATGAAGACTGACCAAATATGGATTGAACACCTAGATGAATGCTGGCACCGTTCACTGAAACAAAGAACATAATAAGAGACGAAATAGACTTTCATTAAAAAACTGTCAAAAGAGACAAAGAACATTATATAATGATAAAACGGTCAACATATAGAAAGATATAACAATTATAAACAACTAAATATATAAAGCAAACTGACAACTAAAGGGAGAAATAGCAATATAGTAACAGTAGGAGACTTAACTCACGTTCAATAATGGATGGAACTTTCAGAAAGAAGATCAATAAGGAAACAGAAGTCTTAAAACAACTTTATAGTTCTGTCTATGTCTGTTAGTTGTTATTCCACTCAACAGCAGCGGAATACACACTCTTCCCAAGCACATACAGAACTTTCTACAGGATAGGTCACAAGTTAGGTCACAAAACAAGTCTTAACAAATTTAAGAAGACTGAAATCATACCAAGTATCTTTCCTGACCACAATGGAATAAAACCAGGAATCAATAGCAGAAGGAAAGCTGGAAAACTCACAAATATGCACATATGTGAAAATTAAACAATAAACTCAAATAATCATTGGGTCAAAGAAATCAAAAAGGAAATTAGAAAATACCTCAGGTCAAACACAAACAAAAACATAGCATACCAAAACTTAAGGGATACAGAAAAAGCAGTACTAAGAAGGAAGTTTCTTGTGATAAACACCTACTTTAAAAGAAAGGAAAGATCTCAAATAACAACCTGGCTTTACGTCTCAAGGAGCTAGAAATTTAGTAACAAGCTGAGCTCAAAATTAGCAGAACAAAGTATTAAAAGAAATAACAAAGATTAGAGCAAAAATAAATAAAATAGAAAAAGAACAGAAAAAAATCAACAAAATTAAGTTTTTTTGAAAAGATAAAATTGACAAACTCTTTGCAAGACTATGAAAGAGAGACTCAAAATCAGAAATGAAAGAGGAGACATTACAACTGATGCCACAGAAATAAAAGGATCATGAGACTAGTATGAACAATTACACACCAACAATTATACACTTCAGTTAATCTAGAAGAAATGGACAAATTCCTAGAAACATACAACCTACTAAGACCAAATTATGAAGAAATAGGAAATCTGAAAAGACCTAGAACTAGTATGGACACTGAATCAGTAATCACGCCTCCTAACAGAGAAAAGGCTGCAGTGGTGAATAATGCCAAACATTTAAAGAAGAATTAATATCAATCCTTCTCAAACTTTTCTAAAAAATAGAAGAGAGGGACACTTCCAAACTCGTTTTATGAAGCCAGCATTATTACCCTGATGCTAAAACCAGACAAAGACACCACAAGGAAAGAAAACTGCGAGCCAATATCCCTGATGAACAAAAATGCAAAACTCCTCAGCAAAATACTTATAAACTGAATCCAACTGCACATTAAAAGGATCATACAACATAACCAAGAGGGAATTATCCTTGGGATGGAAAGACGGTTTGACATACAAAATCAATTAATATACATTAACAAAATAAAGAATTAAAATCATATAATCTTATCAATACATGCAGAAAAAGGCTTTGATAAAATGTAACGCCCTTTCATGATAAAAGTGGTGGCTCACATGTGTAATCCCCACACTTCGGGTTAATGAAACATTTTATCTACGCATACCTATTCTGCATGTATCTTCTGATGTTTCCAGAGAAAGTTACTAGGCAAAGAGAGTAACATTAATGACATACTGATGCTCTCAGAAATAAGATACTTTTAAAGAAAGCTAGGCTAGGTATGAATGGAATGAAAACGTAGTATCAATTCATTGAGAGTTTTACAGCAGGAAAGAAATGTTAATACAAAGTGCTCTAAGACTATAAGGAGGAAGTCTCTTCTAAATACAAGATGAAAATATATGCTATGTGATCCAAATATGCTTGTTTTCACTAATTAATTACAAAATCCTGATGAAGTATCTCAAACATAATTACCTCTGCTTTTCCCTACAACTAGAAAGCCAAACTGTACTATATAAATGATAGCTAAAGTGTACAAATTAGACAATTGATCCTTTGCATGCATACAATTCTTTTTTCTTTATAGAATACATTTTAATACATTTAATAATAATGACTCCTGAGATATTTTCTTTTTTTTTCTTTCTTTTTTCTTTTTTCTTTTTTTTTTTTTTTTGAGACGGAGTCTCTCTCTCTCTGTCGCCCAGGCTGGAGTGCAGTGGCACGATCCCCACTCATTGCAAGTCCCGCCGCCTCCCGGGTTCACGCCATTCTCCTGCCTCAGCCTCCCGAGAAGCTGGGACTACAGGCGCCCGTCACCACGCCCGGCTAATTTTTCTTGTATTTTTAGTAGAGACAGGGTTTCACCGTGTTTGCCAGGATGGTCTTGATCTCCTGACCTCATGATGCGCCCGCCTCAGCCTCCCAAAGTGCTGGGATTACGTGTGTGAGCCACCGCGCCCAGCCGAGATATTTTCAAAACAAACTTCAACATGAGATCAACTAAAACAAACCAAAATCATATTTATATCTAGCAATGTTACTATTTCAGTAAAACAAAAAAGGTAACTAATTGAGAAACCAAAGTTAAGCTTAGTTTACTTAGTTTACAAATGTGTTCCTCTGATTTAATCATGAATTCATTTTAGTTTCTAATAAATAGTGTCCTTGTTTTATCTCCCTCTTGGGAGCTCCATCAACGTCTGTCTGGGTTTGCTCCCTCCTTTAAAGAAATTAATGTCCAAGGATAAAAATGAGCCTCCATTGTTTTGTGACCACTGTCCAAATGCTCACTTACCGGAAAATTATACAAGGAGGCAAAACTAGCGTTAACAATCACCTATCTTATGGATCCATTTCCTTAAGAAAGCACAGTCTAACATAATGCTGTCAAAGTGTTTTTTGCTATAGTAATGTGTGCCTGCCTACCTACATACCTATACAGTGTATATTCATATTTCTGGTCTAAATTTCAGAGACATTTTTTGTAAATGTAACTGGTTTAAAGGAAGATGTCTTTTTAAAGTATCATGTGGAAACATTTGTTTCTAAGACAAAAGAAGAAGAAAATACTTAGCCACTGACCAGCTTTAATTTATTTTTCTGAATAACATCTTTGTTTTCCTTTTGATATATCTCCATTTTCTTTTTGGTATTGTCCAAATCCACATTGTTGGTCAAGTTGAAAACTGCATTAGAAAGAAAACAATGACATGAAAAATATTTTTAATATAAATCTTGAGTAGATAATAAAAAACAAATACCACAGAGACTCATTTGTTAGGATGTCATTCTTTATAGCTCTATTTGTGACCTTTTAATCAGCTACCTATTTTAGAGACTAGCTCTAGTTACGGTAACCATGTTTTCCAAGCCAAATACAAGGACAGACTGTCTGACTCGCACAAAATACCTAATGTCAGGATCACTCCAGAAAACCTAAGATACATGCTTGCCATACTTAATTAGATCTGATTTTTATAGTCCCCTCTCTAGCTTTAAAAGCATACAAAATACTGTTTAAATTTTTTTAATATAAAGAGTAAGTCTGGAATCTACTACAGTAGTCGGAATTTAAAAAAGAGTTAAAAAATCATATATTTGTATAATTGATATCAAACAAAAAACAGGTTTTATCCCCATTCCAATGGTCTCCAACATGAGTAGGCACAGGCTTGAATTACCTCCAAACCTGATTCCAAACCTTGTAGTCCAGCTCTAGAAACGTATGAAATAAAAGAGTTGGAACTTAAGAAGAAAAATAAAGGATAAACTGGCACCAAAACTTAGACTAAAAGAATTTAAGAGAACCACTGAGACATGTTTAGATACTACTAAATTTTCTGTGAATTAGAACTCTCTTTTTATAATTCCAAATCAAAATAATTTAAATTATAAATGCCATATTCCCTTCTAATTTTCTATATGTAAATCAAAGTTACTATAATACTCTGAACAATTAAAAAAAAGACCCTCTTGCTATATATAAATTCATATGGAGCAATCCATATCAGTAAGACTCTCCTGTTCCATAATTCAGTTCAAGTTTCCCTTGTAATCTTTCTACATCCATTATTAGCCTTTCCACCCCTTCTCCAATTACTTACCACTGCTTCCTGCTTCTTGTCCTACAAACAAGACGGATCTACCCTAAATAACTCTGCTCTATCCCTTGGGTTTCTACAGATTGCTTCCCCATCTCACTCTTTCCTTTAATAGCTTATAAGAGTTAAAAAGTAATACTGGAGGACCAACACAGATTTGCTTGTTTTGTTGAGTAAAGCCATCAAACAGACTCAGATGACCAATGTGATATATAATTTCATTTTTGTCTTCTCAAGAGGCCTACGTATTTCAGAACATCAATTTATCATAATCACTGTTGAAAATCCAGGCTCATTTAGGTATAAAGGCAAAAGTCTATTCAGTTTTATCATACGCAATTTTAAATGTGGAAGAATTGAGAGAAAATGAGAAGCAATTATCCTCTAGCAACTTCTCCAGTTTTTTAACATAAAGTGGAAAAGAAAATAAGTCAGGGAATCTGGCTAGGATGCAATGTAGGACAATCTTCATAAATCACACTCTAGTCCTGACACAAAACAGTCAGAGGGAGGCTCCAGACAAGCAGCACTCTCAAAAAGTTACCTATGATCCTTAGTTAAAATGGTGATTCCACTATCTTTACCCACCACTCACAATCTACCCCTTGTATTTAATAGGCCATCCTCTCAGCAACCAAATCCAATGATTTTTCACAACTCTCACCATCCTCAACATCTACCAGATCCAACCTCAGCCTCCCAAGTAGCTTGGATTGCAGGCATGCACCACCGTGCCTGGCTAATTTTTGTATATTTTAGTAGAAACAAGGTTTCACAGGCTGGTCTTGAACTCCTGGCCTCAAGTAATCCACCTGCCTTGGCCTCCCAAAGTGCTGGGATTACTGCTGTGAGCCACCATGCCCAGCCATTAACCTAGGTTATCTGATTCCAAACCTGAACTTTTATCTACAATGCCTACAAAACTAGTTGTGTCATTTCTCTCAATGCCTGAAAACCAATGCTACCTAGCAGTCCTCTGCATTTGTATGCCCCTACACTTTCCCATTTCCATACCTGTGATTAAACTGTTCCCTACCCACAGGGCTCATCACAGTACCAACCTCAACCCAGAACAACAGTGAATATCCACATATGACTCACCCTTCTGTACCCATTTTAATCACCAGCTCCTCCTTATGAGACACTTTGCAGTTACAATCTCTCCATCCCTGAATGCTTATAATACATTATCTAATACCACTTTGCTGGCATTTACCCACTTTCTACCCTGTATAATGATTTTCAATGTGCACAACTTGTCTGACCTATTAGAAGGATAACTGGCACCAAAACTTAGACTAAAAGAATTGTCTAAGTTTTGAGGGCAGTTTCTAGGTCTGATTCATCTTTATTATCACTTCCACTACTTCTACTGTACTCCGATTAGAATGGCAAAACTCCAATGACAACATAAAATGCTGGTGCAGATCTGGAGCAACAGGAACTCTCGTTCCTTGCTGTTGGGAATGCGAAATGGTACAGCCACTTTGGAAGATGGTTTCCTAGTTTCTAACAAAACTAAACACACTCTATCATATAATCTGGCAATCAAGCACCTAGGTATTTACCCAAATGAATTGAAAACATATGTTCACACAAAAACCCACACATGAATGGCTACAGCCGCTTTATTAATCATTGCCAAAATTTGGAAGCAACCAAGACATCCTTCAGTAGATAAAAAAAAAAAAATGTAATATTATTTAGCACTAAAAAGAAATCGGCTATAAAGCCAAGACACAGAGGAAATTTAAATGCATATTGCTAAGTGAAAGAAGCCAATCTGAAAAGGCTACATACTGTATGATTCCAACTATATAACATTCTGGAAAAGTCAAAACTATAAAAACTAAAAAGAACAGTGTTTGCTAGGGGTTGGGGTAGGGAGGAATAAACACACAGAAAAACACAGAGGATTTTTAGAACAGTTAAAAATGACTATATGATATAATGGTAGATACACATTATTATATGTTTGTCAAAACTCATAGGGTGTACAGCACCAAAAATGAATCCTAGTGTAAACTACAGACTTTGTGTGATAATCATATGTCAATGTAGGTTCATTGATTGTAACAATGTACCACTCTGGTGCAGGATGTTAATAGTGGGGGAGGCTGTGCACTGTGCACATGTAGAGGGAAGAGATATATAGGAACTCTCCGTACTTTCTGCTCAATTTTGCTATGAATCTAAAACTTCATTTAAAAAAAGTCTACTTTTCTAAAAAAAGAAAAAAAGAAAAAACTTCTCATCTGGTAAGGGCTAAAGAAATACTTGTTGAATTATCATGAGAGAAAAAAATAAACTAATACCCAACATTTATAATTACCTTTATAATTACAGATTTAATTAAAATAACCTTTATAAGTACAGATTTGAACATGGCAAAGGAGGAAGGTTCAAAACGACAGGACTAAATAATCTTGGTTTCTTATGGTATGAATCTACTGAAAAGTAAGTGGTCAAATTGATATTCCATGTAGAGCTCTACTAATATGTTTAAAGCAGTTTAAAAAACACTGTTTATTAGCAAACTAGACAGTTTACTACTGATTTTAACTTTTACATTAGAGCCCAGAAATAGGTAACTTAAATCTTAAGTGAAATTAATCTGTTTTTATACAAACAATTTCTTTTATGCTTATTAAAAACTTTATGAGTTCTGGATCACTTGAGGTCAGGAGTTTGAGACCAGCCTGGTCAACATAATAAGGCCCCATCTCTACCAAAAAAATAAAATTAAAAACTTAACCAAGTGTGGTGGCACACACCTGTAGTTCTAGCTACTTGGGAGGTAGAGGCAGGAGGATCACTTGAGCCCAGGAGTTTCAGGCCACAGTGAGCTATGATGGTACCAATGCACTTTAGCCTAGGAGACAGAGTGAGACCCTATCTCTAAAAAATAAATGAATAAATAAAAATTTAAAAAAGAAAACTTCATGAATTCCAATAAAAGTAAAATAATTTGTTTCATATTTTAATTTAGAAGCAAAGGTAACAGCAATAATAAATGCAAATCATAATCAGATAATATAAACCTCTTCCTTTAAAAAGTAAGAAAAGAACCATAAAAGTGAATTGCTATTTTTAAAAGTTTTCAGATGAAGCAGGTCTCATTCATACCCAATGAATCAGGTTGGTACAACAGCCGTGAATAAAAAGGAATAGAAGCTAATTTGCTATAACAATCATTTGACTCTTTATCTGTTTACTAGTTTAGCTCAGATATTGACCTGCCTTTAGTCAAGTATTAAAAGCAAACAAAAAGCCTATTGTATTTTCTGAAAGATTTAATGTTATTTAAGTACAATTTTGAAGTCTTTTTGACATCTAGAATTTATTTTTAAAAGCCCTTAGGACTTTCTCACCCTTTTAAAATAAGAATTCTCTGCACCAAAAGAATAATCTGTTTTGCACCAAAAGAATAATCTGTTCATTATGAAACTAAGAATAAACCTTTGAGATAATCCCTGGAGCCATAAGGAACAAGAATTTTATGTATAGATTGTCATAACCACAGAAAAGAGCCTATTGTTAATGCCATAAGAAAGTCCATCTTCATGTGTGCCCCTTCTATTGAAAATGTTTGATGCTATTATTCTAAATTATAACATTTTCATTTTTATATTCATGTTCAAAAGATTCATAATGAAATTTATGCAACAAAATTACCTCAATCTCCAATTTATGAATCCTCAAACACTGACCCTCTGAGGCACCCTACTAACTCTAGTCCTCTCACTCCAGACTTAAACATTTATCTTCAACAGCACCCTTCTACCTATAAGATTGAGTTCAAATGTCTTTAATATCCTTCAAAATATGGCCCCAACCTACCTTTTTTCTCTCATCTCTAATAATTCCATAGAACTCCATTTTCTAGACTCAGAGAGTAAGAAAATCCTATATTTACAATTTGGCTCCATTCTTTACTAGCAATGCAATCTTGGGCACAATACTTAAGCTCTCTGTGCCTCTTCTCCAAATGCAAAATAGGAATAAAAATGCCTGTCTCTTAGCGTTTCAAAAATTATGTGAGATAATGTGTGTACAGCTCAGTCTGGTACATAGTAAATGTCCATTAAATTAACATTTTATACTTCTGATTAACACAAATAGTCAATACAGATATCACAGACATCTAACTAATTATCTTTAAAAGTATGAATAAAACACAAAATAGAATGCTAATGAAACAAAATTTTTAAAGGAAGTTTTGGCCAGGTGTGGTAGCTCATGCCTGTAATCCCAGCACTTTAGGAGGCCAAGGCGGGTGGATCACAAGGTCAGGAGTTCAAGATCAGCCTGGCCAAGATGGTGAAACCCCATTTCTACTAAAAATACAAAAAAAATTAGCCAGGCATGGTGGTAGGTGCCTGTAATCCCAGCTACTTGGGAGGCTGAGGCAGAGAATTGCTTAAACCCGGGAGGCGGAGGATGCTGTGAGCCGAGATCACGCCACTGCACTACAGCCTCGGCAACAGAGCAAAACTCCGTCTCAAAAAAAAAAAAAAAAAAAGTTTTATTTATATGATGACAAACAGAACAATGCCAAACAACTAAGTGGTGGAGCCGCACCGTAACAAAACTTAACAGGTCTAAAACTAGAGTTTTTACTTCATCTCTCATTTCTGCACACGCTTCACCCAACTAAACAAAATAATAGAAAATACTGCCTATTCTTCCGTGTTTACCTGATTAACACCATACAACTGCATGGGGTCGGGTCATAATATTTTAATTTATCCTTGCCTGCTCTCTCTAACACACTTCCTACATCAAATCAACCACTTAAATATTCTGCATCTAAAATATCCTCTTTATCTATATCCACTGTTAGTATCTACTCCAAGCCCTCATTATTTCTCATCCAAATTACTGTAATGGCCCCTTGAAAAGTCATTTCTCACTCTTTAGTATCTCCTCTTAGCCACAGGTTAAAATCTTAACTGACAGCCTGGTTGACAAAGCCCTCTTTTTTTTCAGTTGACAAATAATAATTGTAAATATCTACGGGGTACAATGTGATGTTTTGATATACGTATTCACTGTGGAACTATTTTATCTAATTAATTAACGTATCTATCACCTGACATGCTTATTTTTTTGTAGCAAGGACAATGGAAATCTATTCTTTTAGCAATTTTGAAATATACATTATTATTAATTATGGTCACCATGCTGTGCAACAGACCTCAAAAACTCATTCCTCCTGTCTAATTGAAATTTCATATCCTTTAGCCAACAAAATAATAAAAAATACTGGCTATTCTCCAGTGTTTACCTGATTAACTCCATCTAGCTCCCCTTTCCCCACCCACCATCCATCCCACAGCCTCTGGTAACCACCATTCTACTCTCTACTTCTCTAAGTTCAACTTTTTTAGATTTCAGATATAAGTGAGACCATGCCATATTTGTCTTTCTGTGACTGACTTATTTCACTTAGCATAATGTCCTCCAGCTTGACCCATGTTGTTGCATATTACAGAATTACCTCTTTATTAAGGCTGAAGTATTCCATGGTGTATATGTACCACATTTTCTTTATCCATTCATCCAATGATGGACACTTAGGTTGATTCCATATCTTAGCTATTGTGAATAGGGCTATAGGTTACAGACCCAGAAGAGGGATTACTGGATCATATGGTAGTTCTATTTTTAGTATTTGAGGAACTTCCATACTGTTCTCCAAAATGGCTGTACTAATTTACATTCCCACCAACAGCATACAAGGATTCCCTTTTCTCCACATCCTCATCAATACTTATCTCATCTTTTTGATAACAGACATTCTAACAGATGTGAAATGATATCTCTTTGTGATTTTAATTGGCATTTATCTGACGATTAGTGGTGTTGAGCACATTTATTTATTTATTTTTTTTTGAGACAGAGTCTTGCTCTGTCACCCAGGCTGGAGTATAGTAGCACGATCTCGGCTCACTGCAAGCTCCGCCTCTCGGGTTCACACTATTCTCCTGCCTCAGCCTCCCGAGTAGCTGGGACTACAGGTGCCCACCACTACGCCTGGCTAATTTTTTGTATTTTTAGTAGAGATGGAGTTTCACCATGTTAGCCAGGATGGTCTCGATCTCCTGACCTCGTGATCCGCCCGCCTCGGCCTCCTAAAGTGCTGGGATTACAGGCGTGAGCCACCGTGCCCGGCCGAGCATATTTTCATATACCACTCATATGTCTTCTTTTGGGAAATGTCTATTCAGGTCCTTTGCTCATTTTTTAAATCAAGTATTATCTTGCTACTGAGTTGAGTTCCTTATATATTTTGGAGATTAACCCTTTATCAGATTTCTGGTTTGCAAATATTTTCTCCCACTCTGTAGATTATCTCTTCACTCTTTTGTTTCTTTTGCTGTGAGGAAGTATTTTAGTTTGATATAATCCCATTTGTCTATTTTTGCTTTTGTTGTCTATGGTACTAAGGCCTCCTTAATCCAGCCTGTTTTTCAGGCCTCATTTTTAGTCACCCCTCATGTTTTCTCTACCTATAACAGACTACTTGCTCATTCTCCAACATGCCCCACATTTTTCTATCTCGGTGCCTTTTTCTTTTGTTACAAATGTTTTCCCAAGCCCTTTCTATCTAGTTAACTCCTCTTCCTCTTTTAAGATCAAACTCATATGTCATCTCTTCTCTGAACTTCACCAAACCATATCTCTATTTCCCAGTGCTAGGTTAATTGCTTTATCTGTATGCCCATGGCATTTTATAAGTGCCTATTTATAAGACTTATCACATTAAATTATAGTTATTAGTTAACATAATTATCCCCCCCTTTAGAGTCTGAGCTTATTGAGGACCAATACCACATATCCCCATCAATAAAGCAGTTCACATAACATAATTTAAAAACTTACTGAACTGAACTGAAGTTCAGAAAATAAACTATAAATCCAAGAGGTTACTTCCCAAAAATCATCAATATCTTTAAATAGAGTAGAACCACTCTTTAATCAACACAATGAGGATTTATAGTTGATTATTTAAATAGATCTGTTAAAGGAGGGAAACACACACATACACCTATCTCTCTCTTCAAATACTTTAACTTAAAACATACATAATAAGTATATAGTCATTCTCTAAGTTAATGACATACAGCAAATTCTAGCCTTTAATTAGAGTTGTGCTTCTTCCTTATATAGGCCATAATTGTCATCTATATTGTTCAATTTCCTTTTTTGTTTTCTGTTTTTTTGGTATTTTGAGACATGGTCATGCTCTGTTGCCTAGGTTGGAGTGCAGTGGCGCAACCACGGTTCACTGTAGTCTTGGACTCCTAGACTTAAGCAATCCACCTCAGCCTCCCAAGTAGCTGGGACTACAGGCGTGTGCCACTACACCCAGCTAATTTTCTAAATTTTGGTAGAGATAGGTCTCATTATGTTGTCCAGGCTGATCTCAAACTCCTGGGCTCAAGCAATCCTCTTGCCTTGGCCTCCCAAAGTGCTGTGATTACAGGCGTGAGTCACTGCACCTGGCCAATTTCCACTTTTTAAGAAGTGACTTAAAAACCTGAAAAGCACAATCCTTTATTACAAGTTTTTCCCCAACTTTACACACAATTTAACTTTAAATATTTAAATTACATATAATATTTAAATATGTATTTAATTACATAACTACAATAACAAGTACAACTGGCATAAGAAGGTTGACAGCATTCATAATGCATTCATTATGCTGTGGTTATCAGTGAGTACATTTTATGGAAGAACTGGGGAATGTCAGTTACTTCAACGAGACAATTAAGTGGAAATTGGTTAGGAGAGTTTCCCGATACTGCAACTGAAGACAGTCCTTCATGAATATACGTAATAGCAGAATCACTTTCAAATTAAATGGTCTGAGCCACAGTTTCTATATTTTGGTAAAGAAAGCATTACATGTTGTATCCCTCTAACATCCAGACATGCTCTTGCCTATCAATTCTAGTACCAATTATGGGCCCCATATTGTCCATACCTTCAAATTAATTTATCTTGGAGCAAGATATATATATATTTTTTTTTTTTTTTTAATCACAGCTCAGTCAGAACCTTAATCTCAGAATCAAGATCTCCTTGTAGTTCATCCCCTAAACCTATTCCTCACCTTCTCTGTACATCAGTTTCTTTTAGTTATCCTGACTGCCTGCTTAGAATTGTGAACATGTATTCAACTTGTACTGCAACACCTATAATCTCCTTTCCTTTTATTGCTTGACCAGACTTTTGACTAATCACATTACCTTTAGAATATACGTAAGCTACTTTTCCTCCCAATTGCTATCCAACAGCTTGTCCTATATTTAACATCTATGCAGAGCCAGATTTCTACATACCTTCATACTTGCCCAATTCTTGTAGATTTCTTTCTGGTTTTTCTTCTCAGTCTACATTCTAACTTTTCCATTTTGCCTTGTCACTCCCAATTCTACCATCTTTTCAGCTAAAATCCATAGTCACTCATGATGCTAAGATAACATACAAAGTGCGATGAGTACATGCAGAATAGAAAAGCAGTGGCTCTTATGGCACTGAAAGATCCCAGAGAAACCCTAAATTATGTTTTCCACATGTTTTTGCTATGGCATAACAAATGAACTTAGACATATAAGAAAAGTTTCAGGTAACAGTTGAAACAAAAAGATTTTCTGGATTTTCTAGTAAAGAAATTAAAGGAATTAGAATATTTATTATTCCTCAGGAATGTGAATTTTTTAAGTTGACCATATATTAATCTTCTAAAGAATGATCCACTTATTATAATCTTATTTTTAATAGTAAATACTGAGTACAGTTACCTATCAAGTTTGAAAGAATAAAAATGATTGTTGTTTCATCTTCATAGTCTCACTCTAATGTTCACAGTATATAACCTTTGTGTCATTTCCAAACCCGCACTTAGTAGTAATTATTGCAACTTTAAAAAGCAGCATTTTTTTAAATCAATATATAACAACTTCTAAAGTTTTTAACATCTCTGAAATTTTAAGAAAACTGAAATCATTAGACAAAATCTTCCTTTTGACTAAATACATCAGAAAGAAAAGACACAAAGATTACTCCAACCTCTGATTCAAGAATAACACTGATTAATAGGATGCCACTTCAACAGTCAACTGCTTCAAAGTACTTTAAGACTATTATATACACAGAAGCACAAATAATGATAAACATATGGCTTTAGTCACTATAAATATGGTTAATAGGAACCCCATTTTTTAAAAATCGGAATATGCTTTCCTTCATTTAAACTACTCTAACATGTTATCAACATACAGACGTATGTACCCATATAGTCTTCCTCCCCAGCTACAAAGTGTTACTACCTCTATTAAACATATTTTTCCAGAGACAAAATATTAAATAGGTTCTTTACCTAAGTATGCCTTCAATTTGACAAACACGACTCAAGTGCAAAAGAAAGTAATTAGGTAAATATTAGCTATCACAACTAAACCTATTAAGAGGTTTTTATGTGAGATGTTCTCCTAAGCATTTAAAAGATAAAAGCACATGGTCTTATAGGCTAGCATACATCAAATTAAAAACATACCAATTTCTTCCACTTCTTCCAGGAAGTCATTGTATTCTCTTAGACTAGGAAAATCTTCTTCCCTTTTATTGTATCTTTAAGAAAACAAAAAAGAAATCTACATATTACATATCATTGCTTTTAATATTATCTAACTGGTTTTACTTGTTTTTACCTAATTCATATATGATACAAGGAAAAGAGTTGCTTACTGTGTAAAACATCATTCTCTATTTTTTTATTTTTATTTTTTGCGATGGAGTCTTGCTCTGTCGTCCAGGCTGGAATGCAGTGGCACAATCTTGGCTCACTGCTACTTCCACTTCCCTCGTTCAAGCAATTCTCCTGCCTCAGCCTCCCGAGTAGCTGGGATTATTACAGGCACACACCACCACATCCAGTGTGTTTAATACTTTTTGTATTTCGTAAAGATGGGACTTCACCATATTGGCCAGGCTGGTCTCAAATGCTGACCTCAAGTGATCCACCCACCTCAGCCTCCCAAAGTGCTGGGATTACAGGTATGAGCCACTGCACCCAGCCTAAAATACCGTTTTCTTGACACCAGGTTTGTAACCAGACCAAAAATGCAATCCTTAAATTCTTATGACTACAGAGAAGAAGTAGGATCAGGAGAAAATGGTACAATATGCAAAATCCTTGTTAAGACTTCAAGGAAAGATAAATTGGGAGCTTGAAAGATTGGGAAATGAGCTTAAGCAAGGCATATCAGTGGAAATTATGGTATTATTTACTTCTAAGGGATTCACTAATTTCCAAAAAAAAAAAAAAATTGAAGCGACTCCTCCATTTTTCATGACATAGTCTAAAAAATGATAGATCAAGAAAATCTTTAAATATTGTAATGTACCTGTGAAGAATCAGTAAATTGCAAGGAATTAACAATGAAAGATCAAAATCTAAGAGACTACCTTGCAGAAGTTATACAAACAATATAAGAGCCGCTAGAGGCACTGATAAAGTATCATTGGTTATGTACCTAGAAAGATGCTGCTAAAACACTGATTACCTGGGTTGAAATGTATACCACCAAAAAGGAAAATAAATATATCAATTATTTCTTATAATAAAAGAATGGATAAAAAGAAACCCAAAACTATTAACAAAGAGTAAAAAGTAAAGCCTAAATTGTACATGAAAAAGACAGATTAATAATATATAGGTATATATACACATATATACACACACATATATATACTATGCCCATGTGTGTATGTATATATACATAAAAATATACATACCAAAATAAACTACAGCTAACACATGATTTTCTCTAATAGCCTTCAAACCTCAACTTAATGTTACCTCCTCAGCCCACACCTGACATCACTGACCACAGCAACACTGACCGCTAACTATATAACACTATTCTCAATCTATAATGAATAACATTTGTTTTGGTTTACCTGTTTTTTGTCTTTTTGCTATCCTGTGCTACTATACGGTAAGTCTCATGAGGACAGAGTTCATAGCTGTTTTACTCATCACTTCGTAACTACCGCCTAACATGCATAACACAGTGTTTACACATAGTAGGTACTCAATACATGTTTATTAATCAAAACACAAATATAAATGAATAATGAAGCCATCAATCAAGAGGCTCTTCTTTAACAAAGATAAATAATATTACTCAGTTCTCTAAGAACTTAAATGAATTTATACTTATATACCTGCTAATTTGTCCATATTTATGAGGAAATAATAATCAATTATTGACATAATTGTTAAAGTCCTCTTTGTTGACTGAATCATTCGAGCAGGAATACTTACATCTTTAGCACTTTTTTCCTGATCTCAACCTCCTTATCAACAGTGGGATCTTCAAAGAGTTGTACCCTGAAGTTGCTCTTTCTAAGTGGAGTACCACACTCAGGACAGTTTCCAGCTCCTCTCACAAACAGTAAATCTACACAACTTTCACAGCTGTAAGGAGAGAAATAAAACATAACATGTAAGCCAATGTTCAAATCTACAACACATCTGAACAGTTTGCCCCTATGGGGTAAAGAGAGTGAGACTTGAAAACTAGTCATTGCTATTTAAAATCTTACCAAAAAACTTTCTGGAAAATGTTCATTTTCATTTGGAGCTTACTTTTCAGATATAGGTATCCCAAGTGATACCAGTTTAGTTTTGCAGATCAAACAAATTTATAAATTAAAATAAATTGAGTGAGAAACTAGGAAGAAGAGCAGGATAGGGAGAAGTGGAAGAGCATGTAAAAGGCTAGTGTATGGTCACCTCCATCCCTAGTCCCAATATCATCCTTTGACCTGGGCAAGAACAGCCTCTGCCGGGGCCTACACTTTAGAGAGTCCTATATACCCCAAGCACTAAAACAGATGTTTTTTCTTCCTTTCCTTGTAAGAACATTTTTTGAAAGTTCAGTAATCAACTGAGCAAATGACAATTACAAGAAAGAGGTGCTAGCTGAATGAGGCCCCACTGGCCACAGGATAAAGAACTTTGAGTGCTCTAGTATGTATGACAGAGAAAATGAACACAACTTCTGCAATAAGAAATCCTAGAAAGAATGGCTGCTTATAAAAGCTTTATTCCGTTAAAGTTCATTGCCCCAAATAAAGCAAACGGAATACCCAGGCAAGCCAGGTTTCCCAGATACCTGCATCCCCTTTTCTGGTAGTGCAACATTAAGAAGGGCTTACAACTTCCTAGAAGACTTGAATTGAAAAAACAATGAACTGGAGTGGCAAACTTCCCTGTAACCAGATTCCTGGAGACTTGGCGGGATCTGTTAATATACTGTTTTAGATGGGTCTAGGTACCACCACAATCATCCCTGCCCTGCCCCAACAGATCCATACTACCACTCAGTCAGGCAGGTTACAAGGATGGATGGGAGGAGAGAGCAGTTCCTTTAGCCTCTGGGTCTCGAGGGTATAGGCTGCTGGCAACCCAAGATGCTGTTTAGGAAATGAGGCTGGGCCAAGGATGTGGCTTGATTTACAATTTCTAAATATTCAAATGTTTTGATAAATATTTAAACATTTGTAGTCCTCCAGGTATAATCTTGCTCAATTCCATATGTGTTAGGGCCACACAGTACTAATCACTCCTTTTGTTAGCAATATCTGACATCATCTTATTTATTTCTGTGTTCTGTCTCCCAGACAAAGAAGTACAGTATATTTCATAAGGACAGAATGTTGCCTATCTTGTTCCCTATCCCCAGTGCCTAACACTAATTACTCAATAAATAAACTTCACAGAACAAAAAAAATGAATACAAGACAAAGGGAAAAAGAGAAATTCTAATGAATAGGGAAGAGCTGATTTCTTCTGAGCATGTATTTAACTTACAGAATAAGCTGAATAAGAAGAGTAATAAGCCGGGCGTGGTGGCTCAAGCCTGTAATCCCAGCACTTTGGGAGGCCGAGACGGGCGGATCACGAGGTCAGGAGATCGAGACCATCCTGGCTAACACGGTGAAACCCCGTCTCTACTAAAAAATACAAAAAACTAGCCGGGCGACGTGGTGGGCGCCTGTAGTCCCAGCTACTTGGGAGGCTGAGGCAGGAGAATGGCGTAAACCCAGGAGGCGGGGCTTGCAGTGAGCTGAGATCCGGCCATTGCACTCCAGCCTGGGCGGCACGGCGAGACTCCGTCTCAAAAAAAAAAAAAAAAAGAGTAATAAGAAAAATAAGAATTTTAAAGATTATTAGTAAAATACTAACATTGATCTTTATATGTATACATACACACACACACACACATATTTTTTTTTTCTTTTTTTGAGAATGCAGTGATGTTATCACAGCTCTCTGTAGCCTTGCCTTCCCAGATTCAGGCAGTCTTCCCACATCAGCCTCCTCAGTAGCTAGGATCACAAGCACATGCCATCACGCTCTGCTAACTTTTTAATTTTTTTTGTAGAGACTGGGACTCCCTATGTTGCTCAGGCTTGTCTCTAACTCCTGGGCTCAAGTGATTCTCCTGCCTTGACCTCCCAAGTTTCTGGGATTATAGGCATGAGCCACCACCCCTGGCCTATATTTCTATCTTAATAGTGTCACTAAAAAATAACAGGGAAAAATTCCAAAGATCATAGTGCCATTAGCAAGATCAACTAAACCCCAGATAAACCACTTTGGACTTAGGAAGTTTCAGAGCGGTGCATTTCCACTACTCTTCGTGGTTACAGGAAATTAAACCCATGCACGGAAGGTGAAAACAGGCACACTTCATAACTATACTACTAAAGATATTTATAAGCAAGCAGCTATCCAAAATATTCAAAATTACAGAGTCATAAATAACATTATATATCTCAAGGTCTTGGAGATTAGACTCAATCGTTTAGTCAGCAAGGTAATATAGAACATTAATATATCTAAAAGTCATATTGTATATTAGACATAATATATTATTTGTTTCCAAAATCAGTTGTACATCTCCACTTTTTATAATCTGCCTTAAGCCATAATAATTTAAACAGTATTAAAATTTTTTATTGCAGTTTATTTTCCTATGTAACATTTTCCATTTCTAATTTTAACTGTGAAAAGAATATTTTTTCTTTAAAGCTCATAAAATACAGAATTATATAGAAAAATAATTCAAAGTTCTACTTCATTGTGTTCTATATCTCACTTTCCACGGGTAATATGCTACTGCTGAGTTTAGTGTTTGTGTGGCCACATCTTTTTCTACATATTTACAAAATATATATATGAAAACTGATCATTAGAAAAAGAACAGGCCAGGCGTGGTTGCTCATGCCTATAATCCCAGTGCTTTGGGAGGGCAAAGCAGGAAGATAGCTTGAGCCCAAGAATATAAGACTAGTCTAGACAACATGGCTAGATCCCTCTCTCTACAAAAAATAAAAATTAAAAAAAAAAATCAGCCAGATGTGGTGGTGCATGCCTATAGTCCTAGCTACTCAGGAGGCTGAGGCAGGAAAATCACTGGAGCCCAGGAGTTCAAGGTTACTGTCAGCTGTGATCGGCCACTGCACTCCAGCCTGCATGACAAAGCAAGACCTATGTCCAGAAATAAATAAATAAATACATAAAATAAAGAACAGGAGAGGTAGGCTGGGTGCAGTGGCTCACACATATAATCCCATCACTTCCGAGGCCAAGGCAGGCAGATCACTTGAGCCCAGGAGTTTGAGACTGGCCTGGGCAACATGGCAAAACCTCGTTCCTACAAAAAAAAAAAAAAAAAAAAATTGGCCAGGCATGGTGGCACACGCTTGTAGTCCCAGCTACTCAGGATGCTGAGATGGGAGGATCACCCAAGCCCAGGAGGTAGAGGCTTCAGTGTGCTGTGGTCATGCCAGTGAACTCCAGTCTGGACAACAGAGCAAGATTCTGTTTCAAAAAAAAAAAAGAAGAAGTAGTAGTAGTTGATAATTGCTAGTTCATTTTATCTGGCAACAAAGCAACCAAAACAGCAGTATATGAGCAATCTTTTTGCCTCTAAGAGTGCGAGGAATTTTTTCAAATAAAATTTTACATTCTGCAGAAAACAGAAAAATCTGGTGAAGAAGCCCAAATTTTCAGTCATTATCCATTTCCAAAAACATTTTTATGGTTTTTGTTTTTAAAAATCAGAATGGTGCTCATCCTTTTTCTCTCTGAATGATTTATTTTTAGCAGATTTCATTTTATCAAGAATATTCTCATCAAAATTTTAGTCAATTGATCGCTTTATTTTTAAAGAGCAACTATATTCCATGTAGAATTTCAAATATTATTAAAACATACTGACTTAAAAAATTATTCATAGTTCGTCAAAAACTCTATACTTAAGACTTTCTGTGAAGTAACCTAGTTTTATCAGCACTTCCCACTCTTCGTTAGCTCCTTGGCTTTTAAAACCAAAACAGAAACCTACAGTCTTGAAAGATGAAAAACAAGTAATAACATTGTTAAAGAAAAATTTTATTTTTACAACAAATTCTTCCTTAAGCCCATTTGTAATAAATTCTATAAGAAAGAAGCAGGATATTATTTTTAAAAAATTTTCCTCCCAAAATATGTTGCCTAACTTGTCTATACAAGAATATATTGATTGAAGTGCCATATCTTTGAACATTAAAACATTAGAAACCTAAATTCAACTAAATTTGACAAAAATCTCTGCTCTAACTGAATCGTAGAAATTTGAGTGGTAGAAATGACCTAAATGATCACCAGTTAATTAAAATATTATCAACATACAATAATGAAATGCGTTTAAGGATTCATGGAAAACACATGAAAAAAATAACACCTGGTGCATTTTAGAAAAGGCAGTCAATTTACAAATAGACTTTGTTCCAATAGTTTGCTTATAAATAAGCTGCTTGGAACTCAAAATACATTTTTCCCAAATAAACTATTTATATGTGATGGTTAGGATTTTCAACTAAACTGGCCCAAAGAGATGAACAAAATATCAGATATTTTCTTTTCTTATTTTTCTCTCCTTCCCAACCTCCACCATGAGTTGATAATGCCAGCTTTCAAGTGGGAAATAAACTGGAATTTAAAAATAATATTCTACAAGGTTTGGTCCCCAGAAAGTAACCAATTGAAATCTGTACCTTAAAAAGGTTTGAGATTTTCTTAAAGCTCAGATATTTGTAATTTTAAAAAACTATGACCTCAAAATGAATAACTTTCGATAGAAGGAGTATACAATCTTAACAAAAGTAGAGACTTACTTATTTGCATACATGAATTTCAAGCCAATTAGCCATGGGATCCAGTTAACTTTGTCTACGATAATAATTTCTCATCTGTCTCAGCAACTAAAATAGGAATGTGTTACATTTACTTATGTGGCATACTCAATTTAAACTTTGAAATATTTGCTGTTAAATTTCCTCATCAGTCCTTTCATACCTTTAGGCTAAATTGCTATGAATCACTTGATACCTAAAAGGGAACTCAGAATCTATGTACTCCAAATCCTCAGAAAAAATTCATAACCTACCTCCTCAACAAAGTGCTTTTGGAATATGAAGCAAAAGAATTCATCCACAGGTAGAGAAGTGATGGCCTAGGAGCAGGTATTAAAACATTATGAAGAGACAGTAGACTTTCAGAAGAAAAGACGTTGCCCTCAAAATTTTAAAAAGCATGTTTACTCATTTTTTCATTATCTTAGAACTCAAAATTAATGTCTAATCAATCTTCTGTTGGCTATTATTATTTAGCATAGCAATTTTCAACTAACAAGCAAATAATATAAGGTACAAATTCAAATAGTATATTTAAGTCCATTCTGAGCCAGAAAAACAGAGCTGTGTAAAAACAAATATTTGTACACAAGGGAAAAGGAAAGAGTTAATAATTAAATAAAGCTGTGCCAGAAAAACACACTTTCAAAAAAAAGGGTTTGTATCCTCCTGACAGACAGCAAGGACCATGGAATCTATCCAGTTTTCCTTTTTGCCCCTTTGCCAAAAAACTCCTAAGCCAAATTTAAATCCTTTATGGAATAATACTGTATTTTCTAGAAAGAGGTTGGAAATATATGAAGGAATGTAGAAAGAAAATAACATTCATTAGGGTTTTTGTAATGTAGGTATTATTTTCCTTACTACATAGATGAGGGCACTAGGCATGGAGAAGTTGAATAACTGGCTTAAAATCATATAGCTAGTAAGAATTCACCATTACCCTGTGAATCCCATATACCTGAGACAGGACTCAGTCAATTTAGGAAGTTTATTTTGCCAAAGTTAAGGACACACCCTCAGGAGGTCCTGATGACATGTTCCCAAAGTGGTCGAGTACAGCTTGCTTTTATACATTTTATATTGATAATCATGATATAGATTTTATATTAATAATCAGTATGTGTAAGATGTACATCAGTTCGGTCCAGTAAGGTGGGACAAGTCGAAGTGGGGGCTTCCAGGTTAGAAGTAGATGAGAGACAAAAGGTTGGATTCTTTTGAGTCCTTGATCAGCCTTCCACTGAATACACAATTTAGTCTGGCTCAGTGAATCTGCATTTTTACATAAACAATACGGCAGAGGAAGCAATCAGAGATTCATTTGTCTCAGATGAGCCTCAGAGGAATGACTTTCAATAGAATGGGAGGCAGGTTTACACTAAGCAGTTCCCAGTTTGACTTTCCCTTTAGCTTAGTGATTTGGGGGTCCCAGGATTTATTTTCCTTTCAAAGTCCTCTTCATACTCTACATTTTATCCTTCAATCTTATTCTTACAATTTTTACAATGACCTATGAAAATAATCATCCTAAGTATCTATTTCTAGCCTAAAAATCTCTCCTAAATTCCTATTACACACTGCCTACTGCACAATTACTCTTTGATATTCCCACAAGTTACCTCAAACTCAACATACTCAAAACCAATATTCTTCTGTCTGTGGCAGATACACCAACTTTGTGCATAAACATTCATATACTATGGTGAAAACAGAAAAAAAAAAAAAAGAAAAAAAAAGAAACAAGTAACTCTATTACAAAAGTATACTTTGAATACTATCATAAGCTTTCAGCCAAGGAACAACAGCTCAACAAATTATACTACATACTCCTAGTCAGCATATGTTAATAACACATCATATTCCAAATGCTCTAAGCCAAGAACATTTTCTGAAATATGTGGACTACTCTTCCGTAGTCATTCTTTCTGCCACTGATGAATAGTTTTATCCTGGAATAGCTAAAAAGGGTGTGCATGTGATAGTGCTGGATGTTAAGATTTAAGACATCAGAGGCTCAAAGCCCCTTCAGGGATACAGTTGAGGAAACAAGGTAAAATGTAACTTAGAAATTGGGAGGGAAAAGTCTGTCTGACTTTATGAAGGGCTTCAGAAATAATACTGCAGACTGGGAGAACTGACAATTACAGGCATGCCTCATTTTATTGCGAATTGCCTTATTGGGCTTTGCAGATATTTCATTTTTTACAAATTGAAGATTTGTGGCAACACTACCATGGAATGAGTCTATCAGCACCATTTTCCAACAGCATGTGCTTACTTCATGTCTCTGTTTCACATTTTGGTAATTCTCACAATATTTCAAATATTTTCACTATAGTTATATCTGTCATGGTGTTATATGATCAATGATCTTTGGTGTTACCATTTTAATTGTTTCAGGGCACCATGAAAAGCACCCATATAAGACAGCAAACTCAATAAATGTTGTATGTACTCGAACTGCTTCACCAACTGACTGTTCCTCCATCTCTCTCCCTCTTCTCAGACCCCCCCAGTCCTTGAGACACAACAATATTTAAATTAGGCCAATTAATAACCCTACAATGGACTCTTAGGTGTTCAAGTGGGAAAAAAAAACAGTCACAGGTTTCTCACTTTAAATTAAAAGACAGAAATGACCAAGCTTCCTGAGGAGGGTGTGTCATAAGCTGAGACAGCCCAAAAACTAGGCCAACTGCACCAGTTAGCCAAGTCATGAATGCAAAGGAAAAGTCCTTGAAGGAAATTAACAGCACTGTGCCAATGAACACACAATGTTAAGAAAGAAAGCAAAACAGCCTTATCATTTATACAGAGAAAGTTTCAATGGTCTAGATAAAAGATCAAACCAGCCACAACATTCTCTTAAACCAAAACCTAATCCAGATTCTAACCCCTAACTCTTCAATCCTGTGAAGGCTGAGAAAGGTGAGGAAGTTGCAGAAGAAAAGTCTGAAGCTAGCAGAGGTTGGTTCATGAAATTCAAGGAAAGATGCTGTTTCCATAACATAAAAGTGCAAGGTGAAGCAGCAAGTGCTGATATGGAGGCTTCAGCAAGTTATCCCTAAGATCTATCTAAGATAATGATGAAGGTGGCTACACTGAAAAACAGACTTTTCAATGTAGATGAAACATCCTTCTATTGGAAGATGCTGTCTAGGACTTCCATAGCTACAGAGCAGAAGCCAATGCCTGGTTTCAAAGCTTCAAAGGCAAGGCTGTCTTTTCAGGAGCTAGTGCAGCTGATGACTAAATTGAAATCAATGCTCATTTGTCATTTTGAAAAATCATAAAGCCCTTAAATATTATGCTAAATCTATACTGCCTGTGCTCTAAAAAATGGAAGAATAAAGCCTGAATGATGACACATCTATTTACAGTATGGTTTGCTTAATATTTGAACCCACTGTTGAGACCTATTGCTCAGAAAAAGATTCCTTCCAAAATGTTACTGCTCATTGACAATGAAACTGGTCACCTAAGACCTCTGATGGATATGTGCAAGGACATGAATGTTGTTTTCATGCCTGCTAAAGAGTGACATCCATTCAAAAGCCCGTGGGTCAAGGAGTAATTCTGACATTGAAGTCTTGTTATTTAAGTAATACATGTCATAATGCTGTAGCTGCTACAAACAATGATTCCTCTGATAGATCTGGGCAAAGCAAATTCAAAACCTTTTGGAAAGGATTCACCATTCTAGATGCCATTAGGAACATGTGTGATTCAGGAGAAAAGGTAAAAAATATTAACATTAAAAGGCATTTGGAAGAGGCTGATTCCAATCCTCACAGATGACTTTCAGGGTCTGACTTCAGTGGAGAAAGTAACTGCAGATATGGCAGAAACAGCAAGAGAACTAGAAATTAGAAGTGGAGCCTGAAGATGTGACTGAATTGCTACAATCTCATGATCAAACTTGAACAAATGAGTTTTGGCTTCTTAGGGATGATTCTTGAGATAGAATCTACTCCTGGTGAAGATGCTGTGAACACTGTTGAAATGACCACAAGAGATTCAGAAATAGTATATACAGTTAGGTGATAAAGCTGTGGCAAGGTTTGAGGATTGATTCCAATTTTGAGAGAAATTTTACAGTAAGTAAATGTTATCAAACAGCGTCACGTGCTCCAGGGAAATCTTTCGTGAAAGGAAGAGTCAATAAATGCAACAAACTTCATTGTCTCATTTTAAGAAATCGCCAAGGCCACCTCAACCTTCAGCAACCACCATCCTGATCAGTCAGAAGCCATCAACATCTGGGCAAGACCTTCTACCAGCAAAAAGATTATAGTCACTTTCAAAGGCTCAGATGATTGTTAGCAATTTTTAGCAGTAAAGTATATTTTAATTAAGGTATGCACACTTTTTTGAGTCATATTGATATTGTACACTTAATATACTACAGTATAGTGTAAACATAACTTTTATACGCACTACGAAACCAAAAAGTTTGTGTGACACACTTTATTGTGCCAGTCGCTTTATTGTGCTATTTGTTTCATTATGATATTTGCTTTACTGTGGTGGTCAGAAACCAAACCAGCAATATCTCTGAGGTATGTCTGTATATGAGTAATAAGGGAAAGTACCATCGCCACAGGAGCATTCAGGACTTTGGAGACTTGAAAGAATGATGTCCCACTAAACCAAGCTAGCATCTCCATAGAGACCTTTACTATAATTCTACCTTGGGGAAAGGAAGGGCACATTCAACTAATACTCTGATTTCCATTAATGCAGGTCCTGCACTACTAAATAAGGCATGTCTTTACTTCCACCGTGATTCAAAGGAGCTAAAAATACATGTACCTAAGTATGTCCAAAAAGAATGTCAGCAATTACCTGAAAAGGCTATTATCAAAATGTTTCTCCCTTTTCCAAATAGGTATCTATAGATGCCAGATAGTCTTCATTTATTTCAACCAAAACATACAACAGACGCAACACAGAAGCAGATGTGAGAATCTAGTTTTCTTCTCTTAAGCCAACCATTTTAAAAAGATTTGCAAAAATGTAAAACAATGCTACTCATCTCATAAAATATTTTTGTTTTGGAAAATATAGTTATGTTTCATAAAATATATTGTTTGTGGTAACATGTAATAGGTTTATAATTTTTGATGAATAAATGAATATTTCAAAGTTTCTGAATTTTAATTCCTAATATTATAAATGTTAACAGATATAACTTTCATAAGAGGTCTTGAGGGTCATCAATAACTTCTACAATTACAAAAGTTACTAACACCAAAAAGTCTGAGAACCACTGTTACATGTGACCAATAAAAGATTACTTATAATGAACAAATGAACTCAAAGGAATGCAATCATAATTTAAGTGTTCCCCAAACTACCCAAGCCATTAAGATTTTCTCATTTATTAGTACTGAGTAAAATATTTTTTAGATTTTCCACTGTTTCTATTGTTCTAGCTCTCTCTTCATTTCTTATTTTGCTTTTCTACCTTTCTCTTGATTAGAAATGCTACATGTTTGTCTAAGTTGTATAAAGGCCCTTTAAAAGAATCACTATAAAGAACCTTGAATTTCACAATTTTTTGTGTGTTTTCCAATTTACTAATTTCTACTTTTCTATTATTTATTTTATTCAATTTTTCTTAATTACATTTTGTTTCTATTTCTTGGAGTTTAACACTGGGTTTATTTTCATTATTTCACTCTTCATATCTACAACAGAGTTTGTACTTTTCTACTATTTTTAAGAGGCCATTAAAAAATATATATAATTCACTTTTTAACTATTTCTTCTAGGTCTACATTTATCAAGCATCCATTATTATGACCTTTTAAATAGAATAAAAATAACAACTAGTCAAGATGTTATTTCTATTCATTAGGTCCTCAAATATTTAAGCTAAACAGTTGGCTACCCTCTCAGTACTATGTCAGGTGCCTTGTCAAATGCAAAGCTGAACCCTCAAATGTTTGATGAGTACAAGAATATACATTCTTGTGAATGAATTCAAAAACAGTTGATACTAGCAAATAATTATAGATTGATTATATAAGCTATACAAAGCAGATGTATGAGAATAAACTATCATCTTACCTCAACATTGGAAAATTACAGAAGATCCATATGTGGGGCTATTAAGGCAAGAACTGTATTTGTTTTATGACAAGGAATGCTTAACTCAAGGTGAAATAATTCTAAAAATACAATGTTCTCATTTTTGTTTTCTTGAAAGCAAAGTATATCAATGTTTGCTCAACATTTGCTAATATTTTCAATTAATCATTTTACATCCCTAATAAACACTAGGGAAAATCAATTAGTAAAATAACAGACAAGTTTGACACCCATTCCCCAGATTGTTTCAAAACCTAAGTCATATTTTATATTTGTAATATTTTTATTTTTCTGATTAGTAAGGATATTTTTTAATTACACTGATAAAGGGGGGAAATGGAAACCTTTTAACAAATCAAATGGCCACCCAACAATCAACTTAATTAAATGAGTTACTACATACAAAAGAACTTAAATCAGTTCCCAATACACAGTAAATGTTCAAGGAGTGCTAGCTGGTTGGGTGTGGTGGCTCATGCCTGTAATCCCTGCACTTTGGGAGGCCAAGGCGGGAGGATCACCTGAGGTCAGGGGTTTGAGACCAGCCTGTCCAACATAGTGAAATTCCATCTCTACTAAAAATACAAAAATTATCTGGGTGTGGTGATACACACCTGTAGTCCCAGCTACTCAGAGGCTGAGACACAAGAATTGCTTGAACTTGGGAGCCACAGGTTGCAGTGAGCTGAGATCACACCACTGTACTCCAGCCTAGTCAACAGAGTTGAGACTTGGTCTTAAAAAAAAAAAAAAAAGGTGTTAGCTATAGCTACACATTTATCAAGTCCTTTCCACTTGACCAAAGAATTCTTACACTGTCCAGAAACTAACTGTAAAAAGAATATTTTCGTTGCCTGGCGTGGTGGCTCATGCCTGTAATCCCAGCACTTTGGTAAGCTGAGGTGGATGGATCACAAAGTCAGGAGTTCGAGACCAGCCTGGCCAACATGTAGAAAACCCAACTCTACTAAAAATACAAAAATTAGCCAGGCACAGTGGCGGGCACCTATAATCCTGGGAGGCTGAGGCAGGCGGCCTGCTTGAACCCGGGAGGCGGAGGTTGCAGTGAGCTGAGATCACGCCACTGCACTCCAGCCTGGGGTGACAGAGCAAGACTCTGTCTTGCCGGGGGTGGGGGGGAATATGTTCACCCTGATGTGGTGGCTCACATCTATAATCCCAACACTTTGGAAGTCCGCAGCAGGAGGATCATTTAAGTCCAGGAGTTCAAGACCAGCCTGAGCAACATAGCAAGACCCTCATCTCTATTAAAAAAAAAAAATGTTTTTAGTTAGCTGGGTGGCTGGGCGTGGTGGCTCATGCCTGTAATCCCAGCACTTTGGGAGGCAGAGGCGGGTGGATCACCTGAGGTCAGGAGTTTGAGACCAGCCTGGCCAACATGGCAAAACCTCGCCTCTACTAAAAATACAAAAAAAAATTAGCCAGGCGTGGTGGCACGTACCTATAATCCCAGCTACTAGGGAGGCTGAGGCAGGAGAATGGCTTGAACCAGGAGGCGGAGGTTGCAGTGAGCTGAGATCGTGTCACTGCACTCCAGCCTGGGCGACAGAGCAAGACTCCATCTCAAAATAAATAAATAAAATAAAAAATAAAAGTAAATTAGCTGGGCACAGTGGCCTGTAGTCCCAGCTACTTGGGAGGCTGAAGTGCGAGGATCGCTTGAGCCCAGGAGGTCGGAGCTGCAGTTAGCTGTGAACGCGCCACTGCACTCCACCCTGGGTGACAGAGTGAGACCCTATCTCAAAAAATATGTATATATTTTGCTCTTTATTTAAAAGTAAAACTAAAAACAATTACATCTAGATAAAAATGTTTTAAATCTCAAATGCTAAGCATTACTTCTGATGCTAAGAGTTCTTGAGCTATTATAGAAAAGACTTAGAGAAAATATAGGAGCAGAAGTTCCAGAATACGGGAGGGTAAGTTTACTAACTCCATTAATAAACACCAGCTTAGTGATTTGTTTAATTATTTACGTGTAGCCAACAGAATTTACAAAAAAAAAAAAAAAAGAAAGCTGGACCAAGAATACAAATATCTACGTAATCAGATCTCAGAATGAAGAAGAAAACCTCAAGTAAGGTTAGAGCTATTACCTGGGTTTATATTATCAAAACTTTGAAAAAAGATTTCTTTCTTTCAAAAAGATATCATAGCTAAACAAAACCATTGCCTGCCTTCAAGAATTTTAGGATAACCAGGCCGAGCGCAGTGGCTCACACCTGTGATCCCAGCACTTTGGGGAGCCGAGGCAGGTGGATCACGAGGTCAGGAGTTCGAGACCAACCTGGCCAACATGGTGAAACCCCATCTCTACCAATAATACAAAAATTAGCCAGGTGCAGTAGCAGGTGCCTGTAATCCCAGCTACTCGGGAGGCTGAGGCAGGAGAATCACTTGAACCCAGGATGTGGAGATTGCATTGAGCCGAGATTGCACTACTGCACTCTAGCCTAGGCAACAAAGCAAGACTCTGTCTCCAAAAAAAAAAAAAAAAAGAAATTAAAGAATTTAAGATAACCAAAGGTCAGGAAGGGTAGAAAGAAGCAAGGGATGAAGAGAGGTTAATGGGTACAAATATATATATACTTACAAGAAATAAGACCTGGTGTCCAATAGATTATCAGTAGGGTGACTATAATTAACATTAATCAATTATAAATATTAGAATAGCTAGAAGAGAATAATTCAAATGTTCCTACCATAAAGAAGAGATAAATATTAAGGTGATGGACTTCCCAACTACCTTGATTTGATTATATAAATGTATCAAATTATCACATGTACCCAAAAAGTATGTTTAAATACATATCAATAACATCTAAATTTTTAATTTAACATAAATTTGAGGCCTGCTCACTGCTGTTTTAAAATTAATTACAAGATAATTCATATATCAATAGTGATCCTTTCCCCTTCCAATATGAAGCATTATTTTCATTAATTTATTTTTTTTTTTAGAGACAGGGTCTCACTTTGTTGCCCAGGCTAAAGAGGAGAGGTGCAACCATAGCTCACTATAACGTTGAACTCCTGGGCTCAGGCAATCCTCCTGCCTCAACTTCCCAAGTAGCTAGTACTATAGCCATGGGCCACCACACTCAGCTAATTTTTTTTTTCTTTTTGTAGATGGGGGGTCTTGCTATGTTACCCAGGCTGGCCTCAAACCCCTGGCCTCAAGTGATCCTCTCACCTTGGCTTTTCAAAGCGCTGGGATTACAGACATGAGACACTGCACTGGACCTAAAGCATTATTTTTATAACAACAACAACAACAACAACAAAAATTCTTTGTGGAAGATGTCCTGTACACTTTCTTAAGGAGATGCAAAATTTACTACTTATTCTGCATAAACGTCAGTTAATAATATGCTATCATATGCAATATTCTAAACACTGGATACTTCACAGGTAATCTATTATATCTAATTTTACAGACAAAAAAGGTATAAATGCTATAGATTTAATATTTTCATATTTTTTCAAATGTATTTATATTCACTTATTTTGTGAAATATCCAGAATAAGTTAATTCATAGAGACAGAAAGTAGACTAATGGTTGCCAGGGGCCAGAGGGAGGAAAGAATGGGGAATAACCATTTAATGGAGATGGGGTTTCCTTCTGTGGCAATAAAAATGTTTTTGTGCATTTGCAGTGTTGTATAACCACCACTAGATAGAAGTGGTGGTTACACAACACTGCAAATGCACAAAATGCCACTGAATTGTTCACTTTAAAATGGCTAATTTTGGGTTGGGTGCAGTGGCTCACACCTGTAATCCCTAACACTTCAGGAGGCCAAGGCAGGAGAATCACTTGAGCCCAGGACTTCAAGTGCAGCTGCAGTGAAGCATGATCATGCCACTGCACTCCAGCCTGGGCAACAGAGTGAGAGCCTGTCTCTAAAAAAAAAAAAATAAGATAAATAATAAATAAATAAAAATGGTTCATTTTATGTAATATGAATTCACTTCAATTTTTTTAGAAAAACATTTAAAAAGCAAAGTTATACACTCTTAGTTTAAGATCAAGTTTTATGTATTCACTTATGATTTTCGACAAAGCAAAAAACCTGGATTCTTACTCTAATATTTGCTTGCTGCAGGGGACAAACATCTTTTGGTTGCCTCCCCAATATCTAAACAACGCTTCCCCTGTTAGACTACAAATTTCCCTATCATGCATTTTGGGTAGCTTTGATCCCACCCCCAAATCAAGAACTGGGCACTGACTGGTTTTAGCCAATCAATGAATGCCATCCTTCTGATTGCCATGGGTGGTTCAGAGATGAGCAGGCAATCAAATAGGCACCATTTAGATATGAGGAGATATTTGCTGAGACTATCTGGGGAAAAAAGCTTCCTCTCATTTCCTTTATTCGTGTAAGAGAAAGCATCCATTTTGTTTATCTAGAAGCATCTCTAGAACTCCAAACTTAGAAAGACAGCACTCTGAAGAGGATGGAGAAGGAAGCCAAGAAATAGAAAATGAAACAATGGTAACATTACTGAACTACTACATCTGGCCTCACTTGAAGATCACCCTATCTACGGCTGTACTTTTCAATGAGTCAATAAGTTTTTCAAAATAGTTTGAGTTGAACTTTCTATTAGTTGTAAACAGAAGCACCCAAAAATATATACTACCTATACAAGACCTTTGGAAAACTACCTCTCTGTCTTCAATTACCTTACCCATAAAAGCAATAACAATCTCTGAATTCAGTCTTTTCCGAAGATGTTATTAAAATGAGAAGACAAGTGAAAACAATGAAAAACTACCTACATATCCTATGATCATGTCATGGAAGCTTTTTATTCTAGAATGTACTTCTTTAAATTATAAATTCAGCATTTACCACATAAAAGTTGGTCTTTCTACTAAAGGCAATGCTTTTGCTCTAGAATAAATTCCTTAAAAAGATAATTCTATCATTGAGCACATAAAAGTTAGTATTCTTACTAAAGACATAATCATGTAATTAGACTCTACACTAGTAATCAGAAGATGAGGTTTCTATCCCAGTCCTGTGTCTTATCACATTGGAACTTTGAGAAAGTCAAATTCTCATTTATAACATATATAAGGTTTTGTCCAAGTTTGATAATTCTAGATACCTCAAGTACATAAAAACATCTTACCTATAATGTGCTCCCACAATTTGAACCAACATTATATAATGATCTACAGTTGCCCTGATTTTATCTAAAATATGCAAAGTAATCCCTCCCCACAAAAAAAGCTGAATTTCCCACTGGGTATTTAAAACAGGTTCTAAGCCAGGTACAGTGGTTTGTGCCTATAGTCCCAGCTACTGGAACAACTAAGGTAGGAGGATTACTTGAGCCCAGGACTTCGAGTCCAGCCTAATGTTACTTTGTTCATAATGTTACTTCGAGTCCAGTAATATTATGAGACCCCATCTTAAAAATTAAAAAAACAGATTCTACTTATTCACATTGATTTTGTTATTCTATCACTGCTTAATAGCTATAATCCTTAAATGGTCCATAATTTATTCTTCTTTTTTGCAAATGAAACCATGTCAAAAAACTAAAGGACTAAATAAATCTGAAAATAGTCTATTTTCTTTGAACGTTAGATATGCTAATAGCCAATCACAGAATCTGGTCGCAACTGATTTATTCCAGAAGCTACAACATCTGTTTTGACAACCATCACTCTCATTATTTAAACAAAAGTCATATAAAAAAGAAAATCACCCCGGTGCAGTAGCTCACACCTGTAACCCCAGCACTTTGGGAGGCCAAGGTGGGAGGATCGCTTTAGGCCAGGAGTTTGAGACCACCCTGGGCAACATAGCAAGGCCCCAACCCTACAAAAAAATAAAAAATAAATTCAAAAATTAGCCAAGCATGGTGGCACATGCCTGTGGTCCTATCAATTGAGGAGGCTGAGGCAGGAGGATTGCTTGAGCCCAGGAGTTCAAGGCTGTAGTGGGCTGTGATCATGCCACCACACTCCAGCCTCAGTGACAGAGCAAGACTCGGTCTCTAAAATACATTTTTTTTTTTAGAAAAAAGAAAATTAGGCCAGGTGCGGTGGCTCACGCCTGTAATCCCAGCACTTTGGGAGGCCGAGACGGGCGGATCACGGGGTCAGGAGATTGAGACCATCCTGGCTAACACGGTGAAACCCCGTCTCTACTAAAAATACAAAAAATTAGCCGGGTGCGGTGGTGGGCGCCTGTAGTCCCAGCTACATGGGAGACTGAGGCAGGAGAACGGCGTGTACCCGGGAGGCGGAGCTTGCAGTGAGCCGAGATCAGGCCACTGCACTCCAGCCTGGGTGTGAGAGCAAGACTCCGTCTCAAAAAAAAGAAAAGAAAGACGACAAGACACGACACGACAAGACACGACACGACACGACAAGACAAGACAAGACAAGACAAGACAGACAAGACAGAAGAAGGAAGGAAGGAAGGAAGGAAGGAAGGAAGGAAGGAAGGAAGGACGGAGAAGGGGAGGGGGAGAGGGAGAGGGAGAGGGAGAGAGGGAGAGAGAGAGAGAGAGAGAGAGAGAGAGAGAGAGAGAGAGAGACAGAGAGAGAGAGAGAGAGAAAGAAAGAAAGAAAATTAGGCCGGGTGCAGTGGCTCACACCTGTAATCTCAGCACTTTGGGAGGGCAAGGCAGGCGGATCACCTGAGGTCAAGAGTTCAAGACCATCCTGACCAACACGGAGAGAAACCCCATCTCTACCAAAAAGACAAAATTAGCCGGGCGTGGTGGTACATGCCTGTAATCCCAGCTACTTGGGAGGCTGAGGCAGGAGAATGGCTTGAACTCAGGAGGCAGAGGTTGCAGTGAGCTGAGATCACGCCATTGCACTGCAGCCTGGGCAACAAGAGCAAAACTCAGTGTCAAAAAAAAAAAAAGAAAAGAAAAAGAAAAACAATTATAGACTGAAAAAGAAAATCCAGACTAAAAGTAGTAGACAAGTTTATACTTCTTCGCTTCACTCCCTGAGACAGTGTCTCACTCTGTCCGCAGGCTGGAGTACAGAGGCGAGATCAAAGCTCACTGCAGCCTTGACCTCCCAGGTTCAGAGGACAATCCCACCTCAGCCTCCTGGGTAGCTGGGACTACAGGCATGCATCAACATCGCTAATTTTTTTCTGTAGAGACAGAGTTTCACCATGTTGCCCAGAATGGTCTCTATCTCGTGGGCTCAGGAGGTCCACTTGCTCCGGCCTCCCAGAGTGCTGGAATAATAGGCATGAGCCGCCACACCCAGTCGTAGTTTGTACTTCTTTAAACACTTTTTTCCAGCATGTAGTTTGATTGGTTTCCAAGTTCCAGAAAGGAATAATTAGGCCAGGCATGGTGGCTCACAACTGTAATCCCAGCACTTTGGGAGACCGAGGCTGGTGGACCACCTGAGCTCAGGAGTTCAAGACAAGCCTGGCCAGCATGGTGAAACCTCGTCTCTACTAAAAATACAAAAATCAGCCAGGTATGGTGGCACGTACCTGTAATCCCATCTACTCAGCAGGCTAAGGCAGGAGAATCGCTTGAACCCGGCAGGCGGAGGCTGCAGTGAGCTGAGACTGAGCCACTGCACTCCAGCCTAGGTGACAGAGCGAGACTCCATCTCCAAAAAAAAAAAAAAAAGGAATAACTATTAAATTATGTATTTAAAATTAAATTTTTATTAATTAAACTGTATTATACTTATTTGTATTTTAATTATTAGCATTATTGCTTTCAAAGACAAGAGGCATTAAGACCATAAGCAAAGGTATAAATATCTTAATTCCTTTAATACCCAACATATACCATTGTTCAGTGAAGTGATACAGACCAGATGTAGTGATTTTGTAAAATAGTTTTTATTTTTATTTTCTTTTAGAGACACAGTCTCATTCTGTCACCCAGGCTGGAGTGCAATGATGCAAACATATCTCACTGCAGGCTCAAACTCCTGGGCTCAAGCAATCCTCCTGCCTCAACCTTCCGATTAGCTGAGACTACAGGTGCACACCATCATGTGCAGCAATTTTTTTTTTTTTTTTTTGTAGAGATGAGGTCTCACTATTTTGCCCAGGGTG
Source organism: Trachypithecus francoisi (assembly GCF_009764315.1). Classification (NCBI taxonomy): domain Eukaryota; kingdom Metazoa; phylum Chordata; class Mammalia; order Primates; family Cercopithecidae; genus Trachypithecus; species Trachypithecus francoisi. The sequence continues at coordinate 44,412,242 of NW_022681468.1, forward strand.
GCCTGAAACTCCTAGGGTTAAGTGATCCTCCTACCTTGGCCTCCCAAAATGCTGAGATTAAAGTCATGAGCCACCACACCTGGCTGTGAAATGACTTTTACATAAAATAATCTCATTTTAAAACTTCACAAAATAATCTTTTTTTTTTTTTTTGAGACAGAGTCTCGCTCTCTCACCCAGGCTGGAGTGCAGTGGCATGATCTCCGCTCACTGCAAGCTCCACCTCCTGGGTTCACACCATTCTCCCGCTTCAGCCTCCCGAGTAGCTGGGACTACAGGCACATGCCACCATGCCTGGTTAATTTTTTGTATTTTTAGTAGAGACGGGGTTTCACCGTGTTAGCCAGGATGGTCTCGATCTCCTGACCTCGTGATCTGCCAGCCTCGGCCTCCCAGGCGTAAGCCACTGCGCCTGGCTATAGTCTCATTTTTAAAGTCATTAAGACTTTATATTTTACTTTAAAATATACTTAAATGTATAGAAAAATTCTACCATAAAGCATTGTTTAAAGAGGCTCAACAAATCACACAAATTGTTAATTTTTTTCTTTTTCCCAAATAGAAATCATATGTTTCAATATAACTGATGTTTATCAGTTTAACTTTTTCATGTCATTTATAATTACAAACTTTATATGTGGCATAGATTTTTCCTCGATACTTTAATTCCATCAAGAATATTATAATATGTTATATTATAGGAATATTATATAGAAGGCTCTGTGACAGATGGTGTTGGTAATACAAAGTTTAATGACAAGGTCCCTTGGAACTTCTTCAAAACATATAATACAGTAATTTTGCCCAGTGAAAATTTTCAACATTCTAAAAGCACTGAAGAAAAAATATATATACACCAAAGTTATTAAAAGAGAAAAAAAAGCATTGATACAATGCTTTTAAAAACATATACTTAAAACCACATACATAGACATTTTGCTACAAACTTTGTTTCTTAATCTAAAGAAAATTTCTCATACCAAAAATAAAGCATAGCTTTGCTGGTAATAACACATTCTTTCAAATTCGTACCAACATAATGGTATGTGTTATTATAACAAAGTAAGAGAATATGCTACTTTGAAGGCACATATCTTTGCTTCTAAAAAGCTTAAAATTCTACATAAAGACCATAATTTAAAAATAAAAGCTGCACTAAATATGATTTTCTCCTTTTTACAGATAGCAAGACAAAATGACCTGTCTAGGTCATAGTTTAAGTACAGGCCAGAAATCTGTCACCTAATCTCTAGGGATCTCTCTACCAACTGAATAGAATGTTACAGGTCTAGGCAAACCCCACAGCTTCAGAACCAGGAGATCTGTGTTATTTATCTGCGGTTCTAGAGTACTGAAATCAACAGGTCTTATTAGAAAGCTTAGATCCATTTGACAATGAATGATTAGGTTTATGTTACTCTATGGCAAATCTAAGGGTCATACCAAAGTCATTATCATCACCTACAAACATCTACTATGGATTTGTTGTAAGTAGTAAATCCATCTAATGAAGTATGAAATATAAAGCCATACTATAAAGAAGTATAAGATTTTATCCCTGCCTTCAGGGATGTATTATATAGTTAGGAAAGAACACACCCATAAAACAACAGAACAAAGTTATGTCTGCTAAGTGTTAATATAACTAGTAAATTCATTCCTGAGCAATTACTTATTGAGCAACTGAGAGGGAGCAGAGCATAGTGGCTAAGGGCACAGACTCTGAACCCAGTTTGCCTGCTTTTCCTCATTTAAATTATTAACTCTCTCTGTGCCTCTGTTTCCTTGTGAGAAACAAAAATAATACCTACATGGGGTAAAAACCTAGCTTTCAGAGCTGATGACATTTACATTAGTTAATACAGGTAAAATGTTTAGAAATATACCAGACACATAGTACACTCTCAATAAACATTAGCCATTAGAATTATTACTTAATACAAGGAATACCCAGTAAGGACCAGATTTCAAAGGAGCCAGTAACAAGGATTACAACTGTTAAAGGATTCAAGAAATAGGTTGAATTAAGCTGGGCCATCAAAAATGTGCTGACTTTGAAATACAAAAGAAGGATGACATTCCAGGCAGAGATCACAAAAAAAATAAAGGTATCAATACTCACAATGTATACATGGAACAAAAAATACAACATTTTGACAAAAAATAAAAACAGTTCACATAAGATGATCCTTCTCACCCTTTTCCACCATAGTATTCTTAAATGATAAAGAATGAACTTCCTGGAAAATTGGGGAAATGCCCTCAAATGGTCCCCCATAAGCTCAACATGTCTTCAAATTGTATCACATTTTAGCTTAAAAATTCATGAAAGTTCTATTTGACTCCATAATTCAAACAGCCTTATTTCATTGAAAAATGTCCTCAAATAGTTACTAGTTATTCAATTACTCAATCTTTTTCATATTCTTTAGGTAAAATTGACATTCCAGGAAGATGTCTATTGATTCACGTACCACCAACGTAACAGCACATGGTAAGGAACAAATACACTTCTGTTAAAAAAAAAAAAAAAAAAAGACACACACACACACACACACACAAATCCATGCATACATGGAAATACGGCATAGGAAAGAGGTAGTATTACAAATCAATGTAGAAAGAAATGACTACTAAATAAATGCATGAGACACCACCGGCTTTCTAGATAAGGAGAGAAAAAAACTAGATCCCTATCTTTCACCCTATACACAAAAAGAAATTCCGTATGAACAAATGACCTAAAGATAAAAGAGAAAACTTTAAACTTTTATCAAATTATAGGAGAATATAATTACGAGATCAGGGCAGAAATTTCCTAAAAGTAACTAAAAAAATTTAAACTATGTAAAGGAGATTCATAAATTTCACTTTATCAAAATTTAAGGCCAGGTGTGGTGGCTTACATCTGTACTCCCAGCACTTTGGGGGGCCAAGGCTGAAGAAGCACTTGAGGTCAGGAGTTTGAGATCAGCAACACCCCATCTCTAAAAACAAAAATTTTAAATTTAATTCTTGTAAGGGGGAGGGGAGACACAACACTATTAAAAGACTTACCATAAACTAGAAAACAATTTTTTCATTATACATAAAAGATAATATTCATATTATATAAGGAAGTTCTACAAATCAATAAATGATATCGAAAAATGAATGGGTTATATGAACAGGCAAATTACACCACACAAATCCATTTGCTCCTTAGAGTAAGTTCACTCAAGCTGGAAACAGTCTTTTTCTTTTTTTTTTTTTTAGAGATTAAGTCTCACTCTGTTGCTAGGCTGGAGTGCGGTGGTGCGATCTCAGCTCACTGCAATCTCCACCTCCTGGGTTCAAGCGATTCCCCTGCCTCGGCCTCCTGAGTAGCTGGGATTACAGGCATGCACCACCATGCCCAGCTATTTTTTTGTATTTTAGTAGAGACAAGGTCTCACCATGTTGGCCATGATGGTCTTGATCTCCTGACCTCATGATCCTCCTGCCTCGGCCTCCCAAAGTGCTGGGATTACAGGCGTGAGCCACCGCGCCCAGCCGGAAACAGCTTCTTAAGGATTCTACATATTTTGTTTCCATGGGAAACTTTCAGGAGAAGAGAACAAACTAAAGTCCCAATGCTGCAGTTGATTTTCTGGCCATAACAGATCATTATCCCACTTTAGAGTCCCCTCATCCTCTGCTAGCACCTCTGCTGGTGTAAGCAGCTTGCCAGTAGAGCGATCCAGATCCTTTTATCTAAGAGGTTTGAAACTCTGGTCACCATGCCCTTTTTAGGCAATGGCTATTGTATTTGTACATTTATTAAAATAATGGGCTTGGGAACACCATAAGACATATCAGTGGATCCCCTGAGTGCCAGACATATTCTCTGTCCATACTGTGATGATGATCACAGTCAATTACCCTTGCCAGGATGGTGACTCCTTTTCTTCCCTAGTGATTTTGGCAAGAGGAGCCCAAAGTGACAAGACAGCAGGCATGGCTTAAAATGTAATGGAATTCTCATTGTGTCTGTTCCCTAATAGGGCATTTCTACTTCTGGAGGCAAGAACCTCTAAGCCCACAGGGTCTAAAGCTATATGAACGGAAAGTATAAATTCCTCAAGTAAGGACTGGGTGTGATAGTAAATGAGACCACTCCTATTCTATCCCTTGGTTATTGAACCTGTGTACTTTACCTATTGAGGATATCTAATATAATGAATATCCATATGATGGCCAAGTATTCTGGAGGGATGGAACCCATCCTTGTAGAGGATCACCTCCAATCTGGCATCTCAGTTGTACCTTTATGAGCCCATTACAACTGTTCTATCAATCCAGAGGATTATAGGTGGAGCAGTATGAGTTAAGACCAGTGGATTCATGAACTTTGGACCACTGCTACACATCTTTCCTGTAAAGTGGGACTCTTGGTAAGAGACAATATTACTCAAGATCCCATATTAGTGGATCAAACACTTTGTAAGTCCTCAGATAGTGATGCTGGCTGTGGACTTATGAGCAGAAAAAGCAAACATGTAGCCCCAAAATATGTGTTAATCCCAAACTAGAAGAAATGCTGCCCCTTCCAAGGTGAGGGAAGGTACAGTTTTAGAGGCTTCCACTTGATCCTCCCCCACTAGGAGAGCACTTAACCCAACTGGTCAAGGAGCCAAGTTGAGAGTTCTGCCAACTACCATGTATGTTGATTCCAATTACGAAACTGGGAACCAGGGAAATGACTCTGATAACAGAGACTCGCTGGGAGTTAAATCTGGGCCAGAACTCTATTTATTATAATTATCTGAATCTCATACACCCCTCCCCATTCTAACAAGAAGAGGTCATAGCACTTTGGGTCCCCAGATTTCAATGTCATTTCACTCTGACCAATAATTCTTCATAGGTTTGCAGCCAAAACTGAATCACTGAAGATGACTAGGCAAAGCAAGCATCCAGTAGTAACTGGGCTGAATAGTGACTCAGAATCCTACAAAGAATCAAAACAAACCCACTATCACCAGTTAGACCCAGCAAATATCTCAAAGTCTGCCTGGCATTCCTTCAGTTGTTGCCAATAGAAATGAATTCTCAGACTGCTCTGGTTTGCTCCAGAACCCAGCCTATTAAATTCAACCAACTAAGCATAACCATCTAGCTATTTGTATGGCTATTACACTTGTTATGGTCTACTCTGTTCTCATCCTAATCTTTCCACTAGAAGATGTTTCTATAGATAGCATCTATAGAAGATAGATATTCCTAATACTATGTTTTATATTCAGACACTTTGATGGCACAAGAGCAGACTGCATGATAAATAAGGATGTAAACATGAAAGGTATCAGTGTAGAGATAACCTTTTCCCAATATTTATTTTATTCTTTTCCCAATATTTATTATGGAATGAGAATGGGGGGAATAAGCAAAAAGAGGACCTCAACAGGTGAGCCATACAAGCAATTTTTTAAAAATCCAATATAAAGGTAAAAAAAAATAGTAAATTTAAAAGCATGCAGAAAATACATGAGATTAAATCAAATACCTTTATTTGGACTGCTATGCTACATCAGTATTTTAAAATAGACTTAAAAACAAAACTTTGGTGGGGGAGGGGTACAAGTAAAGACGAGGTCTCGCTATGTTGTCCAGGCTGGTCTCAGACTCTTGGCCTTAAGCCATCCTCCCAAATCAGCCTCCCAAAATGCTGGAATTACAGGCATGAGCCACTGCACCCAGCCAAAAACAAAATCTTTTATGTAATAGAGTGTCAAAAGTGGGATTATACAAAGAGAAACACATATCTTACCTAGAGAGCTAGTTTCCTAAAGCTATTTAAGCATATTTCCCCTTCCCCCAACTACTCAAATTAACTTCCTAAAACACTATTCAAAGGCTGGGCATGGTGGCTCACACCTGTAATCCCAGCATTTTAGGAGGCTGAGGCAGGTGGATTGCTTGAGCCCAGGAGTTCCATACCAGCCTGGGCAACATGGCGAAACCTTGTCTGTACTAAAATACAAAAAAATTAGCCGCGAGTGGTGGTGTGCACCTATAATCCCAGCTACCCAGGAGGCTGGGGTAGGAGAATCACCTGAGCCCAGGAAGACAAGGCTGCATCAGGCAATGATCGTGCCACTGCACTCCAGCCAGGGCAAAGAGAGGGAGACTGTCTCAAAAAAACAAAAACAAAAACAAACAAACAAACAAACAAAACACCACTATACAACTCCATTTAAATTTAAATGTTGTACACCTTCTTCCTGCCATGATCACAATCACTCTATTCTCATGTCCTCCCCATCACCCTCTGGAACCACTTATAGTGAATATGATCCAAAGTTTTCTCAATACGTAATACGTACTCATATTACAGACACTTCAACCAGTGATACTAGTTCTGGAATCCCACCATCTTTATCCTCAGTTATGGCCTCCCCTAACAGTATCTGCTCCTCTCTCCCCAAAACAGTTTCAGCATCTGGCTTATATGGTCTGGTCTCCCTGTTCACCACCATACGTATCATCATTTTTGGCAACTTGAACATCCTCATAAATAAGCCAGGCATTATCCTAGACATTTAATTCCTTGGACTGCATCACTCCAGTGATCTCTTGCCCCATCCCACTTAAGTCACTCACCCTCATACCTTCAGCTTGCAATCTTGTCATTATCTATCTATCTATCTATCTATCTATATGCTGGAATGTCTGTTTCTAGCACCTCATTCTCTGAACACCTCTTCCTCTCCTTTCAGATGACTTGCATTAAATACCACTACTCTATCCTTTGACCTCACAAGGACCTCCCATCCACTGACACTACTACTTTTCCCTATTTATCACCCCTCTCAAGGTCCTAACCTCATCCTTACACAAGAATACATTACAGCATCTAGAATTAAAACCAATCCTTTGGAAATGCACTTAACTCACTTGCTCCTCTTCATTATTATTCCACCTGATCTACCTATGGTTGAAGCCATCTATCTACCAGTCCATGACTGTATCTGAGCAGCTAAATTTTGCTGAAGCAAAACATCTCATAACCTTACTGGAAGTTCACACTAAAATTATTCACACCAAAATTAACACCACAGATCTCAGATGAACACTCAACACTGCCAGCCATTCCTTCTACAATTTTTAATTAAAGTCATTTTCCCGTTCCCTAAATGATTTCATACTTTCTTCTCTCTCCTCAGACTTCTCACATTTCCCATTCTCACCTCATTCATTGCTAGTGACCTAGCCTCATACTATAGAGACAAAAATAATCTCATTTCTAAACACCAATGCCATCAATCTACCTGTCTGTATAACCATATTAACTGCATTCCTTCAGGTTAAAATGAAGCAAATATCTCTGTTGTTATCTACAAGTCAATACCTCCCCTCCTGTTGTGCTCTATATCCCACTTCCTAATCCCTACTCAAGTATTTTACTTTTATAATTATGTCCCCTTTTTCCTGCATTATGAGTTTCTTCCTTTTCTGAATCATTATTATTGGCATGCAAGCATGCCTTAATATCAACAACCATCTTTTTAAGTTGACTCTACATTCCTTTGCAGCTACCACCCAATTTCTCCGTTCCCACTCACAGCAAAATTCCTGAAACAAGAGCTGTCTATACTGCTTATGTCCCATTCTCTTTAACTCATTCTGATCAATCTTTTATTCCTGACCTTCCACTGAAACAATTGTCATGAATTTTACCAATATCCTCAATCTTGCCAAAGCCAATAGTTAACTAACAGAAGAATTTTCTGTCCTCATCCTATTAATACCACCTCTTAGCAGCATTAACTGACCACTTCCTCCATCTGGGAACACTTTATTCTCTAGGCTTCTGTGACCTCACATTTAACTAGTTTTCCTATCACCTGTTTCTCTTTCTCTGTTTCTTTTTCTGGCTGCTTCTCCTCTGTAAACCATCTAAAAGTTGAAGTGTTCCAGAGTTACGTCGTGGGCATTCTTCTCCACCGACAAATGATCATATCCAGTTTAAACAGCTGTAAATGTGCCTCCCAAATCTGATTACAGCCCTGATCTTATTCCTCAGCTCAACCAACCACCTACTCAATGACTCCTAATCAATAACAAAATATGACAAGTTTTGACTCCTAAACAATGACAAAACATACGTAACAAGTCCAAAGCAGAATACTTGATTATTTCATACTGCTGTATCTGCTCCTCCCCCAGTTATTCCTATTTCACTAAATGTCACACAATCCACATAGTTGCTAAGGCCAAAAGCCGAGGAGGCTTCCTTGATTTTTCACTTCTTAATTACCTGCATCTAATTAATACCAAGACTGATGACTCCACATCTAAAATACATTCTAAAATACATCTGCCTTTGGCCACTTGCACTGTTATATGCCACTATCACTTATTACCTGAAGTACTGCTAAAGCTTCCCAACTGCTCTCCTTACTTCCACTATTTATCCCCAACCCTTACCCACCTTCTTCCTCCAAATGTATTCTCTATAGAACAGCCAAAATCATATCTTTAAAATGAAAATTAGCTCATTTTGCACCCATGTTCATGACCCAATGGTGTCTCATATTAAACAGCATAAAATACAAATGACTTACCGCACCACTGAAGATGCTACGTGACCTGACCCCTACCTAACTCTCCAGCTTCATTGCTATCATTCTATCTTCTTTCTTTCCTTCCAACATGCCAACATTATTCAAGCCTCAGGGCAACTGCATTTGTCTTCTCAGTCATACACTCTGTTCTTCCCAATTTTCCTATGGCTGCCTCCTCTCATCACTCAAGTATTAAATAAAATGACACTTCTTTAGAAAGACTCTTACTGGAACAATTATCCCTACTCCTAAGTCCTCCACTTGTGCCATAAAACAGCCAAAATTCTTGTTAGAAACTGATCTATCTTTTAAAAGATCTTATCCATTAGACAATATCTCCTCCTTAAAGAGGTCTTTTTTACCATCCAATCTAAAATTGATGACCCTGTTATTTTCTCTCATAGCTAATTATGCCAGATTGTCTCTTGGCAACTTAAAACCATTTTCATCATTCTATGTACTTCCCAGAGACTAGAAATCTGGAAACTACATTCATTTTCCAAAATCCCTAAGAGCAAGGCTCCAGTTTTGCTTCTAACTCTTGAGAACATCTTCAGAAACATCTGAAAAGGCTTTGGAAGGCAAAAAGACAACAGAAGCATTACTGCTCTTTCAACAGCAAAGGACAGCACATGGGCATCAGCTTATGACACATTAGGTTTCACTCATGGCTTTCAGGCACTCTTCAGTGAACCACCTGCTTCAAAGATAAGAGACAAGCGGAATCAGCAGCAGCAGTTTTTCAACAATTTCTGCTCTTTCTGACTTCCTGAATGGGGCAGTTTCTCTTACATGACTGTCTAGCCCTTCCTAACAGGTTTGTAAGCCTGTAATTGACTATATTAAATTCTTCATGGCTTGAAATATCTAGGGTGGTTTTTGTTTTCCTGACTAAATCCCAATTGATATATATCCTGCTTTTTAGGACCCACTTATCAAAATCAAGAATCTTATATTTCTTAATTTTTGTGTTTAATATCTGTCTCCCCAAATATATTATTCTATGAGCACAGTGATCATATTTGTTATGCTCATTATCAGCATCTCAAGTCCTGTGTTTTGGTGCAAATAGTGGTTGAATGAATGTAACACCTTAGTAAAATATTTCCATTCACTACATCAAACATAACAACTCCAACTCTCAAAGTTTCTCTACAGTCTACCACAATTTCAACTCATTAAAATAAAAAACAGGCCAGGTGTGGTGGCTCACACCTGTAATCCCAACACTTTGGGAGGCCAAGGCGGGCGGGTCACGAGGTTAGGAGATTGAGACCATCCTGGCCAACATGGTGAAATCCCTGTCTCTACTAAAAATACAAAAATTAGCTGGATGTGGTGGCACATGCCTGCAATCCCAGCTACTTGGGAGGCTGAGGCAGGAGAATCACTTGAACCAGGGAGTCGGAGGTTGCAGTGAGCCGAAATCATGCCACTGCACTCCAGCTCGGTGACAGAGAAAGACTCTGTCTCAAATAAATTAATTAATTAAATAATTAAATAATTTTAAAATACTTAAAAAAAAAAACCAGCAGCTCTTGGACTTTGGTTCCTTACTTCATTTGCTTATTCAGACACCTCAAAGCCTTGGGATTACTCTTCATTTCTACCCAGCACTCTGGAACTCTTCCTCTTTCACTACAACACAATCAAGAAATCTCAGACTGGCTTTTTACTTTTAGACGTATAAGATTACATACTTTGTGATCAACAAGAAATTAGGTTATCCTGTGATTAAACCACTAATGCAATCTGACTTTCTAATCTAAATATCTGATTTTGATTTATTTTTAGGAAAGCCAAGAATTTGTCTTTTTTTGTTTGTTTGTTTGTTTGTTTTGAGACATTGTTTTGCTCTTGTTCAGGCTAGTATGCAATGGCACAATCTCGGCTCACTGTAACTTCTGCCTCCCAGTTCAAGCAGTTCTCCTGTGTCAGCCTCCAGAGTAGCTGATTACAATAGTAGATTACAGGCACCCGCCACCACATCCGGCTAATTTATTTATTTTTAGTAGAGACGGGGTTTTACCATGTTGGTCAGGCTGGTCTCAAACTCCTGACCTCAGGTGATCCACCTGCCTCAGCCTCCCAAAGTGCTGGGATTACAGGCGTAAACCACCACACCCGGCCAATTTGTCATCTTTTAATTTATTTATGTCAATGTCTTTAGAGATGTGAGGGTCTCACTCCATTGCCCACCCTGGAGGCAGTGGTGCAATCAGAGCACAATGCAGCCTTGAGCTCCTAGCCTCAAGCAATGCTCCTGCCTCAGCCTCCTGAGCATGATTTTGATCTTAATTTTAAATTCCCTAGTGATTACCCTGTAATAAAACTCATAATCAAAAGTAGTCTTAGAGCCCTTAAAAATGTGCTTCTTAATTCATCTAAACAAGTGTTCAACAAGGGAAAATGAAACCTTCCAGTACAACTGAAAGCAAGCATAAAATTGCTCTCCATTATTGTTCAGTTTTACAGAAAACTCCTATTTATTCAGATAACTAAAATACTTTCAAAGAAAATTTACCCATCACAGAAAATAGACATTTATTCACCGAATCCAAAGCAATTCAATAAATATTCATTAGGTGCCGACCATGTAGCAGGCACTGTTTGAGGCATTAGGAATACTTCAATAAGCAAAACAATGATCCCTGCCCTCATAGAGCCTATATACTAACATAGATAAATTACGTAGTGTTAGAAGAGAAGAGCTACAGAAAGAAGAAAATGTAAGGCAGGGTGAAAAGTGCTGGGGATAGTAGGGAGAGTGAGGTAGGCAAGGGTTGTAATAAGATCAGAGAGGCTGGAGAATGATCATGTAAGACAGAAGGGATGCTATAAGGACTTTGGCTTCTACTCTGCCATGAAATGAGCCATTACAGAGTTTAGAACAGAGAAGTGACAGAACATAAATTACTTATTTTAAGGCTCATTCTTGGCCACTGTGTGTGAAAGCAGACTATAGAGACAAAGGCAAAAGCAGGTAAACTAATGTACGAACCACTACCAAAAATTCGTGAAAAAGAAGTAACAGAAGGGAGAGTAAAAAGTGGATGAATTCTCACCTTATACAGGCATTAACAGAAGAGGAAACAGAAACTACCAAAAAGCACGAAAAGGGGGAACAATCAGGAAAAAACATTTCAAAACCACAGTAAAATACCACTTCACACCTGAATTTTTTTTTTTTAATTTTAAAGTCTGACAATACCAAATGCTGGCAAAGATATTAAAAAAAAAAAAAAACTTCATACTGCTGATAGGAGTGTAAACTGTACATCCTCTTTAAAGAACAAAATGGCATTTCCTAGTAAAGTTAAACATGGACATGCCTTATTACCTAACAGTTTTACTCTAGGTATACATACTAGAGAAACCATAACTCATGTGCACCAGTGAATATATACAAGAATGTTATAGCAGTATAATTTCCTAGAGCAAAAAAGAAATTTGGAAACAATACCTATGTCCATTAACAGTAGAATGGATAAATAAAATGCAGTACAGTCCTGCAATGGAATACTATATAACAGTAGAAATGAACAAATTACAACTATGTGCATTAACATTGTGAATATCAAAAATATAACTCATAAACACAATGCTGAATGAACAACGTAAGTTGAAAAGAACAAATATACAAATTAAGAACTCTTGTGCCTTTTGATAGAAATATAAAATAACACAACTATTTTGGATAGTAGTATGAAGATTGCTTAAAAAAAAATTGAAAATAAAACTACCATATGATCCCACAATCCTACTGCTGGGTTAATATTCCAAAAAATATTTGAGCAGAACAGAATATTTGAAAAGAATATGTGAAAAGAACAGAATCTATGAAAAGAACAAATATATAAATTAAGAACTCTTGTGCCTTTTGGTGGGAATATAAAAAATGGTGCAATCATAGAAAACAGTATGAAGATTCCTTTAAAAATTAAAAATAAAACTACCAAAAAGTGGTTGTCAAAGGCAAAGGGCAGAAAAGAAGCGAGTTATTATAAAGATTAACTGAGATAATGAATAAAGAGCATTCAATATTATGCCTAGGACACAGTAAATATTTCTGTATAAGCAGTAGTACTTTTTAAAACCCTCCCAGGTTATTCTCATCTCCCTGTTGTCTAACTCCATTTGAAAGATTTTGATATTACCTGAAAGAAAGGTTAGAAAAATCCTGTTCAGAGATATAACTCTTAAAACCTTTATAATTTGTCCTTGTGTTTCTGTAGAACATATCATTTTAAACCAAAATGAAACTTTAAGAAGTCAACCAAGACCTTTAAAAGTCAACAAGGGAGAAAGTTACTAAACATGTAACTCTTCAAAATTACAAATACCATTGAAGACAACCACCCTATTTATGAGCAGATACATTCTGGAGCTCTTAATAAATGGGTAATACAATAATATTATACACTCAACCTCAAGCAGGAACGAAGTTAGCCATAATTAAAAAAACTAAACTCGGCTGGGCACGGTGGCTCATGCCTATAATCCCAGCACTTTGGGAGGCCGAAGCAGGCGGATCACCTGAAGTCAGGAGTTTGAGACCATCCTGGCCAATGTGGCAAAACACCGACTCTACTAAAAATACAAAAAAATAACGCTGGTCATGGTGGCTCACGCCTGTAATCCCAGCACTTTGGGAGGCCGAGGTAGGCAGATCATAAGTTCAGGAGATCGAGACCAATCTGGCCAACATGGTGAAACCCCATCTCTACTAAAATACAAAAAAAAAATTAGCTGGGCATGGTGGCGTGTGCCCATAGTCCCAGCTACTCGGGAGGCTGAGGCAGGGCAATCGCTTGAACCAGGGAGTAGAGGTTGCAGTGAGCCAAGATTGCACCACTGCACTCCAGCCTGGCGACAGAGTGAGACTCTAAAAAAAAAAAGAAAGAAAGAAAAAAACATAGCCAGGTGTGGTAGCGTGTGCCTGTAATCCCAGCTACTCAGGAGGCTGAGGCAGAAGAATCGCTTGAACCCAGGAGGCAGATGTTGCAATGAGCCAAGGTCGTGCCATTGCACGCTAGCCTGGGCAACAGAGCAAGACTCTGTCTCAAAATAAATTAAAAAATAAAATTTAAATTTAAATTTAAAAAAAATTGAACTGTTCTTGCCTCCAAGATCAATTAGAAAACCCAGAAGGGTCTCACAGATATAATTACCACTTGGATTTTATTTACTTTCTTCAGCCATCCTCTTTATATATCTTAAGTCCCTTAAAATCGGCCCCAAAACTGGCCTCAATTCTTCCCGCAAGTGTAGAGTATCCAAAAAAGATCCCAGATGGACAAACTGTAATAAAAAGAAATACTGAGTCAGACTAAGGCAGTAAGCTGGCCAGACAGAGCAAGGTGTGTTAGACTCCAGGTTTGCAGAGAGTAATTTGAATGTTCCAGAAACTCACAAAACCATAAGTCACAAATCTACAAAGCACAAGGGTTTCTTGTACATATTACCATTGAAATGCTCCGCCACTTTGCCTTCCAGAATGTAGTTTAGGTTTATATTGCATTTCCAACCCAAAAGTGTATTGTTAACACCTCAAGGAGCATATGGAAACCATTTCCCTGATATGTTCCTATATTAAAAATGTTTACTATCAGAGAAACAGATCTCTGAATCCAAACCTCAACAACTTATTAAAGCAGAAACTCTCAAACTTGATTTACTTACAAACAATAGTTTTTATTATTGAATTGTTTCCTTACATTTTCTCCATATTATCTGAAGCCATTTCCTATTTCTAAAAGAATATTTATTCTTGCAATTGTATTACTGTTTCAAGTTTTCAACTATAACGTATTTGAAGTTCTAACAAACACCTACCCAATTCATCTTGTTGTTCAAAATAATTAAATTATATTAATAAGCCTCCCCAAAATGAAATCTAGTCATACAATGAATAGTCTTAGCTATTCATTAATTAATTGTCCTATATCTAAAAGTTTCTCAAAAATATTTTTGGTTTTTTTTTTGAGACAGAGTCTCCCTCTGTTGTCAGGCTGGAGTACAAGTGGCGTGATCTCAGCTCACCGCAACCTCCGCCTCCTGGGTTCAAGCAATTCTCATGCCTCGGCCTCCCAAGTAGCTGGGATTACAGGCATGCGCCACCACAGCCAGCTAATTTTTGTATTTTTAATAGAGATGGGGTTTCACCAATGTTGGCCAGGATGGTCTAAATCTCCTGACCTCATGATCCACCCACCTTGGCCTCCCAAAATGTTGGGATTACAGGCGTGAGCCACCACACTAGGCCACGAAAAGATTTTGAAAACAAGATGAGTACCCAAAAAAGGAGGAAGGGAGAGCAGTTTGGTTTTTTGTTTTGTTTTGTTTTGTTTTTTTTGGAGACAGAGTCTTGCTCTGTCACTCAGACTGGAGTGCAGTGGCGTGATCTTAGCTCATTGTAACCTCCACCTCCCGGCTTCAAGCAATTCTCTGCCTATGCCTCCCAAGTAGCTGGGATTATGAGCACCCGCCATCACACCTAACTTTTGTATTTTTAGTAGAGACAGGGTTTCACCACCTTGGCCAAGCTGGTCTCGAACTCCTGACCTCGTAATCCACCCACCTAGGCCTCCCAAATTCTGAGATTACAGGTGTGAGTCACCATGCCTGGCAGAGTTTGTCATTTAACAGATGCAATCCTTTTACATTATCTGAACCATCTTCTTAAAAATCACTTAAAAGAGAAATTAGTTAAAATTTTCATTTTAAAAGAATTAATCATTTTTAAGTTATACATTTACTTTTATAAGTCAAGATTTTATATATTTCTAAGATTATAGGTTTTAATATTATAGAGGCAGATTTTAAGGATTCTACACTTTAAGAATATATCCAACCTCTGCTAGAATCACAACCATATTACAAATAAAAGCTCAAAATTTTTAACACAACACAGTATGTCTTATATTGCCTAGAGGCATAAGATTTTTATATTCAGTCTAACCAATAAATAGAACCATCATCAATAATCTAGTCTGGTTAGGCCTCTGTTTTCCAATGATTATTTTAATCTTATGAAAGCTCTATTGTTTTTTAATTTTCAAACATTTTGTGTGTATGTTATATAGCTTTCTTGCCACTAGCTTCTCTAGCACTACACATAGCATTAGACTGTTTAGTTATATTCCAAACTTTCTTGTTTGTTTTTAATTTTTTAAATTATACTTTAAGTTCTGGGATACATGTGCAGAACGTACAGGTTTGTTACATAGGTATACACATGCCATGGTGGTTTGCTGCACCCATCAACCTGTCATCTACATTAGGTATTTCTCCTAATGCTATCCCTCCCCTAGTCCCCAACCCACTGACAGGCCCCAGTGTGTGATGTTTCCCTCCCTGTGTCCACGTGTTCTCATTGCTCAACTCCCACTTATGAGTGAGACATTTGTTTGTTTTTGAGATAGAGTCTCACTCTGTTGCCCAAGCTGGAGTGCAGTGGCACGATCTTGGCTCACTGCAACCTCCGCCTCACCTCCCAGGTTCAAGTGATTCTCATGTCTCAGCCTCCCAAGTAGCAGGGATTACAGTTATGTGCCACCAAGCCCAGCTAATTTTTGTATTTTTAGTGGAGACGGAGTTTCACCATGTTGGCCAGGCTGGTCTCAAACTCCTGACTTCAGGTGATCCACCCGCCTCAGCCTCCCAAAGTGCTGGGATTACAGGCAAGAGCAACCGTCCCTGGCCTATATTCCAAACTCTGGCCACAACCTTCTGAACTATGAGCTCTCAGTTCCTCATTATACACACTGCCCCTTTGATCTCATCTAGATCTCCAATCCTTTATACTTCCTTTCTCTCCTAATTACAGCTTACTCCTACTTACACTTCCTTTTATAATCAGGCCAGACTCCAAAGACCTACCATTTCAGCTACTATCATTTGCTAATTTATTTATTTGCCTATTTCTTTACGTATATACATTCCTTGCCTTGTTCCAGAAAAGATTTCACTGAATCTTGAAAATTCCATTCTTCACCTGGGCATCAAAATCCAGAATGTGAGAATTATCTTAGACCACTTCTTAACCCTCACAGCCACAGAATCACCAAATTCTCTCAATTTACCATCTAAATCTGTCTCAAATCTTCCCTACTTTCTTCAATTCAACTCTAATGCCTTAATGTCTTCTTCACACTTAAGGTAAAACAAGGGGCCAAAAGTATGGGTTCCAAACCCAAATAGCCCATTAACTTCTAGCTGTTTGTGGTAAGCTTTAAGACAATTGGCTTCGGCCGGGCGCAGTGGCTCAAGCCTGTAATCCCAGAACTTTGGGAGGCCGAGACGGGTGGATCACGAGGTCAGGAGATCGAGACCATCCTGGCGAACACACTGAAACCCCGTCTCTACTAAAAAATACAAAAAACTAGCCGGGCGAGGTGGCGGGTGCCTGTAGTCCCAGCTACTCGGGGGGCTGAGGCAGGAGAATGGCGTGAACCCGGGAGGCGGAGCTTGCAGTGAGCTGAGATCCGGCCACTGCACTCCAGCCTGGGCGACAGAGCGAGACTCCGTCTCAAAAAAAAAAAAAAAAAAAAAGACAATTGGCTTCACTATCTGATAGACAAGAGGTTTCCTTAGCAAACAGTCACTGTTAATGCAGACATAAAATCATAAACAAGGGAAAAGGAAGAATGTACTGAAGACAAATGGCATCAATCTTCCAGAAAAAGAGGGCTACACCAGTATTGTGTATTTTAAGCACATAAGTTTACAATCCTTTTTATTTTTGAGCTTCAACATTATTGCAGAAAAAACATGTACACATAAACTTTTCACTTTACATATATAAGTACTTTAACAGATATATCATACCATTAACAACTATTATGTAACACTCTAAAAAGAGAACAATTAAGTCAGGCTTAACCGCTTTAAAAAGTGATCATTAAAAGACAGTACTGTGTATAGCTAGCAAAATCAACTATTTTCCATGCTAGGCAATGACTCAAGAATTACAAACTGTCACCAATACCTGCATTAAACATAAACCCAGGCAGTAAACAATTGTCATTGAAAGATAAATCCATGTGATTATATCTCTGAAGCTTAAGCAAAACTAGTTTACATGAAGCAAAACAGTTTATTAAATAACCATATCGAAAGCAGCCCTTTATGTTGACAATAAGTAATTTAATCATTTTTCCATCACTGTGGATCTAAAAGGTATGTTAAAATGTTATACTCTGCCAGGTGGATTAATATGGATTTATTAAACTATGCTTAGACTAACACTGCTTCCTGGTCATTGTAGTTCCAAATTAAAGATGATAGGTTTAGAGAAACAATTCTGCTCAATTATTACTCAAAAATTCTGAGTTTTCACTGCTTGATGACTTACACTAGAGTAGGAAGGCAGAGATACACACAACACATTCATAAACTGGGATTTAACCAAGTGAAAACTGAAGTGAAAGAGCATTAAGGTCTCTAACCTTACTAAATTACAACGGAGTCCAGTACATAAAATGCTTTAGTCAGGGAAAATTAGACAAGTCACTTAATCACTCTGTACCCAATTGTATTCATCTATAAAATAAGAATATGGACTAGATATTCTTCTCTGAGATCTCTTCCAACATAAAGAGCATATGATTCAAAGGAATTATTATATGTACATATGCTGTAAAATAATAAGCCATTCCACTTTAATTATTCATTTAAAATTATATAGGTTGCAGCTGTTGCATTTATTAAACAGTCCTAACCAGTAATGCAGCAGTGGCCATTTCATCTATAAATTAATTAAAGATAAGTGATAAAGATAAGTGTGATCATTTTGAACCTCAGTAAGAAATTTCTATTAGCACCAATGAAAACTGTGTAAATTAACTCCCTAGACATGACTTTTTTCTTAACTTCCCTAATTTAGTTTAACCAGGGAAAAGGCCAGATATGAATCTGCAGTGTTTCAATGCTGAAACAGCTTTAAAAGAAAAATCTATTCTTTTATCCATTAAAATTAAGAAGTTGTACTAGATGATTTATAATGTTCCTTTTGGCTTTAAAGTCCATACATGATAATAAGCTGTCTCTATACAACAACCGATATAACAAACTGCAAACTGAGCTACAAGAAATATGTTTTCTTTATTTTGTTACCACTGAGCTCAGTAAAAATGTCTGGCCAAGTAGTAGTCACAATTTAGTTTTTGGTTTAGCATACAGAAAAATCATAGAACAATTACTGACAAAATACCATAATGAAAGGGAAGGAAAAAAAAGAATATCATAATCATTTTACTACACAATATCTTTTTTTTTTTTTTTTTTTGAGACAGAGTCTCGCTCTGTTGCCCAGAATGGAGTGCAGTGGTGTGATCTCCGCTCACAGCAGCCTCTGCCTCCCAAGTTCAAGTGATTCTCTTGCTTTAGCCTCCCGGGTAGCTGGGATTACAGGCATCCACCACCACGCCTGGCTAATTTTTGTATTTTTAGTAGAGACGAGGTTTCGCCCTGTTGGCCAGGTTGGTCTCGAACTCCTAACCTGAGGTGATCTGCTCATCTCCACCTCCCAAAGTGCTGGGATTACAAGTATGAGCCTGTGCCTGGCTACAGTGTCTTTATATACTTCCCATCATTCACTCTCCTGATAATCTATTTGAAACCACATACAATCCATCGTAAGATATTACAAAAAAGAATTCACTACAAATTTTTTCATGAAGCTGAGTCTTGCCCAGAAAGCAATAAATACTTCAAATAATTCTATAGGGTTTTTTCCTCCTGAGAATTTGGGAGGGGATTTCTAAACAAAGAGAGATGATTATGGTGTCTCAAACTTCAAGTCACTGACTCAAATCAAGGCAGCAATTTGCTGTATTAAGGAGCAGATGATTGATGTAATAGGAAAAGAAGGAAGAAACTTGAAGAAAAATAGAATCAGTAAAACATGGGAAAAAGAAAAAAATGAATATCTGATTTTTTTAATGTTGCAATGTATAAAGTACTAGAATTAGAACTTATCAGTTCACAGATCTAGATAGTTTGACCCCACTAATAGCCAGGACATTAATTTATATATGCTAAAAACTGTCAAACCACACAATAGGTTAAATAACTAAATAACACATTTAAACAAAACCATTATTTATAAAACAAGATATAAGAAAGGGAAAGCAGCTCATAACACATTTAATTAGTGTTACACTTGATAAGGAAAGAAACCTAATTACTAGGGCAAAAGATAAGATCATTCTGTAACTATGAATATGTTTGGCACATAGTCTTACCCAAATATTTGTTGAATAAGACCAGCAGTGAAGACTGTAAAAGGAAAACATAACCTTAAAAAGAAACATGCAGTAAAGGAAACATAACCTAACCAAAGAGAGCTGCATTGCAACTTTTTGAAAATACCTAAATTTAATAAGCATCAACATACATTTTTCAGTGCTGTCATAGTTTAAGCTACTACCTGAGTGCTAAGGATTGAAAAATAAACTATTTGAAAACCTGAAAATTAGATAATCCCAAACTTTAAAAGTCACTTTCTTCTCCTCAATTATCAAGGGTTCTCAGGTAAATTATAGTTTTCACTTAGAGAACACTGTTCAAAGAGTTCTTACTTTAAGGTTACCCTGAAATGTTTGTCTTAGTTAAAACTCAGATGTATTGTGGTATTGTGATTTAAGGGCCAAGTGAATATCAAATGATTGGTGACCCCAGATGACTATATAAACTTGACTATTCCTAGAATCTGGTATGTGGATAAGCTTCTGCAACAGGGAATCCTTCCAAACCTAACGTAACTCAGTCTATGGGCAAAAAAAGTACCAAAAGCCAGTACACTTTGCTTCACATTCTAAATTAAATACATAGATCATGACACACAATCCATGACCAAAAACAAAGAAAAAAGTAAACACATTACATATTAATACATTTTCCAAAGGAGTTATTCATAAGCGTCTAGCAAGAAAAAAAGTACAATGGCCAAAAGAGTTGAGAAAAATGCATTTTCTTGCACCCAAAATGTGCAAAATCTTTGGTTTTCTTTGTGATATTTGGAGACTTTGCTAAAGCTGCTGTTGAATGAGAATAACTACGCTACCATCATGAAAATCAATAATGCACCTGGTAAGAACACAAAAGACTGACTCACCTGTGTGGAATCCATTATCCTTTGAAAAAGCCCAAGTCTGGTACCAGAGGGCACAATGTACTTTCTACCAGACAAGAGGAGAACGATTTTTCCTCGTCCTGCTTTCCAGCTGCCCAAAGAATAGATCTCATAGTAATTGTAATATGACTCTTTTACAGAAATAAGAGGTGGATAAAGTGCTTACAAACAATAGCTATTTCATACAATTGTATTTCTAAATGTTCTTTCAGACTTTTATTGCTCAGAAAGTTAAATAATGTTAAATGAAAACTTTAATCTGTGTGTTTACTTAAAGCACAGATATTAAGAAAAAAAGGTTTTATGTCTGTATTCTTACAAACATATTGGAGACTTGCTGCTAAATACAAATATGAAAGGCAGCGAGGTGTTAATTGTAACCCCAGCGAGTTAAAAGTAATAGAGCCTTTATGAAATCCTGCATGTTAAACAAGTATCAGAGGGGAAAGGCACTTTTATATACTGTTGCAGGGAATTAACCAGTGCACTTTAAAAAAAAAACTTAGAAAGAGCTATCAAAATTATATATTTCTAAATTTCCATCAATAGAAGCAATATCCATATAACGAAATATTACCTGCTAAAAAGGAGGTAAAGCGTATGCTGATGCTCAAAATCTACCACTAACTGAAAAAAAAAGGTAAAGGTGTAGTATGATTCTATTTGTGCAAATTTCAAATAATATGACCACATCATTCCAATAATGCATAAATTTATATTGTCCACTTGGAATAGATATATTATTTAATTGCACCAAAACTGTTTGCAACTTTAATCTTTCACATTTCAGTTTCTCTCACTTCATCTTCTCCCTACACAAGCCAGCTTGAATTTTCTACTACTTAAATAAATTCTAATCAGAAGATCTATTTCCATATTATACTATGCTCTCTGGGCAGAACAGAACTCTAAATAAGTAAAAATTATTCTTATAATTTTAAAAAATTCCTTTTAAATAACAGAATGATTATAAATATTTGACCTAAGGCTAGATATGATTTTATTAACTAATCGTCATTTAGAGAAATATTATGCATAAAGCAGTTTTACTTATAAGTCTAATTTATTTAACTTAGGCCTAACTAACACATACAAAGCAAAGATTAAGTACAGTATACCTGCAATAAATAGTACGGCATGTAGAAAATTACTTTTTAAACAAGAACAACAGGAAAAGTCTCCTTTTGAAAAGGTTATTGGTATACCTTCTATTCAAAGCATCAACAATTTCCAAGATTCATCAAACTGGCCAACTAAAGAATGCATAGCATGTTAACGATGGCAACTCATCAACTCCATGTTGATGAGAATATGGAGCCAAAGTTACCAGATCTAGCAGTTTTTTAACAAAAGCGAGAGATCCAAACTTTTACATGATGTCTCCTCATTTTTACATGTTGGCAACTAATTCAGTTTTTGTTTTAATTTAAATGCTATGCAAGCCAACACTCCAGAGCCAAACAAAATTAATTTCGCCCTCAGGTTTCAAGTTTCAATCTCTAGGAAAGGTGCTGGAAGCTGAGGACACAGAGAAGAAAGAAAAGTAAAATAGGCAGAGGTCAGCCCAGAAAAACCTTTACATGATAAGCTAAGGAATCTGGATTTTTAGCATACATTATTACAGTAGCACTTTTCAGGCTTATATTTCTTTAATAACAGACTCTTTCTTCATACTAAATGTTACCCAGAAACTTAATATGTAAACAGATAAATGGAGACTGCTCTAGTTTAAGGGATGACAATGAGCAGCTGCCTCAAACAATCTCTCCAGAGTTTCAGTTTGAAATCTCTCAGGCAACACAGTTTGAAAATCACTGAACTACACGGGGTCTGTGTGTCAGGGATTACATAAAGCCAGAGGAAAACATGGTGCGTCTTCCTAAAACATCCATTTTATGCAAAGGTTAGGGGTATGAGATAGAAAATTAGGAAGGCATATACTTTTTGTTTTAATACTAACACAGAAAATATTAAAAAATTAAAATCTTACATGCATTTTTAAGGTCAACCAAAACTTCAAAGGGGCTTTCAAAGTGACACTTCTAGTTGCACCTCCATACAAACTAGGGGTACAAATTTGTTTTCCTCCACTGTTAATGTTACTTTTTAAAATGTGAGAAGCACTGGTGGAAGACACAAGAAACCACCAAAGAAGTTTAAGCAGGAAGTATCATGGTTAAAAGGGGAAGACTATTTTTTGTTTTGTTTTCTGAATTTGGGTTTTTTTTTGAGGGTTGGGAGGAGTGGGGCAGTAGTAAGCAGTATCCATGGTAATTAAGTTTGAAGCAGTCCTCAGCCAGCCAGGAGACAGTTGAAATAGTCTAAGTGGACTAGGCAACGTGGCTCACATCTGTAATCCCAGCACTCTGGGAAGCTGAGGTGGGAGGATCACTTGAGCCCAGGAGTTCAAGACCAATCTGGACAACACAGTAAGACTCTGTCTCTACAAAAAGATAAATTAGCCAGGTGTAGTGGCACACTCGTGTAGTCTCTGCTACTCAGGAGGTTGACATGAGAGGATTGCTTGAGCCCTGGAAGCCACGGCTGCAATAAGCCATGATCTTGCCACTGCACTCTTACCTGGGCAACAGAGCAAAACCCTGCCTCAAAAAGAAAAAAAAAAAAAAAGTCCAAGTAGAGATGAGGAGGACACAGACTACAAGGGGAATAGGATAAAATCTGCATTTTGGAAGTTATTAAGGAGACAGTTATGGGCACAACTTCATAGTGCTTAGAAATAAACCTAGTACATATAGTACGACCGCAGATTTCTTATTTGAATATCTGGTATATTTGTTGGCCCCACAGCCCTCTACCATCTAAATTATGCTCCTTAGATGGTTCCAACAACACTCATCATAACAATTATTGTAGTGTATTGTAATATTTTGTTTGTCTAACTTCCATACTTAGCTATGAGACCTCAGGGCAAAAATTACCTCTTATTCAACTTTGCATCATCAACTCCTTGTACATAGGAAGTCGTAAAATAAAAATTACAAAATAAATAAAGCATTGGAATCAATACACTGCCAAGAGCAGGAAAAAAAACTAAACGCAAGGAAATGAATGAACAGCTTCTCCTATTTCCTGTTCTACATATGTTCTAGTTGAGGACAGAAAGGGAATCTCTGTGACTCATCAGCATTTCTTAGACAAATGTCACAGGGGTAAAAATTTGGAAAGTATTAACTGAAACTAAATTGTAGTTTGTCTCCTATATTCTTCTGATGTAAACTAGGAGTAACATGAATGATATTCTAGGAAATCTTGCCCTAAAGCCCTAAGCTCATAGCTGCTGTTTGGTTCAAATGCTTAGGAACAGTCTATTAAAAATACGTTTGAAACAAAATGTAGTATAACTTTATCAAACAAGACATTTCAATGTCTCAATTGATGACCAGAAAATGTCAAACATTCTAGTCTGTGTGTGTATGTGTGTGTGTGGACAATAAAGAAAAAAATGCACTAAAATACTCCAAAATCTGGAACTGCATTTAGATAAAATTTTCATAGTGGCTTGAATACAGTCTATATATTGATATAACTTGGAATTATCACCAAAAACTGAGGAAAGAGGTAAATGAGAGTAAGAAACTGTCAGATCAGTATGTATTTCCATCTCAAACACCAATCCCTCTAGATATAACAAAATAAATTACTCTCTATACCATTAGTTTTAAACAGGAAATTTTCAGCTTCTTAGAACTCTATGTTATGTTTCTGAACAACTTCTGCAATACCAGAAAGTTGCATATGATTTCTTAAGACTAACAAGTCAAATAGCCTGTTCTCGCTCAGTGAAATTTGAGAGCCAGTCACTTGGGAACTCACAGCTGATGACATCTTAAAATCAAGTTCTAGTCCAGGTCAAATACACTAATGGTTTAACCAAGCCAAAAACTAAATTCAAGAGAAACTGTAGGCTACTACTTAAACTGGAAGTGAATATCCTGTTGTCATTTACCTCCAAATACAAGAGAGCACAATTGATTTTGCCCAAAAATATGCAAGGGCATTTATACATTTTAAAAAGAAACTATATGACATCAAAATAGACATGGCTCTATTTTGTAAAACACATTTCTGTATTAATAATTAAATCCTCAAAAGACTACAGCTTTAGGCCACAAGTATACAGCCAGAAAGAGCACATGAATGACACCTTTGTGAGTCAAATCATATCTTCCCAGTAACACTAAAACTTTATACTTGCTTTATTTTCGTTTTATTTTATTTATTTATTTATTTTTTTTTTTTTTTTTTGAGACGGAGTCTGGCTCTGCCCCCCAGGCTGGAGTGCAGTGGCCGGATCTCAGCTCACTGCAAGCTCCGCCTCCTGGGTTTACGCCATTCTCCTGCCTCAGCCTCCCGAGTAGCTGGGACTACAGGTGCCCGCCACCTCGCCCGGCTAGTTTTTTGTATTTTTTAGTAGAGACGGGGTTTCACCATGTTAGCCAGGATGGTCTCGATCTCCCGACCTCATGATCCGCCGTCTCGGCCTCCCAAAGTGCTGGGATTACAGGCTTGAGCCACCACACCCGGCCCTATTTTCATTTTAATTGATTTGCAGTTGGCAGAAGTTCCTACCACTTACATCAAGATTTTTCCATCCTCCAGCTTAACTGTTAAATTGTAAGCAATCCATAAGACACTGTGAAGTATAAAAATATACTATTTTTAAAAATTCTTCCATGATTACTCTTGAATATTCAGCCTCTTTAGTAATGGGAAAAGCACTTGTTAGCTCATTTTCTATAAAAGTTGAGAATTTCACATACAATAACGCATGTTCCAAGAGTAACAAAACATTATCTGAACTTTTCCAGACACATGTAGCATACTCCAAAATGCAGAAGTTCTATTTTAAACTTTTTTCAATATAACTCTGTCTTGAATGCATTTGTGTTCAACAAATGTGTGTGGTTGCTGTGTACTATCACTGAAACTTTCCTTAATGGCATAGACACATCGTTATGAACAGAGGTTCCCACATTGCGCTATACGTAAGTTAACAAAACTCAACCTTTGTTATCCCACAGTCCATTAAATAGGCTATCAAATAATTTAAGCATAATGAAATAAATAAAAAGTCTACTTTTCCCCAAAAAAAGACAAGTATTTACATTTTAGAAGCATTACACAATGGCATCACATCATGTGCATATTTACTTACACAAATTCACTTATATATGTTCAGCAAAAAGAGAAAGACATTTTTAGAAAGCAGTCCCATTTCCCCAGCCTGTCCTCAGTGACAATCTCTATACCCCAGAGTAATCATAAAATGAGAGATGTCACTCTGCTGTTCCCTGTGTTGTATTCAGTTTCAATGCCTCTCCTAGGACAAGCGTCTTACTGGACTATATATGACAGTGTTTAAAGGAAGTCTTTTCAATATAATGCCAAAACAAGAGCCAATTATTTCATCTGGTGTTCAGGTGGGGAATACTGATTTATTACTATGCTGGAGGGAAAACTGGCTGCGCTAGGTTTAATGAAAAATTATTTACCCATATGGACAACTTCTGATCTCTAATATTAAGGGTAATCTTCACCATATTTTCTGCTTTACATGACTTTAGAATACAAATTCCAGGCTGAGTGCAGTGACTAGCCTATAATGCCAACACTTTGGGAGGAAAAGGCAGGAGGATGGCTTGAGCCTAAGAGTTCAAGACCAGTATGGACAACAAAGCCTGACCCTGTCTCTACAAAAAATAAAAAATTAGGCCAGGCGCGGTGGCTCACGCCTGTAATACCTGCACTTTAGGAGGCTGAGACGGGTGGATCATGAGGTCAGGAGATCAAGAACATCCTGGCCAACATAGTGAAACCCCATCTCTACTAAAAATACAAAAATTAGCCAGGTGTGGTGGCACGCGCCCGTAGTCCCAGCTACTCTGGAGGCTGAGGCAGGAGAATCACTTGAACCCGGGAGGCAGAGGTTGCAGTGAGCTGAGATCTCCCCACTGCACTCCAGCCTAGGCGTCTAAAAAAAAAAAAAATTAGCTGCGCACGGTAGCACATGCCTATAGTACTAGCTACTTGGGAGGCTGAGGCAGGAGGGTTCCTGAGCCCAGAGGTCTGAAGTTACAGTGAGCCATGATTATGTCACTACGCTCCAACCCAGGTGACAGAGTGAAATTGTCTCTGAAAAAAAAAAAAAAAACATATATACAAATTCCACATAAGATTCAACTCCACTGCATTATTACTTACAGAAACAAATCTATTAATAAGGTAAAAGTATTTTTATAAAGAATTAGTTCCTCAAATTGCTATTTCATGCATTATAGAATGTAATCCAGACCTTAGAGAATCATAGGAAGCTTATAGGATTCTCACTAAAAACACTAAATTATCATCACATCTTACATGATATTAAAATGTTTAACTTTACAATACTACTAGATTCCCCCTTGATAACTTCTGAATAAAAGTAGTTTATGTGCCTCTGAACAAAAACCACTTCTCTCTCTAACGACAATGGCTTGTTGAACATGGGCCCTTAGAAATTTCTCCCGATTATTAAAAAAAAAAATCCCTAATATGTGTACAGCTTTTGGCAATGTGCCTTTTGTTTTAATAAAGATGAAGGGATTCTATTAGTTATCTGTTGCCGCATAACAAAACACCACCAAGCTTGACAGCTTAAAACAATAAACAATTTGTTATCTCACAAAGTTTCTCAGTGTCAGGAATCCAGGAGCAGCTTATTTGTCAAGATGTCAGCTGAAGACAGGACTGGGACTGAAGACTAAGATGGCTCACTCACTTGGCTGTTAGCAGAAGGCCTCAGTTCTTAACCACATGGAATTTCATAAGGCTGCTGACGACACATAAACTGTCTTTCATGACAGCAAGTTGCCCAAGAACATAGAGAGTAACCACATGGAAAGCCACAAAGTCTTCGTTAAAGACCTCGCCTTGGAAATGAGAAACTTCTACCATATTCGATTGGTTTATACAAGCAATCCTGATATAATCAGGGAGAAACTAAGCAAGGACATAAAAAGTAGGAGACAATAATCATTGGGAGCCCTCTTGGATTCAGGGTATTCCAGTGATAAATACACATATGTGGTTGGTGTGGTTTTACATATGGCCACAAATTCTTTATACTTCTTTCATCAAAAGGTGAAGCCCAATTCCCCTTACCCTGAATGTAAGCTGTATTTAGGACTCTGAACAAACAGAATGCAGCAGAAATGATGGTGTCTGAATGATGTTCACAGAAGACATTGTGGCTTCTGTTTGTCTCTCTCTTGAATCATCCACCAGAGGAGAGGAAAGCTACTGTGTCATGCGAACACTGAAGAAATCCTTAGGTGAGGCCCATGTGACAAAGAACTGACACCTCTAGCCAAAAAAAAACTGAGGACTACTGACAAAAACCACACGAGCGAGCTTAATACAGTCAGCCCTCCATATACATGGGGTTTTGCATGCTGTGAATACTGTATTTTCAATCCTCATCTGTTTTTTGAAATCCACATATAAGTGGACACACACACTTCAAACTCATGTTAAGGGTCAACTGTCTATCCTCCAACTCCAGTTAAGCCTTCAAATGAATAGAGCCCCAGCTGAATCTTGATTGCAATTTCATGAGACACCCTGAGCCAGAACTACCCAGCTCAGCCATGCTCAAATTCCTGACACACAAGAACCATGAGAAAATAAATGTTTGTTATTTTAAGCCATTTAGTTTTGTGATAATTAGTTAGACAGCAATAAATAACTAGTGCAGGCTGGGTGCGGTGGCTCACGCCTGTAATCCCAACACTCTGGGAGGCCGAGGTGGGTGGGTCACCTGCAGTCAGGAGTTCAAGATTAGCCTGGCCAACATGGCAAAACCCCATCTCTTCTAAAAATACAAAAATTAGTCAGGCATGGTGGCGCACACCTGTAATCCCAGCTACTCAGGAGGCTGAGGCAGGAGAATTGCTCTAACTCAGGAGGCAGAGGTTGCAGTGAGCCAAGATCACGCCACTGCACTCCAGCCTCGGCAACAGAGAGTCCATCTCAAAAAATAATAATAATAACTAGTGCAATGGTAGAGTAACATGATTTCTTACAAAATTAGTTACTGTGTCAAAAATTAAAACAGCATTCTCCAAAGTGTTGTTTGTTTGCTTTGAGACAGAGCCTCACTTTCTCACCCAGGCTAGAGTATAGTGGCACATGCATAGCTCACTGTAGCCTTGACCTCCTGGGCTCAAGCAATCCTCCTACCCCAGCCTCCAGAGCAGCTGGTACTACAGAGCACACACACACAAATAAGAAGGTAAAAATTAAAAGAACTCCTCTGTGAAAGTACTATGTACAATTTTTTTCTTTTGTCAAAAACATTTTTAAATATTATCTTGTGGCATCTTTTCAATGAAACATAATATGCATCCTTAAAATAAATCTATTTTAAAATAAACTTTTTTAAAAATGCAAATATTAAAAATTATATTTCTAATCCCAAAGAATATAGATATACATCCTTAAATGGTCCTCACATGTGCTCTAATAGATCTCAAAAATATAGCATCTGGCATGTCATACTTCATAAATCCTATCACTTTTGAAAGCTTTTTTGTCCCATATCTTCTATTCCAAATCCATTCTAGATCAATAGCAAGAAATAAGATCAAATAAAACAACATATTTTGGTAACATTATCTGAAACAGTACCAAAATATGATGATTTCTTTAGAAACATGTTAGTTAACACCAAAAAGAAAACACACTAGAACTATTTATAAAGAAATTATATTTAATTTTGGTAAATTTCAAGATATTTATATTTTAATGAGATGAATTGTTTGTAAGTAAACCAGTTAGTGCTAGATGCAGTTTGCTTCAGTTACCTGAAATTAGAATAGCAAGTTCATTAAATATATATAAATCAGTGGTGCAGAGGCACTGCACCATATTGATGGAGGCTTCATTAATTTTCAATGATATAACCACTGTCATATTTGTGTTCTAAAAAAACTAAGTGAGGTATACAATCACTTGTCCTCATCTCAAAATTCTTTTTTACATATTCCAACTTAGTAAATGAAAAGAAAACCTAACACTCCAAACATTTCTGATAAAGTCTGGTAAATTTTACATTTTCTTATCTTTTTGTAGAGAATATATATATTTGTTTGTACATGTAAATAATGTATATTTCTGTAAAAATAAATATGAAAAATAAAAATACTATAAAACAAGTTGTCCTACAAATCATTTCACTGCATCAGCAATACAATTCATTTAGGCTTCCTAGTTGGCATCTGATTATACCTCAAAAACCAAATATTATGTCATTGTTTATATATCATCAATAAAAAATCAAGATGTGGCAAATACAGTATCAGGAAAAATATCATTATTGAATATTTAAAGATGCTTTTTATCATGTTAGCACCCTAGAAAATAAAATAGAAAGAGAAAATTGTTCTAAGCAGATCAAAATATTTAATATTGTAGTTTTTTCATCTTATGCATGAGTTTGAGTTACAACCCAGTTGCATTACAGCAAAAAAAAATTATTTAGCCAACAAGTAATCAAAATATAATTGAAAATTAATTTTGAAATTTAATTTCTGACTGGGATTTACACACAAAAAAAGAGACTGGAGCTGTCCAGGTGGGCTATGCAACCATATATCCTTTCTTAGACTTCAGTTTCCCCATCTGATTAAAAAAAAAGGTGGAGGGAGACCTAAAATATAGCTAGAAGGATGTTTGCTAAGCTCCTTCCAAATTTAAATTAAGTCTGTCAACTTCCTATCAATCCTTTTAATAATATAAATAGCATTTTGTAAGCTGTACTTTTGCACAAGCTTTCATACTAAGCCTGAGAGCCAAATCAGACATCACATTCCACTTTCCTAAAGGGGCTAATATTTAGATAATTTCTCTTCAGTGGCTGCTTTAGACAAAACCATTTCCGTATTTGGGACTATGTACATTTGCATATTTGGTATCACCCAAACATTTTTGTTCCCTTGATGCTAACTTTGCAAAACCTGTACCCAACCAACCAAAATGATTTGCTTCCCCAAAGGACCTTTTCCTAAATCAGCAGAACAGCTAAAATTAGGCTGCAAGATTTCAGGTTTATGTTTCTTTAGCAAACAGTAATTTTTTTAAAAAATAGCTTATTTAACAATAAAGCCCACTTTCACATCTTAACTACAAAGAATATTTTTATAACTATAAACTTTCCTTTTCTTCCTTGTTAAAAAAAAAAAAAAAAAGCCGGGCGCGGTGGCTCATGCCTGTAATCCCAGCACTTTGGGAGGCCGAGACGGGCAGATCACGAGGTCAGGGGATTGAGACGATCCTGGCTAACATGGTGAAACCCCATCTCTACTAAAAACATACAAAAAAGATTAGCTGGGCTTGGTGGTGGGCGCCTGTAGTCCCAGCTACTTGGGAGGCTGAGGCAGGAGAACGGCGTGAACCCGGGAGGCGGAGCTTGCAGTGAGCCGAGATCACACCACTGCACTCCAGCCTGGGCGACAGAACGAGACTCCGTCTCAAAAAAAAAAATAAAATAAAAACAGAAAGAAAAACTAATTTATTTTTAATGACTCAAAAGAAGAGCTAAGACACTATAAAAGAAAAGGGGGCAGAAGCCATGTCTGCCACATTCACTGTTGTTTCCCCAGAACTGTATTTTCAACCCTCTTAGACCACAAAATTTAACTAGAGTATAAAATACTGGTCCCCACCTCAAAAGACTATGGTAGGGCCCAGAAATCTGCATTTTAAAGCAGCACCCCAGATGATTCTTAGGATGAGGTAAGTTTTGGAATCACTGGCTGGAAAATTTATTGAGTGTATGAGAAAGACTGCAAATACATTTATTAGTAAACACCAACAACTAGTAAATTACTGTTGTCTTATTTTTTCTTTGAAAATAGGCTTAGGCCGGGCGCGGTGGCTCAAGCCTGTAATCCCAGCACTTTGGGAGGCCGAGACGGGCGGATCACAAGGTCATGAGATCGAGACCATCCTGGCTAATACGGTGAAACCCCGTCTCTACTAAAGAATACAAAAAACTAGCCCGGCGACGAGGCGGGCGCCTGTAGTCCCAGCTACTTGGGAGGCGGAGGCAGGAGAATGGCGTGAACCTGGGAGGCGGAGCTTGCAGTGAGCTGAGATCCGGCCATCGCACTCCAGCCTGGGCGACAGAGCCAGACTCCGTCTCAAAAAAAAAAAAAAAATGAAAATAGGCTTAACACATTTGAAACCTGAAGAAAACCATTAAAATCTCATTTAATTTTCACTCAATTATTCTCATTCTATTTGCTGTCTCAGGAACAAGCTGCTAAGTAAACAAAATAAATTGCCAAAAGAGTCCTGAAACTTAAGCTAAAAAACTATATTTTTTTGGACATAGAATACTGAAAATAACTGTATGGATTATAGAGTAAATTTACTTGAATTCATAGATTTACTTGAATTCTTAAATTTAACTGTGCCTCATCTAATCTTCACAGTAAAGTATCACTACTAATTAGTGAACCCATTGTACAGATGAGAAAAAGTTTTAACAAGAATCACTAATTTTCCCTAAATCTCACAGCTAATAATAAGTAGCAAGCCTAGGATTCCAACCCAGGCAATCATACTATCAGTATATATTTGTTAGACATAATATTTTTATGCCCACAGCAGAAAAAAAGCAATGAGAAAAAATTAATTCCATTTTTATATTTGTATCCCTAAAGGAAACTAATGAACTACTATTTTAGATGCTTACAGAATAAAATAATTTGCAATTTAACAAATAAGTTTGAATATCCAATAGATAGATTCACCTGTTTGACCCTTGGAATACAAGTTTGAGAACATAATTTCCATGGAAAAGAGAATGTTCATGAAGCCAAAGATGCTATGAAACTTTCTGATACCTGCAGGTAGAAATCTGGATAGATTTCCTCCAAAATTCAAAACTATATATAGTCGTGCACTACACAAGGACATTTTGGTCAAAGACAGACCACATATACAATGATGTCTGTTCCTTAAGATTATAATACAGCTGAAAAATTCCTATCACCTAATGACTTCGTAGCCATCCTAACATCTTAGCACAACACATTACTCACCTGCTTATGGTGATACTAGGGTAAACAAACCTACTGTGCCACCAGTCATATGAAAATATAGCATATGCAATTATGTACAGTGCATAGTAGTTAATAATGATAATAAATGACTATGATATTGGTTTGTATATTTACTATACTATGACTTCTTAATCCTTATAGTGTACTCCTTCTACTAATTAAAAAACAAAAGTTAACTGTGAAACAGCCTCAGCAGATCATTCAGGAGGTATTCTAGAAGAAGGCATTGTTATCATAGAAGATGACTACTCCATGCATGTTATTGCTCTCGAAGACTTTCCAATGGGAAAAAATGTGAGACAAAGACAGCGATATTAATGATCCTTGACCCTGGGCAGGCCTAGGCTAATGTGTGTCCTACTGTGTATGTTTGTATCTTCGTTTTTAATGAAAAAGCTAAAAAAGTAAAAACAAAAATAGGGCCATGTGTAGTGGCTCACGCCTGCAATCCCAGCACTTTGGGAGGCCAAGGCGAGAGGATCACTTGAGCCCAGGAGTTCAAGACCAGCCTGGGCAACATAATGACACCTCATCCCTACTAAAAATCAAAAAAATTAACCGGGCATGGTGGTGCCAACCTGGAGTCCCAGCTGTTCAGAAGGCTACAGCTGAAGGATTGCTTAAGCCAGGGATGTCATGACTGCAGTGAGCCGTGATCATGCCCCTGCAGTTCAGCCTGGTTGACAGAGTGAGACCCTGTCTCAAAAAAAGGAAAAACTAAATTTAAAATATTTTCTTTTCTTTTTTCCCCCCCGAGACAGTCTCGCTTTGTCGCCCAGGCTGGAGTGCAGTAGCGCAATCTCGGCTCACTGCAACCTCTGACTCCCAGGTTCAGGCAATTCTCCTGCCTCCACCTCCCAAGTAGCTGGGACGACAGGTGTGTGCCACCACGCTCGGCTAATTTTTGGTATTTTCAGTAGAGACGGTGTTTCACTATGTTAGCCAGGATGGTCTCGATCTCCTGACCTAGTGATCTGCCCGCCTCAGCCTCCCAAAGTGCTGGGATTACAAGCATGAGCCACCACTCCTGGCCTTAAAATGTTTTCAATTGAAAAAAAGTTTAAGTCTTATAGAATAAGGACATAAATAAAATATTTATGTATAGCTGCATAATTTGTGTTTTAAGCTAGGTATTACAAAACAGTCAAAAAGTTCAAAAAAAGAAAAATTTATAAAGTAAAATTGTTACCATAAGCTAGGGTTTATTATTGAAGAAAGAAAATTTTTTTATAAATTTAGTGTAGCCTAAGTGTACAGGGCTTATAATGTCTACAGTAGTGTATAGTAATATCCTAGGCCTTAACATTCACTCACCACTTACTCACTGACTCACCCAGAACAATTTCCAGTCCCGCAAACTCCTTTCATGGTAACTGCCCTATATAGGTGTATCATTTTATCCTTTTTTACTGTACCTTTTCTATGTTTAGATATGATTAGATACACAAAAACCATTGTGTTACAACTGCCTACAGTACTCAGTACAGTAACACACGTTACACAGACCTGTAGCCTAAGAGCAGTAACACCATATAGCTTAGGTATACAATAGACTACACCAGGTACTATACCATAAGCACACTGTATGATGTACACACAGTAAAACTGCCTAACATGAGTTTCTCAGAATGTATACCCATCATTAAGACATCATTTTGGGCAGGGCGCGGTGGCTCACGCCTGTAATCCCAGCACTTTGGGAGGCTGAGGCAGGCGGATCATGAGGTCAGGAGATTGAGACCATTCTGGCTAACACGGTGAAACCCTGTCTCCACTAAAAATACAAAAAATTAGTCGGGCGTAGTGGCAGGTGCCTGTAGTCCCAGCTACTCAGGAGGCTGAGGCAGGAGAATGGCGTGGACCAGGGAGGCGGAGCTTGCAGTGAGCCGAGATCGCGCCACTGCACTCCAGCCTGGGCGACAGAGCAAGACTCCATCTCAGAAAAAAAAATTTAAAAAGACATAATTTTGTGTGTGTGTGTGTGTGTGTGTGTGTGTGTATGTATATATATATATGAAATAAATATTTAAAAAGGATTCCCAGTGTAGAAGAGAATTAGAGGAGAGTAGAAATATTACAAATAATATAATCACTAAATATCTTGTAAACATAGTTTTAAAGAACTATAAGTTACGCTCAGTAAGAAAAGTAACTAAGTATATTAGCATGCTGCATCTTAAAGACTGAAGTACACTAATAGTCATTTCTGATCAAACAAAAAATATATGAGTCATATAATAAGCAATCTGTAATGAAATATTCATATTCTGCAGAGTGATCAGCACCATCCCTCACACTGGGAAAAAACAATTACAACTAACACAAATAACTAAATAACTAAAACTTTATTTTATGAAAGAGTTTTATTAATGTTGTAAGGTCAAAGAAAAGACTACTGACTACAATGATTTTTTCTTTTTTTCTTTTTTTTTTTTTTGAGACAGAATCTCACTCTATCACCTAGGCTAGAGTGCAGTGGTGTAGTCTCGGCTCACTGCAACCTCCGCCTCCCTGGTTCAAGCGATTCTACTGCCTCAGTTTCCCGAGTAGCTGGAATTACAGGCATGCCCCACCACGTCTGGCTAATTTTTTCTATTTTTAGTAGAGCTGGGGTTTCACTATGTTGGTCAGGCTGGTCTCGAACTCCTGACCTCGTAATCCACCTGCCTCGGCCTCCCAAAGCACTGGGATTACAGATGTGAGCCACTGCACACAGTCAATAATTTTCTAAGTAACTATTAAATTATCCAAATTTTAAGAGCTTCAAGGGGCTGGATGCTATCTATTATAAACAAGTGAACAAATCA
This sequence comes from Trachypithecus francoisi, assembly GCF_009764315.1. NCBI lineage: Eukaryota > Metazoa > Chordata > Mammalia > Primates > Cercopithecidae > Trachypithecus > Trachypithecus francoisi. Next base: position 44,447,895 of record NW_022681468.1, read on the forward strand.
AAGTTAAATGGCTGGCCTATAACTCGCTAGCCTATGGTGAAACTAGAGCCTAGATTTTCTAACTTGAGATTTGGTATTCCTTCTACTCCTCAACCTGTCTCTTGATAATTAAGATACATGCAACACCAACTCTTACATATGTGTGAAAGCACAAACTACCTCCCCTTCAGAAGAATCTTGAGATATCTTCACTGTAATTACCAGTCAGAAGACAGGAGGCATCAATTCTCTAGCGCTGTTCTGCATCATTATACTGCTAATCAACCTCAAAACACTCCATTAAAAGAAAACAATGCTTACAAAAGTATTAGGGAAGGAGCTGAGGTAGTAAAAACAAAAAAGTAATCAGAACTGTACAACAAAAAAGAAAATGTTAACAGGGCACTGCCAATTTCGAGGTAAAGAAAATAAACTGGGGCCGGGCACAACAGCTCATGCCTGTAATCCCAGCACTTTGGGAGACCAAGGTGGGAGGCCAAGGTGGGCAGATCACTTGAGTTCAGGAGTTCAAGACCAGCCTGGGCAAGATGGCCAAACCCCATCTTTACTAAAAATACAAAAATTAGCCAGGTGTGGTGGCACACACCTGTAATCCCAGCTACTCAGGAGGCTAAGGCATGAGAATTGCTTGAACCCGGGAGGCAAGGTTGCAGTGAGCCAAGATCGCACCACTGCACTCCAACCTAGGCAACAGAGCGAGACTGTCTCAAACAAAAAAGAAAAGCAAGAGGTACACTGGGAAACTGGGAAAAATCTGCAAGACTACAGGCAGAAGTAAATGCCTTAATAATAGTGAGGCTAGCTTTCGCTAACAAATATGACGGAGTAACTGATGCCAGACTAGCCTTCCCACCAGGAGCAACCATAAAATGAAGTGCATAATACAACTGTTTATAGGCATTAGACAACAGGCAGGACAGGACATCCCTGAGAGATAGGAAACTCCCTACAAATTGCCTCAGCTTTCTATCTGGGAAAAATTGCCATGACCATGCCTGGCAAACAAGAGTTTAAGAAGGGAATAGTGATTGTGCTCAGTCAAATAGGCAGAGATCAGAATGCAGAGTAGCTGATGTGGCTGAAATCCACAAGGCAAAGAGGCTAGAAGACATGTAGGATTCCCCCATAAATCCCTGGCCAAGAAATAGGCTGCACATGTGTAGGGCAAAACTAATCAAGGCTTAAAAGAGAGTGGTTAAGAAACGAAAATACACTCCAGTTGAGGAATACTGGGTATACTTAGAGCTCCTACCAGCCAAAGCAGAGAAACCACATTAACACCTTATTAACAGCTCAGATATCCAGCTGAGATACCAAAAATGCCTCAACTAAGAGTAAGAACCACATCCTAGAATAAGGCATACACTAGGTGCACCCTTAAAAAGACTAAAATCAAGCCCCAACAAGTTTTTGAAGGGATTAAAAATGTGAGGTTGAGTTACACTAAAGGAAGGAAACAATGGGTTCTCCACATATCATTCTAGCAAAGAGTAAAACCAAGCCTACACAAGTTCAAAGTGATCTGCCAGTAAATGAACTACCTGCAAGAATTTTAAAAATCAACACTTTTCACAAAAAGACAAAATCCAGAATTTCTATAATGTACCACCGACAATTAAAAAGTAGTAAACATGCAAAAATAAATAAGAAGAAAAATGTAACCTGCAGTCAATAGAAACCAACCCTGAGATGGCTGGGCGTGATGGCTCACACCTGTAATCCCCGCACTTTGGGAGGCTGAGGCATGCAGATCACTTGAGCTCAGGAGTTTGAGATCAGCCTGGGAAACATAGCAAGACCCTGTCTCTACTAAAAATTTTTAAAAAGAAAAAAAAAATCCTGGGCGCAGTGGCTCACACCTGTAATCCCAGCACTTTAGGAGGCCAAGATGGGTGGATCACAAGGTCAGAAGATCGAGACCATCCTGGCTAACACGGTGAAACTCTGTCTCTACTAAAAATACAAAAAATTAGCCTGGCATGGTGGCAGGTGCCTGTAGTCCCAGCTACTCGGGAGGCTGAGGCAGGAGAATGGCATGAACCTGGGAGGCGGAGCTTGCAGTGAACTGAGATCGCACCACTGCACTCCAGCCTAGGCGACAGAGCGAGACTCCATCTCAAAAAAATAAATAAATAAAATAAAAAATAAATAAATAAAAATAAATAAAAATTAGCCAGGTGAAGTGCCATGCACCTGTAGCCCTGGCTACTCAGGAGGCTGAGGCAGGAGGATCATTTGAGCCCAGGAGTTATACTACATGGCTTAAAAGATTTTTTTAAAGTAAATGAATGGAAAAAGGCATACTATCAAATAGTAAGCATAAGAAAACTGACAGTGCCAAATTATTATCAAATAGAATCTTCAGGAAAAAGTGTATTACAAGAGATAAAGAGGGCCATTTCATAATGATAAACGGAGAAATGTATTAGGAAGGCATAACAATCCCAAATATGTACCTAAGAAGAGAGTTCCAAAACGCATAAAGTATGACAAAACTTATAAGAAAAATTGACAAATCTATAATCATAGTGGAGTAATTCATAAGATGAGTAGATAAAATAAATTAATAAAGATACAGAAGATCTGTGTAATGCTATCAACCAAGATGGGTATGGTAGTATGTACCACATTTATAACTTATACTACACTACACCCAACAACCACAGAATGCATATTCTTTTCAAATGTACAATGATTGTTCACAAAGACAGGCCATATGCTGGACCATAGTAAGCTTTCAAAAAACTTCAAAAGACTGAAATTTTATAGAGTTATGTCCTCTTATCACAACAGTAAATTATAAATTAATATCTAGAATGTCCCTTTTCTAAATCTTCCACCTAGAATAAGTGCCTTTTCCTAATTTTCTACCCAGAGGGGGCTCTGTTTCTCAATTTGCACAAAGGTACTGAATAAGATCAGTACATTAAATGACTTAATACCACTTATCATTCTTATCAACAAATAAATTCATACATAATCTGATAAAACTTTTAAACATAACTAACAATTTAGAGGAAATACTGAGAACAGAAGAACATATTTAACAATATCACAAAGATGCAATAAGCAAAATTCAGACTCTTCAGGATAAACTATCCAGTAACATTAGTAAATGAGAAACAGGAGAAGAGAAAAAAAAAAGGGAAAAAAGAAAGAGAAAGATCTTAAGTAACTATCGCAAAATATTGCCTTTATATATCAGGATGGTAAGTACTTGATTTTGCTTATCTTGTGCTTTGTGTCTTGTGCGTGTTTAAAATGAAAAAAGTAGATTTAGCATGTAAAATTTCCAGAGACAAGTTTTGCCAAGAATGGTTGGGATAGAAATTAATTTTTTTTTAAGACAGAGTCTTGCTCTGTAGCCTAGGCTGGAGTACAATGGTATGATCTCAGCTCACTGCAACCTTCACCTCCCAGGTTCAAGTGATTCTCCTGCCTTAGCCTCCCAAGTAGCTGGTATTACAGGCACATGCCACCACACCCGGCTAATTTTTGCATTTTTTAGTAGAGAAGGGGTTTCACTATGTTGACCAGGATGGTCTTGAACTCCTGACCTCAGGTGATCCACCCGCCTCGGCCTCCCAAAGTGCTGGGATTACAGGCGTAAGCCACGGCGTCCAACCAGAAATTAAATTATTAAAGCCTGTACTTTAATGAGAATTAGATACCACCGCCCCCATATAATTCTATATGCCTTCAGAACGGAAGGCCCATTTCTTGAAATAAGTGGCCTGATAAAGAAAAAAAAAAAAACTATCATTTTCTGTAATTAAGACAATGCTCATCCTTGAACAGAAAAAAAAAACATGAAATCCAATCTTCTTCTATATGCATACAATCAATTCATTTGTGCATTTGCTAGATTAAATTGATAAGTAGAGAAATATCCTTCTTCAACTGCAAGCAGCTAAGACAGAAAGGTATTTAATAATGTTTCACCTCTTTTCTCTCATCTCTGCTCCTGTATTTTCTCCCTTAAGTAAAACTCCTAGTTAATTTTCCATAACCCTATAGTTCCTCTTTTATGAAGCACTACTCCTACTCACTTTATCACTTGCCTCCAAAAAGTCTTCGCTACTTGAGGACACGAAAAAAAAATAAGTTAATAAAATCCTGTGGAAGCCAGCCTTCAAGATAGCCCAATGATATTCACACTCCTGGTATTCACACTTTTGTGTGTACTCTCCCACATTTTAACACTACAATACACCAGAGGTGATGGTCTATCACTTCTATCATTAGGTTTTAAAAGGCTCTGCAGCTTCCAGTTCCCTTCCTCTCTCCCTTTCTCTCTTCCCCACTCCATCTCCCCAACCTTCCTCACCTCTGCTCATATCACTAGTTCTGGGAGAAGCCATGTCATAAGTAGCCCTATGTAAGAGTCCATAGGGAAGAACTGAAGCCTCCTGAAAAGAGCCACATGAGTGACCTTGGAAACAGATACTCCAGGCCCAGTCAAGTCCAGACTGCAGTCCTAGCCAACAACTTGACTACAACATCGTAAGACTGAGCCAGAATCATTCAGCAAAATAATTCCTGCTCCTCTCAAGCTAACAAGCGTATTATAAAAATGCCTATATTCAATCCCATGAAATACATGCTATAAAAACTCAACAAAGTATCAAAAAAAATGTTCATTAAGAGCCAAGATGAGGTCGGGGACAGTGCCTCACACCTGTAATCTCAGCACTTTGGGAGGCCAAGGCGGGCAGATCACCTGAGGTTGGGAGTTCGAGACCAGCCTGACCAACATGGAGAAACCCCGTCTCTACTAAAACTACAAAATTAGCCGGGCGTAGTGGTGCATCTCTGTAATCCCAGCTACTAGGGAGGGTGAGAAAGGATAATTGCTTGAACCCGGGAGGCGGAGGTTGCGGTAAGCTATCTCGCCATTGCACTCCAGCCTGGGCAACAACAGCAAAACTCCATCTCAGGCTGGGCGTGGTGGCTCATGCCTGTAATCTCAACACTTTGGGAGAATGGAGGTGGCTGGATCACCAAGTTAGGGGTTTCACTGTGTTGGCCACCAGCCTGGCCAACACAGTGAAACCCCCATCTCTACTAAAAATACAAAAATTAGCTGAGCATGGTGGCATGCACCTGTAATCCCAGCTACTTGGGAGGCTGAGGCAGGAGAATCACTTGAACCTGAGAGATGGAGGTTGCAGTGAGCCAAGATCATGCCACTGCACTCCAGCTTGGGTGACAGAACAAGACTTCGTCTCAAAAAAAAAAAAAAAATCCAAGATGTTTTTCTTATCAGAAAAGCATCTGATAAGATGCTTTTAAACATCTTTTAAAATGCAAGATTTAAAAAAATACTATTACCCAATATAGGCAATAGGAATCTCCATACAGTTGTTGGGAATATAATTGACAAGATCTTTTTTTTTTTTTTTAAGATGGGGTTTCCCTATGTTGTCCAAGTTGGTCCCGAACTCCTGGGCTCAAGCAATCCTCCCTCCTCAGCCCCCAAGTAGCTAGGATTACAGGTAGGTAGGCACAACCATGCCTGTCTTGACATAATCTTTTTTGAGAACGACTGGGCCATATTTATCAAATTTAAAAGCCAGAAACTCTGACCCAACAATTCTACTACCGGACATTACCCTGTGATTTTTACCTGTTATATCTTATGATATACTGGCCTAAGTGCTCAAAGATATATATGTATATATATATGCATATTTATGGATGGTTACTCCAGGGAAAAACTGGAAAATTAAATAAATATTAATTTTAAAAATTTGGGTAAATAAATTATATTTGAACAATGGACTACTATCAAATTGTTAAAAGAGAAAAACATATGCATATTGATCTAGAGAGATTACCCAATATACATAATGAAAAAAGCAAGGAAATATATACATATATACACACATATATATGTTTCTGCTATATTCCTGTTTATGCTAAAGGAAGAAAAAGTTTTCTACCCAAACACACCCATGTTTACATATGCCTAGAAAACATCTGAAAATATACACAAACAACCTAAAAGTTGTCACCTCTGGAGAAGTGAACCACGAAATTTTTTTTTTTCTTTTTTTTTTTGACAGAGTCTGGCTCGGTTGCCAGGTTGGAGTGCAGTGGCACAATCTCAGCTCACTGCAAGCTCCGCCTCCTGGGGTGAACCACAAAAATTTTTACCTTTCACTTAATAATTTAGGTTGCTTTTATTATTGTTTATATAATTTTAATTTTTTTAAATGATTGCCAAAAAACTCAGTGAGTTCTCTCCTCCATTCAGAAACAGTAATGTGTTAGCCTAGATTAAAGTACTTCTTTAAAAGTACTAATTAGATAGACAATATGCTAAAGAAAATTACAACAGAGTCGTTATAATCAAAGCTGTATTTTCATGTTTTATAGTGTACCGAAATCATTTAAAGCTAATCATTATTGTGCAAGTATTTCATAGCAGGCCAAGTAAGTCCTGTTTTAATTTTATTTCTGCTTATCACCCATGCCACATGCAAAGAATATTAATAATAAAATAGCCAATATATAGTAAACAAATATTATGTGACAGAAACTCTACTAAATATCTCTAAATATTTTACATATATTATTTAATACTTAAGGACCATGATACAAGCAGCACTATTTTCTCTATGGTACAAACAAGAAGAACTGCTAACAAAGAGTTAAGTCATTTGCCTAAGGCCACAGAGCCGGTAAAAGAATGTGAAATCAGACAGGCTCATTCCAAAGCTTGTTCTCTCAGCCAGTATGCTACAGCCTTTTACTCATTTTGTTCACATTTCAAGTCAAAAAAGGACTGTAAAATGTAGCCTGTTATCTAACAGGTTAGCAAATTAATCAGATTAAATGCAACACCAGAATGAATTAGACAAAAGTCTTAACTCTTAGACCTTAACAAAAAGGGCTGAGGACACAACAAAAGCAATTTCAATTAAAATAAATATTTTATAATTGCCTAATGAAAATGCCATTTATGTTAACTGAAATTGTATAATCTTCCCTGAATGCTAATTGCTGCTAGGCCAGAAAATTACATTTAGCATCCTTCTGGTAAATTACATTTAGTTAGCATCCTTCCCAAAAAAACAAACTCTCTTTCCTGTTTCCACTATAACAAACCCGATAAAGAAAAATGGAGAGAAATTGAACGAAATCTCTCTAAAAACAGTCTATCTACAGTGTTTTCCATATAGAATTTCCTTTTCCATGCATTCTTCTTGATTACTTTTACCTTCTAATCTTAAACCATTCAATCACAGCTCTACTATACTTCCTTTGCAGAGTAAAGCAAAGGAAAATAAAGATTAGAAAAGTTAAGTAAGCTAATAAATCCCATATAATAATTATAGCTACGGCTAATCATGCAATTTATGCTTACCTGAAGACCCTGTCATTGCTCTACATTTTTGTCAGCATTTGGGGGTTGCGAGGAGACCTTGTCTACACACTATAGATTATCCATTATTTTTTGCCTCCAATAAACCTCAAAGAAACTACAGGAATATGTGCTCACCATTACATGGCACCTTTTTATCCCAAAGTGCTTTCTAGAACCACCTTCACTAAACCACATCTGACAAGAAATCTGGCAAGAAACACTTTGACCAATTCCTGTTTCAAAATACACAAACTCAACCTCCCTCCTTCTACCCCATTCCCTTGAAAATGGGCGTTCTAAAGTCAGACTTCCTGGGTTCCAATTCTCTCAAGGCCCACTTAATAAGGGACCTTGAGCAGTCTCAATTTCCTTCCCTGTGAAATGGAAATACCAGTACCTACTTCATGGGACTGTTGTAGGAATGAACTGAGATAATTCAATGGTAAGGCGCTTAGAACACTGCCTGGCACAAAATGTGCACTCAAATGCCAGCCATTATTATATCTTCAAAATTAACTACCTAGAGTCCGGGTTTTCTTCATTTTAATGATGGGAGTCTAACCGAACTCCATCAGGACAAGTGGGCATACACATAGGGTTTTTTAATTAACTCATACAATAAATAGCAGCAGTATGTACTCAAGCAAATTTTAAGTTTTCATAGCACTTTCGCACTTTTTCAATAAAAACATTTCATATGAAATAAACACTCCAATCCCCCACGCTTTTAATCAGCGATGTCTAGAGCCCAGTGAACAACCCAAAGCCTGGAAATACAGTCGGGATACTACTCATTGACTATGGAGGAGGGAACCTGACAAACTGCTGGGAGCCACACTGAGAACCCGCAGTTCAAAGCATGCCAGAGCCGCTCGGGGCTAGCGGCTACAGTCCATTTAAAGCCACAACGCCGTCTTTTCCTATTTCCTCCCCAATGTTGAAACTAACAACGCCCTTTGCTCCCACTAAGACGAGGCCTAGCATCTCCCGGCCCTCTCCTCCCACCCAGCGCGTCTCTCCCCCAGGGAATCCACTGCCGCCCAACTCACAGAGTGTGTCCGCACACATTCACCATCAGCTTCAAGGAAGGGTTCCGATATTTGGTGGTCTTACACCGAGGGCAACCCTGATCGTCCATGGCGGTTTCCCTCCTACAGACTCCCCCGGGAGCCTGCTTCAGCCACAGCCACCTTACAAGCCCCCTCAGACGCGACCAAGCAGGTTCCTACCAACAGGCGCTTGGCAGAGATGGTCCTTTCGCGAAAGAGCACCGGCCAGGGGCGAGGCGCTGCAACACAAACGTTCCGGCAGTCAGTTCCCCGGTCTTGCATCTAGAGCTTGGTCTTAGCCTTCCGTAAAGCAACTTAATACCTTGAATTTGACAGGGGAACTTTTAAAATGGCAAATTAAACACAAATCCTTATCTCCACGCACCCAGTTGCGTTTTTCAAGGTACTGTGTCACAATTAGGAAGATAAATTCCATCTTGTTCTGTCTGGAAACATTCCCATGATTTCAAAGATTTACGAGCGGAGTACTTACTTTCTTTTGGACCACTTAATAGCCTGTGCTTTATACTTCTTTATAATTGCATAGTCATGTAAGCTCGGCTGATAATATGCATTCGCAGATACAAAATTTGAAAAAGCTATCTACTCCCCCATCAGACAGTATTTATTTCCCCAAATACCTAGGATAAAATCATATAAGAATACATACAGAAGAATTTAGTTCAGCAATTCCAAGATCTGATAGCCTGAATATCTATGTAAATTGATGTGTTCATCACATTTATCAAGAAGGCAAATTGAAGTCTCTATTAAATAATAAACTTTCCCACTGTAAAGGACACATCTTATTCATCTCCAAAATAAAGATTTGTTGATACTTGATAAGTAGACTAAGTGAAGAATTAATGAATGACTATCAAGCAATGGTATAATGTGAAAATTTTAGTGTCATTTTTGTAACCACCTTCACCTGACCCAAACTCCATCAGAAGGCAACATGGAAACAAGATTTTTCAACTAATCTCATACAATGAATATGAGCTATAAACATTTATAGTAATTTTAACTCATCATAGAACTTGTGTTCTTTTTGATAAAAACATAAAAAGGAACATTCCAACTCACATTTTTAAACAGTGAACCTGGTAGGCAACCCAAAACCCAATACAGTTGGGATTTCCATGGGTATGGAGAGGGACGCTGACAAACAGCTGGATACCACACCCAGGAACCAGCAGATCAAAGCAGGCTGTGACAGAGCTTTATATTAGTATGAAGACATCAAGGATTCATCTAATAAATAAACCATATCATCTCTTTGATCATAATATTGTTCCTCAACAGGAGTTAACCAAACGTAAACTTACTAAAATAGGTAACACAAAATACTATGCTACTATGCTGACCTGGAGGCTTATTATGCTGCTGCTATTGTCTTATTGAAAGACCACATCCAGACCAGTTACAAGATTCAGAGTGAAGCTCTTCAAGAACAAAGGCCACTCTAGTACTTTATATTTTAACAGAACAGGAAACTTCTGTTGAAAGAATAAATATGTTATATGTGCAAATAAAATTTGTAGCCAATACTACATTGAGGTCATCCACTCAGATGGCATTATAGTTTAATGCCACTAGGACGGTTTTTGTTTGCTTGTTTGTTTTGAAACAGGGTCTCCTGTTGCCCAAGCTGGAGTGCAGTGGCCCGATCATAATTCACAGCAGCCTTGAACTCCTAGGCTCAAGTCATCCTCCCACCTCAGCCTTCTAAGTAGCTGGGACTACAGGTGCTAGCCACCAGTCCCAGCTAATGTTTTTTTGTTTTTTTTTTTTTAAGAAATGGGATCTCAGGCCGGGCGCGGTGGCTCAAGCCTGTAATCCCAGCACTTTGGGAGGCCGAGACAGGCGGATCACGAGGTCAGGAGATCGAGACCATCCTGGCTAACACGGTGAAACCCCGTCTCTACTAAAAATACAAAAACTAGCTGGGCGAGGTGGCGGGCGCCTGTAGTCCCAGCTACTCGGGAGGCTGAGGCAGGAGAATGGCGTAAACCCGGGAGGCGGAGCTTGCAGTGAGCTGAGATCCGGCCACTGCACTCCAGTCCGGGCGACAGAGCAAGACTCCGCCTCAAAAAAAAAAAAAAAGAAAGAAAGAAAGAAATGGGATCTCACTATGTTGCCCAGGCTGGTCTTGAATTCCTGGGCTCAAGCAGTCCTCCTACCTCAGGCTCCCAAAGTGCTGGGATTACAGGCATGAGCCACCATGCCCAGCTATCCAGGACAGTTTTAATTATGTCTTTGAAGATCAGACCCCAACCACATTGTGAAGTGAATTGCTTTTCCCTTCTCCCGAAACTTAAGATTAAGGCAAAGAAAGCACTAAAGATTGTGAGAAGTAGCATTGCTACAAGCTTTATCCTTTTCCTAGGTGGGAAACTACTAACTTGGAAGGATGGTAGCAACAGCTGACTTGGAAATCTGTCAGATAAGCTTTACTTATGGACCTAAAGACAGTAGAAAATAGCACTTACAGATTTGGTCTCTAGTACTAAGAGAGCTGAATTCAAGTGCTGGCTTTATCACATGATTTATATGACCTCAAGCCTCAGTTTTCCCAATTCTAAGTTCAGGATAGTACTTGTAAAGAATAAAAGATACTTCATTTAAAGTACATAGCATAAAGTAAGAGCTTAGTAACTGCTGGCCATTGTTAATAGTAGCATTAGTATAGTGGCAGTAGTATTATCTAAAAGAGGCGGGATAATACAATAACAAGAGCCCAACCTTCTTTTACATCAGTCAGACCTGTGTTTGAAGCAAATTTCCAATCCTCCCTTACCTCAGTTTCCTTCCTGCATATAATACACTTCATTAAATTGCTGTAATATTTAAATTACATGACATAGACATATATAAAGGCCCTACTACATTAGGGCCTCATACATTACAGAAACTCTGAAATGCACATCATTATCACTGGTGGGGATCAATAACATGGAATGGTCAGAGCTTTGAGGAGGAAAGCACTGACAGCACCAGGTTCTTAATTAAAATGGAACTTCAGCTTATGTAGAAAACCACCAAACTCAAGTTTCCTACATTTCTTTTTTTTTTTTTTTAGGAGAAAATAATTTATCATCCATAATATATAATTTTGAAAGATTAAAAACACATGCATCTCAACACAAATTTTATTTAGGTTCTTTTTTTTTATTATTGTACTTTAAGTTCTAGGATACATGTGCACAATGTGCAGGTTTCTTACATATGTATACATGTGCCGTTTTGATTTACTGTACCCATTAACTCATCATTTACATTAAGTATTTCTCCTAATGCTATCCCTCCCCCATCTCCTCATCCCATGACAGGCCCCAGTGTGTGATATTCCCTGCCCTATGTCCAAGTGTTCTCAGTGTTCAGTTCCCACTTATGAGTGAGAACATGTGGTGTTCGGTTTTCTGTCCTTGCGATAGTTTGCTCAGAATGATGGTTTCCAGTTTCATCCATGTTGCTACAAAGGACATGAACTCATCCTTTTTCATGGCTGCATAGTATTCCATGGTATATTTGTGCCACATTTTCTTAATCCAGTCTATCAATGATGGACATTTGGGTTGGTTCCAACTCTTTGCTATTGTGAATAGTGCCGCAATAAACATACGTGTGCATGTGTCTTTATAGCAGCATGATTTATAATCCTTTGAGTATATACCCAGTAATGGGATGGCTGAGTCAAATGGTATTTCTAGTTTTAGATCCTTGAGGAATTGCCACACTGTCTTCCACAATGGTTGAATTAGTTTACACTCCCACCAACAGTGTAAAAGCATTCCTATTTCTCCACATCCTCTCCAGCACCTGTTGTTTCCTGACTTTTTAATGATTGCCATTCTAACTGGTGTGAGATGGTATCTCATTGTGGTTTTGATTTCCATTTCTCTGATGACCAGTGGTGATGAGCATTTTTTCATATGTCTGTTGGCAGCATGAATGTTTTCTTTTGAAAAGTGTCTGTTCATATCCTTTGCCCACTTTTTGATGAGGTTGTTTGATTTTTTCTTGTAAATTGGTTTAAGTTCTTTGTAGATCCTGGATATTAGCCCTTTGTCAGATGGGTAGATTGCAAAAATTTTCTCCCATTCTGTAGGTTGCCTGTTCACTCTGACGGTAGTTGATTTTGCCGTGCAGAAGCTCTTTAGTTTAATTAGATCCCATTTGTCTATTTTGGCTTTTGCTGCCGTTGCTTTTGGTGTTTTAGTCATGAAGTCCTTGCCCATTCCTATGTCCTAAATGGTATTGCCTAGGTTTTTTTCCAGGGTTTTTATGGTTTTAGGTCTAACATTTAAGTCTTTAATCCATCTTGAATTAATTTTTGTATAAGGTGTAAGGAAGGAATCCAGTTTGAGCTTTCTACATATGGCTAGCCAGTTTTCCCAGTAGTATTTATTAAACAGGGAATCCTTTTCCCATTTCTTGTTTTTGTCAGGTTTGTCAAAGATCAGATGGTTGTAGATGTGTGGCGTTATTCTGAGGCCTCTGTTCTATTCCATTGGTCTATACATTTCTGAAGACAGCTGAATCCCAAAAGTGGAAAAATTGAGGCCTTTATTTCTCTTCCCAAGTCTGCTTATCTTCTAGCATTCCTACCTCAGTTAACAGTAGATTCTATGGGAATGGGACAGTGTTTCTCAAATGCAGACCTTCTTTTCCAGCCCCAAGACTGTGGATCCAGGTTGTGCTTTCCTCATCAGAAGAGGATACTTACTATTTTCTCCCTTTACTAAGGATAGCATCTCTGCTCCACTTCTTTAGGGAAATAGTCACCCACCCCACATGTACGTGGTTCTACGAGGTCTGCTGATCACAATGCTTGCCCCTGGCACAGGGGTTGGCATGATACCTTTATTGGCTGTGAACTTCCTCAGGAACCAGAAACTCCAGTTGAACTGGCCTAGGCAAAACGTTGAATTTCTTGGATCACAATACCAAACAATGTGAAGAGCAGGAGTGCAGCTGGCTGGACTTGAAGACCTGCTATCCCATTTCACTTGCCTCTGTCTTTCTCATCAGTTTAGTTTTCAAAGGAGCTTTCTCCAAAACCTTGGAAACATGGCTCCCAGTAGCTCCCAGCTCACATTTTACAGTTTCATCAAAGAGGCTCTGCTGCTTTTCCCTTACTGCCAATATGAACAATTCTTCCCTAGGCCAGTTCAACTGTCTATGGTTCCTGGGGAAATTCATATCACCATAAAAAAGTAAGAGGGCTGCTATGCTTGGGAGATGACTAGAGTCTGGCACTCAGTCTCTGCCAGGACGTCTTCTCTCCACTATAGCCCATATGACTCACTAGGTCACTCTCCATCTCACCCACTGCTTATCAGTGTCTTAAACATGCAGATACCTTGGTCACTGAGAATTCCCAAGCATTATATCTAAGATTCCCTCTACTAGTCTTTCTTTATTGTTCCAGTACAAGTTTGAAAACCCCCAGCAAAAGATTGAGTGTTTTGGGGCAAGTGCACAGCCTGGGTCATCAATGGTGGCATGATATGACACACAGACATCACCACTGTATGTCCCACAGCAAACAGCATTTAATTCAAAGTCCTTCATAATTTGTCTCCAACATGCCTTTTAAGTTAATATCCCACATTTACATACAACCCACACTCCAGACGCACTGGATTACTCTCTATTTCAGAAATATACCACACACCTTCATGGCTCCATGCTTTTCTCATTCTGTTTCCTCTGCTTCTCATTAACCTTTATCCTTGTCCTCTCAAAATTATTGTTCTTAAAGACCCAGCTAAAAATTCACTCCCAATTGCTCTCCTCCTCTCAAAATCAGACTCTTTATCCTCACCAATCCCATATCCTGTATTGTTACTTATCAATGTCTTATCTCCCCCACAAAATTTTAAGCTCCTCAGGAACAGAGACCTCAATGTATTTATCTTTCTATCCTTTGGTACCAAACACAGTGCCTTGAACTTAGGGTTCAAAAAGTGTTTGGCAAATAAATGATCCTTCAGAAATATTCACTACATATCATCAACCATCACTAAATAATAATGGATGGGAGATAACTTTAGAACCTAATTTCTCTAATACACCGATAGTACCAGTACACATGCTTTTTGTTTTCCCCTGGGACAGAGTCTCACTCTGTGTCCAGGCTAGAGCTCAGTGGCATGATCACGGCTCACTGCAGCCCAGTCTCAGGTAATCCTCCCACCTCAGCCTCACATGTAGCTAGGACTACAGGTGAGTGCCACCACATCCAGCTAATTTTTGTATTTTTTGTAGAGATGGGGTTTCACCATGTTAACCCAGGATAATCTCAAACTCTTGGGCTCAAGCAATCCATCCACCTGGGCCTCCCAAAGTGCTGGGATTACAGGTGTGAGCCACCACACCCAGCCCAGACTCACTGATGAAAGAAGAAATCTCCATTCTTGATGGCAAAACCATCAAATATATTCAAGCAGAGTGTAAGATTTTGTGCTGCACCAGATTTTCTTCAATATACTAAAATGGCCAAAGATTTTTACTTACACTCCTCACTATCTTCAAGCTGGAAGGAAAAGACACATAAGCAGCTTGGGCCGGGCGCGGTGGCTCATGCCTGTAATCCCAGCACTTTGGGAGGCCAAGGCGGGCAGATCACGAGGTCAGGAGATCGAGACCATCCTGGCTAACATGGTGTAACCCCATCTCTACTAAAAATACAAAAAAAATTAGCCGGGCATGGTGGCAGGCACCTGTAGTCCCAGCTACTCGGGAGGCTGAGGCAGGAGAATGGTGTGAACCCGGGAGGCGGAGCTTGCAGTGAGCTGAGATGCACCACTGCACTCCAGCCTGGGCAATAGAGCGAGACTCTGACTCAAAAAAAAAAAAAAAAAAAAAAAAACAGCAGCTTGGTTTTCTTCTCTTCACTCTCACACAATCCCAGCCTCAATCCTGTTTTTCCAAATCACAACACAGATAGATTTTTATTTTTATTTTAGATTCAGGGCATACATGTGTAGGTTTGTTACATGGATATATTGCACGATGTTGAGGTTTAAGCTTCTATTGAACCCTTCAACCAAAGAGTGTACCCAACATAGTACCCAATAGGTAGTTTTTCAACCCTTGACCCCCTTCATCTCTCCCACCAATTTTGGAGTCCCCAGTGTCTGTTGTTCCCATTTTTATGTCCATGTGTACCCAATGTGTAGCTCCTACCTTTTTTTTTTTTCCCCTATCATCCAGGCAGCAGCCTCAAACTCCTTCACTTCCACTTCAGCCTGCCAGGTAGCTGCGACTACAAACGCTCACCACCATGCCCAGCTAATTTTTTAAATTTTTTGTAGAGACAGGGTCTATGTTGCCCAGGCTGTTCACAAACTCCTAGCCTCAAGCTATCCTCCCAGATTGGCCTCCCAAAGCACTGGGATTACAGGCATGAGCCACTGCACCCGGCCTAGCTCCCACTTATAAATAACATGCGGTATTTGGTTTTCTATTTTTGCATTAATTCACTTAAGACAACAGCTTCCCACAGCAACCATGTTTCTACAAAGGACATGATTTCATTCTTTTTTATAGCTGTGTAGTATTCCATGAACAACACAGTTTTAGACAGCATATCAGTACAACAGACTTAATGTTCACAGCATGGCACACAGGAAATAGAAGCAAGTATTCATCTATTTTACAACCCATTTGGCAAAACCAGTGCTCTGAGATAAACTCTACACACCCTCAGGTCTAGTATTCCATTCTAATGTAACTGACCATGTTTGAGTCTACTTTGAATTGCTGGCAGAATGAGCTCTGCGTGTCAACCGGCTACAGGACCCTGGATCTTGGTGTGGATTTCACAGCTGGTCCTACTGGAGGTATGGAATACCAATGTAGCTAGCTACAGGCTACAGATGTCATAAAAAGCCACTGTTGCTTCTATATAATCTGTTGAACTTGATGCTCTAGAGGCAAATATACAGAAGACATGCAGAAGCCCAGTAAGTGGTTTTCCAAGTCAATGCACTATATTTGATTGATAATCATTCTGAAGCAGACTCCTGTGATCTGGTTTGGGATGGCCCTAAACACAGCCAAAGGAATTTTAGTAGGCATGCACAACTAAAAAGTCTCCTACTTTGCAATATCAGGAAGAAGATAACAAACATTTACCAAGGATTAATTACTCACCAGGTGCTTTCTGGCACATCTTATCTCATTTAATCCTCACAACAACTTAGTCTACTTTTTATAGTCAAGTAGCTAATAAATGGCAGAGCTAGGATTAGACCTGTGTCTGTCTATTTGATCCTCAAATCCACATCCTTTCCACTAAACCACACCATATCCTGTCTACTTTGTTCTGACAAATGTGTTTTAAAATTTCAAGGAATTAAATGCAACGTGGTCTCCTGGATTGGATCATAAGACAGAAAACAGATATTAATGGAAAAAAAAAAACTGGTGAAATTCAAATAAAGTCTAGAGGTTAGTTAATAGAAATGCGCCAATGTTAATTTGTTTAGATAAATATATCATTATAACGTAAGATGTTAAAATTAAAGGGAACTAGGTGAAAGGAAGCAGAAACTCTACTATTTTGGTAACTTTTCTGTAAATCAAAATCATTCCAAAATAAAAAATATTAAAAAAAAAAAATTTGGCCAGGTGTGGTGGCTCATGCCTGTAATCCCAGCCCTCTGGGAGACTGAGGTGGGCGGATCACTTGAGGTCAGGAATTCAAGACCAGCCTGCCCAACATGGTGAAACCCCATCTCTACTAAAAATACCAAAATTAGCTGGGTGTGGTGGCAGGGGCCTGTAATCCCAGCTACTCTGGAGGCTGATGCAGGAGAATCACTTGAACCCAGGAGGCGGAGGTTGCAGTGAGCTGAGATCATACCACTGCACTCCAGCCCGGGCATCAGAGAGAGACCCTGTCTCAAACAAAAACAAACAAACAAGCAAACAAAAATTCAAGGAAGTTCTGAATCTCAGTTATTGTCCTGAAGCTTGGTACCTAACTGGATGTTTCCAGTGGAGTAGAAACACATGGTCTTGGCCGGGCACGGTGGCTCACGCCTGTGATCCCAGCACTTTGGGAGGCTGAGGCGGGCAGATCACGGGGTCAGGAGATGGAGACCATCCTGGCTAACATGGTGAAACCCCATCTCTACTAAAAATATAAAAAATTAGCCAGGCATGGTGGCACGGGCCTGTAGTCCCAGCTACTCAGGAGGCTGAGGCAGGAGAATTGCTTGAACCTGGGAAGCAGAGGTTGCAGTGAGCCGAGATGATGCCACTGCACTCCAGCCTGGGCAATAGAGTGAGACTCCATCTCAAAAAAATAAATAAATAAAAAATATGATCTTTTCTGTTATTATAAATTTTAAATCTACCAGAGATGTCAACACATTAGGGTAATGCAAAAACAAGTTAAATCCTACATCAAATGACATCTTGGTTGACCAGCAACAAAATAAAGCCTGTCTACAAAAAAAGAAAATCTCACCAAGTTTATCATGACAGTAGGTGACCTAGACAGCTGCTTTGTAATATGCTGAAGTAGGCAGATATGAGTAGCTGGGAAGCACACACAATACAAGGCCACCCTGAAGTAAAGGTTAGGATGATGTCACTAAAATGTTGAATTTTGAGAGGCTGAGGTGGGCAGATCACGAGGTCAGGAAATCGAGATCATCCTGGCTAACACAGTGAAACCCCGTCTCTACTAAAAAAATACAAAAAATTAGCCGGGTTTGGTGGCGGGCGCCTGTAGTCCCAGCTACTTGGGAGGCTGAGGCAGGAGAATGGTGCGAACTTAGCAGACCGAGCTTGCAGTGAGCCGAGATTGCGCCACTGCACTCCAGCCTGGGTGACAGAGCGAGACTCCGTCTCAAAAAAAAAAAAAAAAAAGTTGAATTTTGAGAAAGAGCAGCAGCAGGCAAACCCAACTGACCTACAGTAATCAAAGAAGCAGAAATGGATTATCCCTTTTGGAATTAAGATCTCGTGCAAACTACAAAGGAAAGAGACACAACTGCAAACAACAAAAGACTCTACCCCCACTTCAGTATCAAACCAGAGGGCAATCTTCCATCTGTCTATGCTGTGGAAAAGGGGTTCTGATCCTGCACTGATCTAGATGACACCCGCACATACAGTGTTTCTAGTCTATCATCTTTAAAAAATAACTATTCATATACTTACATTAAAAATGTTCATGTAGAACACTTAAATTTCCATCTCATTAGTATAATTTAAAGCTTAGATCTCTTCCACACGACTCATCCAGGATAAACATATGGTTTAATATTCTACATGTTTAATTATATCATGTTCAACTAAGTTGGGTTGCCAGCCCTCCATGTGGCTTAAGGTTAAGTACATTTTTTGAAGGCTTCTTGTTTTTGTCTTCTCGGTGGCCTATTTATGCTGCTAATTATAAGGTTTTCAAGCATTTTGCCCCCTTTGGAATTTTAATTTACTTTAAATGCTTGCCCCTTAGAACATTTCCTAGTGTAATTTTATTTTTGACCCTTTTGAATACAAAATCCTTGATAAAGACATCCAAAAAGAGGGGGAATGGGGAACAGGGAGATAGTGGGGGGCTTCTGAATTGTCCTCTTAAGTTTTGTCATCTAGATGCTGAGGGTGGTCTCTTTGTTAAAAATTTAACTATCTAGACCTTAAGGCCACACAATTAATATTCCCTCTGGAATCGTAGGGCCTCTCTTTGAAAGAGTTGTCCAGTTTTCAGGCCACATTAGGTAATTTCCCGCCCAGCAGAGTGGTTTGGAAAGAATGTCGGTGTTTTCCTTCAGGTATAGGTGCCTGGGGGTCAGGGGGAGAGGGAAAAGCAAGGGGTGGAGTGGGAGGCGGGTGATCGACAGGGATAGAAACGGTGTCTCCTCCTCCCCCTGAATGCGAAATAGCCAATGAGGTGGCTCGGCCGGTCCGGCCCGGCCGCCACTGCCATATAGTATGCAGCAACCGGAGGAGTCACGTTGGGGGAACGGCAGAAAGCAGCTATCCGTTTACACTACTTTGCTCTAGCAGCTATCTTAATGGTGACTGCGTGGCCGGGGGGAAACCTGATCGGCCAGATCCAGCCGAAACCAGGAGGGAGGGAGTGGGCTTTCCGGAGGGGGAGAGGAGGGAGGGAGACGAAGAAGGAGGAGTAAGAGAGGGGGAAAGAAAGAGGAAAAGAGTGCGAGGGAGTGAGGGAGGGAGGAAAATAAACAACAAAAAATGTCCTCTTCCTCCCCCACCGGGCAGATCGCAAGTGCGGCGGACATCAAGCAGGAGAATGGGATGGAAACCGCCTCGGAAGGGCAGGAGGCGCACCGAGAAGTGGCGGGGGGCGCGGCGGTGGGGCTGAGCCCCCCGGCTCCAGCCCCTTTTCCCCTGGAGCCGGGGGACGCCGCGACCGCTGCCGCCAGGGTGAGCGGAGAGGAAGGGGCAGTGGCGACGGCGGCGGCTGGAGCGGCGGCGGATCAGGTACAACTCCACTCGGAACTTCTGGGCAGGCACCACCACGCTGCCGCCGCCGCGCAGACCCCGCTGGCCTTCTCGCCAGACCACGTCGCCTGCGTGTGCGAGGCACTGCAGCAGGGGGGCAACCTGGACCGCCTGGCCCGGTTCCTGTGGTCCCTGCCCCAGAGCGACCTGCTACGTGGCAACGAGAGCCTGCTGAAGGCGCGGGCGCTCGTGGCCTTCCACCAGGGCATCTACCCCGAGCTCTACAGCATCCTCGAGAGCCACAGCTTCGAGTCGGCCAACCACCCGCTGCTGCAGCAGCTCTGGTACAAGGCGCGCTACACCGAGGCCGAGCGAGCCCGCGGCCGGCCGCTAGGAGCCGTGGACAAGTACCGGCTGCGCAGGAAATTCCCCCTGCCCCGCACCATCTGGGACGGCGAGGAGACGGTGTATTGTTTCAAGGAGAAGTCGCGCAACGCGCTCAAGGAGCTCTACAAGCAGAATCGCTACCCTTCGCCCGCCGAGAAGCGGCACCTGGCCAAGATCACCGGCCTCTCCCTCACCCAGGTCAGCAACTGGTTCAAGAACCGCCGGCAGCGCGATCGGAACCCCTCCGAGACCCAGTCCAAAAGGTGAGCGCCAACTTTCCTCCTCCTCCCCCTTCCTCTCCCCCACCCCCTTCCCAGCTTTCTTTTCCTCCAAGTGCTCGCAAACATGGCGCTTACCTTCCCCACCAGCCTGGTCCGGCTGCCCACCTCTCCCCGCCCCCCACCTCGCTCCCTGCCGGCGGAGGTGGGGGGCGGCGGAGGCGAAGGGCGGGGGAACCTCCCTCCTTACCCTCCCCCTCTCCCCCCAGAAGTTTCTGGTCGCCCGCCTAGGTCTCAGTCCCCGCCCCCACCTCGGCTGGTCACTGCTGCCCGGCTTCCCACCCCCATCCAGCTGGCTTTGAAGTTGCCACCCTCTCCCCGCTTCTGGCTGGGCTAAGGAAGCGAGTGTGGACGCCGGCACCGTAGCTCTCCCTGCCGCCCGAGGCCCGCAGAGGTTGTCGGCGCCGGCTGGGGTCTGCACCTCCGCGGGGTCACACCGGGCCTGGCGCGCGCTTACGCTCCCGGATCCCCAGGGTTCAGCCGCCCCCCGTGCCTGCGTTGGAGGTCGCGGTGGTTGCTCTGGAGGGAAGAGAGTGTTGTGGGGCTGGCGGCGAAGAAGGGGTCTCGGAACGTCGAGGTTTCATGTGACAGAGTTAATCATTCACCTTGCCCCTGTGGTTCCCTTCGCGGCCGCGGCAACGTGGGGTGCTGGTGCAGCTCGGCTCTGTCATGTTTTGAAACCTGATTCTGAACTCCTTAGGATCGGATTTCAGCGCAGCCGGGGTAGCAGGGCTGAAGGGCTGCTTCCTCCCTCGGCCCCCGAACGCTGCTTGACTCCCTCCCGGTACGGTAGTTACTGGTAGGGGGCAGGCTAGCTTACGGCGGGCGGCAGCAAAGGAGTGGGGGCGCTATTAGCGCCCCTCCTTGTGCTCCCACCCCACTGGGTTTGAGCTTTTTGCCTGGCAAGCTGTTTTCCCCCTCTGGTAGAAAATACCGGATTTTCCACCTCTTTTGTGCGTCCTCCCGAGTCAGACACTTGGTGTGTGCGTCTGTGTGTTTTGTTGGACGAAACAAAGTAAGGAGAAGGTCGCCTAAAGACCTGGTGTCTCCAGCCCCGCGGGGATAGGAGAGAAAGAATCCAAGAGCAGCTCGAAGGTTCTGCTCAGGGAAGCAATCTGGAAGCCGGGGATCCAGCCCGCCTGGGCCAGGTGAAGGTGATCACCCAGCACATTCCAGAGCCGGTCTCAGCCCGCCCTTCCCGCTTCTGGGCCCCTGTGGGGGTCCGACGGCTTGGGCTCCGGCGTTCCTCGCCCAAGGCTGGGAGGCAGGCTCGGTGCCCTATTTGGCCCTCGCGGTAACCAAAACAAAACGTGCACCGGGATGTGCGTGCGCCTTCCGCAGATATGCGGAAAGGTCCAGAGAAGGCGCTTTGGTTACGCCGAAACACCTGCCCCGCGCCCACTAGAGGCCGCGGGTCCCGCGCTCGGGGACCAACGGAATCCGCAGGGCCGGGGCAGAGGGTGGGAAGGGGGCACCGCGAGCAGGCCAGCTGCCCCGCCGCCTCCGCTCGCGATCTCGGCACGCTCCCTGGGACTCCCCACGCCCCACTACCGGCTTCTCCGTCCCCCCCACCCCATAAACTCCACACCCCCCGCCCCCGGCCCAGTTGCCTGGTTTGGGCCCCTCTCCGGATCTACCTCCCACCCGCACCCCCGGGTGAGTCACCCTCGCAGACGGCGACGGCGGCTCAGCCTCAGCTCGTAAATCAAAGCGCTTTCTGCGTTCCTGGCCCCGCAGCCCAAAGCCCGGGTAATCCCCTACCCTCGGCATGAAAGCGAACCGACCGCCGGGCACTGCGGGGATGTCGGGTCCTCTGCTGGGCCAAGTCCCGCAGCGCTTCCAAAACGCCTCTGTTCTGCTCTCCTTTGCTCTCCCTCCCAGCCTCAGACCAAATGGGAAACCCCCGCCACTACCCACCCCTCAGCCCCGATTTGGTATTTCTCCCAAGTCAGAGAGCTGAGGAACAGGGCCCTGCCTGGAACAGAGGGACCAAGGACGTTGGGGAAGAGGTCTAATAGTTAAAAGGCCTCTGAGTGACCCACACCCTTTCCCTCCCACCTCACCAGGGCACTGGATGGTGTTTGTTAAATAGGCCCCTTTGGCTTCCTTTGGATTCAAAGGCGACTGCACGTAACTGTTCTTGGGTTGAAAGTGCCTTTTCCTACAACAAGGACAGCCACTTTGTTGAATGAGAGAGTTGTCAGTCTGGTGGAGTAGAAGTTTGGGAGCAGGTGAGAAAACGATCTCTTGTTAACTAACTGACCAAAAAAGAAAAGCTGAACACTTCCCACCTCCTGCTCCTTTGGTAGTTTCATTTACCTCCAAGATAACACTAATCTGAATTGGTTTGAGGGGAGGGGAAGGAGTTCCTAAACAGGAAAGACTGACCACCTCATCTAAGGCGTTTTTTTCTATGGTGTCAGCAGCATATGTAACAGTAAGGAATAGCACTTCTGCACTGTAAAATCAAATATACTCTTCTGTAATGCTGAATTTACATTTTCCAGATCTCTGGACTTTCCCTGAATTTATTGTTATTTTAAATGATTGGGATCCGAGAGTTTATCTTCCCAGATTCTCTGGCTGGTCAGAATCTGCTGAAAGGCCTCTTAGTTTAAATAGGACTAGCAGACATCCTGCTGTGCTTTCCTTAAATACTGCCTTTAATGGATTTAGAAGCTGGTTTTCCAAACAAGTGGCACTATGTAGAATGTCATCCCCCTGACCTTCTGAACATCTTGATTTCCCCCTCCATACAGTGAGTCAGATGGCAACCCCAGCACTGAAGATGAATCCAGCAAGGGACATGAGGATTTATCTCCTCACCCACTCTCCAGTTCATCTGATGGCATCACCAACCTCAGCCTTTCCAGTCATATGGAGCCAGTATATATGCAACAAATTGGAAATGCTAAGATATCATTAAGCTCTTCTGGAGTTCTGTTGAATGGAAGCTTGGTACCTGCAAGTACTTCACCTGTCTTCCTTAATGGAAATTCTTTTATTCAGGGACCCAGTGGAGTTATCCTTAATGGATTAAATGTGGGAAATACACAGGCAGTGGCATTGAACCCACCAAAAATGTCATCAAACATTGTGAGCAATGGTGTATCCATGACTGACATACTGGGGTCTACCTCCCAGGATGTGAAGGAATTCAAAGTCCTCCCGAGTTCTGCTAACTCAGCAGCCACCACGTCCTACAGCCCCAGTGTCCCTGTCTCATTCCCAGGCCTGATACCCAGCAATGAGGTGAAAAGAGAAGGCATTCAAACAGTGGCTTCCCAAGATGGGGGTTCTGTAGTGACTTTTACTACACCAGTGCAAATTAACCAGTATGGCATTGTCCAGATCCCCAATTCCGGCACAAACAGCCAGTTCCTTAATGGGAGCATTGGATTCTCTCCACTGCAGCTGCCCGCTGTGTCCGTGGCAGCTTCACAAGGTAACAATCTCATTTGGTACCTTAATGCACCAGCAAATGTGTTCATCAGTTGCTGTAAGTGACGCATTTGGTGATAGCTATAATTGATGTTTCTGTTCAGGTACCTTATTAGCTGCCGAAGTTATAGAATAGCCTTGATGTGATTCTCCTCTTTCACAATACCCATGTAATATCCAACTTGCTTTATTCCCTTGCATCACAAGGATGGGCTTTTATTTTACTAACAACTGAATGGAAAAATACAGTTCATAGCAAGTCCTGCCAGTTCTACAATTACAGAAATATGATAAGTCAATCAGTGCTTACAAAATAACTCACTGCTTGGCATTTTAATATTAAAAATTAATAAAATTGATAAGAACACAAAATTAGTCTAGCAGTTGGTAAGAATGCATACACTTTACCTAAGCATTATTTATTTGACCAAAAAATGTTTTAGAAGAACAAGCTAAAAAGACTGGATCAATTATGTTTGAATCCTGTTCCTCCTATAATGAAGACTGACAGACCTAAAAGAAAATCAGAGGAATATGCCATTGGATTTCTATTGCTCAGCATATATACTCACCCCCTAAATGTGTGGGTTTATTTATGAAGATAATAGTAAGCCTT
The DNA here is from genome assembly GCF_009764315.1 of Trachypithecus francoisi. Lineage (NCBI taxonomy): Eukaryota > Metazoa > Chordata > Mammalia > Primates > Cercopithecidae > Trachypithecus > Trachypithecus francoisi. Next base: position 44,472,468 of record NW_022681468.1, read on the forward strand.
ATTTTATAGGTTTGTGGCTTTACTAACAGCAATCTTCCAGAGAAAGCACTTAAATGAAATTCAGGAAAACTGAGGCTGATATATTAGTTCTTCACTGACTTCAAGCAAGCCTGGATCCTCTATGTCATTTTCTCTTTAAAGAAATAGAAATGGTTAGAATTTGGCAGTGGAGTTTGCATAATCCCTTGAATTCAGGGGTGGTAGATGTTAATGCATGTTTGCCTTCTTGTAGGCACATCTGAAAATCCAGATTTTTACAAAACCAAAGTAGTAATTGTTGGCTTTAAAAGTCTGCTTCCCATAAGATGGTTTTACGCCCCCCCAAAAAATATCAATTTATGCACAACTGTCTTGTTACCACAACTATGGTCTATGTCAGCTTATTGAAGGAATTAATGGAAAAATTGTTCTAAATTTCATTCTGTATGTTTGCATTTCTTTAGGCAAAATGGTAGTAAAACAAGACAGTCCTGCAGCATACTATTCAGTTCATCACTGTTCCAAGTTATGGAAAGAGTTAAGCTAAGTTACTATCCAACATAGGGCAAAAATATGAAAACCACAGGGAAAGCCAAAATGTTTAGTTTGATAATAATTTAATGTGGATCTAACACCTTTTCTCTCGTTTGGAAAATTTCCAAAGAGGTCACATTTTAAAGGGAACAAATTTGAGCAGAAAGAATAAGTTATATATGTTGGGGGAGGAGAAAAGCAGAAATACTTTTAATTGTGTAATCTAGAAGATCACTGCCATAGAAAATTCTTATGAACTAATAGCTAAGTTTGTTAATGAAACATTTAATAGTAATAAGAATAGCATTTTCAGTTAAAATAACTAAGATCAAATAACAAGGCTGTCAATCCTTAGACCGTCTGGGTGAGTTGAAGGATAAGTTTAACCAGATAAGTTTAATCCAGCAAGCAACATCTCTGCATGGTAGTTAGGTATTGAGGTTCTCAATATAGCATTTTGGGGTTTCAGTTTTTTCTCACAGATACTGAGCCATTCTTTAAAATGTCTAGACAAGATAGATTTATCTTTCTATAGTTGGGATTTATGTGGAAAAGTAGAATATCTACATCTTTTACTCACTTTACAGTCTGAGCAACTAAGATGAAGATGATGATGATCATCTTTTTTTTTTTTTTTTTTTTTTTTTTTTTTTAGGCAGACAGTCATTTTGTCAGCCAGACTGGAGTACAGTGGCGTGATCTTGGCTCACTGCAACCTCCGCCTCCCGGGTTCAAATGATTATCCTGCCTCAACCTCCCTAGTAGCTGGGACTACAGGCGTGCATCACCACGCCTGGCTAATCTTTGTATGTTTGACAGAGACAGGGTTTGGCCACGTTGGCCAGGCTGGTCTTGAACTCCTGTGATCTGCCCACCTCAGCCTCCCAAAGTGCTGGGATTACAGGCATGAGCCACAGCGCCCAGCCTGATTTTTTTCTTATCATTACAAAGTAATGCCTTGTACCTATATAGTTTTTCAGTTGGATTTTTTATCTAAAAATTATTGTTCAATTTTTACTTCAGTTGTAGTTATGCTCAAAAATCAAATTTTAGATCAAATCCTCTTTTCTTTTATATATGTTATAATTTCTACAAATTCAGAAGTATTTATATTCAGTAGCAGTTGGGGAAAATGTTGCATGTAATTATGCTATTTATGGCTCTATAAAAAGTTAATCATTTTGTTCATGCATACACTGGCAAACAATTTCATAAACACGCACACACAACAAACTAAACATCTATTTGAGATGTTTTTTGCCACAAATCAGCTGCCTACAAGAATTTTAGAGGCCAGGCATGGTGGCTCACACCTGTAATCCCAGCACTTTGGGAGGCTGAGGCGGGTGGATCACCTGGGGTCAGGAGTTCGAGACCAGCTTAACTAACATGGTGAAATCCCGTCTCTACTAAAAATAAAAAAATTAGCCGGGCATGGTGGCACATGCCTGTAATCCCAGCTACTCGGGATGTTGAGGCAGGAGAATCGCTTGAACCCTGGAGGTGGTGGTTGCAGTGAGCTGAGATCATGCCACTGCACTCCAGCCTAGGCAACAAGAGCAAAACCCCGTATCTAAAAATAAATAAATAAAAAATAAAAATAAGAATTTAAAAGCATACTTAAGTTGAAGTCAGTGCTTTCAAATAAAAGCAGTTTTTTCATATGTGTGGTCTGAAACAGAAATGTATGTTAGAGAATAACTGAAACACACCTAGAAATGTTTTTCTTAACACCAGTATTTCTGTAATTAAACTTTCTAGTTAAATGTTTTAAAAGGGTTCACATACAGTGTTTTCCTTTTATTTGAAGACATTCCTTTGCATTAAAAATACTTGGAAGACATAAACAGCCCTGTGGCACTGATTTATCGATAGAGGTGATAATATAATGACAATATTCTAATACTTCAGGAAGGAAGATGTTTTCAGTGAATTAATTACCTTTAACATTGGGCTGCTCTCTCAAAAAAGTACTTTACTGAGGCCAGATGTGGTGTCACACCTGTAATTCCAACACTTTGGGAGGCCGAGGCAGGAGGATCACTTGAGCCCAGGAATTCCAGACCAGCCTGGGCAACATAGTGAGACCTCATCTCTACAAAAAATTTTTAAAAATTAGCCAGGTGTGGTGGCTAATGCCTGTAATCCCAGCACTTTGGGATGCCGAGGTGGGTGGATCATGAGGTCGAGAGTTCGAGACCAGCCTGACCAACATGGTGAAACCCCGTCTCTACCAAAAATACAAAAATTAGCCAGGCTTGATGGTGCTTGCCTGTAATCCCAGCTACTCAGGAGGCTGAGTCAGGAGAATTGCTTGAACCCAGGAAGTGGAGGTTGCAGTGAGCCAAGATTGCACCTCTGCACTCCAGCCTGGGTGACAGAGCGAGACTCCGTCTCAAAAAAAAAAAAAAAAAATTTTTTTTTAAATTAGCTGGGCATGGTAGTGCGTGCCTGTAGTCCTAGCTACTTGGGAGGCTGAGGTGGGAGGGATTGCTTGGGCCCAAGAGATGGAGGCTGCAGTGAGCCATGTTCACATAATCCCAGCACTTTGGGAGGCCAAGGCTGGCAGATCACTTGAACTCAAGAGTTCGAGAACAGCCTGGCCAACATGGTGAAACCTGGTCTCTACTACAAATACAAAAATTAGACAGGCATGGTGACATGCGTCTGTAATCCCAGCTACTCAGAGGTTGAGGCAGGAGAATTACCTGGGAGGCAGAGGTTGCAGTGAGCAGAAATCGCACCACTGCACTCCAGCCTGGGTGACAGAGCAAGACTCTGTCTCAAAAAAAAAAGTTTACTGAACATCTAATTCAAGATGAGGATAAATGGCCCACCTATCACAAAAGTCCCCCCAAATCCACCTTTCCTTCAGTGACCATATTTGAGGTCCTAGATTATCTAATTGCCATCATCTCATGCCTATGTAAGGAATCAGGAAAAAAGGGGTTTTATTTGATGGTAGTAGGGGATCTAATTCATCTACATTGCCTGAGTGATCTGATTTGAACATCTCAGCTTTCTATTTAACATTTCTTTTTCTACTTCTGGTCTCTATAGACCATTATAGTAAGAGCCTCAAAAGATACAAACCTTTTAGAGAAGCATTAGCTCTGATCCTTTATGTTAATCTGTATTTTTAAAAGCACATTTCATATTACCATTAATTGTTCCCATTACTACAACACTGAAAATTCAGAACTGGCACAACAAAAGGCAAAAATAGCTTTTGAATGTTTTGTTGACTTGACATTACTTTGTGGCTAGTTTGGTGAAAGTTTGCAACTTGTCTGTACAGGTTTATATGGTTAAGTTTTAAGCCCCAGGTAACTCATTTTATGTGGTATGTTCTACACTGCCATTTATTTATATTTTATGTCAGTTACTGAGCAGTCAGTCCTGAATGAAGGCATTTCATTTTGCATTTGTGTTTTCTAATTCTAACTGGCAGAGCTAGCAATAACTATCAGCTAATTGAGAGATGTCAAGTTACTAGTGATGAAACAGAAACTTGACCGAATCAGAACCTGGAAAAGATTTTTTTTTTCCACACTTGGCTTCTAACTAGTAGTTCTCAATCCCCCTTGGTCATCAGAATTACTTGGGAAGGTGAGTACTCTAGAAGCCCAATCCCCACCATTACTCAATATACCCGTGTAACAAACATGCACAAATGTCCCTGAATCTAATTTTTTTTTTTTTTTTTTTTTTTTAAAGAAAGAGAAATAGGCCGGGCGCTGTGGCTTGTGCCTGTAATCCCAGCACTTTGGGAGGCTGAGGTGGGTGGATCACAAGGTCAAAGGATGGGGACTATCCTGGCCAACCTGGTGAAACCCCGTCTCTACTAAAAATACAAAAATTAGCTGGATGTGGTGGCACATGCCTGTAGTCACAGCTACTCGGGAGGCTGAGGCAAGAGAGTCGCTTGAACCCAGGAGGCAGAGGTTGCAATGAGCCGAGATCGCTCCACTGCACTCCAGCCTGGCGACAAAGTGAGACTCCGTCTCAAAAAAAAAAAAAAAAAAGAAAAGAAAAGAAATAATAAGCAACAGAACCTTTAACATGTTCTATCCTCAAGACCATTGGAGGTCATGAGACATAAAAAGTAAAGGTTTGGAAATCACTGTTTTCTAAGAAGCTAATGAAAGATGGGGAAACAGGCACACCTGCGACTCAGGAATGCAAGTAGTTTTTTTGGCTGTGTTATGGTTAAACATAAAATAAAAGATGTCTCTATACAAAAATATATATATATATATATTTACTTGGAGAGGTAAAAACAGATGTTCTAAGATGTACTAAGTTATACTTTCAAGGAGTAGAGCCTGGGAATCTGTAGTTTTAAGTGCTCAAGGTAATTCTGAACCAGAATTGGGCTAAATTATTGTATGGAAGTGTTGCTTCTTTATAGATACTGTAGCTGAGAAAAAACCATGTGTGTGTAACTTTTTTTCTTTCCCTGTCACTTCCATCAATGATAATCAGTACTTTATTTTTTCTAGGTAATATCTCAGTAAGTTCAAGCACTTCAGATGGGAGCACATTTACAAGTGAGTCTGCCACAGTTCAGCAAGGAAAGGTTTTCTTGAGCTCTCTTGCTCCCAGTGCAGTGGTATACACGGTTCCTAATACAAGCCAGACTATAGGATCTGTGAAACAGGAAGGCTTGGAGAGGAGCCTGGTATTTTCTCAGTTGATGCCTGTCAATCAGAATGCACAAGTAAATGCAAACCTGTCTTCTGAAAACATCTCGGGGAGTAGCCTCCATCCACTGGCCTCCTCATTAGTTAATGTATCTCCAACTCACAATTTTTCTCTCAGTCCCCCTACATTACTAAATCCCACTGAGCTAAACCATGACATTGCCGATAGCCAACCAATGTCTGCACCGGTGGCAAGCAAATCTACTGTGACATCTGTCAGCAACACTAACTATGCAACTCTTCAGAACTGCTCCCTTATTACTGGTCAAGACCTATTGTCAGTCCCTATGACTCAAGCTGCCCTTGGGGAAATAGTTCCTACAGCTGAAGATCCGGTAGGTCACCCCTCCCCAGCAGTACATCAGGATTTTGTCCAAGAACATCGTTTGGTTCTGCAATCGGTAGCTAACATGAAAGAGAATTTCTTACCAAATTCTGAGAGCAAAGCAACAAGTAGCTTAATGATGCTGGACTCTAAATCCAAGTATGTCTTAGATGGCATGGTTGATACTGTCTGTGAAGACCTGGACACAGACAAAAAAGAACTTGCCAAGCTCCAGACTGTCCAGCTGGATGAAGATATGCAAGACTTATAAACTCTATTTCCTCCTCACCTCTTTTTGGCATCAGCGGCAAATCTTTTCATGAAGCCCCAAGGACACAAAACATTTTCCCATTTAAAGGAAAACACTCTAGTTTTGCAAGTATATGCATACAAGAGACTTTAGATTGATCTGCATGAAGATCACAGTTAAGTATACAGAAGTAGAACTGCATTATTGCAGCCTTTTTGTTCACTTATAAATGTTCTCTTTTAAATAGATGGAGACAAAGGAACAAGGTGAAATGTATCAAGTCAAAGTGAATCATTTGGTTGACTCTATAATTCTAAGGTCAAAATGGAACTTGATAGTTTTTTAAATTAAAAAATGTGTACACCTAACATAGAAAATTAAAGATAGCTGCAGACCATTAGAAATAATACAATTGTTTTTGTTTACTTTTACTCCATGGGCATTGAAAAGGTTAAGAAACATAAATGGTACATATTTTTAAAGTTAAGTAGCATGCATAGATATATGCACACACACCTCTTTTTCAGCATTTTTTGAGAAAGTCTTGGGTTAAGTCTCAACATATTTCCAAATGTGATTTCTAATAGCTCAGTGTGGCTGAGAAAGTGCGGAACTCCACTAAAAACTCTGAAACTTCAGTATGAATGTAAATATATCAGTTCTGTAAGCAGGATTTGAGTAATTACAGTGAATTTTATTTATACTATATATGTTTCTCTTCAGGCGCTATGAACTGAAAAATATGTTTTCTTACTGTTTAATTTATTTTTATTGTTTGAACAGGAAGTGAACATAGTTGTTTCCAACAAAGTTTTACTTTTTGTAGGATTTTTAAAATAATGATTTTTACCAGGAATCTATTAAGGTCAATATTAATAACACTGAAACAGGAAATCTAACTCCCAATATTGGAATTTTTGGTACTTTTTTTCACATCCTTGTTCTTTAATTAGCAACTCTGATTCATTTAAATATGTTTTTTATAGAATTGTATGTGCCTTTTTACCTTGTGGCCTTTTTATTAGTAGTAAGGTACAGAAGTGTCAACAGAAGCACTGATGGTTCTTTTCTACTATCTAACAGGGTTAATTTCACCACAAAATTGCTTTAAATCTGAAGAACTTAAGTTTCACTAAATATTATATATGGTATTTATCACACAGATGGATAAACTAATTATTGTTGATGCTTTACAAGGAAAATAAGTTATAAATACCATGTAAAATTGATTATACAGGCTGTGAAAAGCATTTTAAAGGAAAGAAAATATGTAAATTCTGTCGAGCAAGACTCTGTACTGTTGAAACGTGGTTCCAAAGGTTTTGGATCAGTGGCTACACTCTGACACATGGCTGTTGTTTTGGATCAGTGGCTACACTCTGACACATGGCTGTTGTTTTGGATCAGTGGCTACACTCTGACACATAGCTGTTGTTTTGGATCAGTGGCTACACTCGACACATGGCTGTTGTTTTGGATCAGTGGCTACACTCTGACACATGGCTGTTGTTTTGGATCAGTGGCTACACTCTGACACATGGGTGTTTTTTGGATCAGTGGCTATACTCTGACACATGGCTGTTGTTTTGGATCAGTGGCTACACACTGACATGGCTGTTGTTTTGGATCAGTGGCTACACACTGACATGGCTGTTGTTTTGGATCAGTGGCTACACTCTGACACATGGCTGTTGTTTTGGATCAGTGGCTACACTCTGACACATGGCTATTGTTTTGGATCAGTGGCTACACTCTGACACGTGGCTGTTTTGGATCTGTGGCTACACTCTGACACGTGGCTGTTTTGGATCTGTGGCTACACTCTGACACATGACTGTTGTTTTGAATCAGTGGCTACACTCTGACACATTACTTGTTTTGGATCAGTGGCTACACTCTGACACATGGCTGTTGTTTTGGATCAGTGGCTACACTCTGACACATGACTGTTGTTTTGAATCAGTGGCTACACTCTGACACATGACTGTTTTGGATCAGTGGCTACACTCTGACACATGGCTGTTGTTTTGGATCAGTGGCTACACTCTGACACATGGCTCTTGTTTTGGATCAGTGGCTACACTCTGACACATGACTGTTGTTTTAGATCAGTGGCTACCCTCTGACACGTGGCTGTTGTTTGCACTATATTATTGTGTCTTCTTTAAAAGTCAATGTTTTGGGTTTCTGTAAGAAGCTTGTTTACTAATGTAAGCTGTGGCTGTAGTTTTATCAAGACTCTGAACACAAGATGTAACAATGCAAATAAAGGTATGTAGTGAGTAAAGTTACTCTCTAGTCTCTGAAAAGCAAAAAAAAAGTGAAAAAATAATTTCTTCAGATATAACTTAAAGTTGTTGAACATAAAGATGTTAGATATTAGCACATCCTGCTTTTTTAGTTTTTAGTGTTTATTTTATTTTATTTTATTTTTTGGGGGGGGGACGGAGTCTTGCTCTGTCGCCCAGGCTGGAGTGCAGTGGTGTGATCTCGGCTCACTGCAAGCTCTGACTCCCGGGTTCACGCCATTCTCCTGCGTCAGCAACCTCGGCTCACTGCAAGCTCTGCCTCCCGAGTTCACGCCATTCTCCTGCCTCAGCCTCCCAAGTAGCTGGGACTACAGGCGCCTGCCACCACACCTGGCTAATTTTTTGTATTTTTAGTAGAGACAGGGTTTCGTGTTAGCCACGATGGTCTCGATCTCCTGACCTCATGATCCACCTGCCTTGGCCTCCCAAAGTGCTGGCATTACAGGTGTGAGCCACCGAGCCTGGCCACATCTTGCTTTTTTTTTATGATCGGAGCAAAGGGCCCACTCTAGTTCTCTACATGTCAATCAATCAAGCATGTTGAATAAGGGACATAGAGGATTTAACTTTTGTTATCATAAATGAAACTTGCAGGCATATATGAAGAACCCTATGAAGAATTCCTCTCCCATCATTTTTTATAGAATTGGTGAATGTTCCTAAACTGCTGAAGCTAGATGTTTTCTGTTTTGTTTTACAAAGTCAGGTGTTTTGGAGTTCTTTTCCACTCTACTACAACTTATAGAGCTTGTTTTTCCTTTGAGTGTGTGCTGATCCTGTTACTGAGATTAATTACATGGCTCTGTAGTGTAGTTTACATAAAAATGATGTTTTCCACTTGATTGCTGCAGATATCAAGAGTTTGTTAATTATTTTCAAATACCCATCCAATAAGAGAGATGGGAAGGTTTTTAAAGTTATATATGCTACATATATATAACTGGAAATGTTTTATATGTTTTCTGAAAATATAATAAGCCTCTCTTTTATTCAGCATTCTTCCTCTTTTCTCCCTTATGAAAAAGAAAAGATAGCACAAAACTTAAGACTTACCTAGGAAACCCATTCATACTCCCACCATGATGTAATTATAACCCTGCTATTACTTCAGGTAGCTACACAATATACCAGGTAAGAATCAATGCACATTGTAAAGAACTTATTGTTCTTTTCTATTCTTTCAGTAGAATAAGGGCCAGTTGGTATGTAGCCCATGTATATGTGAATGGAGTAAGATAAACCCCATGATCTCCTTGCACAGAATTGCAAATGTCTTTTGCCACCAAGGGCCAGACCCAGAACCCTTGGAGTTCATGTGGCAGAATTTCACTCTTACATAAACCAATGCTTGAAGATGCTGCAAATGACCCTCTAATGATCCCTGAAGATCAAAATAGGGGTAAATGACTCCCTGCAAAACCCAACCCATGCTGCTGGCTGTGGGATTTTTGGTGTAAGCCTATCTATGCACTCTATCAGCCAGAGTTTGGCATTTAGCTCTTAGTTAAATCTAGTAAAGGACAGTCTATTGTTTAAAGAGAAGGTGCATTTGTTCCTCAATCAAGCAAGAGCACCTGTGTTGTACTGCTTTATATCTCATGTATATTTATAGTAATGAAAAGACTTTTTAAATTGTACACACGTTTCAGTGCCTTTCTCGTGTTACGAAAGGCAGATAGATACTATAGCCATAGGTAAAAATCCATAGTTAAATTGCACACTGACCTTAAATCTGTGTATGCCCTTGTATCTTGCATGTTAAAAGTTGGATTATTGGGCATGTGTGGCAGCCTGCCCTGCTACATGCTAGACAAGTGTGCATTAGTTCATAGCCACAAGTTCTTCATTCTTTAAAATGTTTTGACAGATCATCTCATAATAAAAATAATTCAGGAAAACTATGGGGAAAATAATTACATTTCACAAAAGATATTTTAAATTCTTTGTAAAACTTAGATAATAGAGCCTAGCAGTTACTTTGTATCTAATTGATACATGTCATGTTAATTTACCATCATACATTTTATTAATCAAAATTATATAGCATGTGACTTTTGGCTTTCAGGGTTCTCAAAAATATTCTTTTGTTGCATGTACTGTATGTTTAGAGGCAACCAATTATATACTCAATATGGTTTTACTGTGCCTTACACAAAGAGAAACTGTATACAGAATGTATATCATGGGGTGGGGTAACAGAGTCTTTACTGCACTGTTAGGTGATGGCACACAGAGCATGTTCCAGAACATTTCTGTGCTTAATTACCCAACCAAAGAGATCTAAAGTATGTATGTTGTACTGTAATGGGGGTTTATGCCTGGACAATTAAGTGTTTATTTGTTTTCTGAAATGATGTGAACTTATTTTTCTAAACACTATGCTGAATAAACTTTATATTTATACATACCTTGCATTGAAAATTATTTGGGGAATACTGTGCTGTTTTTTGGTTTTTGTTTTTTTTTGAGAGGGAGTTTCACTCTTGTTGCCCAGGCTGGACTGCAATGGCAACCGCAACCTCTGCCTCCCAGGTTCAAGTGATTCTCCTGACTCAGTTTCCCTAGTAGCTGGGATTATAGGCATGTGCCACCATACCCGGCTAATTTTTTTGTAGTTTTAGTAGAGATGGGGTTTCTCCATGTTGGTCAGGCTGGTCTCGAACTCCCGACCTCAGGTGATCCACCCACCTCAGCCTCCCAAAGTGCTGGGATTACAGGTGTGAGCCACCACGCCCAGCAATACTGTGTTTTTTTAAGTATGAATGCCTCATCTTACTAGAAAAGAAACAAGAGGCCGGGCGCGGTGGCTCAAGCCTGTAATCCCAGCACTTTGGGAGGCCGAGACGGGCGGATCACGAGGTCAGGAGATCGAGACCATCCTGGCTAACACGGTGAAACCCCATCTCTACTAAAAATACAAAAACTAGCCGGGCGAGGTGGCGGGCACCTGTAGTCCCAGCTACTCAGGAGGCTGAGGCAGGAGAATGGCGTAAACCCGGGAGGCGGAGCTTGCAGTGAGCTGAGATCTGGCCACTGCACTCTAGTCCGGGCGACAGAGCGAGACTCCGCCTCAAAAAAAAAAAAAAAAAGAAAAGAAACAAGAAATAATGTTGGTTTTATTTATCCCTGGAAAAGGGAAGAAGAGGAAAAGAAAAAACAAACATTCCAAAATCTGACAAATGGTTATAAGGCCAATTGGAGTGATTTTGGAAAAATAACCTTCATTGATCTTTGTGCATAATTATGCAATTAACTGTACTACATAGAGGTAAATTATTAGATTGCATCCTCCTTAAAAGGAAGAAGTGTACCTTCCCCTTCCCAGCTTTTTTTTTTTTTTTTTTTTTTTTTTTGTCCCGAGAAATGAACGTAATGTTTGGCACACAGCAGTTACTCTGTAGGGTTTAATGGAATTAAATTGAAGGGTCCAAAGACCTCCTATTTTCAACCTTATTGAAAGAACTCAATATCACCCATCCCTAGGGCACTGCCATTAGCCAAAGTCTGGTACCACCACGGTTGGCTCCACCAGTAGTTTCACTGAAAGTAACGAGTAGAACGGCATTGCTGCTGACTATATATAAAATTTGGGGGCCGGGCGCGGTGGCTCAAGCCTGTAATCCCAGCACTTTGGGAGGCCGAGACGGGCGGATCACGAGGTCAGGAGATTGAAACCATCCTGGCTAACACGGTGAAACCCCATCTCTACTAAAAATACAAAAAAAAACTAGCCGGACGAAGTGGCGGGCGCCTGTCGTCCCAGCTACTCGGGAGGCTGAGGCAGGAGAATGGCGTGAACCCGGGAGGCGGAGCTTGCAGTGAGCTGAGATCCGGCCACTGCACTCCAGTCCGGGCGACAGAGCGAGACTCCGCCTCAAAAAAAATAAAATAAAATAAAATAAAATTTGGCCTTGGTACAGTTTGGTCCTAATTTTAAAATTATATAACCTGGTTTTCTATGCTTCTACACTGAAAAGAAGGGGAGGTTAATAAAATAAACTGGAAACCAACTGTACAATTCTGTAAAACTAGTTAAAGTCATCAAATCAATTTCAGATACTATGTCTAGGCTTTTATATTCTTGTTATTCTGCTCATTTAACAATTTTATATGTAAGTAAACCAGTTAACATGAACAGTGTTTCAGTCAATGCGTTTAGGGTCACAATCATGAAGTGGTTACATTTTAGAACATTAAGCAATTTTTTTGTTGTTGTTGTTGAGACGGAGTCTCGCTCTGTTGCCCAGGCTAGAGTGCTGTGGCCGGATCTCAGCTCACTGCAAGCTCCGCCTCCCGGGTTTACGCCATTCTCCTGCCTCAGCCTCCAGAGTAGCTGGGACTACAGGTGCCCGCCACCTTGCCCGGCTAGTTGTTTTTTTTTTTTTTTTGTATTTTTAGTAGAGACGGGGTTTCACCGTGTTAGCCAGGATGGTTTCGATCTCCTGACCTTGTGATCCGCCCGTCTCGGCCTCCCAAAGTGCTGGGATTACAAGCTTGAGCCACCGCGCCCGGCCTAACCAAATATTTTTAAAAATTTGACAAGATCATTGCTCTACTTAAAACATCTGTGGCTCCTCAGAAACTAGCAAATTAAATGAATACCCTCAGTGGAAATTCAAAGTCTTCAGCTATACGGTTCCATCCCACTTGTTCACTTGCCCTTAAGAAACAATAAATGGGCCAAGTACAGTGACTTAGGCCTGTAATCTCAGTACTTTGAGAGGAAGAGGCAGAAAGAGGCGGAAGGATCACCTGAGCAAAAACCTGTATCAAAAAAAAAAGAAGCAATAAATGAAAATTTACCTTTGCATATCACCATTTCCAATACAGTAGATAGTAAAGAATAAACAAGACACATTCAGATAATGGTCAGTGTTATAAAGTTGACAATAAGGAGTAATGAAATTGATAATATGAAATGTTAGGATGGGAGACACACATTAGATTGGTCAAGGAAATTCTCTGAGGAAGTAACATTTCAGCAGAGGTAATTGAGTAAGAAGAGGAAGCCAGCCAGCAAGACCTAGAAAAGAGCATTCCAGACATAGGGAACGGCAGGTACAAAGGCCCTGAAGAAGGGACAGTGTCTGGATTACAGCACTAACTCCAGGGGTCATACGATAAATCTAGCCAGAGAGGTGGGCAAGGGCAGATCACAGGTAGAGCTTTATTGGTCTCAAATAGTTTGAATCTGAGTCTGAGAAGCCACTCATGGCTTCTAAGCAAGGAGTAATATAACATGATTTACACTTTAAAATGTCGCCATGGCTAATCTGGAGAATGGAGTTGCAGGAGGCAGGAGAGCCAGAACTAGGAAACTATTGCCATGTTGCCCTGAGCTGTCAGACAGGAGATACTTCAGGAGCTCTTGAACTGCACCTAGGGCAGTTTGCCCTCCAACTGTCTCCAGAATTTTGTGCTCTCCAAGTCTTAAGTCTATTCTGTTGCCTGCTGTTAGCCAAAGCCACTTACTGCTACTGAGGATGATTGTCACAGCCTGAACCTGTCCCCTGGTAGATCCAGCTCCCTAACAAATATTTTCAAAATGTCCCAGTCCACCTAAGATTCTACATGTGGAAAATTAAACTCTCCCTAAGCCTGCCCCGACTCTGTTGCTCGTTTCAGCAACATTTATTCACCCAGATGGCCAGACAAAAAATCTGGGATTCACTCTGGAGTCTTGTCTCCCTTTCTTCTCCCCACCTTTATCAGATCACAAGTCTATCCAAGTCTGCTCTTTTACTGTCTCTTGATTCAGTTTCTTCTTCTCCATTACTAAGGTTACTTCTACAATTTAGGCACTTATTTCTCTACTGAATTATTGCAGCTGCTCCCTACCTGGTATCCTAGTGTCTGGTCCTCATTTTGGCCGCATTACAACTACATCCAAATGGAACTTTCAGAATTTAAGACATAACCCAGCCTTGTTTTCCACTTTAAAACCTTCCATGGCTCTTCATTGCCTATGAAATACCGTTTAAAGCCTTTACCATACGACGTCTCCAAGATCCAGGCCCTGCCTCTCTGCCTACTCACATCTCTAGCCACATAAACTGTTCCCCAAAGGAACCAGATTCTTTCATAACGACCCAATCCCCAAGACTCAATGTCACATCTTCAGGAAGCCTCGTCTTACTCTCACAAGTAGAATTGTGCATAGCCCATTCTGTGATTAGACAGGGATTTATACCTTCCTTTAGTGTGGCACTAATGTACATATCACTGTAAGTATATGTTTGCCTCTTTACATGTTCATCTTGGTTTCTCCAGCATTTAGTATTATGCATGGGGCATAGTAGGCACTTAAAAATTATTTGTTGAATGAATAGTGATGGTAACAGTCATCCATACCTTTAAATCATTTCATTGCTATGGATTAGGGAACTATATTGCTAAACTGGTTAAAGTATTATCCCTATGTAGAGCACAAAAATAAATCAATACATTTTGGGGTAGAGCCTGAGAGTGGTTCCTCAAATCTTTTAACATTAGTGAATGGTCTTTATGGTAATTATTTTCATTACTACTCCAAGGTTTTTCCGCTTAACATGCAAGTTTAAAGCTGTGTTCCAGATGACAGAGGTTGGCTAAAGATTGACAGACAAATGGGGCATTAACAAAAATGTACTCACTGAGCTTTATTGTTTTTTTTTGAGCCTTTTTAAAATCAATGTTTCAAAATACCAGTGATGTGCAGAAAATCTATTTATACTTACATATAGATAAACTTTCTAAAAATATTTTCTCTGTGGGTATATCCACATTATTTGCATTTGAGCTAAGCAGATATCTAAAGAGTCTATGAGGAATAGTAAATGAAATATAGAGATAGGCATCAAGAAACCTGGATTCTAATTAGCCTTGAGATTTAGGAAATACCAGTTCACCTCTCTGGGCCCTGTATTTTTTTCTATGAAATGGGTATGTTAGACATGATTATAAAAGAAAAAAATGGTTTAATAAAATTCATTTACCCCTGCAGAGTTAAGTTCAAATCAGTTACAGAGGGGAAGTATATGGTGACCTGCTAAGAGCTGCAAGGCAAGATAAAATAATTGGGATGGGGTCAACAACCTGTGACCCACCAGGATTATTTAGAGGTGTACAGCCAGGTGAGACAGGTCCGGTTCTATACTTGTCCACCTCCTTCATCTGCACCCACTTTGCCCCCTAAGGCGTCTGTCATTTCCTCAGGCATTGGCCTACCTCCTCAAGTGCCTTAAGTGATCTCCCTGGTGTTGATGGTTAACAATTTAAGATATGATTATTCCAACCCTCCACCCAGAGTAATTTCCTTTTTTTTTTTTTTTTTTTTTGAGACGGAGTCTCACTCTTTCACCCAGGCTGGACTGAAGTGGCACAATCTCGGCTCACTGCAACCTCCACCCCCAGGTTCAAGCGATTCTCTGGCCTCAGCCTCCTGAATAGCTGGGATTACAGGCACCCACCACCACGCACTGCTAATTTTTGTATTTTAAGTAGAGACGGTGTTTTGCCATGTTGGCCAGGCTGGTCTCGAACTCCTGACCTCAGGTGATCCATCCTCCTCACCTCCCAAAGTTCAAGGATTACAGGATTATAGCATCCGGCTATAATTTACATTTTAAGGAAGGCTTTTAAAGACATACGCAAAAGGAACCAGGCTGTAATAATGGCTGATAAACTGTAGATTAGTAAAATTGAGCATTTTTCCGTATTTGTAAGTGCAACTGTGTGTGTGTGTGTGTGTGTCTGTGTGTACACTTGGGGGATTGGGAGAGAAGGATGGATAAGGGGAGAGGCAGAGAGACTGTCACCCTTTATCCGTTTCCTATTTTGTGTGCTCCACTTCCCTATGGGGTATCAAGGCCCAGGCAGTGAAATCTAAGCTGTTGGAGCCTCTGAAAGCAATTAACAGTGTAGTTTCCCCCACACCTATCTTATCCAAAGCCTAGGAAAATTCCCTTCCAGAGATTTCCTGTGTTGAAAAGATAAGTCATTAGCTATAATGAAACCATAAAATCTAGCCACTAGCCATAGAAAGACAAGAGTTGTTTGGTTGCTGGTTTTTTGGTGTTTGTTGTTTAAGATGTGAACTACTTAGGAGATGTGCCAAAGGAAAACCAAAAATATATTTTGTTAAAAATTAGGGAACATAATGAATTTTGTATTCACTTTATTTATTTAATAAGTACATTCTTGCTGTTGTTCTTTATCAAATCGATGATTAGATAGCTTAGTATGAGTGGATATTGCCCATTACTCAGCAAATTAATTTTATTAACACTACATAGGAAGGAGGATGGATTCAGTCGTATCCCTGCATGAATAATCATCAGGGGTCTTAATCTTAAAAGATGTTGGAGGGCCAGGAGCAGTGGCTCAGGCTTGTAATCCCAGCACTTTGGGAGGCCAAGGTGGGTGGATTGCCTAAGGTCAGGAATTTGAGACCAGCATGGCGAAACCTTGGCTCTACTAAAAATACAAAAATTAGCCAGGTGTGGTGGTGGACACCTGTAATCCCAGCTACTGGGGAGGCTGAGGCAGGAGAATGGCTTGAACTCAGGAGGCAGAGGTTGCAGTGGGCCAAGATCACGCCACTTCATTCCAGCCTGGGCAACAGAGTGAGAGACTCCATCTCAAAAAAAAAAAAAAAAAAAAGAAAAGAAAAAAAAAAAAAAACAACATGTTGGAGCATTCTATCCCAATTACACAAATAGATTTTCCTAAATCTCTTCAATAAACACACAACAGATTTTTTTTTTTTTTTTTTTTGGAGACACAGTCTCACTCTGTCGCCCAGGCTGGAGTGCAATGGCACAATCCCAGCTCACTACAACTTTCGCCTCCTGGGTTCAAGTGATTCTCCTGCCTCAGCCTCCCAAGAAGCTGGGATTACAGGCATGTGCCACCATGCCCAGCTATTTCTGTATATTCAGTAGAGACGGGGTTTCATCATGTTAGCCAGGCTGATCTTGAATTCCTTACCTCAAGTGATCTGCCCACCTCGGTCTCCCAAAGTGCTGGGATTACAGGCATGCGCCACCATGCCTGGCCAATACACACTAGATTTAAGAATATATGTAATCTCACCTAATAAGAGTTTTTACTTCTATTCTCATTATAGTCATTCTCTGATATCTTAACAAACACACACCTGACTTTCTAAGAATGAGCACAGATTTTTTTTATATACAGTAGCAAACTGGCAATGTTGTAATACTGAGTTTTCAGTATTATAGTGAAACTATGTTAATAAGGAATTTGTCATTTCAAGGAGGGATTATGCTAAAATTTACCTTTAGCTATTTTATTTGAAATGGTACATATTAATAATACAAATTAAATGTATAGATAATATCATGTCCATATGTAAAGTATCTAGGGTGGGGATACTTTATCAAATGTCTTAAATCCCCTGGAAACTCTCTCAAATACAGTACCCATTGATTGCTAAATATAGAGTATTTCTCTCTGTTTATCATGCAGATCCATGAATATACATATATATACATTTAAAATGAGATGGATATTTAAAACAAACAAACAGAAATCTTAGAGCTAATGAATTCAGTGAATGAAATAAAAATACAGCCAAGGGCTTCAGCATCAGACTAGAACAGGCAGAAGAAAGAATTTCTGGACTTGAAGACAGCTCTTTTGAAATAAAAAAAAAAAAGGAAAGAAGAAAAAAGGAAGGGAAGGACAGTAGGAAGGAAGGAAGGAAGGAGGGAGGGAGGGAGGGAGGGAGGGAAGGAGGGAGAGAGGGAAGGAAGGAGGGAGGGAAGGAAGGAAGGAGGGAAGGAAGGAGAGAGGGAAGGATGGAAGGAGGGAAGTAAGGGGGAAGGAAGGAGGGAGGGAGGGAAGGTGGCAGGAAAAAAATGAAGAAAGTCTACTGCATTTATGGGACACCATTAAGCAAACAAATACTCATCTTATGGATATTCCAGAAGGAGAAGAGAAGGGAAAGGTGAGGAAGATATATTTAATGAAATAATAACAGAAAATCTCCCAAGTCTGGGGAGAGAGATGGATATTCAGGTTGAGGAAGTGCAAAGAATCCCAAATAGATTCAACCTGAACAAGTTCTCTCTGAGGCAAATTATTATTATTATTTTTTTTTTTTTTTGGAGGCAGAGTCTCGCTCTGTCGCCCGGACTGGAGGGCAGTGGCCAGATCTCAGCTCACTGCAAGCTCCATCTGAGGCAAATTATAATCAAATTGTCACAAGTCAAAGACAACAAAAGAATTTTAAAATCAGCAAGACAAAAGTATCAAGTCACATATAAGGGAAATCCCATTAGATTAACAGTGAATTTCTCAGCAGAAATCTTTTTTCTTTTCTTTTCTTTTTTTTTTTTTCTGTGTGTGTGTGTGTGTGTGTGTGTGTGTGTGTGACACAGAATCTCATTCTGTCGCCCAGGCTGGAGCGCAATGGCACAATCTTGGCTCACTGCAACCTCCACCTCCTGGGGTTGAGCGATTCTCCCACCTCAACTTCCCAAGTAGCTGGGTTCACGGGCTCCCGCTACCATGCCTGGCTAATTTTTGTATTTTTTAGTAGAGATGGGATTTCACCATGTTGACCAGGCTGGTCTCAAACTCCTGACCTCAGGTGATCTGCCCACCTCAGTCTCCCAAAGTGCTGGGATTACAGGTATGAGCCACTGTGCCTGGCCAGAAATCTTACAGGCCAAAAGAGAATGGAATGATATATTCAAAGTACTCAAAGAAAAAAACTGCCAACCAACAATAGTATACTAAGCAAAGCTATCCTTCAGCAATGAAGGAGAAATAAAAGCTTTCACAGATAAGGAAAAATTGAGGGAATTCATTACCAGTAGACTGCCCTTACAAGAAATGCTCAAGGGAGCCTTACATCTGGAAATGAAAAGAGGACAATCACCACCATGAAAACATGCAAAACTATAAAACTCACTTATAGAGCTAATACGCAAAGGAGAAAAAAAAAATGTATCACTATAGAAAACCACCCAACTGAAAAAGTAAATAATAAAATATAAAGAAAGAAAGAAAGAACATATAAAACAATCAGAAAACAATCAAATGACAGGAATAAGTCTTCACCTATTGATAGTAACTCTGAATGTAAATGGATTAAATTTCCCATTTAAAATATATAGACAGGCTAAACAGATGAAAAGATAAGACTCAACTACATGCTCCTTACCAGAAACTTAACTCACCTGTAAAGACACACATAGACGGAAAATGAAGGAATGGGAAAAGGATATTCCATACAAACAGAAACCAGAAGTGAGCAGAATAGCTATCCTTATGTCAGATAAAAGGGATTTCAAGTTGAAAACTGTAAAAAAAAAAAAAAAAAAAAAGACAAAGAAGCACATTATATAACAATGGGAATCATGCAGTAAGAGAATATAACAATTGTAAATATATATGCATCTAACACTGAAGCACCCAGATATATAAAGTGAATATCATTAGATCTAAAGGTAGAGATAGACCCCAATGCAATAATAGCTGGGGACTTCAACACCCCCCTCTCAGCACTAGACAGATTATCAACAAAGAAACATTGAATTTAAACTGCACCATAAGCCAGGTGCAACAGCTCTTACCTAGGATCAAGCTTGTAATCCCAGCACTTCGGGAGGCCAAGTTGGGAGGATCACTTAAGCCCAGAAGTTTGAGACCAGACTGAGTCACGTGGTGAGACCCCCATCTCCACATTAAAAAAAAGAAAATTAGCGCAGGCACGGTGGCTCACACCTGTAATCTCAGCACTTTGGGAGGCTGAGGTGGGCAGATCACAAGGTCAGGAGTTTGAGACCAGCCCGGCTAACATGGTGAAACCCTGTCTCTACTAAAGATAGAAAAAATTAGCCAGGCATGGTGGCATGCGCCTGTAATCTCAGCTACTCAGGAGGCTGAGGCAGGAGAATTGCTTGAACCTGGGAGGTGGAGATTGCAGTGAGCCGAGAATGCTCCATTGCACTCCAGCCTGGGCAACAGGGCAGGACTCTATCTCAAAGAGAAAGGAAAGAAAAGAAGAAAGAAAGAAAAAGGAAGGAAGGAGAGAGAGAAAGAAAGAAAAGAAAGAAAGAAAGAAGAGAAAGAAAGAAAGGAAAGAAAGAGAGAAAGAAAGAAAGAAAGAAGAGAGGGAGAGGGAGGGAGGGAGGGAGGGAGGGAGGGAGGGAGGGAGGGAGGGAGGGAGGGAGGAGGAAGGAAGGAAGAAAGGAAGAAAGAAAGAAAGAAAAAGAAAATCAGCTGGGCTTGGTGGAGCACACCTGTAGAAGCAGCTGATACTCAGGAGACTGTGGTGGGAGAATCACTTGAGCCCAGGAAGTTGAGGCTACAGTGAGCCATAATCATGTTGCCGCCTTCCAGCCTGGGTGACAGAGTGAGACCATGTCTCAAAAAGAAAAATAAAATTAAAAAAAAAACTGTACCATAGATCAAAGAGACCCTAATAGACATTTACAAAACATTTCACCCAACAGCAATACGCATTCTTTTCATCAGCCATGGAACATTCTCACAGATTGACTTATGTTAGGAAATAACATAAGTCAATGTTAAACATTTTTGATGTTTAACAAAAAGAAATTTCTTTTTTTTTTTTTTTTTTTTGGAGACAGGGTCTTGCTCTTTCACCCAGGCTGGAGAGCAATGGCATGATCTCGGCTCCCTGCAACCTCTGCCTCCTAGGCTCGAGCAATCCTCCTGCCTCAGCCTCCTGAGTAGCTTGGACTACAGGCATGTACCACCATGCCTGGCTAGTTTTTGTATCTTTTGTAGAGATGGGGTTTCATCATGTTGCCCAGGCTGGTTTCAAACTCCTGAGCTCAAGTGGCCTGCCTGTCTTGGCCTCCCAAAGTGCTGGGATTACATGTGTGAGTAAGCCACTGCACCTGGCCTTATAAAATGTTTAAACATCAAAAGCATATCAGGTATCTTATTTGATCACAATGGAATAAAATTAGACATCAACAAGAGGAACATTAGAAACTATACAAATACATGGAAATTAAACAACATGCTCCTGAGCAACAAATGGGTGAAGGAAGAAATTAAGAATAAAATTTAGGGTAGGTGAGGTGGCTCACACCTGTAATCCCTATACTTTCAGAGGCTGAGGTGGGAAGATCACTTGAGGCCAGGAGTTTGAAACCAGCCTGAACAACATAGTGAGATGCTGTCTCTAACTTTTTTTAAAGGAAGTCTTAGAGCAATCAGACAAGAAAAAGAAACAGAGAGCAAACAAATTGGAAAGGAGGAAGTCAAACTATCTCTGTTTGCCAATAATACAATCCTATATAAGAAAACCCTAAAAACTCTTCTAAAAGACTACTGCATCTGATAAATGAATTCAGTAGTCTCAGGTCACAAAATCAATGTACACAAATCAGCAGCACTGCTATACATAAACAATGACTGAGCTGAGAATCAAATCAAGAACTCAATTCCTTTTACAATGCCTACAAAGCAAATAAAATACCTAGGAATATACTTAACCAAGGAGGTGAAAGATCTTTATGGGAAGAACTATAAAACACTGTTGAAAGAAATCACAGATGACACAAACAAATGGAAATGCATTTCATGTTTATGGATTGGAAGAATCAATATTGTGAAAATGACCATACTGCCCAAAGCAATCTACAGTTTCAAATAAATTCTTATGAAAATACCAACATCATTTTTCACAGAATTAGTAAAAATAGTCCTAAAATTCATATGGAACCAGAAAGAGCCTGAATAGCCAAAACAATCTTAAGCATAATGAACAAATCTGGAGGCATTGCCATTACCCAACTTCAAACTATACTGCAAGGCTATAGTACTCAAAATAGTACGGTATTGGTATAAAAGTAGACACATAAAGTACAAGAATGAAACTGGATCCCTCTCACCATCTACACAAATTAACTCAAGATAGATTAAAGACTTAAATCTAAGACATGAAACCATAAAAATTCTAGAAGAAAACCTAGGAAAAACTCTTCTAGACATTGGCCTAGGTAGAGAATTTATGACTAAGACCCCAAAAGCAAATGCAACAAATAAATAAATGGGACCTAATTAAATTAAAAAGTTTCTGCACAGCAAAAGAAATAATCATTGGAGTAAACAGACAACCTACAGAATGGATACAAATTTTTGCAAACTATGCATTCAACAAAAGACTAGTATCCAGAATCTATAAGGAACTCAAACAAATCAGGACAAAAACAACAAATGATTCTATTAAAAAGTATCAGCAAAGGATATGAATAGACATTTCTGAAAAGAAGATATACAAATGGCCAAAAAACAAATGAAAAAATGCTCAACATCACTAAATGTCAGGGAAATGCAAATAAAAACTACAATGAGATCAGACCTTACTTCACCCAGAATGGCCATTATTAGAAAGTCAAGAAACAATAGATATTCACATGGATGTGAAGAAGAAACGTTGATAGGAATGTAAATTAGTACAACCTCTATGGAAAACTGTAGGGAGATTTCTCAAAGAACTGAAAGTGGATCTACCATTTGACCCAGCAAACCCACTACTGGGTATCTATCCAAAGGAAAAGAAGTCAGTGTATCAAAAAGACACATGCATGTGTATGTTTATTGCAGTGCAGTTCACAATTGCAAAGATACAGCATCAACCTAAGTGCCCATCAACCCATGAGTGGATAAAGAAAATGTGATATGCATACACATACATATATACTGCGGAATACACACTCCATGGAATACTACTCAGCCACAAAAAAGAACTAAATGATGTCTTTTGCAGTCACTTGGATGGGACTGGAGGCCATTATTCTAAGTAAGTAACTCAGGAATTGAAAACGAAATATCGCATGTTTTCATTCATAAGTAGGAGCTAAGCTACAGGTATGCAAGGTATACAGAGTGGTTTAATGGACCCTGGAGAATTAGAACAGGGGACAGTGAGAGAGGGATGAGGGATGAAAAACTATCTATTGGGTATAAGGTACACTGCTTGGATAACTTCGTAGTGACTTCTTTTCCTGCAGTCCAGGAATTTATCCATTTCCTCTAGGTTTTTAAATTTATTGGCATGAACACATACAACCCACCAGAATTAAACCAAGAAGAAATAAAAAGCCTGAACAGACCAATAACAAATAACGAGATTGAATCAATAATAAAAAGTCTTTCCACAAAGAAAAGCCCAGGACCAAATGGCTTCACCATTGAATTGTAGCAAACTTTTTTTTTTTTTGAGATGGAGTTTCACGCTGGTTGCCCAGGCTAGAGTGCAATGGTGTGATCTCGGCTCACTGCAGCCTCCACCTCCCGGATTCATGTGATTCTCCTGCCTCAGCCTCCCGAGTAGCTGGGATTACAGGCATGTGCCACCACGCCCAGCTAATTTTGTATTTTTGGTAGAGATGGAGTTTCTCCATGTTGGTCATGCTGGTCTCGAACTCCCGACCTCAGGTGATCTGCCCACCTTGGCCTCCCAAAGTGCTGGGATTACAGGTGTGAGTCACTGTGCCCAGCTGAATTCTAGCAAACCTTTAAATAATTAATATCAATTCTTCTCAAACAATTCCAAAAAGTTGAAGCAGATAGAATTCTTCCTAAGTCATTCTACTTGGCTGGAACAACCCTGATACCAGACAAGGATACCACAAAGAAAGAACACTGCAGGCCAATACCCCTGATAAATATAGATGCAAAAATCCTTAACAAAATACTAGCAAACCAAATCATACAATACATCAAAAAGATAATACATCATGAGCTAGTGGCATTTCTCCCAGGAATGCATGGATGGTTCAACATAATACAAATCAATAAATGTCGCACATCACATCAGTAGAATGAAGGACAAAAACCATATGATCATGTCAATAGATGCAGAAAAATCTTTTGATAAAATTCAACATTGCTTCATGATAAAAATTCATAATAATTTAGGTATAGAAGGAAAGTTCCTCAAAATAATAAAGACCACATATGACAAACCTACAGCTGTCTCACTGAATGTGGAAAAGCAGAAAGCTTTTCTTCTAAAAACTGGAACAAGACAAGTATGACAAGTATGCCCACTCTCACCACTCTTATTCAACATAATAGTGGAATTCCTAGCCATAGCAATTAGGCAAAATAAAGAAATAAAGGACACCCACAGATGAGGAAGTCAAATTGTTCCTGTTTTTAGATAACATGATCTTACATGCAGTAAAACCTAAAGACCTTACCAAAAAACTCTTAGACCCGATAAACAAATTTAGTAAAGTTGCAGTATACAAAATTAATATGCAAATATCAGTATTTGCATATACAATGAACTAGCTGAAAAAGAAATCAAAAAGACAATCGCCTTTACAATAGCTACACACACACACACACACACACACACACACACACACACATGCATCCCTAGGAATAAATTTAACCAAAAACATGAAAGACTTTTACAAGAAAAATTACAAAACACTGGTGAAAGAAATTGAAGAGGATACATACAAATTGAAAGACATCCCATGATTTTGGATTGGAAGAATTACTCTTGTTAAAATGACAATGCTACCCAACGCAATCTATAGATTCAACACAATCCTTATCAATACATCAATAACATTTTTCACATCAAAGGGATGTGAAATTGCATGAAATCAGAAAAAGCAATCCTGTGTAAAAAGAACAAAGCTTGGAGGTATCACACTGCCAGATCTCAAAATATACTGCAAAGCTGTAATAACCAAAATAGCATTGTATTAGCATAATAATCCACATATTTACAGCTGATTGACTTTTGACAAAGGTGCTGAGAACACTCATTGGCGAAAGGACAGTCTCTTCAATAAATGGTGCTGGGAAAACTGCATATCCATATACAGAATAATGAAACTAGACCTCCCCACCTCTCACTCTGCACAAAACTCAATTCAAAATGGATCAGGCCGAACACAGTGGCTCACGCCTGTAATCCTAGCACTGTGGGAGCCAAGGCAGGTGGATCACTTAAGGTCAGGAGTTCAAGACCAGCCTGGCCAAGATGGTGAAACTCCATCTCTACTAAAAATACAAAAATTAGCCGGGCACAGGGCAGGTGCCTATAATTCCAGCTACTTGGGAGGCTGAGGCAGGAGAATCGTGTGAACCCTGTAGGCGGAGGTTGCAGTGAGCCGAGATCATGCCATTGTGCTCCAGCCTGGACAACAGAATGAAATTCCATCCCCCCCCAAAAAAAAAAAAAGATCAAAGACCTAAATGCTAAATGTAAGACCTAAAATGATTTTAAAAACAAAACAAAACAAAACAAAAAACTACTAGAAGAATACAGGGGGAATGATTCAGAATACTGGTCTGAGAATTTTTTTTTTTTTTTTTTTTTTTTGCTGTGGAGTCTCGCTGTGTCACCCAGGCTGGAGTGCAGTGGCACAATCTTGGCTCACTGCAACCTCTGCCTGCCAGGTTCAAGCAATTATCCTGCCTCAGCCTCCCGAGTAACCGGGACTACAGGCACGTGCCACCACGCCCAGCTAATTTTTGTATTTTTAGTCAAGACAGGGTTGCACCATGTTGGCCAGGATGGTCTTGATCTCTTGACCTCATGATCTGCCCACCTCGGCCTCCCAAAGTGCTGGGATTACAGGTGTGAGCCACCGCGTCTGGCCTGATTTGAGAAAATATTTTATGAATAAGATCTCAAAAGCACAAGCAACAAAAGTAAAAATAAACAAATTGGATTATATCAAACTAAAAGCCTTCTGCTAGCAAAGGAAACAATCAACAGAATGAAAAGATAACCTACAGAATGGGAGGAAATATTTGCAAACTACTCCGACAGGAGATTAATATCCAGAATACACAAGCAACTCAAACGTCTCACAACAAAAATCAAATGATCCAATTTAAAAATGGGCAAATTGGCCGGGCGCAGTAGCTCAAGCCTGTAATCCCAGCACTTTGGGAGGCCGAGACGGGCGGATCACGAGGTCAGGAGATCGAGACCATCCTGGCTAACACGGTGAAACCCCGTCTCTACTAAAAATACAAAAAACTAGCCGGGCGAGGTGGCGGGCGCCTGTAGTCCCAGCTACTTGGGAGGCTGAGGCAGGAGAATGGCGTGAACCCAGGAGGCGGAGCTTGCAGTAAGCCGAGATCACGCCACTGCACTCCAGCCTGGGTGACAGAGCAAGACTCTGTCTCAAAAAATAAAAAAAAATAAAAATTAAAAAAAAAAAATTAAAAATGGGCAAATTATCTAAACTGACATCTCCAAAGAAGACATACAAGTGGCCAACAAATATATGGAAAAATGCACAACAACATTAGGGAAATGCAAATCAAAACCACAATAAGGTATCATCTCATCCCTTTAGGGTGGCTATTATTAAAAAGACAAAAAATAATCAATGTTGGTGAGAATGCAGAGAAAAGGGAACTCTTATTCACTGTCGGCAGGAATGCAGACTAGTATAGCTACTATGTAAAACAGCATGAAGGTCTCTCAAAAAACTACAAATAGAACTACCATATGATCCCACCATGCCATTATGGGAATTTATCCAAAGGGAAGGAAACAATTATATCAGAAACACATCTACATCCCCACGTTTATTGCAGCACTACTCACAATAGCCAAGATATGGAATGAAACTAGGCGTCCAATGACAGGTGAGTGGAGAAAGAAAATTTGGTATATATACACTGTGAAATACTAGTCAATCATAAGAAAGGATGAAATTCTGTCATTCACGGCACATGGATGTTACAGAAAGATGTTGGGTTACATGAAATAAGCCAGGATGAGAATGTTAGACACCATGTTATCACTCAAGTGTGGAAGCTTAAAAAAAATGATCTCATAGGAGTAAAAAGTAGAACAGAGAACACTAGAGGCTGGGAAGAGGAAGGGGAAGAAAGGGATTGAAATAATTTTTTGTTAAAGGATACAAAATTATAGCTAGATGAAGGGAATAAGTTCCTGGCCAGGCACGGTGGCTCACACCTGTAATCCCAGCACTTTGGGAGGCCGAGACAGGTGGATTATGAGGTCAGGAGTTCGAGACCAGCCTGGCCAATATGGTGAAACCCTGTCTTGACTAAAAATACAAAATTAGCCAGGTGTGGTGGCATGTGCCTGTAGTCCCTGCCACTTGGGAGGCTCAGGCAGGAGAATCACTTGAACCCGGGAGGCGGAGGTTGCAGTGAGCTGAGATTGCACCACTGCACTCCATCCTGGGCAACAGAATGAGACTCCGTCTCAAAAAAAAAAAAAGTTCTAGTGTTTTATACCACCATAGGATAACTATAGTTAACAATAATATATAGTTTCAACTAGGTAGGAGGATATCAAATGTTCCCAGCACAAAGAAATGATAAATGTTTGAGATGATGGCTATGCTAGTTACCTTGATTTGATCACTATACATTACATGTATCGAAACATCACTATGTACCCCATGAATATGTGCAATTATAATTTGTCAGTTTAAAAATGAAATAATATAAAAGGCATGCCAAAACACATGATACAACTCTGCATGTCTGAAATGTAATTGGGTAATTGGACACTAGCCCTTTTATTCTTTTTTTTTTTTTAATGGAGTTTCGCTCTTGTTGTCCAGGTTGGAGTGCAATGACGCGATCTCGGCTCACTGCAACTTCTGCCTACCAGGTTCAAACGATTCTCCTGCCTCAGCCTCCCAAGTAGCTGGGATTACAGGCACCCACCACCATGCCCGGCTTTTGTATTTTTAGTAGAGACGGGGTTTCACCATGTTGGTCAGGTTGAAC
The DNA here is from genome assembly GCF_009764315.1 of Trachypithecus francoisi. NCBI lineage: Eukaryota > Metazoa > Chordata > Mammalia > Primates > Cercopithecidae > Trachypithecus > Trachypithecus francoisi. Next base: position 44,500,308 of record NW_022681468.1, read on the forward strand.
TCCTAACCTCAGGTGATCCGCCCACCTCAGCCTCCCAAAGTTCTGGGATTACAGGCGTGAGCCACCACACCCAGCCACTGGCCCTTTTATTCTAGCATATCTCAGTATCTGTAATTATCTGATAAGCTGGTGTTCAGCAGCACATATTTTGCGAAACACTGCCTTAACTCAGAGGGAGGACTCTCTAATGAGGACATTTCAGGCATTATATAGGCCAGTAGAACAGATATTTTGGGCTTCTGTAGCACCTTTCATATCATATCACATTATGTAAGCATATCAATTAGTATACATGCCTATCTGCTGTTATAGAGGCCCGAAATTACAGTGACTTCAATAAGATAGAGGTTTATTTATCTCAAGTAACTGTCCAAAGGTGAGTAGCCTAGGTTGACAGGATACCTCTGCCCTATCAGGCCATCCAGGATCCCAGGCAGGCAGTTGGTCTCTGTGCCCCTCAACATTGATTTTCAATCCCTGTCATTTCTACAGTAGAAGCTATCTCTTTATTTATTTATGTTTGAGACAGAGTCCCACTGTCACCCAGGCTGGAGTGCAGTGGCATGTTCTCAGCATGTCCCTCTGTAGCCTCCACCCCCCAGGCTCAACGGATTCTCCCACCTCAGCCTCCCAAGTAGCTGGGACTACAGACACTCGTCATCACACACAATAATCTTTTGTGTTTTCTGTAGAGATGGGGTTTCACCACATTGCCCAGGCTTGTCATGAACTCCTGAGCTCAGGCAATCCACTCACCTTGGCCTCCCAAAATGCTGTGATTATGGGCATGAGCCACCATGCCCAGCAGAAGTTACCTCTTTAAGAAATAATCAAGATATTGCTTACATCACTTCTTACATATAATTGTCTAGTCACATGTCCACACCTAGCTCCAAGGGAATTGCAGTCCCTAGGTGAGTAGCCATATCCCCTACTAAAAGGTGGGGAAATTCTATTCCAAAAAGGAAAAAGGAACCATAGACACTAGGGTGGGAGGTGACGGTCAATGAGTAATCTGCCTTGGACCATAGACACTGGGGTCAAGGGCAATGGTCAATGAGTAATTTGCCACTGTATTTGGCCTACTTCCTTGAAGCTTATGGAGCTCTCTCTTCTGGATAACAGAATGGAAGTAGTCATATAAATGAAGGAGGAAATGCCAATTTTTCCTTAGAGATCTCTAGAGATCCCACTTTGAATCAGGGTGATAAACATCATCTTTAATTATCATCATCTTGTATCTCCTTAAAAAGTTTGAGGCTATGCCCAATTTCCAGTTTAAAATGCAACTCAAAAGCTGTTTTTTTTTTTTTTTTTTAAAGAGATGGAACTCACTATACTGCCCAGACTGGAATGCAGTGGTCATTCACAGGCCTGATCATGGCACACCACAGCCTCGAACTCCTAGGTTCAAGGGATGCCACCTTAGCTTCCCGAGTAGCTGGCACTACAGGAGTGCATCATTGTGCCTGGCTCCAAAACTGCTCATTTGAAAAACCCATTTAGACTTATTAGTAATCAAAGAATTATAAGCTCCATAAGGATAGTGTCTTACCATTGTTGTCAGAGCAATGTCTCACACTATATAGGTGCTTGGGAAATAAATATTCCATGAATGAATAAGAAGCAACATTTTAAAATTAGATACTATTATATCCTATTAAATTAGTAAAGATTTAAAATAATGATGATGCTTAATGCTGATAAAGGTGCAATAAGGCAGACAATTTCACATATTACAGATGGAAGTATAAATTGGCACAACATTTCCCAAAGGTAGTTTTTAAAATTACAACTACAAAAACAAACAAGTTTTTGCTAATCATATGAGCAAAGATATAAAAATTTATTAATACATTATCTTGATGAGGGTATCAGGAAGCATACTCTTTCACACATTACTAATGGGAGTCTGTTTGGAATAACCATTTAGAGACATTTGAAATTGCCTATCAAAATAAAATTGCAGCCAGGTGCAGTGGCTCACGCCCTTAATCCCAGCACTTTGGGAGGCTGAGGCGGGCAGATCACGAGGTCAGGAGGTCAAGACCATCCTGGCTAACAATTTGAAACCCCCTCTCTACTAAAAATACAAAAAATTAGCTGGGCGTGGTGGCACGCACCTGTAGTCCCAGCTACTAGGGAGGCTGAGGCAGGAGAACAGCGTGAACCCGGGAGGCAGAGCTTGCAGTGAGCCGAGATTGTGCCACTGCACTCCAGCCTGGGCGACAGAACGAGACTCTGTCTCAAAAAACAAACAAACAAAATGCATATACTCTGACTCTGTCATTTCTTCTGTAGAGATTTGTTTTACAGACATATTTTACACATTTGCAATAATCCTATATATTAAGGGTGCACATTGTAGACTTCTTTGTAATGGTAACAGTGTGGAAAAGGCCTAGATGTCCATCATTGGAAGGGGTAATCAAATGCCACACAGCTGTTAAAAATACATGTTATTAAAACTACGAAAATCAAAATACACAACAGTATTCCTACAATACCATAATTTGGTGGGTTTCTTCAAAAGTTGCAGGGGGAACTGGGCGCGGTGGCTCACGCCTGTAATCCCAGCACTTTGGGGGCTGAGGTGGGCGGATCACCTGAGGTCAGGAGTTCGAGACCAGCCTGGCCAACATGGCGAAACCGCATCTCTACTAAAAATACAAAAATGAGCCGGGCATGGTGGCCGCTGCCTGTAGTCCCAGCTACTTGGGAGACTGAGGCAGGAGAATTGCTTGAACCTGGGAGACGGAGATTGCAGTGAGCCGAGATCATGCCATTGCACTCCACCTGGGCAACAGAGCAAGCCTCCATCTAAAAAAAAAAAAAAAAAAAAAAAAAGTTGCAGGGGTATTTGTATACACACACACACGCACGCACATACATATAGTCTAGGGAGAAAAAATAAGACTGAAGGTCAGAGAGGGAAAGATGACCTTCACTTTTATATCCTTTTGTTTAATTCTTTTTATCACATATCGCTTTTATGACAAAAGTGTAAAACTTTCAAAAGCACTATTCATAATCTTTGCCTCAGTAATTTTCTTCCTAGCAATGTATTTCCCAAGATAATTTAAGAGACAAATAAAAATTTATTCCCAATATGCATCAAAAACTTGAAAAATAACCTAACGTCCAATATTATGTAAACAATTGTTTTTTGAGACACAGTCTTGCTCTGTCGCCCAGGCTGGAGTGTGGTGGCACGATCTTGGCTCACTGCAACCTCTGCCTCCCAGGTTCAAGCGATTCTCCTGCCTTAGCTTCCCGAGTAGCTGGGATTACAGGTGTGCACCACCACACCCAGCTAATTTTTGTATTTTTATTAGAGACAGGGTTTTACCGTGTTGGTTGGGTTGGTCTCGAACTCCTGACCTCGTGATCCGTCCACCTCGGACTCCCAAAGTCCTGAGATTACAGGCATGAGCCACTGCACCTGGCCAAAAAATTATAATTATTTTATAACATATTCAATGATACTAGAAAATGATACAACGTAACAGAAAAATAAAAGGACCCCAAAAGGGTATATATTATACCTTCAATTTGATGAGAAAAGAAATGGGAAAAAAAAAAAAAAGCTTAGTTAAAAGTCCACAAGTACATATACCAGAATGTTACTGTTACTGGTAGAGGGTCTATGACTGCAAGTTGTCCAGTTTCTTGGTGTTTTGAACAAAGAATTGGACAAAATGCACAGCAGAGCAAGGAAAGAATGATGCAACGAAAGAACAAAAGCAGAGATTTATCGCAAATGAAAGGACGCTCCACAGCGTGGTAGCGGCCGAGCAGCGGCTCAAGGGCTCCAGATACAGAATCTTCTCCGGTCTAAATACTCACTAGAGGTTTCCCAGTTGTTACCCGCTAATTGGTTGTGGAAAGCAACCAATCAGCGGCTGAAATGAAGTTACAAAGGTCAGACTCGTATGCAAACATCTGATTGATTGTGGAAAGCAACCAATCAGAGGCTAAAGTGATGTTACAAATTTTCACTTCTATGCAGATGAAGACTTGGCTCGCAATCAGTCTGATTGGCTGCAGGCAGCAACTAATCAGAGGCTGAAGTGAAATTACAAAGTTACACTCTTATGCAAATACCCGATTGGTTGCTTTTTGCAGAGGTAGTCTCAATTTCCCATCTGCGTTGCAGAGAAGATGGGGGTTTACAAAGGGAGTAGCCTCTGGTCCTTCTGTTACTCAGTGTGGAAAGTTAGAGGTTTCCTTTCAGTTTAGTTCTAGGAGGTCAGTGTGAAATGACCTTAGGCTCCCTGCCTCCAGACCCTATTCTCCTGCCTCATTATCAGCTGTTGCCATTAGAGAATAACACTATGGATGAGTATTCTGTTTCTTTATACTTTTCTGTTTGATGATATCAGTTAGGGCTCTGCTGGTTGTAAGCGTCTGAAACCTAAATCAAACTAGCTTAGAAAAAAGGATATTTATTGGTTTACTGGGTCAGTCAGGGCACTAATGTTTATTGGCTCATGAAACCATTTGCTAAAACTGACTGCAACCAGGGGCTCTCCAGTTCTCTGGAATCCAGTTTCTGCTCCTCTCTGTACCTCAGGGTCAATGTCTCCTAGGGTAGCTCTGCCTTCTCCACATGCCTTAGAACCCTGTTGCCAGTAGCTTCTGGATTCACATTTTCTAGTTTTGCCACGGAAAATAAAAGACCATCTCCCCATTATTTGAGTGGGGTTGGGGAGGTGCATCTAAAACAATCACAATGAAAAGTTCTCATTGGCCCATGTTAGATCAGTGTCCAACCATTACCCAATCACAGTGGCTCAGGAGGTGGTAATGAGAGAGTATTATGGGCCAACTTGGATCAGGTGTCTACTCTTAGAACAATCACTGTGACCAGGAAGATAGATCTGTGAAAGGAGACAGCAGTATTCACTGACCAGATGGCTAGTGCAAGGGAATGAAGAGTGCCATGTATCTAGAAAAGAGGAGAGCTATTGGGCCCTCAGAATAACAATGCATATTGCACTTTTCAATGAACATGTTTTACGCAGATAATCAGGAAGAAAATTTTAAAGTAAAAAAAAGAACACCACTTCCTTCTTTCTCCTTCTTGCCCTGGGGCTCAATAGTGTCCCTGAAACACTTTCTTACAGACTTTCTAGTCACTTGGGAAGACAATGATATTAACCTTTTGATTGGAACTTGGAATCAAACTTGCTCACCCCTAAATGGCCTGGTAAAATCGTTTTCTGACACCCAGAACCCGGTTGGTTGTGGTTTTATTCCCAAGTTACCTTCCAGTCAACAGAAACACTGTTTGCATCTGAGTTCTACTCTATGGTTTGAATTTTGGGGTGAGGCTTAATTCCAAAGGCCCTGGTTTCTACATTTTTCTGCCTCTCCTGAACTAGCCAAGTCTGTTTTATTGACCTTCACAGCACAGTGCAAAATACCCTTGTTTGCTTTGGCCTGTCCTGATGGGCAAGGATTCATGTCTGAGTTTGCCTTTCACTGTTTGATTTGCTAATTCTATTGTGTATTTTAGTAACTTTCTGTATACATCACTAGACACCTTTGTTAATGACTCATTATTTCAGTGTTTTGTGGAAAAAGATTATACAATGTGCTCTACTTTCTTAAGACAATTTGTTACTTTCTGTAAAATTATGAGACTAAGGACCAACTCATAATGGAATATACTTGTTACATATTTATTTCTAAGTACAACAGAAGTAATCACTATTATACTAGATATAGGATAAAAATTACATAGAATTATGAAAAGCTGAAGATGAGATTCATCCATTCTTTTTTATTTTCAATTGTGGTAAAATACATATAACATCAAATTTACTATTGTACTTTTTGTGTGTGTGTGTGTGTGACAGAGTCTTGCTCCGTTGCCCAGGCTGGAGTGTAGTGGTGCCATCTCGGCTCTCTGCAAACTCCGCCTCCTGGGTTCAAGCAATTCTCCTGTCTTAGCCTCTCAAGTAGCTGAGATTACAGGTACGCAACACCACGCCCGTCTAATTTTTTTTATTTTTAGAAGAGACAGGGTTTCACTCTTTTGGCTAGGCTGGCCTTGAACTCCTGACCTCAAGTGATCCACCTGCCTTGGCCTCCCAAAGTGCTGGGATTACAGGCATGAGCCACCGTGCCCGACCTATAACCATTTTTAATAATAGTTTAATAGTGTTAAGTACATTCACTTTGTTGTGCAACCAATCTCCAGAACTCTTTTCATCTTACAAAGATGAAACTTTATACCCATTAAACAACTTCCTATTTTCCCCTCCCTCCAGCCTCTGACAAGCACCCTTTGACTTTCTGACTTTTTCTATTTGACTACTATAGGTACCTCATATAAGTGGAATCATACAATATTTGTCCTTTTGTGGTTGGCCTATTTCACTTGGCATAATGTCTTTAAGTTTCATCCATGTTGTACAAAGTATCGGAATTTTGTTCCTTCTTTTTTTCAATTAATTTTTTTTATTGTTGGACTCCATTCTTTTTTTTTCTTTTTCTTTTTCTTTTCTTTTCTTTTCTTTTTTTTTTGAGATGGAGTTTTGTTCTGTCACCCAGGCTGGGGTACAATGGTATGATCTTGGCTCACTGCAACCTCCGCCTCCTGGGTTCAAGTGATTCTCCTGCCTTAGCCTCCTGAGTAGCTGGGATTACCAGCGTGTACCACCACACCCAGCTAATTTTGTGTTTTTAGTGGAGATGGGGTTTCACCATGTTGGCCAAGCTGGTCTTGAACTCCTGACCTCAAGTGATCTACCTGCCTCAGCCTCCCAAAGTGCTGGGATTACAGAAGTGAGCCATCACACCTGGTTTCATTCCTTCTTAAGGCTGAATATATTCTGTTGCATGTTCCACATTTTGCTTATCCATTCATCTGTTGATGGACACTTTACTTGTATTGCTCCCACATTTTGGCTATTGTGGATAATTGCTGAAAAATGAGGAACTGGGAGCCAGTCATTTGAAATAAACATGGGTGTACAAACATCTTTTTGAGACAAAGGGTCTTAAAAGGGTCCAAAATAATTGAATAATTATTTTGGGCATATATTCAGAAGTGGAATTATGGAATGGTGTGTGTGTGTGTGTGTGTGTGTGTGTGTGTGTGAAACAGGGTCTCATGCAGTGACACCATCCTGGCTCACTGCATCCTCTGCCTCCTGGGCTCAAGCAATCCTCCTACCTCAGCTGCCAAGTAGCCAGGTCTATAGGCATGCTCCACTATGCCCAGCTAATTTTAATATATTTTTGTAGAGACAGGGTCTCACTATGTTGCCCAGGCTGGTCTCGAACTTCTGGGCTCAAGCGATCCACTGGTCTTAGTCTCCCAAAGTACTGGGATTACAGGCATAAGTCACTGTACCTGGTCCTATTTTTAATTGTTTGAGGAACTACCATACCATTTTTCATAACAGCGGCACCATTTTGCATTCCTAGGAACAGCTCACAAGAGTTGCAATTTCTCCACATCCTCAACTTCATTTTTTAAATTTCTGTTTTTGAGAGTGGGCATTCTAATTGGTGTGAGGTGGGAAACATCCATTCTTAGCCTCTCATTTTGTGCATGAGGAACTGGGAGCCAGCCATTTTAATCCAATACATTATCTAAGGTAATGCAAAGCACTTGAGGAGGTAAAGTGTGGTGCTAAAAAATTGGGCTCTAGAGCTAGACTCCTGTTTTCTGAATCCTGGCTTGGCTGCTGACAGCTATGTAACCTTGAGCAAGTTACTTAACCTTGTCTTAGTCTCCTTGTCTGTAAAATGAGTATAACTTAAGTGTACCTACCTCATAGGGTTGTTATGAGGATTAAATAGAACATACACACACACACACACACACACATATACATATAGTATAGCATGAAAATGCCCACAGATTCTTTGAAACTTCTCCCATGAAGAAATGGGACCTAATATCCTTCCCTTTGCATCCACACTGGCAGCAGGTACTCACTTGTCACTAATAAAATGCAGCTGAAGTGATCCTGCTTGGTTTCTAAGTTTGGGTCAGAAGCCTTTCAGCTTCTTCCCTGACCTCCAGGAATACTTCCTCTGGGGGAAACCAGTCACAGTGTAAGAAGTCTGACTACCCTCTGGAAAGACCACATGGAGAAACCCTGAGACTCCATGGAGGACAGAGGCCTCATTGTGGCCAGCTTTCTTGCTATCCTGACAAGGTGCCAGGCCTCTGAGTGAAGCTATATGGATCCTACAGACCAGATCAGCTGTCAGTTGAATAGGAACCAGTGACCAGAGTGGGTAATGTATGAAGAAAAGAACTGCCAACTAAATTTTGCCCACAATTTAATACCATTATTTTTGGTATTAAATTACACAGCAATCAACTGCCAGAACAAGTGTCTGCTGTATAAGTGTCACTGGAATGCACTTGCTCCAAGGGCAGAGACTTTTGTCTTTTTTCTTCATTTCTGTTTCTTAGAGCAATGCCTGGCATATAATAGATGTTCAATAAATATTTGTTCAAAAGCTGGAGACATCATACTACCTGATATCAAAATATATTATAAAGCAATAATAACCAAAACAGCATGGTGTTAGTATAAAAACGAACACATAGACCAATGGAGCAGAATAGAGAACTCAAAAATAAATACATGGATTGGTAGCCAACTGATTTTCAACAAAGGCACCAAGAACATCTACTGGGGAAAGGATGACCTCTTCAATAAATGATGCTGAGAAAATTGGATATCCATATGCAGAAAAATAAAACTGAACTCTTCTCCCTCATCATTTACAAAAATCAACTCAAGATGTATTAAAGACTTACACATGGCCAGGCGCAGTGGCTCACGCCTGTTATCTCACCACTTTGGGAGGCCAAGGTGGGCTGATCATGAGGTTAGGAGTTCAAGACCAGCCTGGCTAACATGGTGAAACCCCATCTCTACTAAAAATACAAAAATTAGCTGGGCATGGTGGTGTGTGCCTGTAATCCCAGGTGCTTGGGAGGCTGAGGCAGGCGAATTGCTTGAACCTGGGAGGTGGAGTTTGCAGTGAGCTGAGATCGTGCCACTGCACCCCAGCCTGGGTGACAGAGCAAGACTCCGTCTCAAACAAACAAACAAACAAACACCCCTTCCCCCCCCCAAAAAAAACCATAACACTCAAAACTATAAAACTACTAGGAAACATACGGGAAACATTTCAGGACATTGGTCTAGGTCAAGATTTTACAGCTAAGACCTCAAAAGAAGAGCCAACAAAACAAAAAATAAACAAATGGGACCATATTTAACTAAAGTGCCTCTGCACAACAAAGGAAGCAATCAATATAGTGAAGAGGCAACTTGTAGGATGGGAGAAAATATTTGCAAACTATTCATCCAACAAGGGATTAATATTCAGAATATACAACGAACTCTAACAACTCAAGAGTAAAAATACTACTACTAATAATCCCTTTAAAAAGCTGGCACAGTGGTCGGGCGCAGTGGCTAACGCCTGTAATCCCAGCACTTTGGGAGGTCGAGGAAGGCAGATCGCTTGAGGTCAGGAGTTCAAGACCAGCTTGGCCAACATGGTGAAACCCCATCTCCACTAAAAACCCAAAAAAATTAACCGAGTGTGGTGGTAGTTAGGAGCTACTCAGGAGGCTTAAGCAGGAGAATCGCTTGAACCCAGGAGGCCGAGGTTGCAGTGAGCTGAGATCACGCCACTGCACTCCAGCCTGGGCGACACAGCAAGACTCCATCACAAAAAAGAAAGAAAGAAAGAAAGAAAGGCCAGGGGCGGTGGCTCACACCTATAATCCCAGCACTTTGGGAGGCCGAGGCGGGCAGGTCACGAGGTCAGGAGATCGAGACCATCCTGGCTAACACGGTGAAACCCCGTCTCTACTAAAACTACAAAAAAAATTAGCTGGACCTGGACGGGCGCCTGTAGTCCCAGCTACTCCGGACGCTGAGGCAGGAGAATGGGGTGAACCTGGGAGGTGGAGCTTGCAATGAGCCGAGATCATGCCACTGCACTCCAGCCTGGGCGACAGAGAGAGACTCCGTCTCAAAAAAAAAAAAAAGAAAAAAAAAAAAGGCGGGCACAGCACATGAATAGAAACCTCTCAAAAGAACACATACAAATGGCCAACAGCTATATTTTTAAATGCTCAGTATCACTAATCATCAGGGAAATGCAAATCAAAACCACAGTGAGACATCATATTACCCCCAGTTGGATTACCATTATTAAAAACACTTTTTAAAAAACCAGATGCATGCAATATTGTGGAGAAAAGGGAACTCATATACACTGTTAGTGGGAATGTAAATCAGTATAGCCACTATTGAAACAGTATAAAGAGTCCTCAAAAAATTAAAAATAAAAGAACTACCATATGATCCATCAATCCCATCACTAGGTGTTTATCCAAAGGAAAAGAAATCAGTATATCAAAAGGATACCTAAGTGATGGATACACCATTTACCCTGATGTGATTATTATACATTGCATGCCTGTATCAAAATACTTCATGTAATTCCTAAATATATATACCTACCATGTACCCACAAAAATTAAAAATAAAAAAAGTCCAGGCGCAGTGGCTCATACCTGTAACCCCAGCACTTTGGGAGACCAAGGTGGGTAGATTGCTTGAGCCCAGGAGTTCGAGACCAGCCTGGGCAACATGGCAAAATCCCACCTCTATAAAAAATACAAAAATTAGCTGGGTGTGGTGGCACATGTCTGTAGTCCCAGCTACTCAGGAGGCTGAGGTAGGAGGATTACTTGAGCCTGGGAGGTGGAGGTTGCAGTAAACCAAGATGGTGCCACTGCATTCCAACCTGGGCAACAAGGTGAGACCCTGTCTGAAATAAATAAATAAAAATATTTATTAAAAGGATGCCTGTACTGCCATGTTTATTGCAGGACTATTCACAATAGCCAAAATATGGAATCAATGTAAGTATCCATCAACAGACCAATGGTTAAAGAAAATGTGATATATATACACAATGGAATACTATTTGGCCATCAAAAGAAGGACATCATGTCATTTGCAGCAACATGGATGGAACAGGTAGAGGTCATTACATTAAGTAAAATAGACCAGGTACAGAAAGACAAATGTCTCATGTTCTCACTCATATGTGGGAGCTAAAAAAAGTGGATCTCATGAAAGCAGAGAATAAAATGATAGATACCAAAGCCTAGGAAGGGTGTGTGCTGGGAGGTGGGTGGATGAAGAGAGGTTGGTTAATGTGTACTGACATACAGTTAAATAGAAGAAATATGTTTTAATGTTTGATAGCAGAGTAGAGTGACTATAGTTAACAACAATGTGTTATATATTTCAAAATAGCTAGAAGAGAGGACTTGAAATATTTCCAACACACTGAAATAATTAATAGTTGGGGTGATACATACCCCAAATACCCAATTCATTGTTACACATTCTATGCATCTAATGAAACATCACATGTACCACATAAATATGTACAAAATTGTGTCAATAAAAAAGACTACCGATTATTGCAATATTCTGAAAACAATACCTAATTAAAATACAACTTTAAATGTTTGTTTGTTTTCTTAAGACAGAATCTCACTCTGTTGCCCAGGCTGGAGTGCAAGTGACCCAATCATGGCTCCCTACAGCCTTGACCTCCCTGAGCTCAGGTGATCCCCTCACCTCAGCCTTTCAAGTAGCTGGGACTACACAGGCATGTGCCACCACGCCCTGCTAATTTTTGTATTTTTTGTAGAGACGGGATTTGGCAATGTTGTCCAGGCTGGTCTCAAACTCAAGCTATCTGCCCTCCTCAGCCTCCCAAAGTGCTAGAATGACACATGTGAGCCACTGTTCTCAGCCTTAAGTATTTTTAGTAAGATTGTTTCTCTTTATTCTACCAAATAAATAAAGAAGAAATATTTGTTCAATGAGTGAAGGAAAGTTAAGCTCTTATTTTTATCAATGGTAGCTAAGAATCAGAACCAGCCTGCTGATTACAGGTCTTTGTATCACCCCAGGCTGACATAAAAGCTGTTGACCATTTTACCTATCTCTCCTGAGATTCTTAAGTCCCTACGATAAAACTCTTGGTATACTCTCAATAAAGTTAGCCAGGTGTGGTGGAGCATACCCATAGTCCCAGCTACTTGGGATGCTGAGGCAAGAGAGTCACTTGAGTCCAGGAGTTTGAGTCTATCCAGGCAAGATAGCAAGACCCTCATCTCTAAAAACAAAAAAGAAAAATAAAAAAGCTGGTTCAGTGGCTCATGCCTGTAATTCCAGCACTTTGGGAGGCCAAGGTGGGCAGATCACTTGAGGTCAGGAGTTTGAGACCAGCCTGGCCAACATGGTGAAACTCTGTCTCCACTAAAAATACAAAAATTAGCTGGACATGGTAGTGCACGCCTGTAATCCCAGCTGCTAGGGAGGCTGAGGCAGGAGAAGTGCTTGAACCCAGCAGGTAGAGGTTGCAGTGAGTCAAGATGGTACCACTGCACTCCAACCTGGGAGACAGAGTGAGACTCCATCTTAAAAAAAAATACATACATATGTGTGTGTGTATATATATTTGAGATATATATATATATCTCAAAGGTTGAAGCCACCAGGAGAGCCTGCATGGTGTTTCCTATACTAATACTACAATACTCATCATTTAAAAATTATAGCTTCAAAAAAATTGTAGCTCATTAAATCCTAACAACTTGGCAAAATTTATATCATTTTGCCCCATTCTATACATAAAGAAAGACCTTGGAGCTCACAGAGTTTAGGTACCTTGCTCAACCAAAGATGAGAAGTAGAAGCTTCAAGATTTGAACTGCAATCTGCCTTCTCCTTGAAGGTCACTTTTCAGTCTAGAAAACCATTCACAAGTATCATCAACACTTACCAGTGGATGGGGAGGACCTGTTGCTTTAAAAGTAAAGAACAGCCTATTCAGGTTCCAAAGCTACTGCTGGCCAGCTGTGAGACCTTCTTCAATTCACTTCATCAATCTCATTTTCCTCAGCCAGAAAGTAAGAAGCATGATCACTGTCCTGTCCACCTCACAGCATGATTTAGGTAACATGGTTAGGAGAATTGGGAGAATGTAAAGAAGATTTGAATGTGCAGAAAGACCCTTCCCATGGCAGCAAAATAGGAAAAAGATGAGCAGAGCTTTTAGAGGTCCTGAATAGATCCAACCCAAACATTTTTGACAAAATGGTGGGAAGTAGTGATTCCAAACTGAAATAATCTCTGCAAAAGAATAAAAAAATTGCATTCAAAATAAATATTAGGATGACTAAGATATTCCCAAATAAAGTATTTTCACCAAAAGTGAAAATTTTACTCTAAATATATTTGTCAGTGTAGTCAAACATGGAAATGAGGTTGGATATAAGAACTGGGAAAGCTGGGGCCGGGCACACATGTGTAATCCTAGCACTTTGGGAGGCCCAGGAGGGTGGATCGCCTGAGGTCAGGAGTTTGAGACCAGCCTGGCCAACATGGCAAAACCCCGTGTCTACTAAAAATACAAAAATTAGCTGGGCGTGGTAGCCAGCGCCTGTAATCCCAGTTACTCCGGAGGCTGAGGCAGGAGAATAGCTTGAACCCAGGAGGCCGAGGTTGCAGTGAGCCGAGATTGCGCCACTGCACTCCACCCTGGGTGAAAGACCAAAACTCCATCTCAAAAAAAAAAAAAAAAGAAAAAAGAAGATCTGGGAAAGTTGGAGTGTGTGTTAAAATATTGTTGTTATTTACACTCCAATAGCTTGGGGTTCAAATAACTTGCGTTGTTTTAAAATTGCTGAACCAAGAGGCCAGGCGCGGTGGCTCACGCCTGTAAGCCCAGCACTTTGAGAGGCCGAGGCAGGCGGATCACGGGGTCAGGAGATAGAGAAATCTCTATCTCCTGATGAAGACCGGGTTTTCATGGTGAAACCCCGTCTCTACTAAAAATACAAAAAAAAGTAGCCCAGCATGGTGGCGGGTGCCTGTAGTCCAGCTACTCCGGAGGCTGAGGCAGGAGAATGGCGTGAACCCGGGAGGCGGAGCTTACAGTGAGCCGAGATCACGCCACTGCACTCCAGCCTGGGCGACAGAGTGAGACTCCGTCTCAAAATAAATAAAATAAAATAAATAAAATAGTTGAACTAAGAAAGAATGGGCCCAGAACACTGCAGGCTTGGGGTACAAGCTTTACCCTCACATGCTCAATCATTTGCGTCTAAAGCATGTCCACTACGCTCAGGCAACAATGTCAGAGGAGGGACGCCTAGCCTCACCAACATGCTGTACGAAGACCATTGACACTCTTGGTGTGCTGTTACTGAAGCAGGCTACCAGGTCAGAATATCCTTGACTTGGGGTAATTTCCATTTGCAGTCTGTTGGCATCCTTTTCCTATCATTTGGCCTTGGTCAAATTATCTCAGTCTGTCAGAGATAATATTGTGGTTCAGCTATAATATTGAACCACAGAAAAGAAAACTTTCTTCAGGCATTTCCACAAATTTACTCAGTTTACTCCCCTCCCTTCTCCAGGGTCCAGGCTTGCAAACCAAAGGCTATTGGTAAGAGCAGCCTTTGTCAAGCCACAAAAGAACCTGTTATACACTTTCCCCAGGGCCCAGGGGCCTACTTGACATAATTTGCATAACTAAGATCTGCTTCTCAAGTGGTTCTTCTGAACAAAAAAGAACAAGGATAATCTGCTCCAAGGAGTCTTGCTGTTTTTCAAACAGACACAATGTTTAAAAGCAATTTATTTGATGGAAGTTTAATACAACCAAGAAACCTCTCCACTAGCCAGCCCGGCATACTCTTATTTGTGTGCACACATGGACACACACACACACACACACACTGACCTAGGTTAGCTTTCTCTCAACTCAGACTCGTGAATGTTTCTGTGGTCTGTGATTGTATACACTCTAATAGTTCTCAGTTAGAGAATAGGGAGATTGTAAAGAGTTGAATTTGTTTAAAAAAACTTTGTGAGTTTCCCTTGTAACTGTAGACTCCAATAAACAATATTTAGGGTTTTGGTGGTATTGGAATTAACAAGAGAGTAAAACTGATGAACTACAAGGGCAAGTCATTTGTTTTTTTTTGTTTTTTTTTTTTTTTTTTTTTTTTCTAAGATCAAGGGCAAGTCATTTGTAAACTCCATAACGTATCTGAATATATCAGTCTTTTTGACTTTCCACACTTTAAGCTCTGTCAAGACTCTGTTTAGAATATTTAAAATCGCAACTGCTAAAATGTAGCACACTGGTTATGGGTTCTAGATCTGTAGTCAGAAGACCTGGGCTTCAACCCAATACCCCTACTTCCCATCTATGACTTGGTGAGAGGGAGATCCTCTTTGACTCATTTAGCACCTACTTCATACAGTTGTTGTGCAGATTAAATAAGAAAAATAAAATAAGAGTGTTAAACATCCAGTAAGTGCTCAAAAACATCAGTCATTGTAGTTACTATAATCGTTTGTGAAATTTGAGTGCCAAGATATTTTGCTTCTAGACAGGGTCTCACTCTGTCACCTGGGCTGGAGTGCAGTGGCACAATCACAGCCCGTCCCGCCATTTCTGGCTAATTTTTTGTAGAGATGGGGATCTCATCATGTTGCCCAGGCTGGTCTCAAACTCCTGAGCTCAAGGGATCTGCCTGCCTTGGCCTCCCAAAGTGTTGGAATTAGAGGTGCGAGCCACCATGCCCAAGCAAGTATTTTACTTTCACGAACTATACTTACCATGACTCCCACCTATGTCACTGCCTTCATTTCTATAACCATAGCAAGTATTTAAATTGTCATTTACAATATAGACATCTATTACTTTCATCTTTCTGAAATAGGCCGTCTTCTAAAATGCAGAAAGCAGAGAATAATTCAATTAAGAAGACTCAGTCTCTTGTTAGTGTCCTGTATTTAAACATTTATCTCAAGTATTGATTCTTTTAGCATTTAAATCAATTTTAGATGTTAACAATAGCTAAATCTAATTGCTAGTGACCCTACAATTAACACAATAACACAAATCATGGACATCAAGTACATATTAAAGTCTGATAACAGGTAATTTTTTTCTCTTAGTTCTTTGAGGTTATTGATCAAGCCCAATGTAATTTCTTTCCAAATGGAATTCCGGCTCTTATGTAAGAATAAGGAAGTAACAACATCCCCTGGAAAGGGCTATCAGACCTCCCTGACTAGGTTACGATGTCAATTGAAAGGAGGAAATGAAAATTAAACATGCCAGCTGAAGCACAGATGGGAAACTGGATAAGCTGTTCACCCTCTATTTTGATTACTACAACATTTGTTAGGGTTAAATGCCTGATGTGTGTTTGGGAATGACAGTTATTCTGCTGCTAAAAAGAAAGGAAATGAATGATCCCATCAACATTGTGATGTGGTTGAGATTTATCTGCATCTAATCTAACCATATTTGGGATATGTTGAAAATCTTGATCTATTTAAAAGGTTCCAATTTGGCAGAACTTTCTTCCTTGTCAGCACTCAGAAAAGCCTTTGAAGTGGATAGGAACTCTACAAGTGAAGGGAAAGATACACATGGAATGAATAGGCCTTAAACATTTTGCAGAATTCCAAATGTCCTTTCCACAGCCACAATCTTCTCCTCCCATGATTATGCTCATTTTAAGGAAAAGATATTCAGTGGATCAGAAACCAGAGGGTGATATGGAACCGAGGCTACTGCATCTTCGCTATGATGCTGGTGGGTTGCAGAGCCTCTCTCTCCTCCCAGCCTTTCTACATTTGCGAAAAAAATGTCAACAGAGGCAGAACAACTAAAAATATATATATATATATTTTGGCCAGGTGTGGTGGCTCACGCCTGTAATCTCAATACTTTGGGAGGCCAAGGTGGGAGGATCACCTGAGGTCAGGTGTTCAAGACCAGCCTGGCCGATATGGTGAAACCCTGTCTCTATTAAAAACACAAAACTTAGCCAGGTGTGGTGGTGGGGGCCTGTAATCCTAGCTACTCAGGAAGCTAAGAAAGGAGAATTACTTGACCCTGGGAGGCAGAGGTTGCAGTGAGCTGAGATTGTGCCACTGCACTCCAGTCTGGGCGACGGAGTGAGACTCTGTCTCAAAATAAAATAAAATAAAATAAAACAAAATAAAATAAAATAAATTTGTCCAACAGGAGTTCTAGGAAGAGAGAACAGAGAGAAAAGAATGATAAAAATAACAGGATATCCCCCAGAGTTGATATGTAAAACTTTAGACTGAAAGGACCTATTAAGTACAGTACAGGATGAATTTTTAAAAAATAAATAAATAAAAAAGACTTGGCTGGGCATGGTGGCTCAAGCATATAATCTTAGCATTTTGGGACACCAAGGTGGGTGGATTGCTTGAGCCCAGGAGTTCAAGACCAGCCTGGGCAACATGGTGAAACCCAGTCTCTACAAAAAATACAAAAATTAGCAGGGTGTGGTGGTGCAGTCCTGTAGTCCCAGCTACTCGGGAAGCTGAGGTGGGAGGATCAGCTGAATCCGGGAGGCAGAGGTTGCAGTGAGCAGAGATCACATTCTGAAATTTCAGAATGACATGGAAAAAGTGTTTTAGAACACTTTTGCCTGGTGGGATAGTGGGGACAGATTACTATAAATAATTGCAGAGAGATACTATTGCCACATGGGATGCAAGAAAGCAATGGAGTAGAGAGCAGAGCAGCTCATAATGAACTTGTAAGTAAAGCATAGGAAATGTAAGCAGAGTTGTAAGAAATGTAAAGATTATATAAAACTAATACCAGAAAAGGAATTACAAAGTTTAAAAAATGGACTTCCAGTTTTCAGTCAGGTATATAAGGAACTTGGAAATTGGGCACTATTTGAGCAGTAGTTCCTGAAGAAAGTGAGTCTTTTGTTTAGGTAAGGGAGGAATTTTTTTTTTTTTTAAACCAGTTAAACTCCAGTAGCAATTCTGAGTCCTGTTGCTTCAGACTGCCTGGGAGAGACAATCGTCAAAATCCCCTCTATAAATCTTCCAGTTATTCAAGGCCAGGCCCCAGAAACCAGATAGAGAGAGAGAGAGAGAGAGAGAGAGAGAGAGAGAGAGAGAGAGATAGATAGATAGATAGATAGATACATACATACATACATACATACGTACATACCTAAATTCATAGATAGAATCAACAACACTGCTTTATTTTGGCATACGTTTTGGCCTAAATTAACACTGCTGCATTATAATCAAGTTTGCATAATCAACTATTTTTAGCATCCATAAGCTTCAATTAATTTAGAAGATGGTTAAGGCTGGGTGCAGTGGCTCATGCCTATAATCTCAGAATTTTGGGAAGCCGAGTAGGAGACTGCTTGAGTCCAGGAGTTTGAGACCAGCCTGGGCAACATAGCAAAACCCTACCTCCACAAAAAATTTTAAAAATTAGCCAGGCGTGGTGGCGCATACCTGTTGTCCCAGCTACGCTGGAGGCTGAGATAGGAGAATCCCTTGAGTCCCAGAGGTCAAAGCTGCAGCGAGTCATGATCATGCTGTTGAACTCCCTGGGTGACAGAGTGAGACCCCTTCTCAAAACAACAAGAACAGCAACAAAACCATGATGATAGAGCAGTTTCACCAGTCAGAACAGATATGTTATAAATAAAATATTAATGGAATAAATATGGTAGTGTATTGAAAACCATTATATCATGACCTAGGATATTTTACACAACAAATTTGAGATAGTCAACACAAAGAAATCTGCTTAGGTTTACCATGGTAATCTCTAGATGGTGGGAATATAAAATTTTATTTTCTTCAGTTTGTTTTCTGAGGTCAACCTAGAAAATCAATGGGAATAATAAAAAATAGTTAGACCCATATTCAGTAAGAAGGCCAGATAAAAGATCATAGCTTCTCTAGATCTTCATTTGATTCCCAGCAGTAATCAAATAAAAGTTCTTTAAAAATATTTTATTCAAGGGCCGGGCATGGTGGCTCATGCCTGTAATCCCAGCACTTTGGGAGGCTGAGGTAGGCGGATCATGAGGTCAAGAGATTGAGACCATCCTGGCCAACATGGTGAAACCCCATCTCTACTAAAAATACAAAAATTATCTGGGCATGGTGGCACGCACCTTTAGGCCCAGGTATTCAGGAGGCTGAGGCAGGAGAATCGCTTGAACCCGGGAGGTGGAGGTTGCAGTGAACCAAGATCATACCACTGCACTCTAGCCTGATGATAGAGCGAGATTCCATCTCAAAAAAAAAAAAAAAAAAATTATTCATGGTAGCGATAAAAGCTATCTAATAAAATCTCTAGGAATAAATTCAACAAGACTTTTACAAGGTTTATATTAATAAACCCTAAAACTTTCCTGAAGGGTTTGGATTGGTTTCCTAGGGCTGCCATAACAAATCACCATAAATTGGGTGGTTTAAACCAATAGAAATTTATTCTCTCATAGTTCAGGAGGCTAGAAGTCTTAAATGAAGGTGCCAGCAAAGTTGGTTTTGGAGGCCGTGAGGGAGGTACTGCTTATGCTGCTATTCTAGCTTCTAGTGGTTTTGGCAATTCTTGGTGTCTCTTGGCTTAAAGACAGATTACTCCAACCTCTACCTCTATTTTCACATTGCCTTCTCTGCACCTCTGGGTGTCCTTTTCTGTCTCTTATAAGGATACTCTCAATGAATTTAGGGACCACAATAGTCCTATACAATATCATCTCAATCCTTACCATATATATTTATGTGTGTGTATATATATATATTTAAAATTTTTTGAGAAAGGGTCTTGCTCTGTCATCCAGGCTGGAGTACAGTGGCACAATCATAGCTCACTGCAGGCTCAACCTCCCAGGCTGAAGTGATCTTCCTATCTCAGAGTATCTGGGACTATAGGTGTGTGCCACCACACCTAGCTAGGTTTAAAACTTTTTTTAGAGATGGCCTCTTACAATGTTGCTCAAGCTGGCCTCCACCTCATGGACTCAAGCAATCCTCCCATCTCAGCCTCCCAAAGTGTTGGGATTACAGGCATGAGCCAGCGACGGCACTATACACACACACACACATATATATGTGTGTATATATACACACATATATTTGTATATATATTTACACACACATATGTATGTATATATTTACACACATATAAGTATATATACACATATATGTATATATGCACACACATATACATATATACACACATATATACTTATATGTGTATATATACATACATGTATATATTTACACACATGAAAGTATTTAGAGATAGGGTCCCATTCTGTCACCCAGGCTGAAATGTCATGGCATGATCTTAGCTCACTACAGCCTCAAACTCTTGGGCTCAAGCAATTCTCTTGCCTCAGCCTCCCAAGTAACTGGGACAACAGGCACCACCACACCAGGTTCTTTCCTTAGTTATATATGCAGGGATCTTATTTTCAAATAAGATTGTACCCTGAGATTCCATGTAGACAGGAATGTCAAGGGGACACCACTTAACTCACTGCAGGCTTAACATGACCTAAATAAAGAATGAAATATACCATATTCCTGAGTAGGAGGACTTAATATTTCAAATATGTCATTTTGTAGTTACTAAAAAAAATAAAAATTAAGTGGAGACAAAATAAAATGAAATAAAAAGTTAATGGGTTGTGCAGGGTGGCTCTTGCCTGTAAGTCCAATGCTTTGGAAGGCTGAGGTGGGAGGATTGTTTGAGGCCAGGAGTTTGAGACTATCCTGGACAACACAGAGAGACTCTGTCTCTACAAAAAAGTTAAAAAATTAACTAGGTATGGTGGTCCATGCCTATAGTCCTAGCTGCTTGGGAGGCTGAAGTGGGAGGACTGTTGGAGCCCAGGAGTTCGCGGTTACAGTGAGCTGTGATAACACCATTATACTCCAACCTGGGCAACAGGGTGAGACCCTGTCTCTTAAAAAAAACCAAGCCACTAAATTACTGGAAAACAAGTTAGAAAGGAGGAATATAGACAAGATGAAGCCAACAGAAAACAAATAGATGGTAGAGTTACATCAGATCATATCAGTAAGTTTGTCAAGTGTAATTGGATGTCAGTTTTCTTTATAAAACACTAAATGATATGTAGTTCATTAGAAACACACTTTAAACATAAGGACACAGATGACAGCAAAAGGATGGGAAAAGGACAGCATGACAATATTAATAAAAAGAAAGCTGGAGGCCGGATGCAGAGGCACACACCTGTAATCCCAGCACTTTGAGAGGCCCAGGTGGGTGGATCACTTGAGGTAAGGAGTTCAAGACCAGCCTGGCCAACATGGTGAAACCCCATCTCTACTAAAAATACAGAAATTAGCCAGGCGTGGTGGCATGTGCCTGTAATTCCATCTACTCAGGAGGCTGAGGCAGGAGAATTGCTCAAACCCAGGAGGCGGAGGTTGCATTGAATTGAGATTGTGCACTGCAGCCTGGGTGACAGAGTGAGACCCTGTCTAAAAAAAAAAAAAAAAGAAAGAAAAGAAAACTGGTATGACCATATTTATGAGACAAAGTATACTTTCAGGTAGGAAGTATTACTAGAGATAAGGAAGTACATTTCATAATACTAAAAAGATTTGCTTCAATAGGAAGACCCAACAATTCTAAATTTGTCTGGACATAGTAACATAACTTTAAAATATATGAGCTGAACTAAAAGGAGAAATAGACAAATTCACAATCATGATTGGAGGTTTTTTGTTTGTTTGTTTTGTTTCTTAGGCAGGGTCTCACTTTGTCGCCCAGGATGGAGTGCAGTGGTGTGATCTCGGCTCACTGCAACCTGCGCCTCCCCGGTTCAAGTGATTCTTCTCCCTCAGCCTCCTGAGTAACTGAGATTACAGGTACCCAGCACCACGCCTGGATAATTTTTGTTTTTGTTTTTGTTTTTTTGAGACAGAGTCTCACTCTATTGCACAGGCTGGAGTGCAATGGCGAGATCTTGGCTCATTGCAACCTCCACCTCCCAGGTTCAAGTGATTCTCCTTCCTCAGCCTCCCAAGTAGCTGGGATTACAGGTGTGCACCACCACGCCCTGCTAATTTTTGTATGTTTAGTAGAGATGGGATTTTACCATGTTGGCCAGGCTAGTCTCGAACTCTTGAGCTGATGATCTGCCTGCCTCAGCCTCCCAAAGTGCTGGGATTACAGGCATGAGCCACTGCTCCCGGTCTTTATTTATATATTTATTTATTTATTTATTTATTTTTAGTAGAGATGGGGTTTCTCCGTGTTGGCCAGGCTGGTCTCAAACTCCTGACCTCAAGTGATCCGCCCACCTCAGCCTCCCAAAGTGTTAGGATTACAGGTGTGAACCATTGAGCCTGGCCTTAATTGTTTTTAACAGACATCTCTCAGTAACTATTAAAAAAAAGAAGACCAAAAAGTCAATACAGATATATTTAAACAACACTATTAAGCAACTTGACCTAATTGATATTTATAGAACACTATACCCGGCAACTGCAGAATACACATTCTTTTCAAGCACATACCAAAGATAGACCATAGGCTGGGACATACAGCAAGTCTTAAACAATTTCAAAGGACTGAAATTATATGCAGTATATTCACTGACCACCAGAAATCAATACACAAAGATAAGTAGAAGATTCCAAAATGTATAAAAATTAAGGAATATACTTCTAAATGACCTGCGGGCCAAAGAAAAAATCACAAAGAAAACTAGAAAATACTTTGAATTGAAGAATAATGAAAATAAAACATCAAAATTTGTGGAATACCGCTTGAACAGTGCTTATAAGGAAATTCATGTTTTTTTTTTTTAATTTCACAAAGATAATCCAGACCCAGATGTCTTCAAAGATGACTTCTTCCAAATATTTAACAAGGAATACTGACAATCTTTCTCAAACCCTTTCAGAGGTTAGAGAAAAAGAGAACACTGTTTTTGTGGCTAACATATTTTATTATGGCTAATGTAAATTTGATGCCAAAACAAAAATCTTTTCTTCATATGGAAAGGATTATTAATATGTTTTAGAAAAGCATAAATAATATATTATATATCATAAAATCATAATACATTTTATTATAAAAAGTATAAATACAACATTAGCAAGTTGAATACAGAGAAATAAAAAAGATAACACATCATTACCAACTGTGGTTTATCAAAGAAAACTATATAATTATCTTAATCAATACAGAAAAAGCATTTGATAAAATATAACACCTACTCAGGAAAAAAAGTGCTCAGCAAATTAATAGAAGGGAATTTTTTGGGCCGGGCGCGGTGGCTCAAGCCTGTAATCCCAGCACTTTGGGAGGCCGAGACGGTCGGATCACAAGGTCAGGAGATCGAGACCATCCTGGCTAACCCGGTGAAACCCCGTCTCTACTAAAAAATACAAAAAACTAGCCGGGCGAGGTGACGGGCGCCTATAGTCCCAGCTACTCGGGAGGCTGAGGCAGGAGAATGGCGTGAACCCGAAAGGCGGAGCTTGCAGTGAGCTGAGATCTGGCCACTGCACTCCAGCTTGGGCGACAGAGCGAGACTCCGTCTCAAAAAAAAAAAAAAAAAAAAGGGAATTTTTTAAATCTGACAAAAGCTATCTACAGAAAACTCAGAAATTACAGCTGACATATTTAACGGTGAACCACTGAATGATTTTCCTCTGAGGTGCCATTGCAATTCTGTGGTAGAAAGTACAGGTTTTGGCAGGGCAGGGTGGCTCATGTCTGTAATCCCAGCACTTTGGGAGGCTGAGGTGGGTGGATCAGGAGGTCAGGAGATCAAGACCATTCTGGCCAACATCGTGAAACCCTGTCTCTACTAAAATGCAAAAAATTACCCAGGCATGGTGGCGTGCGCCTGTAGTCCCAGCTATTTGGGAGGTTGAGGCAGAGGAATCACTAGAACCCGGGAGGCAGAGGCTGCAGTAAGCTGATATCGCGCCACTGCACTCCAGCCTGGTGACAGAGCAAGACTCTGTCTCAAAAAAAAAAAAAAAAAAAAAAAGAACAAAAAAGAAAAGAAAAACAAAAGTACAGGGTTTTTTTTCAACATACCAGGCTAGAACTCTTGGATATCCAATTGGAGAAAAATAACACAAAGTTGATGATATGGTTTGGCTGTGTCCCCACCCAAATCTCAACTTGAATTGTATCTCCCAGAATTCCCACATGTTGTGGGAGGGACCCAGGGGGAGGTAATTGAATCATGGGGGCTGGTTTCCATACTATTCTTGTGATAGTAAGTCTCAGGAGATCTGATAGGTTTATCAACGGTTTCCACTTTTGCTTCTTCCTCATTTTTCTCTTACTGCCACCATTTAAGAAGTGACTTTCACTTCCCACTATGATTCTGAGGCCGCCTCAGCCATGTAAAACTGTAAGTCCAAATAAACCCCTTTTGGTTTCCAGTTTCAGGTATGTCTTTATCAGCAACATTGAAAATGAACTAATACGCTTGACCTCTACCTTACACCATATACAAAAATTATTCAAGATTGCTCATAAATATAAATATCAAATTAAAAAATCAAACTTCTAGAAGAAAATATAGGAGAGAATATTCATGATTTTAGGGTAGGCAAAGATTTCTTAAACAGAATAAAAAGACAATAACCATACAAGAATAAAAGCATAATTGGACTTTGTGGAAATAAAAAGTTATTTTGTTTACTAAAAAATATCAATAAAAGAGTGAACCAGTAAGTCACAGGCAAGGATATTATCATTATCTATCCATCTGTCTGACAAAGGGGTTCTATCCAGAATCTATAAATAACTTTGATATGAATACACAAATCAAATAAGACAAAAAATATTTTTATAAGGAATGGGCAAAAGGCTTGAATAAGCATCACACAAAAGAGAATATCCCAATGGCCATTATGTGTATGAAAAGATAGACAACATCATTATTCTTCAGGCAAGTGCAAACTTAAACTACAAGACACCATTACACATTTATGAGAGTCTAAAAACTTAAAAGACTGGGCCGGGCGCGGTGGCTCAAGCCTGTAATCGCAGCACTTTGGGAGGCCGAGGCGGGCGGATCACAAGGTCAGGAGATCGAGACCATCCTGGCTAACACAGTGAAACCCCGTCTCTACTAAAAAGTACAAAAAAACTAGCCAGGCGAGGTGGCGGGCGCCTGTAGTCCCAGCTACTCGGGAGGCTGAGGCAGGAGAATGGCGTGAACCCAGGAGGCGGAGCTTGCAGTGAGCTGAGATCCGGCCACTGCACTCCAGCTTGGGCGACAGAGCGAGACTCCATCTCAAAAAAAAAAAAAAAAAAAAAACTTAAAAGACTGAAAATACTGAGTATTGGGAAGAATGTGGAGCAACTGGAGCTCTCATACAACTGCTGTTGGGAGTGTAACTTTGGAAAACTCTCTGACAGTGTCTGTTAAAGCTACACACACCTACTCTATGACTTAGCAATATTTTGGCCAGCTTTATTGAGGTACAACAGACAAATAATAATTGTATATATTTGTATATATTTACAGTGTACAACATATTTTAATATATGTATACATTGTGAAATGACTACAATCATTTATACTTTCATCATACTATGATCAAGCTAATTAACATATCCATCACCTCACATAGTTATCTTTTTTGTATGTGGTGAGAACATTTTGAGATCCACTCTCTTAGCAGTTTTTGTGTATATATTATTATTAACCATATTCACCATGTCGTGCAATAGATCTCTAGAACTTATTCATCCTCTTTTATGGAAACTTTGTACCCTTAACCAACATCCCCCCTCGCCCTCCCAGCCTCTAGCAACCACCATTCTAGTCTGTTTCTACGAGTTTGATGTTTTTAGATTTCACAGATTTTAGTGAGATTGTGCCTGCTTTATTTCACTTCGCATAATGTGCTCCGGGTTCATCCATGTTGTTGCACATGACAAGATTTCCTTCTTTTTTAAGGCTGTATAGTATACACATTTTCTTCATTCATTGATCAATGGACACTTAGGTTGATTACTTATCTTGGCAATTTATTATTAATGCAGTTAGCATCTTATATATACACGTAAATAGAATGCTGCAAAGAACCTGGGGGTGAAGATCTCTCTTTGATATACCAATTTCATTTCCCCTGGATATATACCCAGAAGTGGGACTGCTATATCATATGATAGTTATATTTTTAATTTTCTGAGGAGCCTCCATACTGTTTTCCCTAATGTCTGTACTAATTCACATTCCCATCAACAGTGTACAAGCGTTCTCTTTTCTCTGCGTTCTTGCCAAAACTTATCTTTCATCTTTCTGATAACAACCATTCTAACAGATATGAGGCAATATCTCACTGTGGCTTTAATTTGCATTTTCCTGGTGATTAGTGACACTGAGCATTTTTTCATACATCTGTTGGTCATTTGTATGTCTTCTTTGAGTTAGCAATTCAACGTCAGGTATATAACCAAGAGATATGAGAATTTACGCCCAATAGAAGACATACACAAGTATGCTCACAGCAACTTTATTCATTCCAGTAAAAAACTGGAATCAACTCCAATGCCCATTAGCAGCAGAGTGGATAACCTAATTTGTAGTCATATGATGGAATATAACACATTAATAAAAAAGAATGAATGGCTACTATGCACAACAGCATAAATGAGTCCATATATATATATATTATATATATATATATATTTTTTTTTTTGAGACCGTTTCGCTCTTGCTGTTGTCACCCAGACTGTAGTGCAGTGGTGCGATTTCGGCTCACTGCAACCTCTGCCTCCCGGTTCAAGTGATTCTCTTGCCTCAGACTCCTGAGTAGCTGGGATTACAGGCACGCGCCACCACGCCCGGCTAATTTTTGCATTTTCAGTTGGGATGGGGTTTGCCATGTTGGCCAGGTTGGTCTGGAACTCCTGATCTCAGGCAATCTACCCACCTTGGCCTCCCAAAATGCTGGAATTATAGGTGTGAGCTACCACGCCCAGCCTTCACAGATACTATGTTGAGCATAGACATCATAAAACTGTTTGCTTTCATTGATATTAAATTCAAGAACAGGCAAAATGAATTACTATTACAAGTCAGCATCTAATATTAGCAGTCTTCTGACTTCTAATAATAGTTCATTTTGCCTGATTATCTCTGGGTAGGTGGGTAAAGTGGCAAGAGAGAACTTTCTGAGGTATTAATAGTAGAAATAGTATAAATGTGTTATATATCTGGATGATGGTTACTCAGATGATATATATGTTAAAAAGCCATTGACCTGTATACTTTAGATTTGTATGCTTTATCTCATTATATTTACTTAGACATAATTTTGAAAGATGCTAACTGCATTAGTAATAAAAATGAAAAATTTTAAATTTGCCACATTTTTCCAATTAGATGGGCAAAGATTAAACAGGCATTTAGGGAAAGATGGTTTTTTGTATGTTGTCAAGGTAGTACAAAATGGTACACATTTTTGAAGGCCAATCTAATAATATACATGAAAATTTTAATACATCTACCCCAGTTGGGCATGGTGGCTCACACCTATAGTCCCAGCACTTTGGGAGGCTGAGGTGGGAGGACTGCTTGAGTCCAGGAGTTCAGGACCAGCCTGGGAAACATAGTGAGACCCTGTCTCTACAAAAATAAAAAATTTGGTGGGGCATGGTGGTGTGTAACTGCAGTCCCAGCTACTCGACAAGTTGAGGAGGGAAGATTGCTTGAACCCAGGAAGTGGAAGCTGCAGTGAGCTGTGATTGTGCCACTGCACTCTAGTCTGGGCAACAGAGTGAGACACTGTCTGAAAAAATATATATGTGTGTGTGTGGGGGGGGTGTGGGTGGGTGTATGTATATATGTGTGGGTATATATATACACACACATATGTACACACTTATATATGTAAAAATATATATGTACCCTTTGACTCAGCAATTTAACTTTTAGCAATTTACTCTAACAAAATATTCATACGAGTACTCAAAGATATGTGTGAAAAGTTAGTAATAAAACATTAGTCATACAAGAAAAAGCTTGGGGAAAAAAGACACATTCATCAACATGTCTTTGATGATTATCTAAATTATCTAAAACAGTTAGATAATTAAAATAACAGCCATGAAATATGTTATAGCCATTAAAGAGCTTGAGGCTTATCTGTGTGTTTTGATCTACTAAAAATGAGACTGAATTGTGTAAACAAAGATGGGAAAGCTCAGGCTTCCACCCCCCCATATCCAGTCACTTAGCTACTCTGTCTCAGTTTCTTTATTTGTAAAATACAGTTAATAATATTGTCCCTCCTAATCCATCTCACAAGTGAGGATCAAGTGTAAGAAGTCCTTTGAAAGACAGAAGTGTTACGGAAGTGCAAAGTGTTATTCCTGAAATAACATTCTCTTTTTAACTAAAACTTTCTTTTAAATCACCACTCAGTCCAGATGTATTTTCCCTATCACTGATTTAGACTGATATTTCTCAAAATATAGGTAGCAAAGTATGGGCACCAGATCAAAATGGATGTGGAAACATTCTTAAAACATTATTAAAAGTACTGAGCCCAATCTCAACCTACCAAAGTTTTGGAAACCCTGTTTTAGATGGAAATGGGCATTAAGGCCATCTTTTCTCTTTCATTTAGAAGAATCTGGTCTTACATTCATGGAAGCCTTCAAGTTTGACTTTATCTGTCTTGGTTTATCATTTGTCCTCAATGCAGGAGTCACATGGGCTGGTAAAGTAGTACAAATGGTACCCCCATTTATGAAATCCCCATAGCAGCCAAACACATTTGATGAAAAGAACAATGTGATGCCACTTTCTAGACAAACATGAATCCCAGTTTAGCTTTAAGAACCGTAGCTGTTGGAAAACACCATCTCCTGGGCAGCTGCTTTGGCTACTGTCCGCAATTAATTTAGCAGAGTCTCAGAAATAGAAAGCAGCCTCTGTTCTGTTATATAATAAACAGTGCTTTATTTGAAATGACAATATTTACTTTTCCTATAGTGAACTCCAGAAGCCTACTAGGCAGTGGGCAAACAGTAGAAATACCTAAAATGGAAACTTGAGAAAGCAGTTTAGCTAGTACAGTTTACTTTCTACTTGACCAACAAGTAATTAGAAGAGCCCCTCCATGTTATTCACATTTTATCTAGTTTGTACAGGATCATGGATTCCACGTGACTTTATGATCACCATGTGCATCTTTCTTGTTTTGATGTGTCTTGAAACATGCAAGACAGATGTGAAATAATGAGTTCTCCAATATTCAAGTGTTTAAGCAGAGCTGAGGGTTGTCCCACCAAGAATGTTTTCTAAAGGATTCTACTAAGATTGGCAGGTTCAACTGCCAGTTGACTTCTCAGCCTCTTCCAACAGCAGAGTCTGGTGTCTATGTTTCCATTATCTCATTTTCAAGTTATCTTTAAAGGGAAAATATTATAAATTATGATTACTAATTTTTTCAGTATTTAATATCTTTTATGAATGAGAAGCTGTGATTTATGTGTTCTTTGTTATAACAACCCTTTATAAACCTTTATAAGCAACAGATGACCTCTATTTGCAATGTAGACAACAACTTTTTTTTTTTTTTGAGCCGGAGTCTCCCTCTGTTGCCCAGGCTGGAGTGCAGTGGTGCGATCTCTGCTCACAGCAACCTCCGCCTCCAGGGTTCATGTGATTTTCCTGCCTCAGTCTCCCAAGTAGCTGGGACTGCAGGCATGCACCACCATGCCTGGCTAATTTTTGTATTTTTAGTAGAGACGGGATTTCGCCATTTTGGCCAGGTTGGTCTTGAACTCCAGACCTCAGGTGATCTGCCTGCCTCAGCCTCCCAAAGTGCTGGGATTACAGGCGTGAGCCACTGTGCCCAGCCTGGACAACCACTTTTAACTTCTTCATAGAGCCTATTTTCTACTCCTTTTATCATATTGTGACAACTCTCCAGAGCATCTCCATTTCTTGTAAATCTTGAGGGAGGGCAGGTCTAACTGAGTCACACTGTTCCACAGGGGTCATGTACAATGAAGAGATGTTTAAAAACTTTTGGCCATTTAAGCTGGCATTTAGCTAGCAATACTGGCTACCCTGCACTGTTCATTGGACCATGAAATTTGCTTAATTTTTGCAACGGTGCTTGTATTTTCTTCAGAGGTTTTTCTTTCTTGTCACTCCTGATCTGGTGTCACTTCCTACTGTCTCATTTAGCAAGATCAATCACCTAAAAAGGACAAATGATTTCATATCTAATTACTAGCTAGAGACATTTTAATTCCTACAAAATTCTTCAGAAACCCAAAGATTCTCCTCCCATCCTGCCAAAATGGTACAAAGAAAAGTAAATTTTGATTAGGTAAAAATTTGAAGTTTAGACTTACTCCTGCTGATTTGTTATGCTCTGCTCTTAGGCAAAGTGGATGTTTATTCTCAAAGCCCACCGACCAGCTGCATCAAAATTATCCGGGGTGCGCTGGGCACAGTGACTCAAGCCTGTAATCCCAGCACTTCCGGAGGCTGAGGTGGGTGGATCACCTGAGGTCAGAAGTTTGAGACCAGCCTGGCCCACATGGCAAAACTCCATCTCTACTAAAAATACAAAATTTAGCTGGGCATGGTGGCGAGCGCCTGTAATCCCAGCTACTCTGGAGGCTGAGGCTGGGGAATCGTTTGAACCCGGGAGGCGGAGGTGGCAGTGAGCCGAGATCATGCCATTGCACTCCAGCCGGGGCGACAGAGCGAAACTCCGTCTCAAAAATAAATGATCTGAGGTGCTTGTTAAAATGTAGATTTTATGGTCCCACTTTGAGGGAATCAGAAACTCCTGGGGCAGGGTCCAGTAAACCATATTTTATAAATGTCTCAGGTCATTTGCACGTACACTACAGTTTGTGAAACATTGCCCTAAAGATCAACCAAATTCTTAATTTCTAGTATATCTTGTATTTCTTCTCCTCAATAAGCCAAAGAAAGAATTGTAAGCAGTGAAAGTACAGGCCAAACCTTGTCATAGGATGTGTATTCTATTGTAACACTGTTTATGATCACTTAATAGCTTCTGTGTGGGACAGTTAAGCTGTAATAATTACCTCATGGTTCTGTAATCTGTGTGTCTCCTCCCACATGACATTTGTACCAACTAAGACTATGGCTTATTTCCAGACAGAATGGAAGAACTACCAGATCTAGGTGGGCTGATGCCACTTCATGTTACATTATTTTTCTTGGTAATTTAAAGACATTTATAAAATTTCTCACAAATCTTGACCCTGAATTATAGAGGAAAAAAATATTTTCCAAAATAGTTTAAGGAAAAAAATATTTTACAAAAACTCACTAACTCCAAGTCACTTTAATCACTGACCTCTTTGTGAAAAATTGCCTTTTAAATAAATTGGGAAGGATCTGAGATTTATAGCTCTTGCCCCCAAACTGCCTCTGAATTATATTACCTTAAGCAAATTACGCAAACTCTCTGCCACGGTGTTTTGGATTTTTTTTTTTTTTTTGAAGCAGGGTCTTGCTCTGTTGCCCAGGCTAGAGTGCAATGGTACAATCATAGCTCACTACAGCCTCAAACTCCTGGGCTCAAGTAATACTCTGGCTACAGCCTCCCCAGTAACTGGGACCAGAGGCGCATACCACCATGCCTGGCTTTTAAATTTTTTTGTAGAGACAGGGTCTCACTATGTTTCCCAGGCTGGTCTTGAACTCCTGGGCTCAAGTGATCCTCCCATCTCAGCCTCCTAAAGTGTTGTGATTACAGGCTTGAGCCACTGTGCCCAGCTTTTGCTATGTTTTTATAATAGAGATAATCACTGTTTGTAATAAGGATGATACTTCCCAAAATTTTGAGATGGATGAGATCAGGCATGTAAAATATTACATGTTCTTGAATGAGGTATGCTAAAAGAAATGAAAATTGGGCCCGGCGTGGTGGCTCATGCCTGTAATCCCAGAACTTTGAGAGGCTGAGGCAGGCAGATCACCTGAGGTCAGGAGTTCGAGACCAGCCTGGCCAATATGGTGAAACCCCCGTCTCTATTAAAAATACAAAAATTATCTGGGCATGGTGGCAGGCACCTGTAATCCCAGCTACTTGGGAGACTGAGGAAGGAGAATTGCTTGAACCTGGGAGGTGGAGGTTGCTGTGAGGCCGAGATCGTGTCATTGCACTCCAGCCTGGGTGACAGAGTGTGACTCTGTCTCAAAAAAAAAAAAAAAAGAAAGAAAAGAAAATTATTATGATTCCTTTTATAGGCCTTTAATGAGTTATTAACCTATCATTGATGAATCTGCCTCTTGAAATATTTCACTTCTTGCTTTTTCAGGCTTACTGGAGTGATGCAATCTGCTCATAAATTTTCCAAGAGTATTTGGGGAACTTTAAAATTGAAAAAGCAACATAATCTCCCTCCCAAACACATATGCACACACACATATGCATGCACTTGCACTCCCTAAGACCACAGCGTGCATCTTTATCTTCACTTTCTATTGACTAGATTGATTGAACTTACTAAACCATTTGGGTCATCAAAGCCTCAAGTGCCTTGGGTTAGCTAAAGTATCACAAAGTCCACTAGCTCATTAGCAGTAAACCCTAATGTAGCAAAGTGATTAGAAATAAATTATTTACTTAATGTCATTTGCTTGTAAAAATCATCCTTCCCATTTATAGTTTCAGTTGCTATTATGCAAAACTGTTCTTTTAAAATTTTGCTCATTCGAAATTAAGGATTTTTGAGAATCCGATTAGACACAAAGCAAAACCAACACCTATCTGCATATTGCCATCATTAAATTCTTTAGTAATAAGGAACCCCTAGTTGGCTCAAGAGAATGTTTAAAGATTTTTCCAATATTTTTCGATTTGCAGAGTGGGAAAAAGGATTTTAAAATATCATTGAATCTACTTGCTTGAAGCTGATTAGCATACATTGTTGTGTTATTTTATTTACACTTTTTTTTTTTTTTTTTTGAGACAGAATCTCGCTCTGTCGCCCAGGCTGGAGTGCAGTGGCCGGATCTCAGCTCACTGCAAGCTCCGCCTCCCGGGTTTACACCATTCTCCTGCCTCAGCCTCCGGAGTAGCTGGGACTATAGGCGCCCGCCACCTTGCCCGGCTATAGTTTTTTGTTTTTCTTTTTTGTATTTTTTAGTAGAGACGGGGTTTCGCCGTGTTAGCCAGGATGGTCTCGATCTCCTGACCTCGTGATCCGCCCATCTCGGCCTCCCAAAGTGCTGGGATTACAGGCTTCAGCCACCGCGCCCGGCCTGTTGTGTTATTTTTAAAGTTAATTTTACAAGCCCAAGATATGTAACTTTTATGAAAAAAGAAGAAAAAACTGGAAAAAGAATCAGAATCTGGTATACATAAACAGATAAAATGGGTTGACAAGGGCTGGACGCAGTGGCTCACGCCTGTAATCACAGCACTTTGGGAGGCCGAGAAGGGTGGATCACCTGAGGTCAGGAGTTTGAGACCAGCCTGGCTAACACGGTGAAACCTCATCTCTACTAAAAATACAAAAATTAGCCGGGCATGGTGGCGGGCATCTGTAATCCCAGCTACTCGGGAGGCTGAGGCAGGAGAATCGCTTGAATCCCAGAGGCAGAGGTTGCGGTGAGCAGAGATTGCACCACTGCACTCCAGCCTGGGCGACAGAGGGAGACTCTGTCTCAAAAAAAAAAAAAAAAGAAAAAGAAAAAGGTTGACAAGTAGCCAGGCACGTTGGCACATGCCTATAGTCCCAGCTACTCAGGAGGCTATGGTGGGAGAATTGCTTGAGCCCAGGAATTTGAGTGCAGCCTGGGAAATGTAGCAAGATCCCATCTCTAAAAAAGGTTAAAAAAAAAAAAAAAAGAGTTGACAGATACAAAGAAAAATAAGTGAAGAATGCATGTAATGGTGTGCTGAGGCTGCTCCTCTTGAACTGTGGGTCCATATGAAAAAAAAATGTTCTGGAACTGAGTAACAAATCACTATTGAGAAGTTCCTTACAGGGTTACATAAAAGTATTGTTATTATTTTTGTTGAGACATAGTCTCGCTCTGTCTCCCAGGCTGAAGTGCAGTGGCGCATCTCGGCTCACTGCAACCTCTGCCTCCTGGGTTCAAGCAATTCTCCTGCCTCAGCCTCTTGAGTAGCTGGGATTACGGGCGAGCGCCACCAGGCCCGGCTAATTTTTGTATTTTTAGTAGAGACGGTGTTTCACCATGTTGGCCAGGCTGGTCTTGAACGCCTGACCTTGTGATGCGCCCACCTCAGCCTCCCAAAGTGCTGGGATTACAGGCTTGAGCCACCGCGCCCAGCCTACATAAAAGTATTTTTATCCATCTTTACAGTGGCTGTGAAGAGATTTGGGGATAGTTCAGTTGCTTTGGTTTTTTTGTTTTGTTTTGTTTTGAGATGGAGTCTTATCTGTCACCCAGGGTGGACTGCAGTGATGCGATCTCAGCTCACTGCAACCTCTGCTGCCCAGGTTCAAGTGATTCTCCTGCTTCAGCCTCCTAAGTATCTGGGATTACAAGCATGTGCCACCATGCCCGGCTAATTTCTGTATTTTTGGTAGAAATGGGATTTCACTATATTGACCAGGCTGGTCTTGAACTCCTGACCTCAGGTGATCCGCCCACCTTGGCCTCCCAAAGTGTGTGATTACAGGCGTGAGCTAACAGTGTGGCCAGTTGCTTTGGTTTGGTTGACCTCACTTCTTTTTTTTTTTTTTTTTTTTTTGAGACGAAGTCACTGCAAGCTCCGCCTCCTGGGTTTACGCCATTCTTCTGCCTCAGCCTCCGGAGTAGCTGGGACTACAGGCGCCCGCCACCTCGCCCAGCTAGTTTTTTGTATTTTTTTAGTAGAGACGGGGTTTCACCGTGTTAGCCAGGATGGTCTCCATCTCCTCACCTCGTGATCCGCCTGTCTCAGCCTCCCAAAGTGCTGGGATTACAGGCTTGAGCCACCGCGCCCGGCCTGACTTCACTTCTTGAACAAATATGAGGATGAAACAATCACAAATGTTTCTAATATTTTCTGAACAAGGAAGTGAGATGTTAGCACCTTTTTTTTTTTCAGTACTGTATCTACCATTATAGGATCTGTTGGGTAGTCTTAATTTCAAGCCTTCTAGAAAAAGCGGTATATTCTGATTTGAGAGTTTCTCCCATATGGTAAAAATAAAATGTGAAATTTCAGTAACTGGCATGAAAAATTTTAGTAGTACCCAGGAAGTTTTCAGAAACTAGTGTTTTCATATAATATGGAAGTTTCAATGTTTTGAAGGTTCAGTAAATAATGAGTATACAAGAGTGAAGTCTAAATTACCCATTCAGAAGGGTAACCCTATAGCCCACATGTCTGGATTCATGTATGCAGATGGACAGATACACTTCATTTCTCCTGGGAAGTTGAGCTCTAAAAAGCTATCACTCAGAACAGACAGTTTTATGATTGCATGAAAAGAAAAGGAAAGATGACAAAGTTGTTATAAAAATGAAAGGCCTTTTGGAGTATTAACAGCTGAAAACATTAAGATTTCAATGAAGAAACAAAAATCAGCTTAAAACTGCAAATTAAAAAGAAAAAGAAAAAAAAACCACTTGTGCAGAGGGTTTGAAGCATATGGACACCCACCCAGCTAGCAATGAGGGCAATGGGAGCCCCAGACTTTAGCTTATTAAAGATGACCTTTCCCCTCTCTAAAATTTCAAAGCTGACGTTTCAAGTGCTGAGCAGACTGTGTGCCATATGTAACATGACCTCAGCTCCACTCTGCCTGAGCACTGATGGCATCACTAATGAGAGGTGAAAGGTCCTTTTCTTGCAGCTTTTTCAGAAATCCACCAATTCTTGCCTGTGAAGTAAGGGTCCTCCCTCCCCTCCCTTGGTTTCAAGAGAACGGCATTTAATACACAGCCTCAAAACACTTTTATTACCATCAATTTGCTTATAGCCATAGCCAAATGGCAGGATGTACAATCACATGCAGAAGGAAATATTTATTTTGACTCAGAAGGCAAAGGGATTAAGAGAACATTGTGTTAACCTTGCCTTTCATCTGTGTTTTAAAGGGAAAGTCTCCTGAGGCATCCATTGAAGTTCTATTTTTTAATAAAGAGTATCAAAGGCTTTTAGGAGACCAGGTGTGTTTTTAACTGAGAGGAGAGAAAGGAAAGAAGCTTCACGAGAGAGAAAAGGCAGTTTTCACAAAGCTGCTTCAGAGACTGCAAAAAGATGTATATGCTGGAATCTGTTACAGGCATTCCTAACAGCCAGCCTCCTCCACCGTCCCCCCACCCCTTTTTTTCTCCTGCTTGGAAACAAAATAGCTTTTTTCCAAGCAGGTTGTTATCATATTCATGGCATGGTCAATTTCCGTTTGCCAAGAAAATATTTAGGCTGATCAAAGAAATTAGAAAATCGGCTGAATAGAAACAGACGTTCCCACAAGAGAAGCGCTTCTCAATGTGAAGAGGCAGACGGACTGCAGCCCACCCAGTTACTCCTAGGAAATAGCCCTCCTGCCAAAGGCGGAACTACAAGGCCACCTGGATTCTGGATTCTGCTGGAGGGTTACAGAAGAGTCAAGACTTCCCAGGAAATTCAAATAGAGACTGGAGTTTGAGGCGCTCTGGCGGCAGACGTGGATGGAGATGATCGGCTCTAGTGTCTATGTACAAATCAGGAGGGCCTTTACGTCCATGAATCCAGAGTGACCTTTCAAGGCAGAAGAGAAGTGAGTCTGGGATTCTTTTGTTTTGCTTTGCCTGGTTTACTACGCTCATGGCAAGAACACATTATCCTGGGTAGATGACAGAGAAGTATGTACTTTTGGAATGGAGGGATAGCTGTTTCACCCGCATTAATACAAGTTCACTTTTTTTGATGTGTGGATTTGGGTGGAGAATGGTTGATAGTAGTTGTCTTTGGGACCTTATTGTCTCTGCGTGTGCTTCCCGGCCAGTTGGTGACGGTAAATGAGACGGTCTTCCATCTCTTTGCTGTTCCCGGGCAATGCGCGGCCAAACTAAGTCCACTTGCTGCGGCGCTTCGACGCGAAGGACTGGCTAGGGTCGCGGCTTCCGGCCACAGGTTCCACGAAACCGAGAAGCCGGCTGCGCTTACTCAAAGGAGATCCCGATTCCCCCGCTCGTCTCGGGCAAACTGAGGCACCTCATTCGCCAGCGAAGCGTCGCCGTCCTTATCCCAACGCCTCCAGTTTTTGGAGGGAAAAAGTGAGGGAGGGATGGCCCTAAAAGAAGGCGATTATGGAGACAGCTAAAGAAGTCAAAGAAAACTCCCTCCTCGCAAGTCCTCTCCGGGACTACGTGGCGCTGGCGAGGCCAAGGTGGGCTGAGCGGTCCCGGGCTTTGGGCCGAGAATCCGCTCCGCTATCCCAGACCCTTCCCGCCGCGCGCTCTTCACTCCGGGGGCTGGCCGGGCAGATTTTCTT
This sequence comes from Trachypithecus francoisi, assembly GCF_009764315.1. Taxonomy (NCBI): domain Eukaryota; kingdom Metazoa; phylum Chordata; class Mammalia; order Primates; family Cercopithecidae; genus Trachypithecus; species Trachypithecus francoisi. The sequence continues at coordinate 44,537,688 of NW_022681468.1, forward strand.
TCTTGTTTTTGTTTTTTGTTTCGGTTCCTGCCGGCCGGGCGAAAACTCCTTTGCCAGGAAGACAGCGCCCTCTTTCTCCTCCGGCCGCGCCGCCGCCGGCCTGCGCCGGCTCTCGGCTCCACTGTCCTCCCCGCGCCTCCTTGTGGTCCCCGCCCTTCAGGCCCTGGCCCCTCTTTCCTCATGCCCCAACGCCTGTGGGCCCCACGCACCGCCCGAGGGAACAAACCCAGAGAGCAGCGAGCAGGGGCCGAAGCCCGCCCGCGTCCCAGCCCTCAGGCCAGCCCGGCGAGATAGCGCGACCTCTGGCTACAAGCCTGGGCTGAGTCGGCCCCGCGCAGACGCGGCACCCGAGAGCTCCCGCGCAGCCCCGGGAGGGAGTTTCTGGTGCAGGCGGCGGGGCAACGGGTGAGGCCCAGCTCTCCGAGACCCCGCGCTTCGGGCCAGCGGAAAGGGCTGCGAGCACACCGGGCGGTGAAGCCTCCCCTGGCGTCCACGCGCGGATACTTGGTTGCCCTCGCGCACCTGGCACAGCGTGTTATACTGAGGCCCAGGATCAGTCCGCGAAACATGGACCCGGGTCTGCACCGGGGTGTTGGGTGAGGGTGGCGGGTGAACTTGAGCAGAGGTAAGGAAACATCTTACGGCCTTCTTCCAAGTCCTAAAAGCGTCCCTCGCAGCCCGCCTGTTTGCTGGCAGCCTCACCCTGCTGGCTTCCAGGAGGGCTTTGTCAAGCACTGTAGCGGTGTTGGAAACCTTGTTTCAAAGTCCAAGTCTAAGCGAGTGGGCGAGACGCGCAGAGGAGCATGGGTGAGTGGGCACCTTCCCAGCACCCTCTACCCAATATCTCTTTTCCCACTGCTCAGAGGACTGGTCATTCAGACAAACGCCGCGCGGCCCTTCTGGGAACAGAGGCGGTCGAGCTTCTGTCCGCGAAAATCTGGATCCTTTAGAACCCGAACAATATGCTTGCGTGAGAATGCAAAAAGAGATCCACGGCGTGGGTATGCACCGACTGAGGTACAGGCCTGAAGTGCTCCCACCCCCCCGAATTCCTACCCGCTCCTGGGTGCCACAGGGGTAGTTTGCTTCCAGCTGACCCTACTGCACAACACAGGCGGCTCCCAGAAATGCACTAATTGAGTCACAAACCACTGGCCCCAACTAACAAAGCGATCCATCTCAGCAGCTCAGCGCCCAATTTGTCCGCAGCACTTTCTTCCGCAATTCAGAAGCATTATCTTGTTTTAAAAAGTATCACGGCAGAGACGTGGCAATTATCCTGAGCTCGGGTTACACTAAAAGGCTTAGGTTGAGAAATGGAAGAATACAAATGCCGCGAGCATGCTGATTGCCTGGCTGCTGAGCCTGGACTGGGAGTAGGGGAGGCGAACTAGAGCTTTCGGCCGGGGAGAAGGGAGGCAGGCGCAAGTTCCCACTTGTGGTCCTCTCCGGGTGGTACCAGCGAGAAAGGAGTGTTGGCCCTTTATCTCTAAAGGCTAAGGATTCCCAGCGACGAATCCCCAAAGGTCGAGGGAGAAGAGGTCATATCCCAACAGGACCAGGCCAAGCTTCTGGTCTCAGGGTCTGGATTTTGGGTCAGGAACAGGTTGGGAACTTCAGGCACCGCTGGGATAAGGAACAGGAGAAAGGTCAAGGGTTAGTGAATGAGATGGGGGCTGGGGGGGTGGGGGCGGGACGGAGATTCCAGTCTCTCTTCAGGACACCCACTCTACAATTGGGCAATTGGGGAGGAGGAAGGCATTGGGAGAAAACGACTCGAAGGAAAGAGAAGCTGGCTCTTTGCAATGGGAGAAGGCGTTCACTCCTGAACCAGGGGCAGGCCTGCGGCTGGGTGGACGCTGTAGGGTGGGAACGCTCGATAACTGGAGAGTCCCAGAGACCACCAGGCCTTTCCGCACCAGGAGAAAAAAAAGAAAAATCTGCTCTAAGAATCTTCATCTCGGTCCACCAGGGTGAGTTTGGGCCTGGAAAATGGGGGGAAAGAAAAGAGAGTAGCAAAAGGTTTTCGGGTGGCAGCGCCCCGCGTGCAGATGTCTGCTCTCGCCAGCCGCCCAGCCTGCTGTGGCAGCCACGCTGTGCGTGTGTCTTTATCCTTCAGCTCAAACCAGCCCCCACATCTTGAAGTAATCAGCAGCCGAGAAGAGACTCGTCCCCCTGGCATCTCAGGTTAAAGAAGGAGGTCCAGGAAAATGTGGTAGAGCCATTACAAGAAACCTGAGCCGCAGTCATCAGGGACTCCAATTGCCATCGCATTAGGATTGATTAGAGACCAGCAGTACCGTAATGACCCGGAAAGAGGGGCAGCCGGGGATTATTAATATCAGAATGTGGGGGAAAGGGGGAGGCAAAGTGGGGAGGGAGAAGTTTCAAATTACTAGGATTTATATGTAAGTGCAAGTTTACCTGAGGAAACCAGATAGTCAATGAATCACGCTAACGATAAATCTAATTGCATTTCAAATTTCACGAAGCCTGATTTTTTGGAGAGTGGAGTAAAACCATCATGAAACCAAGCCAATATCTTAGTTTTTATAAACACGTAGTTTTATAAGTTTATTGTAAGAATTCAAGTGAAGAGATGGGGAGGAGCCCTAAATATCTGCTTTCCTTGTCATTGGGCCTCCTTACCATTTGGACTCTAAATAGCTTCATTTTTTTTCTCGTGGGAGTGCATTTTTTAGTCGCTTTGGTTCTTCCCTCCAGGGATATGGGGCAATGGAGTGGACATTTTTTTCAGAGCCTGCAGAGGAGTAATAAACCAAAATTTAAGTGAAGCAGTGATACCTGGGTAGTGGTTGTTTTTTGTTTTGTTGAAGACATGAATGATCAGGATCCCAAGGAGATGTGGAGAAGAGAGTGGTTTGTCTCCTTCCTCCAAATATGAGCCAAAACAAATCAGCCCCTGATGGTCCGGGCTGAAATGCAGCTCACTGGATAATTAACTCCATCTTTCCAGTCCACCCTAACTGTTTATTTAGTGTCACCCTGCATTACCGTCACTAGCACTTTCCTCTGAACAGGAGGAGCTGCAGGCTTTCACCTCCCAAAAGGAAATTCTTTTTAGCTTAGACAGATGTGGTATTCAGGATGTACATAAGTTGAGAAAAAAAAGTTGATTAGAAATTCAATGGAAGATAAGCGGTTTTGGAGAGTTTCATTTCATAAACCTGCCCTAAGGAGAGATTTTAAAAAACAGGGAATGGGGGGGGGGTGCGGCCGGGCGCGGAGTCCCTTAAATTCTTAAGAATTGTTTCTTGTGACACCTTGGCTCCACTTTCCAGAGAGGTAGTTGCCATCTGATGTTGAGTAGGGTCTTCTAGCTCAAACCTGGCGATTGGTCAGAGCTTTCTCTGAGGGCAGCTGGTGAGCCCTTTGCTCCCCTAGGTGGCCAATACACCTTTGCCCACCCTCCCTGCAGGCCAGGCCCTCCACTCCCCATGAAAGGTTCTCGCCAAGTAAGGCCTACTACACCGCCCAGACTTGAGGGTCTACTCTCAAGAGAACTTACCTGCGCTGCCTCAGTCAGTGGGTGACATAAACACACTCTGTGAAACTTCACAGTGCCCAGTCCCGGAGAGATAAAAATGAGCGCCGAGAGCCGGCGGGGGGGCGAGGAGGAGGGGGAGAGAGAGGGAGGGAAGGAGGAAGAAAGAGGAAGAGGAACAGGAAAATCAAGGAGAAAGAGGAGAAAGAGAGGAAGAGAGAGATAAGGAGAGAGAATGAGAAACAGGTTCACATACAGACAGAATGAACGGGCGTCCTCTTTCAGATGGATAAAAGAGTTAGAGACACACTCTGGGAAAGACCTGCCGCGGGGACACACGTAGAGGGAGAGAGAGGATAACTCTTACAAAGACACACACCTCAGCTCTGTTCCCCTCCAATTTGAGCTCTCTCCCAGCCCCGACCCTCAGTCTGTCCATCAGTCTGTGTGTGTTTCTCTCTTTCTCCCTTCCCCGACCTCGAGACAATACGGAGATGGTATTTTCGGGAGTTGCGCGGGGCAGCACGGTTTTCAGCGGCGAGTCAGGCTCACAGCTGGCTCTGTTTGTCCAGGTGTGGGCGGTGTGGTGGTGGTGGGCGGCGGCGGTCGCCCTGAATCTTTGGCCGCGCGGCGTTTTCGCACCAAGGAAGTAGGAGGCTCTGCTCTCGAGCTTCCCGCTTCCAGGAGAAAACTTCCTCCCTCCATACATAGATAAATACACTTGGGGAACAGACAAATCTTCATTGTTCAGAAATAAGCTGAGGAGGCCCGCCTGCTCCCCTCAGCCAGGCAGAGAGAGGCAGGGAGGGAGGCGGGGGCCGCGCGGATCCGGTGTCACGTTGCAGATTCCCACTAAAGATAACGAAACGTGATCTATTTTTCAGAACAGCAAGTGGATGGGAAAGAACCTTGACAACACAAAACTCATTTACTAATGGACTGGTTTTGGGTTTCTCTTCTCTGAGTCCGCAAATCTCTCTGCCTGAGCCCCAGGCCTATTCAGACCTCGTGGGGAGCGGCGTCCCCCAAGAGCAGGTGGGCTGCTGCTCCGGCGCCACGCCGGCCGTCAGAGTCGGAGTTCCCAAGGGTCGAGGGCACCCGGAGTTTCCGACTAAGCACAAGAAAAAGAATTTTGGCACTTCAGCCCGGATTTGGGGAGTCTCCGCACTGCCCCAGAGCGATGACACGAATTTATTGAAGAAACACCTCTCTGTGCCCTCCCTTTCCAAATATTTTTAGGTAGAGTAGGATCCTCACCGTCGTTCTGGATGGTGAAAGAATTCCAAAAAGCTTCCCGGGAGCCCCAAAGAATCTTGCTCCAAGCCAGAAGGGAAACAAGTGGGTCTCAGCTAGGGGTGTTTGCATCAAGGCCTATGGGAACCCAGCTGAGAAACCCTAGCAACTGCTAATGCTGTCCCATTGAATGCTTTTTTATCGACTAATTATGCGCACGCGGCCGTTACCTGCACAGAGGAGGCACTGGAGAGCCGAAACCTAGCATGGGGCGCTCCTTGCCAGCGGTGTTCCCTCGCGAGCCGCGCTGCGGGGAGGGCAGCAGCCGCTGGCTAGAGTTGCTCGTTTCCTTTAAATCTCCAACGCATCTCTGCTTTTCGTGCGATTTGCATTGACAGCAAAGGTTTTATGTTACCAGAACAACTCAAACCTTTCTGCGTGCGATTTTAAATGGATCATTTGGTTTAGGTGGTTTGTAAATTCATGTCATTTTATCTCTTTTAGTGATTTTCAGTAAAAGATTCCATTTTGGGAAACCTTATATATCCGAGCCAATAATTAACATTTATAACAATTGGGTCCCCTAACCGAGGGATCGAAATAGCAGGTAGACTCCTTGATATAAAGCGCAGAGCACTTTCCCTTTCCAGTTACGCGATCTATTGGATTAAGCGGGAGGAAAAATGTTGGCGGGCCCAGTCACGGCCTCCGAGGAAGAGCACCTCTTCTCTTCTACCCGGGTTCCCGCAATCACAGCTTCTACACGTCGTTTTCCCAGTTGACGGCAATGTATAGTACGTCCTGGTTCCTTTTGAAGACAGGTAAAAAGAAATAGGCAGGTAGGTCTGGAGGAAGCCGGGGTGGGGTGGGGGTGAAGGTGGTCCTATTCGTGTCTAATTGCCATCTCTCTGCTCTCTGTCATCCTCTGTGAATTTATACCTGCCCTTATTTGTCCAGGCTATGCCTCATTTCCTTATACAGAATTGTTAATGACAAAGCAGACCTCACACTCAACAAACTATTTGTCTTTTAAGAGACGTGGTTGTGCTTAAAGACCCTCCCCCCTTGTAATTGTGCGCACTTGCTCCAGACTTTAGGGTATTAACTGATTTTTTAGAGCCGGGTTTAAGCCTCCGTTCCGGTCCTCACACAGCTGCCATGTCAATAAGGACTGTTTCAAGCAGAGACATTCCTTCTGGGAGGACACTGCAGCTCCTTAAGACTTCATGTGAAACATCATAAGCACTAAAATGAGACAGTGAGGGGAAATTGCCAGACGTGGCTCTGGGTTTAGCAGTGCCAGGCTTCCAGTTTAGACAGTCATTGGGCATACTATATGGCAGAGGCTCTTTTGAAAGAATGCACACCCATTAAATGCATTTTTTTTAAAAAAAAAAAGCCTAAGGTAATGAAATATAAGCATCTGCTTCCAAGATCTAATTGCATGGAATAAGCAAGAGTTTCAAGGATGCAGAAAGCATTATGTTCAGCAGAGAAGCAGCTTCCTGTCTACTTGGAATCCCCTATCTGGCAACCCTGAGGTGGGAACCCTATATGAGTTTAGAATGTATGTTGCAGGGTGCACTGTACTGGGTACATCATTTTAAAACCATATTAATAATAAAAGGGGAAACCCAGACACTGCTTCTTCTTCTCCCACTTGCATCTCAATATGCAAAAGGTTCTGTAGTGCTGGGCTCTTTGACTAAAGGAATGAAAACATATTTAAAGAAGACAAGCTAGTTTAAGGAGCCTACAGTTTGTTCTTCACCACTCACTAAGAGGGCACATTGAAATCAAAAGCATTTTTGAAGTGTACTTAGAATTCTGTTTTGAACTTATCTAATCAGAGATAAGTATAGTCATAAAGTCACTCTCCTTCCACCATTTGGCTTCCCTTATCTCCATGCATTGTTCTTATCTCCTGCTGGTCTCAGCTACTGACAATAGATTATCTTTGTTTAGAGAGGCTAATTGTCTTCAAAATCTTTTTAATAATTGCTTTGGAACCAGGTGTGCAAATGAGGCTTAAGATAATTACAACTTCATTTGTTTGTGCAGTTTTACTAAGCATTCTCCACACATAAACAAAACAGCAGATGATGGGACTTAAATTGCAGTACATCTCTCATTCCTTGGCAGCAAAATAGGCCAGCATTGCAACACACACACACACACACACACACACACACCCCTCTTTATTTAATCTTCTTGGAGCCGCTGTCGTCCTCGCTTTGAGGGCAGTGTCCCTCTCAGAGCAGGGTAAGGATTATGTTACAACCGGACGGTTATTGGAGCCGGGCACAATTTTATTTAATTTACACCACATCCAGCGCCTTTCGTACGAGGTTCCCAAAGCATTTTTGCTAATAGCAAGTAAAGCTTCTCGGCATTCCTCAGTAGCAGAAGTGGCACTGGAAAACGCAACCGCACAGATGGGGAAATTGAGTCCAGAAGCTTCAGGAACCTGCTGGTTTCAACCGCAGAACATTAAGATACCAAATCACAAATGAACGCTCGGAGTCTCTAGGTGCTCAGCAAGTATGCTCTAAACACCTCTTTGCCTGGTCTCAAATCATGGAGGTCCTTTGTGAACGAGGGAAACGCTGTCCGACTGGGAGCACTTGTGCCCTTTGGAGGGTGGTGTGCGGCAGCTGGGGGAGGACAGTGGGAGTTGGTGGGGGGAGGGGCAAAGAAATAGGGTTGGCTTCTCAAGCTGAAGCCAACCCGAAGAGAAGCCACTGTTCCAGAAGCTGCATGCGGAGACCCAGGTCTGCTCTTGAATTATTTATCGCGCTCCATAAGCTATTCATCAATCCATCATTTATTCATTCCAACATTAAAGTAATTAAATATGAGCTCACCGGGAAAGGGCAAGTTTGTAAGGGATGAGAGCAACAGTACGGAGGGAGAGGGGAGGAATTAAGGTTTGGAGTAATTGATTTGTGCGGTGTTTTGCGCGACTCCCCTTAGGTGATACTGATGACGGGTCCCGCGCTGCAGGGTCCTGACGCGCTCACCCACTCTCTACCTCCCCACACCTCCGCAGCGCAGCTCCCTCAGACCCCAACTGGCTTCCCACCTTTCCTCTTCCTTCTCCTCCCACCACTCCCTCCCTGCGCAGCCCCGGCAACACCCCCAACCCCCAGCTCCTCAGCCTCGCCCTCCCCGCGCTGGGCGGTGCGGCCTCTCTGCCCAGCCGGGCGGCGCGCTGGCTGGCCAGCCCCGGATAGGCGCCGCCCGCAGCCAATCAGCGTGCCGGGGACGCTGCGAGCTTTAAGGCCGCTGCGGGGAGAACAGAAACCAAGTTCCCCGGCAACTAGCAGCATCCACCGGGCTGGAGGTCGGAGGCAGGAAGGCCCTAAAGGCTACTGAGTGCGCCGGCGGTTCCGTGTTCAGAGCGTACCCTACTCCTCCGCCTTCTCTTGCTTGGCTGCCCACCTCTAAGTTCTGACTTGGGTTTTCGCCTTTGCAAAGCCTAAGGAGGAGGTTAGGAACAGCCGCGCCCCCCTCCCTGCGGCCGCCGCCCCCTGCCTCTCGGCTCTGCTCACTGCCGCGTGCGCCTGGGCCGTGCGCCCCGGCAGGCCCCAGCCATGTCGATGCTGCCGTCGTTTGGCTTTACGCAGGAGCAAGTGGCATGCGTGTGCGAGGTTCTGCAGCAAGGCGGAAACCTGGAGCGCCTGGGCAGGTTCCTGTGGTCACTGCCCGCCTGCGACCACCTGCACAAGAACGAGAGCGTGCTCAAGGCCAAGGCAGTGGTCGCCTTCCACCGCGGCAACTTCCGTGAGCTCTACAAGATCCTGGAGAGCCACCAGTTCTCGCCTCACAACCACCCCAAACTGCAGCAACTGTGGCTGAAGGCGCATTATGTGGAGGCCGAGAAGCTGCGCGGCCGACCCCTGGGCGCCGTGGGCAAATATCGGGTGCGCCGAAAATTTCCACTGCCGCGCACCATCTGGGACGGCGAGGAGACCAGCTACTGCTTCAAGGAGAAGTCGAGGGGTGTCCTGCGGGAGTGGTACGCGCACAATCCCTACCCCTCGCCGCGCGAGAAGCGGGAGCTGGCGGAAGCTACTGGCCTCACCACCACGCAGGTCAGCAACTGGTTTAAGAACCGGAGGCAAAGAGACCGGGCCGCGGAGGCCAAGGAAAGGTACGCGGCGTGCTTCCCGCGACGCGGGCGACCCGGGGAAGCCTTCCTTTCCCCTTCGCCCCCTCCCGCCCCCGCAGGCACCAGCCACCAAGTGCTCCCCGCCGGCCGGAGCCCGTCCACGGGGCGGCGCGCAGGCCTCCGCGGCGCTGCAGCGAAAGTTCATGAACTCTGAGGTTCCTTGCTAAGGATGGGGCCTCATTTGCTTTGAGCACCCGCGCGTGGGTTTCTCTGGGATGTGAGTGTCGGGAAATATTGGCGCTAGGTTTGGTTTTCATGCCTCCCTGGCTGGCCGCGGCTTGGAGTGGTGGGTGGAGAGTGAGTTTCTAAATCAACGGGCAGTGAAGTGTTGATGTGTCGCAAGGAAAGGAGTTCGGTGGGAGCTGAAGTTAGCGAACCTCTCTCCTCTTGCTCCCCAGAGGGGTGTGAAGCTCGTCTGAGACATTGGCTCTGCCCCCACTCCCTGCCGGTTCTCCACCGCTCGCTCTCGATAGTCTTTTGGATTAGGGGTCGCCTGCTTCATTTCTGACTAGCTGGACAAAGGGAGGAGTCTTTTAAAAACACACCAAAAAGAGAGCTCTGGAGAGAGTTGGCGCTGCATTTACTCCCCGGCGCCCCAAATTAAGAAAGGGTTGATCCTCGTCGTGCTCGCTCGCGCGTGGCCCGGCACTGCAGCCCGTCGGGCTGGCTGAACGCGCCGCCTGCCCAGACAAGGAAAGGGTCTCCATTCGCAGCCTTCTCTCGCACTGGAGCTCATAAGGCAGTGTTTCAAAATTGGTCTCTACCTTCCCCCACCTCAGGGCAACACCTTCGGCCACCTGGCCAGGCTCCTTCTGTTCTCTGTAGAGTTTCCGACAGAGATTCGGAAGAACGGTGGGGAGGTGGCTGTGGCGGGGAGAGCGCTCTGCGAAGTCAAAGAGTTTGGGGGAAATCTGAGCGCAGGGGCCGCTTAGGTTTTCCTTTGTTCCCTTCCAAGACTGGGGGCGGAAGATCTTGCTTCCTTTCTTGCTTGGTGGAAAACCAGAGCCAGGATAAATTCTGCTGAAATGGGCTTGCCGGGAGACAGAGACTGTGAGGATAAGGGAAAAGAAAGGAGGAGACAGACAGGCGCTAGGAGTCGGGAGGACCGGCGAGCATTCGGAAGGCGGAAGCGGCAAGGGAAGCGAAATCCTGAAGTTAAGCGGCACGGAGTGCCGGGACTGACGCCCCAGCGCGCCGCGCCCGCTGGCAGCCTGTGCCGGGCGGCGAAGTTTCCCTTGCCGAGAAAGGATGGGTTAGGGTGGGTGTTGGTAGGAAGTTTGAGAGGGTACACGAGGGGCTGAAGTGTTAGCAAGTAACACAGCATCAGGGATTGTATGTTTGCAGTTAGCCTTTAGTTACAAAACGGCCGTCCTATAAGCCAGGCCCGAGGGCCGACTCCAGATGAAATCACAGAGACTGGCTGCGCTCCCTGTGTTTACTCAGGTCACTGGGCCGCTCTGGGCACCACTTCCCATGACCTGTCCTGTGTCTCCAAAACCACCAACTCTGGGCTGGGGCAGGAAAACGGGATGTTTGTCTCCTCATATGGGAACAAGGCAATGGACTTGATTCACCCCAAACATTTGTGCATTGGGCTCTGTCCTCTATCATTTCTTTATCACCAATATCTATTGAAAGATTTTCAAAGTTAGTTACATTTAAATATGGTTCTAGTTGATATGTATTTAAATGTAACTGCTTGAACAAAATTTAAAACATATATTTTGTATGTTTCAAATAAATCCTGCTAATCTATCGCTTTCTGAAATCTGAAAGAGAAAAGGACCTGGCTCCTAACAGGAGGCTCTGTCTGTAGCTCTCCATTTCTCCAGGCTCCTCTGACTCCTCACCTCCCCCATTACCCTTGGGGATGGGTGGAAGGGTAGAGCTCCTCCGTTTGGGTTGGTGACAGATTGCACAATGGCCCTTTCCTCCTTCCAGCTCCCCTCCCTCCATCTCACACTTTTTTTTAACCTACTTTTTTTTTTTTTTTTTTTTTTTTTAACCATATGGTGTTGTCCTCTATTTCTTAGGGAGAACACCGAAAACAATAACTCCTCCTCCAACAAGCAGAACCAACTCTCTCCTCTGGAAGGGGGCAAGCCGCTCATGTCCAGCTCAGAAGAGGAATTCTCACCTCCCCAAAGTCCAGACCAGAACTCGGTCCTTCTGCTGCAGGGCAATATGGGCCACGCCAGGAGCTCAAACTATTCTCTCCCGGGCTTAACAGCCTCGCAGCCCAGTCACGGTCTGCAGGCCCACCAGCATCAGCTCCAAGACTCTCTGCTCGGCCCCCTCACCTCCAGTCTGGTGGACTTGGGTTCCTAAGTGGGAAGGGACTGGGGCCTCGAAGGGATGCCTGGAGCAGCAACCACTGCAGCGACTAGGGACACTTGTAAATAGAAATCAGGAACATTTTTGCAGCTTGTTTCTGGAGTTCTTTGCGCATAAAGGAATGGTGGACTTTCACAAATATCTTTTTAAAAATCAAAACCAACAGCGATCTCAAGCTTAATCTCCCTCTTCTCTCCAACTCTTTCCACTTTTGCATTTTCCTTCCCAATGCAGAGATCAGGGGATAAAAAAATAAAATAATAATAATTTTAAAAAAACCCAAACAAACAAAAGCACCCAGGCACCCAGTCTCAGTTCTGGGCAACTGATACGCCTGTGTCAGCAGCCTTTCTTTTTTTTTTTTTTCAATGAACGGGAATTACAAATCAACTGGATTTTCATTATTTACTTTTAATTTATATATGGAGAAATGTGTTGTGAAGAGGAAAAGGAAATGGAGAGAGAAAGAGAAAGGGAGATAAAAATAGTGAAAATAAGAGCCTCCAGGCTCAGAAGAACTGATGACATTCTTAAGGTGAATAGGAAAAACACAATCTATGACTTTCTTTGATGAGGAAAAATTAAGTTTACATTTTTCATATTTAGTGTTAAACAATTTAATGTAGATTAAAAGAACAGTATTAGGAGGAAAAAACAAGTGCCTAAATGTCTTAATGCTCTCTATGTGAGACAGAAATAGATGTGACCGTTAGTAATGCAACTATTTTTGTCAAATTTAGTGGGATTTTTTGGTTGTTGTTTGTTTTCTTGGGTTTTTTTTTTTTAATGACAAACTCTAAAAATGTACCAATGTGAAAAAACACTTTCCTGAATGCCATTACTCATGCCCTCAAAGCTTTCATATCTGTAGCCTACTCCTGTTAAGGATTTCTTCTGTTTCTAGTTTCTAGTTTGCAAAGGTATGCCAACGAATCTGGCAACCTGGTATTTGTTACTAAAACAGCATGTGTTTTCAGGTTTCTTTTCTATTGTACCTAAAGCAGTCTAAATTAAAACTTAGTAGAACACCAGGAGTATGATTCTGTTTCTGAAAGGTGAGTGGTGTATTGCTATCATTGGGCCCTATTTTTTAAAAAAAACACTTTTTTTTCTTTCTTACTTAATGGTGGCTGTGAATTGCAGGGTACTTTGAAGGCCATCATCTGAACCAAGAGTAGTAACTAGATTAATTATATGACAGAAAGAGTGAATTTAGCCTTGGGGTATTTATTAACTTTTATTATTTAGATATGCAATTTTGTTTACCACTATCTCTTCACAGCATTCATATGTTAACTAAGTTCTTTTGTGTTAACAAGTTTATGACAAGACTGTGAAAGTAAAAATAATTTATCTGCTTGAAGACAAAAAAAGGGAAGGAGAACAAGGATAGAAACATTGTGAATTAATTTGTACAAATAGAAAGCAGACCAGAAGGACAGGAGCTCTTTTGCAGTGCTGCCGGATAGTGTCTAGAAAAATCCCAGTAATCATGTAGGCTCCATATTATTTTTGCCTGAGGCAAAATGATGTATCTTCTGTATTTAGCTTTTAAAATTAGTGAAACAAATGGCATTATTTATTAAAATTCTACTCAGGATAACAGGATTGGCTTGCTTGTGCTTTGTAAAATATTGTTCCCCAGGGAGAGTCTATTTATTTTCTGACATGACAGTTTCATAATTTTGATTTCCCCCCATCTGTAAATGTCACCATTAATAGATTATTTCTTTCTTACTCTTTCCTATTCTTTCTATTCTGGTCTGGAAAACTGAGGTGTGGGGGGGGAAATCAAGGCCTTCTTATTTTTTAAAACTGTCAAATAGCTTTGAGTTCCAGGGAGAAATGGTCACTGTACTTAACTGTAGACACTTTTACTTATAAAGTCGTTTTTCCCCCAGTGATGGACAGATGTGCACACAGCCACTCAGAGACCATCATTTGGTTTGGGAGCTCAGGGTCCCAATCTCCCTTGTTAGTGTTTTGGATCATTAAGTCGGTGTTTATTTAAGTCACTAGGGTGTTTATTCTCCCTGTCTTGGGCCACGGAGAAATGCCACCCTCTGCAGGAGGGGCTCTCACAGGGAATCTCTGCACATTCTTTACATTCACTCCCCAAAACAAACACCCTGCACAAAGATAGCTTTCAATGACCCTGACAGTCTTCAAAGGACGCTGCGGAAATCTCTCTGGAAAATAGGAAGGGCCAATTACTTTAATTTCTTACATGCCCTCTCTTCCTACTCCGGTGACTACCCCCCACTCTCCCAGCTCCGCTTGGGATAATTTTAGGCTCGTGGAAGTTGTGTCTCGCAGGGCGTCCTGGCCCACTTCCTGCTCCCTTGGTTGGCGAATCTTGGAAATGTCTACAGATTCGGCGAGGAGCAAGAGGGCCGGTCCTATAAAAGCCCCCGTGATTACTGCTTGTAAACTTGTTAAAAGGACAATTTTCTGTCACAGTCATAAACTCTTTGTAAAACCCCTGGTACTAAATCCAGAGCGCGCATATTCCAGATGTGTTTAATAAGAAATTGCACAATGTGCCTCCTTCCGCCATCCTCGGCTCAGTCTGGGTTAAAGAGGGACGAGCAGGAGGAGGCAAGAAAGCTGGATATTGCTTTGAGTTTTTTTGGCAATCATTTCGGAGAGATAATTAGGGGAAACTAACCATATTTTTTTTCTTCCCTCGAGGAAATCTTCGAGAACCAGCTGTTAAGGGACCTCCAATTTACCTTCTGGGCATCGCAGTTTAACTGAATCTAAAGCCACTTTTCGTTTCTCCTCTACAGATGTCATAAAGTAATGAACAACGGCTTATAAATAGTTTTTAGGACGAAATCATACAGCATTGTGCCAAGTGAAATGGAAAAAAAAAACCACTCGGGTGATTTTTATTTTTTAACGTTTTAAACCTAAACATGCGATTGTTCGAGTCCCCACTCCCTGCTCGCCTTGACCTCCTGGCTGAAAACGAAGCTTCCTTAATTCTCAGAGGCCAAGAGGTTTGGCCCCCGGTTCCCGAACTTTTGGCTTAGTGGGTAGGGGCTCAAAAGTCCAGCGAGCTACAGGGAAGGAGAAGGGCGCCGCTGGGGCCGGGCACCACCGTTCTTGAACCTGTTCTTTGGGCTAGGACAACGTGATCTTGACCCCGGGCCGGAGTGGAGGCTTCCAGGAAGAGGCAGTGGCTTTGGCACTTATGGACGAGCTCCGAGTTTGCTGAGCAGCGACCCTTATTAGCGGCTCTCCCCTGTCTGCTGAGGGCCAACGGGACACCTGGCACAGAACCCGCGCGGAGCAGGCCTTCCCCTGCTCTGTAGCTGTGGCACTTCTGCTGCTTCTGCACCGAATGCGGCGGCGGCTGAGTCTGGAGCGGGCTTCACTTTGTACTGCCTCTCCACCGCCTGCAAGTCTTTGGTAAAGTCTGAAAGCAGGACTCCAGGTTGGGGATCCAATAGAGGCTTGTATCCCGCGCTTCTCTAGCAGCAGAAGAACTGAAGATCTTTTCCTGCCATCCGCGCACTCCGGAGGCAGGAGACTGTTCTTGCCATTGGGCCCTCGGGAGGCACAGGAAGTTCCCACGCCGCTATCCTCTACTCCGCGCGGGGCAGAGCCACCTCTCCACCGGTTCAGAGAGAATCGTGCTCATCTCCAGACCTGGATCATAGTGCAGCTCCAGACGCAGGGGGCCTAGTGGCCCGGCCCGCGGAGTCCCTGAGAGCAGAGGCTGCCAGTATGGACTCCAAGGCCAGACAAGGGAGGAGGCCTCGGCCTGAGCTTCGTGGTACAACTCAGCTGTCGTCTCCTTGGGTACCCCGAAGCCAACTCCCAGGCCCAAGTCCCAGTCGTCCTCTTCGGTGTCTGAGAGCTAAGCTCCAGGCAAGGCACGTGAGCGGAGCTGGACACTCGGTTGCGGGGCTGGTCCCAGGGACCGCAGGTGTGAGCTCTCCCTGGCTCCCAGGCCCCGCGCTTCCTGCTCAGGGCAGATGGCGCAGGCCTTGGAGCCCGGTTCGGAGGCAGCCTAGGCCCTGCTGCTGATTCCCCAGTGCCCTTTTTGCTTCAGACACCTCCTGTCTCCTTCTTCGCTTCCTGGGGTCTTGGCTTTGGTTTTCGGACCCAAACTCTTCACCCCCGCGCTCTGCGGAGGGGTGCTAGGTAGAGAGGGCATCGCTTTCTGTGCTTGTCCCTAGAACTTCCCGCAGCAGAGAGAGGGCCCCTGGCTTCTAGTGTCTCCAGCAGGACTAGAGGTGGAGGAGCTCCACTTTCTTGGTGGGGCCAGGTCGGGTATTTTCTTCTTCGCTGGCGGCCCTAGGGCGAGCACCAACCTTTCCCCCCACACACAGCCCTGGCCCTAAGGGGAAGGCACCAGCCTAGGTCTGCAGTGCGCTTCGGGTCGGGCTGTCGCGGCTCACCTTCTGCCCTGATTTGTTAAGGCCCTTGGCGTTGACAGGGACAGGTGGGTTAGGGTTAAGGTGAGGGAGGTTGCTGGTAGCCCACGTACTCTCTCCTTTCCGTTTCTCTTTTTTCCTAGCTTTCCCTTGGAGGGAACGCTAAAAACTCTTAGAGACTGCCTCCTCCAGCTGCCCGAAGCCAGCGCACTAGTGTGTGTGCCCACCTCGCTCCCATGGACAATTCACGCGGAGGGACCCGAAGGCTCAGTCTCATCGCCTGCATGCGTGTTCCGCGACCTTAGCTAGGTGGGCACTTCTGAGCCTCTTAAGGGCATAGTGGCCCCTTCCCCATTCTGACCGAATCCAATAATTCCACCTGGAAGAGTCTCTAAAGGAGTTGAGTTAGATACGAGTTGTGTGAGCCAACCAAGAACAAAAATAGTCAAAATCTTAGGCGAGTTGTTGGCTATTGGTCTACTCAGAAAAAGCGCTGCCCTGGAAAGGCTGCATTTTCTCTAATATTTTAAACCTAGTACTCACACACACAACTTCGGTCCAGCTGATGAAATTGGAAACCTGTTCTCCCACTGAGGATGACAATCAGGGTTTTAGACGCTGTGGTCCTTTCAGACAGCGAGAAACAACACTGCAGTAGCGTTTAAAAACAAAGAGAAAGAGACTGCTTGAGGCACGTGGACGCCTGTCTCTTCTCCAATGGAGTTTAAGTTTCTCGCCTTTTAACTTGTTAATGGACAGCTGAGACCCCAGTTCTCAGCAGGTAGAGTCCAACCCATCACCTTAAAGTTTGCTCCCTCTTGCTTTGCTACCTGAGAATCTCCCTCCTCCCCTCTCCTTTTGGGAGAGTGCTCACTGTTTTCCTTTGCCCTATGTTAAATACTCTTGAAATAACATTCTTTTTTTGTGATTAAACAGAAAAATGCAGGAACAAGCAAAAACCTAAAACCCAAAACTCAAACAGTCTTATCTTGGAGAGAGAAAACAGTTACCTTTAGATTTAACACATACTTAAGCTTACCTGAAGTGGCTACCCAACTGTAATTAAAATATGATTAGGTGATACTGGGTAACTCTCCCATCTTTACTGCCATTAGTGGTTGTCATTGAAAAGATAAATAAGTAGAGAGACTCTGGCTCTTTGCTTACTATAATAAGGCATGGAAATTAGTTACTATAATAAGGCATGGAAATGTATACCAGCTCCCTTCATCTGGTCCCCTGTCCCTTCCATGCTAACTTAGAAGATCAGTATTTTGTAAGACTGACATAAGTAGACCCAAGTAGAAACACTCATGGATTAACACAAGGCAAATTTATTTTAATTTGCTATATAATTTATTTTAGTTAGTGATTTAAAATTGATTATAGGTTTTAAAATGCCATGACTTATTTGCAGTAGAAACATTCTTTGGTGGGAGGGGGAGGGGAGCAGTGGGTGGTTGGTGGTTTAAGACCTGAGCTGATATGCATGTGGGATATTAAAGGAAAAAAAAAAAACAGTCTAGACTACATATTTTTACTGACATAAGCCGTTAAGTGTCAGGATTCTTAAAGAATATTGAAATGTTAAAGAACATTTCATAGATATCCTTGATAGAAAACCTGCAGATTCCAGCCAGGATGTCTGTAAAATCAACCTTCTAGATGTTCTTTTCTTGTTATTAAGTGTTTTTACAAACTTAACTACTCTCCTTTTTTTTCCCTCAAGGAAAAACTTTAGCTGCTTTGCAATACTTCAGTTTTAATTTGAGTTGCCAGTTTTCCAAATGGTCTAAATACCAGGAAAAGACAATGGGATTGTGAACACCTCCTTACCTCCTCCTTTCCACCCCCCAAAAAAGCCAACCAACCAAACCAAACCCACGTAATTGTGACATTTTGTGTTGGCCTTCACACAGCTATTATATTAAACTCTAAGTATCTGTATGCAGTCATATTCCTCTTAACTTTTGCAGCACTTTTGCCTGTGATAGTGGTGGGGACTGGTAGTGGTGGGGACTTGGGGGTGTGCTTGTAGAGAAAATGCACATTTATGAGAGTGAGATGGCAGCCTGCAATACTTTGCAAAAGGTAATTTTACCTTTAAATCAAGGAGGTAGCTACAAGGAAGACAGCATTAGCTCTGTATTTATTTAAAATGCCTTGGAGATGAAAGTAGGTAACAAGCTTTTTAAAAAATTAAGCTTGATAGAAGA
This sequence comes from Trachypithecus francoisi, assembly GCF_009764315.1. NCBI lineage: Eukaryota > Metazoa > Chordata > Mammalia > Primates > Cercopithecidae > Trachypithecus > Trachypithecus francoisi. Next base: position 44,555,532 of record NW_022681468.1, read on the forward strand.
TCAACATGCCTTAGTATCTATGAAGTGAAAAGAACATTTAAACAATTGAAGCTTTGTCTTCAGATATGTGTGGTGAATATTTTCTATGCATTGCTGATGTTATATAAACATAACATGCTTCCTCCTAAAGTCAAGTTCTTGATTTTAATTGAAGAATAATATTGCTCAGGGCTCTACCTCTGAGTACAAATAGCCAATCTGAGAAAATCAGCTCTGAGAATCTGAAACCAATGGCTATTTTAAAAATAAACAGACAAAATCTTCATAAAGAGGGCCAGGAGGATTATTTTACATATAGTGTATCTCCTGATTTCTCTTTCTCTCTCTCTCTGTCACACCCACACACACACACACACACACACTTTTATGGAAGAACTGAAAGGCAGAATGACAATACTGGCCCCTTACCATATTTCTACTTAACAACAATAAAAAAATCAGTCTGCTTGAAGATTCCCAAGCTGTCTTGCCTAACTTTTCCAGTATCAATGTATCTTAGAAGCAAGTCCAGATACGTTTCCTCTTTTTCTTTCTTTCTTTATTTTTATTTTCTAGGGAAGGGAGATGTATAAAAGGGAAAAGTAGAACTAAATAGAAAATAAAGATACAGTTTGAAATTTGTATTGTAATATTTAATAAGTAGCCATTAAACAATATCTACAAAAACAAAGAACACCAGTATGCTGAACTTTCTGTCTTAGTTCAACTAAGGCAAGAAGTAATTTTTTAAAAGAAACTGTTAGGGTTAAGTTACAATTAAGTTAGAATTGAAATGGATGGGGAGATTTCAAAAGCATTTGGATTTTCTAATACAGAAGCCAACATGGATGCTCAACATGACTGACTTAGGGAAGAGTCTGGGAGAAGCAAAACACTAATTTACAGAAATTTCTTAGAAATTCCTGTTGGAGTAGAGATTTTCTGTTTTAGTAGGATCAAGCCCAACTGCATTGACACCCAGCCAATAAGGAGATGTTGAAATCTACCTCAGTTCAGGGACCACACCTGGGGCTCCATCCGGCAGTAGGACCAGGTAACATGAGAATGCCTCATTCTCTACCAGTTTCTCCAAGTTCTAAATCCTACCAAGATGAGAATCCTACAAACTAAGAAACTGCAAGGTGGAGCGGGATTAAGATGTTCCTTCCAACTCCCATTTTGTCATTTGGTGAGAAACGTGTGTTATTTTCTAAAACCGTATTTTTAGTTCCCCTGGGTGACAAGAAAGAGTTAATTTGTTTGCTGATAGGTTTCGTACTGTGGGCAGGTCTGCCAAAAAGGAGAGGAAACAGAGAACAGCCCTATGATTAATTCTACCTGTTTTTCCCATGAGCGATCACCTGCTCCAGGGGTCATGAATAGCAGGTAGCTCTCCCTCTCCTGGGCTCTGAGAGCTTCGTTTGTTTGGTGACAGCTGAGTGACAAGGCCTGAAACTCGAGCCCATCGCCCGGCCTGATGTGGGGATAAAAACCCTGGATGTTCCCTCAAACATTTCAGGAAATGAAAGTTGTAACGCGATCCCTCCTGCGCCCACATCTCCCCCAGCAAACACAAAAGCTCAAAGGAGCCTTCTCGGATTGAATTCGGCTTGGAGTTGATGGAGGGAAAGCGGAGCCCAGCACAGGCGGGGGGAGGGCTGGGGCCGCGGCTGGAAGGCTTTCTGAGCCGGAGAAGGAGGAGGAGGAGAGCTGGGAGAGAGCCGGGCGCGTGAGGCCTGGGCCCCCCTCGGGGCCAGCTTCGCCGCCGCGTCCCAGGCGCCCTGCTCCTCCAGACAGCGTGGGCAGCTGCCGCCGCCACGGTTAAATCGTGTCTTTAGGGTCAACCCGGAGTGGGAAGGAGAAGCTGCTGTCTCCGGCCCTGCGCCGACCCCTGCAGGCTAGCGCGGCCTCTGCTCTGGGGGCTTGGGCCGCGCGGCCTCGAGGCCATGAGGGCCCAGAGCCCCCCGAGGGCCGCAGCGGAGGCCCAGTCCAGTATTTGCAGCCCCCGCTTGCCCGCGTGGAGGCTCCAGGACCCTGGACCAGCTCTTAGGCCGAGGCGTCCCTTCCGATCGGGCCCCGCGGGCTGGCTCAGGATAACTGCGCACAGCTCCGGCGTCCACAGCTGCAGGGGTCCCGAGGGCAACAGCCTAGAGCGCAAGGGCCTCACTCAGCGCCCTCGCGCTCGGCCGCCCCCATCAGTCAGCAGCTTCCATCTGCCAGGGGCCTCGCCGGCACTGTGCGGTGGGGGTGGAGGAAGCTCCCAGCGGGCGGCTGAAAATGGGGTGGGGGTGAGGCTCATGGGAGTAGGGGAGCTGAGAAGCTGGTGCTCCGACCCCCACGCGGCCATCTCTGCGTGGGCCATAGGCGCCTGCCAATCACCACGCCCGATGCAGGCGCAGCCTTGCTGTAGATAGGAGGAAGTATACCCAAGACCCGTCAAGGCGAGTTTTTCCCTTAACCCAAACAGCTGCGATTGGTTTACTTTGTTACAGAATTTTCTTTTTAAATTTCCACTTGTGTTCAGAAATCTTTCTCAGACATTATCAACCCCCATCTCTCTCCTCAACCTTCACGGACGATTGTTTTTTCTTTCTTAAACGTACAAACACATTGTGGAGAGAATTGATGGGGAAATGTCACAGATGCATCGCTGGCACACACAAATTGCGTTGGTTTGAGTCAAGTTAACTAACATCTCTGAGCCTCGATTTCCTCATCGGGAAAATAGGAACTACAATATTTACACTGCAAGGGAAGCTTAAAATGAGCCTAAGTCTTGAATGTAAAGTGCTTGGCACAATAGACATTAAAGGAATAGTAGTTATAACATGCTTGGAGCCTCCTTAGACTGCCACAAAGCCGCCTGGGAAAATTCCCGTGATGCTAGAGTTTCTAGTGAGGGTAGATTATGGCCATTTCCTGCTTTTCCGGATCACGAAAAGAAACGCAATTATTCTATGAAGACCGAGAGCTTGATTAGCCTTTGAGGGTAGACAAAGCTGAAATTTATTTCTTGAATCTCTGAGTCTAGAATCTAGAAGTTTAACTCCAGTAATTTAATTCTGGAATAATATTTAAATCTGTAGTGCTTGGATTTTGCTATCGCTATTTCTCATGGTTTGAACTCTCATGTAAATGTCATTATATGTGGTAGAATTCCATTGATAAAAAATAAAACCCACTTAAATGTGACGGAAAATGACAAATTACTTAGAAGGGAACTAAAGCATTTAGCTGAGTAGAGAATTTAAGGCCCCACCTAAATGTGTCAACATAAGTGTAGAATAAGAAACTACTTTTAAGATTTAATGTCTTGCTGATGTTAACACAGTGCTGGATATAACGGCACCTGATAAATATTTTTGAGTAAATGAATGAGCTGCTGAAATGATGGAGAGTCTTTAGATAGAACACAATTCCCAGAGTTGGAATTTTGCAAGACCCTCCTGGGTACATTTCTTCTCTTGTGACACTCTAATGATCACCAGGGATGAATAGCTCGTTTTGACATATAACACATCCTTCTCTTATTTCAAGAACTTTCTCATTCAGGTATTATTGCAAGCAAAATGCATAGCTGAAATTTTCTTGGGTAAAACTGGGATGGGGGAGAGAGGCACAGGGGAGAGCACTTCTGGGATTATGTGGGGACTGTTTCTCCCTAGAATGACGCAGTGGAAGAACCAGAGAACAATTGGTAGGAGGAACAACCCCAGCACAAGTAGATATGAAACCTAGAGAGTAGGTGGAGTATGCCTGTGGTAGGTGTCTTGAAGGATGGATCCTCATGCACTGTAATCCCTTCACAGTTATTTCACTATTACTACTGGAAAGGTTTTGTTTGTTTGTTTGTTTTTTTCAGGGTCTCACTCTATTGCTTAGGCTAGAGTGTAGTGGCATGATCACGGCTTGCTGCAGCCTTGACCTCACAGGCTCAAGTGGTCCTCCCACCTCAGCTTCCTAAGTAGCTAGGACTACATGCGTGGCTAATTTTGTTTTTGTTTTTGTTTTTTTTTTGTAGAGATGAGATCTTACTATGTTGTCCAGGCTGGTCTTGAACTCCTGGAATCAAGCGATCCTCTGCCTCCATCTCCCAAAGTGCTGCAATTATAAGCATAATCCACCGAACCTGGCCCGGAAAAGCATTTTTTATTTAGTTATTTAACACTACATGTTCTTCCATCATCTTTATTTTCTTCAAAAGTATCCTGGCCAATTAAAAACTGTGCACATTTAAAATTTAAATTTAGAGAAGTTAATCAATTTGTAGTCAATCACCATATAAGCTCAGGAAGAGTTGAACACTTTTTTTATTTGTTTGTTCAAAAAATTCTGGTCTCGAACTCCTGACCTCAGGTAATCCACCCACCTCAGCCTGTAATTCCAGCTACTTGGGAGGCTGAGGCAGGAGAATCGCTTGAACCTGGGAGGCGGAAGTTGCAGTCAGCCAAGATCGCGCCATTGCACTCCAGCTTGGGCAACAAAAGCAAAACTCCATCTCAAAAAAAAAAAAAAAAATGTAATACACTCACAAATTCCTTGAAGTAGAGCTGGAAGCAGCAGATGCATGTTTAAAAATTTACCTAAAAGACTTGTTATGTATCTGCTTTATGCCTGCAAAATTGCACTTGTTTACGCACATATTTTTGGCAAATACATGTTCTAATACTACTTTTATTTGCAAAGCAAAGATTTGAATGTAATCAGTGCACAGAAATGGATAGAAGATAAAGTGAGACTCATGGTCCATCACTTATAAGAATGTGTCTAATAATCGGAGAAACATTTGGTAGGAACTGTGATTACATTGCAGCTTAATTATTTGCATATTGTGAAATGATTTGCATAGTACCAGGGCCAGGAGTTTTCAGAATTATATTTTTCTGCCACAACTTTTTTTTTTTTTTTTTTTTTTTTTTTTTTTTTTTTTGAGACGGAGTCCCGCTGTGTCGCCCAGGCTGGAGTGCAGTGGCCGGATCTCAGCTCACTGCAAGCTCTGCCTCCCGGGTTCACGCCATTCTCCTGCCTCAGCCTCCCGAGCAGCTGGGACTACAGGCGCCCGCCACCTCGCCCGGCTAGTTTGTTGTATTTTTTTAGTAGAGACGGGGTTTCACCGTGTTAGCCAGGAGGGTCTCGATCTCCTGACCTCGTGATCCGCCCGTCTCGGCCTCCCAAAGTGCTGGGATTACAGGCTTGAGCCACCGGGCCCGGCCTCTGCCACAACTTTTAACATGACTGGAATAAAATATGTACTGTTTTTTCTTTCTATATTGTTTTAGCATCCAAATGTTAGAAACACAAAAATGTGTCCATGTGCTCACTCAAAAAAAAAAAAAAAAAAAAAAGAGAAATAAGAAAGAGCACTTTATGCTGAGGAATAAGTAAATTTAAATTAGATTAAACTTTGCAGAGGGTTCTTCAAGGAGGTTTGGGTAGATTCCAAACCTTAACATATCATTCAAGAAATGAAAGGCCTCAGGGCATTCCAAAAGGCATGTCCGCTCTAAATCAGCTTTAGTTCATTTCAAATAAAAAAATATATGACGGAACTTGAAGGCTGGATAAAGAGGGGAGTCTTATTTCTACTCAGCAGATGTATCGTGGTGAAATAAAATAACTGTGGAAATCTAGGCCCTTCAATTGTAGAATTTCTTCAAAGAATTTATATATATAACTGCTGAGATAGTAGTTCTTGTTCAATCCACTTAGCCTTCATGAAACTGAAAGACTTGTTAGTATGCTCAGAAGTGTGGTAACTCTCTTTCTACTGGAAACTAGTTATAGGTAAAATGAATTAGCCCTCATGGAATGCTTAGAAGATAACATACTAGATGTTTTCAGCATATTTCATGATGCATAACATTTTATGATTTTAATTATAGGTCAATCTCAGATAGCTGACTGGTCTGTCAACTGTTAAAAATATTTTTTCCTTCTGATTAAAGCCCAAAACAATGGAAAATTAAGTCAACTTCATATAAAATGTAAAAATTTCAGCTGGGCGCAGTGGCTCACGCTTGTAATCCCAGCACTTTGGGAAGCTGAGGCAGGTGGGTCACCTGAGGTTGGGAGTTTGAGACCAGCCTGACGAACGTGGTGAAACCCCATTTCTACTAAAATACAAAAATTAGCTGGGCATGGTGGCAGGCGCCTGAAACCCCAGTTACTTGGGAGGTTGAGGCAGGAGAATTGCTTGCACCTGGGAGATGGAGGTTGCAGTGAGCCAAGATCGTGCACTCCAGCCTGGGTGACCAGAGTGAAACTCCGTTACACACACATAAAAAAAGTAAAAATTTCAACATTAGTTAACTGAGCTAAACAGAGAATGTAATGAAATACCACCTTTATTTCTCGAAGTTCAACTTTTTAGCATTTTATGGTGGCAAACTTGCTGTAAAAACATGCTCGTGAAAAATACTATACTTTGTGGTCTCTTCCCCTTTTTATTACTAGATCATGTATAACTTTAGGACAATGAAGATTTTGATATGAATAACTACTTTAAATAGATAATAAACATTATAAAACAAAAGTACAAAATTTTTGTGGAGATATAAACAAAACTCACAAACAAGATGTAAGATTGATTTTAATCTTCCATTATGCTTTTTATGAGCAACACAAGCGATTAAGAAAGACCTATTTTCTTTGCTGGTGCTCTCAGCCATACTTCCCTTGAGAAGTGTACCAAAGGAAGTATGGTAATGAGGATTAGGAGAGTCAAATACTGCTAGCCAGTGGGTGTACTGTGGATTGTGTTACCTGCAGGAGTGGAGGCAAAATACCCATAAAATAGCCTTTCAGATTCAGTTTGTCTCAAGTTACATTGTGAAATTCCGTGGTTTGGTGCAGTTGTATACCCGCTGGCTCTGAGAATTAAACAGAATTGGGGTGGGCCAGCCCTTGTACAGAGGACATGCAGGTGGTATTGGGGTTTGTGGTTTCCTACGGGAAATACTTTTGGTGATTGCATGTCTCCCTGGGTAGAGTGGGTAAGAGGCAGCAGGTCCGGAGCCTGATCTGTAGCTCCTTTTTTGCCCACAAGCCACTCTGTATTGTGAAGGCTAATTTGATGCAGACTATTATTTTTAAGTCCAGCATTAGCTCTTTCTGACCCAGTACATCAACTGGTCAAAAGTTGAAATTAGAGTATTTTATCCATTAAGAGAAGAGGATTCTAAGAGGCCACATTTCTTAAGAGCTGAGAAATAAAACGTCAAGTCCTGACCGCACCATATATATATAAAATATATAATATATATAATTCACCTTAATATTTTTTAGTGCTCTTGGAAGTAGTATCAACGATCCTGGCATCCTGGCTGGAATTCAGGTATAAGACTTGGCCTATGCACCTTTATGTTCTAGTCATAACTGGAAGTGGTATTTATTCTTTACTTCCTGTTCTAGATTTTAGTGTGGTATCTTTTGTGTGTGTGTGAATGGCTGTTAAGCTGATGGCTGAGGAAGCTTTGAAGACTTTCTATTTATTCATATTTTAATTGATTTAATCTCTTAAGTTTGAACAAAAAGTTATAATGTTTATAAATACTTTTTATGGAAGAAAAATATAAGCTTGCTAAATGTAGGTGAATTACTGAGACTATAATACCAATGGCTATTACATGTATACTGTATCTCTTTATGACTACCAGATAGGTAAGTTTTTTCAGTAAGAAAAAAATTGATTGTTGAGTTTTGTAGAAATCAATGGGTTATTAAGATGAGGTACCATCTTAGACAATGTGCATTCACCAATCAGCTTAATGTAAAAAAAAAAGTTCTTATCTTGGATTGGCTATTTGGAGACAGTAAACAGAACCAGCAGTGAATTCCTAAGGACCATAGTTTTTGGTAATGTATGTGAAGTGAGAGATTACTGTAACTTACTTATTTTCTCAGCAATTTGACCTATCTAGTAATCTCTCAATAGCCTGGCTCTTTCTTTTCCATATATCTTCCTCTTTCACACATTCTCATAACCATACCAGGTAGATTCTATGCAATTGTCTTTACTAATGGAAATAAACATTATCTTTATTGAATAATTGAGTCATTCATCAATAGTGGGTAATTAATTAAGGCTTGTGGGAGGAGACATTGGAGTTGGTAATGAAGTTGAATCAAAAGGGGTAAGAGAAAATGTTTTCTCTCTTTTGTTGATAAAGTTATGCTTATAATTAGCTAAGTATTTGGAAAAGGAAAAACGTCATGCTAGAAGGGATTAGATAATTGAGTGAACTTGTGCTGCCTGGTTGAGCCAAATGCTTTGCATCTAGAAAGCAGACATGTCAGCACAGAGATCTCTTCTAAACTTCTGGCCCCTTTGTTTTCATCAGAAATGAATCCAAATATTTACACATGCTATGAGTGTTACAGTTAAATTAGAAATTTTGCCTAGAATGAAATCTCTGGAAAAGTGAAATTGCTGGCCATGTATGTACAAGTAATGATAATAAAAGTAAGGTTGAAAACAGTAAGCACCTCATGAGAATTCCAATTTAGTACTGTCTTTGTTTGTGAATGCAAGTGAAAGGGGTAGTGGAGTGTACCTCCAACTCTTATAGGAACACTTTCCTACCTTGAGAATTTGGCAATAGTTAGAAAACCACCATCATGAAAGGCCTCTGCCCTCCTGGTAGAATGATTTAATGTGGCTGTCTCAGAAAGAATCTGCTCACGGCCACTAGTTAATTCATAGAGTTGAGGTCACATTTATTTTAAAGAGTTGACCAGTTAAGTATAAAGAAAGCTCTCCTTTCTAACAATGAGTAGAGAATTATGGTTAAAAATGTTATTCATGAGCAATCCACAAAATGGTTCTTGGGTCAACAGTGAGGATTTGGCCATGGCCTCCAGATACAACTGTATATGCGATAGCCTTATCACCTACCTGATCTCTCTCGATAAGATTGTGGAAACTGAAAACCATTCAGGTAGCCTTGGAGACAAATTGTCCCTGAGAAATGGGAAGTGCAATTATATAGAAAAGCATCATGGTAACATCACATGTTTTATAACAAAGGTGCAGGCTGGTTCCATTGAGTTGTATCTAATATATATGTCATTCATGTTTGGGGGAGATAAGTATTTTTATTATAAAAATTTTGAAAAATGATCTTTGTCTTTAAACTGTGACTCTTTACCTTTGCTAACTTTTTTTTTTTTAATTAAAAAAAAGGCCGGGCGCGGTGGCTCAAGCCTGTAATCCCAGCACTTTGGGAGGCCGAGACAGGCGGATCACGAGGTCAGGAGATCGAGACCATCCTGGCGAACACTGTGAAACCCCGTCTCTACTAAAAAATACAAAAAACTAGCCGGGCGAGGTGGCGGGCGTCTGTAGTCCCAGCTACTCGGGAGGCTGAGGCAGGAGAATGGCGTAAACCCGGGAGGCGGAGCTTGCAGTGAGCTGAGATCCGGCCACTGCACTCCAGCCCCGGCGACAGAGCAAGACTCCGTCTCAAAAAAAAAAAAAAAAAAAAAAAAACCAAACAAAAATACTACCAGATTACCTCAGGACGGTGTTAACCATAGTAAATATTCATAGGGTAATGAGAGCAAGATTTTTATCTAACTACATTCAGTGAATTTATTGGTGTTTAACTCTGTACTAAACCAGGAAAAACAAATCTAATATAAACAGTGTCTTTTTGGAATAATTGTAGTTGTATTGGTTAACAAGTATAAGCATGTGTATAAACTATGGTTACACTTTTTAAACTAGATTCTTCCAAATGCCTAAGGCTGTGTCTATAAAAAACTAGCATCACAATTCCATAAAGCAACAACTACTTCAAACACAGTGAAACTGGCCATTTGCAGTACAGAAAGCATAATGTTTATTGGACTGACTGCTCCAATTTTATAAACAGTTCGTAAGTCTAGATTAGGCAGGCAGCTTCAGTCAACCTCTTCCCTCACCCCTTAGTAAATTATAGTTCTGTTAAGGTACGTAAAAGCTTTCAGGCCATCAGGGTTCTATTTCTATCTTTTTATGTTTTAAAATTTCTTTCTATATTTTTAATAGAATCACACCTTAGAGATCTGCTAAAGAGTATACCAGCAGCCTGAAAGCCTTGCTGTATTCAGCATGTTGGCAAAGATAATTTATTAAGAATGTAACTTGTACATAATAAATAACATCCTTTATTGCAGTTGTCTAACCTGTGGTTTGTCATCTTCTTGTTAAGAGTTCAGGGTGCCTAGAAAAAAAAACATTTGAGGTTCTAGATAACCCATCAGAACAGGCTGAGTTAACTACTGAATTGTGGTTGCCTTTTAAGGTTCTTGGCAGAAGTTCACTGCCACCTTTGATGCCCACTCAAAACACCTCAGTATTTATCCTTTAAAAAACATTTTCTGGTGTTATTTCCAGAAGCAGTAATTATGCTCTCAATAAACCCCTTCTAGTCTTGTTCAGAAAGTGTTTAGAGGGGCAAGTATCATTTTGGGTTTAGCACATTAGTTAAACCTCAAGGGGTCTAAGATTTGAGCTAAAATCTGGAAAACATCTCATGGATTTTCAAATTGTCCATACTTTAGATAGGATCAGTTTGTGATGAGTTAGGGACTTTGTCTTGGTCAACTTTGGAAAATAGCATTATTGTTCCTTTTTCTTTCTTCCTCCCCTCAACAAGAAAACATTGACTCTGATGGTTTATAAAGAACCTAGACATGTAGTTTTCTTTTCTGAATATTCAATAAATGTCTGTGGAGTGTTCCCAGGTTACCAGATGTCATCTTGATGTTAGAGGCTGACTGTTCTTTATTTACAGTTCCCAGGTAAGAGATTTCTAATAAGACCTGATCCATATGGAGCACCTGAGGAGAGTCTGATCAGTTTTATTATTTTTCCAAGCTTTTGTTCTTGGACATTCTACTACTTCTGTTTACTACTGAACCTAATTTCCCTTTGTGTACTTCATTTTCTCATCCATAATGCTGTCTACGTTTTAAGGCATAGATAGCATTTGAGGGAAGATAAATAGAGGAAGAAGATGGGCATCTGTCATATGAGAGGGTGCATTTTATTTATCTTTGTATGACCAGTGCCCAGCTCAGTGCCAAGTACGTAGATGGTGCTTCATGGATGCTTTTTGAATGGGTCAAAGAATGATGTTCAGGAGTATAAGGGATAGTGAGTGATAGGAACATTGCTCCTATTAATGTATTTAAAGGGTAAGCCTAGTGCCGAGCAAATAGGAGGCGTTTGAGAAATGATAGCTTAAAACACAGACACACACAGAAATCTTGGGGGTCAGAAACCTAAAACAATGTTATTTAAATCAATTTACTTTATCCTGATAAACTAGGAATGGGGTTTCAGTGAACTATTTTAATATACTGATCCAAAACAATTTCACATATGAATTGCAAGGCAGTTAGAAGAATGGCAAATGCGTGAAATTAACTTGGTGGGTAAACTAGAACCATATCAAGAAATGTTTCGAAAATCACACCAATCTTACTAAGGCCACTATTCAGAGAACTTGTCCCTTAAGGCCATGGTTCAGAATCACCATTCACTGTGATGTATATGCTTGAACTACATAGTTCACTCAAAGTAACATTGCTGGTACTGTATAGGCCAGGATAAAGACTTGGCTCTGCGTTCTATGGTGTGGTCATCTTGACTCAATGCTGGGTGTTTCTGGATTGCACCAGTCATGTTTCTTCATTAACTTCTAGTTCCTTACCCTCCTCCCTTGAGAAGGATGGATGACCATTAAGATATCATATTTTGGTCAGATAAAGGTCATCTTGACCTGCAAGATGAGTGGGAGGAGGCATTTGCTTCGTATGTGCGTTTGGGTCTGGAAGGAGAAATTTTAAAGAGATGGTTTTCTATTGCTGGATGACCATTCTTGTATGTTCTCTCCATAAAACTGTTAATATGAAATAACACTTTCGTATTTCTAGAAGGATTATTTTATTCTCAGAATTACCCTGGATTCGTCATTTAGAGGCATCATCTCCTACTGGCTAAGCACCCAAGTTTTGACATCAGATAGACCTGAGTTCAAATTCCATCTCTGTCATGTACTGTCTGTGTGACCCTGAGCAAATAGCCTCTATACTACTACTACTAATAAATAGTCGCAGTTGGCTGGGCGTGGTGGCTCACACCTGTAATCTCAGAACTTTGGGAGGCCGAGGCAGGCAGATCACCTGAAGTCAGAAGTTCAAGACCAGCCTGGCCATGATGGTGAAACCTCATCTCTACTAAAAATACAAAAATTAGCCGAGTGTGGTGTGCACCTATAATTCTAGCTACTTGGGAGACTGAGGCATGAGAATCGCTTGATCCTGGGAGGCAGAGGTTGCAGTAAACGGAGATAGTGCTATTGCACTTCAACATGGGTGATGGAGTGAGACTGTCTCAAAATAAATAAATAAATAAATAGTAGCAGTAATTCTTGGGGTAGTTGTAGTAATAGTAACCACATATTCAAGAGTTACACTTATCATGCTAAGTGCTTTGTAAGGACTTTTTTTTAATGGGACAGAGTCTCTCTCTGTTGCCCAGGCTGGAGTGCAGTGGTGCGATCTCGGCTCACTGCAACCTCCAGCTCCTGGGTTCAAGCGATTCTCCTGCCTCAGCCTCCCAATTAGCTGGGACTACAGGTGCACGCCACCACACCCGGCTAATTTTTGTACTTTTAGTAGAGACGGAGTTTCGCCATGTTGTCCAGGCTGCTCTTGAACTCCTGACCTCAGGTAATCCACCTACCTCAGGCACCCAAAGTGCTGGGATTACAGGCGTAAGCCACCATGTCTGACCGGGACTCTAATTCTCATAGCTATAAGACATGTCTATGCTGTTATTCACACTTTAAAAATGAGATGAGGCTTACCTAGGTTATGTAACTTGCCTCTGACCTTTATTTTCCTTTTCTGCAAAGTGAAGATAATTGTGCTACCTTCCTCATAAGGTTGCTGTAAAGATTAAATTGCTGTGTGTTGCAGGTTTTTGACAGCGTATGACATGTAATAAGTGCTCAGCAAGTGGTAGTGCTAGCTAGTAGTATATCTGATCTTATATAGCCAGTAAGACTTTATTGTATTTCTGTTTACTAAAATAATAGGGTGATTGATTTTGCTTCTTCAAGGTGGAGATATATGGATTATTAATAATAATTAGTATGGCCAGGAGAGGTGGCTCACACCTGTATTCCCAGCACTTTGGGAGGCCAAGGCAGGAGGATGGCTTGAGGGGAGTTTGAGACAAGCTTGGGCAATGTAGCAAGACCCCTGTCTCTACAAAAAAATTAGCCTGTCATGGTGATGCACACCTGTAGTCCTAGCTACTCGGAAGGTTGAGGCAGGAGGATTGCTTGAGCCCAGAAGCCTAAGGTTAGAGTGAGCCATGATTGTGCCACTGCACTCTGGCCTGGGTGATAGAGCAAGACCCTGTCTAAAAAAAAAAAAAAAAATTAGTACATGTGACTCAGTGTAAATACATTCTAAGCATAGTCTATTCATAATGATATTTCTACCCTTTTTACAAAATAATTCCTAGGTCTTCATGAACTATGACTTGGCAAGTGTAGCCACTATTTGTCATATTAAGAGACTCTTTAGCAAGGACTGTCTTTATTTTTTTCTGCTTAATTCATTCTTATTCAAAAATGGTTTTGGCTTGCTTTTTAAACATTCAAATTAGTATGTGGGTCCTTAATCCTATTCCAAATATTGCCAAGGAAAGTGATGACAGTACCTTGGGCCAAATACTGGTGCTCACAAAGACATATTTTCAGTATGAAATTTCTCCATTCGGATTACTTCATGCAAAAAAGAAATTACATAAATAGAGTGACTGCTTATATCCAATGTCAACTTTTTTTTTTTTTTGAGACGATGTCTTGCACTGTCGCCCAGGCTGGAGTGCAGTGGCGCGATCTGGGCTCACTGTATGCAAGCTCTGCCTCCTGGGTTCACGCCATTCTCCTGCCTCAGCCTCCCGAGTAGCTGGGACTACAGGCGCCCGCCACCCAGCCTGGCTAACTTTATGTATTTTTAGTAGAGACGGGGTTTCACCGTGTTAGCCAGGATGGTCTCCGTCTCCTGATCTCGTGATCCGCCTGCCTCGGCCTCCCAAAGTGTTGAGATTACAGGTATGAGTCACTGCGCCCGGCCCCCAATGTCAACATTTAAGAAGACACCAGGAGTGAAATTCACGGTCTTTTACTAAAATGTCATCTGCCTAGTATTTACTGAACTGTAATGAACCAATTTTTTGTGAACAAAGATTTCCTTGGCCAGCAGTAAAAGCCTCGTAGCCTTGGATGTGAGTGCCACCTGCTGGCCGGTGTACACAGACGCTTTCCTGAACCTTAAACCAAGAATGGTAAATTATTTACAGGTTTTAACGGGAAAGAGCCCAAGTAACACCCCTTTGATTTTAGGTCACAAGGACAGCTGTAATGCCTAATGAGTTATGTGGCCTTTGGATAAGCATACAGATTTATAAGAAAAACATACTCAGGAAACAAACTCAATGCAAAAATATTCCACTAAGCTATTGTTTATAAGTTTGCCAGTGTCAAGAGTATAGTAAATAGTCCTCTGTTTATATTATGAGCTCACTGAGTTTTATACATTGGTGACATAGGCAGTTGGTGGGTGGCTTTTTACCATAGGGAGCCTATACGTACATCTTGCAGAAGGGTAGGAAATTGGGGCCCCTTGGCTGTGATGGCTTTAATGCCAAATATGTGATCTTGTCCTGGAATTTTAGTTTTGGAGCCACGGCCCAGTTGGTATTTAGGGGAGAAGTGCCCCTTTGTATCATTTTATTGTAATCAGTTCCTTGGAGATAACTTGACCTGTGACCTATGGGGCAATTCAGTAGGATTGGAACTCGTAGCGGCATTGGGGCAACTTGTGATTTTCATTGAGGGCAAGAAGGTAGAAATGACTCTTTAAGATAAATAGATACATGTCTTGATCTATTAGAACCACTTCTTCTTCTTCCTTTTTTTTTTTTTTGTTTGTTTGAGACAGAGTCTGGCTCTGTCACCCAGGCTGGAGTGCAGTGGCGTGAACTCAGCTCACTGCAATCTCCGCCTCCTAGGTTCAGGTGATTCTTGTGCCTCAGCCTCCTGAATAGCTGGGATTACAGGCATGCATCACCACACTCGGCTAATTTTTGTATTTTAGTAGAGACAGGGTTCCACCATGTTGGCCAGGCTAGTCTCAAGCTACTGACCTCAAGTGATCTGCCAGCTCGGCCTCATAAAATGCTGGGATTACAGGTGTCAGCCACCATGCCTGTGTATTTATTATTTATTTATTTATTTATTTATAGACAGGGTTTCACTATGCTACCAGGCTGGTCTTGAACTCCTGGCTTCAAGCAATCCTCCTGCCTTGGCCTCCCAAAGTGCTGGCATTACAGGCATGATCCACTGTGCCCAGCCTCGATCTATTAGAACTTCATGAAGTTTCTATCAGCCTGGCCCTTGAGAAAGACATGAAAATTGCACAGTACACTTTGTACGCTAGCTATCTGGGAGAAGTGGAGAGAGAGGGGCCCTGGGGAAGTGACAGTCATCTATCTAGTCTTCTCCTTGGGTCATTCTTGATCACTTTTGCAGGAATTTTAAAGTTCCAGGAATTGGTCTC
Organism: Trachypithecus francoisi; assembly: GCF_009764315.1. Lineage (NCBI taxonomy): Eukaryota > Metazoa > Chordata > Mammalia > Primates > Cercopithecidae > Trachypithecus > Trachypithecus francoisi. The sequence continues at coordinate 44,571,135 of NW_022681468.1, forward strand.
TGTATTATCACTGACCCAAGGATTGTCCCTAGTATATACTTGACATGAGACTGGTTTTTCTGCTTTCATGATTTTATAGTAGTTGGTGGTGTGTATCTCTCCTGCCCTGGTTTCCCTTTTACTATCACCAAAAAACATAATACATAATTCACAAAACAGTCTATTGGGATGAAGCAAAAATTCTCTGTTCCGAGGTTGGTTAATGAGTTTTTGTGGCTATAATTCTAAACCTACAAAATAGGATTCAGATTTGGAAGGGGCTTAAGACATATAGAGCTTTCTGTTTTTACTTTTAGTTATATCCAGCTCAGGTACCTCATAACCGAAGGGGGTTAGAATTCACTATTTTTATGAGAAAATGATGGGTGCTTGGTGATATTTTCCCAAAGATTTCTAGTGATGACAATCTGTATTGGATTTAACACTTGGCATGCTTATTTTTATCAACACCAATTTGAAACTAGAATACAGAAGGAAGATGCTACTTTTTACACCTACAATGGCACAGTCAGCTCATGAGATTAAAGTACTCTGTCCTTGCTAATGATTGCACATTCAGATTTTTGAGTTTTCTCTACATGTGTTTCTTGATTTAATCCAGATTTGTGGGCTAGAAACCGTGGAGCTACTCTTTATTGGAGGTAAATCCCAGCCTCTTATTTGTCTCTTGGGTTTCTCGCAGTGCTATGCCAGTTCTGCTTTTCTTGTACTTTTAGTCTGGGGCAACATTTGTCAATTCTTGGATTTCTTTCCTCCAACTCCTTTATCCTATAATACCCAACCCCCAGCAAGTTTTTTCTTTACTGTGTATTTCAAATTATTTGAATTGTTGCTTTAGTTGGTGTAATAGTGTGGTATCACATAGATTTCTATCAGATCTATAGAATCATCTTGATGTTACACTCACTGGATTTTAGTGATATTTTCTGCCTTTTCATCATTGGGCTCTCAAAAACTGCTTCTGGGCAGAAATTTGGTTCTAAGCCCATGTAGAGCAGAAGAAAAATATTAGGATGATATAGTCATATGCTATAGAACTCACCAGGTTTTGCAAAAATAACTTGAAACAAGACAGGAATGGAAGTACAAATCTCAGTGGGTTCTTAATATTTCATCACAAAGTTTTGTGGTAGAACCAAGATGAAACCACAAGCTTCACTATTGGCCAGACCAGCACTGGAAGAACGATTGATTTCAAGGTTAGCCAAGGTCAGCAGGAAACTTGGCTTGTTTTATTCCTATGTTCAAACTCTAGACCTACCAAGTTTTGCGTGGTTTGGGGTTTCCAAAACAGAAATCATTTTGGGACCAGTACAAAACTAAGGCCTGAGGACCAGGGGCAGGGAAAATTTGTTCTGTCTTGGCTTGCATTTCAGCAGTGCCAAGGTAGAGGATTTTATCTCCAGAGTTATTAATCGAACCTTATTTACTTAAATTGTTCTTTGGAAGTTTATGAGAACAAAGAATATCTTTTCTTTCTGTTTCTCTACCCAATGGGAAGTCTAGGATTCTTTACCCAGAGTCTCCAGACATATCTATAGGCCAGAGGAAGATTTATTTCTTGAAAAATTTCATGGGTATGATTACTGACACATAGACTATGTTCAATTTCTTTGGCTCAATATTTGGGTAACTCTCCAGGGGTGAAAGTAGCAAAATTGCCTTGTCTGAGAGAATTGGACCTAGTCCACAGGTCTGAAAAAATCACGTTGCTCTTTTGGAATAAGGATTTGAAGAAAATAATAGAAACAGTCACACTCAGAACCTAAGACCAGTCTCTGTGGGGTGTAAAAATGTGGCACATGAAAAATTCACTCGCTTCATAATTTGTGGGCAGCCCAAGCTCTGATTAGGGTGTCATGAGTGGACAGTATGAGTCTGGGAGTGACTCTTGTTATGCCAGGACCAAATCTTCTAGAAGGTGGTAAAGTTCATCAAATCAGTTAGACCCGCTTTCAGCCGCCAATTATAGAAAATCCTTCTGTAAGGGTTCACTCTTAGAGGCCATTATTTATTTTTCTCAAAAGGAATTCCAAGACTGGCAAGGTGGCTCCCCAGTGATATCAGAAACCTAGACATTTTTCTTCTTTCCACTCCACTGTCATCCTTCTTTTGGTCACCTCAGAATCTCTAGATGGTAGATAGAGTTCCACATGTTTGCATTGTAGGCAGGAAGAAGGAAAAGGAGTTAAAGGCCAAAGGGCAAAGGCTTAAGGGTAAAATGGTGAAAAGGCCCATTTAATGAGGAAAACAAGAATGTATTCAGAACTCACACACCAGATTTTCACATATGTTATAAGGCTAGCACTGTAACACATGCCATCTCAGGTAGAGGTGGCTGGGGCTAGGTAGCTAGGTTGTGACTACTGGTGGGGTCATCCAGTCAACAATAGCTACCTTGACTAGTTCAAGACAGGTAGTCAACAATAAAAAGATTCCTGGAACTGCTGAAAAGAGTAGGGGTGAGATATTTATGCTGAAGCAGATCTCACCTGTAAATCAGACCCACAGAATGGCCAGAAGAGGATTACAGCTAAACTTTAGAGGATTCTCAGAGAAGTTGCTCTGTGAAGGTTCACTGAGAAGTCTAGTGGAGCCAGTATCAGATTTCACAAAGTAACTGTGTAATTTATAATTGGACATGAGGTGATTAAAATGTAATGTTGTAAGCTATTGTTGACCATGGAAGCTCTCAGAATGAACAAACCAGCTAAACACTACATCTTCAGGGGCTCTGTCTTAAGGAAGCATTTATTTCTTCCTTTCTTCTTCTCTTTCTTTTTCTTTTTTTCATTCTTTCCATCTCTTCTTTCCTCTCACCCATTCTTTTAAGTTTTTTTTTTTTTTGAGACAAAGTCTCGCTCTATCGCCCAGGCTGGAGTGCAGTGGCTGGATCTCAGCTCACTGCAAGCTCCGCCTCCCGGGTTTACGCCATTCTCCTGCCTCAGCCTCCCAAGTAGCGGGGACTACAGGCGCCCGCCACCTCGCCTGGCTAGTTTTTTTGTATTTTTTAGTAGAGACGGGGTTTCACCGTATTAGCCAGGATGGTCTCGATCTCCTGACCTCGTGATCTGCCTGTCTCGGCCTCCCAAAGTGCTGGGATTACAGGCTTGAGCCACCGTGCCCGGCCTCTTTTAAGTTTTAATCATAAAAAAGTCAGCATACAGAAAAAGTGAAAGAATAATACACACATACTTTCCATCATATTTTAATAAGTTATTTTTTACCTATGCATATATCTATCTAGGCATCTGTGTATCCATCAATTTATCTGTCTATGAGCTAATGAAGTAGATTGCAGACTCTTCATCCCTACATACTTGAGCATATTTCTCTTAAGAAGACATTTATACTGGAATAACTCTGTGGTAAAACAATTGAAAAAAAGAAATATAACTTACAAAAAAGCGAGACAAGAAGAATCCATGGGGCAAATATGCACAGAACAGGGAGTGACTGCATAGTTTCTTCCTTAGTAATCCTCCGGAACATGTCATGCTCAGTGTATACAAAAGTTGCATCTGGGAAAGGGATGTCTCAGAACACATACATTTCATTTTCTAAATAGTAAATTTTCTAACTGTATCCTAACTTCAAGGAAGAGAAAACAGCCAGAATGCACACATTTTTCTATTACCCTTTCTTTCCTTTTCTGTTATGAAACATTTTCAATTTAGAGGAAGGTTATTAAAATAACAAATACCCATGTATTTGCCTCCTAGAATTAAAATGAAAATTTAGGAGTGATTTTGCATTTTCAAGCGAGAACAACAGGCTGGATGTGATGGCTTATGCCTGTAATCCCAGCACTTTGGGAAGCTGAGGCAGGCAGATGACTTGAGGTCAAGAGTTCGAGACCAGCCTGGGCAACATGGTGAAATTCCATCTCTACTAAAAATACAAAAATTAGCTGGGCATGGTGTGGCGCATGCCTGTAATCCCAGCTACTCGGGAGGCTGAGGCAGGAGAATTGCTTAAATCGGGGAGGTGGAGGCTGCAGTGAGCTGAGATTCAGTCACTGCACTCCAGCCTGGGTGACAGAGCAATATTTCGTCTCAAAAAAAAAAAAAAAAATAGAGAGAGAGAGAACAACACATCTCTTCAACCAACTGCAAAAGCATTAGAGGGAAGAAACAAAGGTGTAAGTAAAATATTCCAGAGAAGGGTTGTTTTGGGAACCAAAACAATGTAAAACAACTGGAGAAAGAGAAGGGTTAGTTTGATTTGTAGAGACTTAAAATCCCCAGGAAGAAGTCACATGAAGAGAGTAAGACGAAGCAAGATAAATTTGTCACAAGCACTCTTTCATGCCTACCTCATGGAAGGAGTTGCCATTTTTTTGGTGCCATTGGTTTCAAAGTTTCAGAAACGTGGTTCAGCAAAGAAGTGCCAGTGCTGCCAGTGCTGATCCCCAACAGCCCTGGAGACAATGAATGCGCCGTGCCCTCATCACTCTATCTCAGGCTGAGGTGTTCCTTCCTCTTCCATTAGTGGAACACCAAGAACTGGGAGGGAGACGACCTACAGCGGTAGTGCTCAGGCCTGTCAGATTCCCGCTAAGGCAAGCTGCTTTCAAGTGATTTGTGGTGGTAAAAAATCAACAACAGGCCTGGCACGGTGGCTCGCACTTGTAATCCCTGAACTTTGGGAGGCTGAGGTGGGTAACTGCTTGAGCCCAAGGATTTGAGACCAGCCTGGGCAACATGGCAAGATCCCCATCTCTACAAAAAATACAAAAATTAGCTGGGTGTGGTGGTGAGTGCCTGTAGTCCCAGCTACTTAGGAGGCTGAGGTGGGAGGATCGTGTGAGCCCAGGAGGTTGAGGCTGTAGTGAGCCAAAATCAAGTCACTGCACTCTAGCCTGGGTGACAGAGCAAGACCCTGTCTCAAACAACAACAACAAAAAACAAATAAAGACGAAAAACCCCAAAAAAGCCAAAAAACAAAAAATCAACAACATTAACAACAGTAGGATTGATTGAGAAACAAGAGTGAAAGATAAGATTAGAGGCTGAAGCTTGAACAGTCAACATGAGGCAGGAGGGGATTATAGCATCGGTGCCCAGGATGCAGCCAGCTTACTCCCCCAGTCTTCTGGACCCCTCCTCACGTCGTTGGGCATCTTGATCCCAGAAGTCATCCACCACCACCTTGATAACCAAGGCAGAGGGCTATGAATGGACCTTGGATGCATTCCTTTCTAAACCACTCCATTTACAACATTAGGTTTTTAGGTGGTTTAAAGGAATGCAAAATGGTTCTGTTTACTTCCTCTTTGAATTTTCCTTTGCCACACTCTTATTTTCTCCTGGCTGACCCGCTGTGTCTGCTTTTGTTACTGATTCATCAAATGTCCACTCACACCGGCAGCATGTTTTTAGGCTGCTAGGCTAAAGAGGTGAAAAAGGTTTCCTCTGCCTGGGCGTGGTGGCTCACAACTGCAATCCCAGCATTTTGCGAGGCCAAGGTGGGTGAATCACCCGAGGTTAGGAGTTTGAGACCAGCCTGACTAATATGGTGAAACCCCATCTCTACTAAAAATACAAAAAAATTAGCTGGGAGTGCTGGCATGCACCTGTAGTCCCAGCTGCTTGGGAGCCTGAGGCAAGAGAATTGCTTGAACCTGGGAGGTGGAGGTTGCAGTGAGCCGAGATTGCGCCACTGCACTCCAGCCTGGGTGACAGAGCGAGACTCCGTTTCAGGAAAAAAAAAAAAAAGATTTCCTAATTGGCAATGACTCCCTCTGATATTTCTTTCAGGCCAATATACTCTTTTAATTATTTGATTTCTCCTGACTCGCAAAGTTTCCCTTCCTTATAATTAGATGAACCTAACCTGAGGCCTCTATTGATGGGAAAGGGCTTTCAAAGGCAATATTCAGAGAGTTTGCTTGACCAGAAAGGTCAGCAGCAAGCACCCAGCTCTGGTACAAGGCCATATGTTCTTTAAGGAATAGGACTCCATTAACAGACTTTGTTGCTGGAGAGTTTTTTATTCTTTCCTTTTCAGACCTAGAAGGATGTCTGAAGTGTTTATTATTAGTCTAAACTGAGAGCAAGTGAGTGTCCTTATCATTCAAAAACAAATACACCTGTCTGGCAGCAGGAACTCTGCTTGGCTTTATGAACCAGGAAAATCAACACTGTAGTCAGAGCCCAGCCAGTAAATCTGAGGGGCCTGTAAAGTCATGTTGGAGAAGGGGTTCTTTGTGGAAGGATTCAAGAGTTCCCAATGGAAGATCAGGCTTGGTAGTCATTTTATCTGTACAGACTCTGTAGCCTGTTTGTGTATCCGATACTACTAAATGTGGAATAGAAGAACTTCGATGGGTGGGAACATGCCGAAAAGTTAGTAGGGACAAACCTAAAGGTTAAAGGAAAACCAGTATTCTCTGACTGCAGTCAGGTTAGCACTTCTTTCTGCCATCTCCCTAGGTCCTAGCTGTTGACCACTTTCCTCATGCTGAAAAAGGAACTAGCTCAGTTCTGAAACATAGTTATGCCATCCTGACTTCCTTTATTCTATGTTTAAAAATTTAAGAGTAACTTTACATTTTCAAAATAAAATGAGTATCTTGATACTCCCCAAATTCACAAGGCTGCAATGTAAGACTCTGTATTCATTCATTCATTGACTAATCTTTGAGCGCCTTTGAGGTTGAAGGCATTGTAGTGTTTGGACAAGATAAAGGTGCTCTGTTGGAGCTTATGACCTAACAGGAAGTAAGATATACACCATTCAGTTCCCTCAACACACACTAGATACACATTCATTGTCCCCACAGTTTCACCATCAGCTTCAAAGACGTTTTCATATTAGAGTCAGTCTCAGTCACCTACTGACCCTGACTCTCCCTCCTGTAATTTTAGTCCTTCCCAGATTGGTCCCAGAAGAGTATTTTCCTTGTGTGTGTGACAGCTTTAGAGTCACCTGAACAGGTGGGTAGTATCAACTCTTTTGCCTTAGCTGCTTATGTGTGGTTAGATGGTTCATCTGTGTGGGAGAGATTCTTAGGTCTATAAGTGGGAGGATGAGTGGGGTGAGAAGTATAACGTTTTAGAAGAAATAAAAGCATTCGACTCATTTTAAGGAATTATCCAACATAAAGGAATAATTAAAAATATGGTTACTAGTATTAATGAATGCAATCAAAAAAATTTAAAGTCACATTTGTCACATTTTTAAACCCAGGGTAGGCTGCAAGAGAGCATAAGTTTTGAAATTAGCAGAGTCGTGTTGAAATTCTGCTCTATCATTTTCTATCTATATAGACTTAGACCAATAACTTAATCCTATAGGTCTGTATTTTCACCTCTGCAAAATGGAGATAGTGATATCCACTTTTCAGAGTGATGTAAAGATGAAGTGAGCCAACCTGTGAAAAAGTTCTTAGCCCTGTGCCCCAAATGCTGACTCTCTCCCTGCCTTTTCCTCCACTTTTCTTTGGAGAATTATGCCTGTATTTTATTTTAGTCTGTCCTTTTTTTCCCCCTTGTTCTTGGCTTTTCTCATTGTTTTTGTTCTTATTTTTTCTGGCTGATCTTGTCTCTTTAGTTTCCCTCTTTTTCCTCTCTGTGGATGTTTGTTTTGCTTGTGTTTATTTTTCCATCATGAACTTTCCTTGAGTTCCTTTCTCATTTGCCTTTTTGCAGGCCTCTTTTGTTTTACCTGGGGCTCTAAGCCCTTTGCACGTTGATGTCAACACTGATTGCTGATTTTGGACTTTGTTGGAGAAAGGGGGTGGAAGGTGTGGGAAGACAGCTCTTAAGGGGCCTAGAGAAAGGATACTGGGAGGTTGAAGTGGTTAGTTGCTTGGCTATACATATTTTGCAGACATACATTTCAGTTCCTGGCCAGAAGTCTGACAGTTTTTCCCACAGGTCCTCAGGGTTTTTGAATCTGCCCCGATTTCACTTTCCTTCCCCTCTCCCTGTTTCTTTACCCGGTTTTAGTGGAGCCCAGCTTTCCCCTCCCCAACTTCCTGTTGCCTTGCTTTCTCTGAAACATGTTTTACCTATTACTGCTCTTCTTTACCGTTTCACTTATGTGGAACACACACTTGGAATGGCGGTTGTTTCTTAAGAGCGGGAGGTCATTGCTGATAATAGAACTAACAGTTGCCTATGATGCGCCAGTGCTCACACAAGATCAAAAACAAGACAGCAAGAACTCATAACCTTTGTTAATTGGAACAGATTCTGAATGTAGCCCAGAGAACCTAAAGGACAGAAACAAACTAAGGGAGTGGTGGATGGTGACAGGACGGAGATGCCAGGGAGTGGATCTTGCATTTTAATTTCCACAAACATTTACTCATCATCTATCCTGGGCCAAGCAGTGAGCTAGACTCTGGGTATAATTTGATAAACAATATAAGAAAAGGTCCGCCTTTAATCACTTTTAATGGTTCAAATTGTGCTCTAAACAGAATCTCCCTGCAATTCATAGCTATGATTTTAAATTTGAGACTACTTTTCTATCTTGTGAGACATCATGGAAAGAAATCTGGGACTTGAGTGTCAATGCTAGAAAAAGCACTTATCACCCATCACTCAGCTTCAACAATAATTAATATTTTGTCAACTTTGTTATATTTCTCTTCTCCTCCGGTATTGTCCTGGAATATTTTAATGAAAATTCCAGACACCATGTCATTTCCTCTTTATTTCAGTATGCTTCTCAAGTAGAGAAGGACTTTTTTTTTTTTAAACATAACTACCATGCCATTATTACACGTAACAAAATCAATAGTAGTTTTTGTTTGTTTGTTTGTTTGTTTGTTTGAGATGGAGTCTTGCTCTTGTCTTCCAGGCTGGAGTGCAGTGGCGTGATCTCGGCTCCCTGCACTCCACCTCCCAGGTTCAAGCGATTCTCCTGCCTCAGCCTCCCGAGTAGCTGGGATTACAAGCACGTGCCATCACACCCAGCTAATTTTTGTATTTTTAATAGAGACGATGTTTCACCATGTTGGCCAGGCTGGTCTCAAACTCTTGGCCTCAGGTGATCCACCCACCTTGGCCTCCCAAAGTGCTGGGATTACAGGTGTGAGACGCCGCACCCAGCCTATAGTAATTTTGTAATGTCATCTAGTACTCAGTTCACAAGAACATTTCCCCAGTTATCTCAAATATGCCTTTTTTAAAAATTATTTTTATTTTTATTTTATTTTATTATTACTATTTTTTGAGATGGAGTTTCACTCTTATTGCCCAGGCTGGAGTGCAATGGCATGATCTCAGCTCACCACAACCTCCACCTCCGAGGTTCAAGTGATTCTCCTGCCTTAGCCTCCTGAGTAGCTGGGATTACAGGCATGTGCCACCACGCCTGGCTAATTTTGTAGTTTTATTAGAAATGGGGTTTCTCCGTGTTCGTCAGGCTGGTCCAAAACTCCTGACCTCAGGTGATCCACCTGCCTCAGCCTCCCAAAGTGCTGGGATTACAGGTGTGAGCTACCGTGCCCAGCCAGTATTTTTATTTTTTATCTTCTGGAGATGGAGTCTCGCTCTATTGCCCGGGCTGGAGTGCAGTGGTGCGATCTTGGCTCACTGCAACCTCCGCCTCCCCGGTTCAAGCAATTCTCCTGCTCAGCCTCCAGAGTAGCTGGGACTACAGGTGCACGTTGCCATGCTTGGCTAATTTTTGTATTTTTAGTAGAGACGGGGTTTTGCCATGTTGCCCAGGCTTGTCTCAAACTCCTGAGCTCAGGCAATCCACCTGCCTTAGACTCCGAAAGTGCTAGGATTACAGGTGTCAGCCACCTCACCAGCCTCAAAGATGCCTTTTTATAGTTGGTCTGTGTGGATTGGTATCAAAGCAAAGCACACATATTACTATTGGTCATTCTGCCTTTTAATCTCCTGTTTTGTAATTATAATCCCCTTTCCATTGTTTTCTCCCACGCCATTGATTGCTGTAGAAATTTGGAATAGTGGATATGCTGCCCAGATCTCTTCTTTATGACCAGAGCATTCATGTTGTAGCTGTCAGGAGTGTGGCTGAAGGCCACAGCATATATTTGGTCGTTTTGGGGGTAAAAACGCCTGGCCTTTTTGCCCTAGTTTGGGAAAACTCTGAAGGACCATCCCAACTCCAGAGCTCACTGTGAGATTGCCTGAGAACTCTGTTGTGACTGCACCAGTCCAGTTTCTTCCTCTTCCCAACCCTGTTTTCCTCACTTTCTTTTAGGTATGTTCCTGAGGCTACTCCCATTAAAATTTCTGAACACAGTCTCCTTGTCAAAGTTTATTTTCTGGGAAACCTGACCTGGACAGTTGACACCATAAGTGACTCTAGCAAGCAGAATCTAACATGGGATGTTGGAGCTGAATCGCCTGCCTGCCAGCTGGCAATACAAACACCATTAGTGGTAGTTGGTGGACTACCCATAGCTCTGGTGTGGTGTAGAGGTGCTATTTTAAAAAATCACTGGTGGTGAGCTAGGATGGGATACCATGGAAGGGAAAGAACTGCCAAGGGCAGTATCACAGACATTTGATAGGTTGGAGGGAAGTAGCAAGCATAAAGACTGTGAGAGCTTGGATGTCTCTTGCTGGGGACTATTGATACATGGGACAAAGATAGTCAAAACCTGAGGATGATTAATCACCAGAGGGCTTCCTCAGCAGCCTATAAAGGAATTTGTTTCGCTTGTAGCCAGGGGGCAGAAGAAGCAGATGATCAGATCTGGGGCTTTATAAGGGTAACATAGCTCTAGAGGAGATTGACTTTTTAAGTCTGGCAAATCTGCTATGCCAAGGTTAGGTCCCAGTTGGAAAGAAGTAAGGTACTAAGACTGGGGCGGGGACATCTGGATCAATGCATTTGAAAATATTGAATCACCAGATTTCTCTGGACCCTCTGGACTCACAAAAATGATTAACTGTTCTCTACAAAGCAAACTCTCCTCTTGCTTGAAAAAGATGCAAAGATCTCTGTCTTATAACACAATACATAGTATAGTCTGAAGGGACTTGAATCAACTAGGAGTTCTTCAGAACATCATATTGGTGCACTATTTAATGACAATGAACAGTAAGTCCTTAGAGACTGATATGGGTTGGCTGTGACCCTATCCAAATCTCATTTTGAATTATAGTTCCCATAATCACCATATGTCACAGAAGGGACGTGGTGGGAGGTAATGTAATTGGAGCGGTTACCTTCATGGTGTTCTCACGATAGGGAGGGAGTTCTTATAAGATCTGATGGTTTTATAAGGGGCTTTTCCCCCTTTTACTCAGCACTTGTCCTTGCTGTCACCATGTGAAGGAGGACATATTTGCTTCCCCTTCTGTCATGATTATAAGTTTCTCGAGGTCTCCCCCAGTCATGCTGAACTGTGAGTTAATTAAATCTCTTTTCTTTATAAATTATCCAGTCTTGGGATGTCTTTATTAGCAGCATGAGAACGGACTAATACAGTAAATTGGTACTGGGTACTGGGGTGTTGCTCTAAAGATACAAAAAAATGTGGAAGCGACCTTGGAACTGGGTAACAGCAGAGGTTGGAGCAGTTTGGACGGCTCAGAGAAGACAGAAAATGTGGAAATGTTTGGAACTTCCTAGAGAATTGGAGGGCTCAGAAGAAGGCAGGAAGATGTGGGAAAGTTTGAAACTTCCTAGAGACTTGTGAATGGCTTGACCAAAATGCTGATAGTGATATGGACAATAAAGTCCAGGCTGAGGTGGTCTCAGATATAAATGAGGAACTTGTTGGGAACTGGAGTAAAGGCCACTCTTGCAATGCAAAGAGACTAGTGGCATTTTGACCCTGCTCCAGAGATCTGTGGAACTTTGAACTTGAAAGAGATGATTTAAGGTATCTGGCAGAAGAAACTTCTAAGTGGCAAAGGGTTCAAGAGGAAGCAGAGCATAGGAGTTTGGAGAACTGCAGCCTGATGATACGATGAAAAAGAAAACCCATTTCTGGAGAGAAATTCAAGCTGCTTGCAGAAAATTGCATAAGTCATGAGGAGCCAAATGTTAATCACCAAGACAATGAGGAAAATGTCTCTCCAGGGCATGTCAGAGACCTTCACAGCAGCCCCTCCCATGACAGGCCTGGAGGCCTAGGAGGGATAAATGGTTTTGTGGGCAGGCCAGGGCCTCCCTGCTCTATGCAGCCTCAAGACACGGTGTCCTGTGACCCAGCTACCTCAGCTCCAGCTGTGACTATAAGGGGCCAATGTACAACTCAGGCGACACATACAGCTCAGGCCATTGCCTCAGAGGGTACAAGACCCAAGCCTTGGTGGCTTACATGTGGTGTTGAACCTGTGGGTGCACAGAAGTCAAGAATTGAGGTTTGGGAACCTCTGTCTAGATTTCAGAGGATGTATGGAAATGCCTGGATGTCCAGGCAGAAGTTTGCTGCGGGGGCGGAATCTTCATGGAAAACTTCTGCTGGGGCAGTGTGGCAAGGAAATGTGAGGTTGGAGGCCCCACACAGAGTCCCCACTGGGGCACTGGTTGGCAGAGTTGTGAGAAGAGGGCCACCATCCTCCAGACCCCAGAATGGTAGCTCCACCAACAGCTTGCACCATGTGCCTGGAAAAACCACAGACACTCAACACCAGTCTGGGAAAGCAGCTGGGAGGGGTTGGGGGGAGCTTTACCCTGAAAGCCACATGGGCAGAGCTTCCCAATGCCATGGGAGCCTACCTTTTGCATCAGCGTGCCCTGGATGTGAGACAAGGAGTCAAAGGAGATCATTTTGGAACTTTAAGGTTTAATGATTGCCCTATTAGATTTCAGATTTGCATGGGGCCTGTAGACCCTTTGTTGTGACCAATTTCTCCCATTTGGAATGGGTGTATTTACCCAATGTCTGTACCTCCATTGTGTCTAGGAAGTAACTAACTTGCTTTTGATTTTACAGGCTCATAGGTGGAATGGACTAGCCTTGTCTCAGATAAGACTATGGACTTGGACTTTTGGGTTAATGCCACAATGAATTAAGACTTTGGGGAACTGTTGGGAAGTGCATAATTGTGTTTTGAAATATGAGGACATGAGACTTGGGAGGAGCCAGGGACTGAATGATGTGGTTTGGTTGTGTCCCCACCCAAATCTCATTTTGAATTATAGTTCCCATAATCCTCATGGGAACTGGTGGGAGGTAATTTGATCACGGGGCAGCTATCCCCAGTTGTTGTTCTCATGATAGTGAGTGAGTTCTCACAAGATATGATGGTTATATAAATAGCTTTTCCCCCTTTTGCTCAGCACTTCTCCTTGCTGCCACCATGTGAAGAAGGACATGTTTGCTTCCCCTTCTGCCATGATTGTAAGTTTCCTGAGGCCTCCCCAGCCATACTGAACTGTGAGTCAAGTAAACCTCTTTCCTTTATAAATTATGCAGTCTCAGGGATGTCTTTATTAGCAGCATGAGAACAGACTAATATAGAGACCTTGTTAAAGACGTCTGTGCTCCAGAAGTTGGGACATAATCCCTACAAACATTCAAGGGTCCACCACATCTGTGAAATTTTAAGGATCCCAGTCTGGGGCATGCCAGGACATTTCTCCAAAGTAAACTACAAATTATAGTATCTTCCACCTCCTGCTACTAAGAAGGAAGCAAAACCTTGGTAGGTCACTTTGGGTTCTTGGGGACAGTATATTCTACACTTAGGAATACTGCTTTGATCATTTGCTAACCACCATGGAATATTTCCAGATTTGATAGGAGCCCAGAGAAGGAAAGGGGTCTCTAGCAGGTGCAGGCTGTGGTGAAAGCAGCCCGGCCACTTGGGTCATGTGACCTGCTGACTATGGCACTGGAAGTATCTACAGTGGGTAAAGGTGTGTACAACAAACTCCAGTAGAAAAATCACACATAGATGCCCAGGGTCTGGCACAAGATCATGCCCTTTGCAGTAGAGAACTACACACCAATCACAAACACAACTCCCTGAAGCTACTGGGTAGCTTCTGGTAATGCTGGAATATCTAATGACTGTGTGGTCAGGCTGGATTTTGTCAGAACCACCAAGTCATAAGATTTTGTGGGCCCATAAGGAATCCATTGTAAATTGGAAGTAGTGCATCTGGGACTGGACACATATGGGCGATGGTGCACAGATAAGCTGCAAGAGCAGGTGGCCAGACTCTGTGCCTGGCCCTACTTTTTTACATAGTGAGTGAGAATATGAGCAAGGTCATTGTGAAGGTAAAATGGCCTGACTTCTGGCCTCTGTGTAGGATATCTTAGAATGGCCAGAGCACCCTGTGGGATTGGCCCAGTTCTCCATTGCAACTGTGTTGCCGTTTAACTTCTCCCTTTGCCCAATCCTGTTTGCCTCTCTCTCTTATAGGTATATTCCCTGAGATCACTTTACAATAAATCTGCACATGGCTGTCTGTCTCAGAATCTGTTTGTTAGAGAACTCTACCTTAGAAGACATTAGGTCATTCATCCCATAGAATGTCTGGATTTGGCTGATGTTTCCTTGTAGTGTGGTTTTACAGCTACTTGTTTTTCTATCCTTTTGTTTCCTGTAAAGATGTGGTTGTAGCTAGAGAATTCAAGTAGATTCAGGTGGCAAAGTGTGAATGCATCATATTCCAAGGCATAAAATATCCGGATGTCTCACTTTTGGTAGTGCTAATATTGATTGGTTGGTTCAGGTATTGTCATATAAGTTCTTTAATAGCCCTATTTTTCTTTTTTCTCATTTTCCCTTATTCTTTTCATTTTTCAATTCTGTTTCCTCCTCACCTATTTTCACCTCCTTCTTTCTGTATGTCTCAGATTTCCCAGTGGCACCATGTTCGTTGGTGTGGAAGAACTCAGGGCTCTCGTGATTGCTGGTAACAAACTTGACCTCTTGAGAAAGATGAAGAATAGCTGGCCAGAGAGAAAGAAAATCATTAGTTTTCATGTCCAAATCATCGAATATCTTACTCTAACTCTGTAAAAACGAGTTTTTGTTTGGCCTTGGAGTGAATGAGAAGGGTGAGTTTGTACTGGATATGGATGATCATTTCATACCCTACTCTGACATCACAAAACATCCTTTTCCCTTTCTGCCCTCTGCCTTCTCAAGGAATCATTATTGGCATGACCCCACTGCTCACATTTTGTTGAAATGTGATGGTACTTGCTAAAGTGATACATTATTCTGGTATGTCAAATGAAAGGAAAGGGGAAAGGTCTGGTGTCCTCCTTTTAGGATCTCTCTTCCTTTATATGAAAATGCACAGCCGGCATCTGAAGATAATGCTTCTATCTTTATCATCCCATCAAAAGAATAACTGCAGGGGCGGGAATTCATAATCAGGGAAGAGGGAAACACCTTGGCAAGCCATGGCGGCAGCTTTTTGGTAGGCATAGCTTTGAATGTTGTGACCACCAGTCAGCTTGATGGGCTGCAGCTTACTTCATTTACACACGGGGCTGGGCAGAAGGCTCATGTCCAAAGGCATGAAGAAAGTCCGTTCACCTGGAAAGAAAAAAATTATTTGACAATGACATCTGAACTCTCTCACCCAATGGGTTATAGTCAGTATCTTAATTAAAGAACATCTTTTCATTGCCAGTAACAGAAGATAACTGGGAATAGCTTCACCAAAAAGGAAAGGGAAGAAAAAAGATATATTATGAAATACAAGGAGAAGCTGAACATTCAGTAGGTTTCACAAAAGGAAAGAACCAGAAGTTAGAAAACTGTTAGAACCCAGGCCACAGTTCCCACTTGAAGTGTCTCTCTGTTCACAGTCTTGCGTTATTGACTATCTTGCATCAACTGTCCATTCCTAGTCCAGTCAGCTATGGTCAAGAGATTTTGGTGTAAATATGAGGGGAGGGCAGTTCTTTTTTTTTTTTTTTGAGACAGAGTTTTGCTCTTGTTTCCCAGACTGGAGTGCAATGGCGCGATCTTGGCTCTGCAACCTTTGCCTTCCCAGGTTCAAGCGATTCTCCTGCCTCAGCCTCCTGAGTAGATGGGATTACAGGCACCTGCCACCATGCCTAGCTAATTTTTTGTATTTTTAATAGAGATGGGATTTCATCATGTTGGCCAGGCTGGTCTTGAACTCCTGGCCTCAGATGATCCACCTGCCTCGGCCTCCCAAAGTGCTGGGGTTATAGGCATGAGCTACCACACCCAACCATCAGGGCAGTTCTTACTGAAGGGAATTTGAGTTATGGTCTGGACAGATACCCCCAAAGCTAGTCAATATCTGATAAGTATCTGAATGAATGAAGGATGTGTGGGTGGGTGTGTTTACACAAATACATGCAAATATGTGAATATTGTCATGCATCACTTAAGAACAGGGATGCAAGGGATACAATCTGAGAATGGATTGTTAGGTGATTTTGTCATAGTGTGAACATCATAGAACATGTATACTTACACCAACCTAAATGGTAATAGCCTACTACACATTTAGGCTATGTGGTATAGCTTATTGCTCCCAGGCTACAAATCTGTAGTGCGTGTTACCGTACTGAATAATTCAGGCAATTACAATGCAATGGTAAGTATTTGTTTATCTAAACATAGAAAAGGTACAGTAGAAATATGGTATAAAAGATAAAAAGTGGTACACCTGTAGAGGGCACTTATGAATGGAGTTTGCAGGACTGGAAGTTGCTCTGGGTGAGTCAGTGAATGGTGAGTGAATGTGAAGGCCTAGGACATTACTATACACCACTATAGACTATAAACAGTGTTTAGGCTATACTTAATTTCTTTTCTTTTTCTTTTTTTTTTTTTTTTTGAGATGGGAGTCTCATTCTGTTGCCCAGGCTGGAGTGCAATGGCACAATCTCAGCTCACTGCAACCTCCACCTCCTGGGTTCAAAAGATTCTCCTGCCTCAGCCTCCTGAGTAGCTGGAATTACAGATACCTGCCACCACACCCAGCTAATTTTTTTAAATTTTTAGTAGAGACAGGGTTTCACTATGTTGGTCTGGCTGGTCTTGAACTCATGACCTCAAGTAAGCCGCCCACCTCTGCCTCCCAAAGTTCTGGGATTACAGGCATGAGCCACCATGCCTGGCCAATTTCTTGAAAAATGTTTTCTTCAATAATAAATTAACTTTAGCTTACTGTGACTTTTAAACATTATAAATTTTTAAGTTTTAAACGTTAAAAGTTTTTAAGTTTTAAAAACGTGTTGACTGCTTCATAACACTTAGCCTAAAACACAAACACATTTTACAGATGTACAAAAATATTTTCTTTCTTCTTATCCTTATTCTACACATTTTTTCCATTTTCAAGTAATGAGCTGTAGAAATGATCCCTGAAAGTATAGTCTTCTCTATTTTTGTTTTCTATTTAAAAATTTTAAAAATTTATTTTGTACTTTTAAAACTTTGTTGTTAAGAACTAACACACACACACACACACACACGCACACACACACACTAGCATAGGCCTGCATAGAGGCATAGAGTCAGGACCATTAAGACGTCACTAGGTAACAGAAATTTTTCAGCTCCATGATTATATTATTGCACCACAGTTCTATCATTTACTAATATGTTGTTTTGAAGCACATGACTGATACACACACACATACATACATATATAAAGATTATATATATAAATGTTAAATTCAAAAGCATCTGTAGAACAATTACTAAAATGATAATATGTGAGAGCTTCATGAAGATAAAGACCTTACTGTCTTCTTTACTTCTTTTGTGCCAAGAATCTGGAAGGGTCCCTGGCTCATAGTAGGTGTTTGGCTACTATTCATTGAATTTATGAGTATTCATTAATTATGATAAAATAAAGTAATACTAAGTATCATTAAAAGTGGGGCGATGAGCCTGTGATCTTCCTGATAAGATACAATTTGAAGTACACAGCACTACCTATAAAATATTCTTGCCAAAATAGTAGAACATGAATCTAATTAAGGTTTTAGAACTAAGCTCCAGTTTACAGAAAATGAAGAAACATACAAGTTAAATGATACTTTGAAGAAGCAAACATAAATCCAGAATATGGGACATCTTATAGAATAATTGACCTGGTCTCTAGAACAAGCCAATGGCATGGGGATAAAAATGAGAAAGAGGTTTAGGAGACATAACAACTAAATTCAAACACACTATAAAAAGAGTTTTTGGAAACAATTATGGAAATTTATTCATAAAATCTTGTTATATGATACCAAAACTTATTGCTAATTTTGTTAAATATGATAATGGCCTCATGGCCATATAAGAAAGTGTCCGTTTTTTGTTTAGAGATACATAACGAAGCAAGAGGTAGGCTCCCATGGCATTGGGAATCTCCGCCCATGTGGCTTTTCAGGGTAAAGCTTCCCCGTAACCCCTCCCAGCTGCTTTCCCAGGCTAGTATTGAGTGTCTGTGGCTTTTCCAGGCACACGGTGCAAGTTGTTGGTGGAGCTACCATTCTGGGGTCTGGAGGATGGTGGCCCTCTTCTCACAGCTCTGCCAACCAGTGCCCCAGTGGGGACTCTGTGTGGGGCCTCCAACCTCACATTTCCTTGCCACACTGCCCCAGCAGAAGTTTTCCATGAAGATTCCGCCCCCGCAGCAAACTTCTGCCTGGACATCCAGGCATTTCCATACATCCTCTGAAATCTAGACAGAGGTTCCCAAACCTCAATTCTTGACTTCTGTGCACCCACAGGTTCAACACCACATGTAAGCCACCAAGGCTTGGGTCTTGTACCCTCTGAGGCAATGGCCTGAGCTGTATGTGTCGCCTGAGTTGTACATTGGCCTCTTATAGTCACAGCTGGAGCTGAGGTAGCTGGGTCACAGGACACCGTGTCTTGAGGCTGCATAGAGCAGGGAGGCCCTGGCCTGCCCACAAAACCATTTATCCCTCCTAGGCCTCCAGGCCTGTCATGGGAGGGGCTGCTGTGAAGGTCTCTGACATGCCCTGGAGAGACATTTTCCTCATTGTCTTGGTGATTAACATTTGGCTCCTCATGACTTATGCAATTTTCTGCAAGCAGCTTGAATTTCTCTCCAGAAATGGGTTTTCTTTTTCATCGTATCATCAGGCTGCAGTTCTCCAAACTCCTATGCTCTGCTTCCTCTTGAACCCTTTGCCACTTAGAAGTTTCTTCTGCCAGATACCTTAAATCATCTCTTTCAAGTTCAAAGTTCCACAGATCTCTGGAGCAGGGTCAAAATGCCACTAGTCTCTTTGCATTGCAAGAGTGGCCTTTACTCCAGTTCCCAACAAGTTCCTCATTTATATCTGAGACCACCTCAGCCTGGACTTTATTGTCCATATCACTATCAGCATTTTGGTCAAGCCATTCACAAGTCTCTAGGAAGTTTCAAACTTTCCCACATCTTCCTGCCTTCTTCTGAGCCCTCCAATTCTCTAGGAAGTTCCAAACATTTCCACATTTTCTGTCTTCTCTGAGCCGTCCAAACTGCTCCAACCTCTGCTGTTACCCAGTTCCAAGGTCGCTTCCACATTTTTTTGTATCTTTAGAGCAACACCCCAGTACCCAGTACCAATTTACTGTATTAGTCCGTTCTCATGCTGCTAATAAAGACATCCCAAGACTGGATAATTTATAAAGAAAAGAGATTTAATTAACTCACAGTTCAGCATGACTGGGGTGGGCCTCAAAAAACTTATAATCATGGCAGAAAGGGAAGAAAACATATCTTCCTTCACATGGTGACAGCAAGGACAAGTGCTGAGTAAAAGGGGGAAAAGCCCCTTATAAAACCATCAGATCTCATGAGAACTCCCTCCCTATCGTGAGAACAGCATGAAGGTAACCGCCCTAATTACATTACCTCCCACCACGTCCCTTCCGTGACACATGGGGATTATGGGAACTCTACATAATGAAGGCTGTAGAAGTAAAACGATATGTTGTCTATGATTTGATTTAAAGTGCTTTAGCAAAGAAAAACAAAAGAAAAAGGAACAGATGATACAACAGGAAAATCTTGATAATTTTGAGGTGTGAATGAGGTATATATGGGGGTTCATTTTCTATTCTCTTGATTTTTGTGCGTGTTTGAAATTTTTCATAAAAAATGGGAAGAGAATAGAGCATATTTTCAGCTTTTTCTAAACTGCTGAGTCTTAAGTATCTTTGCACATTATAATGTGCACATTTACATGGAGAAACACTTCCTAGGGGACAAGGTGAAATGGTGGAAAGTGCCTTGATTTAGGAGTCAGACAAACGTGGTTTGAATCCTAGCTGCATTCCAAGGACTTGAGGAGGAAGGGAGCATGCCTGTAGCAAAGGCAGCAAGGGCAGAGGAATGACTGGTTTCTAACACGTGTGTGTGTGTGTGTGTGTGTGTGTGTGTGAATATATATATACACACACACATATACACATACATGTGTGTATATATACACACACACACACATATATATATAGGATATATATAGGATTCCTGGAAGACGACTAAGTCTTGAGGAGTGAAAGACATGGTGATTTGTTTTGAGGCATGTTGAGTTTGAGTTAAGGTGTCTTTGAGACATACAAGAAGTGATGTCAACAATGCAGTTCATGTCAAAGTCTGGAGCACAGATGAGAGAACAGTATAAGTCTACTAGTTTGATAGAAAAAGGCAGTTTACCTTTAGATGTTTCCATGTAATTGTGTTGCTGCTGCAGCACATGGAAGTATTTCACAGCTATAATACCTATGAGAAGCAAGAACTCATATAAAGCAATATAAAGCTGTGTTTTATTTGTTTCACAAATGAGCAAGTTCATTTTTATAGGAAAGCAGTTACCTTTCTCCTGCTTTTCATCTTTTACTGCAGATGTGGGGAATTCTGGCAGTAGCTGAGACCCTTTTGAGCCAAGTCTGCCTTTACTTGTCCCTATTATTACAGTTTATTTTTTGTGATGTGAATCTGCCAGTTACTAGTTAGATAGACTTTCTGTTGAAGGAGTTTGCTCTGAATTGCACTCTAGCAACACCTAACCAGGAATGCCCCTTCTATCCCATTAGAGAAAGCCACTAAGAGAACTGTTAAAATTATCTAAGTGTCAGATCCCAAGTTGTTTTAGGTATAAAGCAGAATGAGGTAAGCTGGAGTGGGAGGTAGCGAGTGATGGTGGTAATGAGGATGTAACTTCCCATCCCATTTTTAAGAAAGTCTGTAAAATGTTGCTTATGAAAATGACTTGGTCTCGTAAAGGGGTATAACTGCTTCAGAGCCTTTCAGAAACTCAGATGTGTCCTGTGGTTAATTGTCCATTTTTGGCTTAGTTTTGCTTAGCCTCCCAGAGAACCATTTTAATAACACTGTATTTTTAACTGGGAAAAAATAATTTGATGGTGCATTAATTGCTCCTTTGATGACATTTTGAGAGTTCACCACTTGTTCCCTTGCTACACCTACCTATTCACTTCTAGCTTTTCCTAATGTTTTCTTAGTTTTGCAGAGCAGTATATGATAGTCAATAAAAATTATCAAAACACTACCTCTGATTTATCTAACTGTTTCTCCTGAAGCCTTTGGCATGATTTCACGTGTACAATTTCACCAGAATTTATATGACATTTCTGTCAAAGAGTTAGGGAATGACAGGTGCTACTATTCTCATTTTTTGATAGGAATAAGAGCGACAGAGTTAGTAAATGTCAGAACCAGGGCTAGAACATAGGTGTTTTTATTTCTATCCTAACATGGGAGAAAGAAA
Source organism: Trachypithecus francoisi (assembly GCF_009764315.1). NCBI lineage: Eukaryota > Metazoa > Chordata > Mammalia > Primates > Cercopithecidae > Trachypithecus > Trachypithecus francoisi. The sequence continues at coordinate 44,592,772 of NW_022681468.1, forward strand.
GACAGACAGATAAAGGATAAAGAAGGGTGTAGAAGAAAGACCAGCAAATAAAAAGTAAAATGAGTTTGTCTACTTATTCCTTCAAGAAACTAAAACAAATCATCTTCAATGTTCCCATTCCTGAGACTACATGATGAATGATGAATGGTTACACGCCAGGAGCCAAAGCTCTAGTGGGAGAGGCAATCCCATAAATATTCTAGTATACACGATTTCTTTCCTTGCTGCCATAATTGTGCACATGAATGTCCTGGCTGATGCTCTCAAGAGCATCAACAATGTCAAAAAGAGAGACAAACACCAAGTTCTTATCAGACTGTGCTCCAGAGTCATTATCCAGTTTCTAACTGTGATGAAACATGATTACACTGGCAAATTTGAAATCATTGATGATCACAGAGCTGGGAAAATTGTTGTGAACCTCACAGGCAGGTTAAACAAGTGTGGAGTGATCAGCCCCAGGTTTGATGTGCAACCCAAAGACCAAGAAAGATGGCAGAATAATATGCTCATGTCTCATCAGTTTGGTTTTATTGCACTGACCACCTCAGTTGGCATCACGGACCATGAAGAAGCAAGACAAAAACACACAGGAGGGAAAATTCTGGGATTCTTTTTCTAGGGATGTAATACATGCTTATAAGAAAAATGCCTCAATGGACCAAAAAAAAAAAAAAATTGCAGTATAATGGAAGAATTAAAGAAGTGCCATGGGAGAAATAGTGAGCAAAATGAATTATAACATCACAAAAAAATTTTTTTTTGAGATGGAGTTTTTGCTCTTGTTGCCCAGGTTGGAGTGCAATGGCATGATCTCGGCGCACTGCAACCTCCACCTCCCACGTTCAAGTGATTCTCCTGCCTCAGCCTCCAGAGTAGCTGGGATTAGAGGCATGTGCCACCACGCCCAGCTAATTTTGTATTTTTAGTAGAGACAGGGTTTCACCATGTTGGCCAGGCTGGTCTCAAACTCTGACCTTAGGTGATCCGCCCTCTCGGCCTCCCAAAGTGCTGGGATTACAGGCGTGAGCCACCACGCCTGGCGTACATCAAATATTTTTTGCCGATGGTCTCACTTTCTCAATTCCAAATATCTAAGATCTTCTCATTAGTTTGTCTTGTAGTGGATACCATGTATTATCTGATGTTATTATTTTGTATTCAGGCACCATTGTCTCTTAATACTATTTTGCCCACATTTTGGTATAAGATTTCTTGATTTTTCTCAAAGTAATCTTTGAGATCCTCTCTTAGTCACATTTTGCCAGTGATGTCATTTTAAACTTCCAAGTTTTCAATTTCATGCTCTTAGAATTATGGCTTGTAGAGCAGGATAGGACTACAGGGGACTGTCCAGCCCTATCCCTTGGACTCCACTTGTATCACAATGGCAAGCCTTGATGAAGCACTATGTTGTACTGATGAACTTCCAAAACTGTCAGCTTTCCACATTACAACCTAGCCAATCAAGGAATAATTAATGGACCAGATACTCTTATACCTGCCTAGTTAAAAAATATACATTTCAGAAGACCTTGTTACAGGGTTAAAAAGCAGATTGGTTGGATTTGAGTAAGGAAAAGGCATAGTAACTAATGTGACTTATTTAATAAAATATAATTAATCCTCTCCACCTAATGTATCATGCTACTTAGTGTGTGTGTGTGCATGTGCACGTGTGCACACACATGGGTGAATTGTCAAATAACAAATCACTTCCTTACATTTGAGGTGTGATGGCTCACCTATTCATATGGCCAATTTGAAGAGAGAAGTTCACCTAAATACACAGCTATTCAAAAAGCATTTATTGAGAAGTTACAACATTTAAGGCAACTTTTGATACATGGGGCATACATATAGAGGTACCCAGCTCCTAGTGTGGTGGCACTGTGTAAATGAATTAATAAGATAATTTGTTAATGTGAAGGCTGTTTTATAAATTATGAAGTGCAAGCAAAAATTCTACTATTGTTACAAAAATAAAATCCATAAACCTTTTCCTATTGCTTGTTTGGCATAGAAGTGAAATCCTTTCAGGTTCGCACCTTTACAAGCCCCGGGCATGTGGGAATGTACTAAATCTGGCTTGGACTTGGTTCAATGACTTAGATCTCAGAAACTGTGGGGACTATGATTGTGACAGTACCATTCATCTTGTCTTCTGTAAACTCACAGTTACAACTTTTCTCCAATTTGGGTATAAGAGGAAGACGAGACCAGTTTTGCCTTTTGAATCACATAGCCATCAAGTGACTTGGATTTTCATCCTCACTGATTTCCTTTGCAAAATGCCCTTGAATGTCAGGTGTGGGCAGAGAAACCATGGTAGGACTCTCTCCTCTTGCAAAGCAAAGTGGAGTGTTACTGTCACAACAAACGCATCTTTTCTTTTTCTCTAGTTTTCATAAGTGCCCAGGTGCATAAGCAAATGTCCTAGGACTCTCTGTAGCTTGCTCAAGGTTGTAATAATTTTTGTATTTTTTACTTTAAGGTCTCTTTTATTTTTCTCCTAAATCCTATTATGTGGTCTACCCAGGAAAGATGCTTATTTTCAAAATATAGGTACAGAAAAAGTAAGGCTCCATATGTGGAAATCAGCAACAACTCAACCTGTTTGGGCTTTGTTTGCAACATAGGAATTGCACACCTTGGTTATGGTCTGTTAGTTGTTCTGAAATCTGTGCTACAAATTAGTAATGACCTTAGTTGCACTTGGCATTGAAAACAGCAGAGAGTAATGCACATTTTATTCTACAGAGTAGTTCCAGCTGGTGCTGAATGAGGCAACCTGACTTCTAAACAGTGTTTATTACAAGGGTCATCTTACATCATTGCTCTATTATCCAAGGTTAATTGTCAATTTGCTTTTAAATGTTATGCAAAAGTATTGGCTTAGCTGTAGAAAACTTCATCTTGGGAAATTTGACCCTCTTAGCGATGAATAATTAATGTCCTATGAAATCACATTCCTGAAAGAGAATTCTGAAGTTCACCATGACCATCCTTTTTTTCTCCTAAGTGTATTCTATTTTTAAGAATTCCTGGAAACAACTCTATGTTAAAAAAGAAACAAAGATTTAAAAGCAAACATACTGAGAAAGTATTTACAGAAAACATGATGGACAAAAGATGGCTGCTTTTGTTATATGAAGAGCTTTACATAAAGTTATAAGAAAACCATTAAGAATACATTAGATAAATGGAGTAAGGATATGCGCAAAATTTCACAAAAGAGAGAGATCAACTAATAAAACTGGGAAACAGGTCAGTCTCACAAGTGTCATATCATAACTAGCAGGTACTTTTTTGGTTTTTTTTGCTGATCAAGTTAGCACAGACTTGAGTTATAATACTGTTGAGGATGTGGTGAAATAGGCACTTGTTCTATGTCACTTGTGGATGCATAAATTCTTAAGATTTTTTTGCAAGGTAAGTTGCAAAACTGTATCAAGATTTTTAAAAATACTCTTAGCCTGTTTTCAGTAATTCCCCTCTAGGAATCTGTTAAAATGGCATATTGTTACTTAAAACATATAATGCATAAATATTTTCAAATATAATAGCAAAAAATTGGATCAAATATAATAGCAAAAAATTGGAACCACAATTAACATGTTCAACAGTGAGAAATGGGTAAATAAACCATGGTCTATTTAGTATATCATTGAGTAATACTGTAATGTTAAATTGCAAAAGCATTCACAAAAGGACAAATATCTATCTGAGGTACCTAAAGTAATGAAATGTACAGAGAAAGAAAACAGAATGATAGTTGCCGGGCACTGGGGGAGCCAGTAATGGTCAGTTATTATTTAATTGGTAGAGAGTTTTAGTTTGGGATGATGAAAAAGTTCTGGAGATGGTTAGTGGCGATGGTTGCACAACAAAGTGCATGTACTTAAGGTCACTGAATGGTACACTTTAAAAAAGCTAGAATGTTATATATTTCATCACAATAAAAAAATCGCAAGATCTTTATAATAGCATGAGTAATGTTTATTGTATATTGTATGATTTTAGTTTTAAAAAGCAGCAACATAAATGCCCTGTGAAAGACACTGTCAAGAGAATGAGAAGATAAGTCACAGACTGGGAAAAATACATGCAAAAACCTTTTGGTTAAGACTGTTATCTAAAATGTACAAAGAACTTTTACAACTCAAGAATAAGAAACAACCTGATTAGAAAATAGGCAAAAGATGGCCGGGTGTGGTGGCTCACACCTGTAATTCAAACACTTTGGGAGGCCAAGGCGGGTTGATCATCTGAGGTCAGGAGTTGGAGACCAGCCTGACCAACATGGTGAAACCCCGTCCCTATTAAAGATACAAAAATTAGCTGGGCGTGGTGGTGGGTGCCTGTAATCCTAGCTATTCGAGAGGCTGAGTCAGAAGAATCGCTTGGACCCTGGAGGCAGAGTTTGCAGTGAGTCGAGCTCACACCACTGCAATCCAGTGTGGGCCACAGAGTGAGACCCAGCTCAAAAAAAAAAAAAAAAAGGCAAAAGACCTGAGTAGACACCTCACCAAAGAATATGTAGAGCATCTACCAGCGTCTATCTATTATATATATAAAAAATATATGTGTATATATATGTATATATACCTATATATGTGTGTGTGTATATACCCCCATACTGATGGGAAAATGCAATAATAGCTTGTAGCAAAAGAAAAAGAAGTAGAAGTAAAAAAAGAAAATACGAATAGTGACTGTATTAGGAAGTGGGACTATAAATGAGCCCTTCCCTTTCCAACTTTATTATTTTTTTCTAAATATTCTCCAAAAAGCAAGTATTAAATTTACAGTGATTATATAAACTTTCAATTTCAAAAGTAAATGAATAGGACTTCCAGTTGAATATGGTTCCAGATTGAACACATACATTTTACATCTGCTCCCTCCTGGAATTCCAATAAAACAATAATAAAGGCTTTAATAAAAGACACGAGCTCTTCCAGACAAGAGGTACCAAAAGCAACAAAATCAGATGGGCTAACTTGGGATAGAGACTGACTTGGGCAAACTATAGAAAGCAGGATTCTGACCTAGCAGTGAGAAAAAGCAAAAAAGACCTTGAGTTGTACCTGAAAGTTCCCCAAAGACTCCAGGATGAGAGGAGATCATTTTCTCTGAGAGAACAGGTAAAGACGAGGCCTTAAAACAGGAGGACTGGTTGCAAATTTGTTTAAGAATCAGATCTTAATTCTAACCGTAAGGAAACAATCAGACAAATACAAATTTAGAGACATTTTGCACATATTCACCCATTTAAATTGTATGATTGGTTTTTGGTATGTTCTTCATACGTGCAACCATCACCAGGCAAATTTAGAACATATTCATTACAGACGAAAGCTCTTAAAAAATGTCATTGTCATGTGAATAAAAAAGGTGGAGAAACAGTTTCAATTAAAGGAAATGAGATTAATAAGGCCTAATAACTAAATGCAATACATGATCTTTGACTGGGTCCCGGATTAAAAAAGAAACCGCTGGAAGGGCACTATTTGGGCAACTGGGGAAATGTGATTATGGTGTGTACATTAAGTAATACTGATTTCTTGGGTTTGATATTTATATTATAGTTTTGTGTGAAGATTGTCCTTGTTTTAGAAGATACTTGCTGAAATATTTAGAGAAGTGACAAACTTATTCTCAAGTGGTTCAGCAAAACAATCTATATATTTACCTTTCTCAAGAATCTACTGTAGATTGTGTGCCCAAAAGGGGAGGGGAGTAAAGCAAGAAAGAGAAAGACATGAGATCTGGGAATCAGGGGATCCAATGTGAGTGAGAGGGAAGGGAACCCCAAGATGATGGTGACGGGAGGTTCTGAGGTGACAGACATACAGCAGGCCCAGAAAGCAATCGGCCCAGTCCAGAGGCTCTCAGGAATACTACTTCAAGGAGAAAAATATTGGTAAAATAGATTACACATTTGAATGTATGGAGAGAAGGTTTACATAAGAGAGGAGTTTATAGTTGAATTAGTGATACTTACCTAAAAATCCAAGCAAACGAAAAGCAAGACACATTAACTCCAGGCAGAACACAAAGTTATGGAGGAAAGGAAAAGCAACAGTGTACCACATGGCTTAGTACTCAATAGTCTTTTCATAGTCATAAAATATGGAATATTGATCTATGCAAAATTACAGGGTATTCTTATTAGAAAGATGGTGGAATCTCTCTTTCTCTCTCTCTCTCTCTCTCTCCCTCTCTCTCTCTCTGTGTGTGTGTGTGTATAATAGAGCACTGCAAAAGGAGAGCCTCTATATTACACCTACAAAAGAATAATCACAATAGCAATATAAGCATGATATTTAGTAACAAGGAGGTAAATTCCACAAACATTGGAAAAAAGTGTTAAGAGAAATTTGTAGTGAATGGAAAATGGAAGTGGGAAAGAGGGCTCCAGTTTGTTGAAATAAACCTTGTAAAACTGCATGACTCTTTAAGTCATATGCATATTTAACTTTGAAAAAAATTGAAAACAAAAGAGCGTGTGTTATGTAGTGTGGCTTCATGGAAAGAGCCCTGGTTTAGGGACAGGTGATCTGAGGTCTAATCTTGATTCTACCAAAGCTTTGATATATATGTGACCCTGAGCAAGTCATTTGCATTCTTGGAAGTATATGTCCTTATTTGATAAAGCAGACTTAATAATGTTTAAGAACCTTTCCAGCTCTAAATTAAATAATATGATAAAGTACTTATTGAACATAAATATTTGATTGAAGAATTAAATATTTTACTAATGATAACTTGTTTCTAGCAGGCTTACATTTAATGTATCTATATTTTAAAAATTGTTTTTATTAAGGTTTATTTTAATACATTGGTACAAATATCTTCAAATGAAATAGATTGCTATGGACTGAATTGTGCCCTTCCTCCCAGCATGCTGTCCCCATAATGTGATGATATTTGAAGATGGGACTTTTGAGAGGTAGTTAGGTGTAGATGAGGTCACGGTGGTAGAGCCCCCATCATGGGATTAGTATCCTTATAAGAAGAGAGACCAAAGCTTACTCTCCCGGCATACACACAACGAAGAGGTTATGTGAGCACACAGCAAGATGGTGGTTGCCTATAAGCCAAAAGAAGAAGCCTCAGAATGAAACTTACCTTGCTGGCCCCTTGATTTTGGAATTCCCAGCAACCAAAACTGAAGAAATAGATTTCTGTTATTTAAGCCACCCTATCTATGGTATTTTGTTATGGCTGCCTCAGCAGACTAAGACACAAACTTTGAATTTTGATCTTCTCCAAAATAGCTTATGTCAGCTTTGTTAGGATCTCTACTGTAGTCTACTGTATTATATGATAATATCTGATTATGTCAGTACCAAGAATTATCTAATTAAAACTGGCTATATAATTCTAAAAAATGTTTTTAAAATTTGTTTCAGAGTTAATTTTTAAATTCTGATTTTATTAAAAAGTAAGCAACCGCCCAATTCCTGTAAATATCCTTTTTGAAAGAAGAATTTTGACTATGAGTGCAAAAACAAATTTATTGAGTGTAGCCTCGGTTTTGGTTTTAATATTTAAATTTCAAGGCATGATTTTGTTGTTGTTAGAAATTACAGATCAAGGCTGGGAGCAGTGGCTCACGCCTGTAATCCCAGCACTTTGGGAGGCTGAGGCAGGCGAATCACAAGGTCAGGAGTTCGAGACCAGCCTGGCCAACATGGTGAAATGCCGTCTCTACTAAAAATACAAAAAATTAGCTGGGCATGGTGGAGGCGCCTGTAATCCCAGTTACTCCAGAGGCTGAGGCAGGAGAATCGCTTGAACCTGGGAGGCGGAGGTTGCAGTGAGCCGAGATCACGCCACTACCTCCAGCCTGGGTGACAGAGCGAGACTCCATCTCAAAAAAAAAAAAAAAAAAAAAAAAAGAAATTGTATCTCTTTAAAAAGTACACAAATCAATTTTTGTTAAACTAGATACCTTTTAAAAATTATTGAGCCAGGTGCGGTGGCTCACGCCTGTAATCTCAGCACTTTGGGAGGCCAAGGAGGGCGGATCACCTAAGGTCGGGAGTTCGTGACCAGCCTGACCAACATAGAGAAACCCCGTCTCTACTGAAAATACAGAATTAGCTGGGCGTGGTGGTGCATGCCTGTAATCCCAGCTACTCAGGAGACTGAGGCAGGAGAATTGCGTAAACCCAGAAGGCAGAGGTTGTGGTGAGCCGAGATTGTGTCACTGCACTCCAGCCTGGGTGACAGAGCAAGACTCCATCACACACACACACACACACACATACACACACACACACACACACAAATTATTGAAAATAATCTTAAAGAAACATTTTTAGGCCGGGCGCGGTGGCTCAAGCCTGTAATCCCAGCACTTTGGGAGGCTGAGACGGGTGGATCACGAGGTCAGGAGATGAAGACTATCCTGGCTAACACAGTGAAACCCCGTCTCTACTAAAAAATACAAAAAAAAACTAGCCGGGCGTGGTGGCGGGCGCCTGTAATCCCAGCTACTCGCGAGGCTGAGGCAGGAGAATGGCGTGAACCCGGGAGGCGGAGCTTGCAGTGAGCTGAAGTGAGCTGAGATCCGGCCACTGCACTCCAGCCCGGGCGGCAGAGAGAGACTCCATCTCAAAAAAAAAAAAAAAAAAAAAAAAAAAAAACATTTTTAAAGAATTATTTTGTAACTTAAAAGTCATTCAATTTTTTAAAAAGTGAGAATATAAGTGTATTCAATGTCCTTTCCTCACAGAATCTTGACCCATTTACAATGTTTCTATTAAGCAATTCTAAATATAATTTTTGAGGAATCAGTTCAAATGCTTTCCTCTGAGGATTTTTCTACGTGATATTAATAAAGGTGTGGTTTTTTGTTTGTTTTTAAGAACAATAAGCAGACCTTTATTAAAGCTGAGAAATAAAAATGAATGTCATTGGAGTACTTAGATTTTGCTGTATGTATTTTTAGTCATTGTACAACATTTTTCATTTTTTTCCTGGTGAAGATGTCGTGTTTTATAGGATTTTAAGAAAATAAAACATTCTTAAAATGAAGACCATGGATCAGTAAGTGGAGGCAGAACTCACTTATATAATAGCAGTAGGTTTGAAAGAAGTCTGAAATTATATATATGAATAAAAATGCAGAGTTGGAAGTACTCCTGTAAATACAAAACACTTAGAAAGAAGGAAGTGGGAACAGGATGACTGCATAAACACTTACATGGATTATTTATGGGTATGATTGCTTTAAAGTGTGGATTGGCCATAACTTAAAATTTTAACTTTCTAATCTAAGACATTTGCTGAACTGAAAAATCAGATGACAGTAGGCCTAGATAGTACTGAACTACCCTAGAGGTAATGCAGCTAGGACCCTGGGGACCTCAGGGGTAAGGTATACGCTCAGTACAATGTCGGTCTTGGTTTGTTGGGGCCATCTGACTCTGGGTTTAGCAAAATAAAAACAAAATGGTGAATTTTAGCATTTCCTTTTGAGTTGGGAAATGAAACCAAAAAACCACTTGACCCTTGCAGCTGCTGTTTGCCTCAGGACAATGTGATACTGAGCCTGTCTCTCCATGGCTTTGAGATCACATTCATTTTCTTGATATTGCATATTTTCTTGATATCAATTTTAAAAAGTGATAGGAACAGTTCAAAATGACAAAGATGAAACATCAGCAGGGGAAGAGCAGCCAGAATGGCTCCTGTAGGAAAACGCTCGATTGCACATACAGAAAAAGCATACTTAAGACAAAAGGTGCTCATATGGGGCTTATGAGAAAATCTCCAGCTGTGATTTGGATTTTTGGACTCATGTCAGAGGAGCCTTAGGAATATGAAGAACATGGGAATTGTTTTAGTAAGACTTGCCACTTTGTTAAGGCTTTCAATAGTCAAGGGGCAGGGGTGAAAGGAGACCTCATAAAAGACCATAAATTACCAGATTCTGTGAACATTTAGCTCTACAAATACAGTTAGTACCTAGTTTTGAATTATGAAGTCCTAAAAAATGCTTTTGGGGATGACAGTGGGGGTGGGAGTAGAGTAAACATTTTTTATTGAAGAATAACATATATACAGGGAATTGCACCAATAGTGAGACACTTTGATAAATTTTTACAAAGTGAACATATCCCACTAATGACTACCTAGATCAAAATATAATTAATACATTACCAGCACCCTACAAGCACCACTTTTTGTTCCCTTCCAGTCATTACTCATCCTTACAAAGGGCAGACACTATTTTGACTGTCACCATAGGCTAACTTTTGATAGTTTTGTTCTTTATAGAAATGCAGTCATACAGTAGGTACTCTGTTGTAATCATCCTTACATCTGTGGAATTCATCAAGTTTCTTTGCATGTGTAACTGTAGTTTGTCTTTCTTCTTTACTATATTTTATTAGTCCATTGAATAGACTGCAATTTATTTATCTTTTCTACTATTAAAGAACATGTAAGGCTGGGCACGGCGGCTCACGCCTGTAATCCCAGCACTTTGGGAGGCTGAGGCAGGCGGATTACGAGGTCAGGAGATCGAGACCATCCCATCTAGCACGGTGAAACTCCGTCTCTACTAAAAATGCAAAAAATTAGCTGGATGTGGTGGTGGGTGCCTGTGGTCCCAGCTACTCGGGAGGCTGAGGCAGGAGAATGGTGTGAACCCAGGAGGCAGAGCTTGCAGTGAGCCGAGACTGTGCCACTGCACTCCAGCCTGGGCAACAAAGCAAGACTCCATCTCAAAAAGAAAAAAAAAAAGAACATCTAAGTTGCTTCCAGTTTTTGGCTATTGTGAGTAATGCTGCTATTAACTTCCTTGTACGTGTCTTTTGGTGCACACATATCAATGAATTGCAAGAGTTAAATTGATGGAAAATAGGGTATTTGAATGCTTCGCTTTAGTAGATACTGCCAAACAGTTTTCCAAAATGGTTGTACCCTTTTACACTCCTACTAGCAATATGTAAAAGTTCTTGCATTGCTCCGTATCTTCTCCAGTATTTGGTATTGTTAGTTTTTTAAAAACCCACCGTTCTAGTGAGTGTGCAGTGGTATCTCATAGAGGTTTTATTTCACATTTCTCTGATGAGTAATGATATTAAGTATCTTTTTATATGCTTATTTTATTTTATATTTTAGAGACAGAGTCTCACTCTGTCACCCAGGCTGGAGTGTAGTGGTGTGATCATAGCTTACTGCAGCCTCAACCTCCAGGCTTAAGGGATCCTCCAGCCTCAGCCTCCTGAGTAACTGGGACTACAGGCCACACCACCATGACTGGTTGATTAAAACAAATTTTATTGGCTGGCACAGTGGCTCACACCTGTAATCCCAGCACTTTGGGAGGCTGCAGTGGGCGGATCACCTGAGGTCAGAAGTTTGAGACCAGCCTGGCCAACATGATGAAACTCTGTCTCTACTAAAAATACAAAAATTAACTGGGTGTGGTGGCACATGCCTGTAATCCCAGCTACTCGGGAGGCTGAGGCAGGAGAATTGCCGAACTGAAAATAAGAATTGCTTGAACCCAGGAGACAGAGATTGCAGTGAGCTGAGATTGCGCCACTACATTCCAGCCTGGGAGACAGAGCGAGACTCTATCTCAAAAAAAAAAAAAAATTTTTTTTTCTTTTGTGGAGATGGGGGTCTCCTTATGTTGCCCAGGCTTGTCTCAAAACTCCTTGTATCCCTATGTTGCCCAGGCTTGTCTCAAAGCTCCTCAAACTATCCTTTCTCCTTGGCTTTTCAAAGTGTAGGGATTATAGGCGTGAACCATCATGCCTGGCTTTCATATGCTTATTGGTCATTTGGATAGCCTCTTTTATGAAGTGCTTGTACAAATCTTTTGGCTATGTTTTTGATTTGTCTTATTCTTATTTATGGGAGTGGCTATGAGTTCCCTGTCAGATATATGTATCATAAATACAGTCTTGTGTTGCCTAACAATGGGGATACATTCTGAGAAATGCCTCTGTTAGGAAATTTCATCGTTGCATGAACGTCACTGAGTGTGTATACATACGTCAACCTAGATGGTGTAGCCTACTACACACCTGGCTATACGGTATAGCCTATTCTCCTAGGCTGCAATCCTGTGCAGCATGTTACACTACTGAATACTTCAGGCAATTGCAACACAATGGCAAGTATTTTTGTACCAAACATAGCAACATAGAAAAAGTACAGTGAAAATATGGTCTTATCATCTAATGGAACCACAGTTGTACACGTGGCCTGTTATTGACCAAAGCATCATTATGTGATGCATGACTGTGTATGCTTCCATTCTGTGGCTTGTGACTTTTCACTCTTTTGATGGTTCTTTTGAGAAACAGAAGTTTTAAATTTTAACAAAATCGTGACTCATCAATATTTTCCTTTCTGGTTAGTGCTTTTTGTCCAGTTTAAGAAATCTTTGCCTATCCAAGGACATGGGATTTCTTTGCAATGTTATCTTCTTGACTTAGAAGCTCTACTGTTAGAATTTGTTGTTTCAGGCTGGGCGCGGTGGCTCACGCCTGTAATCCCAGCACTTTGGGAGGCCGAGGTGGGCGGATCATGAAGTCAGGAAATCGAGACCATCCTGGCTAACACAGTGAAACCCTGTCTCTACTAAAAATACAAAAAAACTAGCCGGGCGTGGTGGCGGGCGCCTGTAGTCCCAGCGACTGAAGAGGCTGAGGCAGGCGAATGGCGGGAACCCGGGAGGCGGAGCTTGCAGTGAACCGAGATCGTGCCACTGCACTCCAGCCCGGGGGACAGTGCGACACTCCGTCTCAAAGAAAAAAAAAGAACTTGTTGTTTCAGCTCCAACATGTAAGGAGCTTGGAAGTCATTATTCCTGTCCTTACAACAAGGATAAAAACTGAACAAACTGAAAATCAATTACTTTTCTTATTTTTCTGTCAGATAATTGAGGTCACAGGACAAACCAGCACCCCAAAATCTGGAGTGACAGCTTAATACAGAAAATCATAGCTGGGATCAGCTTGCTGAAATTAAAAACTGCTGGAGTCATTCAACTGGTAAGAATGCATAAGTAGTAACTTTGATTAATTGTCTGAACTAGCTTGGAAGTGAGAAACTTCTGAGAATTGCAGTCTTAGGAAGTCTCCTTTTATGAGTTTTACCTCCAGGAATTCCACCAGATTCTTACAGTAAAAAGTCAAGCAAATTATTCATGTTTCTGGCAGGCAGAAGGGGAAAAGCAACCAAGCTGAAAGACATCCAGAGTGTTCTCCATAACAGAGGCCTACTCAGCAACAGAAAAGACTACCAGAGCCTTATCTGACCTGAGGTGAGGGAAATTTCCCACCTCCAGCCTCCTCTAGTCTTTCTGTATCACCTAAGGGAAAAAAAAGAGATTATAGCCCGGGGATACAGGCTCCTTGAAAGACTTAATCATAGAGCTATAGAGCACTTCCTCTCCACTCTTCTGGTTGGAGACCTCAGTACCTCTCCTTCAGTAATTGATCATTCACACAGGCAAAAAATCAGTAAGGATACAGTTGAGTTGAACAGTGTCATCAGTCAACTTGATCTAATATTGACATTTATACAGTACTTCATCTAACAACAGCAAAATACACATTCTTCTTAAGCTAACATGGAATATTTGCAAGACAAACCATATTCTGGACCTTAAATCATACTTGAATAAACTTAAAAGAATAGAAATGATGCAAAGTATATTATATATTATATACAAAGTATATAATATATACAAAAATATAATATATACTTATATTAAACTTAAAAGAGTAGAAATGATATAAAGTATATAATTAGAAATGATACAAAGTATATGCTATATAAAAGAATAGAAATGATACAAAATATATCAGACCACAATGGAATTAAACCAGAAATCAATAACAAAAAAAATTCCAAAATATTCAACAATGCTAAATAACAAATAGGTCAAAGAAGAAGTCTTAAGAAATTAGAAATTCTATTATTTTATGTTTGTCATTAAGGCTTATAATTCATCACAAATTGATTCTATGTATGGTATGAAGCAGGTATCAACTTTTGCTTTTTTTCTTTGTAGATACCTGTCAAGCATATACAAGAGAGGGCAAGGCCAAGAGCTGAATGATTTGGTTATAAGGATACCATGTACTACTTCTATATTCAGACAGTTTATTACTCACATAGACAGGGAAAGGGTGAAAACTCCTCCATGGTCCTCATCCCACACACCAAAAAAAAAAGGACAACACCAAAACAAAAGGGACCAGAGATGTATGTGATATCCCACTGAAAAAGAAGCCGATTCTAAACTGCAGTCAAGTGGTTTTATATTCTGCAGCTCTATTCTGAGGTGGAAGGGCGAAGCAGAAATACTTCAACATCATCAGAATCCAGGAGGCAACGAGAACCTGTCTCACAATAGCTTCTCAGGGGAGATAGGGAAGTAATTAGAAGATAGAATTGGAGCAGACCCTCACAAACCTCCCATGCTCTTATTCTCTGGAAGGGTCACAAAGTGTTCTTCCTTGCCAAGCCAAGACTCAGATTGGCTGTGGTTTAGTTCTTTTCCTGCACGGTCTAGGTGAATACATACAAGGTCATCTGGTTGCCCTGGAGTGGCCATTTCTCTACTATATCTAACTGATGCAGCATTTTATTTTTTATTTTTTGAGACAGAGTTTTGCCCTGCCACCCAAGCTGGAGTGCAGTGGCATGATCATGGCTCACTGCAAAATCAACCTCCTGGGTTCAAGTGATCCTCCCGCCTCAGCCTCCCAAGTATTTGGGACTACAGGTGCATGCTACTACTCCTGGCTAATTTTTAATGTTTTTGTAGAGACAGGGTTTCCTTATGTTGCCCGGGCTGGTCTCAAACTCCTGGGCTCAAGCAATCTGTCTGCCTCAGCCTCCCAAACTGTTAAGATTATAGGTGTGAACAATTGCACCCAGCTGGATGCAGCACCATTTTAATAAAAAAGACCAACCTTTCCCTCACTGAATTGAAGAGGCAATTCAGTTTTGACTTTTGATTCAATAATTGATAAAAGTAACAAATTTGAAAATCAAAGTTACAAGTACAACATCATTTGTCTTAGTCTGTTTTCTGTTGCTGTAACTTATTACCTGAGACTGGGTAATTTATAAAGAAAAGAAATTTATTTCTTACAGTTCTGGAGGCTGGGAAGCCCAATTCCAAACTGACGTCTAGCCAACTTCTCGTGAGGGCCTTGTGCTATGTCAGAGTGTGGCAGAAGGTATTACAGGGAGAGAGCCCAACTGCCTTTTATAACAGATCAATTCCCATGATGACCCATTAATCCATTAATTAATGAACTGATTAATCTATGCATAAGGGCAGAGCCCTCATGATGCAATCACCTCTTAAAGGCTCTACCTCTTAATACTGTTACATTTAGATGAAATTTCAACATGACTTTAGGAAGAACAAACATTCAAATGATAGTACCATCTAAACATCTAAGAGCCGTATCAGATGTTTGATATTTTTAAAGAAGCATAATGATTTACAATAGGGCAAAGAACATGGTCTTTGAGATGACACAGATTTCTAGTTTTAGCAAATCAAATAGTCAGATTTTATTACTGGTAACCCTGTGATTATCTGTGAGAATACATCAGCAACTCTTTCTTTCTTTCTTTCCCTTCCTTCCCTTCCTTCCTTCCTCCCTTCCCTTCCCTTCCCTTCCCTTCCCTCCCTCCCTCCCTCTCTCTTTCTCTTTCTCTTTCTCTTTCTCTTTCTCTTTCTTTCTTTCTTTCTTTCTTTCTTTCTTTCTTTCTTTCTTTCTTTCTTTCTTTCTTTCTCTCTCTCTTTCTTTCTTCTTTTTTTCTTCTTCTTTTTTTTTTGAGATGAGGATCTTGCTGTGTTGCCAAGGCTTATCTTGAACTTCTGGCCTCAGGGGTTCCCTTGCATTGGCCTCCCAAACTGCTGGGATTATGGACATGAGCCAGAACCTTCATTTCTTAGTCCATTTGGGCTGTTGTAACAAAATACCATACAACTAGGTGGCTTATAAACAACAGAAATTGATTTATCACAGTTGTTGTTGTTGTTGTTTTTGTGAGACAGAGTGTCACTCTGTTGCCCAGGCCGGAGTGCAATGGCGTGATCTTGGCCCACTGTAACCTCTGCCTTCTGGGTTCAAGCAATTCTCCCACCTCAGCCTCCTGAGTAGCTGGGATTAGAGGCACCTGCCATCATGCCCGGCTAATTTTTGAATTTTTGTAGAGATGGGGTTTCACCATGTTGGCCAGGCTGGTCTCAAACTCCTGACCTCAGGTGATCCACCCCCCTCAGCTTCCAAAAGTGCTGGGATTACAGGTGTGAGCCACCATGCCCGGCCTATTTCTCACAGTTTTAGAGTCTAGGAAGTCTAAGGTCAAGATGCCAGTAAATTCGGCATCTAATGAGGGCCCACTTCCTGGTTCATAGATGGCTGTCTTCTTGCTGTGCCTCACATAGCAGAAGGGGTGAGAGAGTGCTCTAGGTCCTCTTTCTCTTTTATAGGGACACCAATTACATTCATAAAGTCTTCACCCTCATGACCTCATCACTTCCCAAAGGGCGCACCTCCAAATACCACCACACTGGGGATTAGGTTTCAACATATGAATTTTGGGAGAGACACAAATATCTAGTCTATAGCAATTAATTTCTCATCTATGAAATGGAAAAATACCTGTCTTTCACAATTATTAAATGAGTTAATGTATGTAAGTAGTACTTGGCAAAGTGCACTTTATATAATACATGTTCAGAAAATGTACAAAGGTGGTAAGTAACTAGGATACATTTTATTCAAGACTGATAACTCTTTAGGGTCCCCAGTTTTTATAAGCAGATGTATAAAAGAAAACATGTACTTGTCAGGGAATATAACCCAAAACTCTGTTTCTAATATTTATCAAATGTCTGTTGGATAGAATAATGTGTGTGCGTGTGTGTGTGTGTGTGTGTGTGTGGTGTGTGTATTTTAGAGATGAAGTCTCACTATGTTGCCCAGGTTGGCCTTAAACTCCTGGGTTCAAGTGACCCTCCTTCTTCAGCTTCCCAAGTAGCTCAGACTACTTGAAGGAAGGAAGGAAGGTGTACACCACCACACCCGGCTTAATACCTATTTTTTAAAACTAGATAGGCTGATTCTAAAGTTACTAGTTAAAATATAACACATGAGTCTAGCTAAACTATAAAAAATAGCACTAATAGGTAATAGAGTACGGGAAAACTTGCCCTAACAGATATTTAAAACATATAAAGCTATGCTAATTAATACCATTGATACTAGTAAAGGAACTTATCAGTGGAGCAAAGGAGAGTATTTAGAAATTGGTCAAAATATGTAAGTAGTGTATGAAAAAGGGAGCTTCAAAATAAATAGTAGGAAAGATGGTTTATTTGATGAATCAATGAGTGAATGACTTTAAAGCAACTGGCTGGTTATTTGGAAAAAATAACTCTGGATATGAATTTCACTCTTTGCAACAAAAGAAATTCTAAATGGATCCAATACTTAAAAATTAAGTCATGAAAGTACAGGAGAAAAGCATGGAAGTATTTTTTTATGAGTTGGAATGGAGAATGCCTTTTAAAGCAGTATCTCAAATGTAAAACACACAATGTAAAAAAATGTTAGATTGGTTTAACTACGTATTAGTCTAAAATAGCTGCCCTGTAAAAGATATCATAAACAAAGTCAAAAGAAAATGGGTCACTTGGGGGAAAATAGACTAAAAGACTGACGATGGCTACCTTCTTTCCTCCCTCCCTCCCTCCCTCCCTCCCTCCCTCTCTCTCTCTCTTTCTTTCCTTTCTTTCTTTTTTTCTTTCTCTCTCTCTCTTTCTTTCTTTCTTTCTTTCTTTCTTTCTTTCTTTCTTTCTTTCTCTCTTTCTCTCTCTCTCTTTCTTTCCTTCTTTCTTTCTCTCTCTCTCTTTCTTTCTTTCTTTCTCTCTCCTTTCTTTTTTCTCTCTCCTTCCTTCCTTCCTTCCTTCCTTCCTTCCTCTTGCTTGCTTGCTTTTATTCTGTCACCCAAGCTGAACTGTGCTGTGGCCCAATCTCGAACCACTGCAATCTCACTCTCTTGGACTTCATTGATCCTCCTTCCTCAGCTTCCCAAGTAGCTGGGACTACAGGCACATGCTACCGTGCCCAGCTAATTTTTGTATTTTTTGTAGAGATGGGGTTTCACTATGTTGCCCAAGCTGGCCTTGAACTCCTGAGCTCAAGCAATCTGTCTGCCTTGGCTTCCCAAAGTGCTAGGATTACAGGCGTGAGCTACTGCATTCAGCTGGCTAATTTTTTTAGTATATAAAGGTCCTTAAAATTAATACAGAAAATATCAACAAATCAATAGACCACATTTGTATGCATGCATATCAGAGGAAAGTAAATACAAATGAGTTTTTAAAATATGAAGCATAAATGAAACATTATTTCATTGAAACTAACATTGACTAAATAAAACAATAATAAAGCCTAATTTTGTGCCTAATCTGTATTGTTCAGGGTTCTTTAGAGAAAAAGAACCATAGAGAAATAAAACCATATATATTCATATATATATATATATGTAAAGAGATTATTATAAGGAATTGCTTACATGATTATACAGGCTGAGAAGTCCTATCATCTGCCATCTGCAAGCTGGAGACCCGGAAAGCTGGTGACATGCTTCCTGTCCAAGTCCAAAGGCCTGAGAATCAGGAGAACCCATGATGTGAGTCCTAGTCTAATTCTGAAGGCCTGAGAACCAGGAGTGTAAGTCCCATTCCAAGGACAGGAGAAGATCAATAGTGTTTAACCAAGTATTTGGTCACCTCATAACTCAGTACAGTTGACACATAAAATTAACCATCACAATATCCATTAATGAGAATAGGATAAGAAGGTCTAACATCCATTTAGTTAGAGTTCCAAAAGGGAAGAATAGAGAGAATGGGAGAGATATTATTCAAAGAGATTCTATGTAATGATTTTTCAGAATTGATGAAGACATAAATCTTCAGATTCAGGAGATACAATGAATTCCAAGCAACATTTTCAGAAAGCAATTCACAATTGGTTTTATCTTGGTGCAGCTGTGTAACACTAAAGACAAAAAGAAGTTTACAAAAGCAAGAAAAAAGAAAAGCCAATTTACTTACAATGGGTATGATAATTACAGTGAGAGAAGAATTCTCATCAGTGACATAGAAAATAAAAGGCAATGAAATGATATATTCAAAGTTGTGAGAGAAAGTAACTGTTAATCTCAGCTCGGCTATCATAAAATAAATATGCTTGCTGACTAATAAATACTGAGAATTTTTTACTTTCAACAGATCCTCACTAAAGGTACTTCTAAAAAAATGTACTTCAGGAACAAGAAAGCTGTTCTCAAAAGAAAAGTATGAGATATGATAAGAAATTGTGAGCAAAGAAAAAAACTGAATAAAAATACTAGACAGGAATAATAACATGAGAAGAGAAGATCCTAACTCACATTTCAGGTTAGATATAATTTTCAAGATAACAGAATATGAAACTAGACTTCCTGGGTTTGAATCTCAGTCTGGTGAATTGCTATCTTTGTAACCTTGGCAAAAACTTCTGAGGCCTTAAGTGATTTATTATAAGTAAAGTACTTAGAACAGTCCCTAACAAATAGCAGCCAATCTATAAACATTTTTTTTGAGATTATAAAGGACCTGGAATTGTTTAGAGAAAAGTTGATATGTGAATTACCTTTAGACATGAACCAAGTATGAGAGTTAAAAATAGAAGTATAATTACTAAAAATATAGATACAGAGGTTATACTTTTCTCATCACAGTGAAAGAGAGGGAAAAGTCCCTAGTTAATCCAAAATCAGACAGTAAAAGCAATGAAAAAAGCAGCCTATAAAATATAGAACATCTTGAAAATTCTTGAAACATATGGTGGTAGACATTCATGTAAGAAAAAGAGATTTAAGAAAATATATGTGAATCTGTTCATTTGTGCAAAAGAAATATAGTAAGGATAAACTAGACATTAAAGAAGTTGGTGGGAAAGGAGTCCTCAAGCACACATGGAAGATTGTGGAAAATTTAACATCAAGCAAGTCTCAAAAAATGTCAAAGAATTTATAATATATTGATCACATTTGCTGAGTATAATGCAATTAAGTTAGAAGTCAACTACAAAAATAACCAACCCTGTTGGCGGGAGTATAAATTAGTCCTACCACTTTGTAAAAAATATTTGATCATATCAACTAAAGCTGAATATACATATAACCTATGACCCAATAATTCATTTACACTAGTGGAAATGGTATGCATATGTTCAACCAAAAATATGTACTATAATTTTAACAGCAGCACTATTTAGAATAGCCTGAACTGGAAACTAACCAGATGTCCATTAACAGTAGAATGGATAAAGAAATTGTGGTGCATTAATAAAATGAATGGCTCTGCAGCAATGACAATTACCATACTATAGTTACATGCAGCAATATGTATGAATCCCAAAATTTAAGATTGAGCAAAAGAGGCCAGACAAGACAGCCTACATATTGTATTTTTCCATTCATATGAAATACAAAAGGTGGGTCTATGCTGCTGGAAGTCAGGGTAGTGTTCATGCTTGGGAAGGGGTAGTGATTAGAAGAAAGCATGCGAGTGGCTTCTGGAATGCTGGCAAAGTTCTCCTTCTTGATCTTGATGTTGGTGACATAGTTTTATTTCATTTGTGAAAATTCATTGAGCTGTGCGTTCATGTTTTTTTTGTGTATGCATATTATTCTTCTATGAAAAGTTAAAATTAAACTCATGTAATGCTCATATGTTTGGAAATTTAAAAGCATTTTACTAAATAATTTATGAATATAAATATAGGCAAAATTGAAATTTGTAAATGCTTAGAACTACTCATAAAAATATCAAAATTCATGAAATATAGCAAAAGCAGAGGGAAATTTCTATTTTTGAATGTTTACATCAGAAAAAAGGGAAAGCTGAAAATTAATAAGCTAAGCATCCAACTTAAGATAGCAAATGATCAGCAGGATAAATCCAAAGAAAATAGTAGAAAAGAAATAAAGATAAAAGTAGACGCTAATGAAATAGAAAAAATAAAGATAAAATGAAGTTCTTTGGAAAGACTAAAAAAATAGACAAACCTCTGGCAGACTGATAAGAAACAAGAGAAAAATAAATAAATAAACAGTGTTAGAAATAAAAAAAAGATACAGTGTACATTCAGCATAAATTAAAGATAAGTGAAAATTACCAAGGACTTTATACCAATAAACTGGAAAATGTAGATGAAATAGACAACTTCCTAGAAACATACCACTTGCCAATATAAATTCAAGAAGAAATAAAAAGATGGAAGAGTACCAAAGAAATAGTGTTAAATAAATTGAATCGGTGATTAACAATTTATTATTTCTGTCCTTCCTCTACCCACACAGAAACAACATGAGACCTAGGTCACTTTTCAGAGTATTTTACCAAGCATTCAGGGAACAGATAATTCCAAACTTACAGAAACTCTTCAAACAACATTTTAAAAAGAACTATTCCCCACCTACTATTGAGTTTAACCACAGAAGAACATCGTGAGACAAACACTGTGAAAAAAGATAATAATAGGCAATTGATTCAGATTATCATAGATATCATGATAAGTTGGGTTAATCTGAGAAAGAAAAAGATAGTTGAAAATCTGTGTAAGTAATATAATTGACCTTTTAGAAATATTTAATGAGGGCCGGGCGCGGTGGCTCAAGCCTGTAATCCCAGCACTTTGGGAGGCCGAGACGGGCGGATCACAAGGTCAGGAGATCGAGACCATCCTGGCGAACACAGTGAAACCCCGTCTCTACTAAAAAAAAAATACAAAAAAGCAGCCGGGCGAGGTGGCGGGCGCCTGTAGTCCCAGCTACTTGGGAGGCTGAGGCAGGAGAATGGCGTAAACCCGGGAGGCGGAGCTTGCAGTGAGCTGAGATCCGGCCACTGCACTCCAGCCTGGGCAACAGAGCAAGACTCCGCCTCAAAAAAAAAAAAAAAGAAATATTTAATGAGAAAATTAATGTTTTTTCAATGGATATCGAAAAAATACTCAATTATGCTCAATCCCCATTCATAATAAAAACAGAATAAATTAGAAATAAAAGAAAACTTTCTTAACTGGAAAAAGGATAACTACCAAAAACCTACAGCAAACACAATACCTAATGGTAAATATTATTTATGTTGATGCAAAAGTAATTGCTGTTTTTGCCATTACTTTTACTTTTGCACCAACCTAATAGTATCATTCACTTTAAAGTAAGAATGAAACAAGTATACTTGCTCTTATTACATCTATTTAACATTATACTGGAGATTCTAGCTAATGCAGTTAGATAAGAGAAAGAAGTAGAAAGGAAAGAAATACTGTCAATATTTGCATACAATATGATTGTCTAAATAGATTGTCTAAGAAAATTTATAGAGAACAATCATAACATTATAATCAATTTTATAGTTCAGCAAGATTGCTGGTATGACATCTAAGATTAATGTACAAATGTCAGCTGCATTTCTAAACCTAAACAAATGGCTAGACAATGTATAACTAAAAAATGATGCCACTTACAACAGCAACACAAGCATAAGATATATAAGAGTAAATCTAACAAAAGATATATATGACTTGTATGAAAAAGACTATTAAGCAGGCGGGGAGCGGTGGCTCACGCCTATAATCCTAGCACTTTGGGAGGCCATGGCAGGCGGATCACTTGATGTCAGGAGTTCGAGACCAGCCTGTCCAACATGGTGAAACCCTGTCTCCACTAAAAATACAAAATTAGCCGGGCTTGGTGGTGCGCACTTGTAACCCCAGCTACTCAAGGAGAATCGCTTGAACCCAGGAGGCGGAGGTTGCAGTGAGCCGAGATCACGCCATTGCACTGCAGCCTGGGCAAAAAGGGCAAAACTCCATCTCAGAAAAAAAAAAAAAAAAGGAAAAAGAAAAAGAAAAAAGACTATGAAGCATTACTGAACGGCATTGATAAGCATCTAAATAAATGGAAACATATCATGTTCTTGAACGGAAAGACTCAGAACGCAAAGCTGATAATTCTCCCCAAATTAATGTAAAAATTCAGAGCAATTTTAGTTAAAACCCTGAAAGAGTTTTTGTTTATTTTTGGTGGGGGCAGGGAGAAGTGTGGAAAGAGAATGGAGAATGTGATAACTTAATTCTCAAATTCTTGACCCTCCCCCCCCAGGCTCAGGTCATCTTCCCACCTCAGCCTCCTGAGTAGCTGGGACTATAGGCACACACTACCACCGGGCCAGGCTAAGTTTTGTATTTTTTGTAGAGATGGGGTTTCACCATGTTGCCCAGGCTGGTCTTGAACTCCTAGGCTCAAGTGATATGCCCACCCTGGCCTCCCAAAATACTGGGATTACAGGTATGAGCCACCATGCCCAGCCTAAATTTCTTTTCTTATGAAGGAGGACAGGTGGGTAGTACAGTTTAGTTTTTGTTTTTCTTTTTCTTTTTTGTTTGTTTGTTTGAGATGAAGTCTTGCTCTGTTACTCAGGCTGGAGTACAGTGGCGCAATCTTGGCTCACTGTAACCTCCTCCTTCTCCTGGGTTCAAGCAATTCTCATGCCTCATCCTCCCAAGTAGTTGGGACTACAGACACTCGCCACCATGCCTGGCTAATTTTGGGAATTTTTTTTTTTTTTCCAGTAGAGATGGGGTTTCACCATGTTGGCCAGGCTGGTCTTGAACTCCTGAACTCAAGTGATCCGCCCATTTAGGCCTCGCAAAGTGTTGAGATTACATGAGTGAGCCACCGCACCTGGCCAGTTTTGTTTTTTTTTAAAGAAAAAATAAAAAAGAAAGGAACAATCTAAAGTAACAAATTCAAGTGGTAAAAACCGGTCAAAATATATCAATAATAATAACAATAACTAAAAATGGACTAAGTTATAGTTAAAAGACAAAGACAGGTTGTATTTCAACACATCCAGACATATAAGGGACACATCTTAATGACACAAAATTTGAAAGCAAAAAGATGAATAAAGACAAATTGGGCAAAGCAAAAAGAAAACTATTGGCCTATATTATGATAAAATAAAATGTACTTGAAGATAAAAAATATTAGGGTTGCAGAGGGTCATCATATAGTGAATATATAATGACTTAATGCATGTATGCACTGAATAAAACAGCCTCAAAATATATTAAGCAATTCTATAGAAAGAAATGGATATATAAATCCATGATTACTGTGTTACTATGGGAGATTTCAAGTAATTGCTCTTAATTGTTGTTAGACCAAGCAGACAAAGAGCAGCAAAGATATAGAAAAACTGGGCCAGGTGCGATGGCTCATGCCTATAATCCCAGCACATTGGGAGGCCGAGGTGGGCAGATCACTTGAGGCTAGGAGTTCAAGACCAGCCTTGCCAACATGGTGAAACCCCATGTCTACTAAAAATACAAAAAATTAGCCAGGTGTGGTGGTGTGCACCTGTAGTCCCAGTTGCTTGGGAGGGTGACACATGGGAATTGCTTAAACATGGGAGGTGGAGGTTGCAGTGAGCCAAGATTGCACCACTGTGCTCTGCCTGAGAGACTGCACCACAGCACTCCAGCCTGGGTGACAGAGCAAGACTCGGTCTCAAAAAAAAAAGAAAAGAAAAGAAAAAGAAAAGAAAAACTGGACAGCACAATTAATAAGCTTAATCTAATGCATGAATATAGAGTTCTGTATCCAACAATTATCAAGCACTTTTGAAATATCTTCAAAAATTATTCAATGTACTAGACCATTAAGGAAGCCTCAGTAAATTTCCAAGCTTAGCTATTATATACACCGATAATCTCTGAGTACAATGCAACTAGGTTAGAAATTAGTTACGAAGTGTAAAAAATTTAATACTGCCTATTTCAAAAGCTATAAAACACAATTTGCTGAGTAACTCACAGTTTTCTTAAAAAGCATAAATTTAAAAACCCGAAAAATGAATAATAATTACTCTCTAGAAGCCTGTGGGATGCAAGAAAAATTGTGCTTCTAGGAAATTTACAAAGACTTGAAATTAATGAGATTAAATGCCCATTTTGAGATATTGGTGAATGAAAAAGACAATACACCTACAGAAAATAGAAGGAAAATACAATAAAAGGAAACATAAAGCAAAGATTAAATAGAGGCCAACAAAGACAAAAGTTAATTTTTCAAAACAACTAACAATATAAATTGCTATCAAGATTTATCAAGAGAAGGAAGAAGATATAACCAATTTTATGAATAAAAAGAGGAACATAAATAAGAAAGTAGAAATTTAAACATAACAGAATACTGTCAACAAATCTATGCCGATGGTTTTGCAAATTTAGATTAAAAGGATAAAACCCTAGAAAAAATATAATTTACTAGAAGAAATGAAAGACTTGAATAGTCTTAAACTATTGCAGTAATTGAAGTAATTGAAACAGTGGTTAAAATCTTCCCACAGAAATGAATAACCCAACTAAAAACATGGGCAAAGGATCTGCATAGACATTTCTCCAAAGAAGACATAGAAATGGTGAGCAGGTATATGAAAAAAAAAAATGCGCCTGTAATCCCAGCACTTTGGGAGGCTAAGGTGGGAGGATCACCTGAGGTCAGGAGTTCAAGACCAGCTTGGTCAACATGGTAAAACCCAGTCTCTACTAAAAATACAAAAATTAACTGAGCACAGTGGCATGCACCTGTAATCCTAGCTACTTGGGAGGCTGAGGCAGGGTAATTACTTGAACCCAGGAGGCGGAGGTTGCAGTGAGTGAGATCATGCCACTGCACTCCAGACTGGGAAACAGAGCTAGACTCCATCTCAAGAAAAAAAAAAAAGCTCAACATCACTAATCACCAGGAATGAGTGCTGTGTTCTCACATATCAGAAGAAATGGAAGGGCCAGGCAGCTCTCTGAAACCTCTTTTATTATCCATTCATGAGGGTGCAATACTTAAGATGTAATCACTTTTTCAGAGGCCCCATCTCTTAATACCATCACCTTAAGGTTTAAGTTTCCACATACATACTTTTGGAGGGACACATACATTCAAATCATAGCAGTATGTGAGGAATGTAATGGATATGTTAATTAGCTTGATTTAGCCGTTCCACAATGTATACATAATCAAAATATCATATTTTACACTCTAAATATATGTAATTTTTGTCAATTAAAAACATCTTTCCACAGAGAAAAACATTGATAGTTTTGCAGAAAGTTTATATGAGTTTTTTAAAGGACAGACAAAATATTTGTTATTTTATAGAATAGAATAAGAAAAGATACTGCCCAATTTGTTCTATAAAGCTAGCATAACTTTCAAAATAAAACCAGGAACACATTATGAGAAAGAAAAATTATAGGCTCATTTTGCTGGTGAATATGAATACAATAATCTTAAATAAATATTAGACAATTGAATCAAACATTGTATCAAAAATAGTACATAATAAACAAGTTGGATTTATCTTAGATATGCAAGAATGGTTTAATATTAAAAAATCCATAAACAAAATCCACATTTACACATTAAAAGAGAAAAATCCATTTGATCATATCAAAGCTTGAAGAAAAAGCCTTCATCATTAAAAATAAACATTTAGAAAATAGAGATGGAAGATAACTTCTTTATCCTTAAAGAATAATATTTATTTTTAAAATATTTATTAAATACCTAGTGCAAACGTCGTGTTAAATGGGGAAACATTTGTACTTTAAAATAAAAAATGAGACAAATATGCACATCATTACCACTTGTATTCTACATTGCATTGTCTTCTTACCAAGACAGTATAAGAAGATGTGAAAGAGACAATGGAAGCATAAAGATTGTCTTTGACCAATAGAATGTGGTAGAACTGACTTTCTGGGACTTCCAAGCCCAGGCCTTAAGAAAATTGTCTACTTCTATTTTCTGCCTCTGGGAGTCTAGCCGCCATGTAAAATATCTAGCTCCCTTGCTGGAGAGACCCCATAGTGAGATTATGGGGAGAGGCCACATGGACAGGGAGATGCACTGAAATTGTAGGAACTGAGAACTTCAGCCAACGAGAACCAAGGCCCCACAAGTATGACCCCAGTTGGCTGTTCCAGCAAGTCCCCAACCATTTGAGCTATCCTACCTGAGACTGCAGACATGCAAGTAAAGATACCTCTTGGACATCCTGGCCCCACAGACATCTGGTTGAGAAGAGATAAGCTAGCCTACTTTGCTGTGCCCTGTCCAGATACTGATCCACAGACTCAGGAACAAGATAAGATTGTAATTGTTTTAAGCCACTAAGTCTTGAAGTAGTTATCATAGATATTTGAGACACCAGGTGTCTAACTTCATACACTGTTCTCTCAAGCTCTGTGATAGTATGTGTATGGTATGTGTGTGTGTGCCTATGTATTTCGGTATCTATCTGTCTATCTAGATATGTATCTATATGAATGAGAAATGTTTAAGGCCTTTTATATGAACCCTTGCTATAGAAAAGTTTTCATTTAGTTGACAATTTGTATGGCATAATATGGCTTGTGTCAGATAAATGCCAAGGTGATCCCCAATGATTCCCATCTCCTAGTGTTCACACTCTTGTGTAATCCCCTCCCCTTCAGGGTAGGCAGGACTTATGGCTTGCTTCCAACAAAATGTAAAAAGATGATGGAATGTTACTCCAGTGATTAGGTTATGTTATATTGTAAAGATGATGGGACATCATCCTGTAATTATCTTACATTATATGAGACTCCATCTTAGTAGACTGGAGCTAGAGATTCTCCTTGCTGGATGAATAAACAGCCATATTGAGAAAGCTCACGTATCGAAGACCTTTAGGTAGCCTCTAGGACCTGAAAGGGACCCCCAATCAATTGCCAGCAAAAGTCAGGGCCCTCAATCATACAGTCACAAGGAAATGAAATCTACCAACAACTGGAAGAGCTTGGAAATGGATTCTTCCCCGAGTCAAGCCTCCAGATGAGAATGTAGCCTTGTGAGACTGAGCAGAGGATCCACACAAGCTGTGCCATAACTCCTGACCCATGGAAACTACAAGATAATAAGTGGAGTTTTTGTTTGTTTTTACTGTCTTATAGGACTAGTGAATGTGTGTGGTTTTTTAAGCCACTAAATTTGTGGTAATTTGTCACATAGCAGTAGAACACAAATACAGGACAATTTGTTTTGGGGTAAGTATTGATGGAGCATCGCCTACGTGACCAGCAAGGGAGAGTATTGAGAGGCAAATAAAAGAGGTTGTAATTCAAATAGTACAATACCATTCACAGAATATAGCTGGTAGTCATCAATATGCCTTTTGATTTTCACTCAGGATTAGAGAAATTAGTGCAAATAAACACAAATTCATTGCAATAGTAAATGCATGGATTTGGGTTCTCTATTCTGTTCCATTGGTCTATGTACCTGTTTTTATGCCAGTACCAGACTGTTTTGGTTACTACAGGTTTGTAGTATAATTTGAAATCAGGCAATATGATGCCTCCAGCTTTGTTCTTTTTGCTCAGGATTGCTTTGGCTATTCTGACTCCAGATCTGGAGCCATAATTTGTGGCTCCATATAACTTTTAGGATTATTTCTTCTATTTCTGTGAAGAATGTCATTGGTATTTTGCTGGGGATTGCATTGAACCTGTAGATTGCTTTGGGTGGTATGGACATTTTAACAATATTGATTTTTCAAATCCTTGAATATGGAATATCTTTCCATTATTTGTGTCCTCTTCAACTTCTTTCATCAATGTTTTATAGTTTTCATTGTAGACATCTTTCACTTCTCTGGCTAAGTTTATTCCTAGGTATTTTATTTTATTTGTAGCTATTGTAAATGGGATTACTTTCTTGGTTTCTTCCTCAGGTTATGTTCACTGTTGGCATATAGAAATGCTACTAATTTTTGTACGTTGATTTTATATCCTGTAACTTTCCTGAATTTGTTTATCAGTTCTAATCATTTTTTTGGTGAAGATTAGGCTTTTCTAAATATAATATTTTTACCTTTTCTGAAGGGCTTATTTTGAATAATTCAAAGGTGTTATTTGAACAACTCATATAAAACTGTGTCTTTCAGCTCCTCCCTTAAGGCCTCCCTCAGCATGGTAATTCACCTCAAAAAACATAAATCTAACTTCAAACAGCAGTATTGGGGTTCTTTGGAGCCTTCTGGGCACAGAGTGAATTCCTTGGCAAATTATTCTCCCATAGCTCCCAGCAAAACATCCCCCAAATCCTTCTGCACAGTTTTCTCTCCTAAGTCACACACTAAGCTACATCTTCCCTTTCATCTCTTCTACTTAACTACTCCTCAAAACTCTGCCCACCTCTCTTTCATCCTCTTTCTGCTTTTAGTTGAGTCTTTTCTTCAAGAGAAGCTTATGCTGCCACTTTGGTAAATCATTCTGCCGCCTTTTCTCTTCCTTAATTTTGGAGCTTTACCTATTAGCCCTGGCAACACATAAAATCATCTGTGTGTAGGCACAGAATTATCCTCAAAAAGCAACCGAGGGAGACAGCCATGGATAGGGACACTTGATTATTTCTCCCCATGTGTTGGGGTTCTCTAGAGAAGTAGACCGAATAGGAGATATATATATATCTATGAAGTAGAGAGGAGTAACATAGCTTAGCAAGAGATATATATATGTCTCCTATTTGTGTATAATATATGTGAATATAATACATATTAATAAATATCATATATAAATATTTTAAATATGTTAAATATTATTATTAATATATATAATATTAACATATAAATATATTAATATATTATTATATTATATATTATATTATTGATATATTTATTATATTATACATTATATTATTAACATATTTATTATATCATATATTATATATTCATAGTATATAATATACAATATAATTAATATATTAATTATATTATATATTATTAATATATAATATATTATTGCAATATAATAATATTGATATATAATATACAATATAATTAATATATTAGTACATAACATATTCATCATATTTATAATTTATATCTATAATTTATTGATATAATTAATTATAATATAATTATATAATATATAATTAATTAATATCTTAATTATATAATTAATATATTAATTATATTGCATATTAATATATTGTATTATTTATATACTAATATTATATATTATTAATATATAATATATTATTGCAATATAATAATATTGATATATAATATACAATATAATCTATTTTATATATTAATAATATAATATATACATAATATATAATATATTAATATATGTGGATATATATAATTCACATATATTATATATATTCACATAAAGAGGTTCAGATAAAGAGATTGATTATGAGGAATTGGCTCAAGTGATTATGAAGGCTAAGACATACTGAGATCTGTGGTCAGTACACTGGAGGCCCAAGAGAGCTGATTTTGTAGCTCTAGTACAAATACCAGCATGCTCAAGATCCAAGAGTCTATGTTTCAATTTGAGTCTGAAGGCAGGAATAAAATGATGTCCCAGCTTACAGGCAGTTAGGGAGGAGGAATTCCCCCTTATTCACTTCAGGGTCAGCCTTTTTTTTCTATTCAGGCCTTCAATGAGTTAGATGAGACCCACTCCTGTTGGGAAGGCCAGTCTGCTTTACTCAGTTTACTGATTCAAATGTTAATCTAGGGCTCACACCTGTAATCCAGCACTTTGGGAGGCCGAGGTGGGTGGATCACTTGAGGTCAGGAGTTCAAAATCAGCCCGGCCAATGTGGTGAAACTCTGTCTCTACTAAAAATACAAAAAAATTAGCTGGCCTGGCGGGTGCCTGTAATCCCAGCTACTTGGAAGGCTGAGGCAGGAGAATTACTTGAACCCAGGTGGCGAAGGTTGCAGTGAGCTGAGATCGTGCCACCGACTCCAGCCTGGGTGACAGAGTAAGACTCCGTCTCACAAAAACAAACAAACAAACAAATGTTAATCTCATCCAGAAACACCCTCACAGACATACACCTAGAATCAGTTTGATCAAATGTCTGGGCACCCTGTGGACCAGTCAAATTAACACATACAATTAACCATCATCCCTCATCACATTTGCCTCTCTTGCACAGTTCTTTATAATATGGGCCAGCTTTCTAAGCTCATTTCTTCTCATCTCCCTTCCCTCCTCTCTTGCTCCTTTCACAGCAGGCTATTGGTTCCCATGTCCTGCAGTAGACTCATGCCTTGCAACTTTTCTCCCCTTCAAATACTATGTGGCTTTAAGATTTAGCTGAAATGTCACTTCCTCTGTAAAGTGTTTCTTGACTCCTCCCCATTAGACAGAATTGCTGTCTCTTTTCTGCATCCCCAGCATTCTGTGTGACTCTCAGTCATGTACTGGTCACAGATGCCTTGTGTTTTATTTATGTCTGTGTCTGTGTCTGACATGTTTGTGTTCTCTAAGCGATCCCCTAAGAGCTGAGAATGTGGTGGAAGTGGTGAGAAGGATAAATGCCATATATGCATAGAAATGATATGAATAATTATATTTGGCATGCCAACAACTAGTTTCTTTTCATCTATAAAAACACTTTTGTTGGACTTGGTTTAGTTTTTAAGTAGAAATGTCAGTAATAATACACATGGCTAAAACATAAAGTCCTTATTAACATGTTGGGTAGTACTCTATAAATGCTTTACATATATGACTTTATTTAATCATCACATTAATGCTATGAGGTAAGTCACAATAACCCCACTGTACACATGAGAACTCTGAGGCAGAGAGGAGTAACAGCTTAGCAAGGTCACAAAGCATGTAGGTGTGGAACAGGAGTTTGTACCCAGGCATAAGTGTGTAATACCCATATAGTCACTGGGGAGAGGCAGAGGTCTGTGAAGTTCCCGGGAGGAAAGCTGCACATCTATGCCATCTATTATACAGAGTCTTGGTTCCCCATGCCCATACCTCTACCTAGCATAGCATTCTTCTTCTTTTTCTTTTCTTTTCTTTTTTTTTTTTTTGAGATGGAATCTTCCTCTGTCATCCAGGCTGGAGTGCAGAGACGCGATCTTGGCTTGCTGAACCTCTGCCTCCTGGATTCAAGTGATTCTCCTGCCTCAGCCTCCTGAGTAGCTGGCATTATAGGCATGTGCCTCCATGCCTGGCTAATTTTTGTATTTGTAGTAGAGATGGGCCACGTTGGCCAGGCTGGTCTCGAACTCCTGACCTCAGGTGATCCACCCTCCTCAGCCTCCTTAAGTGCTGGGATTACAGGCATTAGCCACCACACCCAGTTTTTCTTTGCATTGTTGCTCAACAACAAAGGTGTTTCTTCGTTCCTTTTCTCCTCCATTTTCTCGCCTTAGAAATGCTGCTATTATGATACAACTCTTTCTGGAAAAGCACCATCAGGAACCACATGCATTCCGAGCCTGGTTTTCGTTACCAGATCTGCTTTCCACATGTGCTTCTCACAGTGAGCGTGAAGTTATGGTGCCTGGCCTGTGACTCTGCTTTGTGGTTGGTGCTGCCAACCTCAGGATTAAACAATAAAGAGCCAATTGTATATTTCAGGGTTATTATACAATTTAATCAGGATTTTAAAAAATTGTGTAGAGTAATAGAATCTGTAAATGTATTTATAATTAATGCTATTTTTATTTCATTGAAGTAAAAACACATTGTGTGAACTATCAAGGGGGAAATATCTTAATTTTTCTTCTCTAGGAATGAGCAATTTTCCACCCAGAGTCTCCCTTCCCCAAACAAAAAGAAAAAAATCACTATAATTTTCTGTTAGAAAAAAATGGGAATTAGTTAATTCAAATATATTTCTATACTAAAAACTAAATAAAAACAAAATAACTAAACAGTAGGATATTACCCACATTACCATACATAAATAACTTTAGTGTCTTTAAGTTTCATACATTGCAATGTAACTAAAAACTATTGAAATGAAGTAAATATTCTTATAATTTAATTCCCTTCTTCGGAATATTCTTACCAGAATCTTGTAAAATGTGCTGTTGTACAGATGGCCAGGACATTTACCTTGGAGGAAAATGATCGTCAGTATATAAGTAGCTACTGCCTATAAATCATGGTATTTTTAGAGCAAAATCAGAGTTCTTTCACATTTTTTGATTAGCAAATGAGATTAAAGAAGATAACTTCACTTCTCACAAAGCTCTTTTGATGGAAGAGTGCATAAATCAGGCATTTAAATGTAGGAATGTGGGAGTTTTCAAGAGGATTCCTTGGTACCAGACCTGTTCATATGCAGCGGTGTCTGGGGCCAAGAAGCAGAATGTCTTGTGAGAGTTCTGCTTTGTGGGACCATCATGGGTTTTAGTAGCAAGCCACCTATTATGAAACAGCTTGGGGAAGGCTTCCAGAGAAAATATGAGAAATCTAATGCTATGCAATCTAAATGCTATGCATTTAGAAATGCTCTTTTTCAGACATGGAAGGGACATTACTTGCAAAACTGAAATATTTTGGAAGAGAAATCATTGGCTCATATCCACTTAATTAGGACGTTTCAAGAGTCCTTACCCTGGCTGGCATAGAGAATAACTTCTATTTCACATTAGCCTGATATCCCAACCAAAAAATAAATTTTTTCTGCTTTTAAAATTATTTTTTGGTGACTTGTCAATTCAGACTATTTTGAGAAATCAAAAATTAAAGCTGTCGAATTGGAGTAAGTTTCTGGGGCCAAATTTAGATCGACCTTGGGCAAGTCATTTACCTTTTTGGGACTGGGATTTTTTGTTTTTTGTTTTTTTTTCTCCCTGCTGTGTTTAAATAAGTTGAATTGGATCTCAGATTTGCTGGTCTGGTAAAAGCAGATGTGTCCTTGGCTATTGGAGTAGAAGGTGATATAGTAATTTTAAGTACTTTATCTTTAACTATTAAAGGCTTGCTTTCTTAACTAGAAAGTTAGGATGGTGGTATGTATTTGTTAAGAATTTGGTCATTGAATGAGCAACAATGATAGATGTGCAAATTATTACTTCTTTGTGCGTTTCTTTTCTCAAAGATCACAAGCCTGCCTCTAATTATATGTCATTTAGATGTGGCACTTTCATTAGAAGATGTCAAGGTGTTTTGCAAACATTAGTTAAGATTTATATCTCCCTGTGAGTGATTATGATTGTTTTCTTGGCACATAGAGCAACAAACTGAGACACAAAACACTTTAGAAGCTTCCCAAGATTACCTTCCTGAACACTGCCATTGAGAACCACAGGGACTGTTTGTAAGTTACTTGCTCTAACCTGCAGCGCTATATAGTCACTTGGTAGAAGTCAACTAACTAAAACATTTTTGAAAGAAGGCCAGTCAGCCTTGGTGCCACTGGCTAAAGTTCTCAGACATGTCAAAATGCTTGTCTTCCATGCAGAAGTGGAGGCAACCCCATCTAAGTGAGGGAGGGACAGTTACCGTGAGACTGACTGGCTCTGTCTTTTCAGAAGCTGAAGGCTTCATTCCCATCTGGCACATGGCACCTGGGTAGATTCTATGGCATTAGGTGGAGTTCGTAAAGGCAGTGTTTCTGAAGAATGGAGATGCCCTCCAAGGTATTACTGTGGATACCACTGGAGGGTCCAGGGTTTAAGGGAGCAGGCTAAGGGTTGGATAAATGGTACCTATGCTGCCTAATTTCACTTTTCACAAAAGCACAAGAGATAGGCATCACCCTGGAGACTGCTGTAATAATCCCTAAATGCCTTATAGGATTATTGAATCCTACTTTTACAGGTTCTTTCTGTTGTTCTTTTTTTCTTTCTTTATTTTTTAAGAGATGGTGTTCTTCTAAGTTGTCTAGACTGGCCTCAAACTCCTGGGCTCAAGCACTTCAGCCTCCTAAGTAGCTGGGATTACAGTTGCATGCCACTGGCCCTGCATCACTGGTTCTTAATATGGGAAGATTTTGCTTTCATGAGTGTCCACTTGGTGTCATGTGGAGAAATGGCTGACAGACAAAAAAATACTAGTTGCAGTAGAATTTATTTATTCACTCCTCTTCTCCCATTGCCTCACTCCTAGACCACTGCCTCATTGGTTTTCTCATTTTCAGTTCTTCCTTCTTCAGTCCATCCTGTATATAACAGCCAAATTAGTTTATAAAGCCCTGCTTTTTGTGGCACATCTTCTAAAAATCTCCTATAGCTTTTCATTGTATAACATCAACAATAATAGCAACACAACAGCAACTAACATTAGCCAAGACTTCAATTATGAGTAGACATTGCACTAAGGGCTTTACATATTATAAACATTTCTTCATAACGTTGAAGATTCCATTAAAATTGGGTCTGCTCTTCCTATCTCTTTGGTGTTGGCCACAGAAGTGACACAATGAAGGGAATGTCATTGTTGGGAAAGCACCGTGAGAAGATGCACATTCTGTGCCACTGCTGCAGCTCCAAGGCCTACCACCCTCAGAAGTCAACCTGTGACAAACGTGGCTACCCTGCCGAGCGCAAGAGGAAGTGTAACTGTGGTGCCAAGGCTAAAAGACGAAATAGCACCCGGACTGGTCGAATGAGGCACCTAAAAATTGTATACTGCAGATTCAAGCATCGATTCCGTGAAGGAACAGCACCTAAACCCAAGAGGGCAACTGCTGCAGCATCCAGCTCATCTTAAGAATTTCAATGATTTGGGTGGGTGCCGTGGCTCAGGCCTGTAATCCCAGCACTTTGGGAGGCCGACGCAGGCAAATCACAAGGTCAAGAGTTCAAGATCAGCCTGGCCAACATGGTGAAACGCTGTCTCTACTAAAAATACAAAAAATTAACTGGGTATGATGGCAGGTACTTGTAATTCCAGCTACTCAGGAAGCTGAGGCAGGAGGATCTTTTGAACCCAGGAGGCGGAGGTTGCAGTGAGCTGAGATCTCGTCACTGCACTCCAGCCCCGGCGACAGGGCAAGACTCCATCTCAAAAAAAAAAAAAAAAGGAATTTTAATGGTTAGTCACTCAATAAATGTTCTGGTTTAAAAAATTAAAAAATAAAACTGGATCTTACCCTCCTTTTTAAGTTTTATTTCCTTCTATTCTAACACAACAATCTGTTCTGGAGAGACTGGGTCTCATTTCTGTGCCCACCTTCACCTTCAGCTTCCACTCTGAATGCCATTCTTACTATCCTTGGCTCTTTCTGTTCTCCGTTCACTGAATGAGGCTTCTTTCCTCTGCACATCTTTCAATTTATCTTTCTTCCTTTTTTTTTTTTTTTGAGGTGGAGTCTCGCTCTGTCGCCCAGGCTGGTTTGCAGTGGCCGGATCTCAGTTCACTGCAAGCTCCGCCTGCCGGGTTTACGCCATTCTCCTGCCTCAGCCTCCCGAGTAGCTGGGACTACAGGCGCCCGCCACCTCGCCCGGCTAGTGTTTTGTATTTTTTAGCAGAGACGGGGTTTCACCGTGTTAGCCAGGATGGTCTCGATCTCCTGACCTCGTGATCCGCCCGTCTCGGCCTCCCAAAGTGCTGGGATTACAGGCTTGAGCCACCGCGCCCGGCCTCAATTTATCTTTCAAAGGAGCAGCTTGAATCCGAATTCAAGACTTCTATCAACAATTCTATTTCCCTTCTGTCTACTTTTCATTGTATTACATAGTCAGCTCTCAATTACCTGCCGTCTATTGTTTAATAGACTATCAGGGCATATTGAATACCTTTGTGTAAAATGTTCTTTGATCCTTCCATTTTTCTCTTGAATCACGTCCTTCTAGACTTGACTTCTCTATCAGGCAGGATAGGTTAAGTTATGTTGCAGTAATAAATAAACCGCAAATCATATGGTTTATGATAAAATAAACATCTGTTACCTATATTACATATCTATTGTGGATTGGCTGAAGGCTGTGTTCCATGTCTCTCTGTTTTGAGACTAAAGCTGATGGAGGAGTGATATCTGGAACATTGCCTAATGCAGTGACAAAGCACAAGAGATGTGGCTAACAGTGCACTAACTCTTGAAGCAAGACCCATAGCTCTTCTGCTCACTTTTCACTGGTCAAAGCAGGTTACCTGGCCATGCCTTACTTCAAGAAAAACAAAGCACAATTCTACCATGTACCTGACAAGAGGGAAACCAGAATATTTGCCAGAAACTCTGACAACACAACTTCCTTTTGTATATAGCCTAGACCAGTGGCTTTCAAACTTTTTGAACATATGCCATAATAAAAATTACCTTTTACATTACAACTATATATATATATACACACACACACACTTGTATTTAACTGAGACAAAACTAGCTAAATGTGATTCACAGTTATTTTCTGTTCCATTTTATTTAGCTTCATTTTTACAAAAGTACTGGACATGACCCACTAAATTGATTTGATGACCCAATGATGAGTTGTGATATAATATTTGAAAAATACTGGCCTAGAAGCATGAGATAAACACCCTCAACCCTTTCTCTACAAATCCCAAACATTTTCTCACTGCAAATTCCACTCCATACATCCATCTCCTCTATATCTGTACCCTTGCTGCTGCGTACGGCTGGTGAGAAATAACACACTTGTGAAGACCCAGTGGAAGTTGGAGATAATACATTTGTAGAGGTTGATCTGCATAATAGTGTTATTTCGTCTAGCAGCGCCTCATGCGTCCTATCCCATCATTATCCCCTCTCAGCTAATGTATCAGCCTGTAAACATAATTGAGGCCATTGGGGAACCTGTTCCTTTAATGGTTCACCTCACATATACGACCCAATCAGTGTCTGTATTCTCTCTCATCTCCTTTCATCTCTCAGAGAGGGAGGTGCTGCATTATGATGTCTTAAGTGCTCTTATTATTATTTATTCAGGTGTTCATCTGCTTCCTCCAGGAGCAACTCTGTTTCACTGGGCTCGCCTTCTTTTTTCTTTTTTTTTTCTGAGACAGGGTCTCACTCTGTCACTCAGGCTGGAGTAGAGTGGCAGACTCACAGCTCACTGCAGCATCAACCTCCCCCTAGGATCAGGTGATCCTCCCACTTCAGCCTCCCAAGAAGCTGGGACTACAGGTGCATGCCACCACACCCGGTTAATTTTTGTATTTTTTGTAAAGATGGGGTTTTGCCATGTTGCCCAGGATAGTCTTGAACTCCTGGGATCAAGCAATCTGCCCGCCTTGGTCTCCCAAAGTTCTGGGATTACAGACATGAGCCACTGCACCTAGCTGGGCTTGCATTCTAATCATTCTACCTGTTCCACTACTTTCTGGCTGCTGGGAAACCTTAGGTAAGGTATTATTTTTCTCTTGGGCTCATTTAGAGCTCAGACTTTGTTGCTGGTGTTTTTGTTTGTTTGTTTGTTTTCCTGAGACAGGATCTCATTCTGTTGCCTAGGCTAGAGTGCAGTGGCGTGATCTCGGCTCACTGCAGCCTTGACCTCCTGGGCTCAAGTGATCTGCCCACCTCACCCTCCCAAGTAACTGGGACTACAGGCATGGGCCACCATGGCCAGCTAATTTTCTTTTGTATTTATAGATACAGGGTTTTGCCATGATGCCCAGGCTGGTCTCAAACTCCTGAGCTCAAGTGATCCTCCCAACTTGGCCTCCCAAAGTGTTGGGATTACCAGCGTGCACTGCTGCACCTGACCTGGTGTGTCTTAAAAGGCAAGAATCCTGCAGAAATGCAAGACAAAGGGGTCTTTGACCTGGTAGTTGATGCTGTAGAGGCCTGTAGAGTAGAGATGCTGGAGGAGGCCTTCTGCTCTCTGCCATTCCTGTACCCTGATAGCTTAGAAGTCAGGGAAGACATAGGCCTACCATTGGCTCTCTCCTGGCTTTTGTGGGACAGGAAGACCAGCGTACTCACACGTGGAGTCAGGGTGGATCATTAGTAGGAGCCATACTGTGTCAAATGCCAAGCTCTCTCCAATATTCACTGCCTTTGGTTCTCACCTCTGAGTTCAGTTTACAGGGAAGGAAACCTCACATCAGGTCATTCTACTGTGACCCTGTGTAGCTACGGCCTCATCTACACCCTGTTGCCTGAAGGTCCTAGCAGCCCCATGACTCAAGAGAGGCAGACAGCTTGTGGGAATGAACTAGAAGGAGCTGCCTTCAGGATGCCTTTTTCTGGGATCCAGATTAGATAAGCGTTTGCCTAGCTACTTCATTTCTTTCTTTCATTCACTGCTAAGCTTCTCAAAAAATAAATTGTACCTGTTTTCTCCCTTTCCCATCTCAATGTTTGTTTTAGAATCCACTGCAATGAAACATTAGTTCTACCATTTTCCTGAAATTGCTCTGACAAAGGCAACTATTGACCTAATCGCCAAATCCTTTGGAATCTTCATGTTTCTCAGGTCTTCCTTGATCTGTCAGGTGCATTTAATTTACCCTTGCTGGCCACTCCTACCCTCTTTGTGACTCTTTCTTTAGCTCCCATGACAATATTGTCTTCTAGTTCTTCTCTTATCTCTCTGATCCTTCTTAGCCTCCCCTTCTGGTTTTTACATCTCTCCTATCCTCTTAATTTTGGTGTCTTCCATAGTTTTGTTCTGTTCTTTTCTTGCTCTCTTTGCCTTGCGGTGTATTTTGCCACCTTTATGTGAATGATTGCCAAGTTCAGGTCTCTAACATAAATCTCCCTTCCAAACTCCTGATCCATTTATGCAGTTGCCAACAGGACATTTCCACCTGGACAGTCCATAGGCATTCTGAACACAACATTCCAAAACGGAAAGTAATCTTTCTCAGTAGTGTTGTGTAGTTCAGAGGTTAACAAACTGAGGCCCATAGGTCAAATCTGGCTTTCTGCCTGTTTTCTATAAGGCTTGCAAACTAAAAATGGTTTCCACATTTTTAAATGGCTGGAAAAATCAAAAGAATGATAATATTTTATGACACATGAAATTGTATAAAATTTAAATTCATCATTCATTAGGAAAGTTTCATTGGAGCACAGTCCCACTCTTTTTGTTATTGTTTATTTTTGGCTATAGCTTTCTTGCAATGGCAGAGAGGAGTAGTTGTAACAGAGATTTATGGTCTGCAAAGCCTAAAATATTTACTATGCAGTCCTTTACAGAAAAAGTTTGCTGACCCCTGGTGTAGCCAAATGGACCTAGCTTGGAAATCTTGCATGTAACTTGTGCAAATTACTCCTGTCAATTTCGGTTTCCTCATCTGTAAAATGAGAATAATTATATTTACTGCTCAAAGTTTTTTGTAAATTAAAAGAGATCGGTTGGGCGTGGTGGCTCATGCCTGTAATCCCAGCACTTTGGGAGGCAAGGTGGGCAGATCACCAGGCCAGGAGATCAAGACCATCCTGGCTAACACGGTGAAACCCCATCTCTTCTAAAAATACAAAAAATTAGCTGGGCGTGGTGGCATGGACCTGTAGTGCCAGCTACTTTTACTTGGGAGGCTGAGGCAGGAGAATCGCTTGAACCCGGGAGGCGGAGGTTGCAGTGAGCTGAGATCTTGCCACAGTAATCCAGCCTAGGCGACAGTGCGAGACTCTGTCCCAAAAAAAAAAAAAAAAAAATCATGCATGTAAGACATTTGGCATAGTTTGGCATAGTAGTGGCTAATGCAAATTGCCCCATGAGTGTTAACTATTGTTACTTCTCTTCAAACTTACTCTTCCTCCTGTTTTTTCTATCTTTGTGAAAGCTGCATGTTGCACTGGTCACCCAAGCCAAAAACCTGGGAGTCATTATAAGCTTTATATCCTATCTGGTGTTGATTTTACCTCCACGAAATCTAACACGTCCATTTTTTCCTTTACATTCACTAATACTGCCTTAACTCACACCTAATCTTCTCTTGCCTGAACTGTCTCCTAACTTGTCACCCTGACTCGGATATTGCCCTCATTTCTCTCTTTTCCATACTGCTACTTGAGTGGGTATTCTAAAGTGAAAATCTGATTGTGTTACTCCCCACCTTAAAATCATGCAAGGACTCTCCATTATCTGCAGGATAAAGCCTGAACTTCTTCTTCTTTTTTTTTTTTTTTGAGACAGAGTCTTGCTCTGTTGCCCAGGCTGGAGTGCAGTGGTGAGATCTCGGCTCACGCCATTCTCCTGCCTTAGTCTCCCAAGTAGCTGGGACTACAGGCATCTGCCACCATGCCCAGCTAATTTTTTGTATTTTTGGTAGAGACAGGGTTTCACTGTGTTAGCCAGGATGGTATTGATTCCCTGATCTCGTGATCCGCCGGCCTCAGCCTCCCAAAGTGCTGGGATTACAGGCGTGTGCCACTGCACCTGGCCGCCTGAACTTCTTTTACCATCCTGCATGGTCAATTCTCTGCTCAGCCTTAAATTTCACTCACCCTACCTTGGATCCCATGTACCTGCCTTTTTATGGCTTGACATTTCCAAGGCAACCTGAGATGTCCTTCATCCTGTCAACCCAGGCAACTTCTACTTCACTTTCAACATTCAACTCAAGCATTACTGCCACTATGAAGTAAGTCTTTATTTAACTCCCCCTATTTTTGTGCAGAGTTGAGTACTGTCCCCTCCTTTTGTTTTAGAGATAGGGTCTCACTTTGTCACCCAGGCTGGAGAGCAGCAGTGCGATCATAGCTCACTGTAGCCTCAAACCCCTGGGCTCAAGTGATTCTCCTGCCTCAGCATCCTGAGTAGCTAGAACTATTGGTACCATTATGCCCAGCTAATTTTATTTTTATTTTTATTTTTTTGTAGTGACCGGGTCTCACTATGCTTCCAAGGCTGGTCTTGAACTCCTGGCCTGAAGTGATTCCTTCCCACCTCAGCCTCCAAAGTGCTGGGATTACACGAATGAGCCATTGTCCCCTGGCCAGGCATTCCCTTCTTTGGGTTCTCATGGACTCTTATTTTCTTTAGTCACAACATGTAATTATGATTCTGGGCTATAAGCTTCTTGAGAGAAGGATACATATTCAAATCTCAGAGTTTAGTATAGTGGTTGATACACTGGGCAAACTTACACATGTTTATCAGAGAAAAGAATAGGCTGGGTGGGGTGGGTCACCCCTGTAATCCCAACACTTTGGGAGGCCGAGGCAAGTGGATCACCTGAGGTCAGGAGTTCGAGACCAGCCTGGCCAACATGATGAAACCCTATCTCTACTAAAAATACAAAAATTATCTGGGTATGGTGGCGCACATCTGTAATCCCCACTATTCCAGAGGCTAAGGCAGGAGAATAGCTTCAACCCAAGAGGTGGAGGTTGCAGTGAGCCAAGATTGAGCCACTGTACTCCAGCCTGAGCGGTTAGAGCAAAACTCTGTCTCAAAACAAAAACAAAAACAAAAAAACAAAACAACAACAAAAAAACGAGAAAAAAGAGAAAGAATAAACAAATTCCTATAAATGTATAATAAAGATACCTACATAGATACTCAAATGATCATTTATCTACCTGCCTTTTCCCTCTGTGATTTTTCAGAAAATCAAAGTGATTCTCAAAGTGTGCTCTCCCGGTACCAGCATCACCAGCATCACCTGGGGATTTATTAGAAATGCATATTTTAGGCCCTACCCTTTGTGTCCTGGATCAGGAATTCTGGAGGCTGGCCCAGCAAACTGGTTCAGTAAGCCTTCCGGGTAATTTTGATGCATGCTAGAGTTTGCGAGCCACCGCCCTAGATGAATTTTTCTCAAACTGTGACTATGGACCCCGTGTATTAGAATCACCTGGGCTGACTGCTTCATCAGCCAGACCATATTTCAGAGTCTCTGAGTGCATGAAATAGCTGTGGTTTCAGAGCTGGCTGCACACTGGAAGTCCCCGGGCAGGACTTAAAAACAATAACCAGTACTCTGACTTTATTCCCAGAGATTCTGATTCTTTGGATTTGGTGTAGAAATTGGCACTTTTTTTTTTCTTTTGAGACAGAGTCTTGCTGTCTCGCCCAGGTTGGATTGCAGTAGCACAATCATGGCTCACTGCAGCCTCAACCTCCTGGGCTCAAGCAATCTTCCCACCTCAGCCTCCTGAGTAGCTGGGATTACAGGCGTATGCCACCACACCCAGCTAATTTTTTCTATTTTTTTTGTAGAGATGGGGTTTGGGGGCAGTCTTACTTTGTTGCCTAGACTGGTCTCGAACTCCTGGCTCAAGCAATCCTCCCGCCTTGGCCTCTTAAAACTCTTGGGATTACAGGCATGAGCCACCATGCCTAGACAAGTTTTTTTTTATTTTTATTTTTTAAAGCTCCCTAGGTGATACAAATGTACAATATACAGCCAGGGTGGAGGCCTGCTGCACTGTGAACATGGGGTCTGGGGTCTAAGACTTGTCTTCTAGTCCTGATGCCACCATTTCCTAGCAGTGACTTTTGGCAAGTTGACTCTCAGTTTCTCGTTTGTAATGGGGATTAAATGAGGTAATATATGTAAAGAGCTTAACACAGACCTAGCCTACAGCAATCTCTTAGTAGACATTACTAGAACCCTTACAGTTCCTTATGTACACACATTTAGGAACCATGGAGCTAGAGAATATCCTTATTCCCTGCAACTGATTGAGTGCTGAAGGAATTTCTTTGCTCTTCAGCGGGTTTAATCAGGAATCATGTAAATAACTCACTTTCAGTTGTGCTGTTTCATCTGGACAATCAGTCCCATTTAATTCTGATGGTGGTGACGAAGTGCGGCTGTACCTTCAGAGACACAAGAGATTGGAAGTGCTTTCTTTGTAAGTGTGTATCATGCCGCCTTGCTCATACGTGTTTAATAAGTGTATCTTTTCTTCCCAATTAGATTCCAAGGCTTGTGGGCAGGGATTGTGGCATTCTGTTTTCATATCACAGTACCTAGCAGAGTGCCAGATACATGAAAGACCCTCAACTTGACTGAAACGCAGGCTCTCCACCTGTCAGTTTCAGTCGTGCCTGGTGTGATCCTGATGAGGTTTTCTGAATTCCCTGTGTCCTGCCCTCCTCATCTGAGAAAGGAAGGGGTTTGTTATTTCACTGTAATTCCTGGGGCTGCTCTGACAATTAACAAACACAAATAGCACCTTAGCATTTCTAGTGTGCCCTCAACTTGCAAATTTTAAAATAAAATAGACACAAAGTTTCCCCACAGCTGTTGTTGGAGCTCTGAGTATTTATTTTAGGTCGGCATTGCTGGTGTTATCAGGTGTCTTAGTACTGCCTTTTCTCACTGTGGTATCTCATTGTGAGAGTATAAAAATTCTCAGTGTGAACTGTATAAATGCCCATCACAAAAAAATTAAATTTTCGGACACAACTGTTTTCTAAGACTTAATATTTCCTTTTTATTTTCTTCCTCTTGAAATTCTAAAATGACACCTATTTTCTAAGATTTAATTGGCATCTTTAAGAAGGAAAATCATAATTATGTTGGAAACACAGAGGGGCCGCCATCTAAACCTCACATGCTTTACGGACTAAGAGTGTGTCAAACAGATGAAAACCGTGGTCTTCATCCGTGATGAAATATATTCACTTTTCCTCCAGGACTTTGCTGTAGCTGTTTCAGTAATCAGGGCTGTATAATGATGGCACCTACATGATTTTTATTATTGAATCCCAATAGGAATGATTGTTACCTTTGAAGATTTTTTTGGTCAGAAATCAGTACATCAGAGAGCATTTTCTCTGAACTGTTATTAAAGCAGAACTTTGAGAGTCAGAAGTAGGTTGGGGTTATTCTCAAACTGACCTCTCTTTACTATTATGTTCTGTACCTTGTTCTATCCCTACTTAAATCACATTGTTCTTAAATTTTTATATATACTTATTATAGTGCTTCAGGCAGCTGGTTTTTATTTTCGTTAGGATTAGTCACACAGTTCTCTGGTCTTGGAATTTGTAAGAGTTTGGATGGAGAGACTGCTCTTGGACGCTGAGGCCTGTGTAATTTTGTTAGTTTTCTTGGCTTGCTGAATTCACTGCTGTGGTTCTTGACAGATGAAGGGTGTGCATGAATTGGCTGTAATTTTTTTGTTTTATCAGGCAAAACTCCACACTGGGTGGCTTTTAATAATTCAG
Source organism: Trachypithecus francoisi (assembly GCF_009764315.1). Lineage (NCBI taxonomy): Eukaryota > Metazoa > Chordata > Mammalia > Primates > Cercopithecidae > Trachypithecus > Trachypithecus francoisi. The sequence goes on from NW_022681468.1 coordinate 44,637,743, forward strand.
TTTTATTTACTTTCTGAATGTTAGAGCATTACATAGGACTCCTAGAAAGAAGCTGAGTAATTATAAGTGCTCTTAGATTGTTTTATCATCGTAAGATTGCCCAAATTATTTCTAAAAGTGTACTAATATATGACATGTATTTAGGTGTATGAGAATTTGCAGGATAATTCTGGCAAGTTTGAGTATTAGGGCTTTGTTACCTATTTTCAGAAATGCTCGCTTTCATAATTCATCCTTCAGGCAAGTCAATTAGAAATCACTTAATTTTCCATTGAAATTTCCAGACACATCAATGTACTCTTGTGTCTCAAAGTTGGTTTCATTTCTCATATTTGATCAAATTCTAAAGGTAAATTTTACAAAGTAACCTGCAGAGCTATTTGGAGGAAAACGTTTGGTATTAATGTTAGATCTAATTTGTTTTCCCACCTAAAAATTCTATGGAGTCCTTTTCATATATTTGATATATTCATATATTTCATATATTCAGGTATTTGTTAAATCTCTACCATGTGCCAACTCTGTGCCAAGGGCTGGGAAACTGGGAATAAAAAGATGGAAGAAAGTCTCTTCTTTCTGGGAGTTCAGGATCAGTGGGGTGTCACGTGAGTAAAGAAATAGTTACAACGTCCTAAAGACTGTACTGGACATAGTGCTTACAGATAATTCCCAAGATTTCGCCTTCTGGCCACAAGGCAAGAACAGTTTTTTCGGTCTTTCTCTGTTTGCAGTCTCTTCTGAAAATCTGGTAAAGACTCTGTGATTCAGAATGCAGAGAGTGTAGGCTTCTAATTGGTTCTTGAGGAAACAAAACAAAACACTTTTGCACACGAGGTGGTGCTGGTGCTCTGCAGCAAGAACTAACTGCCACTCGGAGGCAGTGGAGATAGTCTTTTGCTCATGCTGAAAAGCTGAGTTCTTGGGCTTTACCCTCCTTGGCCTTAGAGGGCTTTTAATTCCCAGGTACATCTACTTTCGGAATGAAAAGACCTACTTCGTCTCTGAATCACTATTCATTTTCATCTTACAAGGGAGTGCTTTTGCTTTCGCTGAAAGTTATCAAGGCTTTCCTGGGAGTGTTCTTGAGAAATATGGTATATAGTACCTAAATGCCCTGAGTTTTTGTTTTGCTTGGTTGGCCCGACAAACTTTTGGCATAGTCTTAGCTGTTGAAGGGCTGTTTTTGGAAGGGTGCAATGGAGGCAGGAGAGGGGGGTCCCAAAGCACTAAATTGCATTAGAGGTTGTTGGTTTTTTTTTTTTTTTTTTTAAGCAATTGCTGCAGTATTTCTGGTAAGAAAAGTTATTAGGTGTTTATGGATGTTTCAAAAGACCAAGAGAAAAAAATGCAGATTCCATGTTAAATATCCACCTGGGGACCCTTAACACTCAGAACAGAACCGAAGTTGGGAATGCCAAGGGGTGTGATCAGCGCAAAGTGGCAGTTGTTTCTCACGTGGGATGTTAGCTGGATGCAGTCCAAGAAGAAAGGGTTTGCCAGAAACATCCCCAGGGGAGGATGGGTTGGGTTGGCCAGGTACATCAGGAATACAGGGTTTCTTCCTACTGAGCAACACCCACCTTCTCCCTAAACAGAGAAAGCTCAGCCTAGTTAGTGGAGGGCTCTCTTCTTATCTGCTTCCTTGGAAGTATTGTGGGAAACAGGTTTATAAGAGGAGGTAAAAAATCAGAGTTCTACATGGGGTACACAGAAGAAGTATTTCAGGCTAATCATTTTGGGTTGCTGTTTTAGAATAATATGATTTTTTTCCCCCTTTGGAGATAAGGTTGCTTTAAATTGTTTTTTGCAGGGCAGGTGAGGGAGTGGCTTTAGCTTGGTCCACTCTTATCTGATCCCCTTTGAATCCACAGATCATATTTGCTGTTCAGAATCTAGCATTTGATCATGGTTTCATTTAGCATCGAAGTTTTGGAATATTCTCTGGGAAGAGGTTTTGAACATGTTTTTCCCCAAAATACTGTTTTGAATAGTTGTGTGAATAATTGGACTCAATGTTCATATATTTCTAATCTCTTCAGTGCCAAACTCTTAAAAACAGAGTGTACTGCCATGTAACATCTCATAATGCTGCTTGTTCCTAAATTGATTATACGTATGCATTCTATGTTATATAAAGTACCTGTAATATATGCATATGAGACAGTTATATAATATATTGTGCATGTGTGATGTATTCAATATTGATATAGATATATAATGCATACTCTGTACATTAATGTATGCAGCTGACATTTATTGTATATTGTAGAACAGCAAGCAATAAAAAGACTACTATGTACTCAGTAAGACTTAGGGTTATACATATCAGTGATTACATATTCTAAAGTTTAAATCAAATTAAACTTTAATTTGGCAGCCACTCACTGTAAAACTCTTCCCTACTCACTCTGGCATATCCATAAGTTCAAGACAAAATTATGAAAAATTAAATAAAATCAGCCAATTCCCAACTTATAAACGGGTTATGTTCCAAAAGTTTCTTTTAAATATTTGTTTTATAGGAACACATTCCCATAAAAATGATCATATATGATGGTTAGTTTCTCTGACTAGTCAATAAAAGCTCGGTTAAACCATAGTGACTTTCACAGTAACTGTAGCCTGATTTCTGGGGTTTTGGAGAAAGGAGCCATGCAGTAATAGGGATGAGAAGGAAGTAGGGTCTTTTGTTTTTATGAGGTAGAACCAAACCCAGGCAAAATATTTTAAAACAAGAACAATTTATATTTGGCCAGTGCCAGCGTCCTTTTTTACACCCTTCTCCCAAGGAACCAGGACTCCCATGCTATCTTAAATGCTTCCCACCTTGTGGTTTCCCACTCAAGTCTAACATATTCCTAATGTGCTCCATGCTCTAGAATTACCCACCCCACTCACTATATCAGTAACTTAGGAAGTATGGTCCTTTCATTAACTTGCATTGGGATCACCGGTGGTGCTTGTTAAACACAGATTTCTGGATCCTACTGTAGACCTACTGAATCAAAATATCTGAGGGTGAGGTGAGGCCTGCAAATCTATCTGGATTTGTAACAAACTCCTTGAGTCGCTTGTGTGCACATTTAGATTGTGTGCCTCTGAAATGAAATCTCTCATTTCATCAGAAGAGGTAATGTTGTAAATTAGTGTTTCTCAAACTTTGGCATGCATCAGAATCCCCTGGTGGGCTTATTAAAACACAGATTGCTGGGTTCTCATCCCCTGAATTTCTGGTTCGTTTCAACCTAATGGATCTCAGACAGTGGAGTATTGCAAAATGCAAATGAGAAGTGAAGGATTAGAAACGTTGGGTAGAGGCTGAGGAGTGTGTGTGTGTGTGTGTGTGTGTGTGTGTGTGTGTGTTGGGGTGATTGAGCATCTGAGATCTATCTAACTAGGAGTCTGACTTTTTTCCCCCTCCCAAGTCAAAGCCTGTTTTTCACAGCTTTTTTCTAATTCTCTCTAATCTTAAATCTTTCCCTAGTAGTTCCAAGAGCAGTGATACTAAGAGGATAAACTGGGTGAGGAGAGGGCGGGCATTGTGCTCCATTTATTTAAATTTTCTGAAATTAGAATTTTACTTTTGGACAGCAGGGGGCTCTCCTAACATTGTATAATGTGAAAGAGAAAAAAGTGATCCTTTAACCTGAAAAGATTAGAGTGACAAAATTTGCAATTAGGGAGTTTCTACACTATTTGATTATCAGGTTTTCCAGGAAATTATAGTAATATTTAATATACAATAAATATTGGTAAACAGATAAGAACTATGCATACTGGTAAACAGATACTATATATTTTGGTAAATAGATAAGAATAATTTGTTAAACAAATGGAAGCTTGGAAGTTTGAATCTTTACTATAGATGTTGGCTAACAAAATTTGTAGTGTGGTAATTGCCAGATGCATGGGGCAGAGATGTGAGAATTAGTGAGTTTTTAAAAGAGACTATTCCAGACTCAAGAATTTTTATTTGTGGTGTTTATTTATTTATTTTTGAGACAAGGTTTTACTCTGTTGCCCAGGCTGGAGTGCAGTGGCCGGATCATGTGATTCTCCCACCTCAGCCTCCTGAGCAGTGAGGACTACAGGCATGCTTCACCACATCTGGCTAATTTTTGCATTTTTTTGTAGAGATGGGACTCTTACTCTATTGCCCAGGGCGATCCACCCGCCTCGGCCTCCCAGTGTTGGGATAATAGGCATGAGCAGCTGCGTCCAGATGTTTTATTTTCTAGACCAAGAAGCCTTCGTTCAGAGTTAATATTTCATAGGTAAGTTTTTTTATTTTATTGTAGATGAAGTTATGAAGTGAAATTCCCAAAAATCTCTATAAAATCATTCTATAGTTCTGCCTTTTATTCATCTTGACAGAGTGAGGGAGCTTTCAAGGCAAATCAGGCTGTTTAAATAGACAATGATATTGCTCAGAGATCAGTTACTTGTGGGATCCTAGCGACACAGTGAATACTACATTGAGAAGATGACATGTTTCCTCACTTTTCCAAACAAACTAGTTCCTAAAAAATAAAGGTTTGGTTTAGTAAAGAATGGAATCAAGGCCTGTTTCATGGGTCTGTGAGTTGGGCAGTCACACAGGGCCCTGTGCTTAGAGGAACCCCACGCTTGGTTTAATGCTTGCCTCTTGTCATCTTGAATTCTTAGTAATTTTGAAACAAGGGGACCCATATTTTCATTTTGCACTGGGCCCTGAAAATCATGCAACTGGTACTGAATGGAATAGATGATTGTCTTAGATCCTACTGTTGAGTTTTCTTTAGAGAGTCATTCTCAGCCTTAGATGCACTTTAGAATCACTTGGGGAGATTTGAAAACTCTTAATGTCCAGGCTGCCCCCAGACCAATTACGTCACAATCTTCAGGGGTGGGTACAGGACATTGGTATTTTAAAATATTTCTCATGTGATTCCAGTGTGCAGCCCAGGTTGAGAACCACTGTATATTTGGAGCCTAGCTTCTAGAACCTTCCTTCCACACTAATCTTTCCTGCTTGAATTGTTCTTGCAGTTTAATGGGTTTGTAAGATTTTAGATTCTTCACACAGGCTTATGTGTTACAAGAATAAAAATGTATGGAATTTGAATTCTTTATATGATATGTTTTATTTTTATTACTATTAAAGATCGTGGCATTGCAAAGAAAACTATCTTTCTTAAATATAGATCTAATCACCCTTGTAGTCCCTTTAAGGTAGCAAATTAATGTACTCTAGAAAGAAAAACCTCAGATATTTAGTGAAATTAAAACTGAACAGGGAAATAAACAGATTTTCTTCCCTTTTGCTAATGACTGAATATTCACTAAGAAGCTTGCCCTGGCTGGGCCTGCTTCAGGTTTCATTAAATACCTCTTTTCTATCTGAAGGGTTTTTGGGGCACTAATTGTTTTTTCCTTTTGAGTCACCTGTGGGCTTTGGCAATAATCTAGAAGCGTCTGGTCTCAATCCTTCTGGATTACAGGAATTGAAGGTCCCAATTAGATTCCTGGGGTCCTGCAAGGGCAAATCCTTTTAACCTTAATTCACTGGGGGCCTCCTCTGAACAGAAGCTGTTTTTCTGCCTTCAACCTTACAAAACAGCACAAAAGGAATTGCTTTTTACTTAGTGTGTCTTCCTAAAGTTATGTATACATACAGGTAATTTAGGGATTAATTCCAACCCTAGATATTTTACGAGGCAAGAATTATATTAAATTACATTAAATCTTTCCATTTGTTTAGCTTTAAATTGGGCACTGAACAGAGAAATAGTAACTTCATTGCAAAGTAATTAAATGTTTAATGAAAATATTTGTAAGCTGGAACCCAAAGGGAGGTGAAAAACAAAATCATCCTTTGGCTCTTGGATCTTAGACATTCAGACTCACATGGAGGCAGGCTTTATTGCTGTGATTTATGACCAGGTTAGAATTGATGGTGAAAGCAAAGTTTAGAATAAGGTATTTTGGTATTAAACAATTTCTCTTTAGCAAACCGTCATTGTTAAGAGTGACCTACATAATTTATGTATATAATTTCAAATTTTGAAAAGTGAATCTGTTCTTTACATATATTTTTCTTTGAATTGAAATGTTTTCTTTTTTTTTTTTTGAGACAAGGTCTTGTTCTGTCATTCAGGCTGGAGTGCGGTGGCCTGAACATAGCTCACAGCAGCCTCAACCTTCTGGGTTCAAGTGTTCCTCCCACCTCAGCCTCTCGAGTCGCTAGGACCACAGGTGTGTACAACCAGACCTGGCTAAATTTTGTATTTTTTTGTAGAGATGAGGTTTCTTCATATTGCCCGGGCAGGTCTCGAACTCCTAGGCTCAAGCGATCCACCAACCTTGACCTCCCAAAGTGCTGGGATTATGGGCATGAGTCACCATGCCAGGCTGAAGTGTGCATTTTTTGGGTTCATAAGAATACCATTTAATGAGCACTCACTGGAGACCAGATTTTATGTTAAGTGTTTACACATATTATCTCTAAACCTCAGAACGACCATGCAAACTAGTGATTATTGTTTTATTATATTCTTTTTTCTTCAATTTTTTAGAAGAGTTTGAGAATTGCTTTAATCCTTTAATTGCTGGGTAGAATTCAGTAGTGAAGCCATCAAATTCTGGGCTTTTCTTTGATAGGATACTTTTTATTACTGACTTAAAGCCCTTACTTGTTATTGGTCTGTTCAGATTTTCTATTTTTTCATGATGCAGTCTTGGTAGGTTTTGTGTCTAGGAACTTATCCATTTCTTCTAGGTTATCCAATTTGTTGGTGTATGATTGTTCACAGTTGTCTTTTATGATCCTTTGTATTTTCATGGTATCAGTTGTAATGTCTCCTATTTCGTTTCTAATTGAATTTATTTGAGTCTTCTCTTTTTTGAATTTTATCTTTTAAAAAAAGCCACTCTTAGTTTTATAGTTTTTTTCCTACTATTTTTCTAGTGTCTATTCCATTTATTTCTGCTTTGCTCTTTATTATTTCCTTCTTTCTACTAACTTTGGGCTTAGTTTGTTCTTTTTCTAATTTATTGAGGTGTAATAGTATGTTATTTGAGACCTTTCTTCTTTTTTGATTTTGGTGTTTATTGCTATAAACTTCCCTCATAGAACTTCTTTTTTCTACATCCCTTCTGTCCCATTTTAGACATGAGAAAACTGATCCTTTGAGAGGCTAAATGACTTTCCCCAAATTACACAGCCTGCAAGTACCAGAACTAGGACTCTTAACTTCCTCTTATCTTCAAACTCGGCCTCTTTCTATTATACTAGAAGTTGTAGGCATAGTATTTCTTTAATGTGATAAAATACACATAACACAAAACTTGCTATTTTAAGCACACTTACATTATTATGCAACCATTACCATTATTCATCTCAAAAATGTTTTCTTTATCCCAAGTGGAAACTTTGTGTCTGTTAAACGATAACTCCCCATTTCCCTTTCTCCCCAGTTTCTGGTAACCTCTATCCTACTTTTTGTCTCCATGAATTTGAGTCTTCTAGATGCCTCATATAAGTGAAAGAATACAGTATTTGTCCTTCTGTGTCTGGCTTATTTCACTTACCATAATGTCTTCAAGGTTCATCCATGTTGTAGCACATATGAGAATTTCATCCCTTTCTAAGGCTGAATAGTATTCCATTGTATGTATATACCATACTTAAATTATTTTTTAAATTTTTGTGGGTACATAGTAGGTATATATATATTTATGGGATACATGAGATGTCTTGATACAGGCATGCAATGTGAAGTTATCACATCATGGAGAATGGGATATCCATCCCCTCAGGCATTTATCCTTTGTGTTACAAATAATCCAATTACACTTTTTTAGTTATTTTATAATGTACAATTATTATTGTCTATAGTCACCTTGTTATACTATAAAATATTAATATTAGATCTTATTCATTCTTTCTATTTTTTTGTACCTATTAACCATCCTCATTTCTGTCACCAGCCCGGCACTGCCCTTCCTAGTCTCTGGTAGCCATCCTTCTACTCTCTATGTCCATGAGTTCAATTGTTTTTATCTCTAGCTCTGACAAATAAGTGAGAACAGACAATGTTTGTCTTTCTGTGCCTGGCTTATTTCACTTAACATAATGACCTCCAGTTCCATCCATGTTGTTGCAAATGACAGGATCTCATTCTTTTTTATGGTTGAATAGTACTCCATTGTGTATACTATCACATTTTCTTTATCCATTCATCTGCTGATAGACACTTAGGTTGATTCCAATTCTTAGCTATTGCAAGCAGTGCTGCAACAAACATGGGAATGCAGATGTCTCTTTAGTATACTGATTTCCCTTCTTTTGGGTACATACCCAGCAGTGGGATTGCTGGACCATATGATAGCTCTATTTTTAGTTTTTTGAGGAACCTCCAAACTGTTTTTCATAGTGGCTGTACTAATTTACATGCCCCCCAACAGTGTAGAGGGGTTCCCTTTTCTCCATATCCTCTATACCATGTTTTATTTGTCTATTCATCTATCAATGACACTTGGGTTGTTTCTACCTTTTAGCTGCCATGAATGTTGCTGTGAACATTAGTGTTCAAAGATCTGTTAAAGTCCCTGCTTTAAGTGGAATTGTTACATTATATATTTGGTAATTCTGTATTTAATTTTTTGGAAACCACTCAACAGTCTTGAATGCATGGAATTTACATTAGGGCATGTGATTTTAAAAAATACAAATCTTCTATATAGAATGCTGAGGTGAAATTCAACTGCAAAATAGCAAATGGACCAACAGGACCAGGTGTGTCTCCTTGGTTTGTGGGTTCTGATCCGGCATAGAGTTAAGGGAGCATGGAAGTCAGTGAAGGGGAACATGATGAAGAAGAGATCTTCCTTGCCTCACTGTGAGTCCTTTACCAACAAGCGGCCATCCATTTCTGTCTGGTTCTTGCCCTGGGTGAGCCAACAAAAGGAGGTTTTTTTGAAAGTGTGCACTGGTAGGGTTATCTTTCTCAATAAAACGAAATCCAAACATTCTTTCCAGGCCCTGGAATGAGCAAGTCCTAATCTCTGGTGAATTTATTGTGCAAATTACAGATATACAGAATCACCCTGCAACCACACATATTGCACAATCACATTTTAAAACCAGTTGTCATGTTTCATATCATAATATTGCTAATAGATACAGCTGCTGCTGAGCTTCTTTCTCTGTGTGGCCAGGCCAAGTAAGAACCAGTGGGGAAAAAAGAAAAAATGAAAACAGCATTTGGCAGGGTGGATATTGGGCAATTAATGACTATTTACTAATAGATTTTTGCTGTGCCTCTAATGCCTTCTGCATTAATGGACATTTAATGGTGTCCCGTGAATTTGCTTTGGCAATAATCACGTACAGCCATATTCAAGTCAGCAAGTATTTATTGCATGTCTGGTCTGTCCTACTATTAGGAATAAAGAAACAAAAAACTAAAGGGCACACCAATGACTACTCATGTACTTTATCCCATACTTTCTCAGGTAGTCGTACACCTATAGAACTTGAAAGGGATCATAGAAGTTATCCAGTCTAATCTCTATCTTCCCACTCTACTTTCTCAGTGTGTTACAGATGAGGAAATAGGCCCATAAAGATGGAGTTGTTATGAACACAGTTGGAGATCTGGGTTTGAATCCTGAGTTATGTGTGAGCCTTTTTGGGTAATGTATTTAAGCTTTCTTAATCTGAGTTTCTTTACCTGTGAAGGTGAGCCTCAGACATTCTCTTCATTCTGAAATATTCTCTCCACTTGGTTTGTGTGATACCATACCTTTCAGATTTTTCTCCTTTTCCTCCAGTTATTTATTCTCTCCTTTCCATAGTCCTTTCTTGGCTTGCCTCTTAAATATTGGAATTCTTAGAGCTCTAACCTATACCCTCTTCCCTTTATTACTTTACACTCTTTCCTTGGACAGTCTCATCCATTCCTGTCTATAGGCTGGTGACCCCTAACTCTGTATCTCCTGCTGTGAAATTTCTCCTGAGCTTCAAACCTTATAACCGTTTATCTATGGGGATGCCATAAGCACTTCACTTCAAACTTCACATGACCAAAACTGAACTCAGGATCTTTTCCCCTGTCTTTTTCTTCTCTAGTGTTTGGTGTTTCAATAAAAGTCACCATAATTGACTGAGTTTTCCAAGTTGGAAACTGAGGAATCTTTTATATCCAATCAAATTGCCAAGTCCTGTTGCTTCTACCTACTGCACATCTCTGGTATCCATCTATGTCTCTGTCCATACTGCCACTCTATTACCACCTCCTCCTTCAGAGTCCCATCATTTCTTGCCTAATACCTCTATCTCCTAAATAATCTTCTCACTTCAACTCTTACTCCCCTCCAATCTATTCTCCACACTATACTCAGAGTGATCTATCACTAAAACACAACTGATCTATCACTCAAATACATCTTAAATAGAGGAACACCTGTATTGAAAACCCTCCCATGGCCTCCTGTTGTCCTTAGACTTAGATTAGTTATAAATGTATTTTGCAACTCTAGGGCAATATCTAAATAAATTTTCTAGAAAGAGGTATAATTGATATGCTAATATGAGGTAAAATGGAATAATTTAAATTGCTCAATTAAAACCAGAGAAGGCAGAAAAAGAGTGCCAGATAGAAAGAATGAACAAGAGCAATGAATAAGAAACAGTTACAAATATAATAGATATTAACTCAATTGCATCAATATCATTTTAAATGTGAATGATCTAAATACATAAATTAAGATAGGGGCCATCAGAGAGGATAAAAAATGAGACCCAAATATATGTTGTCTATTAGAAGCCCACTTTAAACATAAAGACGGCCGGGCGCGGTGGCTCAAGCCTGTAATCCCAGCACTTTGGGAGGCCGAGACGGGCGGATCACGAGGTCAGGAGATCGAGACCATCCTGGCTAACACGGTGAAACCCCCGTCTCTACTAAAAAATACAAAAAACTAGCCGGGCAAGGTGGCAGGCACCTGTAGTCCCAGCTACTCGGGAGGCTGAGGCAGGAGAATGGTGTAAACCCGGGAGGCAGAGCTTGCAGTGAGCTGAGATCCGGCCACTGCACTCCAGCCCGGGCGAGAGCGAGAGTCCGTCTCAAAAAAATAAAATAAAATAAAATAAAGACACTGATAAAAAGTGAAGAGATATGGAACAGAATAGAGAGCCCAGAAATAGATCCACATACATTCAGTCAACTGATTTTTTACAAAGGAGAAAAGGCAATTCAATGGAGCAATGATAACCTTTGCAACAAATGATGCCAGAATAACTGACATACACATGTAAAATAATGAATCTAGCCACAGACCTTATACTTATCACAAAATTGACTCAAAATAGATCATGGACCTAAATATAAAATGCAGAACTATAAAACCCCTAGTATGGCCGGGCGCGGTGGCTCAAGCCTGTAATCCCAGCACTTTGGGAGGCCGAGACGGGCGGATCACGAGGTCAGGAGATCCAGACCATCCCGGCTAACACGGTGAAACCCCGTCTCTACTAAAAAATACAAAAAACTAGCCGGGCGAAGTGGCGGGCGCCTGTAGTCCCAGCTACTCGGGAGGCTGAGGCAGGAGAATGGCATAAACCCGGGAGGCAGAGCTTGCAGTGAGCTGAGATCCGGCCACTGCACTCCAGCCTGGGCGACAGAGCCAGACGCTGTCTCAAAAACAAACAAACAACAACAAAAAAACCCCTAGTAACATAAGAGAAAATCTAGGTGACTTTGAGTTTGCTAATGACTTTTAGATATAACACAAAAACCATGTCCATGAAAGAAAAAAATTGATGTTAGATTTCATGAAAACTGAAAACTGCTGCTCTGTGACAGTACACTGTTAAGACAGTGAAAAGATAAGCCATCGACTGGGAAAAGTATTTGCAAAACACATACTTGATAAAGGACTTGTTTCCAAAATATACAAAGGAAAGAACATAAATTACTTTTCCCGAGAAAGGTGGCTGACTAGAGATGCCTGGCATTCATCCCCTGTCCCAACAAGAGAGGACAAAGGCAATTGAATAAGCGGCTAAGATTTCACTAGAGTGTCAAAGGGAGAGTGCTGGAGTGCAATGTGGGAGTGGAGTTGCACCTGTGGTGATTGAAAGCCTAGGAGGACAGTGTGGAGGAATCTGGCCTCTGCAGCCGTGTCTTCTCCACCTGGATCGGATCTGCCTGGAGTCAGAAGGGACCTCCTATTTCAGGGAAAAAGTAAGCAGAAGATTCCCACCCGCCCTTATTGCCACGGCAAACACCTACAGTCCTTACGAGAGAATCACACAGTCACCCAGTTTGGAGAGCCGCTGGGAATTCACGCAACTGCATTGCCCTGGATAAGGAGCACAAAGTGTGCGCTCCCACCCCAGCCCATTCCTTGTGACCCAAGCTGCTGCAACATGATGCTATCTTGAGACTAGAGCCACCTCTGGAGTGTGCCCTTGTTTGGGAGCCAGTAAGCTACTGCACCTCTCTAGCACTGGGGTCCATCTTCGTTTCACAAAGCCCACACCAGTGGCTGAATGCCACAACCCCAGCAGCATGGAACAGGCTGTGATGCTAGTCCTCAACAACAGGGAAACCTCCTCCTGCCACTTTCACTTCCAGCCAGGGGAATAGTCTGGCAGTCCTGCTCAGGGTGAACCCACCCTTGAGCTGGCCAAACTGTACACCCTCTCCCAAGAAGAGGAGGCCCTCAAGTTTCTGAACATCTGACATGCTCCCAGGCCTGCAGAGTGACTACAGGGCTCTGGCCAGGGCCTGAGAAACAGTCCTGAGGTGCCCCATCCCCTACACACAAGCACCTGCTTGCCCAGTGGCCCAGCTCCTACAATCAGCCTGAGAAACAACTATGCATGCTGCCCCTGGAAGGCAAACTTCCTGTGCCTGTGTCCTGGGCCTGAAAGACAGCCCCATGTGTTACCCCCAGCAGACATGCATCCAGGCACGCTGAGCAGCCTTGTATCCACATCCTAGCCTGAGAAACAGCCCCATGGGACACCCCTGGCAAATATGCCCCCAGGTCAACCAAGCAGCTATACATCCATGTCCCAAGCTAGAGAAGCAGCCCTGTGGCCTGCCCCCAGCAGACACACACCCATGCCAGCTAAGAAGCCCTGTGACCATGTCCTGGGCCTGAGAAACAGCCCTATGGGCTGCCCCTTGTGGACATGCCTCCAGGCCAGCCAAGCAACTACATGCCCATGTGCTCTGCCAGAGTCACAGCCCTCTGGCCACAATCCCAGTGAGCCAGGCCCCAGTCTGGCCAACCCATTGTGTGCACACATGTGCCCCTGACCTAAGAAACAGCCCAGTAAGCCTCCCCCTGGAAAATCTGCACCAGTGTTACCACAAACTATCTCAGCCTAGGCCACTAAGAACGTCGCAAATGCCACTAATGTGGATTACAACTGAAAAAATTATACTAAGAATACACTACTGTATTCACCTAGAACCATGGCTGAAACACCCCATCAAACTGATATCCCAAGACTCATTTATACAAACAAATATTTCCCTGCAAACTCACTCCAGAAAATTGGAAGGAGCAACTTTTCCACCAGATGCAGAGAGATCAACATATGTATATCAACCACAAAAAAGCAAGGAAATATGTCAGCTCCAAAGGAATATAATAATTGTCCAGTGAGAGACCCCAATCATAAGAAAATATATGAAATGCCAGAAAAAGAATTCAAAAGAATAATGTTAAAGAAACTCAGTGAGATATAAGAGAATATAGGTAGGAAATTTAACAAAACCAGGAAAGCAATTTGTGATTTGAAGGAAAAATTTAAAAAGAGATAAATATAATTAAGAAAAAACAAATGTTAGAGTAGAAGAATTCAGTGAATAATTAAAAATACAATCAAGAATTTCGATAGACTAGACCAAACAGAAAAAAGAAATTCTGAACTTGAAGACAGGTCTTTTGAAATAACAGATGCAGACAAAAATAACAACAAAAAAGAATGAAGGACGACTACAGACTTTATACAACACCATTAAGTAAACAAATGTTTGTATTATAGGCATTGTTGCCATTCTTGCTTTGTTGTCCAAGCTGGTCTCAAACTCCTAGCCTCAAGCAATCCTCCCACCTTGGCCTCCTAAACTGTTAGGATAACAAGTGAGAGCTCCCCCATAATTTAAATCATCAAAATTATATCAGGTATCTTATGTGATCACAATGGAATAAAACTAGATATCAATCACAAGAGAAACATTTGAAACTACAAATACAAGGAAGTTAAACAATTTGCTCCTGAATGACAAATGGGTGAGAGAAGAAATAAAGAATAAAATGAATTTATTTATTTATTTATGAGACAGGGTTTCACTCTACCCAGGCTAGAGTGCAGTGGTGTGACCATGGCTCACTGTAGCCTCCATCTCCTGGACTCAATCTATCCTCTCACAGCTTCCCAAGTAGCTGGGACTACAGGTGTGCACCATCATGCCTGGCTAATTTTTGTAATTTTGTAGAGACAGGGTTTTGCCATGTTGCCCAGGCTGGTCTCAAACTCCTGGGCTCAAGCAATTTGCCCACCTCTGTCTCCCAAAGTGCTGGATTACAGGCATGAGCCACTGTATCAAGCCTCAAAAATGAAATTTAAAAATTTCTTGAAACAGATAAAAATAGAAGCACAAAATAGCAAAACCTATGGGGCACAGAAAAAGCAGTTTTAAGAGGCAAGTTTATAGCAATAAATGTCTACATCGAAAAACTAGAAATATTTCAAATAAACAACCTAACAATGCACCATAAAGAAGTAGAAAAGCAAGAAAACAAACCCCAAATTAATAGAAGAAAATAAATAATAAACATCAGAATAGAAATAATAAAATAGAGACTAAAAACTACAAAAGATCAATGAAACAAAAAGTTGGTTCTTTGGAAAGAAACTAAATCAACAAGTCATTAAGTAGGTGATGAAGAAAAGAGAGAAGACCTAAATAAATAATGCCAAAAACAAAAGAGGAGATATCACACAGATACAAAAGAAATACAAAGGCTCATTAAAGAATACTATAAATAACTGTATGTCAATAAATTTGAAAACCTAGGGAAAATGGATCAATTCCTGGACACATTTAATTTGAACCAAGAAGAAATAGAAAACCCGAACCGACCAATGACAAGTAATGAGATTGAATCAGCAATAAAAAGTCTTTCCAAAAAAAAAAAAAAAAGTTGAGAACCAGATGGTTTCTCCACTGAATTTTACCAAACCTATAAATAAGAATTAGTACCAATTATTCTCAAACTATTTCCACAAATGGAAAGAAGGAATTCTTTCTGCCTCATTCCATGAGACCAACAACCAGAAAAGGCCCGCCCCCCACACACAAAGAAAACTATAGGCCAATATAGCTAAGTAACATAGATGCAAAAGTCTTTAACAAAAATACTAGCAAACTGAATCCAACTACACATCAAAAAGATAGTACATCATGAGGAAGTGGGATACATCCTAGGAGTGCAAGGACGGTTCAACATCTGCAAATCAATAAGTGTCATACATCACATCAACAGAATGAAGGACAAAAACCATCTAAATGGATGCAGAAAAAGCTTTTGATAAAATTTAGCATTCCTTCATGATAAAATATCTTAATAAATTAGGTATAGGATGAAAGCACCTCAACATAATCAATGTTATATATGAAAAACCTGTAGCTAACATCTTACTGAATAGAGAAAAGATGATAGCTGTTCTTCTAACAACTGGAACAGGACAAGGATGCCCACTCTCACCACACTCATTCAACATAACACTGGAAGTCCTAGCCAGAGCAATTAGGCAAGAAGAAGAAATTGAGGGCACTCACAATGAAAAGGAGAATGTCAAATTGTCCCTTTTTGCAGATGACATGATTGTATATATACAAAAATCTAAAGACTATACCAAAAAATTCCTAGAACTTATAAACGAATTTAGTAAAGTGCCAGGATACAAAATTCAGTAGCATTTCTACACATGAACAACAAACGAGCTGAAAAGGAAATCAAGAAGGCAATCCAATTTGCAATAGCTACAGAAAATAATAAACTACTGAGCAGTAAATTTAATCAAAAAGGGTAAAAGACCTCTACAAGGAAAACTACAAAACACTGATGGAAGAAATTGAAGAGGATATAAACAAATGGAAAGACGTCCATGCTCATGGATTAGAAGAATTAATATTGTTCAAATGACCATATTCCCCAAAGAAATCAAGTGATTCAGTGCAGTTTCTAGCAAAATATTAATGACATTTTTCGCAGAAATAAGAAAAAATCCTAAAATTTGTATGGAGCCACAAAAGACCCCAAATAGCCAAAGCAATCCTATCCTAAAAGAACAAAGTTGGTGGTATCACATTACCAGACCTCAAAATATGCTATAAAGCTGTAGTAATCAAAACGACATGGTGTGGCATAAAAACAGACATATTGACCAACTAAACAGAACCCAGAACCCAGAAATTAATCGATCTATCTACAGTTTCAACTGATTTGTGACAAATGTGCCAAGAACACTGACTGGGGGAAATGACAGTCTCTTCAATAAATAGTGCTGGGAAAACTGGATATCCATATGTAGAAGAATGAAATAGACTTCCACCTCCTACTCTATATGAAAATCAAAATGAATCACAGACCTAAATGTAAGAGCTCAAATGACAAAACTACTAGAAGAACACAATGGAAATGCTTTAGGACAATGGCCTGGGAAAAGACTTTATGAATAAGACCTCAAAAGCACAAGGAACAAAAGCAAAAATAAACCAATGGGATTATGCCAAACTAAAGTGTTCTGCATAGCAAAAGAAACAATCAGCAGAATGAAAAGGCAACCTGTTGAAGGGGAGAAAATATTTGCAAACTACTCATCTGGTAGAGGATTAATATCTAGAATATAAAAGGAGCTGAAGCATCTCAAGAGCAAAAACATCAAACAATCCAATTAAAAAATGGGCAAATGATGTGAACAGACATTTATTAGAAGGAGACAACAAGTGGCCAACAAATAAATGAAAAAATGCTCAACATCACTAATCAGCAGGGAAATGCAAACCAAAATCACTTTGAGGTATCATCTTACCCCAGGTAGGATGGCTATTATAAAAAAGACAAAAAATAACAAATGCTGGTGAGGATGAGGAGAAAAGGGAATTCTTATACACTGTTGGTGAACATGCAAGCTAGCACAACCAATATGGAGGATAGTATGGAGGACTCTAAAACCCTACAAATAGATACAACTAATTGATCACAACCAGTTACAGATTTCTTTGTTCTTTCTCCACTCACAACACTTCAGTTAACAAGTAAAAAAACAAGGAAAATCTACAAATAGAAGTACCATGTGATCCAGTAACCCCACTAATGGGAATTTGTCCAAAGGAAAGAAATAATTATATTGGAGTCGTAAGAATAAAATCCTGTAATGTGTAGCAACATTGATAGAACTGGAGGACCATTATGTCAAATGAAGTAAGCCAGGATCCAAACATTAAACACTGCATGTTCTCATGCATATGTGAAAACTAAAAAAATCTTGTTCTCATTCAAGTAAAAAGTAGAACAGAGAACACTAGAGACTGGAAAGGGGAGGAGAAAGAAAGGGATTGGAAGAGATTTGTTAAATGATACAAAATTACAGCTGGATAGAAGGAATAAGTTCTAGTGTTCTATACCATTATTGGATGAATACAGTTAATATATTTTATATTTTCAAATAGCTAGAAGGAGGATATTGAAATGTTCGTAACACAAATGATGTTTGAGGTGATGGATATGCTACTTATTCTGATCTGATCCTCAGACATTATAGGTATCATATCACTATGTATCCCATTAATACATAAAATTATTATTTGTTAGCTAAAAATGAAATAAAAATATATACAAAGAACTCTTATGAGTCAACAATTTAAAAATTCCCATTAAAAAGTTTTCAAAAGATCTGAACAGACACTTCATCAAAGATATACAAATGGCAAATAAACCTATGAAAAAATGTCAACATTAAATTGCCTTAGGGAATTGCAACATAAAATGAAATACCACTACAAACCTATTAGAATGGCTTCAGTGCAAAGCACTGACAACATCAAATGGTGATGAGAATGTGGAGCAATATTTATTGTTGGTGGTAACAGAAAATGGCATAGCCCCTTTGGAAGGCAGTTTCCTAACAAAGCCAAACATAGTTTTGCCATACAGTCAGCAATTCTGCTACTAGATATTTACCCAAATAATTTAAAAGTGTATATCCATACAAAAATCTGTACATGGATGTTTATAGTAGCTTTATTCATAATTGCTAAAACTTGGAAGCATCCAAGATGTCCTTCAATAGGTGAATGGATAAACAAGCTGTGGTACATAAGCACAATGGAATATTATTGACTGATAAGAAGAAATGAGCTCTCAAACTATGAAAAGATATAGAGGAGCCTTAAGTATTTATTGCTAAGTGAAAGAAGCTGCATGATACCAACTGTGACATTCTGAAAAAGGCAAAACTGTGGAGACAGAAAAAGAGCAGTGGTTGCCAGAGATTTGAAGGTGGGAAGGCAGGGATGAATAGATGGAGCCCAGGGGATGTTTAGGGTAGTAAATCGATTCTGAATGATAGATATATGTCATATATCTATCATAATGTCATTATATATACATTATATATGTCATAATGTCATATGTCATGTAACATGTCATGTGATATATGTCATAATACATTTGTCAAAACTCATAGAATGTACAACACAAAGAGTAAGCACAAATATAAAATATGGACTTTAGTTAATAATAACCTATCAATATAGATTCAACAACTAACAAATGTACTACCTGTGTGCAAGATCTTACTAATCGGGGAACCGAAAGTGGGGAACGTGAAGGGGTGCAGGGAAAGAGAATATGGCAACTCTTTGTAATTTCTGTCCCATTTTTTCTGTAAACCTAACATGGCTCTAAGAAATAAAACTATTAATTTTTTTTCAATAGAAAAAACCCCCAAAACAAAAAATGCATATGTAGATCCAGCACATGGAAGGGAAATGGAGAAGCCATTGTACTTGGGAGCTTTTATTAAAGCTCTTTCCACCTGGAGGTCCTAGGGTTGATAGTGATAACCTGGAAGACACTAAAGAGGGAGGTGGTGCCAAAAGACAAGCCTCTGCCCACTCTATAAAAGTAGATAATTTTGTATTCAAAACCTTTGAGGGGAAAACTGCCAGTGCCTGGGAGACGTTTTTAGAGAGGAGGGCCAAGGAGTTGGCTAAAGTCAGGTGGTTGAGAATCAAATCTGTGGACTTGAATTTGCATCCACAGAAATATACAAAGATACAAAGATAGCTGGGTGTGGTGATGCATGCCAGTAATCCTAGCAACTTGGGAGGCTGAGGTGGAAGGATTGCTTGAGCCTAGGAGTTCAAGGCCAGCCTGGGCAACATAGCAAGACCCTGTCTCTAAAACATAAAGATAAAAGGAGTGAGAAAGTCCTCAGGATTCCAACTATAGGATAAGGAGATGATATGAAATTATCAAATCCCTGGAGGTCTTTCAGCCACTTTCCAGCAATTGATGTGGACTTTCAGAACCAGAGAATATGCAAGCACACATGAGGATTGTGCTACTTTTATTATGGCAGCTAAAATTCTCTCTTCCCCATTTAAAATTTGTTTTCATTAAGAAAAACTTTTATTTTGTAATTTTTTTTATTATACTTTAAGTTCTAGGGTACATGTGCACAACGTGCAGTTTTGTTATATATGTATACATGTGCAGTGTTGGTGTGCTGCACCCATTAACTTGTCATTTACATTAGGTATATCTCCTAATGCTATCCCTCCCTGCTCCCCGCACCCCACGACAGGCCCTGGTGTGTGATGTTCCCCATCCTGTGTCCAAGTGATCTCATTGTTCAATTCCCACCTATGAGTGAGAACATGCGGTGTTTGGTTTTCTATTCTTGTGATAGTTTGCTGAGCATGATGGTTTCCAGCTTCATCCATGGCCCTACAAAGGACACGAACTCTTTCTTTTTTATGGCTGCATAGTATTCCATGGTATATATGTGCCACATTTTCTTAATCCAGTCTGTCATTGATGGACATTTGGGTTGGTTCCAAGTCTTTGCTATTGTGAATAGTGCCGTAATAAACATCTGTGTGCATGTGTCTTTATAGCAGCATGATTTATAATCCTTTGGGTATATACCCAGTAATGGGATGGCTGGGTCAAATGGTATTTCTAGTTCTAGATCCTTGAGGAATCACCACAGTGCCTTCCACAATGGTTGAACTAGTTTACAGTCCCACCAACTGTGTAAAAGTGTTCCTATTTCTCCACATCCTCTCCAGCACCTGTTGTTTCCTGACTTTTTCATGGTCGCCATTCTAACTGGTGTGAAATGGTATCTCATTGTGGGTTTGATTTGCATTTCTCTGATGGTGAGTGATGATGAGCATTTTTTCATGTGTCTGTTGGCTGCATAAATGTCTTCTTTTGAGAAGTGTCTGTTCATATCCTTTGCTCACTTTTTGATGGGGTTATTTGTTTTTTTCTTGTAAATTTGTTTGAGTTCTTTGTAGGTTCTGGATATTAGCCCTTTGTCAGATGAGTAGATTGCAAAAATTTTCTCCTATTCTGTAGGTTGCCTGTTCACTCTGATGGTAGTTTCTTTTGCTGTTCAGAAGCTCTTTAGTTTAATTAGATCCCATTTGTCAATTTTGGCTTTTGCTGACATTGCTTTTGGTGTTTTAGACATGAAGTCCTGGCCCATGCCTGTGTCCTGAATGGTATTGCCTAGGTTTCTTCTAGGGTTTTTATGATTTTAGGTCTAACATTTAAGTCTCTAATCCATCTTGAATTAATTTTTGTATAAGGTATAAGGAAGGGATCCAGTTTCAGATTTCTACTTATGGCTAGCCAATTTTCCCAGTACCATTTATTAAATAGGGAATCCTTTCCCCATTGCTTGTGTTTGTCAGGTTTGTCAAAGATCAGATGGTTATAGATGTGTGGTATTATTTCTGAGGGCTCTGTTCTGTTCCATTGGTCTGTATCTCTGTTTTGGTGCCAGTACCATGCTGTTTTGGTTACTGTAGCCTTGTAGTATAGTTTGAAGTCAGGTAGCGTGAGCCTCCAGCTTTGTTCTTTTGGTTTAGGATTGTCTTGGCAATGTGGACCCTTTTTTGGTTCCATATGAACTTTAAAGTGCTTTTTTCCAATTATGTGAAGAAACTCATTGGTAGTTTGATAGGGATGGCATTGAATCTATAAATTACCTTGGGCAGTATGACCATTTTCATGATATTGATTCTTCCTATCCATGAGCATGGAATGTTCTTCCATTTGTTTGTGTCCTCTTTTATTTCACTGAGCAGTGGTTTGTAGTTCTCCTTGAAGAGGTCCTTCACATCCCTTGTAAGTTGGATTCCTAGGTATTTTATTCTCTTTGAAGTAATTGTGAATGGGAGTTCACTCACGATTTGGCTCTCTGTTTGTCTGTTACTGGTGTATAAGAATGCTTGTGATTTTTGCACATTGATTTTGTATCCTGAGACTTTGCTAAAGTTGCTTATCAGCTTAAGGAGATTTTGGGCTGAGAAGATGGGGTTTTCTAAATATACAATCATGTCATCTGCAAACAGGGACAATTTGACTTCCTCTTTTTCTAACTGAATACCCTTTATTTCTTTTGCCTTCCTGATTGCCCTGGCCAGCACTTCCAACACTATGTTGAATAGGAGTGGTGAGAGAGGGCATCCCTGTCTTCTGCCAGTTTTCAAAGGGAATGCTTCCAGTTTTTGCCCATTCAGTATGATATTGGCTGTGGGTTTGTCATAAATAGCTCTTATTATTTTGAGATATGTTACATCAATACCTAGTTTACTGAGAGTTTTTAGCATGAAGGGCTGTTGAATTTTGTCAAAGGCCTTTTCTGCATCTATTGAGATAATCACGTGGTTTTTGTCTTTGGTTCTGCTTATCTGCTGGATTACATTTATTGATTTGTATATGTTGAACCAGCCTTGCATCCCAGGGATGAAGCCCACTTGATCATGGTGGATAAGCTTTTTGATGTGCTGCTGGATTTAGTTTGCCAGTAGTTTATTGACAATTTTTGCATTGATGTTCATCAGGGATATTGGTCTAAAATTCTCTTTTTTTGTCGTGTCTCTGCCAGGCTTTGGTATCAGGATGATGCTGGCCTCATAAAATGAGTTAGGGAGGATTCCTTCTTTTTCTACTGATTGGAATAGTTTCAGAAGGAATGGTACCAGCTCCTCCTTGTATCTCTGGTAGAATTCGGCTGTGAATCCATCTGGTCCTGGACTTTTTTTGGTTGGTAGGCTATTAATTATTGCCTCAGTTTCAGAGCCTGTTATTGGTCTATTCAGAGATTCAAATTCTTCCTGGTTTAGTCTTGGGAGAGTGTATATGTCCAGGAATTTATCGATTTCTTCTAGGTTTTCTAGTTTATTTGCCTAGAGGTGTTTGTAGTATTCTCTGATGGTAGTTTGTATTTCTGTGGGGTCGGTGGTGATATCCCCTTTATCATTTTTTATTGCGTCTATTTGATTCTTCTCTCTTTTCTTCTTTATTAGTCTTGCTAGCAGTCTATCAATTTTGTTGATCTTTTCAAAAAACCAGCTCCTGGATTCACTGATTTTTGAAGGGTTTTTGTGTCTCTATCTCCTTCACTTCTGCTCTGATCATAGTTATTTCTTGCCTTCTGCTGGCTTTTGAATGTGTTTGCTCTTGCTTCTCTAGTTCTTTTAATTGTGATGTTAGGGTGTCAATTTTAGATCTTTCCTGCTTTCTCTTGTGGGCATTTAGTGCTATAAATTTCCCTCTACACACTGCTTTAAATGTGTCCCAGAGATTTTGGTATGTTATGTCTTTGTTCTCTTTGGTTTCAAAGAATGTCTTTATTTCTGCCTTCATTTCCTTATTTACCCAATAGTCATTCAGGAGCAGGTTGTTCAGTTTCCATGTAATTGAGTGGTTTTGAGTGAGTTTCTTAGTCCTGAGTTCTAGTTTGATTGCACTGTGGTCTGAGAGACAGTTTGTTATAATTTCTGTTCTTTTACATTTGCTGAGGAGTGCTTTACTTCCAACTATGTGGTCAATTTTGGAATATGTGTGATGTGGTGCTGAGAAGAATGTATATTCTGTTGATTTGGGTTGGAGAATTCTGTGGATATCTATTAGGTCTGCATGGTGCAGAGTGGAGTTCAATTCCTGGATATCCTTGTTAATTTTCTGTCTTGTTGATCTGTCTAATGTTGACAGTGGGGTGTTAAAGTCTCCCATTATTATTGTGTGGGAGTCTAAGTCTCTTTGTAAGTCTCCAAGGACTTGTTTTATGATTCTGGGTGCTCCTGTATTGGGTGCATATACATTTAGGATAGTTAGCTCTTCTTGTTGAATTGATCCCTTTACCATTTCATAATGGCCTTCTTTGTCTCTTTTTATTTTTGTTGGTTTACAGTCTGTTTTATGAGAGACTAAGATTGCAACCCCTGTCATTTTTTGTTTTCCATTTGCTTGGTAGATCTTCCTCCATCCCTTTATTTTGAGCCTATGTGTGTCTCTGCATGTGAGATGGGTCTCCTGAATACAGCACACTGATGGGTCTTGAGTCTTTATCCAATTTGCCAGTCTGTGTCTTTTAATTGGAGCATTTAGCCCATTTACATTTAAGGTTAATATTGTTATGTGTGAATTTGATCCTGTCATTATGATGTTAGCTGATTATTTTGCTCTTTAGTTGATGCAGTTTCTTCCTAGCATTGATGGTCTTTACATTTTGGCATGTTATTTGCAGTGGTTGGTACTGTTTGTTCCTTTCCATGTTTAGTGCTTCCTTCAAGAGCTTTTGTAGGGCAGGCCTGGTGGTGACAAAAATCTCTCAGTATTTGCTTGTCTGTAAAGGATTTTATTTCTCCTTTACTTATGACATTTAGTTTGGCTGGATATGAAATTCTGGGTTGAAAATTATTTTCTTTAAGAATGTTGAATATTGGCCTCCACTCTCTTCTGGCTTGTAGAGTTTCTGCCGAGAGATCTGCTGTTAGTCTGATGGGCTTCCCTTTGTGGGTAATCTGACCTTTCTCTCTGGCTGCCCTTAACATTTTTGCTGAAATTCAACTTTGTTGAATCTGACAATTATGTGTCTTGGAGGTGCTCTTCTCAAGGAGTATCTTTGTGGCATTCTCTGTATTTCCTGAATTTGAATGTTGGCCTGCCTTGCTAGGTTAGGGACGTTCTCCTGGATAATATCCTGCAGAGTGTTTTCCAACTTGGTTCCATTCTCCCTGTCACTTTCAGATACATCAATGAGATGTAGATTTGGTCTTTTCACATATTCCCATATTTCTTGGAGGCTTTGTTCATTTCTTTTTGCTCTTTTTTCTCTAAACTTTTCTTCTCACTTCATTTCATTCATTTGATCTTCAATCACTGATATTCTTTCTTCCAGTTGACTGAGTCAGTTGCTGAAGCTTGTGCACATGTCACATAGTTCTTGTGCCATGGTTTTCAGCTCTATCAGGTCATTTAAGGACTTCTCTACATTGGTTATTCTAGTTAGCCATTCATCTAATCTTTTTTCAAGGTGTTTAGCTTCTTTGCGATGGGTTGAAACTTCCTCCTTTAGCTCAGAGAAGTTTGATCGTCTGAAGCTTGCTTCTCTCAACTCATCAAAGTCATTCTCCATCCAGCTTTGTTCCGTCGCTGGCAAGGAGCTGCGTTCCTTTGGAGGGGGAGAGGCCCTCTGATTTTTAGTATTTTCAGCTTTTATGCTCTGTTTTTTTCCCATGTTTGTGGTTTTATCTACCTTTGGTCTTTGATGATGGTGACGTACAGACGGGGTTTGGTGTGGATGTCCTTTCTGTTTGTTAGTTTCCTTCTAACAGTCAGGATCCTCAGCTGCAGGTCTGTTGGAGTTTGCTGGAGGTCCATACCCGACCCTGTTTGCCTGGGTATCAGCAGCAGAGGCTGCAGATGAGTGAATATTGCTGAACAGCAAATGTTGCTGCCTGATCGTTCCTCTGGAAGCTTCGTCTCCGAGGGGTACCCGGCTGGCCGTTTGAGGTGTTGGTCTGCTCCTACTGGGGGGTACCTCCCAGTTAGGCTACTTGGAGGTCAGGGACTCACTTGAGGAGGCAGTCTGTCCATTCTCAGATCTCAGACTCTGTGCTAGGAGAACCACCACTCTCTTCAAAGCTGTCAGACAGGGACATTTAAATCTGCAGAGGTTTCTGCTGCCTTTGGTTTGGCTATGCCCTGTCCCCAGAAGTGGAGTCTACAGAGGCAGGCAGGCCTCCTTGAGCTGTGGTGGGCTCCACCCAGTTCGAGCTTCCCAGCCGCTTTGTTTACCTACTCAAGCCTCAGCAATGGTGGGCGCCCCTCCCCCAGACTCGCTGCCACCTTGCAGTTAGATCTCAGACTGCTATGCTAGCAATGAGGGAGGCCCTGTGGGTGTGGGACCCTCCGAGCCAGGCACGGGATATAATCTCCTTGTGTGCTGTTTGCTAAGACCCTTGGAAAAGCGCAGTATTAGGGTGGGTGGGAGTTCCAGGTGCTGCATGTCATGGTTTCCCTTGACTAGGAAAGGGAATTCCCTTCTCCCTTGCACTTCTCGGGTGAGGTGCTGCCTCGCCCTGCTTTGGCTCTCGCTCAGTGGGCTGCACCCACAGTCCTTCACCCACTGTGTGATACGCCCCAGTGAGATGAACCCAGGACCTCAGTTGGAAATGCCGAAATCACCTGTCTTCTGTGTTGCTCATGCTGGGAGCTGTAGCCTGGAGCTTTTCCTATTCGGCTATATTGGAACTGCCTCAAGAAATACTTTAAAAATACATTTTGCTTTAGTAATTGATTTTATAAGCTTTCATATATTTATTATCTTTCATTCATCACTTAGATAACAATTAAGTTTTTTAATGCTTTATGTTTAATAACTGATCCCTCTCCAACTCTTGCAAAAAAAAACTTAACATGTGAATAAAAGGATATACATCCAACACATTAGAATGATTACCTATTGGAGAAGGAAATGGGGGATAAAAAGGTCTAGAGAATTAAAACCAGAAATGACCTTGCATAGACCAATTATTATGGTGTACCCTGATCAAAGGATGATTCCTTTAACTCTCTACAAATGTTTTTGAAAATTGTCAGCAGTTGTCATCTGGGGAGGAGACTGGCATATCAGAACCTCTCAGGTGTGCTAGGGCAGAAAAAGGCTTAAGAGGAATGAATTAGATGGTCTTTCCAACAATAGACGTGTTGAAGGTAGTTTGATGTAATGAAAAGAACACTGGATTGGGGGTCAGAAGTGAGTTCTGCTTAGGCTAGTGCAACAGCACAGGCAAGAGATGAAAGCCTGACTTAGGCAGGTGACAGTGGGCCTGGAAGCAGGGGTGGATGCAAGAGGCATGATGGAAGAATAATCATTCAAATAGGAGTATTGTTGGGTATGAGGGGAAAAGAAGAGGAAAGGGATCAAGGATGACTAAGTAATTTCTGTTTTGGATGACTAGGAAGGTAGGGAAAACAGGCAGAGAGGGAAGGTTGGGAGCAAGGAAAAATGAATTCACTTTGATTGTTTTGAGGTTGAGGTGTGTGGCGGTCAGGCAGATGCATCTCTCAAAATTCGCTGACTAGGGTAGCTTGATTGACTTAAAAACCCTAGGTGCTGCTGCTCTCTGACACCCAGTATGTCAATCAGGCCCATGCCACACCTTTCATGGGCTGCTCGGAGCCAATGACTGGGTGTGGTAGGTATACTGATCAAGCTGTACAGATACATTTCCAAATTTCTTCCTTTAATCAGCAGCATTGGCTTGAGGACTCTCCATTAACCTTGCTGAGCCTTCTTAGAACTGCATAGCAATCTAAGGCTCTTTCACCCAACCCTCTATCCTTCCTTCTTGGATGTGAATTTTTTTTTTTTTTTGAGACAGAGTCTCACTCTGTAGCCCAGGCTGGAGTGCAGTGGCATGATCTTGGCTCACTGCAGCCTCTGCCTTCTGGGTTCAAGCAATTCTCCCACATCAGCCTCCTGAGTATCTGGGACTATAGGCACATGCCACCAAGTTCAGCCAAGTTTTGTATTTTTAGTAGAGACGGGGTTTCACCATGTTGGCCAGGCTGGTCTCGAACTCCTGACTTCAAGTGATCCGCCTGCCTCAGCCTCCCAAAGTGCTGGGATTACAGGTATGAGCCACCCTGATGGGCCCTCTTATGTGAATTCTATCAAATTCACATATCCACCAGTTTGATGGCTTTCCCCGCCTCATGGGCTTCCACCTCATTTTCCCTCACCCAAGATACCTCTAATTCATCTGTTGTAAGTTTAATCCCGTCTACTTTTCAGACAACTCATACTAACACAAAATGTTATTGAGATATCCATTGGGAGATGCCTAGCTGACAGTTACAAATAGAGGCTGAGTGTTAGAGATGTTATATCAATTTGAGTGCAAGTAATAGAAAAATCAAGTCAAAGTGGTCTAAACGGTAAGGAACTCTCACTTAACAGGGAATATATAGATAAGGTGATTTCCAGGCATGGTGTGATCAGGGCTTTGGCTCCATTTCTCTGAGACTGTATGTTCTTCCCAACTCTGTGTGTGGACTTTGTCCTTAGGTAACTGTATCAATCAAAAGCCTGCTCACTCTCCAGGCTCAGCTCAACTGTTTCTTACATTTGAGGCTTATGCACTCAACTCGGTTAGAAGCCATGTCCCAAACTTAAATCGAATTGGTACTATTTTATTTCACTTGTTAAGGTTAATTGTTTACATGGCTGTCTCCTCTCTTGCCTGGAAGGGAAAGTAGAGACTACATTAATTTTTATCCCCATTTAATACCTTGCATTTATCAGTATGTAGTGAACATTTATCCAATTTAATTTCTTGTCATTTCTTTGGATAGAGAAGTGGAAACAATCTGTGCTAGAATTTAGCACTTCGAAATTATGCAGTAAAGGAAGTACATAGAAAAAACGTACCATTCATACATGGCATCTAGGCTCACTGGATAGTGCAACACCACACTGATGCTGATAAGCTGCAGGAAGATATAATGAGGCTGTGGGCAGATGGATCAAGTATAAGACTTGCAATTTGGGAATCATACATATGGCTAATGAGTTCTAAGCTATGATTTCCATCACAGGGATAGTATTTAGGAGCCCATCTAGATTATTTCCAGAAGATTTTGACCTAATATGTTACCTCAGCCAAAAAGCAAGATAAAAGCAAAAAGAGATAAAACCATAAATACAGAAGTGAAAAATAGTAATATCCTCATACTAAAAACTGGAAGCAAAATAGAGAATGTTATCCTACCTTTGTTCAAATTCCTATCTGTTAGAATCTTGACTTCTTAATCTCAGTAAAGATCTAGAAAAGGCTGTAAAGCTGTAAGATGATTAAGAGAATAAAAGAATTGCTGAGTGAGGATAGACTGACACCACAGATCATGGATATAGAAGTGCAAAATCTGAAAAAGAAATCAAATTTTAAAAGGACCATTAGTTGAAAAAAAAAGGCCATTTATATCTAATTCCAAAATACAAAAATTTGGGGGCACACTTCAGTATTTGACAAATCAATTTTAAAATAAATAAGAAGAAACAACTTACCTTAATAGGCAGCTATTAAACTCAATACTCCAAGAGGTGATATAGACTAAGAATTGTAATTAATTCAAGGCTATTACAAAAAGAATAACATATCTAGGAATACAGCTCATCAGGGAGGTGAATAATCTTTACAATGAGAATTATAAAATACTACTCAAAGAAATCAGAGATGACACAAACAAATGAAAAAGTATTCCATGCTCATGGACAGAAAGAATCAATATCATTAAAATGGCTATATTGCCCAAAGCAATTTACAGATTCAATGCTATTCCTATCATTGTCCTACCAATGACATTCTTCACAGAACTAGAAAAAACTCCTTTAAAATTCATATAGAACCACAAAAGAGCCTGAATAGTCAAGGCAATCCTAAGCAAAAAGAACAAAGCTGTAGGCATCATATTACCTGACTTCCAACTATATTTACAGGGCTATAGTAACCAAAACAGCATGGCACTGGTACAAAAACAGACTCATAGGCCAATGGAACAGAATAGAGAGCCCAGAAATAAGACTTCATACCTATAATCATCTGATCTTCAACAAAGCTGACAAAAACAAGCAGTGGAGAAAGGACTGTCTATTCAATAAATGGTGCTGGGATAACTGGCTAGCCACATGTTGAAGATTGAAACAGGGCTTCTGTCTTACACCATATACAAAAATCAAAGCTGGATTAAAGACCTAAATATAAAACCCAAAGGAAGACAACCTAGGCAATACCATTCTGGACATAAGAATGGGCAAAGATTTCATGACAAAGCTGCCAAAAGCAAATTGCAACAAAAGCAAAAATTGACAAATGGGACCTAATTAAACTTAAGAGCTTTTG
Source organism: Trachypithecus francoisi (assembly GCF_009764315.1). NCBI lineage: Eukaryota > Metazoa > Chordata > Mammalia > Primates > Cercopithecidae > Trachypithecus > Trachypithecus francoisi. Next base: position 44,667,244 of record NW_022681468.1, read on the forward strand.
CTCAGCCGAAGACACCATTAATAGAGTAAACAGACAACCTACAGAATGGGATAAAATATTTGTAAACTGTGCATCTGACAAAAGTTTAACATCCAGCATCTATAAGGAAGTTAAACACATTTACAAGAAAAAAACCAACCCCATTAAAAAGTGGGCAAAGGACATGAACACTTTTCCAAAGAAGACATACATGCAGTCAACAAGCATATGAAAGAAGCTCAACACCACTAATCATTAGAGAAATGCAAATCAAAACCACAATGAGATACCATCTCACACCAATCAGAATGGCTGTTATTACAAAGTAAAAAAATAACAAATGCTGGAGAGGTTGCAGAGAAAAGTGAACGCTTATACACTGTTGGTGAAAGTGTAAATTAGTTCAACCACTGTGGAAAGCAGTGTGGTGATTCCTTAAAGAGCTAAAAATAGAACTACCATTCAACCCAGCAATCCCATTACTGGGTGCATACCCAAAGGGATATAAAGCATTCTACCACAAAGATACATGCATGTGAATTTTCACCGCAGCACTATTCACAATAACAAAGACATGGAATCAACCTAAATGCCCATCAATAACAAATTGGATAATGAAAATGTGGTACATATACACCATGGAATACTATCAGCCATGGAAAAGATGAAAATCGTGTCTTTTGAGGGAACATGGATGGAGCTGGAGGCCATTATCCATAACAAACTAATGCAGGAACAGAAAACCCAGTACCACATGTTCTAACTTATAAGTGGGAGCTAAATGATGAGAACTCGTATATACAAAGGGGAACAACAGACACTTGGGCCTACTTGAGGGTAAAGGGCAGGAGGAGGGAGAGGGTCAGAAAAAATAACTATTGGGTACTAGACTTAGTACCTGGGTGATGAAATAATCTGTACCACAAACCCTTGTGACAAGTTTACCTACATAACAAACCTGCACATGTACCCCTGAACCTAAAATAAAAGTTAAAAAAAAAAAAAGAAAGAAAAATTTTTAAAAATCAAGGCTACTCAATTTATACTAAGTTATTAAACTTGGACTGGTTTGGAAATACTCAGAAAGGGTTTGAGGTTGATATCATGGGGAACTATCCTGCCTATTTGTCAAATACCTTTTATGCCAAAGACAGACTGTTGATTAAGATGAATATTTCTCAGTCATCTATAGCCACCTGGTCCTCTTGGTGGGTTGTGAATGGATCCAAAATTTTGAGTCCATTGGCTTTCAGATTTATATATGTCTAAGAGACTATATGGGCTGAATTGTGTCACCCCCTGACTCCAAGTTCATATGTTGAAGCCCTAACCCCTAGTGTGACTTTATTTGGAGATAAGGCCTTTAAGAAGGTAATTAAGATTAAATGAGGTCATAAAGTCAGGGCCCTGATTCAATAGGCTGATGTTCTCATGTGTTAGTTTGCTTGAGCTGCTATAACAAGGTACTACAGACTGGGTGGCTGGAATAACAGACATTTCTTTCTGGAGGCTGGGAGTCTGAGATCAAAGTGCCAGCAGATTCAGTTCCTGGTGAGGGTCTTCTTCCTGGCTGGCTGCCTTCTCACTGTGTCCTCACATGGCAGAAAGAGAGAGAGAGAGACAGTGAGTGAGCTTTGGTCTCTCTTCCTCTTCCTATAAGGACATTAATCCCATGATGGGGGCCCCACCATCATGACCTTATCTGTATCTAATTACTCCCGAAGGCCCCACCTCCAAATATCATTACACTGGGGTTAAGGCTTCAACATATGAATTTTGGAAGAACACAGACATTCAGTCCATAACACCTTAAAAGAAGAAGAGGAAGAAACACCAGGGCTCTTCCTCTCTGTGCTCTGCAAAAGAAAATGCCATGTGAGGACACAGCAGGAAGTTTCCATCTGCCAGCCAAGGAGAGGTGCCTAACCAGAAACCAACTCTGTTGGCCCCAAATCTTGCATTTTCAGCCTCCAGACCAGTGAGGAAACCAGTTTTTGTTGTTTAAGCCAACCAGTCTATGTTATTTTGTTATGGCAACCAGAGCTGACTAATACACTTACTAAATGTATCACTAAAATTTAGTGAAATACTAAAATTTGGAGTCCATAAATGAAAATTAGTATATTACCAGGAAGATATATATAGTGAACATACACTGACTGCTCAGTATGTGTTAGGCACTGTTCTATGTACTTTATATATAAATACCCCTGTAATCTTCACAATTATATATAATTATGCTATTATTAACTCCATTTTACATATGATGAAACTGGGTTTCAAACTCAGGCAGCCTGACTCTAGACTATGCTCCTAACCATAATATAATAGTGAGCACAATATAATAGTGCATATAATGTAATAGTGCTGTTTCATAGAAATATAACACAAACCTCATATGTAATTTTAAATTTTCTATCAGCCACATTAAAAATGTTGTGGGAAACAGGTAAAAATTAATTTTAAAAATATATTTCACTTAACTCAATATTTTCAAAATATTATCATTTCAAAGTATGTTCAATATAAATATTATTATTATTTGAGATGGAGTCTTACTCTGTCACCTAGACTGGAATGCAGTGGCACGATCTTGGCTCACTGTGACCTCTGCCTCCCAGGTTCAAGTAATTTTCCTGCCTCAGCCTCTCTAGTAGCTGGGATTACAGGTGCCCGCCACCACGCCTGACTAATTTTTGTATTTTTAGTAGAGACGGGGCTTCACCATGTTGGCCAGGCTGGTCTTGAATTTCTGACTTCAGGTGATCTACCCACCTCAGCCTCCCAAAGTGCTGGGATTACAGGCATGAGCCACCGTGCCCAGCTTAATTCTTTTTTTAATACTAAGTCTACAAAAGCTAGTGTGCACTTTAAACTTACTGCACATCTCAAGCAAAATTTATATTGCATTTCAAGTGCTCAATAGCCACATGTGGCTACTGGCTGCTATACTGGACCGCACATATATATACCAGAATATAGCTTGCTAACAAGCCTGGACAAGATGCTACAAAGCTCCTATGTTACATATGTACATATAGTTGGAATTCCTCCAAATTTTTCAGTAGGATATTTTATTATCATAGTATATCACTAGTGCTATCTTCCGTTGGTTGCGGTTTTAAATTGTTCCTACTGGTGTATTAATGAAAATACTAGAATTGCTGTTATTTTTCTTGTGATTTTATGTGTGGTTGCCATTTTATTATCAAGTCATTTTTTCCCTAGAAAGTAGAAACATGTAGGGGAGGAAGATTGCCTGGCCTTTTCTCCAATTAAGTAAGTTATAGTTAGGAAAAAAAAGAAAAGAAAAAGAGCTACTGAAGTAGATGGGTCATTGATCTGACCTACACTAGCATTGTTTGTTTGTTTTATAACAGTAAGACACAATCATGAAACATAAATAATGGAGTTTCGTGACTGTGAAATACAGTGATGCTCACTGGTTTACATAAATCCATTATGTTGAACATAGTTGAATGGTCTGCCCTCTCCTGACCTTACTATATGGGTATGGCTTGGAAACGTTTCTGAAGGGGTTTTTCTCTAACATCAGTCTAACTCCAGTGTTATAGAGAAGTGGTTATTTTTAAACAAAGTAAAAAAGAGCTTTGGCATGTTATAATGGCCATGTCCCTTCAAGATAAAAAAAAGATTTTAGGTTACTCCTGTCTGTATCACTATATACACATTTGTTGTCCCTAGATTCCAAGGATAAGTGGATAAATGCGATGGTTTGCATTTGCCCCATAGTTAGTTAGAATTGGCTCTCTAAAGCAAATGTTTTTACTCCTTTGCTTTAGCTTTACCAAATAATCTGAACTGAAGCAATCTTTTAAAATGGCCACGATGCACTCAATGTTTTCAAAAGCAAAGCATTGTAACCATTTAGATCCTTCATCATTATTAGTGTACAGGGGCTCTTCTTGTAGGATTAATGCATGGAGCCTCCATTAAGTGTTCTCAGAATCTACTTATAAATAGGCCAATCTATTGTCCTCTCAACAGAGTGAGTGTTCATATATAAGACTTGAAAAATATTCAGAAACATCACCAATCAGAGAGGTAAAAAACCCCGCATACATCAGCTTTGATAACAAGATGCTCTGAAGAGGATTCCTAGGAGCTTCGTGGGGGGAGTGTGGCTCCAAGGGGTGGTGGAATAAATAGACTATTGGGAAAAATAGGTAGGGGTTTGGAGATCTCATAGTAGTACTTCATATCCCCCAAATGGTTATCAGTTTAGAAAATCTATGGGAAAGGGGATTTTAAAAAATAAGCTGATTATTAAAAAGAAAACCTGGAAGTATAGCCATCTTCAAATGTGTAAACTGTGTATTAGTCAAGAAGCCTACCTGCAAGGATAGAAATCCAATTCAAACAAGTTGAAGTGAAAAAGAGAGACTCTTATTTGTTCACCTAACTGGCAAATCTGTGGAACTTATGGCCTTGGGCATGCCTGGATCCAGGGTCTCAAACAATGCTTTTATGGTTCTCTTTCCTTATCTGGCTCTCATCTCTGCTTCTTTCAGCTTAGTTTCATTCTTTTGTACTACATGAGGCGTTTCTTCCCATGGCAGAAATGTGGCCTCTGGAAACACAGGCATCATTAGCCTAAAACTTCAGCTCCAAAAGGAGAGAGAAAGCTATCTCTTAGCGTCCAATTTGGAAAATGTCATAAATTATTAATTGTTCTGGGTTGGATTATTTGCCATACTTGCCCCTCAAACCAGACACTGTTTCCAGGGGGCTCTGTATTAGTCTATTCTCATGCTGCTAATGAAGACATACCCTAGACTGGGTAATTTATAAAGGAAAGATGTTTAATTGAGTCACAGTTCAGCATGGCTGGGGAGGCCTCAGGAAACTTACAATCATGGCGGAAGGGGAAGCAAACACATCCTTCTTAACATGGCTGCAGCAAGGAGAAGTGCAGAGTAAAGTGGAAGAAAAGCCCCTTATAAAACCATCAGATCTTGTGAGAACTCACTATCACGAGAACAGCATGGAGGTAACTGCCCGCATTATTCAATTACCTTCTACCAGGTTCCTCCCATGACACACAGGGATTGTGGGAACTACAATTCAAGATGAAATTTGAGTGGAGACACAGCCAAACCATATCAGGCTCAGTGTAGCTCACAGGCTCATCCCTTATGGGAGTTGGGAGGAGAGAGAGGACACTCAGCAGTTCAATCAGATCCACATAGAATGGTAGAGAGGTGCCACCTCAAATTGAAATATTAATAGTATAAAGATGAAAATAGTTACATGTTTTCCAAAGTTATTGGAGAAAACCTAAGTAGTTAAGGGATCAATGAGTTCTAGAAAAGTGCTTTTCAAATTTCTATACCAAAAATTTATAGAGCAAGGAAATTCTCTAATAACATATAGGAAAGCATGAGGACTTTAAACACCAAAGGGATATCTATCTCTTTAATTCCACCTTCAAAATATCTGCCATTATTTTCACTCTGCACCTTAATCATGTCTTCTCTTCAGTCAGTACTGAGCATAGAGGTAAGTTCCTTTTGGAAGACTTTTGAACTTGCTCTGAGATGGGGAGGATCCCTGGGGCCTCCCTCAAATTCTGACTCTACAGAGCAAATGAAGAAAAAGAATCAGGAATAGTCTGAATTGCCATATTTTACTTGAGATATAAAATAGTCATGGGTCTTTGATTTCCTTGGGATAACTGCTAAATCCCTGTTGTGGAAGGAAGAGAGCAAAAGAATCTACGCAGAAGGCAATAGTGGTCATAGAAGTTGAGAAGTAATTCAGAGCCAACAACATGTTATATTTTGTAGCTGGGATTCAAGATTAAGTAACAGTACATTTAAAAGGATTCTAAAAAACACTGATCAAGAACACCACATTAAGAAGTAGATACAAATTAAAAAACAATATGGCCAGTGATTCATGGTGACTCAGCTAAGTTTCTTTGTTGTCCTCCTCAGTCTTTTCTGAGGGAAGGGTGGAGGAGAGAGAGGGGAAATAAATTTAATGTTTTCCATTTAGATAAATTAAAATTATGCAAAATTACCTTTCTTGGTTTTTGCAGTTTAACAAATGAATAACCACATGTTTATTTGATGGAAGCTCTATCACTCCCACCTGGAAGCAGAAATATTATGGTGCCTTCCTATCAAGAATGTGTTATTTGATTTCAGAATAGGTGATAATGTGTTTTACTTTGTATTTTATCATGATTTAAATTTGTAAATTTGCAAAAATCATACAAAGATACATATATACATGTTTTGCCCAGCTTCCCCTAATGTTAACTATTTATACAACCATTGTACGTTATGAAAACCAGGAAATTAACATTGATACATTATTGGTATCTAAATTATAAACTTCACTGAAATGTTACTAGTTTATCCCAATGTCTTTTTTCTTTTTCAAGACCCCACATTGTATTTAGTTGTGTTTCTTTAGTATCCTCCAAAGATGTTTTTTGGTCTTTCCTTGTCTTTCATAACCTTGACATTTCTGAAGAATACTAATCAGTTTGCAGAATATTCCTCAATTTGGGTTTGTCTAGCATTTCCTCATGATGGGTTATGCATTTTTGTCAAGAATACCATGGAAGTCATCTCATATCTTAAGAACATCGTAAGGGAGATATATGATGTCAACATGTCTTATTACTCATGATGTTAACTTGATCACTTGGTTAAGTTGGTTGTGCTGGGTTTCTACACTGTAAAGCTACTCTTTTCCCCTTTGTAACTGATAACTATTTTGGGGTACTTGGAGAGTATGCTAATATCCTGATTTTCCTCAGACTTTGCCTATTATCTGTTGCATCCATAGGATCTTTTCTGCAACAATTACTATTGCAGTATTTGCCTAATGATGACTATATTCTTATTTCCTCTGTATTCTCTTTACATTTTATATTACTAATTAGAATTTTTCTATAAGGAAACACTGCCCTTTCTTTACCATTTATTTATTCCATTATTTATTTATGTTAATATGGACCCATGAATATTTCTTTTATGAGTTATAATCCAGTATTAGCATCATGTAATTTATGCTAATTTGTCCCAATAAAGGAGCCATTGTGGGATTCCTTTGGGTTGGCTCCTGTATCCTTTTGATTTGTTTCCATCCTTTTCTTGAGAATGTCCTTGTTTTCTGGTACCACAGTTTATTCAGGTCATCTTATCTCAGCCTTGGCTTTGTCTTGAAGTCCTGCACTGACCTCTGCCTGGCGGGCAGCCTTTTCAGTGTGATGTCCTCCTCCACTACTGTTTCTTTCTCTGACTTTGGCTTTGGAAGGTCAATCCCTACTCACTTTCCTGAGCAATAGCTGATAATCCTCTCCTTGTACCTTCATTGTGAAGTTCCCCCTGAACAATGGATTTTTCCCCTTTGGCTCTTGGTGTCTACTACTGCTTTTTTGCTACTATCTTATCTAGCCTGGGACACTTGGATTCCAATATTGGAGCCTACTCTTTTACTGTACTTACTGACCCTGACAACTACAAGCTCAGTCTCTTCCCAGCCCAGATCTTACTAGGTGGCATAACTGAGTACTATGGAGGAATACTTTCCTGTTAACTTTAACAGTGCTGATTAGATCCAGATAGGGTGGGGTAAACTTGTTTCTGTCTCTGAGCCTTTGGGAGAATTTGGCTTGAACTCTTGTGGGTAGAGATGTCAGAGTATCTGACAGACCAGTGATTGATCCCAGGAGGTAGATCCAGGCTAAGGATCCTCCAAAGCAAGGGTCTTGTTTGTGAACTCTGAAAATAGTCACTTCTACTAGCAACTGCATTACTTGTTTTATACTTCTTGTCTGTTATCCTTTAACCTTGAGCAAAATTTTATTCATAAGTTTTGACTTCCGATTAGCTGTGCTTCAGGGATTTTAGTGGAGGGTCTGTCTCACATAGATGGAAATGCAAAGGGAAGAGCAGTGGTTCCATTTTTGAGGCTACAGAGGAGTTGCAGTGGGAGAATTATAAGTGGGGACAGCTGTACTTGGCAATGTGGCAGGCTCATGCCACAGCAGGAATGTGGTACCATAACAAGGTTCTCATACCAGAAAAACATAAGCATACCTGAAACACAATCTGGGGAAGGAACTGTCAGCTAGTTCCTTCCATCAGTCTAACAAGATTCACTGTAATTTTCATAGGCAGGAGAAGTGTGACCTGTGACCTTAGTTTGTAGTTACAGGTTGTTAAAGCCTGGAAATTTGGGATAGGCCTATTAAAAATTATCTTGCTTGTTTTGGTCTAACATTCCAGTCTAGTAAGATCATGTTGAATTTTGTTCTGATCATCTATCATATTAATTTTTCTTTTCAGTTATAGTTTGGCTCATTTAAAAACATGATTTAAAAAAACCTTTAAGTCAAGAATAAAAATGTTAATTTAGGATGGTGACTTGTGGCACTGCACTGTCGTCTTCCCTGCAGTTAGAGAATTATGGCTAAATCTATGGTTTCTAAAATCTACTCTTTTTCTTCTTTTTGAGCAAAGGAGATTGTCTTCTGATTCCAGAATTCTGGCACCCCTCCCATTGTCTATAGATTCTCTGACATTTCTGGTAGTGACTCAGAAACAATCTCGGAAAGTTCCTTCCGTGTCTCAGAATGTAATTCATCAGGGTTTGCATATCTGGATTTGTTTAATGTGGCTAATTGTTCCTTTCTAATCTTTACCTGTTGGACGCTCATTTACTGAAAAGTAAACTGTTAAAAGATTAAGATACTTTTAGTGTGGATAGAAGGCTGAAAACACCTTGCACAAAATAGGTGCCCAATAGATGGTGAATGAATGGTTGGATGATTATAGGATAATTGAATGAGTCAATGAGTTTCTGACCAGTGTGAGTGTCTATCTACTGTTGGCGACACAACTAGGGTATTGTTGGTGAAAGTATTTCTCTACTAGAGGAATGAGATTTCTGATTTAGGCAAGTTATTATAAGTTTACAACTTAAAATTGTGCTTCCAAGATGGCTGAATAGGAACAGCTCCGGTCTACAGCTCCCAGGGAGATTGATGCAGAAGATGGGTGATTCCTGCATTTCCAACTGAGGTACCTGGTTCATCTCATTGGGACTGGTTGGACAGTGGGTGCAGCCCACAGAGGGTGAGCTGAAGCAGGGTGGGGCGTCGCCTCACCTGGGAAGTGCAAGGGGTCAGGGGATTTCCCTTTCCTAGCCAAGGGAAGCTGTGACAGACTGTACCTGGAGAAACGGTACACTCCTGACCAAATATGGTGCTTTTCCCGCAGTCCTAGCAACCAGCAGACCAGGAGATACCCTCCTGTGCCTGGCTCAGCAGATCCCATGCCCACAGAGCCATGCTCACTGCTAGCATGGCAGTCTGAGATCAATCTGTGATGCTGCAAATTAGTGGGGGAGAGGGGTCCGCCATTGCTGAGGCTTGAGTAGCTCACAGTGTAAACAAAGAGGCTGGGAAACATGAACTGGGTGGAGCCCACTGCAACTCAGCAAGGCCTACTGCCTCTATAGGTTCTACCTCTGGGGACAGGGCATAGTAGAACAAAAGGCAGCAGACAGCTTCTGCATACTTAAACATCCCTGTTTGACAGTGCTAAAGAGAGCAGTGGTTCTCTCAGCACAGCGTTCAAGCTCCAAGAATGGACAGACTGCCTCCTTCAGTGGGTTCCTGGCCCCTGTGTAGCCTGACTGGGAAACACCTCACAGTAGGGGCTGACAGACACCTCAAACAGCCGGGTGCCCCTCTGGGACAAAGATTCCACAGGAAGGATCAGGCAGCAATATTTGCTGTTCTGCAGCCTCTGCTGGTGATACCCAGGCAAACAGGGTCTGGTATGGACCTCCAGCAAACTCCAACAGACCTGCAGCTGAGGGATCTGATTGTTAGAAGGAAAACTAACAAACAGAAAGGAATAGCATCAATATCAACAAAAAGGACATCCACACCAAAACCCCATCTGTAGGTCACCAACATCAATGACCAAAGGTAGATAAAACGACAAAGATGGGGAGAAACGAGAGCAGAAAAGCTGAAAATTCCAAAAAACAGAGCACTTCTTCTTCTTCAAAGGATTGCAGCTCCTCTCCAGCAAGGAAACAAAACTGGATGGAGAATGAGTTTGATGAGCTGACAGAAGTAGGCTTCAGAAGGTTGTTAATAACAAACTTCTCTGAGCTAAAGAAGCATGTTCTAACCCATCACAACGAAGCTAAAAACCTTGAAAAAAGGTTAGATGAATGGCTAACTGGAATAAACAGTGTGGCGAAGACCTAAAATGGCCTGATGGAGCTGAAAACCACAGCACAAGAACTTCGTGATGCATGCACAAGCTTCAATAGCCAATTCAATCAAGTGGAAGAAAGGATATCAGCGATTGAAGATCAAATTAATGAAATAAAGTGAGGAGACAAAGTTAGAGAAAAAAGAGTAAAAAGAAATGAATAAAGCATACAGGAAATATGGGACTACGTGAAAAGACCAAATCTGTGTTTGATTGGTGTACCTGAAAGTGATGGGGAGAATGGAACCAAGTTGGAAAACACTCTTCAGGATATTATCCAGGAGAACTTCCCTAACCTGGCAAGGCAGGCCAACATTCAAATGCAGGAAATACAGAGAACACCACAAAGATACTCCTTGAGAAGAGCAACCCCAAGGCACATAATTGTCAGATTCACCAAGGTTGAAATGAAGGAAAAAATATTAAGGAAAGCCAGAGAGAAAGGTCGGGTTACCCACAAAGGGAAGCCCATCAGACTAACAGCAGATCTCTCGGCAGAAACCCTACAAGCCAGAAGAGAGTGGGGGCCAATATTCAACATTCTTGAAGAAAATAATTTTCAGTCAAGAATCTCATATCCAGCCAAACTTCATAAGTGAAGGAGAAATAAAATCCTTTACAGACAACCAAATGCTGAGAGATTTTGTCACCACCAGGCCTGCCTCACAAGAGCTCCTGAAGGAAGCACTAAACATGTAAAGGAACAATCGGTACCAGCCACCACAAAAACATGCTGAATTGTAAAGGCCATCAACGCTATGAAGAAACTGCACGCATTAACGGGCAAAATAACCAGTTAACATCAAAATGACATAATTCAACATAACAATTCAAACATAACAATATTAACCTTAAATATAAATGGGCTAAATGCCCCAATTAAAAGACACAGACTGGCAAATTGGATAAAGAGTCAAGACCTATAGGAGATCCACCTCATGTGCAAAGATGCACATAGGCTCAAAATAAAGGGATGGAGGAAGATCTACCAAGCAAATGGAAAGAAAAAAAAAAGCAAGAGTTGCAATCCTAGTCTCTGATAAAACAGACTTTAAACCAACAAAGATCAAAAGAAACAAAGAAGGCCATTACATAATGGTAAAGGGATCAATTCAACAAGAAGAGCTAACTATCCTGAATACACATGCACACAATACAGGAGCACCCAGATTCATAAAGCAGGTCCTAACAGACCTGCAAAGAGACTTAGACGCCCACACAATAATAATGGGAGACTTTAACACCACCATCAATATTAGACAGATAAATGAGACAAGGTTAACAAGGATATCCAGGAATTGAACTCAGCTCTGGACCAAGCAGACCTAATAGACATCTACAGAACTTTACACCCCAAATTAACAGAATATACATTCTTCTCAGCACCACATCACACTTATTCTAAAATTGACCACACAATTGTTAGTAAAACACTCCTCAGCAAATGTAAAGGAACAGAAATCACAACAAACTGTCTCTCAGACCATAGTGCAATCAATCAAATCAGAACTCAGGATTAAGAAACTCACTCAAACCCCCACAGCTACATGGAAACTGAACAACCTGATCCTGAATGACTACTGGGTAAATAAGGAAACGAAGGCAGAAATAAAGATGCTCTTTGAAACCAATTGGAGAACAAAGACACAATATACCAGAATCTCTGGGACACATTTAAAGCAGTGTGTAGAGGGAAATTTATGGCACTAAATGCTCACAAGAGAAAGCAGGAAAGATATAAAATTGACACCCTAATATCAAAATTAAAAGAACTAGAGAAGCAAGAGCAAACAAATTTAAAATCTAGCAAAAGGCAAGAAATAACTAACATCAGAGCAGAACTGAAGAGATAGAGACACAAAAAACCCTTCAAAAAATCAGTGAATTCAGGAGTTGGTTTTCTGAAAAGGTCAACAAAATAGATAGACCACTAGCAAGACTAATAAAGAAGAAAAGAGAGAAGAATCAAATAGATGCAACAAAAAATGATAAAGGGGATATCACCACCAATCCCACAGAAATATAAACTACCATCAGAGAAGACTATAAACACCTCTATGCAAATAAACTAGAAAATCTAGAGGAAATGGATAAATTCCTGGACACATACACCCTCCCAAGACTAAACCAGGAAGAAGTTGAATCTCTGAATAGACCAATAACAGGCTCTGAAATTGAGGCAATAATTAATAGCTTACCAACCAAAAAAAGTCCGGGACCAGACAGATTCACAGCCAAATTCTACCAGAGGTACAAAGAGGAGCTGATACCATTCCTTCTGAAACTATTTCAATCCAAAGAAAAAGAGGGAATCCTCCCTAACTCATTTCATGAGGCTAGCCTCATCCTGATACCAAAGCATGGCAGAGACACAACAAAAAAAGGAGAATTTTAGGCCAATATCCCTGATGAACATCGATGCAAAAATCCTCAGTAAAATACCGGCAAACCAAAGGTCAGCTTCATCCCTGGGATGCAAGGCTGGTTCAACATATACAAATCAATAAACGTAATCCATCACATAAACAGAACCAATGACAAAAACCACATGATTATATTGATAGATGCAGAAAAAGCCTTCGACAAAATTCAACAGCCTTTCATGCTAAAAACTCTCAATAAACTAGGTATTGATGGAACGGATCTCAAAATAGTAAGAGCTATTTATGACAAACCTACAGCCAATGTCATACTGAATGGGCAAGAACTGGAAGCATTCCCTTTGAAAACTGGCACAAGACAAGGATGCTGTCTCTCACCACTCCTATTCAACATAGTGTTGGAAGTTCTGCCTAGAGCAATCAGGCAAGAGAAAGAAATAAAGTGTATTCAGTTAGGAAAAGAGGAAGTCAAACTGTCTCTGTTTGCAGATGACATGATTGTATATTCAGAAAACCCCATTGTTTCAGCCCAAAATCTCCTTAAGTTGATAAGTAACTTCAGCAAAGTCTCAGGATACAAAATCAATGGCAAAAACCACAAGCATATACACCAATAACAGATAAACAGAGAGCCAAATCATGAGTGAACTCCCGTTCACAATAACTACAAAGAAAATAAAATACCCAGGAATCCAACTTACAAGGGATGTGAAGGACCTCTTCAAGGAGAACTACAAACCACTTGTCAATGAAATAAAAGAGGACACAAACAAATGGAAGAACATTCCATGCTCATGGATAGGAAGAATCAATATCGTGAAAATGGCCAGACTGCCCAAAGTAATTCATAAAGTCAATGCTATCCCCATCAAGCTACCAATGACTTTCTTCACAGAATTGGAAAAAACTACTTTGAACTTCATATGGAACCAAAAAAGAGCCCACATTGCCAAGACAATCCTAAGCAAAAAGAACAAAGCTGAAGGCATCACACTACCTGACTTCAAACTATACTACAAGGCTACAGTAATCAAAACAGCATGGTACCGGTACCAAAACAGAGATATAGACCAATGGAACAGAAGAGAGGCCTCAGAAATAACACCACACATCTACAATCATCTGATCTTTGAAAAATCTGACAAACACAAGCAATGGGGAAAGGATTCCCTGTTTAATAAATGGTGCTGGGAAAACTGGCTAGCCATATGTAGAAAGCTGAAACTGGATCCCTTCCTTACACCTTATACAAAAATTAACTCAAGATGGATTAAAGACTTAAATGTAAGACCTAACTCCATAAAAAGCATAAAAGAAAACCTAGGTAATACCATTTAGGACATAGGAATGGGCAAAGACTTCATGACTAAAACACCAAAAGCGATGGCAACAAAAGCCAAAATAGACAAATGGGATCTAATTAAGAAAGGGCTTCTGCACAGCAAAAGAAATTATCATCAGAGTGAACAGGCAATGTACAGAATGGAAAAAAATCTTTGCAATCTACCCATCTGACAAAGGGCTAATATCCAGAATCCACAAAGAACTTAAACAAATTTACAAGAAAAAAACAACCCCATCAAAAAGTGGGCAAAGGATATGAACAGACACTTCTCAAAAGAAGATATTATGCAGCCAACAGACCAATGAAAAAATGTTCATCATCACTGGTCATCAGAGAAATGTAAATCAAAACCACGATGAGATACCATCTCACACCAGTTAGAATGGCGATCATTAAAAAGTCAGGAAACAATAGATGCTAGAGAGGATGTGGAGAAATAGGAACGCTTTTACACTGTTGGTGGGATTGTAAATTAGTTCAACCATTGTGGAAGACAGTGTGGTGATTCCTCAAGGATCTAGAACTAGAAATACCATTTGACTCAGCAATCCCATTACTGGATATATACCCAAAGGATTATAAATCATGCTGCTATAAAGACACATGCACACGTATGTTTATTGCGGCAGTATTCACAACAGCAAAGACTTGGGACCAACCCAAATGTCCATCAATAATAGACTGGATTAAGGAAATGTGGCACATATACACCATGGAATACTATGCAGCCATAAAATGGATGAGTTCATGGCCTTTGCAGGGACCTGGATGAAACTGGAAACCATAATTCTAAGCAAACTATCACAAGGACAGAAAACCAAACACCGCATGTTCTCACTCATAGGTGGGAGTTGAACAATGAGAACACATGGACACAGGGCAGGGAACATCACACACCAGAGCCTGCTGGGGGTTGGGGGACTCAGGGAGGGATAGCATTACGAAAAATACCTAATGTAAATGACGAGTTGATGGGTGCAGCAAACCAACATGGCACATGAATACCTATGTAACAAAACTGCATGTTGTGCACATGTACCCTAGAACTTAAAGTACAATAAAAAAAAGAAAAAAATAAGTTTACTACTTAGGATGTTATAAATCAAATGCCAAGCTGCTTCCTTTAGCTAACAGAAATGCTATTTTAGCTAATTATAAATTAGAATCTAAGTAGATTATGTGAAAAGACCTGACTCTCAACTTTTTTTTTTTTTTTTTTTTTTTTTTGAGACGGAGTCTCGCTCTGTCACCCAAGCTGGAGTGCACTGGCCAGATCTCAGCTCACTGCAAGCTCCGCCTCCTGGGTTCACGCCATTCTCCTGCCTCAGCCTCCCGAGTAGCTGGGACTACAGGCGCCCGCCACCTCGCCCGGCTAGTTTTTTGTATTTTTTAGTAGAGACGGGGTTTCACCGTGTTAGCCAGGATGGTCTCGATCTCCTGACCTTGTGATCCGCCCGCCTCGGCCTCCCAAAGTGCTGGGATTACAGGCTTGAGCCACCGCGCCCGGCCGACTCTCAACTTTTAAACTAGCAAAATGAGGTTAAGATTTTCTTGTTTGTAAACCTAATTAATTTTATTGCTTATAAGTATTATCCATCACAGCCATTTTTATGATTTCATTTAGGTGACAAGATATTTAAAGATATGTGGTGTATAATTGGAAACAAAATAAAAGGAATACTTGGATGAAAATATTGGGGATGACTAAACAAAGTATCTAAGGTCCCCTTCAATCTAATAGTTGATATGTTTTAAAAATCAGCTTTATTTTGGTATAATTTATATACAATAAAACTCACCCATCTGAAAGTGTGTATTTCAAAAAGTTCTGACAAAGGACATATCTTCCCCTTCATTTGAAAGAGAAACACTAGTTAATAGATGAAGATTATGAAAAATTTTGGATTATGTATTATACTGTTTTTGATAGGAAGCAACTTTATTTGAACCCTTCATGTTTAGCTTCAATATTAGTGTCCTTATCATCATTATTATCATCACTGTTTGTACCATTTGTTGAGACCTCTAACAGAATTTTTCAGGGCACATCATCTTTATCTCTAAGTTACTTGAACCACAGCACTTTTAAAACCTGACCATGGTGCTATCACTGCCTGCATATTACATTAGGCATCTAGATTTTTCCTTTCATTTTGTAGGCAAATAATCTCTACCACAAAACCTACTTTATTTATTATTTTATAATGTGTATTAGCTAAAATAGCATTCCCATTAGCTAAAGGAAGCAGCTTGGTATTTGATTTATAACATCTTAAGTAGTAAATGTAATATAGGCATCAATTCACATGATTTTAAAACTTTAAACTATACAAAGGTATACAGTGAAAAGTCTCCCTCCCACCCATATCTCCCATCTGCTCAGTTGGTCCCCCAAACTTGAAACCACTGTTTATAGCTTCATGTGTATCTTTCCAGAGTTTATTTATTCAGATATGAATAAATATAAATGTAAGGTCTTAATTCCCCACTTAAAAAAAAAGACTCTGGCATCCTTTTATATTTACTATCTTTGTCTAGCAATCAGTTGGCCATACCTTCTTTTACTTTTCTTTGGAAAAGGAAATCCTTTTTTTATGAATAACTTCAGCTCATTCAGACTAAACTTTCCTGAAATAAAACATAAGGATTCTGGCTATTCTTTAGTTATGTTCATTCATTCATTTAATTCAATTATTCAGCAAAGACCTACTGATTTTCTGTGGTGGCAAAAATCCTGTACTCAGTTCTTGGAAGATTACAAAGATGATAGACTTTATTCTTGAAGAAAACATAGTATAGTGGAAGACAGAAGCTATGAATCTAACTACTATGAAAGATGCCTAAAATATCACAGCAGTTCAGAGAAGGGAGAGATTAGTTAAATGACATGGATCAAAAATGGTTCTGGGATGAAAATGACCTTAGAGCTGAGCCCTGATAGTTGGATTTATGTACCTGTGTAGATGGGGTAAGGGAAAAGAAAGAATATTCTATTTTATGACTTAGTACTCTTGTTTGCAAGTAATAGAAACTCAAAGTAGTTTTTAAAAAATAATGCAAAGGAAGGAGGATATATGTTAGCTCCTGCATCCAAAACACAAGACAAAACTGAACCCAACTTTGGTGTCAATAGCATACAAATATTTTACCAGTCGTAGCCTTTTCTATCTCTCATTCCTCTATTCTTTTTCTTTTTCCTTGAGCCTCCTTCCTGTAATAGGTGATACGGCTGTAGCATCATATTCTTACTGCTCTCAATCCAAGAGTACAGAGAAAACTGCTCCTCTACTTTTAATTCATAAATTTCTGGAAAGGACTGGCCCAACTTTGTGGTTATACCTCACTGTGGGTTGAGGGAGTGGGAGGTACTGTTTGGCGGCCTCAACCAAAACACACTGAGTTGGGAAAGAACAGTTCCCCAAGTGTGCTGCTACAGAAAAGGACAGGAAGGGATGCATGCAGGCATCAAGTGTGAAGGTCTATTTACACCTGCATAATGAGCAAAGTCATGAAGGTAGCAAAATGTATTCCATGCTCTGAATATGGTAAGAAGTTCAGTTATGTTTCAGAAGAAAGCAGGGACAAGGGTGAGGCAAGCGAGGCATGGCATGTATGGTGCAAAATTTAAGGGAGTACTAATTCTTAGATGCCAACCCTGAACTTACAGGACCTTGAGAGTGAGTGCCTCCTTAAATTTTGTACCTTAGTCACCTTGCTTGCCTCAATTTAATCCTGGCCCTGTTTAGAAGGACAGGATGCTTCACAGAGTTGAAGATCAACAGGTTGAGTAGTTTGAGGACCATGTAAAGTGACCTTTGAGGCAACTGTCTTAATGTAATGATGTGAGTAAAAGACAGGTTGCACAAGGTTAAGGAGTAAATACCTAGAGAAGAAACTGAGGCAAAGAATGTAGGCTACTCTCTCATGAAGTTGGGTGGTGAAGAGAAGAAATTGCTTCTTGAGGGGAAAACTTGATGAGCCTGAAAAGGTTTTTGCTTTATTTTACTTTTAATATTGGTGATATCTGACTCCCAAAGCAGTCATCTACTTCAATGGAATGATTTGAAGGGCAACTGGCTCTTTTCCAACCAAAAATAATTTTCTACTAGCCTGCTAGTGGTGTTTGAATTGCTACCATTAGTGATTTGGGGTTATTGAATTAAAGGATTATTTCCTAACAGATAGTAAGTACTCTCCCAGGCCCCCATCTGTAGGTAATTCATCAAGCTTTTAGCAGCTCTACTTGCATGTTGATGTGAATTGGTTTATCTGATTTTTGTGACAACTGAGAATAGATTTTGATAAATGGAGGGTGAAGAACATTGAAGGACTTTGGACAGTTTAGGATGGGGCACCTGTAAGCAGACAAGGTGAAAGACTTCCAAAAGGAAACGGAAAGGTAAACAGGTTCAAAGGGGTAACCTGTGTACCTCACAATTCTACTCAGGGCCAGCTCTCCAGTTGCAATCTTAAACTCTCTCTCCCTCCATCTATAAGCCATTTTTTAAAACAGGATTTCAGTAGAAACTTATCAAAATTTTCTGAAAAAATACATTATGTCTCAGGTAATAGAAAAGTGTAATGGACTTGGAGTCAGAAAACCTGTTCTCATCACTCACTCACTGGGCCTGTGCACAGGCAGAATTACCTTGGAGCAAATGACACTTAGGCTTCAAGATTCCTTACTTGCGGCCTGGCCCGGTGGCTCACGCCTGTAATCCCAGCACTTTGGGAGGCCCAGGCGGGCGGATCATGAGGTCAGGAGATCAAGACCATCCTAGCTAATACGATGAAACCTCGTCTCTACTAAAAACGCAAAAAAGTTAGCCGGGTGTGGTGGTGGGCGCCTGTAGTCCCAGCTTCTTGGGAGGCTGAGGCAGGAGAATGGCATGAACCCAGGAGGCAGCGGAGCTTGCAGTGAGTGGAGATTGCACCACTGCACTCCAGCCTGGGCGACAGAGAGAGAGTCCGTTTCAAAAAAAAAAAAAAAAAAAAGATTCCTTACTTGCACAGGTCTCTTCCAAGACCCTGGAAGTGGTTCTAGCAATATGTTCACATAATCATGCAGTTTTTGAAAATTTATAAAATAAGGCAATTTAACAACAATAGATCATTGTCTCTTTCCACTCCTATTTTCCCTCTGTCCATTTCCCTTCATGTTGGGTTTCAGTGGAGTAACCATAGTCATTTTTGGGAGCTGGTAGTTAAAGGGAACTTGAGTTCGATATATAGTTAGTTTGAGTTTAGTGTTATATTTTTATGATTTGCTGTTACTTCTTTGTAAGTGTAATACCTTGATCACAAACTAGTTAATGAATGTTGTCAGTGCAAAGATTATTTAATGGGTTGTTGCTCAAGGAAACTTGCAGTGTCCTGAAATTTTACTGCCTATATATGGAAGAAATTTCATTGAGGCTTTCCCATATTTAATGCAAATCCTAAAAATAATATAGGGCATTACCAATAATGAACTATGAAACTGCGAGAAACTTTTCCAAGTTATCAATAATAAAAATATTTAAACCAACCCATAGTAAAGACTGAATTATCTATTTGAGGTTGTATAATAAAATTGTCATACAAAGGAGCAATCAAAGAACACATAGAAAAACAGTAGGGAAAAAACAATTCTAGAGGTATGTAAGACAGTTAATGAAATGATTTTATTACTTGCCTGGATTTTGTGGTTTGTTGTATTTGCCAGGTTAAAAAAATTGTAATTGTTGTTATTTATTTTTTGTGCCCAATTTTGTACTCATAATTTTGTATCTTTAATCTTAAAGAGTTCCCCTGCCCTCCAAATAGTGTAAGCTTCAAACCCTACAAAATCTGGATTCTTTCCTGGTTTTGTGACTTTGAGCAAGTAATGAGCCCCAGTTTCCTCATCTGGAAGATGGGAACCCCCCTATCTGCTGATTTACCTCACAGGGTTCTTGTGAGGAAGTGAAATAGTGCAAGTGAAATGTTTTATTACCAGCTATAAAAACAGTCATGTGAGTATAATTGAATTGAGATCACTACTTTCTTCTCAATGAAATGAACCTTGCATTTTCCCCCAAATGTTATGTTACCTTTTCAGTGATCGTACTTTATACTTGGGGTTATCCTGACTTTCATGATGGGCCAGGATCCCTTTGGAGAGCTTCACAGAGATGACAAGCAGCCATAGGCAGAGTAAAGAAGCAAGGAAAGGATGATGGTTTGTGAGCACAAGCTCCTCCAATGCTATTGCTGGAAAACCAACATATTGGGTCCTACCTACTGGGGGTGGTGAGTGGAAGCTGCTTCTAGTACTAAGGAAAGGATTTAGCATTTAAATTTAATATTACAATATGTACATCTATTAAAAACAATTTTTTTTTTTTTTTTTTTGAGGCGGAGTCTCGCTCTGTCTACCGGACTGGAGTGCAGTGGCCGGATCTCAGCTCACTGCAAGCTCCGCCTCCCGGGTTTACGCCATTCTCCTGCCTCAGCCTCCCGAGTAACTGGGACTACAGGCGCCCGCCACCTCGCCCGGCTAGTTTTTGTATTTTTAGTAGAGACGGGGTTTCACCGTGTTAGCCAGGATGGTCTCGATCTCCTGACCTCGTGATCCGCCCGTCTCGGCCTCCCAAAGTGCTGGGATTACAGGCTTGAGCCACCGCGCCCGGCCAAAAACAATTTTTAAGGGGAGTTGTACAGCTTATTTCTTTGCCTTAGCATTTAACAGGAAAAATGGGGAAAAGGAAGTTCCATTCACTGAACCCCTATTATATGTGAGGGTCTGTACTAGGTGCTTTACATGCATGAACCCAATAGCACTCACAATATTCCTGGATATTATCGACCCATTTTGCAGAAGTAAAAACTAAGGCTCAGAGAGTTAAGTGACTTCTCAAATTCACAGCGATTAGGTATTTCAAGCCAGGTTTGTCTGATCCCACCTTCTCAGGTGCCAGCCCATTGTCCACAGACTGTGTCCAGTATAGTTTTCTTTTTCCTACTTGCTTTCTATTTTAAATGGAAAAATCCATTTCATACAATCACAAGTATCTGCAAAAATAATTTATTTAGATAAGATATACATGCATAGGTCTTCAGTTCAAATACATAATTTAGCAGGAATTTATAGAAAGTCAGGAGTTTACCCAATGCCATGGAAAATGCTTTAAATGGTGATTAATTTAAATGGGCAAATCTTTTATAGGAATCTTAAATATCTGAAAATGTTTGAAATGCATAATCATTTTTTGTCCACCAGACTCTTCATGTGCCAAATTAATGTGCCCTCTCAACTTAAGAGTTTGATTTCGTGCTAGAAAATTCAAGACTAATCTCTTCAGTAAGAAAAACAAACAGTAACTTAGTATTCTCAGGTTGCAGATTGGCTGTGCCAGTCTAGAATGAGTTTCCAAGAGGCAGTCTTATATATATTTTATCAGAATTCAAAATTATACACAGTTCACTTGCTTCTGCCCATTAAATTTTAAAATAGAGATGAGTTTGTTATCCAGTATTTTCACAGAGCCCTTGTGATTTAAGATTTTAATGGCCGGGTGCGGGTGACTCACGCCTGTAAACCCAGCACTTTGGGAGGCCGATGTGGGCGAATCATGAGGTCAGGAGATTGAGACTATCCTGGCTAACACGGTGAAACCCCATCTCTACTAAAAATATACAAAATTAGCCTGGCGTGGGGGCGGGCGCCTGTAGTCCCAGCTAGAGATAGCTGGAGATAGCGCCACTGCACTCAAGCCTGGGCGACAGAGCGAGACTCCATCTCAAAAAAAAAAAAAGAAAAAGATACTGTTTATCCCCACTAGGTGAGCCTAAGCATAGTGGTGGGACACCAGTCTATCATCTTAGAATTGGACACCTTGTCTGGGTTTGTGATATTTTGTTTTTGTGGTTTACTTTATCATTTGTAAGTCAGCACAGGAGCGAGGTGGGGAAGCCGGAGGACAGAAAAGGTGGGAGGGAGGAGAAAGGAAAGGGTTATTGTCTTAGTTCATTCCTGCTGCTATAACGGAAATACTTTGGACTGGGTAATTTATAAATTTCTCCCAGTTCTGGAGGCCGGGAAGTGCAAGATCAAAGCCCAGTTAGGTTCTGTGTCTGGTAAGGGCTGGTTCTGCTTCTAAGATGGTGCCTTTTTCCTGCATTTTCACGTGGCAGAGGGACAGAAAGGCAAAAAGGGAGTAGCAGACTCCCTCAAGCCTTTTATGAAAGCACTCATTCCATTCATAGGGCAGTGAATCACCTCCTAAAGGTCCCACTTCTTAATACTATTGCATTGGGGATTAAGTTTCAACATGAATTTTGGAGGGATATCAACATTAAACCATAGCAGTGATCTTGGAAGCAGAATAGAAATTCTATGTTGTAGGGTTCAGAGTGTAATACCTAGAATTTTCAGAATCCAAGGGGATTACTCTTACCTTTTTGGGAAAATGTGTGAGAAGACAATTTTTATGGTATGAACCCAAAGTCACAGGATTCTAAAAAAACCACATGAATAGAGGGAGACAGCACTCTATGGAATCATCCCAGAGAACCCAACAAGTAGGTAATAGCCAGTAACTTACTGAGCTGGGAGGATTGCAGTGAACTCCGGGTCCAGACAATATAATTCGTCTTTTCTGTTCAAATGTTTCCCGAGCTAGCAGAGGTCCCCCACTAATGGAAGAGCAGGCAGATTTCAAGGAAGATACATGAATTCATTCAGCTTTAAAATATTTATTGAGCACCTTCTACTTAGGTTAGGTGCGGGGAATACAAAGATGGGTAAGAGTCGGTTCTTGTCCTTAAAGAGCTTACATTCTAACAAGGGCTGAAGGGGGAAGTCAGACAGACAAATAAATGAGCAAAAGTGTTACAAGTGCTAAAACAGACGTTTAGATAAGGTGCGGTGGGAACATTAAAAAAGGTAGTGGCACATTATCTGTGTGAAGCTCACTGGCTCACGGAAAACCTAGTGGAGGTGGGGTAGGCTTTGTGGATTGACAGGGTAGCAGTCGAGGTAGGGGGCGGCGTTCCAGGCAGAGCAAACCACAGGGCAAGTGGAAACAGCATGAGCGAGCAGGGAGGCGTGAAACTGCTTGTTCATCTCTGGGATCGCCTTCACACCCCTTTGTCTCCAGACAAGGAGGTGAAAACGGGAAGAAAACCAGTTCCGTCCCTCGCCGTATGGCACGTCTGGAGAAGTATGGTAATATAAATCCTAGCAAAGATAGCTGCAAGGAAGGATCTAGCCGGGGGAGATTTGTAAGAGCTTACAATGGGAAATAAGGTTTCCCATTGTAAACCTAAGACGGGGGCCCAGGTGGCCTGCCAGGGCTCCAGTGTGCTGTCGAGAACATGCGGTCCTCGAAGTGCCCTGCTCCCTCTCCTCGCCTCGACGGCTGACCCAGGCGGACCTGTGGGCGCGGAAAGCCCCCTTTAGGTCCTGCTCCCTGGTCTCGGACCTCTCCCCTCTTCCCGCCCCTCTTGGCGACTCGCTTGGCGCGGCCTAGGGCCGGTGGCGACAACTGCCCTTGCACCGGCTGGCCCAGGCCCGACACGCGCGGCAGCCTCTCGCGCAGGCCCAGACCGCGGCGCGCGCCGCATCCCCAGGCTCGAGGCTGGGCAACCGCTGCGACTTCAGGCGCCCGAGAGTGGGCGGGCGCGCGCCTCCGCAGCTGTTGGGGCGCGCGCTTGTGGGCTCATTCTCCCACCTAGGTTTAAATTGAACCCCTCTTGGTCCCCCGGTTTTGAGAGGTTTCTCTCCTCGAGCCGCTGAGTCAGGAAGCCCAACAGTAGGAGTGGCTCGAGGCCTACACGTCCGCGAGTTCGCGGGGCGCTGGATGGAAAAGGTGGGTGCGCGAAGAGGCGGGCCTCTCCTTCCTCGGGGGCCCAGATCGTGACTCCGTGGGGAGATCTGGGCCCCCGAGGAAGGACTCACCTTCCCGGGTACTGTGGGCCGAGTCTGGGCTTCTCTTTGGGAGCGGACCGTGGCTTGGAGAGCCTCCCCGAGGGGACCCACGCGCCCGCCGCTCCAGCCGCCATTTCCCAGCAGGCCTCCAGGGGGCCTCCCCGCCGCTGCCTTCCAGTCGGCGGCGCCGGGCCCGGGGGTGGCCGCGCGGCGCAGGCAGGGACACGCCTCGGCGCCCGGGCCAGCGCGCGGACAATGACCCCTTCTCTCCTCGCCGCCGCCTCCTCCCCGACACCGCCCCCTCGCAGCTCACAGGCAAACCTATTAGCCATTCAGGCCGACAAAACCCCGCGGCCCCGCGCATTGTCCCGCCGAGCGCCCGGCCGCCGTCATTAGCCCTGATTACGCAGAGCCGCCTGACAGCCCCGCAGGCCGCTCCACAGACCCCCCATTCACTGCAGCCCCCGGGCCCCGCCTCACAAAAGGAGCGGAAATCGTCCGCGCTCTCGCGTACCCACTGAATAGAGCGAAAAGCTGCTCCTCCTTTCCTCCCGCCCCATTCACATTCTCTTTGGATACAATATTTTTTTCCTTTTTGTTAAAATTAGGGAGAGGGAACGAGGTCAAGGAAGACTTTGCTTGAGCTCTTTGCCTGTCATTTGTTTAATGTAAACAAAGAGCAAGCCCTCCCCACCCCCATCCTCTTCTCCCCTCCCTCCCAGATTTTTTATAAACAAACTGGGGAAGTGAAAGGAGGGAGTGACGGGTGGAAGCGGAGTGGGTCATTAACGTGGAGGCGAGAGGAACTGCGGCATTTGGGGAGCAGCAGGGACCGTGGCTTCCTTTGGTGAAACTGGAGTGTGGTTGAAATGTTTATTAGCCGGGAAAGAGCCTGACCTGGGGCTTGGGGTAAAATCTTAACATTGGTCAAGTTCGTTGAAATATTTAATATAAAAATGCTCTTTCCAATCTGCTGGAGTAACTGCTTTTTGGGAAATTATGACAGAAGAATTGCAGGAAAAGAAAGGAAGGAAACCCATTATATAAAGATTTTGCCAAATTCAGAAACCTTCAGCCTTGCAACTACCTGGATTTTTTTTCCCCCCAAAACCCTAAAGACTAGAATGAAGCTGATACGGAAAAAGTCTTAAAAAGAAACCATTTATATGTCCTTGGGAAGATTGGAAAGATTAAAATAAAATAAATCTCTGTGAAGATCTGGACTAATTTCCAACATGTGGTCACAAAAGAATTGGTTATTCAGAGAAGCGATTAGGTGCCATCACATTTCAGATAAACATTTTTAAAAATCTTACATGTGTCACCACCTTCAGATTCTAAAGTGAAATTAGATAAATAAATCTCCAGATTGTTGAAACAGAATAGCTACTTAAAAATGTAGGCAGCTTGTTAATTTAAGTAAATGGTAGATGTAGTTTAAAGGCTTTTGTCAAAGCAGGAATTAAAAATCCTCCATCACTGTTTGGTCTTCTCTTTTTGTTCAAGCAATAAACTGTCACTTAAAAAATTATTTTGTAAAGAGAAAGCTTAGTTCTTTAGTTACCCCATTTTCTTGACACTGCAGAATGGACATTTTCTTCTGCTTTTAGGTATCATTTGAACTGGTGGGTGGAGTGGGATTTTTAGAATCTCAAATTCTTTTACATTGTTCCACTAATTAGTTCTTTCCCGTCCCTCTCAGACCTAGAAGCATAAACTTAAGAGAAAATTTGCCAACAAACTCCAAACGCTAGTTCTGGACAGCCCCATAGTTACGGTGGGTTGGGGCTGGGGAACAAGAGTGGATATCTGTGGCTACTCCTTGGCAGATTAAGGACTAGGATGAGGCAAGGGAGGTACTTAGAGTGCAAAATTTAAGGAGACACTGAATCTCAGATGCCTTGCACTTGCTGCACTTGCATAACCTTGACAGTGAGTCCCCTCCTGCCCTCACTCTAGTCCTGGCTGGCCCCTTATTGGCATTCTAGGAACTACCTGGGCCTCTAGGAAACAAAATTAAGTGTTGACCAAGCTCTACCATGGGAGCCTTTGAGGAACCACAGGAGGGCTTTTGCTTGCTTTTGGAAAGAACACCAGTTTTATCACGAAGACTTACCCACTCCTTCCATCTAAAGCTCTTGTGCAAGAGAGTTTTGATTTTCAAGAATTCTCTGGATAAGGGCCACCATACACAATGACAACATTTATAAAGTCCAAATGAGCCAAATCTATTTAAGCGATTTAGAAACCAAAAGTCAACCCTTACTCGGTCCTGGGCTTCCATTGTCTATCTTGCCGTTTGGCTGCTTTTTGTCTTCCATGACTTCACTTATTTTTGTTTGGTTTGCACTTTGGCACTTCTGCCTAAAGAAGTTAGCAGGCTTCTGATCCAAAGAACATCTTCTAAGGACAGAAAGGCAAATGGAAAAGGCTGTAATTGGGGGATGGGGACAGTAAAGAGGGAAGTCAGCTCAAGTGATTTAAAGATCAATGTCAAATTTTATAATATGCAATCTGTTTCACTAGGAACAAAATTAGAGACTCTGGCTAGCATTTATTTTCTTAGTGCAAATATGGTAGATGTTTTTGTGTTGTATAGGCATGCATTTGTTCATGTGTAGGTGCACACATGCATGTGCACAAGGAAAAATTAAATGCTAAAAATATTTTATATTTTAATTGAGGCCATTACCCGGACAATGGGGCCCTTGATGACTTGTTCTATGCTTACTTCAGAGATTAGGTTATAAAATGCCAGTTATTTCTACAGCCTTGTTTTACCCTCAATATGTGACATGATTACATCCTTTCCCCCATCTCAGTATCCTTCTTGTTAAAAACCATTCATTTCATTAAAACTCAATTCTGCAGCAAGAAGTTAGTCTAATTATTTACAACCTCTCCTATCATCTTTTGTCTTGTTTTAGTAATAGGTCAATCCTAAATGCAGTATATGCTCACTGTAGCATGATCATGGGTGCCTGCTGCTATTGTATGGAAGGGGGCCTCGAAGGAGGTAGAAAGCCTTTCTTGTTGCAGAGTCTGAGTCAGGATAGTTTTGCATTCTTAGAAAATAGGACTCACTTATTGAGTCCCAGAGTTTGGCTTCCTAAATTGCTCCTGAAAGCTGTTGACACTTCATATAAACGAGTGTCAAGTGGACATGCCATAATTACCTGTGCTGGGGATGCGGGGACTTGCCTTAGAGAGGACGCTCACATGTTGCCAATTTTTAGCCTTAAGTATATCATGTGTATGCATACATACATATGTGTTTGTATAGGTGCATACATATATACACATACATGTAATTTGACGTGCAAGGTGGTTATGGACCTACCATAGGTTGTTTGAAACATACACCAGGAAGCACCAAAGAAGGCAAAAGATATATAGATAAGACCTTCCAGAGACCATTTGCTCAAGGGTCCCTGCATGCCTGGTGAAGGGAATGATCTTTATAATAATAATAATAATAATAATAATAATAAAAGGAATCTGAGAGCAGCTCCCTTAATTAAGAAGGTTGCCCACTAGGTTGTTTTATTGTTTGGCTTCTCCACACAGAACCCATCAGCACCAGCCTGCATGTTTAGAAACAGCAAGTTCCCCAAGCTACAGAGAAACCTACCATGGCGGTCTCTTAAATAAGTAAATAAACAGCATATATATGTTTTGTTAAAAAAAAAAACTTTAAAGCAAAAGTTATACATATATAACAGCGTCCTTTCGACGTGAAATACCCATGGGAGAATCTGGGCAGGCGCTCAGCTTGCAGTTCGGTTCCGAAGGCGACTTTGCAGCAAAATCCTTAGGAAAAAGCAAAGCGAGAAGAACGTGGTGCTGGGTCAGGCCTCACCGCGGGTTCCTGTGGTCGCGGCCAAAGGGCGCCAGTGGAGCCAGGCCGGCCGCGGTGTGGGGCGGGAAACGGCAACCCGAGCGCGCGGGTCTCTGGTCACCTGGCTTCTCTGGCGCTGGATTTGCAGGTCTCTCATCTTCTTTCCCTCTTTCATTTTGTTTTTCTCGTTTTTACACTGGAATCTGCTTCTTAGCATCCTGGATGGGCAACTCAGATGTCGCACTCGCTGTCGCTGGACGTGATGGAGATGGCTGAAGTGGCCGCCTTGCTGGATAGACTGGCGGCCGGGCTGGCGGCGACGCCAAGCACCTCTGGCGTGCCGTCGCCCTCCGCCCGTAGTGCCCGCCCGGAACCCTGTGACAGGACCTGCTGCTGGAGTCTACGGGGAAGAAAGGGAACACGGGTCACAGCTCGTAACACAGCCGCCCGTCGCCCGCCCCCACCACCTCCTTCGTCCCTCCAGCCCGGCGGCCAGAGGCTCTTCCGTAGACCCGAGCAGTGAAGGCGAGGATTTCCCGTCAAGGCGACAGAGGTCGGGCAGGAGTCCGCGGCCGCCCCTCCGCGGGCCCCTACTGTTGTGCCCCACCATCATTCGCGCCCTTTCTCAGCGCCCCAGCTCCCAGGTCTTTGGTATACTGGGCTTGCAGGGTCCTCCCCGTTTGTTGTCCACCTTTGGGAGATAAACAGGACTGTCAGGAAATAAACGAAGCGTGGGTGACAAGGACAAATCGGTCCCGGGGACATGGGATTCCATTTCTAGTGGTGCGTCTGCCTGGGGCGTACGCCTGAGTCAGTGCTCCCGCGATCGCGTTGGATCGGGTCGGCCCGACCTAAAGGCAAAAAGGATTGTAAGAAGCATTTGGGCCTGGGGGATGAGGCTGGGCTCTTCCGCAAAATGTTTGGCTCATCGAGATCCACACTCCGGGAAATGAAAAGCCTCGGCCCACCGACTAGTTTGCTGTTTTGAGACAAGGGTGGCAGGCAGCGCATGGGAAGAGGAAAACTCGACTTCCCATTTCTCAAAAGTCCGTTGAAAACTGTTTTCAAAGCATTACGGAGGGATACACCTGGGCTTTGAAAATGATAATTAACATGAAACCGACACACTGCTAATAAGCCAGGCTTCCATTAATAGTAGGAGCCTGTGGCCAGGCTGACAAGAATTAGCTTTGGGTCTTGGGGTCTCTACTTGGAGGATTTTAATTTTTATTTCTCTTCCCCTCTCTGTCCCAGTGAAGCCTTGGTTTGGTGACCGGGACGAGCTGCTGCAGCTGCCCGGAGGCGTGGAGAACCAGTGGGTGGGGAAGCAGACCTGGGAAGGGAACTCCAGGAACCCAGAACGCAAGTAGTCTCTTAACCCGAGACCGACCGCGCTCCCAACTCCTGCTGAATTGGAGTCGCCAGGGACTGGGTAAGGGCGCCAGAGGTGCCTCCACCCGCCTCCTCCCTGGTGCGCGCAAATCGCGGAGGCCTCTAGGTACTGACCTGTTCTTGGCTGCAGCCGCTCGGTCCCTTTGTCGGCGGTTTTTGAACCAGTTGCCCACCTGCGTGGGAGTCAGTCCGGTTGCCTGGGCGAGCTCACGCTTTTTGCTGGGGTTAGGGTATGGATCCTGCAGGTACCACTCGCGTAGCAGGTGCCGCGTGCGCTCCTTGAAGCAGTGTGTCTTCTGTTCGCCGTCCCAAATGGTGCGCGGCAGCGGGAACTTCTTCCTTACTCGGTACTTGTCCACCGGCCCCAGGGGCCTTCCACGCAGCTTCTCAGCCTCCTGGTAGTGTGCTTCAAGCCACAGCGCCTGCAGCTTGGCGTGCGACTCCTTGGTGAACTTGTGGTTTTCCAGGATATGGTAGAGCTCTCGGTAGTTGCCACCGTGAAAGGCCACGATGGCTCGTGCGCGCAGCACCGACTCATTCTTGTTGAGGGCCTCGCAGGCCGCAGGGGCCACGGGCAGCGACCAGAGGAAGCGACCCAGGCGCTCCACATCGCCGCTCTCTTCCAGGGTCTCGCATACCCCGGCCACTTGCTGGGGGCTGAAATTCAAGATGGGCAGCTGGAACATCGAGGCAGCGCCGGCAGCGGCCAGGGCACTGAGCCCGGAGCGGGACACGCAGCAGATGCCCGCGGGCCTAGCTGAGTGCGCCAGGCTCTTGTCGATGAGGCGGATTGGGGCAGCGGGGACACACGACTGGTGGCGGCGGTGGCGCAACGGCCGGAAGCGGGCGGACCAGACTGGAGGAGGTGCTGGCTCCGCGGCTTGGGGTTCGGGCTTGGCTCGGCCCAAGCACGCGGGCAGGAGAGCTGGCTCAGCTACTGGGGTGGGCGGATTGGCGGCGCGGGCGCCATGGAGACCCCTTGTCAGTCACCGGCTGGCTCTGCCAATCAAAGCTTGGACCAGCAAGCCAGGACTGTTTCAGCACCTCCCCGTGCTCGACAGCGCCCGCCGTTAGTCCCCGGACTTTTCCTCAGTATTTTGCAGAACCTGGAGGTTGAAAAGACATGCGAGTGTCTGGGAGAAAAAGAGAGGCGAGTGCGGCAGCGTTCACTCTTCTTCCCTCCCCCACCCCACTCTACCCCTCCCTCCCCTTTCCCACCAAAGAAGCAGTGATGCTACAGGAATTCACTTTGGGGCGATGCGTTGTCTCGGTCGAGAGGTCTCCAGAGGACAAAGAGGACTGAGCCAAACTGAAATGCTCCGAGAATTCGCAAGTTTAGTTGTAACGAAACAGCAAACCTTGCGGTGGGAGCAGGAAGCGGGTGGGGGGAAGCGATCTTCTCATTTTTTCCCAAGTACCCATCTCTGCATGCCTCCCTCTTCCCCTTTCCAGTTGCCAAAGCAGCTGAGTGGGAAGCAAATCTGGAGCAGCAGGAACAGGACCAGGGATCTGTAGAAGAGGTCAGTTTGAACTCTAGCATTATTCCCTTCAAAGCCCACTAAAATTTTAAATGTGAACAAGGACATGTTCACGTCTGATAACGCAGATGCAGACCACGAAGTCGGACACTTTAAGAAAAGAAGGGTGGGCTCTAGGTACCTCCAAATAAAGAGGAGAAATAAACTTTCTCCCCCTCCCCCAGTTTAATGGGCTTGAATGTGCAGTATAGCCACATCTAGAGCCAAGAAGTCATTGGTAGGTCAGGACAGCAACTTAAAAGCTTATTTCCGATATCTTTTAAAAAATATCGACTTAACTCCTTTCCTTGCAGGCTTATTTTGCCCCTACCTTGTGTTAGAACATATACCTCTTGAGCTGGGGATAACAACTCTAACCTTGGCATTTTAGCCCAAAAGCAATTCAGTAAAAATACAATACAGAAAGGCATCCACGACAATGCGGGGGCCTAGAAAGCGCTTCTTAAGCCGCTGAGCACTGACCCCTCCTGTAGTGAGGAAGGAGCGACTTGGTGTCTCTGACTTTGGGCCAGTAGAGTGAATTGGCAACTTTTATTGATTCCCAATTGGCAGTCCACATCGTACCATTTTCTGAGGCCTGGGTCAAAGGAACCATGATCTCATCCGGGCCTGTGGTAGGGGTTTGTTTAGTCTGAAGAAAATAACTGGTAGGGGGCTGTATAACAAAAACGCCAGGAAAACCGTTTTGGGGAGGTCCATCCCTAGACAGAAATGAGATGAGAATGTTCACTGCCGAACTGGACTGGGCCCGACTGTCTTTTCTTTAGTATCAAGCACAATTTGTATGCGGCTTGTACAGATCTGGTAAATCAGAAGGCAGATAGATAGCACAGATGGTTGGAGGTGTCGGGTCAGATCACGCCACGCCTGAGTGCAGGGCAAAGCTCGTTCTGACGGAAAACCCTGATATTATTTTCACAGATCTTCACAGTTCACTCTTAAAAAATAGCAGAGGGGAAGAAAAAAGCCCTGAAACCATTTACATCATTTCTGTGAGATTGCCAACCGCCTCAACGGAGAGGCTTTCTTTTATAAGAGTTCATTTTCTTGAAATACGACAGGGCAGGGGCAAAATAAAGAGGGCGATGAAGATAATGACAAAGCATAAACCTTCTTTCCCTCGGAGCGACTTCCGAATCAGCCGGAAGGACAACTTTTAGAAAGAAACATCGCATACAAGGGCCCCGAACATGCAGGCGGAGGAGAATCCCCGGTGCAGAAAATGAGGGCCTGGGAGGGGGCCGGGCAGGGATGAAGCCGGACCCGGCAGGGCTGCGATCCCGGAGCTTCTGACCAGGGAAGGAAAGCACCCCCTTGCTCCAGTTTGCAGAGGTTTATTTTCCCTCTCGGGATGGTTCGTCTGCCGGCTATTGCTCGCGAAATTGTTTGGCGCGCACCCTTAGCATGCAGAAGAGGCGGTGGGGTCCTCGGAGACCTTACAGCCTGCGAGCCGAGCCGAGAGCCGACCTGGATCCCAGCGCCTAGCTGCTGAGGTGGGAGAGATTGTCCATGCCCCAGGAGACCACACGTCCCCCTAGCCCTTTTGCTGGACAGTTTGGAAGCGGCACATTCGGGGAGAGCTGGTTTCTTACCCTTAATCTTTGTGAGCAAGTCGACAGTCTAGGGGCCCCATCCAGGAAATGGGAATATTTATCCTATGGCCCATTTCTTGGATAATAGTTCTGCAGATAATTAGATGAGGGCGCTTTGGCTTCTGAGGCTCGCGGGCAACTGGAACTGAGAGTCTGAGTTGGCCGTACGGGAGCCGCCAGAAAGGTGCGGGCTGCGTGTGGCAGAGCCCGAGCACTGTCTGGTTGCTCGGCAGGAAGGGACTGAGAAGCGCCTGGAGGTCGGGGTCTACTATCAGGAGATCCATCTTCGCCATCGCAAGGGACTTGATTTAATTTTATTAACCCAAAGGAAATAGACTGCGCCAGGGCACCTTGGAATCACTTACTTGTTCCCCGGCTTCACAAGGCGAAGGGACGAACAGGAAGAAGTATGTGAGCCGAGCCCCCTGGGGAAGAGGGAAGCTTCACGGGATTCCTTAGAAATAACGCTGTTTTGGGGAAGGCGGTGACCTTCACCCCACCCTTAAGGTGTACTTCTCCTAGGTTTGCCAGACGAAAGCTGTATCTTCGGGCTGGCTTTTCTTAATTTTACGGAAGGGTGTAATTTTTTTTTTCTTTTACCAGTTTTGAGGTTTTGTGCCAACCCTCCAGGCAACCCCTCACTTCTTATCCCACATTTCATTTTTCGTTTGCATTTGACCAGGGAATCAAGAAAGTACAGTGGCAGCACTTGGCCTTGGGCCTGTCTGGGTGGTTTTGCAACTTTCTACCGCTGGTTTGCAGCTAGTAGATTGAGACATGAGGTCTTGGACAAACTCTCGAGTCTTGCCGGGAATCCATAGATGTCTACTCAGCTTTCTCTAGAGTTCTATTTTGTGGGGGCAAATATGGAGAAAAAAGCATGTAGAAGATGATGTCCAAGGGCAGGTTCTGTAGCTAACTGTTTCGTGCTGGATTTAGGCAATGTGCCCTAGGGAATTCTGAGGCTCATGCCAGAAATATCCGGAGTTCAGTGTGGGACTTCTGCACATATGGGCATCTCACTCCTCGCTCTGCCCCTACTGATTTTCCTCTCTAGAGTAGAGGACAGGTGGAATTCTGGTTTCACCCTGCCGACCAGTAGCTCACATTTGCCAGAGGAGAGCAGTGCTTAGAAGTCAACACTTTCTTACCTCTGGGTTCCAATCTTATCTTTTCTTTGACTTTTCCTAAGCCAAATGTTTTTTTTTTTTTAAATGATGTGGTTTTTTTTTTTTTCTCACGCAGTTTCACATAATGAGATATTTTAAGAATGCAGTAATTGAGTCCTTCTGAATTCCTTGATAAAGACATTTGTGCTGCATCTGAGAGTCACAGACTGGAAGACAATGAAGTCCCCAGTCTTTTGTGTGATTTGGACTTTGGAAGAGATCTTGGTTTCCTTTCCTGTGTCTCAAAGCCGAGTGTTGGTAGTGACAACTGGCTTTTAATTTTTATAACTCTACTTTTAAAAAAGTATAAAAATAATCTAGAAAGTTTTAAAAGGCATTTTTCAGACTTTGAAATTACAGTATTAAAATTTACACTTTCAAACACTTATTTATTTGGCATTCTGATTTTCAGGTATATCGTATGCATAAATATAGATGTGTGTTTGTTCATGTATTTGATAGTACAGACCTTCAGATTTTGGAATGAATTCAATATTCTATTTTTAAAGTACTACTAACTATCCTAATAAACTGCCAAGGTAGATTGCTGTATTTCACGCATTCCTCCCCTGCCATTGTGCACCTTGTAACAAAGAACAGAGAAGGTGCTTTAATTGTATATTTCTGAGAACAAACACCATTTGAGCAATGTTTGTAGGTTTCCTAGTGTTGTTAAATTAACTGGCAAAAAAGT
This sequence comes from Trachypithecus francoisi, assembly GCF_009764315.1. NCBI lineage: Eukaryota > Metazoa > Chordata > Mammalia > Primates > Cercopithecidae > Trachypithecus > Trachypithecus francoisi. Next base: position 44,701,329 of record NW_022681468.1, read on the forward strand.
ATTACAATTAAAATATTGACCTCATTTTAAGAGATTAGTATATTTTGTTATTATTCTTCATCAGCTATTTTTAAATGACATTTTCAAGTGGTACAAAATTGTTTATATTGTTAATTGGAGGAAATTTGTATAAGTTTAAATGTGGGACAATGCGCTACTTCACAGTGATGATTAATTAGTGGTAATGTTTTCTTAAAAAATGTTAGGCTGCCGGTTCAACTGTGTTTTGACTTCTAGCTTGTGGTTGATTCTAGGCACTTGGATAAAAATTTGTATCTAAGTCAAAGAGCATATTACAAATTATACTTCTTGTAATATAAACTGTGGTCTTAAATTCATTTTTCTGTAGTCTACTTCTTTAGGACAAGCCTAAATGTTTACAGGGTTAACCACATTACTGCATTACTTGCTTAGAGCTACATATCAGTGGGTTCTTGCCTGAAGGATTAGTGCTAAAAAATGTAGCCAGCTTGTCATTTAAAAACACTTTTTATTGTTAGTAATGAAACATTTGTTGAATAAGTGAAAGAATGATTAGTTCATGGTTCTCTATTGGGACATTACTTTTTCCCAGCAGCAGGTTATTTTTGACAATTTTCGAATCTAAGATCGAAATATCCTTCTAAAATACACATGGAAACCTTAAAATTCAATGATGTGAAAGAATGTAAGTTTGTTTAATGTCCTCTGGGATGCACCAAATATTATTCACATTAAACTGTATGTGTCATACATTGTGTCAACCGTTTGTATTATATGCATAGTAAATCATAATTTCCTTCTAAGTACTCTAAAGTACTCAGCCTTCAACAAATACCTTAAATTCTCTGAGTTGATCCAGCTAGTTCACAAAAAGTGCTTATTAAATATTGCATTATAAAAAAATACACGCACATGACATCTTACCCTTCAAAGCAGCAATTCTCAACTGAGGGAAATTTTGTTTCCCCCTGCTTCCCCACTTCCAGGGGACATTTGTCAATATCTGGAGACAGTTTTGGTAGTCTCAATTGGCATCTAGTGGGTGCAGGCCGGAGATGCTGCTAAACATCTTACGATGAACAGAACAGTGGCCCCCCAGACCCCACAATAACAAAGTCAATAACACTGCTGTTAAGAAACCTTGACCCCAAGGATCTTGCCCCAAATAATCAACAAGGCACAGACATACAAAACCTGCTAAAGTTTGGTTTATTGTGGAGTTGAAGCATTTGCAAAGGACTCAGGGCACTTTCAATTTCATCTTGGGTCTAGGCCATACTAATAAAATCTGTTCCTAAGAGCTTACTGTAATTTTGTTTTTTCTTAAAATTTATTTTAAATGATACTTAGGATAACCAAATACTTATAAAGCTTGTAAATATCTGTGGGAACGGTGAAGTTGTTTCTATCTTGTTAGGATCTATGTTCTTTGAATAATTAGTGGGACAGAGAACAGTGGTTGAAAGTTTTTGTTAGTGTATCTCTATTTTATAAATGAATAAACTATGAGGACTACAGAGGTTAAATGATTACCTGTATTGCACAGCTAGTTAATGGCAGAGACAGGTTTAAAACATAGGCTCAAACTTCTATCCATTATATACCTTACTTTTCTTACCCAAGGAAAATAATTTAATTCCAATTGAGTTTGAGGGCAGTTCTGTATCACACACAAATAGTTATTAATGCCTGCTGTGTGTAAGGTCCAGTACCATTTCATGCTGTTATGACTTTCAGAGTTTGGTGCACCATAGTTCAAGGACCTCAGAGAGACTTCAACTTCTGGGTCTTGTCAGGTGCTATAATCCTTGCAAGCCCTAAAAACCCTTGAATCAAAAATGTGTCTCTGGGATTTTTGTTGTTTTTTGAGCAGGGGTAGAAACTGGTAGAGTGTGGTGGTACTGAAGACCCTTCCCTGAGTCAGCACACTGTGTACTGGCAGGAAAAATGGAACTGATTGCAGCCTGTAAGGAAAAGAGATTGGACTTGAGGTGTTGTAAAGCTTGGTTTAAGTAAAAAAAGTCTGAACTCTTTTGTCAAGTCTTCCAAAAGAATAACAGTGATGCTCACAAGCATTTCTGTAATTAACAAGCTGTCAACATTTCTATTACAACTACAGAAGTCTATTACAGACCACAGAATTGTGATAAATGTTTCTTTAGGTCTGAAATGTTAGCCTTCATCTTCTTTTCAGCCTAAGGGCAATTTTTGAAACCAATTTTGTTTCAATCATTTTGGATCAGTTGTGTGGTAATTTTGGAAGTGCAGATGCTCTAGGCCCACCTATTGAAATAAAGATTTTTAAATGGAAACACAGAGAGGAGGCTGCTTAAGCAGTGGGGACCAGCTGCAAAGCTCTGGCAGGGAATTATATGGGCAGACAGTGGGAGTAGATTTAGAAAAAATTAAGGGACAGAGAAATGAATGCATGTTTCCTGTAACAGCAGATTTTTGTTCTCAGATCTTTCAAACTATGAAATTTTAATCTTTTTTCTGTTTTAGTGTTTTATCTGTTATTATTTTCTCTGTTATGCCTTGGTTTTGGTAAGATTATATATCTTTACAGTAATTAAAATTGGGGGCTGAACTGATTTTTTTGAATTTTAGTATTTAGTTTTTATCTTTCATTTAGTTGTTTTCTTTCTATCCCTTTCATCTCCTTTCTGTTTTTTTACCTTTTTATCCTTTTTGTTGTCTCTGAAAGATTTATTATTTCCCAATGATTGTATTTCTGCGTGTTGTAATAATTCATATTTATGTTCCCTTTTCTCTTTTGTGTTTCTTCTGACTCCATGACTCCTTCCTATTTCCCATTGCTTAGGACTTCCTCACTAGACTGAGCCTTGTTAAAACTGTGAGATAGACAAAGATGAAATACTCAATTCCTGAGGGTAGATGGGAAGACGGAGAGTGGTTTTCATAGAAGAGGGAAATAGTGTCACTATAATGGTATTTTAGGGCAGTGATGCTTCTCAAACTAAACTTTATAGAAGCAGATAAAGCAGTAGAGCAAGGACTTCCAATATTTTAGGTTTAAATCATTGCAATAACCACATGATTTTGGGCCCCCATTTCCTTATCTGATAGCATAATTCTTGTCCTATGGGATAGTTGTAGGGATTAAATGAGATTATGAATGACTGTTCCTTGCACAGTGCTTGACATATAGTAAATTCTTAACAAGTGTTAGTTCCCCTCTTGTGGGCAACTACTCACTTAATATATCAATTAGGCCATATTGTCTTAGTGATATCTCACTTTCCATCTTGTCCTGGGTCTCATAATCTTTTGATGCCCACCTTAGGTTTCTCGAAACTTTCCAAGCAGTAGGTTATTTTGAAGTAGGCCTTCCTATTCTGTGGACCACTGCTGTTGCAATAAATTAGTCTAAAGAAGTCAATAGATAGCTCACATGAAATTCCCCAAATGCCCGCTGTATTTGTTTCCTGTGGCTGCCATAAAAAATTGCCACAAACTGAGTGGCTTAAAACAGAAATTTCTTCTCTCACAGTTCTGGAGACAACAAGTTTGAATTGAGGTGTTGACAGGGCGATATCCTCTCCAGAGGCTCTGGAGGAGCCTCTTCATGCCCCTTCCAGCGTCTGGTGGCCGCTGGCATTTCTTGTTTTGTGGCTGCATCTCTCCAATCTCTGCCTCCTTCCTTGCATTACTTTTTCTCCTGTGTGTGGTTGTATAGATGTGAAAACTCTTTCTGCCCACATTTTATAAGGATTCATGTGATTGCTGTTTTTTTTTTTTTTTTTTTTTGGAGACAGGGTCTCGCTCTGTTGCCCAGGATGGAGTGCAGTGGTGTAATCATAGCTCACTGCAACCTCAAACTCCTGGCTCAAGCCATTCTCACACCTCAGCCTTCTTAGTAGCTAAGATTACAGATGCATGGCATCACATCTCGCTAATTAATACTTTTTGTGTGTGTGTAGAGACAGGGTCTCTCTATGTTGCCTAGGCTAGTCTCGGACTCCTGGCCTCAAGTGATCCTCCTTCACCTGGCCCTAGACAGTCTATTCTTATTACACACACTCACACTTACACATACACATGCACCCATACATGCACACACGCATTCCTCTCCATTCTTCCCTCTGCTGTAGTTCATTTGTTGCTATTTGTGCTCTTTTCTCATGTATTGTCCTCATCTGGAGTGCTAGGTTTTTTTCCTACTGGAAATACCTTTTTTTTGTTTGTTTTCCTTCTTATAAAAGCAATACATGGTCATTTAAATAAAAATCCAAGCACTATGGTTATATAGAGTAAAAAATGAGTTTCTTGTAGTGCTATTGTTAGAGATAACTACTATTAGTGCTAGGTGCATATCCTTATGGACATTTATCTCTATGCACAGAAACACACATTTTTTCCCCTTTGATAGAAGTACTTCATATTATCCATACTGTTTTATAGCTTTTTCCTGATAACATTTTCTGAACATTTTTCTTGACCATAAATATGTTATCATTTTGAAGGTTGCATTGTGTTCTACAGCATAAATACCACAACTTATTTAACCAGTCCCTATTGATGTTTAAGTTCCATTTTTTCACCATTGTAACAATGAAGCAATGAACATGTTTATGTATTGTCCAGTTTTTTCCTTCACATTACTGGATGTGAAATGGATGAGTCAAAAGGTATGCACATGAAAAAATTGATATATACTTCCAAATTGCCATCCAAAAAGACTTTTTACCAATTTTTACTTCTACCCACTCTGTATAAGAGTGTCATTCCCAGCCAGGCGTGATGGCTGACACCTGTAATCCCAGCACTTTGGGAGGCTGAGGTGAGTGGATCACCTGAGGTCAGGAGTTCGAGACCAGCCTGACTGACATGGTAAAACCCCATCTCTACTAAAAATACAAAATTATCCAGGTGTCGTGGCACATGCCTGTAACCCAGCTACTTGGGTGGCTGAGGCAGGAGAATCACTTGAACCCAAAAGGCAGAGTTGTAGTGAGCCGAGATCATGCCATTGCACTCCAGCCTGGGCAACAAGACCGAAACTCCGTCTCAAAAAAAAAAAAAAAAAAAAAAAAGAGTGCTATTCCCTCCGGTCATTAATCTTCTTATAAATCTCTGCCAACTTGATAGATGAAAAATGGTTTCTCATTTTTAAAATGGGCATTTCTTTGATTATTAATGAGATTATACATGTTCATATATTTATGGGTCATTTATATTTATTCTTTGGAGAATTTTCCAATTATATCCCTTGTTTGGGATGTTTGTTCTTTCAAAATCATATGTAAGATCACTTCAAATATTAAGGATATATATTTTTTCTTGTCGTGTATTGCAAATATTTTTTCACAGTTTTTCACTTGCCTTTTAACTTTATGGTATTGATTGCCCTACAGGCAATCACCTATAGTTTTTACATAGTCGAATCTATCAAATCCAGTTCTGCCTTGGGGGCCATACTTAATATTGCCAACCTTGCCAGTTATAAAAATAATCTGTATTTCCTTCTCCTACTATTCTTAGATTAAAAACATTTTAAAACTGCTTAATACTTCTGGATTTATTTTGTGGTCTCATGTAAATTTGAAATTGAACAGTGTTTTTTTCTTCTTCAAATCATTTTCTGATTCTACCACCATTATTTATTGATTGATCTATTCTTTTTCCACAGATTTGAAATGCCACCTGTATCGCATACTAAATTTATATACATAGAAATTCTTCTGGATCTTCTATTCTGTTTCATTGATATGTGTATTTATTCCTATTGTTTCACGACTGCAGTTGAAGTACATTTTAATATCTGGTAAGGCAAGTGATTCTTCAGTAATTTTTTTTTTTTTTTTTGAGATGGAGTTTTGCTCTTGTCGGGCAGGCTGGAGTACAATGGTATGATCTCAGCTCACTGCAACCTCTGCCTCTTGGGTTCAAGTGATTCTCCTGCCTCAGCTTCCCGAGTAGCTGGGATTACAGGTGCCCACCACCATGCTCAGCTATTTTTTGTATTTTTAGTAGAGATGGGGTTTCGCCATGTTGACCAGGCTGGTCTCGAACTCCTGACCTCAGGTGATCTGCCTGCCTCGGCCTCCCAAAGTGCTAGGATTACAGATGTGAGCTACTGTGCCTGGACCTTCAGTAATATTTTTAAGAAGATTCTTTGGCTGTTCTGTGAATATTTTCTTCCAGATGAACCTTAAGATCAATTTGTCAATGTTTTCTCCACTACCTCAAAGTCCAGTGGGGGTTTTCATGGAATTGTATTACATCAACAGACTAATTTGTGATAAATTACATCTTTGCAATGTTGAATGTTCCAGTTCAAATACATGAAATGACTGTCATTTATTCTAATGTTTTTTAAAATGTCCTTCAGTAAAAGTTTATAGTTTCTTCATGTAGGAAAAGCAGACATGAGATTTGAAAATGCACCATGGATTGAGGTTATTATTGTAAAGGCCTTAAGTCCTATAGCAGTCCATAGATTACAAAGACGTCATTGTATTACAGAGTAGTACAATAATTAACGTTTAGTATTGTTTAAAATAAATGAAAAAGCTTTTCCATTGAATTCCTTGAGTTGTAAATATAGATAATTGGAGGGGAAGGGGAGCAGAAAATGAGGTTAGAGTTTGAAAAATTATCTGGAGCAGGGCTGTGATAACTGGCCTTTCCTATATCTCCCTAATCCTATGAATGCACCCAGGCTGAAGCCTGAGAAATAGTCTTTAATGAAATTGAGTGATTAGCCTGGAAAGGTATAGACCTCTCAATGAGAAATGTTTGTGCTTAATTAGAGTTTGGAAATTATGTTAGCTCATTCAACAATTAGTAAGGAGCCAAAGAGTTTTATTGATATAGTAAAGAATATGTAGGATTATTTTGTGTATAGAAATATAGAAGTGCAATTAGAAACTCCAGGGAAAACAAAATCTGTATAAGAAATTATAAATGAAATATGAAAAATACTAAAACATGCTTCATTATAATAAATTCATGGAAACTAAACAAAAAATTTAATTGACTTTGATACTTAGAAATGTGGTACAAGTAAGTTTTCAAGTGGCATGTACAGTGACACAAAATTTCATTATCTCTACTTCTCTGCATTTATCAGGACACTATAGGTGTGGGCGATAGAAACCCAACTTAGACTACCGTAAGTCCAAAAGGAATTTTTTATTTTTTCTTTCTTTCTTTTTCTTTTTTTTTTTTTTTGAGATGGAGTTTCACTTTTGTTGCCCAGGCTGGAGTGCAGTGGTGTGAACTTGACACTGCAACACAACCTCTGCCTCTTAGGTTCAAGCGATTCTCCTGCCTCAGCCTCCTAAGTAGCTGGGATTACAGGAGCCCACCACCGTGCCCGGCTAATTTTTAAAAAAATATTTTTAGGCCGGGCGCGGTGGCTCAAGCCTGTAATCCCAGCACTTTGGAGGCCGAGACGGGCGGATCACGAGGTCAGGAGATCGAGACCATCCTGGCTAACACGGTGAAACCCCGTCTCTACTAAAAAATACAAAAAACTAGCCGGGCGAGGTGGCGGCCGCCTGTAGTCCCAGCTACTCGGGAGGCTGAGGCAGGAGAATGGCGTAAACCCGGGAGGTGGAGCTTGCAGTGAGCTGAGATCCGGCCACTGCACTCCAGCGTGGGCGACAGAGCGAGACTCCGTCTCAAAAATATATATATATATATATTTTTAGTAGAGATGGGGTTTCGCCGTGTTGGCTAGGCTGGTTTCGACCTCCTACCTCCAGTGATTGGCCTGCCTCGGCCTCCCAAAGTACTAGGATTACAGGTGTGAGCCACTTGTCCTGCCCAAAGAGAATTTTTTGACTTGCCGAACTGAAAGTCTAGAGGTAGCAGATTTTTCCTCATCTGTGACTGTTTTCCTTATAAGGACAGTTCTTAGACTTTATTCTCTCAGAAGTGCTTATGAATTGAATTGGGATAATAGCCATTATGACAAACTGTTGCTATAGCCTATTTGTTTTGAGTGCCAAGGTGTGTGTGTGTGTGTGTGTGTGTGTGTGTGTGTGTATGGGGAACTGGGTCTGTACTCATGGAGACTACAGTATAGTGGATGAGATAGGTATTTATACAATAATTACACAAATAATAGAGAATTAAAACTGTGCTAATTGCTATGAAGGACAAGTGCATGAACTATGAGAGTTTATAACACACATTGCTGAGACGGTTTAAAGTTGAAGAATGAGTAACAGGTTATTAAATAAAGAAGGATAGAACATTTCAGGCTGAGGAGCCAACAAGTACAATATCCCCGTGATGGAAAGAGCATGTTAAGAACTGAAAGAAGTTCATAAAGATGGATTGCAGAGGAAAGTAGAGTTAGTATAATATGAAGATGGAAAGATAGGTAGGGACAGTACCATAAAGGTCCCTGTAGGCCATGATAAGAATTTTGTCCTTGACTAGGACATGTGCTTTCCAGCTTAAGGGGGCTAACTTTCCCAACTCCAGTAACTTGAGCTGGAGGCCAAATAACTCCAGCTCCCCCCAGCACCCAGTGCTCTCATCATGTTGTTGAACAAGCAGGTGAAACCACAGCACATCACCTTGGAGAAGGACCAAGGTGAGCAGTCATTGCAGAGCTGACTCGGAGTTTGCAGATACAACCTGATCGCGCCAGTGGCAGGGGAGCCAGGTGCTCCAATGACCCACCTCAGAAATGGTGATAAATCAAATGAGAATGAAGCAGCGGTAAAGCAGCTTCACTGGGAAGAGACTAACAACTGAGAGATGCTGTGCAAAGTTCTTTAGTCTCTCAGTTCTTGGAACATAAGAAAAATTGTACAAAAAAACCACCTGTCTTCATCATGTATGACAGCGAGAGGCCAGTGCCTTGAGAAGACTTCTTTGGAGCTGTACTGAGCCACCAGCCACCCAGTCCAACCAGTAAGAATGGGCATAGGGAGAATGGTGGCAGCTAAGGGGACATAAAGGAGAAGCTGGGTGCAGAGTCTGTTATGTACTTAGAGACAGACACTGCCCTGCCACCCGCACCCCAGAACATAAGCTATTTACCCAAAGGGAAAGTGGCCAACACAAATGTGACTCTTCAGGCACTATGGGGCAACAAGGTATGATGAATCAGCTTCTGTGCCTGGCACCAACAGTATCCAGTGGGTCCTTGAGCAGATCCTGTTTCTGCAGCAGTTGCAGCAGATCCAGCTTATCCAGCAGATCTGAATTCAGGTGAACATGTGAGTCTCCTGCACTCACATGGGGGTAGGGGTGTGATACTCTATAGACCTTGGGCAGCCACATGTTCCAGCAGGTTTCTGCAGCTGTGGCTTTGCTCAGCCAGAACACTGGAAGCCAAGGTCTGTCTTCCAGTGGATGTCTTGAAACAAGCCAAGCTACCTCATGCCAACATCCCTTTCACAACTAGCTCTTTGTCCCCAGGACTGATACCCTTCATCATGAAGTGGGACACATGTGCTCCCGAATGTCATGTCTTGCCTCCTGAATACTTTGCTACCTCACACCCTGGGCTCTGTGCTCTTCCAGAGTTCTTTCTATATTCTACACTGTAGTGCTAGACCTACCCAAGAAAGGGAAAAGGAAGCCATGGAACACCTCAAGGTGGATGTCAAAGCCAAGGACAAAACCATTGTCTACAAGCACAAGGTTAATTATCATAGCAAGTTTTAAGGGACTGATAGCTCCTTATAGATACAACTCTGCTCCCACGCTGGAGAGAGAGCTTTCATGTTCTCTGTCTGTGGTCATGGCTTCACCACCAAGGATAACCCAACATGTGCTTTCATAGATATTTCCAGGTAAAGGCAAACCTTCAGCTGTTTCAAGTTCCAGGACAAAATGGGAGCAGGCAATGGCATTCCCACGCACTCTCTGTACCTGTCCCCATAGATGAATTGAGTCTCTCTTTAGGTAGCAAACTTGTTTTTGTAGCAGGGATGCCCTCCATAGGTGTACCCCAAAATCTCCCTTCGGGTACTGAGCTCAAGGACCTCATCAGTGACCTGTTTGCTTGATGACCTGCCACTCAGATCTTCTTCAGAATGTAAGGGTGGGCTCACGCAACCTGGGGTGGGACCAAACTATAATTCCCCAAGGATTGGTGGCCTCCAAGGGAGTGAAACCCATGAGCCAGGGTGAGAGACCCAGAAATTGCAGCAACTGATGGAGAACATTGACAAATCCACCACCAACCCCAATGAATGTCTCATTTACCACTGAATCTTAAGCTGCTATAAATCCCTCAAAATGCATTACCATGCCCACACTTGGGAGAGACTGTTCCAATGTAAGATCTATGGCCAAGCTTTTTCTACCAAAGGCAACTTGAAGATACATCTTGGGGTTCACCAGTCCAACACATCTATAAAGTTGTGCCTCATCAGTCAAAAGAAGTTTACCAGTGCGGTCATGTTGTATCAACATATTAACATGCTGGAGAATCTTGGTGATTTTACTGGTCTTGAGCCAATGATGGCCAGTGAGAATGGCAATGTAAGTGCCATCTGTTATGATGATGTTGTAGAAAGCTGATGTAGACAAAGTCAACTGCCAAGATGCTCCCAGTAGCTCCTTGAAGGTCCTTGCACCTCCCCCTAGAATCCACTTGGCATCACTTACTCTAACTACATGATGGCTTCCCTAGATGTGGGTTCTGCCTATTTTAGCCTGCAGTGGTAGAGCAGCTGAAAAAATGGTCCAATGGAGAGCCAAAGTCCAGATGCCATGGAAACCATGGCCTTCCAGGCACTCTACCCAGCCAATAGCCAAGTAGAAACTATCACATCAGAGTCTCCCAATGCCAGGGCAAAGCTGAGAGCTCTGACAATAGCTGCACTGAGATGGAAGGTCGGAGCAGTCTCCCATTAATATTTATACAAGCACATCCAACCTATGTCAGGGTTGAAGTTTCTAATATATTTATCAGACCCTTGGCCATGTTCTTGGGCTGACACCTTTTTAGCAGCTCAATCATGCAGATAGGCCAGGCAACACAGCTGCACGTGATGTGGGAAGAATGTCTTGTCTGCTAGTGCCTTCAGATTAATGAGCTCACACTGGAGAGAGACCTTTTGTGTGCGACATATATAGACAAACTTTCACCACCAAAGGCAACTTGAAGGTCCACTATATGATGCACAAGGTAAATAATAACTAGACATGCCATGGAAAGAAGCTGGCTATCAAGAACACCATGGATGCTGTTTTTTTCACCGTGGATGTTAGATATGAATGGAAAGAGTCTCAGAAATGTTTCCCAAGGAAATTCTGGCCTGTTTGATGAATGTGGACCCTGTCGTGTGGAACTAGTACATCAGCATGCTCAATGGTGGCCTTGCCATGAAGAACAATGAGATCTCTGTGGTCTACAGCGCCAGTGTTGACACCCTTCCAGCGTCCCTCTTTTCATTGTGAATGATGTACTATCTCTAAGATGGATCGCTCCCAATCAGGTATCAGTGCTAATGTGGAAAAAGCAGGAGCTACTAACAGTGTTCCTAAACACCAGTTTCCCTCAATTCTTGGAAGAAAACAAGACTGTGGTCAACTAAACAAAATGGGAACCTGCATAGAAGGAGGAATGCAGCTGGTGAAATCTCTAGAATCTGTGCTTTCTTTCTTTTTTTTCATTTTCTTAAGAAACATCTCCATTTCCTGTTTTCCTTTTTCTTACTGATATGCAAATGGTGTTTCCAGTTGTGTCTGCAACCTCAGGCAGTCCTATAATCACAATTGTTGCTATGCTGCTTTGCAAAAAATAAAAACAAAAAATGAAAAATAAAAAACATTTATAACAACACAAATACAGACTAGAATTTTTTTAAAAATTTTGGAAGAAGTGGGCCTTGAAAGTAGCTTTGTCACTTGTGACAAAGTACACATAGAAACTTCGCACCCCTAGAGTGACTGTTTCCAAAGTCTGTCACCTATTTTAAGGTAGAACAGTTGGAGCTTATTGAACCAAGTGGAAAACATAACTGCTTAGCCTAACTGGGGGAAGGGGTACTGTATACTTACAAGGTAACTGTATTTGGGTAAGTGGACAAGATCTGTCATATATTTAGGGACCTGTTTTATATGCCATCTAACCATGTACCTATCTTTTGTTTTGTTTGTTTTGTTTTGAGTGTACCTTAAAAAAACTCCAAAATACTAAGGTTGTAGAATTACAAAGTTTCTTCAACCCTAGAACCTTAAGTAGGATACCCTCATATGGGCTTACTTTAGTCCTTAGGGAGTCAATGTGTGTGTTGCTGCTTATTTAAGTACGGTTCATTCGAAGCCCCAAGTGTGCCAATGCCCTTCCCACACTTCCCAGATGTCTTCATCTTCCTGAAGGCTAGAAGAGGTGGGCACCTGAGTGGGGAATATTAGGTGACGTAATTCAATTTGCCAATGCCTACTCTATTGAAAATCTGGATTTTTATTCTAGACTTGAAACTCATGGAAAGGCATGTTTTCTATCACAGGTTCACGTACTAATTAAAAAAAAATTCGTTAGTGAGACTGATGCCATGTAATTATGAAGATTTTTTTTCCTAAGTATTTCATGGAGACTGCAAAGTTAGAACAGGCAAGTCCTGGCTGTGAAAGCTTTAATTTATCTACTTCATTTATTTTTTTTTTTTATTTTTGTGATAGGGTCTTACTCTGTCACCCAGGCTGGAGTGCAGTGGTGCAATCTTGGTTCACTGCAACTTCCGCCTCCCAGGTTCAAGCCATCCTCCTGCCTCAGCCTCTTGAGTAGCTGGGACTATAGGCACATACCACCACACCCAGCTAATTTATTATTATTATTATTTTTTGTTAGAGACAAGTTTTCGCCATGTTGCCCAGGCTGGTCTTAAACTCAAGCGATCTGCTTGTGTTGGCCTCCCAAAGTGTGGGGATTACAGGCATGAGACACTGCACTGGGTCCATAATTCATTTTTTAAAATTATTTTTGTAGCCATAGTCTCTATTTTCTTACTTTATGACTGCTGAAGGATTCCCAATCCCTAAGGATTGATGTATTGGTGGGAACAGCTGGATATTCAAGATATTTTTATTTCTTCTCTAAAAATTCACTTTTGTACATGTGTTAATATTGAGCAAATGATGAAACAATGCTCTAATGGTTAACAAGGAAGGAGAGAAAAAGACCATAACTTTAGGGTGGAGAAGTCTTTTCTCTTCCTGTGGAAGGTCTTTATTGACGGCCAGAATGTTACTCCAAGTTTTGTCTCTTAGTTATTGCACCTGACTTAGGATCAAAAAAAAAAAAAAAATCTAAGTTTTGCCAAGTTGTGCATTTCCTTCTGGAATTTTAAGAGAACACAATAATAGTACCCGTTTACATTGTGAAGTGGGTATTGTTGCAGAAAACACCCAAGTGTCTTTCTCACTGTTGAGCTAGTAGTGCCTATGAATACATGATATGTAGAGAAATACCTGTAGTTTCAACACAGGTACCTGCTGATGCTGTCTGTTGAAAAATAAATTTTGAATTTTTCCAATAAAAAAATATTTTGTCCTTATTCTTAGAATAATAGGAAGTCATTGATATGCTTTAACATAGGGGTGTGTGTGTGTGTGTGTGAGAGAGAGAGAGAGAGAGAGAGAGAAAGAGAGAGAGAATATTTACATTTAAGAATTGTTCTGTCACAGGATGGACAGAGAATGGGCAAGAGGGCTAGAGTGGATATGTGGCAAAACCAGTTTGGAAGCTAGTACAATAATCCAGGTGAGAGAATGGACTTAGATGGTGGCAGTTGAAATAGAGAAAAATGGATGGAAGATATTTAAGAGGAAATATCTTTATCTTTGGAAGATATTTAAGAGGAAAAATTGGTAGGATTTATGATGGATTTGATATGGGGGATGATAGGAGAGGAAGGTTGTCAAGGTGTAGGTTTCTGGTACGCACAAATAGATTCTGGTCTCATTAATGAAAAGGATGAAGGAGGTCAGCATTAGTGGGGGAAATACATGAGCTGTGTTTGAGCTTGTGCTATGGTTTGAATGTTTGTGTCCCTCCACAATTCATGTTGAAACTTAATCCCTAATGCAATAGTATTAAGAGGCGTGATGAGGGCTTAGTATTAATGCCTATAAAAGGGCTTGAGGGAATGACTTTGTCCTCTTCACCATGTTGGGACATAGCATTTGTCCTCTCTGGAGGACAGCAACAAGACACCATTTTGGAAGCAAAGAGTGTACCCTTACCAGACACTGAATCTGCCAGTGCCTCAGTGTTGGACTTACTGACCTCAAAAACTGTGAGCAATAAATTTCTATTATTTATGAATTACCTAATTAGTGGTGATTTGTTATAGTGCAGGATGGACTAAGATAGCTTATCATGTTGGCAATTAGATACGTGGGTCTGGAACTCAGAGGATAGGTGTCATGAACAGTTGCTATTCCTTTTGACTGCCCAGCATTTATATCCAGTTCTTATGTCTGGACAATATTTTACTCTAACAGTCTGGGAGGAAGAAGTGATTTGTGTGTCATAGGCTTCTTTAATGAAATATATCTACCCAAGATTTTGAATTGGAATGAGTTACACCAACAAGTGTGCCCTAGAAAGAATCCTATCTGTTAACAGGTGACAGTTAAAGTAAGATAGTGTTTGTAGGGCAGTTGTGGTAGTGCTCATGATAGTGGTGTGAGCTGCAGCCCTCAGTGCTTGGTTGTAGTGATGGTGTCTTGACTACCAAATCTGTGGTAAGAGTTTGGTTATTGCTTCATGCTATATAGCATATGAGTCTGGTTCTCTAGCTGTTCTGGGGAGTATTGTGTTACACAGCATCATTTTTAAAATTTTTTACTTTATTATTATTTTTTAGAGGCAGAATCTTATTCTGCTGCCTAAGCTGGAGTGCAGTGGTGTGATCATAGCTCATCACAGCCTTGAATTCCTGGGCTCAAGTGATCTTCCCGCCCCAGCCTCCCAAGTAGCTAGAACTTGGTGTGCACTTATTTATTTATTTATTTATTTATAGAGATGGTGTTTCTCTGTGTTTCCCAGGCTGGTCTTGAACTCCTGGGCTCAAGCAGTCCTTGTGCCGTGACCTCCCAAAGTCCCGGGATTACAGGCATTAGCCACCATGCCTGATCGCAGTATTCTTCACACAAATTTTACCTTTGCTTAAATCAGCCAGAATTAATTTCTGTTGTTTGTAATTACTGGTTTGGATTGACACTAGAGGCCTGGGCTAGAGATACACATTGTAAGTCACCTGTATAGTGGTTGCATTAGAAACCATGCACATGGACCACAGATGAAAAAAGGCCTAGGACTGAGCCTGAGATTTACAACATTTAATGGCTGAGTGGAAGGAGAGGAGGCTGAAAGAGAAGATAGAGAAAATTATGAGAGATGGGAGAAAAATAATGCAGCTACTGCGGTGTTTTAAGAAGGAAAAGTGATAAATACCATTGAACGCTGCAGAGGTCAGGTCAGGTAAGGACTGAAACATGTTCATTGGATTTAGTGTCATGAGGTCATTGTCATCGTAGAACAAATTTTATGGCATAATGGCATTGGAAGGCAGATTGGAATAAGAAAAGAGTTAGGAGGGAAACTGCACGCTTAGACAACTGTTTAGAAAGCAGGTTGGCTGTGAGAGAAATATGAATTGATTCATAAAACCTTTAATGTTAGGGAAGATTCTCTCTCATTTTTCTGGTATAGAGTTGGCCATGTTTAAAGCTGATGACAGGGATCCAATTAAATGGGAGAGATTGAATACACATGAGAGAAAAGGCATAATTGATATTTTAACACTTCTGAGGAGGCAAGAGGAGATGGTACTCAAGTACAGGTGGAGGAATTGGCTTTAGATAAGAGGAGAGATAGCTCCCCTATTGTAACAACAGAAGGAGGATAGAATAATGAAGATTTAAGTAGGATCATATGTTTGATAGCTAGAATTTGAAGAAGTTTCATTCTGATGTCTTCTATATTTTCTATATACTATGTGCTGGGCATTATATTAGGGGCTTTATAGAAATTATTTTATTTAATTTTCATAGCTATCCTATGATGTTGGAGTTATTACAGTTTCCACTTTATATGTGAGGAAACGAAAGCTTGGGTTAGAAACTTGCCCAGAGTTTTGACTTAACAAATGACAGATCCAGAAGTTAAATCTGTATCTGCCTGACTGCAAAGATTGTTTATAGAGTTGACTGGATGCATACAAAGAATATATCAAAGAAAAAATCAGCAAGACTTTGTGAATGACTATTTATGGGAGATGACTTTGGATTTAGATCAGGTTAAATCAAAATTGATGGAAAGCGTATAAAGATAAATATTTGGATAACTCCCTGATAATAGGATAGGACTGGAAGTATAAGCACAGGTGTGATAATTGAAGCTATTATGGATGCATGACCCCCCAAAAAGAGAAGGGTAGAGTTAAGGAAAAAAATCTTGGTAAGAGTCCATAGTGATGGTGAGGGGAAAGAAGTAGAAGATGAAATCTGAGGGGCAGATAGGAGAGGTGGGAGAACTAGAAGAGAGTAGTGTCTTGGAAGTCAGGACTGCAGAGAGTTTTAATGGAACCAAATATAGAAGAGAGTTAGAAAAAAAGGAAGAGAGGAGGATAAGACTAAGAAAAGACCATAAGATTTGGAATTAAAATGTTGTCTTGATTACCTGAGAAAGTAGTTAAATGTGATGGAGATAGTAGTTGAAAAGGTCAATTAGGAAATGAGTGGAGAGGAATTGTAGGTAGGAGACACATGCTTCCTATTAGACAAATTAAGCAGTAGAAGGAAGAAAAGGAATACAGTGCAATTAGAATGAGCAGTGGGTTTAAGTAATGGATTTCTTCAGATTCTTGATTATGGATCAAGAGGCAAAGGTGTCAATAGTAGATAAGGAAAATTTTATCTTATGGGAGTACTTTCCCAGAAAATGATTTGTTAAGATAAATGTTTATCTGAGTCAAAGTTCTATAATTTTTCAAATGGAGCACTATAATTCATTGGAGTGAGAGGGAATAGGGAGAGGGAGAGGGGGAAATAAAATTTATTTAAAACTCTCCAGTAGATGGAGCATCTTCATTGCTTTTCCAGAAGAAAATTTTGGAATGGAATAGGACAGATGGCAGTGGTGTTGGTAGAACTTAGGTATACTTTTATGAGGGTAATTAGGATATGTATAGATGTGAATTTAAATGCAAATAAATTGATTTTCAGATCTCAGTAAGGTGGTATTTCTAGATTTCTACAAATTTTCATAAGAAAATCTAGTGTTAAATTGAAGTGGACTAACTTTTTACCTACTAAATTTTCTTGACAGTCATAGCAGTGTAGTGCCAGCAAAACAAAATAGCTTTGCACTTTGTATTTGCTTTCTTATGTTTTCCTAAAAAGTAGTAGTTAATAAATATAAACAAATGTAATAAGAGTAAATTTGGGTTAATATCTAAATAAGGAACTCAACTAAGCAAGAAAACAAACAATCTGATTAAAAATGGGCAAAGGACCTGAATAGACATTGCTCAAAAGATGTGCAAATGGCCAACAGATGTATAAAGAAATGCTCAACATCAATAATCACAGGGAAATGCAAATCAAAATCACAATAGGATACCTCACACCTGTTAGAATGACTATGATAAAAAAGGCAACAAGTGTTGACAAGGATATGGAAAAAAGGAAAAGTTGTACACTCTTGGCAGGAATGCAAACTGGTACCGCCATTATGGAAACAGTGTAGAGGCTTCTCAAAATTTTAAAATAGAACTACCATAAGATCCAGCAATCCCACTTTTGAATATATATCCAAAGCATATAAAATCACTTTGTGGAACAGATGTCTGTGCTCTCATGTTCACTGCAACATTATTCACAATAGCCAAGATGTGTACTCAACCTATCCATTCACTTGTCAATGAATGGATAACACACACACACACACACACACACACACACGCGGAATTTTATTCAGCTTTAACAGAGAAGGAAATCCTGTCATTTGTGACCACGTGGGTGGTGGTTGAACCTGTGGGACATTATGCTAAGTGAAGTAAGTCAGGCACGGAAAGACAAATACTGTATGACTTCACTTGTATGTGGAATCTGAAAAAGCTGAGCCCGTGGAAGCAGAGAGTAGAATAGTGGTTGCCAGTGGCTGGGGGAGGGAGGAGGTGGGAATGAGGAAATATAGTGGTCAAAAGGTACAAAGTTTCAGTTATGCAGACTGAATAAGTTCTGGAGATCTAATGTACAGCATGGTGACTAGTTAATAATACTGTATTGTGTTCTTGAAATTTGCTAAGAGAATAATCTTAAAGATTCTCACCACACACACCCAAAAATGATTATATGAGGTGATGGATGTGTTATACAAATTAACTTGATCATGGTAATCATTTCACAATGTATGCATACGTCCAAATATCATGTACTTGGTAAATACAATTTTTATTTGTCAATATGCCTCAGTAAACCTGGAAAAACGAAGTAAAAAGATTTTTCACACACAAAAGAATAAATTTGCTAAATTCTTACATTATCAAAACGTATGTTAGTTTTGGTGTGTATTAATACCAACTAGTGAGCAATATGACGGCACACTATAATAAAACTGGTTATGCATATCTGATCTGAGGCAATTAAGCAAGAAAAACTTCTGAAACCTTCTTTTTCACTTAAATATTCTGTGAAACAGCTTAGGTTTTGGTGACTGGAGACAATTATTGAGATCATTTAGGGTTAAAAACATTTCTACCAGAAATATACAATGGATTGAGGCACTTTGGAGGACTGAACTGCTTAAATGACTTTGTTTACACTCTTTATTTCACGTTGGATAGGCAGACAAAACCTAAGAGCATAAATTACCTAAAGACAGCATTTTGGACAGAAAATGTGCTTTATTTGAAACTGAGCAAATAAGTCAGTCTCAAAACGTCCATTCAACTAATATGTATTTGAATTGTGCCTGCTTAAGATGTTTTGAAAAATGCTGAATTCAGAATTGAATTTTAATTACTGAATCGAGTATTTTTTACTGTCTTGTTAAAGTTAATATCAATTTTATTTCTGTACTCCAAAATATTTTTAAAAATTTGTTACAAGAGGAATAAATAGGCTTTAAAAAACACTTGTCTTCAAGAAAACAGGAGAGTCCCTGACAGGTCCCTACTTCTTTGAGGGTCCCCTGACTTCAGCACCCACTTCTGGGGTTTTACGGGCCTTCCTCCGCGCTTCCACCTGCGAAGAAGGAGCGGTTGCAGCCACGCAGGTCTCGTCCCAAGCGCGATCTCGGGGCTCTTCAGCGCGATCTGCGGATCCCGCGGCGTGCTCCGCGGGGTCTCTTAGGGCTGGCACCAGGGGCGTGGGGGCGGGGCTGAGCGAGGCCAGGCCGAGACTCTGGCTGTTTGGAGTCAGGATCAGCTGTGGCGTCCCCGGGCCCCGGGATCCTGAGTGGAGTTTGGGACTTCAGGGAGGGAGGGTGTGGGCGTTCGGGTCCAGAGGGGCTGTTTAGGTGCGTGGGGAAGGGAGCTGTGGGTGTCGGTTTTTCCCTGGGCCGGCGACTCTTGAGGGGGAGCATGTGAGTGGGTGGGAGGGGGCTGGCTGGCCCTGCCCCTCAGAACCACCAGAGTCGCCTTATCTCGCGGGTTGGTGCGGCCCGAGGCTGTGGGCGCGGCCGGGGATGGGTAGGGGGATGCGGTGTTGCGGCCTCGGGCGAGGGGAAGCCAGGACGGGAGGCTGTGAGGGTGGGAGTCGGCCGGCGAGCTCCCACCGCGAAGCGCGCGGGCTGTGGCTTCTGGACTCTGAGGGGAACGGTAGACACGAACCCCGCCTCAGGCGTATGCTGTAATGCGAATTGGCAGTCCTATTAAAAAGTCCGCTTTTTTGATTCTCCTTGGTAAATGCGAAATCGCACTGTTTCTCTAGGTTTACCCGGCTATTGGGGAAGGGCTTTCGTTAGAATTTTGCTGCACGTGGTTGTACACTCGCCACCAAGG
Source organism: Trachypithecus francoisi (assembly GCF_009764315.1). Lineage (NCBI taxonomy): Eukaryota > Metazoa > Chordata > Mammalia > Primates > Cercopithecidae > Trachypithecus > Trachypithecus francoisi. The sequence continues at coordinate 44,721,263 of NW_022681468.1, forward strand.
GACACATTCAGAACGTTTATTTTAAAGGGCATATCCTGTGGAGAAATCTGGGTGTCCGTGAATCCTGGAAGATCCGGACGCTTGTTGCAGTCCCACGCATAAGCGGTTATGCGGGTGCCTCCCACCCCATCCCCAAAGCTTCAAGTCGTGCGCCGACTCAACAACGATTTCTGAAGCGCTCGTTGGGCTTGGCCCAGGAAGGGACTGGGAAAGTCGCCATGGGCTCAGGGGGCCTCTCTCCTTCCAGTTCTGGCTCCGCCCACATGTTCCTGTGAAGAATGCTATATTGAAAAGGTCGTTACCAAATATATCCTGTTTTGCATATGACTTAAAATCTTTCCTTATAATTTTTTTTTTCATTTAACATAGTATCCAAGATGAATGACAGCCTGTTTGTCAGTTTGGACAGACTTTTGCTAGAATTTGGTAGGTATAAAGTGAAAAAATAGGTAGCTTTTTGTATGAGCCTTTGGCATTTTAACAATGAATTGAAGTCACAAGAGAGTTGTTTATTTTAGTCTTCCAGTATGAGCAAGACATAAGTACTAAAGAAGAGATGATTCAAAGAATTAATAGTAAGTAGCTTTGCATGATCAAGATATTTTAGTCTTTTAATTCCTTGTGGCACATAATATACAATTGCCCTGTTTAGGGCAACTTATTGTTGGCGTTATAACTTTTGTGTCAGTTCTCTCTAGCGACAAATAAACTGTTTACCCTAGACAAAATAGATGTGACTTAACTATAGTTGTTTGATAATAAACTTTCTATATTCAGCATTTAATTATTTTATGAAGAATTTTGTCTTAAGCAGAAATGACCCCTCCTTAGGTGCAGTTGAAAAGATGTTATTTTTCTCTAATAACAAGTTATTTCAAATAGTTGAGTGAAATTTTTTTATCTTTATAGAAACCACCAGAAATCAGGGATCAAAATTGATAGATGCCACATTTTCAGGAATAATAATTCTGAAAAATAATGTTATCAGAGAAATAGCAAGGCAAGTCACACAAATACTGTATAGTATTTTAAGATCCGACAAAACAACCATAAAAAACAGAGTTCTAAATTTCTTAATTGTTCTGAAAAGGTCGAGTTTAGTTATCTTTTCTGCAATCAAAAAAATACAGCATATTAAGAATTTATTTTAATCTTTTCAAGAAATTATGTCCATTTTATCTTATTTAGTCACTAGTAACAAAGATAAGTGAGTTTAATAATTAATTGACATAGAGTTGATGAATAGAAATTTCACATTTTTCAGAAACAGAAGGCTTGTGTTAGTGTCATTAATGAGTAAATGTTTGCACGAATTCATAGCATCTTAAGATACGATTGACCTTAGATATCACTGAATCTAGCCCTTTTATGTTAAAGATGAGGTACAAGGGACATTTATTTCTCAATCCCAGCTGAAATCCTTCTTAGCTTCTGGCTGTAGGATCAGGCCTGGCCCTGGTTCTCTCCTTAGTATACGGTTCCACCCATCTCAAGCCTCATTTCCTCTCCATTCTCTGGCTCTCTTCCTTTTAGGTAAGCTGCCATACCCATTTTTTCCCCCTATTTGTTTATTTTGAATTTATGATTTCTGCGTTAAGAAAATATTTCCTCTTTCTAGAATGCTGTGAAGATATTAAGGAAAACAAAGTAACTATTTGTAGGATACATGAAACTATAAATACAACAGATGAGGAAATTGATCATTACTGTAAACATAGTGAGAAGATTAAAGACAACTGTAGAAAGTGAGTATTTGAAAGAATCAATTTTCATTACATTCTTTTATTCAGGGTTTTTGAGCTTATAGTTGAAGATACTTGCTTCAAAGTAGTATTCTATATTAGCTAATGAATCAAGTCTTTTTTTTTCATTTTTCATTTTTTATTTCCATAGGTTTTTGGGGAACAGATGGCATTTTGTTACATGAGTAAGTTCTTTAGTAGTGATTTGTGAGATTTTGGTGCACCCATCACCTGAACCCAATTTGTAGTCTTTTATCCCTCACCCTCTTCCCACCCTTTCCTGATAAGTCCCCAAAGTCCATCGTGTTGACTAATGAATCAAGTCTTAATGTGCCTTGTTATGCCACTATGTAAAGGGATTATAGGAGGATCAAAAGAGAAATAGAACTAAACAACTATAAGATCTCACTAATTCAGATCCAGTTAATCTAACTATAAACTTTTGAATAAGCTCAGTATATAAAATTCCTATTAGATAAATTTGAAACGATTTCCAATTTTGAATTTTCAAGATCTTATTTTTGTGTGAGGGGATACAGCGTAAAGTTTTTCAAAATAAACATATTTAATATGTTAAGAATTCTTTCAACATGACTCCAGATTCTGGATTCTACTAGTTAACTCTAGTAGAAGACAAACATTTTGAAACAAAGGCATAAAAAGAACAAAGACTTATTACAAATATAAATTTTCTGTACTTTTATATGGACATTGTAATAAGTATTGTACTTTAGGATCATATTTGTTTTGAAATATTTTGTTTTTCAAAATTTTAATAAGCCTTTTTGGTTTTTCCCCCATTACTTTTTTCCCACTGGTTTTAAGAAATTATAAAGGTAATATATACCTAATACAAAGATTCAAGCAATATATATATATATATGGTGTGAATAGTTTTTCCCTGTTTGCAGTTCCCATCCCCTACTCTGTCATCCCCTGCGTAGGTAATCACTCACATTCTTTTAGACCTTGAATAGTTAACATCATTATTACACACACCACACACACACGCACACACACACACACACACCCCTGTCTATATAGCTATCTTTCCTTTTTACAAAAATGGAATCACTTCATTCTGCAACTTGCTTTTTAACATTTAACAATATATAATGCAATTTGTACTATGCATGTAATTGTATGTATATTTCATTCTTTTTAACAGCTCCATGGTATTTATGGTATTGATGTAGCCTGTTATGTAGCCATTCCCCTATTAATGGAAATTTAGGTTATTTCCAGTCATGTACAGATATACTTCTACATATAGAGATCTGATGCTATGGAATGGGCTCCTAGAAGTGAAATTGCTAAAGAGTATGCACTTTTAAACATTGGGTGAATAATACCAAACTGCTCTCCAAAAAGTTTATACCAATTTACACTCCCACCAGCAATGTATGAGAACAAAATTTTATGCAGTGACACATTGATTGACTTATTATAAAGATTGTTACTTTTATAAATAGAAAATGAATTATTAAAAAACAATGTAGGAGAGTTCCTATTTCCTCATACTCTTCCCAACATTGGAATTGTGTTTAAATATTTTGGTAATCTGATCAGCCAAAACTTACATGTTGTTGACCATTTTCTTTTATTTTTATTTGGGTTTTATTGTAGTAGATTTTACCAGTGGTTTTCCTCAATTGGCTGCATTGGGTTGTGGAAAAGTACTAATAGTTTCCCCTTATAATCTACCGTGTACTAAATATGTCGTACTTTGTAAAAGCTTAATTTCTGCTGGGTCTGAGGAGAGTCGGTAGGATCTGTTGATTTTAATATGTCTAAATTCATGAATACCTCTAGTGCATGATTTCAGCATACTGGTTATGAGATTTAAATGTGAAATATGAATCTATGAAAGTACTAGAAAAATATAAGTGCTATATAATCTTTGAGAGAGGAAGGTCTTTCTAAATATGTCACCAAAACCAGAAACCACATAGGAAATGATGGATAAATATGACTGCACACAAATTAAAGAGAAAAATAGCCTATAATGATGTGAAAGACAAAAGGATAAGCTAGGAAAGGTGTCAAATAAGAATTGTTTAAAAACATAAAATACTTGTAGAAATAATAAAAAAAGCAAAAGTACTATTAGAAAAATGAGCAAAGAAGGTAAATGGGTAAATACCAAAATGAAAAAAATACACAAGTCTAACACATGTGCAGAAATGCTCAATCTTACTAATAGAAATAATTAAAGCAATAATTAAATGCTATTGTTTTTGCTTCTGAGTTTTGCTGAGATTAAAAAAAAAAAAAAAACACCTAACACTGGCAATAAATAAGAATATCAACTCTCATACACCGTAGGAGTGTACAGTAGTATAAATCTTTTAGATGACATGCCGGTATATATTTTTAAAAGCTTTAAAAATAAGCATGATTTTTAAAAAAATAGAGATGGAGTTTCAGTATGTTGCCCAGGCTGGTCTCGAACTCCTGGACTCGAGTGATCCTCCCACTTCGGCCCCTGAAAGTGCTGGGATTATACATGTCAGCCACCGCGTCTGGCCCAAGCATAATTTTTGATTAAGTGATTCAATTTCTGAGAATTTTTCTTTTTTTTTTTTTGTTATTTAATTTTTATTTCATAATCATAAACTTAACTCTGCAATCCAGCTAGGCATGGGAGAGAACAAGGAAAACATGGAACCCAAGGGAACTGCAGCGAGAGCACAAAGATTCTAGGATACTGTGAGCAAATGGGGTGGAGGGGTGCTCTCCTGAGCTACAGAAGGAATGGTCTGGTGGTTAAGATAAAACACAAGTCAAACTTATTCGAGTTGTCCACAGTCAGCAATGGTGATCTTCTTGCTGGTCTTGCCATTCCTGGACCCAAAGCGCTCCATGGCCTCCACAATATTCATGCCTTCTTTCACTTTGCCAAAGACCACATGCTTGCCATCCAACACTCAGTCTTGGCAGTGCAGATGAAAAACTGGGAACCATTTGTGTTGGGTCCAGCATTTGCCATGGACAAGATGCCAGGACCTGTATGCTTTAGGATGAAGTTCTCATCTTCAAATTTCTCCCCATAGATGGACTTGCCACCAGTGCCATTATGGCGTGTGAAGTCACCACCCTGACACATAAACCCTGGAATAATTCTGTGAAAGCAGGAACCCTTATAACCAAATCCTTTCTCTCCAGTGCTCAGAGCACGAAAATTTTCTGCTGTCTTTGGAACCTTGTCTGCAAACAGCTCGAAGGAGACGCGGCCCAAGGGCTCGCCGTCGACGGCAATGTCGAAGAACACGGTAGGGTTGACCATGGCTAGTAGTACAAGAATTTCCTCGGCGGCAGCGTCTGCAAAGCCTCTGAGAATTTTTCATAAGGAAATAGAGATCCTCTCAAAGATGTAATGTACAACCAAATGTTTATGTCAGTCTTTTTATCTATACACAGAACATTTTTAAAATTTATTTTTAATTGAAAATTATGTATGTTTAGGAGGTACAATGTGATATTTTCATCTGTGTATACATTGTTGAAAGAATCAAGCTAATTAAGATATTCATCACCTTACCAACTTATTTTTTTGTGATGAGAATGTTAAAAAGCTATTTTTCTAGCACTTTTGAAATAAATATTATTTAACTGTAGTCACTATACACTGCAGTAGATCACTAATTTCTTTTCCTCCACTCCAACTTAAACTTTGTGTTCTTTGATCAACATTTTCCCTTTCCCCATTTTTTCTTTACCTCAACCCCACCTCTGGTAACCACCTTTCTACTCTCTGTGTATATGAGATTGACGTTTTTAGATTCTACATATAAATGAGGTCATACAGTATTTGCCATTACCTGCCTGGCTTATTTCACTTAGCATAACATCCTTTAGTTCCATGTATGTTGTCTTGAATGACAGAATTTCCTACTTTTTTTCAGGCTGTATGGTATTTTATTGTGTATCTATGCCACACTTTAATTATCCACCATCTCTTGTGGAACACTTAGGTTGCTTCCATATCTTGATATTATGAATAATGCTAAAATGAACATGGGAGGGCAGATATCTCTTTGATGTACTGATTTCATTCCCTTTGGACAAATACTCAAAAGTGGGATGGCTGGATCATATGGTAATTCTACTTTTAGTTTTTTGAGGACCTGCCATACTATTTTCTGAAGTAGCTGTACTAATTTACACTTCCACCAACAGTGTCCAAGAGTTTCCTTTTCTCCACATCCTCCCCAAAACTTTTTGTTATTCACCTTTTTTATTTTTTGAGATGGAGTTTCACTCTTGTCACCCAGGCAGGAGTGCAATGGCACAATCTCGGCTCACTGCGACCTCCACCCTCCACCTTCCGGGTTCAAGCGATTCTCCTGTCTCAGCCTCCTGAGTAGCTGGGATTACAGGCATGCACGACCATGCCCAGCTAATTTTTGTATTTTTAGTAGAGACAGGGTTTCACTATGTTGGCCAGGCTGGTCTTGAACTCCTGACCTCAGGTCATCCGCCTGCCTCACCCTCCCAAAGTAATGGGATTACAGGTGTGGGCCACCACACCCAGCCTTATTCATCTTTTTGATAACAGCCATTCTAACAGGTGTGAGGTAATATCTTATTTTTGGTTTTAATTTGAATTCCCCGGATGATTAGAGGTATTGAACATCTTTTCATATGTCTGTTGGCCATTTGTATCTCTTCTTTGAGAAATGTCTATTCAGATCCTTTGCCCATTTAAAATATCAGGTTATTTATTTATTTTTTCTATTGAGTTGAGTTCTATTTCAGTCTTTTTGTAATGATAGGAAAATGTTAGGAGCAACTCTAATGTTCAGCATTAGGGAACTGGTTAAATGAGTTTTGGTGTATCCATATGAATGAACGCTAGGCAGCCAATAAAATTGTGATATAGGCGTATATTTGTTGACACGGGAAGATGTTAACAGTAAAGGAAGTCTTTTAAAAAGCAAGGTCTCCAACTTGCTTTTTAAAATTACAAATTGGTCAAAGCAGGTTAAATAACAATATTCATAATATTAAGCCAATTTAGTAATTGTGTATTTATATATAATTACAAAAAGTCTAGAAGGATGTACATCAAAAGGCCTATAGTGAATACCTTCTCAATGAACATGTAGTTTTATGGAATTTTAAAATAATTCCAATTTTTATTTTAGATTTGGGGGCATATGTGCAAGTTTATCAGATAGGTATATTGTGTGATGCTGAGGTTTGGGGTATGACTGATCCCATCACCCAGGTAGTGAGCGTAGTACTCAATAGTTTTTCACCTCTCCCCCCCATACTAGTTTCCAGTGTCTAGTGTTGCTATCTTTACGACCATGAGTATTTATGATATTTTAAAATATTGAGAATATATGTATGTATAATTTTTGACCTAATTTCATTTTGGAGAATATTTTCTAAGGAAATGATCAGAAATTCAGACAAATATTTAGGTACGAGTTCTGTTACTAAGTGATTAAAACAGGATAAGATCTCAATGATGTTAAAATGTATAATTATAGTAACATTTGGAAACAATTTATTAAAACAATAATAATAGTCATTATTCAATATTGAGAATATGATTAATAGTTATTGTCTTACATATACTTTTCTGTGATTCCAAATTGGGCATGTGTACTTTTTGAATCTGAAAAAAATGTTAGAAAAAAGGGAAATATTTGAAGAATACTTAGACTGGAAACCACCATGTTATATATTCATTTTAGATTTTTGTATTGGTAATATTCTTTCAAGTTACATAATAAAAATGTATAAGATGAATATTTGTTATATTTGTATTGTCTGATTTTGTAATTCGTTTGCTCTGGTTTGTCTTTTTTTGTAACTCAGGATGATGTGACACCTGTTTTCTAAGTGTTAAAGGAACAAAAAAACCTCTCTTTAGCCCTTATTCTAGTTCTTTGAATACTTACTCCAAAAGAATTTTTGGCCAAAATCTTAGAAATGTGATGAGAGAGAAAGGCTGATATTGGAGTGTTATAAAGTGTATAATAGAAATGCCATAGCAATACACAATCCAACCATGTCACATTTGCTCTTTCCCTAGTAATGGTTCAAAAACAAGTTTAATATAAAAATTCATGAATATTGATATTTGAGTATAATAGTCCACAAATGGAGGTAGTGGGAGTGATATGAGATGGAAATACTCTTCTTGATGTAAACTTGTTTTCTCCAGGAAGAGAAAGATTCATTTCTCTTCAAATGATTATGTTCATTTTTAAATTATCTCTGTCAATTTGTTTATCATTCTGTGTTGCTAATTACAAATATATTTTTTTCTATAGCTGGAAGCCAACATGTGATGTTTTTCGTAAACATGAAGATTATATGCAGGACCAATTTACTGTTTATCAAGAAACTACTGAAAAAGACAAGTATAATACATAGATTAAGTTTATCAATTCTATAAGTTTGTATTACTAGGACATGGTGTGTAAGAATGTCAATTGAAAAATGTAGACATTTTGTACTATGAAGGAGTTTTTGATTTTAAGTAAATGTAGTATTTTGGACTCCTTGGGTGCAGTGGAAGGTCTACCTACTTGTTGTAAATCTCTCTCTAACCCTAGATATATTTAGATATGGCCTTAGATATAAACTATTTCTCAGTAGCAATTATAATAGCAGAGTCCATCAATTAATGGTCTTTATAAGTGAACTGTTTAGGCAAACATCTGGGGGAATAGTTAACCGTAGAATTAGCTTATTACAAATTTGGGATATTGATTTTTGAAGGGTACTTTATGTCAAACTTGTATATCTTAGACTGCTGATTTAATGGAGTGGTTATATTCTAATAGAGAAACACCAATAATTGTATGAATTTACTTTATTATATGTATAATCACATTGTCTTGGGGATTAAATGTAATTAGTGAATGTAATGAAACAAGGCAAGAGACTTTGAACACATTATATAGCATTAAAATTTCACTTAATATAAAACATTGAAATGTTTTTATTTTTAATATAATTGGATGACAGTAGTATCTATTTTTATATTGTAACTAAAAACATATGTGCAAAATCTAGAATGCAATACTCTATATATTCAAAGACAAGTCTTAAGAAAAGGCAGGGACTAAAGTTATAGATATGGACTTCATTTTTAAATTATGGAAATACATGAGATTGCCCATGGAAATATATGGAGCAAAAAGAGGAGAAAGCTGGAGTACACCATCATCGAGAGGGTAGGCAGAGGGTGGGATCACTGAAGGAGACTTGTGTTGTCATTTATACATCCTGCTTCATTTAAAAAAGGATTTTAGATGATTTGACTGAATAATCATCTTGAAAGGATAGTGTTTAAAGAAACTAGATTAAAAATCAAGGCTACAGAGAAGTAAGGAAAATATAGGAAATTGAAGGCTTTGATGAAGTTAGAAATTCATACTATGTATCCCACACATTTGTTAGATACAGGCAGGAATTAAGCTTTCAAATTCCTAGTAGTCAAGGCATTGTGGAAATATAATCAGTTTGGGATTCATAATATTCATTTAAAAAAACAGGTCAATTGCTTAGGGTAAGTAGAGGCTTCTCCTGAGGCTTGAGAGAAATTTCTCCCCTGGGTCCTCTAAAGGGGAGATTGTGCAATGTGTTTCAGTGACTGCCCCCAGCCCCAAACACAGTATATATAACTGCTTCTTATAACATCTATCAATGTAAGTCATGACTATAAAACATTAATTCTTAAAAATGATTCTGTAAGAGGCTAAAGCAAACCAGTTAAAATATGTACTTCTCTCACAGTGTTTGTTATAGAGGACTTCTGTGAGCTAACTGAAGGTATTAAAGTGAAAACAGTTGTCTGTTTCTTTCTTAAACCAGCCACGTAGCTTAATTGAATTGATGATTTAATACCAGGCATTTATAAATGGAAAATAACTCATTTCTTGGTTTCGTGGATAATGGAGGAAGTAGAGGCACCAGTTGCTTGTTTCTCCTAATCTCCCAACCCTGTTCAAGTCGTTCATGAAAAATAATATTGCTGGCACAGATGAGATAATAATGGCTCTTCTTTAACTATGACTCCGGCTGTGCCGGAGTTTCTATATGGAGTATGTTAGAAGAGTGAGCATGAATATACAGTATGAATAGGGTGGATGTGGTATGTTCATCTCACCTGGAACTGGTGACCCAGGCTTAATTTTCTTATAGGTATTTCTTCCCTGTATCATTTTTCCCAAGCTATTAAATAGTAAGTGGGTCTTAATCAGCAAATATACATTTAGAGGAATAGGAGCTTGTTTGGGGCTCAACTGCTTTTTCTTGCTAAAGGGGACAGTTTAGTAATATTAAGAAATTAAAACTTTCTTAAGATTCAGACCTGCTCACCAGCACAGGGCTGTTATCCTTACTTTTCTTCTCATGTGTGCAGTTTTTGAAGACTTGTTCTTCCCTAATCTGCTAAGGTGAGATAATCAGAGTATCTTTTAAGAAACTCCCCCATAGAGTATACTTTGATCCAAGAAATGACAAAATCTTGAGGAATGTAAGAACCATATATTTTCAAAAATTTTTCTATGATTTTTTTTGAAACTATTTGATAAGAATTGGGCAAAAAGAAGATTTAAGAATATATTTTCTATAAAGAACTGGATTTAACATTTTCAGTGTTGCTGATTAGAGTTGGCAAACTTAGGTAAAGGACCAGATAGTAAGTATTAATATTTTAACCTTTGTGGGCAAACATCTGTCATGACTACTCAACTCTGCTATTATGGCACCAGAGAATTTCAGATAATATGTAAATAAATGAGCTATAATCTAATAAAACTTTATTTATGGACACTGAAGTTTAAATTTCATATAATTTTAATGTGTCATGGAATAAACTTTTGATTTTTTCCATCATTTAAACTTGTAGAAATCATTCATAGTTCATAGGCTGTACAAAAATAGGTGGCAGATTAGATTTGGCCCATAGGCCATCATAATTTTGATTCTTGTAGAATCGAGTACAGGTCAAATAAGAAAAAAAGGTTAATGTCCTTTTGCAAGAATTAACTGTCTCATTTAAGATTTGTGCCTAAGTAGATGAGCGACCACTACTACTGGAGCTGGACTGGAGGAGTTCTTCTAAACCGTGATAAAATTTTCTTCATAAAATAGTTATGGGGTACACATGATGGTGAGCCAGAGTTCTAACACATAGAACATGACTTCATGTGATAATTTTAGCTAATGAAAATTGAAGATTAAAAATATATGGTGGCCGGGCGCGGTGGCTCAAGCCTGTAATCCCAGCCCTTTGGGAGGCCGAGACGGGCGGATCACAAGGTCAGGAGATCGAGACCATCCTGGTTAACACGGTGAAACCCCGTCTCTACTAAAAATACAAAAAAACTAACCGGGCGAGGTGGCGGGCGCCTGTAGTCCCAGCTACTCGGGAGGCTGAGGCAGGAGAATGGCGTAAACCCGGGAGGCGGAGCTTGCAGTGAGCTGAGATCTGGCCACTGCACTCCAGTACGGGCGACAGAGCGAGACTCCGCCTCAAAAAAAAAAAAAAAATATATATATATGGTTATAGAAGTAGCTGAGCTGGGGAGAGTAGAGACTCAGAAGCCAGGGAGGATAGAGGTTCTACTAGGAGTAAGTGATCAAAGAACCAGGTTCTGCAGTGTTAATTAGGATCAGTACTAAAAAGAAATCATTCAGTTGGACAAATTTGATCATTGGTGACCTTGGGAAGAATAGCATCATTAAAATGGTGGGAGTAGGAGTTAAATTGAATAGAATTAGGAAGTGAATAACTCAGATAATGAAGAAAAAGAGTCAAGTTGAGAAGTGTGGTGAAGTTAAGGAAAGTCTGAAGGACAGACAATATTGAGGGAAGCAAGAATAAGAAGACATTTGATTTGCCTTTTATACTTAATTTAGTAGACTTTAACAGTCTATTTACAAAGCTTTTAGATCTATTGTTGTTACATAGACATAATTTCTTTTAATTTTAACAGAGAAATGTATCATGATTATATATGTCAATATAAAGAAGTTTTGAAGCAATACCAACTAAAATACTCAGAAACACCCTTTTCGTGTGACTATTATGAGAAGAAAAGAGAACATGAAGAAATTCAAAGCAGAGTATTGGCATGTACTGAACAATTAAAAATGAATGAAACAATTTTTATGAAATTTCGAGGTATTAATATTTTTTCATTTTGTTTTAATTATGGTATCTTTGTAACAAAAAGAAGATAATAAATCAGCTTATGCTATGACTTTGTTTTTCAGTGCCTGCTCCCTTTCCATCACTTATTAAATGGACATTAAACATGTATCCACAATAGTATTTGTACTTATAATTTTTATTAGATAAGCATTGTTTTGTATTTTGTTATTGTGTTTCCTTTGTGAAAATAACATGGATTTGTTTTGTGTTTAATTAAAAGATTTTAAAAGTCATTTTAAAGGTTATCTTGGATTCATTTTCATGTATATTCATGTGATCAGAAGCAAGCAACTTTGGTGAGAATAAAATGGCATATGTATTTGGGTTTAAGTGGCGTATCTTAGGAACCAAACCATGAAAATGTCATATTGGTCTGTCTTACCAAAGAAAATTCCAGTTAAATTGCTTGATTATTACTTGTTACAATGGAAGGTGCAAAGGAGGTGAGTTACATTTATTCATTCATCTATCATTGGAAACCTACCTTGTGCCAGGCAATACTGAAGATGATACAGAGCTCTCTTCCAAGAAGCTCAGAGTTTAGTAGGGAAGACAAACATGTAAACAAATAATTCTAATACAGTACCACTGTAATAGATGCCTAAGTAATTCTTAATTGGTCTAAGTCTCACCTGTTTGTCAGAGAGATCTTCCCTGATGATGAACTTGAAACTTTAATCCTCTTTTAACCTCTGCAATCCTTCATATGCTTTCCTATCAGATTATAACTCCACTATATGTACTAAGTCTTCTTTATCCCTGCATTCTACCTTCCTTTCTGTCTGCTTCATTCTAAACCATCCTTTTAACTCTTCTGCTGCTAGCGTTTTCCATGTTTTGGTTTTAGTCTCTGTCATTTTTTGCTGTTCATTTGCTGCCCATTTGTGCTTTAACTTTTCAGTGGGAAGGGGCAAAAGTTAGTAGACGCTGAAGGTGTAGCAAGGGTTTAGGGAGTTGGATGTGGAATGGGATGAGATACAAGGTTGCATGACAAACAGAAAGAGGTGAATGGAGGTAGGAAGATTTGAAGATTAGGATTTAATGATCTGTATCTAACATTTTAATGGAAACTTGATAACAATAGACTTATAAATCATGATTCACCTGAAATTTTATGTTCTATCTTATAAATCATACATATTTTAAGGCAGAATAGGAAAGCCCTGATTAATTTTCTCTGGAATTCTTGTTAACTGTCACTATTCTATCATTTTCAAATTCTCCTAAATGGATTGTAATTCAGGACATTGTATTAGCTAATAACCATGTGGAATGTCTACTAATAGCTGAGGATTTTTTACTTGAAATTGGGCACAAATCCAGTTCAAGTAGAAAGTCCAAATTGAAGATCTGCCTCTCTTTTGAGTTCTGTAGGGTACACTGATGAGCCTTACAGAGCAAGAAAAGGGAAATTTGGTCGATTTTGTTTTTGTCCAGCATACTGTTGTTGGCTTGAAATGGGTAGATTTTTAATATTGTCTTTGAACAAATAAATAATGGAAGCACATAAAAAGTTAAATTTGGGCCTGAATTATGTTTTATTAGTTATGGCAAGTGACACAATGAACTTTGATTTAAAAAGCAAAAAAAAAAAAAAAAAAAAAAAAAAAAAAAGACTTCCCTGTGAAAATACTTAATTCAAATAATCCTAACAAATATTTTGTATTAAATATTATTTTTAAGCTCAATATATAACATAAACAATAAATTATCTTTGTTAGTCTGCCAAATGTTTATGTTATTCTCTTTTCAGATACTGTTTTTAATATTGCTTACTGTTTATATGGAACGTACATATAAATGATGTCACATAATATTAATCATTTCTGGTATGGTACATATATTATAAATGTAAAATTTACTTACATGACATAGTTCCTTAACTTAAGAAGTGTTAATCTGAGATGTAAAACACAAGATATTCTTAAAAGTGCCAGCAGTTTTACCAAAAGTTCATCTGAATTGAAGAAAGAAGTAGATGAAATGGAAATAGAAATTAATTATTTAAACCAGGTATGTATTTTGTTATATATTTCTAATATGTGTATTAATGTATAAATATAATGGTATGTTAGTTGACAGTTTTAGAAGAGCTATTTTTAAGACAGCCTAATATGGAGAAAGGTTTAAGATAATTTATTTGTCTCAGATTACCTTTGGAGCCAAAAGGTATTTTAGGTACTGAATATATTAAACTTGAGTTTTGGGGAATAGTTTAGCTTTCTTTGAGGTCTGAGGAGAGAACATGAGGAAGGAATAAGATGCAACATAATAACAGGATTTTAAAGGCATTAAAAGATCTACGCTAGGGTTTTTTTAAAAGGCAGTAAATAAAGAATTTAAACTTGAAAAATACATGACTATAATCTTTAGCGAGCTAGGCTAGAACTAGTGTAGCCTTTTCCGTCTCAAAAAAAAAATTTTTTTTTTCTTGGATACATTTGGATGCCATCCACGAAATTGTGGCTTTTATTTACATAGGTATGATAACCCATCAAAGTCGCTTCCAAATTCTGAGAAAAATTTGAATACCTGATTTTCTAAATGTTTGAAAATTCTGTTAAATATTGTATTCTTATCATTCATTAACTATGAGGTACCAAATAACAGTAATATCATTTTAGTAAACAGAAGAAAGTAGATGCCATTTCCTTTAAAATATGTGGTAACTGTGTCCTAATGTAAGGAATCAATGTCTACTTTGCTTATGACTATCTGTTTTTAAAAAGATTGGAGTTCGTTAAAATCTACATTTGCCAATGGAATTGTAAGGAAAAGTTAAAGGGGTGTGATTTATTGTTAATTTTGTTTTTGTTTTAATAACTGTAAATAGACGATAGTAGATACTATCGAAAATATGAATCTTATGATTATATAGAAAAACATAAGATAAAGCATATCTTTTTTACTGCTTTGCAAATAATTATTTTGTTTTGCGTTCCCATTTGTCTTTTTAGCAGATATCTAGGCATTATGAAACTAAGGCTCTTTCAGAAACTCTGGAAGAAAAGAACAAAAATACAGAAAACAGAAAAGAACTGAAAGAAAGGTATAGGTAACCTTTAAAATTAGATTTTATGTGAACAGATATTTTGCATCTAAAAGTTTGATTCTATATTCCATCCCAAACCACTAATATTTACACAGTATCGGTAAATTTTGTTGTGCAGGCTATTTTCTATTAATTTCTTATGAAAAATATTATTAACTTAAATATTATGAACTAATACTAAAATCTGCTTGTTATTTAGTAAGGCTGAGGATGATGTGTAAAGAGAAATAGAGTAGCAGCAGCAAATCTGCTGTTCTAGAACCTGTCAGTTGTATAAGTCATCCACTGTTTTCCATGATGGGCCAGCAATAGGAGTAAAACAGAAACAATAGTGGGAATAGCAAGGTATTTACTTTTTTATCACCCTGTCCACCTTGACCAGTTCTTCCTTTGCTATAGAGTGAAGATGAGTCAAAGCATGTTGCTAAATGTGTGACATCATATTTCCTTGTCTTTTGTTTTAATGGTGATAAAATAGAGATCAGTGATAGAGGCAAAAAAAAAAAAAAAAAAAAAAAGATGGGATCTGCCTGTTATCATATGACAGAAAAATAGAAGTATTACTATTGCTGTTTCTGATCAACTTTTATTTTTCCCTCCTACTTAATCCTTTTTCATTCTTCTAAAACTCCCTTTCCTCAAGTTCCATGGCCCTTCATCTGATTTTTCAACACACTCTTCTGTCAGGTTAATTTCCCTGATCCTACTTTTTTGGATGTGTTATTTTCTTGATTCCTCCACTCCCATGTACCACATTCAATACAAGTATGTCTTTAATTTTATAATGAAGTTAATTGAAAAAATATGTAAATAGGCAGAATTTTACTTTATTGACCGCCTTTAAGAAAAATTCCATATATTGACAGAAACATATAAATATTTAGTCATTTTTAACTCAATATATATTCTGACAGTGTTTATTCTATTTCTTTGATTTAGGTAATATTTAGTGAAAACTATTCCTTCAGTAAAAAACTTAAAAGACCCATTTATGATTATAATACTGTTTTAACAATTTCTGTATTCATGTTGGTTGATTTATTTCTGAATATGTCTTTTTAAAGTTTGAAGTACCATGAAATCTGAAGCATGCTATTTGTAGTTACAAGTTTTGGCTTAAAATGTTTTTGACATGTGTAGAAAGTCTTTTTCAATGATTATATTTTAAAAACAAGAGTGGACTATATTGGGAAGAGCACTGAACTTAATTAGGGGAAGTGTGTTTTTGCTCTGACACCACTACTAAGTAATTCAGTCATTTTGGGCAAGTCGATTAAATTCTTTGGAACTCAGTTTTATTATCTGCAAAATGAGTGGTTTTTATTGCATAGTATCTAAATATGCCTCCTAGCTTTAAAATATGTTAATTTTAACTTATCTAATATTTAATGTAATTCACCTTTCTCTTTAGAATTTTTGAAAAAGATGAACATGTACTTGCATTTAATAAAACTCAAAGCAGTCAATTATTTCTTCCTTATGAATCTCAGAAATTAGTAAGACCAATAAAGATGCATTCTTCAGAACCAAGAGTTGCAGGTATAGTATCTGTTTGTTATTCAAAAACATCATTTTTTTTGCAAACACACAGAAGAAATAAAAGGAAGCAATTTCATTTATCATTTGGTGTAAGCAAAAACAATACTGGGGAACTATAAACTGAAGAAAGTGCTGCTTTGAATCTTTCTGAGAGCAAACAAAATATGTCTTCTATACCTAACTTTTTTCTCCTGAGAAAGAAATTATTCACACAATAATTTTCAAAAAAAGTGTCTGACCTGGTTGCACAGCTATTAGAGGAGGATGAAAAATTACGTATTTTTCATTTGAGGAGTTGATTATCAATATGTGTGACTTAGGCAGGTAAAAGACTTACGCTAATAGTATCTGTAACTTAGTCACTGAGATATTTGAGTCAAGTTTCATTCAGTGGCTCTGCAGATTAAATGAACTATTAGGTTGGTGCAAAAGTAATCACAGTTTTTGCCATTGCTTTTAATTAAAATTTAACGGCATTTGCCATTACCTAACAGTTTTGGCATTAAAAGTAATGGCAAAAACCATGATTACTTTTGCGTCAACCTAATACATTATATTAGACTAACTACATAGGCTGATTTCTTTGTCTCCTCAACCACTCTGTCTTCTTTGGTAACCCATTATAAAGGTACAGTTTTGTCAATTGGTCTTTTGTCATTTCATCTTCATAGTTATTGTAAAGCTATTATATAGTAAGGAATTAAGAGTATTAAAATAATTTCATAATTCCATATTTTAATTTAAACTCAATATTCATGTAGATTTGATTTTCTAAATTACAAGTTTAGGTTAAATGTTGGGGAAGATACTTGATTCTGTTTCCAGAATTGATTTTAAAGTAGTACTGTTTAATAATCTAGATATAAAAGAAGAAAGTTCTGTGAATCAGTCAAAGCTTGCCAATATTGACTTCAGACAAAAAGAAAATGATACACAGGTAGGTATCTCTTTTTTAGTAGTATAAATTAAATACCTGCTTGCATTAAATGTAATAATGAATATACTACCCTTAAGACACAGATGGGTGTGTGTGTGTGTGTTATAAACTTATTAAATCAGCCATTAGTGCAAACTCAAGGTCTAAAAATTTAAAGGTGTTTCAGTATGGCATTCTGATTGTATACTGTAACTTGTTCCCTTATTCCTAAAAATAATAGAAAAAGATATTTTAAAATACCAAGCCCTGTACATAGTAGACCCAACACTGAGAAATCCCTGAAGGAAAAATAGCAGGATTGGATTGAAGAGGGAAATTATTGCCCAGGACATGCATAGGATAATACTGTTCCACAAGATAAAGGTATATGGACGATGAGTAAGGTAATTGGTTGCGTTACCTCAGTCATAGTTAGTTTACTTAACCCCCTGTTCATCTTACATCCACTGTATCTTTGGCCAGGCATCAGCAGTGGAATGACTGTCTCCAGGTGGAAGCAGTGAATATGGAAGTTTGGATGAGAGAGATAGGCAGGTCCCCTGGGTGGTTCTTGATGCCCATGAAGAATAAGGAGCATACCACCCAGAGAGCTAACTGCTGCTGGCACACTTTTTTATCTTTCCCCATTCTTCCTGAAAATAGTCCAGAGGGAAAGCCTCAATGAAAAATATAATTGTTCTTACACTGGTAATGGTGACCAAAGTAATTAGTGAAACTCAAGTGTAAATATGTATAACTTAAAAAAATTTTTAAATCTGGTACTGAAATTCCAGATGATGTCAATATGGGATGAAGGTGGAAAAATACATGAGAAAAATAAGTTTACTAGGGTTCTATTTTTTATTTAAGGATAGAAGTAGGGAGAAGATATGAACACTGATGAACTCCATACATTGTTGGAAAAATGTAAATTTATGCATATATATTAAACATTTAAGGGTAACCACCAGAAGAGAAATGGAATGTGTTAGTTTTAAAAAAGTAGAATCAAATAGATAAAACAAAATTAGTCCAACAAAAGACAGTAATGGGGGTAAAAATAAAACAGCTAGAAAGCATTGTAAATAGAAAACGAATAAGGTGCCAGAAATAGTTCTGAACAAATTAGTAACCACAAAAATGTGACTGAGTTAAACCCCCATTAAAAGACAGAACTACTTCTATGGGATATATAAACAAAATACGGGTATATGCTATTAAAGCAGAAGAGCAGAAACAACTTGACATTGAGACTGAAAAAAAAGAAAATATATCAGGCAAATGCAAACAAAAACAAGGCAGATGTAACAATGTTGTATGAAATAGAGTTCAGGGTGAAAAGCATTAATGGGGTAAATATATTTCATATTTTTAAAAAGAACAATTTACCAAGAAATTATAAAAACCACAATGTGCTAAATTATTTCAAGTTTCAGAATATGTAAAGCCGAATTTGACAGACTTTCTTTTTTTTTTTTTTGAGACAGTCTCACTCTGTCGCCCAGGCTGGAGTGCAGTGGCCGGATCTCAGCTCACTGAAAGCTCCACCTCCCGGGTTTACGCTATTCTCCTGCCTCAGCCTCCCGAGTAGCTGGGACTACAGGCGCCTGCCACCTCGCCCGGCTAGTTTTTTGCATTTTTTAGTTGAGACGGGGTTTCACCGGGTTAGCCGGGATGGTCTCGATCTCCTGACCTCGTGATCCGCCCGTCTCGGCCTCCCAAAGTGCTGGGATTACAGGTTTGAGCCACCGCGCCTGGCAACAGACTTTCAAAGAAATGGTTAAATACACAGTTAAAACAAGAAGCTTAATATAGTCTCTCAAAAAAAAGTACTGATTGTGAGTTTAGGAGTTGAGTTTGGCTATATGTGAAACAATATAAAACCAAACCAGTGAAATAATAGCATCTTAAACAAGATAAACGTGAATTTTTCTCTTACTTGCCATAAAATTCTAAAGTAGGTGATTCAGATTCAGGACTGATAGCAACATCTCAACAATGTCGTTATTTCTCAAGCTTCATGTATGTTTTTTTTTTCCTGCAATTTTTCATGCTATGCTTTTACCTTTAGGTCACTTCATGGTCAGAAGGTAACTATGTAAATTTGCCATCATATCTGCCTTCCAGGCAGGAAAGAAAAAGCGGAGAAGGGTCAGCTGAGTCAGCCCCATTTTTAAGGATTTTTCCTAGAAGCTCCGTAAACAATTTATGATATCATTTCATTGGCCAGAACTTGGTCACTTGGGTACCTCTATCTGCAGAAGAGGTTGGGAAACAGGGTTTTTTGTTTGTTTCTTTGGTTTTTAAAGTAGAACGCAAGGAGAAATTAGATTTTGGATAAGACAGGCAAATGGCAGTTTCTGCCACAGAGGTATATCAAATGGGTGAAAAATAAATAAGAATTTAGGGAATCTGAATAGCAGAATTAGCAAACTTTGTGCTCAACATACACAGAATACAGTTAAGTTTTTATTTGCAATATTAACCAAAATTGACCCATTACTAGAATAAACAGTATATCTCAATGAATTTTAGAAAGTTGCTATTTTTACTTACTATAATTTAAAAAATACAAGTCAAACACAAAGATAGCCCTCCCCCAAAAACTAGCAAGATAAAGAGGGGGATCTGTATGGCCATATGTCAAAATGTCCGTTATTTTTCTTCTTTCCTTGAGGTATAATTCATATACCATGAAAGTTACCACTTGAAAGTGTAGATTTAGTGGTTTTTAGTATATCATAAGGTTGTGTAACCATTATCACTCTAATTCCAGAATATTTCCATCACACGAAACATTTGTAAATATTATCAAAACATAGTAATTATAACAGTGTGGTGAAGGAAAAAGACAAAGTGATCAACAGACTACATAAAAATAAAAACTTATATGTGACAAAAGACACTAACAAAGTTAAAAGAGAATAACAAAATGAGCAAAATATTGGTATCCACAATGTATACTATATAAAGAAGTACATAATAACTCTTACAAATTAATAAAGAGATAATAAAAATAGACAAAAAATAAGAAGGCAGTTTATAAAAAAGGAAAGCCAAAGGATCACTAAACATAACAAGATGCCAGACCCCAGAAGTACAGGGAAATGCAAATTAAACCATTGAAATCTCTGGCTTTACCTATCAGGTTAGCAGACTTAAAATATTTGCTTGGTAATATTTAGTGAGGTCAAGAATAGTGGAAGTGTAATTTGGTACAACCACTTTGGAGGGCTGATTCACAATATAAATTTATTACAAATAAAAATGTATATAGTTAGCAGTTCTACTACTTGACATCTACTCGAAACAAATATTTGAAATATTTATACAGGTATTTGTACCAGGAGACATATACAGACATGTATTCTCCTTGCAGGTGTGTCCAATCTTTTGACTTGCCTGGGCCACACTGGAAAAAGAGAATTGTATTGGGCCACACATAAAATACACTAACACTAACAATAGCTGATGAGCTAAAAAATAAATAAATAAAATAAAACCTTGAAAAAAATCTCATGTTTTAAGAAAGTTTACAAATTTGTATTGGGCTGCAGTCAGAGCCGTTTTGGAACTCATGCAGCCTGCAGGCCGTAGGTTGAACAAGCTTGGTTTAAAGCATACATCAAAACAGTAGCATCACTTGTTCTTTAAAGGAGGTTGACACTTTTTCTTACAGTTGAAGAGCACAGAAAGATGACAGAATTAAGATCAGTGTCTGTTATAGCAAAAATAAATGAGATAAACTTTTCTGTTAAAACTATATTTTCATTTTGAGTCAAATAACAAAAAGCAGGGACTCTTTAAAATGAGTGATTCAAGGAGAACAAAAGGCTTGAAACAAACATTAATAAAACAATGGTTTAGATATTAATATTAAACAATTTGTTTTTGAGACAAAGTCTTGCTGTGTCACTTCCAGGTTGGAGTGTAGTGGCATGATCATGGCTCACTGTAGCCTTGAAATCCTGGGCTCGATGGATCATCCCACCTCAATCCCACCCTTGCTCCCCCCACTGCCAGTAGCTAGGACATCAGGCTACCAAATTCAGCTAATTTTT
This sequence comes from Trachypithecus francoisi, assembly GCF_009764315.1. Classification (NCBI taxonomy): domain Eukaryota; kingdom Metazoa; phylum Chordata; class Mammalia; order Primates; family Cercopithecidae; genus Trachypithecus; species Trachypithecus francoisi. Next base: position 44,742,756 of record NW_022681468.1, read on the forward strand.
AAATTTTTTGTAGAGATGGGGTCTCGCTATGTTGTACAGGCTGGTCTTGAACTCCTGGTGCTCAAGTGATCCTCTGGCCTCAGTCCCTGAAGGTATTGAGATTACAGGCATAAATCACCACTCCCAGCTAGATATTAATATTAAACAATTAAAGGTTAAAATGGAATAATAGCTCTTTTATATGTATATAAAAAGGAAAGTTTCAGCTTTTAATCTTTTACTCTACTGTTTTGTTTTCCTGTGTTAATTTGAGAGTTAATAGAGAATGGAGGGACACAGAAATCAGATAATCAATTGAGAAAATGGTAAGATTTAGTTGATGAGTCATGAATATGGGTGGTATAAATTTTAAAAGGCTTATCTTAAATACAGAAATACTACAAAGATCATTACTATACTTGTCAAAAACATTAAATTCTTAAACTTTTTTGTTTCTCAGCATTTGACTTAATGTTTTGTATGTAGTGGTTTCAGTTAATGTGTGTAGTTGTTGATGTTGATAGTGATGGTAATGATGGTAAGGATGAAATGCTAACGAAATGAGAGTTCTGAGTTGCTATGACAAGGAAAAAATTTTTTATTGCTTTATATAGCCAAGTCAGATGCTTAATTTCTTTCTTTCAGATATTTAATGACTCTGCTGTGGATAACCATTCAAAATGTTCACATATTACGGCTATCAAAAGTTCACAAAAGTTTATGCAAGTCAGGTAACTTTTAAAAATAAGAAAATGCTTTAACCTCTGAAATAATTTATGGATATCAACTCAGAAAAAATACAAAAATTGTATTTATTCTATTTTAGATTGTTAACTCCACAGAAAAAATCAAATTCCAATCAGTGGTTTGAAAAAGGAGATAAAGGTATTTGCCGTTTATATTTTTTTCTAAGAAGTGGGGGTAACAAATTATATCAGGCTTTTATATTAGTCAAATAAATTGTTGGCATTATTTGCATCTCTGGTTAACTGACCATGCATGCCAGGCTTTAAAATACATCTTCCCTAAATATAAAACAAATACATTTTATTGTAGAATATTATGAAAACAAGTGAAGGAGACATAAAATCCTTTACAGACAAGCAAATGCTTAGAGATTTTGTCACCACCAGGCCTGCCCTACAAGAGATCCTGAAGGAAGCACTAAACATGGAAAGGAACAACCGGTACTAGCCATTGCAAAAACATGCCAAAATGTAAAGACCATCAGTGCTAGGAAGAAACTGCATCAATTAATGTGCAAAATAACCAGCTAATATCATAATGACAGGATCAAGTTCACACATAACAATATTAACCTTAAATGTAAATGGACTAAATGGTCCAATTGAAAGACACAGACTGGCAAATTGGATAAAGACTCAAGACCCATCAATTTGCTGTATTCAGGAGACCCATCTCACATGCAGAGACACACATAGGCTCAAAATAAAGAGACGGAGGAAGATCTACCAAGCAAATGGAAAACAAAAAAGGCATGGGTTGTAATCCTAGTCTCTGATAAAACAGACTTTAAGCCAACAAACATCAAAAGAGACAAAGAAGACCATTACATAATGGTAAAGGGATCAATTCAACAAGAAGAGATAACTATCTAAAATATATATGCACCCAATACAGGAGCATCCAGATTCATAAAGCAAGTCCTTAGAGACTTAAAAGAGACTTAGACTCCCACACAATAATAATGGGAGACTTTAACACCCCACTGTCAACATTAGACAGATCAACAAGACAGAAAGTTAACAAGGATATCAAGGAATTGAACTCAACTCTGCACCAAGCGGACCTAATAGACATCTAGAGAACTCTCCACCCCAAATCAACAGAATATACATTCTTCTCAGCACCACATCGCACTTATTCCAAAATTGACCACATAGTTGGAAGTAAAGCACTCCTTAGCAAATGTCAAAGAACAGAAATTATAACAAACTGTCTCTCAGACCACAGTGCAATCAAACTAGAACTCAGGACTAAGAAACTCAATCAAAACCATTCAACTATATGGAAACTGAACAACCTGCTCCTGAATGACTACTGGGTACATAATGAAATGAAGGCAGAAATAAAGATGTTCTTTGAAACCAATGAGAACAAAGATACAACATACCAGAATCTCTGGGACACATTTAAAGCAGTGTGTAGAGGGAAATTTATAGCACTAAATGCCCACCAGAGAAAGCAGGAAAGATCTAAAATTGACACTCTAACATCGCAATTAAAAGAACTGGAGAAGCAAGAGCAAACACATTCAAAAGCTAGCAGAAGGCAAGAAATAACTAAGATCAGAGCAAAACTGAAGGAGATAGAGACACAAAAACCCTTCAAAAATCAATGAATCCAAGAGCTGGTTTTTTTAAAAGATCAACAAAATTGATAGACTGCTAGCAAGACTAATAAAGAAGAAAAGAGAGAAGAATCAAATAGACACAATAAAAAATAAGGGGGATATCACCACCGATGCCACAGAAATACAAACTACCATCAGAGAATACTATAAACCCTCTACACAAATAAACTAGAAAACCCAGAAGAAATGGATAAATTCCTGGACACATATACTCTCCCAAGACTAAACCAGGAAGAAATTGAATCCTTGAATAGACCAATAGCAGACTCTGAAATTGAGGCAATAATTAACAGCCTACCAGCCAGAAAAAGTCCACGACCAGATTCACAGCCGAATTCTACCAGAGGTACAAGGAGGAGCTGGTACCATTCCTTCTGAAACTATTCCAATCAATAGAAAAAGAGGGAATCCTCCCTCACTCATTTTATGAGGCCAACATCGTCCTGATACCAAAACCTGGCAGAGACACAACAAAAAAAGAGAATTTTAGACCAACATCCCTGATGAACATCGATGCAAAAATCATCAATAAAATACTGGCAAACCGAATCCAGCAGCACATCAAAAAGCTTATCCACCATGATCAAGTGGGCTTCATCCCTGGGATGCAAGGCTGGTTCAACATACGCAAATCAATAAATGTAATCCAGCATATAAACAGAACCAAAGACAAAAACCACATGATTATCTCAATAGATGCAGAAAAGGCCTTTGACAAAATTCAACACCCCTTCATGAAAAACTCTCAATAAACTAGGTATTGATGGAACATATCTCAAAATAATAAGAGCTATTTATGACAAACCCACAGCCAATATCATACTGAATGGGCAAAAACTGGAAGCATTCCCTTTGAAAACTGGCACAAGACAAGGATGCCCTCTCTCACCACTCCTATTCAACATAGTGTTGGAAGTTCTGGCCAGGGCAATCAGGCAAGAGAAAGAAATAAAGGGTATTCAATTAGGAAAAGAAGAAGTCAAATTGTCCCATTTGCAGATGACATGATTATATATTTAGAAAACGCCATCATCTCAGCCCAAAATCTCCTTAACAAGCAACTTCAGCAAAGTCTCAGGATACAAAATCAAAGTGCAAAAACCACAAGCATTCTTATACACCAATAACAGCCAAACAGAGAGTCAAATCATGAATGAACTCACATTCACAGTTGCTACAAAGAGAATAAAATACCTAGGAATTCAACTTACAAGGGATGTGAAGGACCTCTTCAAGGAGAACTACAAACCACTGCTCAGTGAAATAAAAGAAGACATAAACAAATGGAAGAACATACGATACTCATGGATAGGAAGAATCAATGTTGTGAAAATGGCCATACTGCCCAAGGTAATTTATGGCTTCAATGCCATCCCCATTAAGCTACCAATGACTTTCTTCACATAATTGGAAAAAACTGCTTTAAAGTTCATATGGAACCAAAAAAGAGCCTGCATTGCCAAGACAATCCTAAGCCAAAAGAACAAAGCTGGAGGCATCATGCTACCTGACTTCAAACTATACTACAAGGCAACAGTAACCAAAACAGCATGGTACTGGTACCAAAACAGAGGTATAGACCAGTGGAACAGAACAGGGCCCTCAGAAATAATACCCTACATCTACAGCCATCTGATATTTGACAAACCTGACAAAAACAAGAAAGGGAGAAACAATTCCCTATTTAATAAATGGTACTGGGAAAATTAGCTAGCCATAAGTAGAAAGCTGAAACTGGATCCTTTCCTTACTCCTTATACGAAGATTAATTCAAGATGGATTAGAGACTTAAATGTTAGACCTAAAACCATAAAAACTCTAGAGGAAAACCTAGGTAATACCATTCAGGACATAGGCATGGGCAAGGTCTTCATGTCTAAAACACCAAAAGTAATGGCAACAAAAGCCAAAATTGACAAATGGGATCTAATTAAACTAAAGAGCTTCTGCACAGCAAAAGAAACTACCATCAGAGTGAATGGGCAACCTACAGAATGGGAGAAAATTTTTGCAATCTACTCATCTGCAAATCTACTCATCTGACTCATCCAGAACCTACAAGGAACCCAAACAAATTTACAAGAAAAAAACAAACAACCCCATCAAAAAGTGGGCAAAGGATATGAAGAGACAGTTCTCAAAAGAAGACATTTATACAACCAACAGACACATGAAAAAATGCTCATCATCACTCACCATCAGAGAAATGCAAATCAAAACCACAATGAGATACCGTCTCACACCAGTTAGAATGGCAATCATTAAAAAGTCAGGAAACAACAGATCCTGGAGAGGATGTGGAGAAATAGGAACACTTTTACAGTGTTGGTGGGATTGTAAACTCGTTCAACCATTGTGGAAGACAGTGTGGCAATTCCTCAAGGATCTAGAACTAGAAATACCATTTGACCCAGCCATCCCATTACTGGGTATATACCCAAAGGATTATAAATCATGCTGCTATAAAGACACATGCACACGTATGTTTATTGCGGCACTATTCACAATAGCAAAGGCTTGGAATCAACCCAAATGTCCATCACTGACAGACTGGATAAAGAAAATGTGGTACATATACACCATGGAATACTATGCAGCCATAAAAAAGGATGAGTTTGTGTCCTTTGTTGGGACATGGATGAAGCTGGAAGCCATCATTCTCAGCAAACTATCGCAAGAACAGAAAACCAGACACCGCATGTTCTCACTCATAGGCGGGAATTGAACAATGAGATCACTTGGACACAGGAAGAGGAACATCACACACTGGGGCCTATTGTGGGGAGGGGGGAGGGGGGAGTGATAGCATTAGGAGATATACCTAATGTAAATGATGAGTTAATGGGTGCAGCACACCTACATGGCACATGTATACATATGTAACAAACCTGCACGTTGTGCACATGTACCCTAGAACTTAAAGTATATAAAAACAAAAGAATATTTGGAAAACAAAAAAGATATAAAGAAAACAAAAATATCATCACTCAGACATAACTGAACATCATAAATACTGTCGTATACCGTTTTTTCTATGCATTTTTATTCTTTTTTCCTCCAAGTTTGAATCATATTATATACATAATTTTTTATTCTTTTTTCCCACTTGATATACTATTTAGGTTATTTCTCTATGTCAGTAAATAGATTTTATTTGTAATGATTGTATAATGTTCCATTGTATGGATATGCCGTAATTTATTTAGTCATTCTTTCACGTGGAATATTTTGGGTTTTTTTTTTTTTTTCAGTTTTTTTGCTATTATAAATAATGCCTCCATATTCTTTTACATTAATCTTTTAAAACTTTGGACTATTTTCTTTGAATAAAGTTACTGAAGGATCACAGGATATATATATGAGTTTATCATCCCCACGTCATCTAGCTTTTCTAACTTTGACACACCCTTGAAAATATGAACTAATTCGCTGTATGTATATACACACACATGTGTATACATGTATGTATATGTATATTAACATAATGGTGAATGTATATATAACATATACCACACAGATGGATTTTTTTTTGTAAACTAGTAATGCATAACAATTGCTCTATTAAAGTATATAAAAGTCTATATCTCTTTTTGTCTCATAACTGACTTTTGTTTTGAAGTTTTAAAAATGCCTTATTCTGATAGCACGAAATGGATGTATATTTAGAATGTTCATTTAATATACTATGAGTCTTTTTGTCACACTCAGTATAGGATTCACCCAACACAGTATGCTTAATCCACAAAGATGCTCCTTCTGAGAGAAAAAAATTATATATTACCTGTGCAGGTGATCTGTTTCACCTGTTTATAATCTATATATGCCAAGCTGACAGAGTGTTTGACAAGGAGGAATAGCCAATCTCTAGGAATATGGGGAAATGCACATATCTCACATAGCCCTACCTGCTGTGGAGCATGTATAGTGAGGCTTCATACCCAAGAATGAATATAATTATTTTGAAATTAAAAAAATTTTTTCAATAATTTTCAAACCCAGCTTTTGAAGAAATTAATATGTGGTAAAAATAATACTTATGACTTAAATGTAAGAGACAAAAAGTGTAAAATTCTCAGAAGATCAAATAGAAGATCATCTTCATGACTTCAAGATAGGAAAGGATTTCTCAAGCATTAAAAAGTCCAATCATGAAAGAAAGATGGAGAAATTTGGCAATATTAAAATATAGAATTCCTGTTTATCAAAAGATACCATAAAAAGAGTACAAGAGCAAATAATATATTTGAAGTACATAAAACTTTCAAAAGAGTCGTTTCCAAAATTTGTAAAGCAGTTCTATAGATGAAGAAGAAAAAAGCAGACAACCCAATTAGAAATATGTGCAAGGTATGAAAGTATACACTTTAGAAAAGAGAACCTTTTGTGGCAGATAAACGTATGAAAATCAGGTAACTCAAAATAAAACTACAGTGAGGTATCATTACACATCCACCAGTTTAGCAAAATTCAAAAAGTCTAACAATACTAAGTAGGAGAATGTAGAACAATAGGAATTCTCATAAACTATTGGTGGGAACTCCATTAATAAATGACTACATATTGAGACCATACCTAAATTATAATTGGAGCTAATCATTTTGTCTGGTGATATTGAATGATTTCCTGGAGTAATTCAGAATGACAGATTACCACAAAAAATTGGTACAACTGTTCGGAAAAATTTGGCATCTAGTAAAATTAGAGATATACATACCCCATACCTCATAGTTCCAATCCTAGGTATATACTAGAGAAATAGAAGTACATACATGCAAGGATATATGTAAAAGAATGTTCATAATATCATTGATTGTACATGAAAGCAGAAACACTTCAAATATCCATTTGCAATAGAATGGATAGATATATTGTGTTTGTGCAATGGAATACTTTACATCAGTAAAAATAAGAGAACTGTGTCTTTGTGCAATAATATGGATGCATCTTACAAGCATATGCAAAACAAAAAACCAAAACATAAGAGCATACATATGTTATTATATAACATTTAAAACAGGAAAAATAGGCTATATTATTTAGATGATAAAACAAAGCAAACTAAGGAAATGATTGTCACAAAAGTCAGGATAGTGATTACCTCTGAGGAGCAAGACTTGGTGAATGTGAAACCTTTTAGAGTGCTCATGATGTTGGATTTCTTTACCTGGGTAAAGAAACATGGGTATTCTCTTTATAATTTTGTTTGTTAAACTGTTTATATTTTTTATTCTCTTATCTGTATGTATTATGTTGAACCATATGAACTTGCCATTTTTGCAGGTTAAAACAGCTAAATATTAGCTATTTCAAATGGCTCTAATGTTTTATTTTACCATATAATTACAAAAAGAGAAAAATAGTTTGTTCTTATATGACAGCAGATGCTGAGTATGGAGATAAAGGGACAGTAAGACAAGTAAGAGAATCAAAATGTACTTCACAAGTAAGTCAAATATTTTATTTCTAATTTCTAAGCAAAAATTCCAATTTAAAATATTATGACTAAATTTCAGATTTAGTACAATGATTTATGTGGTTTATGTGAGATGTTGTCAGCTTGGTGATCAGGTTTCTAGAGAGTTACAGATTCTGTTTTTCAGATTAAAAGATGAAGCCACAAACATTTTATATGAAAATATACAAAAATATATTATTCAGCCATGAAAAAGAGTGAAATTTAGTTATTTGCAGCAACATGGATGGAACTGGTGGTCATTATGTTAAGCAAAATAAAACAAGCACAGAAAGACAAATATCACATCTTCTCACTCATATGTGGGAGCTAAAAAAGCGAGTTTCAAGATGATACAGTATAGATTGGTGGTTACCAGAGTCCAGGAAGGGTAGTGGGGAAGGCGGAATGTAGAGAAGCTGATTAATGGATGCAACTATATAGTTTGATAAAAGAAATAAGGCCTTGTGTTAGATAGATCAGTATAGTGACTACAGCTTACAGCCATCTATTGTACCTGTCAAAATAGCTAGAAGAGAATAAGTCAAAGTTTCTAGCATGAAGAAAAGACAAATATTTAAGGTGATGGATATCCCAACTACACTGATTTGATATTTACAAATTACATGAATGTGTTAAATTATCACATGCATCCCAAAACTATGTAAACTATTATGCATCAATAAATTTTTTTTTTTTTTTTTTTGAGACGGAGTCTTGCTCTGTCGCCCAGGCTGGAGTGCAGTGGCCAGATCTCGGCTCACCGCAAGCTCCGCCTCCCAGGTTTACGCCATTCTCCTGCCTCAGCCTCCCGAGTAGCTGGGACTACAGGCGCCTGCCACCTCGCCCGGCTAGTTTTTTGTATTTTTTAGTAGAGACGGGGTTTCACCATGTTAGCCAGGATGGTCTCAATCTCCTGACCTCGTGATCCGCCCGTCTCGGCCTCCCAAAGTGCTGGGATTACAGGCTTGAGCCACCGCGCCCGGCCAAATTTTTTAAAAAATTAAAAAACATATACAAAAAGTTATCATTAGTAAGTGACAGTGTATCTTGACCACAACTAAATAATGATTGATGAAAGTAATTTTGTTTGGTAAGATTGAATGATTCACCACGGCAATTCAAGAGCAGTGGTTGCCATAAAAGTATCTTGAAAGCATTATTTAAATAGTGGAACACTTTCCTGATGATAGATGTAAACAATGTATATCAAGTTCAGTCTAACTATTAAAAGTTAAAATAAGAGAAACATCAAGTAGTATTTTGCTGTAAAGAAACACAAGCAATAAGCACATTTTTTGATGAAGGGACCCCGATTATTTCTGTAATGGGATTTGGCATAACAAGCATATTTGACAAATCATATCTCTATTCTACAAAATGACATAAAGGAAAATTAGTATTCAGATTCTCAATTATTGTAGAGAAAGCATAACAGATTTGTAAGGTCAAAAAAGTGTGAAAATGAAATTAATCAGCGAGAGCGAGATTGCTTAAAAGTACATCATTTTTCACTTTCAAGGAGATAGCATATGTAATTGTTCACCCAAAGAGCATATTGTGGAAATTTTAAAAGAAAAATCATTCCTAATCATTTTTTTCATCAATTCCAATATGTTCTGGCTGTCATTTACTTTTTCAGGTAGGAGTGGAAGATGGAACTGGAAAGAAAAGAAAAAATCGGATAAATATTTATTTTTCTATATTTTGGTATATGTTTTAGTATCACTTTCACCAGTTATTCTTATTTCACTTATTTTGTCTGTGAAATGTTAACATCATGGATTAATAAGGTATTTTCCTCATGCATTTTTATGTGTGTCATTTATGCCACAGCATTTGTTTTTTATGTTACTTTGAATTTGCAGGCTATATATACTGAACATTTTGGGAAGCCAATAGAAAATGATAGTGACGAAGAAGAGAGAGCTGAGAATTTTCCACGAACATCTGAAATTCCTATATTTTTAGGAACTCCTGAAGCTGTGAAAGCATCTGAGTCATTGGAGAAAATAAAATTCCCTAAAACCCCCCCATTCGAAATGTAGGATTTTAATTAATAACTACTGTTAAATTATCTGTGTGTTGAATTATATAAATAACTGTTAGGAATAGTAAGATGCCTAGTACCTGTAACTTTAACAAATTTTTATCATGTAGTATTTCAGACATACAAAGAAGACCCTCACCCTGTTTTAACAATTATTAATACCCTGCTGTTCCTGTTTCATAGACCCTCTTCCCCATTTTTCCTGCAACATTTAGCTGAAGATGGCATAAATCCCATGTACTTATAAAGCAATAGTGTGTAGATTTAAGATTTTTCCAAAGGATAAAGAAAATTTAAAATGTCAAGCTAAGCCTAGCATAGAGGCATGTGCCTGCAGTCCCAGCTATTTGGGACACTAAGGGAGGAGGATTCCTTGAGCCCAGGAATTTGAATCCAGCCTGAGCAACATAGTGAGACTCTATTTAAAAAAAAAAAAGTCAAGCTAAAAAGCTGTTGTCACATATGGTAGAATGTAGACTTATCATCAATTAATGTTCCGTCAGTCATTTCTTCATATGTTGTAGTGTCTGAAGCAAGACTTGCCGTTTCTATTAAGCAAGCTCTTTAGGCATAAATATCGCTCACATGATTATTAAATTTTGGAAACCACATATTTGTAGTTTGCCGCCAAGAAAATAGTGCTGTACTTAACCTTTCTGTTTAGTCCATCCTCCTCCTTAACACTGAACCCTGAGGTTTCTCTAAAACATATGTCAAGCAGATTTCACTTCATGAGGGTTGTTTTGCATCAGACCTGTGCTCTACTTCCGCATTTTAAATTGCTAATAAGAGTTACTGATTTGAATGTCATGATGTTAACTCAAGCACAGCGCATTCAAAATGGAACCTGTCATCAAACCTGAGAACTGTGAAAGAATGTGAGCTCATACGCTAAAACCTCTCTCCATGGATGAGAAAACTATGATCTGTAAAGTTAAGTGACTCATTCACGGTAATAGAGATAGTTATGACAGTATCATCAGATTTCTATTAAATTTAACAAACACTTAACAAAATGTGTTAAGGCACTGCTCTAGACATTTTATAAATACTGCTCATTTAATTTTCACACCAACCTTATTAGGTGTAGGTACATTATTATCCTTATTTTACAGAAGAGGAAACAGAATCACAGGTGATACAACTAATCAACATTAGAATAGAAATTTAAGCCCAGGCCGTTCTGGCTCTAGAATCCATGCTTTTAACCACTGGTATAAACTGTCTTGTCTAATTATTTTTCCCAAATCATATTATAATTTGACTTCCTTATACATCACTGTAATGGCTGGCTTCTCATCAACACTAAAATCTTGTCACTGGCATTCAAAATCTTGAAGACAGTACAGTGTCAAGGTTAAGAGCTTGGACTTTGAACTGGGATTGCTGCATTCACCTGCCACTTCTGGTACTTGTTATTCTTTTAAGCAAATCATTTAACCTTTCTATGCTTCAAAATTCCCTACTGTAAAATGGAAGTGATAGTAACAGTACCTATTTCATAGGGTTCTTGTGAAGAATAAGTAAGTTATGCCTATGGAAGAACCTAGAATAGAGCCTGACACTATATTCACAGTAGGTTTTCATAGTTATTATCCCCAAATTGATTGTTCTACTTTATTTAACATTAGTCTCCACCTCATACAATCCTTTCTCCATAGGATTGTCACTTCAATAACTACTTCCTATGTTTCCCTACTGTGCTAATTCTCACTTCTATGCTGTTGCTTGTGATGCTTACCAGTATTCAGTGTTTAATAATAGATTTTTAACGTTTTGATGATTTCTTATTTCTCAGTAACAGAAATAGAAATGCAGTACCTGAAGTTCAAACACAAAAGGAATCCCCTGGACTTTCTTTTCTTATGAGTTATACTTCTAGATCACCTGGATTGAATTTATTTGATTCTTCTGTATTTGATACAGAAATCTCATCAGATCAGGTAATATGAGAAGCCAAAAGTTTTATTTCTAAAAATTGTGCTCTGGAACTTTGAGTAATTTTAGTTCTTTAATACAAAACTGTCTTGGGGCAGATTATCAACAGAAGCATTTAAAAAAAGTTCTGAGTATTGATAGTATGACAAAGTTCTCTATTACCTTTTTGTTTTCAACTTCGAATGCCTCATATTGACATCTGTTCATTAAAAACTGATCTCAGGATAGGGATAATTTAAATTACAGCTAAAGGCAGTTTAAAAAATGAATTTGACTTGATAGTTAATGTGTCTCACTTTCAGACAAACTAGAATTCTCAACATAAAAATATTCCATATTATAAATTGGTCTTTTCAACTACATGTGTATACATAGCAGCATTATCACTGGTTAATTTTAAAAGACCTAATATTGGTTTCTACTGTTCAGTGATATGAATCATGATAAAGTGCTTATTTCTATATGTAGAAATTAAAGCTGAAAACTAAGACATGCTTTATTCAAAAAGTAGAAACAATACAGTGTAGTGGTTAAAACTAGACTTTGAAGCCAGACTACTGAGATATGTACCAGATGTGGGATTTTGGGTAGGTGGCTTGGTTTCCTTATCTGTAAAATGAAATAATAACTATTATCATAGGGTTTGTGAGTATTAGAGTTTATACACATAAAGCACTTAGAAAAGTACCAACCACTTAATAATCCTACATAAATATCAATGTGATATGAATAATATTGTTATTGCTCATTTAAGTTAATTACATTTAGCCAATTTTATGTGGATTAGAATATTTTATTTGCATATCTCTGACATTAAATTGTTGAAATTACAAATTTATTGATGGATGATATAGTAACATACATGTTATAGTATTTTACATCTTCAACTTTTGTCTCATTTTTTATTTAAATGCTTATTTTATTTTTATTTTTATTTTTTTTTATTTTTATTTTTTTTTGGTGGGCTGTCCTTCTTTCATGACTTTTTTTTTTTTTTTATTATACTTTAAGTTCTAGGGTACATGTGCATGACGTTTATATCATGTATAACTCCCCAATGCAATCCCTCCCTCCTCCCCCCTCCCCATGATAGGCCCCAGTGTGTGATGTTCCCCTTCCCGAGTCCAAGTGATCTCATTGTTCAGTTCCCACCTATGAGTGAGAACATGCGGTGTTTGGTTTCTCTTCTTGTGATAGTTTGCTAAGAATGATGGTTTCCAGCTGCATCCATGTCCCTACAAAGGACGCAAACTCATCCTTTTTGATGGCTGCATAGTATTCCATGGTGTATATGTGCCACATTTTCTTAATCCAGTCTGTCACAGATGGACATTTGGGTTGATTCCAAGTCTTTGCTATTGTGAATAGTGCCGCAATAAACAAACGTGTGCATGTGTCTTTGTAGTAGAGTAATTTATAATCCTTTGGGTATATACCCAGTAGTGGGATGGCTGGGTCATATGGTACATCTAGTTCTAGATCTTTGAGGAATCGCCATACTGTTTTCCATAATGGTTGAACTAGTTTACAATCCCACCAACAGTGTAAAAGTGTTCCTATTTCTCCACATCCTCTCCAACACCTGTTGTTTCCTGACTTCTTAATGATTGCCATTCTAACTGGTGTGAGATGGTATCTCATTGTGGTTTTGATTTGCATTTCTCTGATGGCCAGTGATGATGAGCATTTTTTCATGTGTCTGTTGGCTGTATGGATGTCTTCTTTTGAGAAATGTCTGTTCATATCCTTTCCCCACTTTTTGATGGGGTTGTTTGCTTTTTTCTTGTATATTTGTTTGAGTTCTTGGTAGATTCTGGATATTAGCCCTTTGTCAGATGAGTAGGTTGCAAAAATTTTTTCCCATTCTGTAGGTTGCCTGTTCACTCTGATGGTAGTTTCTTTGGCTGTGCAAAAGCTCTTTAGTTTAATTAGATCCCATGTGTCAATTTTTGCTTTTGCTGCCGTTGCTTTTGGTGTTTTAGACATGAAGTCCTTGCCCATGCCTATGTCCTGAATGGTACTACCTAGATTTTCTTCTAGGGTTTTTATGGTATTAGGTCTAACATTTAAGTCTCTAATCCATCTTGAATTAATTTTCGTATAAGGGGTAAGGAAAGGATCCAGTTTCAGCTTTCTACTTATGGCTAGCCAATTTTCCCAGCACCATTTATTAAATAGGGAATCCTTTCCCCATTTCTTGTTTCTCTCAGGTTTGTCAAAGATCAGATGGCTGTAGATGTGTGGTATTATTTCTGAGGACTCTGTTCTGTTCCACTGGTCTATATCTCTGTTGTGGTACCAGTACCATGCTGTTTTGGTTACTGTAGCCTTGTAGTATAGTTTGAAGTCAGGTAGCGTGACGCCTCCAGCTTTGTCCTTTTGACTTAGGATTGTCTTGGCAATGCGGGCTCTTTTTTGGTTCCATATGAACTTTAAAGCCGTTTTTTCCAATTCTGTGAAGAAAGTCATTGGTAGCTTGATGGGGATGGCATTGAATCTATAAATCACCTTGGGCAGTATGGCCATTTTCACGATATTGATTCTTCCTATCCATGAGCATGGTATGTTCTTCCATTTGTTTGTGTCCTCTTTGATTTCACTGAGCAGTGGTTTGTAGTTCTCCTTGAAGAGGTCCTTTACATCCCTTGTAAGCTGGATTCCTAGGTATTTTATTCTCTTTGAAGCAATTGTGAATGGAAGTTGATTCCTGATTTGGCTCTCTGCTTGTCTGTTACTGGTGTATAAGAATGCTTGTGATTTTTGCACATTATTTTGTATCCTGAGACTTTGCTGAAGTTGCTTATCAGCTTAAGCAGATTTTGGGCTGAGACAATGGGGTTTTCTAAATATACAATCATGTCATCTGCAAACAGGGACAATTTGACTTCTTCTTTTCCTAACTGGATACCCTTGATTTCTTTCTCTTGCCTGATTGCCCTAGCCAGAACTTCCAACACTATGTTGAATAGGAGTGGTGAGAGAGGGCATCCCTGTCTTGTGCCAGTTTTCAAAGGGAATTTTTCCAGTTTTTGCCCATTCAGTATGATATTAGCTGTGGGTTTGTCATAAATAGCTCTTATTATTTTGAGGTACGTTCCATCAATACCAAATTTATTGAGCGTTTTTAGCATAAAGGGCTGTTGAATTTTGTCAAAAGCCTTTTCTGCATCTATTGAGATAATCATGTGGTTCTTGTCTTTGGTTCTGTTTATATGCTGGATTACGTTTATTGATTTGCGAATGTTGAACCAGCCTTGCATCCCAGGGATGAAGCCCACTTGATCATGGTGGATAAGCTTTTTGATGTGCTGCTGAATCCGGTTTGCCAGTATTTTATTGAGGATTTTTGCATCGATGTTCATCAGGGATATTGGTCTGAAATTCTCTCTTTTTGTTGTGTCTCTGCCAGGCTTTGGTATCAGGATGATGTTGCCTCATAAAAAGAGTTAGGGAGGATTCCCTCTTTTTCTATTGATTGAAATAGTTTCAGAAGGAATGGTACCAGCTCCACCTTGTACCTCTGGTAGAATTCAGCTGTGAATCCATCTGGTCCTGGACTTTTTTTGGTGGGTAGGCTATTAATTGTTGCCTCAATTTCAGAGCCTGCTATTGGTCTATTCAGGGATTCAACTTCTTCCTGGTTTAGTCTTGGGAGAGTGTAAGTGTCCAGGAAATTATCCATTTCTTCTAGATTTTCTAGTTGATTTGCGTAGAGGTGTTTATAGTATTCTCTGATGGTAGTTTGTATTTCTGTGGGGTCGGTGGTGATATCCCCTTTATCATTTTTTATTGCGTCTATTTGATTCCTCTCTCTTTTCTTATTAGTCTAGCTAGCGGTCTGTCAATTTTGTTGATCTTTTCAAAAAACCAACTCCTGGATTCATTGATTTTTTGGAGGGTTTTTTGTGTCTCTATCTCCTTCAGTTCTGCTCTGATCTTAGTTATTTCTTGCCTTCTGCTAGCTTTTGAATGTGTTTGCTCTTGCCTCTCTAGTTCTTTTAATTGTGATGTTAGAGTGTCAATTTTAGATCTCTCCTGCTTTCTCTTGTGGGCATTTAGTGCTATAAATTTCCCTCTACACACTGCTTTAATGTGTCCCAGAGATTCTGGTATGTTGTATCTTTGTTCTCATTGGTTTCAAAGAACATCTTTATTTCTGCTTTCATTTCGTTATGTACCCAGTAGTCATTCAGGAGCAGGTTGTTCAGTTTCCATGTAGTTGAGCGTTTGGATTGAGTTTCTTAGTCCTGAGTTCTAGTTTGATTGCACTGTGGTCTGAGAGACAGTTTGTTATAATTTCTGTTCTTGTACATTTGCTGAGGAGTGCTTTACTTCCAATTATGTGGTCAATTTTGGAATAAGTGCGATGTGGTGCTGAGAAGAATGTATATTCTGTTGATTTGGGGTGGAGAGTTCTATAGATGTCTATTAGGTCCGCTTGGTGCAGAGATGAGTTCAATTCCTGGATATCCTTGTTAACTTTCTGTCTCGTTGATCTGTCTAATGTTGACAGTGGAGTGTTGAAGTCTCCCATTATTATTGTATGGGAGTCTAAGTCTCTTTGTAGGTCTCTAAGGACTTGCTTTATGAATCTGGGTGCTCCTGTATTGGGTGCATATATATTTAGGAGAGTTAGCTCTTCCTGTTGAATTGATCCCTTTACCATTATGTAATGGCCTTCTTTGTCTCTTTTGATCTTTGATGGTTTAAAGTCTGTTTTATCAGAGACTAGGATTGCAACCCCTGCTTTTTTTTGTTCTCCATTTGCTTGGTAGATCTTCCTCCATCCCTTTATTTTGAGCCTATGTATGTCTCTGCATGTGAGATGGGTCTCCTGAATACAGCAGACTGATGGGTCTTGACTCTTGATCCAGTTTGCCAGTCTGTGTCTTTTAATTGGAGCATTTAGTCCATTGACATTTAAGGTTAATATTGTTATGTGTGAACTTGATCCTGTCATTATGATATTAACTGGTTATTTTGCTCGTTAGTTGATGCAGTTTCTTCCTAGCCTCGATGGTCTTTACATTTTGGCATGTTTTTGCAATGGCTGGTACCGCTTGTTCCTTTCCATGTTTAGGGCTTCCTTCAGGGTCTCTTGTAAGGCAGGCCTGGTGGTGACAAAATCTCTAAGCATTTGCTTATCTGTAAAGGATTTTCTTTCTCCTTCACTGATGAAGCTTAGTTTGGCTGGATATGAAATTCTGGGTTGAAAATTCTTTTCTTTAAGAACGTTGAATATTGGCCCCCACTCTCTTCTGGCTTGTAGAGTTTCTGCCGAGAGGTCTGCTGTTATTCTGATGGGCTTCCCTTTGTGGTAACCCGACCTTTCTCTCTGGCTGCCCTTAAGATTTTCTCCTTCATTTCAACTTTGGTGAATCTGGCAATTATGTGTCTTGGAGTTGCTCTTCTGGAGGAGTATCTTTGTGGCGTTCTCTGTATTTCCTGAATTTGAATGTTGGCCTGCCCTACTAGGTTGGGGAAGTTCTCCTGGATGATATCCTGAAGAGTGTTTTCCAACTTGGTTCCATTTTCCCCCTCACTTTCAGGCACCCCAATCAGACGTAGATTTGGTCTTTTTACATAATCCCATACTTCTTGCAGGCTTTGTTCATTTCTTTTTCTTCTTTTTTCTTTTGGTTTCTCTTCTCGCTTCATTTCATTCATTTGATCCTCAATCGCTGATACTCTTTCTTCCAGTTGATCGAGTCGGTTACTGAAGCTTGTGCATTTGTCACGTATTTCTCGTGTCATGGTTTTCATCTCTGTCATTTCGTTTATGATCTTCTCTGCATTAATTAATCTAGCTGTCAATTCTTCCACTTTTTTTTCAAGATTTTTAGTTTCTTTGCGCTGGGTACGTAATTCCTCCTTTAGCTCTGAGAGGTTTGATGGAGTGAAGCCTTCTTCTCTCATCTCGTCAAAGTCATTCTCTGACCAGCTTTGATCCGTTGCTGGCGATGGGCTGCGCTCCTTTGCAGGGGGAGATGCGCTCTTATTTTTTGAATTTCCAGCTTTTCTGCCCTGCTTCTTCCCCATCTTTGTGGTTTTATCTGTCTCTGGACTTTGATGACGGTGACGTACGGATGGGGTTTTGGTATAGGTGTCCTTCCTGTTTGATAGTTTTCCGTCTGACAGTCAGAAGGACTGTCTGTTGGTCTGTTGGAGATTGCTTGAGGTCCACTCCAGACCCTGTTTGCCTGGGTATCAGCAGCAGAGGTTGCCGAAGATAGAATATTGCTGAACAGCGAGTGTACCTGTCTGATTCTTTCTTTGGAAGTTTCCTCTCAGGGGTGACGCCACCCTGTGAGGTGTGGGGTGTCAGACTGCCCCTAGAGGGGGATGTCTCCCAGCTAGGCTACTCAGGGGTCAGGGACCCACCTGAGCAGGCAGTCTGTCCGTTCTCGGATCTCAACCTCCGCGTTAGGAGATCCACGGCTCTCCCCAAAGCTGTCAGACAGAGTCGTTCGCGTCTGCACCGCCCCCGCTCTTTCCCCTAATGGGCTGCAGCTGTGCGCTGTCCGCAGAGGTAGAGTCTACAGAGACAGGCAGGCTTCCTTGAGCTGCTGTGAGCTCCACCCAGTTCGAGCTTCCCAGCGGCTTTGTTTACCTACTTAAGCCTCAGCAATGGCGGGCGCCCCTCCCCCAGCCTCGCTGCTGCCTTGCGGATAGATCGCGGCAGACGGCTGTGTTAGCAGTGAGGGAGGCTCCGTGGGCGTGGGACCCTCCCGGCCAGGTGTGGGATATATTCTCCTGGTGTGCCTGTTTCCTTAAAGCGCAGTATTGGGGTGGGAGTTACCCGATTTTCCAGGTGTTGTGTGTCTCAGTTCCCCTGGCTAGGAAAACGGATTTCCTTCCCCCTTGCGCTTCCAGGTGAGGCGATGCCTCGCCCTGCTTCAGCTCACGCTGGTCAGGCTGCAGCAGCTGACCAGCACCGATTGTCCGGCACTCCCTAGCGAGATGACCCCAGTACCTCAGTTGAAAATGCAGAAATCACCGGTCTTCTGTGTCACTCGCGCTGGGAGTTGGAGACTGGAGCTGCTCCTATTCGGCCATCTTGCTCCGCCCCCCTAAATGCTTATTTTAAAAACAAGTAATTCCTAGGAGTATGCTGGGCATGAAAATAGACTATAGTTACTTAATTCTCATTTACAATAATAACATGAATGCAAAATGTATGTATATAAATTTAACAGGAAACATGTATACTATGAATAAGGAAAACTACAAAACGACTGAAAAAAGTTAATGAATACGTAAACACATGCAGTACTCATATAGGAAGAAAATATTGTAAAGATAAATTTCTTCCCAATACAATTTATAAATATAGTCCAATTCAAATCTAATTATAATCCTGACAAGATTATATTTAATTTTTTGTTTTGTTTTTGTGGTGGTGGGATTGGGAAAGGAGATTGGCAAAATAATTAAAAACTCTCCTGGGGGAAAGTGGTCAAGAATAATCAAGAAAACATTGAAAATAAGATTGATGATAAATTAAAATGGAATTCTAAAAAATTCAACCCCAAAAGGCAGAAAAGAAACAATAAAAAACATATACACGGTTGTGCACATGTACCCTAGAACTTAAAGTATAATAAAAAAAAACACACAGTAAAAAAATCATAAAACAAATAAATTTTACACCAAAGAATGTGCTTTTTAATAATTACATTGTGTGAATGGGCTAAACACTCATTAAAAGACAAAGATTGTAAGAATGGGGGAAAAAAAAAAAGCAAGACCCAAATATAAGCTATCTATAGGAAACATACTTTAAATATAAAGGCAAAGACAGGTTGACAGTAAATGGATGGAAAATGATGTATCATGAAAATTAAGCATTAAAAGGTCACAGTGGCTATATTAATATAATTTCTGGTAGTCTTAAAGAATATTACTAGAAATGAGAGGAACATTTCATAAAGATAAAAAAGTCAGTTCATAAAGAAGATATAACAGTCACAAATGTGTAAAGCCTAATAACAGCTTCAAAACACATGAAACAAAAAGTGACAGAATTAAAGGGAAAAATATACAAAAATTCAAACATAGAGGTTTTTAATACTCCTCTTTTAGCAGCTGGTAGAATTAGACAACACAATCAGTAAAGATCTTTAATAAGATCTGAATAACATCATCAATCACCTTGATTGATCTAATTGACCTTTATAGTACATCACATCCAACAACGGCAGCATATATATTCTTTTCAGGTTCTGATGGTACCTTCAGCAAGATATACCATATTCTGGGCCATAAAATGAGTCTTAATGAATTTAAAAGGATTGAAATCAGAGTATGTTCTCTGACCACAGCGGAATTAAATTAGAACTCAATGTGATATCTAAGAAAATCCTAAATATGTAGGCCATAGATCAAAGAAGAAACCATGAGATAAATCAGAAAAAAATTTTATTTATTTATTTTTAGGTTTTATGGGTACATAGTAGATGTATATATTTATGGGGTTACGTAAGATATTTTGATACAGGCATGCAATGTGATATAATCATATCATAGAAAGTGAGGGTATCCATCCCCTCAAACATTTATTCTTTGTCCTACAAACAATCCAATTATACTCTTTTAGTTATTTTAAAATGTACAATTAGATTTGTTAACTATAGTCACCCTATTGTGCTATCAAATACTAGGTCCTATTCATTCTTGCTATGTTTTTTGTACCCATTAACCATTCCCACCTATCCCCAATCCACCACCCCCCAACCTTTCCCAGCCTCTGGTAGTCATCCTTCTACTCCCTATCTCCGTGAGTTCAATTGTTTTTATTTTTAGGTCCCACAAATAAGTGAGAATATGCGGTTTGTCTTTCTGTGCCTGGCTTATTTCATTTAACATAATGACCTCTAGTTCCATCCATGTTGTTGCAAATCACAGGATCTCATTCCTTTTTTCCTTTCTTCCTGTCTTCCTTTTAGTGAAGGTGATTTTCTCTGATGGTGTGATTTAATTTCTTCCTTTTTATTTTTGGTGTATCCATTGTCTGTTTTTTGACTGAGGTTACCATGAGGCTTGAAAGTCTATCTTTTTTTTTTTTGAGGCACATCTTACTGTCTCACCAGGCTGGAGTGCAGTTGGCACAATCTCGGCTCACTGCAACCTCCACCTCCCGAGTTCAAGTGATTCCCCTGCCTCATCCTCCCAAGTAGCTGTGACTACAGGTGCGTGCCACCACGCCTGGCAAATTTTTTTTTTTTTTGTACTTTAGTAGAGACGGGGTTTCACCATGTTGGCCAGGATGGTCTCCATCTCCTGACCTTGTAATCTGCCTGCCTTGGCCTCCCAAAGTGCTGGGATTACAGGAGTGAACCACTGCGCCCAGCCTGAAATTCTATCTTTTAACCCATTATTTTAAACTGATGACAATTTAACACAAATTACATAAACAAACATGCAAAAATAAAGCTAATAAAAACTCTACACTTTAACTTAATCCCCTGGCATTCTAACTTTTTGCTGTTTCTCTTTATGTCTTACTGTACTGTCTGTGTCGTGGAAAGTTGTTGTAGTTATTATTTTTGCTTGGTTCATCATTTAGTCTTTCTACTTAAAATAAGAGTAGTTTACACATCACAATTACAGTGTTATAATATTCTGTTTTTCTACGTGCTTACTATTGTCAGTAAGTTTTGTACCTTCAGTTGATTTCTTCTTGCTGACTAACATTGTTTTCTTTCAGATCAAAGAACTGCCTTTAGCATTTCTTATAGGACAGTTGTGTTGATGAAACCCCTCAGCTTTTGTTTGTTTGGGAAGGTCTTTATTTCTCTTCATGCTTGAAGGATATTTTTGCCAGATGTACTATTCTAGTGTAAGAGTTTTTTTCCTTCAGCACATTAAATACGTCATGCTACTCTCTCCTGGCCTGTACGGTTTCTACTGAAAAGTCTGCTGCCAGACATATTGGAGCTCCATTGTATGTTATTTATTTCTTTTCTCTTGCTGCTTTTAGGATCCTTTCTTTATCCTTGACCTTTGAGAATTTGAGCATTAGTTGCCTTGAACTGGTCTTCTTTGGGTTAAATCTGTTTGGTGTTCTATAACCGTCTTGTACTTGAATCTGGATATCTTTCTCTAGGTTTGGTAAGTTTTCTATTATTATCTCTTTGAATAAATTTTCTACTCCCGTCTCTTTCTCTATCGCCTCTTTAAGGCCAGTGACTCTTAGAGTTGCCCTTTTGAGGCTATTTTCTAGATCTTGCAGGTGTGCTTCATTCTTTTTTATACTATTTAAAATCTCCTCTGACTATGTATTTCCAAATAGCCTGTTTTCGAGTTCACTAATTCTTCTGCTTGATTAATTCTGCTATTAAGAGACTCTCATGAACTGTTCAGTATTCTGGTTGCATTTTTCAACTCTGGAATTTCTGCTTGATTCTTTTTAATTATTTAAATCTCTTTGTTAAATTTATCTGATAGAATTCTGAATATCTTCTCTTTATTATCTTGAATTTCTTTGAGTTTCCTCAAAACAGGTATTTTGAATTATCTGTCAGAAAGGTCACGTATCTCTGTTTGCCCAGGACTGGTCCCTGGTGATTTTTCTAGTTCATTTGGTGAGTTCATGTTTTCCTGGATAATCTTGATGCTTGTAGTTGTTGTCGGTGTCTAGGCACTGAAGAATTGGGTATTTACTGTAGTCTTTGCAGTCTGGGCTTGTATGTGCCTGTCTTTCTTGAGGAGGCTTTCCAAGTGTTCAAAAGGACTTGGGCTCCAAGTCCAATAACCCTGTGCTTTTTGCAGACTCAGAGAGTACAGCCTTGGTGGTCTTGGATAAGATCTGGAAGAATTCTCTGGATTACCAGGCAGAGACTTGTTATTTTCCCTTGCTTTCTCCCAAACAAATGGAGCCCCTCTCTCTGTGCTGAGCTGCCTGGAGTGGGGGGAGGTGTGACGCAAGCACACCTGTGGCCATCTCAACTAGGACTGCACTGGGCCATACCTGAAGCCAGCACAGCATTGGGTCTTGGCTAAGGTCTTCTGTAACTACTACCTGGCTAAAACCTATGTTCACTGAAGGCCCTAAAGCTCTGTGATCAGCAGGTGGTGAAGCCAGCCAGATTTGTGTCCATCCCTTCGGGTGGCTAGATCCTCTGGCCCTGGGCAGGTCCAGAGATGCTGTCTAGGAGTTTGGGATTAGAGTCAAAAACCTTAGTAATTTGCCCAATGTTCTATTCTACTGTGGCTAAGCTGACACTGAAACGACAATACAAAGTCCTTGCTGCTCTTCCCTCCCTTTCCACAGGCAGAGGAGCCTCTCCCTGTGGCCCCTACCACCATCAGCTCATGGTGGGTGTCTGCCAGGACACTGCTGATGTCCACTCGAAGCCCAAGGGCTCTTCAGTGAATGATGCCAGGCATGGGACTCATTCTTCAGGGCAGTGGGCTCCCCTCTGGCCCAGGGAAGGTCCAGAAATGCTGTCCAAGAGCCTAGGCCTGGACTCAGGGACCCCAAAATCATGCTTATTCTACTCCATTGTGGTTGAGCTGGTACCTAGTGTGCAAGATAAAATGCCCTTTACTTTTTCCTCTGCTTTTCTTAAACAGATGGGGTCTTTTACCATAGTCACCAGAGCTGAGAATGTGCTGGGTCAAAACTGAAAACAGCACCTCTCAGAGCCCAAGGCCCACAGCATACTACCTGGGTATCACTGCTGGTTATTCAGGGCCCAAGGGCTCTTTATTTAGGGGGTGATGAATTCTACCAGGACTGGGTCCTTCCTTTCAAGGCAGTGGGTTCCCTTTTAGGAAAGATTTTAAACTGCATTATGAAAATCCAGCCTATCAAAAATTATGGGATGTTGCCAGAGCCAGAGCAAAACAATAGCTTTAAATAATTTAATAATTATATAATTAATAAAAAAGAAGAAAGGCCTAAAATCAGTGACTTAAGATTTCATTTTGAGAATCTAGAAAAAGAAGAACTAAGCAAACCTGAAGTAAAATGAAGAAATAAAATAGTAAGAGAAATCAGTGAAATGGGGAAACAAACAATAGAGAAAATTCATAAAGTCAAAGTTGATTATTTGAAAATAATTGACAAAATTGACAAAATCCCTATATTAAGAGTGAAAGAGTGGATGTAATTATAAATCCTAAACATTATGAAACAGATTGGTGAGGAAAACTTACTTTCTAAATATTCAAACATCCTATAAAGCTAGAGTAATAAAAGGCATGATAATGGTTTCAAGGACTGATTGATCAAAGGTATGGGCTAGAAAGTCTTGAAACCAAAGATTTTATAATGTGATAATGATAGACTACAAATTAATAGGGGTAAAATAGGCACTCATCTTACACTGTACATCAATAGAAGTTACAGATGCATTAAATTATATGAGAAAACGTTAACCACAATATATTTCAGAGGAAATATAGGTGAATATACACCAAATCTTAGGAGGAAGGGTTCTCTAAGCATGAAAACGGTGGAAGAAGAAGCAAAAGAAAATAATTGGGTTTGATTACATACAAAATCTAAACTTCTTTTTTTTAATTATGCTTTAAGTTCTAGGGTACATGTGCACAAAGTGCAGATTTGTTACGTAGGTATACATGTGCCATGTTGGTTTGCTGCACCCATCAACTCATCATCTACATTGGGTATTTCTCCTAATGCTATCCCTCCCCCAGCCCCCCACTCCCTGACAGGCCCCCGTGTGTGATATTCCCCACCCTGTGTCCATGTGTTCTCATTGGTCAATTTCCACCTATGGGTGAGAACTTGTGGTGTTTGGTTTTCTGTCCTTGTGATGGTGTGCTGAGAATGATGGTTTCCAGCTGCATCCATGTCCTTGCAAAGAACATGAACTCATCCTTTTTATGGCTGCATAGTATTCCATGATGTATATGGGCCACATTTTCTTAATCCATTCTATCATTGATGTACATTTGGGTTGGTCCCAAGTCTTTGCTCTTGTGAATAGTGCTGCAATAAACATACATGTGCATGTGTCTTTATAGTAGCATGATTTATAATCCTTTGGGTATATACCCAGTAATGGGATTGCTGGGTCAAATGGTATTTCTAGTTCTAGATCCTTGAGGAATCACCACACTGCCTTCCATAATAGTTTAACTACACTCCCACCAACAGTGTAAAAGTGTCCCTATTTCTCCACATCTTCTCCAGCATCTGTTGTTTCCTGACTGTTTAATGATTGCCATTCTAACTGGCATGAGACAGTATCTCATTGTGGTTTTGATTTGTGTTTATCTAATTACCAGTGATGATGAGCATTTTTTTCATGTGTCTGTTAGCTGCATCAATGTCTTCTTTTGAGAAGTATCTGTTCATATCCTTTGCCCACTTTTTGATGTTTTTTTTTTCCTTATAAATTTGTTTAAGTTCTTTGTAGATTCTGGATATTAGTCCTTTGTCAGATGGGTAGATTGCAAAAATTTTCTCCCATTCTGTAGGTTGCCTGTTTACTCTGATGATAGTTTCCTTTGCTGTGTAGAAGTTCTTTAATTTAATTGATTCCATTTGTCTATTTTGGCTTTTGTTGCCATTGCTTTTGGTGTTTTAGTCATGAAGTCTTTGTCCATGCCTATGTCCTGAATGGCATTGCCTAGGCTTTCTTCTAGGGTTTTTATGTTTTAGGTCTAACATTTAAGCCTTTAATCCATCTTGAGTTCATTTTTGTATAAGGTGTAAGGAAGGGATCCAGTTTCAGATTTCTACATATGGCTAGCCAGTTTTCCCAGCATCATTTATTAAATAGGGAATCCTTTCCCCATTTCTTGTTTTTGTCAGGTTTGTCAAAGATCAGATGGTTGTAGATGTGTGTTATTTCTGAGACCTCTGTTCTGTTGCATTGGTCTATTTGTCTGTTTTGGTACCAGTACCATGCTGTTTTGGTTACTATATACTTGTAGTATAGTTTGAAGTCATGTAGTGTGATGCCTCCAGCTTTGGTCTTTTCGCTTAGGATTGTCTTGGCTAAGTGGGCTCTTTTTTGGTTCTGTATGAACTTCAAAGTATTTTTTTCCAATTCTGTGAAGAAGGTCATTGGTAGCTTGATGGGGATAACATTGAATCTATAAATTACCTTGGGCAGTATAGCCATTTTCACGATGTTGATTCTTCCTATCCATGAGCATGGAATGTTTTTCCATTTGTTTGTGTCCTCTTTTATTTCATTGAGCAGTGGTTTGTAGTTCTTCTTGAAGAGGTCTTTTATATCCTTTGTAAGTTGGATTCCTAGGTATTTTATTCTCTTTGTAGCAATTTTAAGTGGGAGTTCACTCATGATTTGGCTCTCTGTTTGTCTGTTATTGGTGTATAGGAATGCTTGTGATTTTTACACATTGATTTTGTATCCTGAGACTTTGCTGAAGTTGCTTATCAGCTTAAGGAGATTTTGGGCTGAGACGATGGGGTTTTCTAAATATACAATCATGTCATCTGCAAACAGGAACAATTTGACTTCTTCTTTTCCTAACTGAATACCCTTTATTTCTTTCTCTTGCCTGATTTCCCTAGCCAGAACTTCCAACACTATGTTGAATAGGAGTGGTGAGAGAGGGCATCCTTCTCTTGTGCTGGCTTTCAAAGGGAATGCTTCCAGTTTTTGCCCATTCAGTATGATATTGGCTGTGGGTTTGTCATAAATAGCTCTTATTATTTTGAGATACGTTCCATCAATACCCAGTTTATTGAGAGTTTTTCATGAAGGGGTGTTGAATTTTGTCAAAGGCCTTTTCTGCATCTATTGAGATAATCATGTGGTTTTTGTCATTGGTTCTGTTTATGTGATGGATCACGTGTATTGATTTGCATATGTTGAGCCAGCCTTGCATCCCAGGGATGAAGCCAACTTGATTGTGGTGGGTAAACTTTTTGATGTGCTGCTGGATTTGGTATTTTATTGAGGATTTTTGCATCGATGTTCATCAGGGATATTGGTCTAAAATTCTCTTTTTTTGTTGTGTCTCTGCCAGGCTTCGGTATCAAGATGATGCTGGCCTCATAAAATGAGTGAGGGAGGATTCCCTTTTATTCTATTGATTGGAATAGTTTCAGAAGGAATGGTATCAGCTCCTCTTTGTATCTCTGGTAGAATTCAGCTGTGAATCCGTCTGGTACTGGACTTTTTTTGTTTGGTAGGCTATTAATTATTGCCTCAATTTCAGAACATGTTCTTGGTCTATTCAGAGATTCAACTTCTTCCTGGTTTAGTCTTGGGAGGGTGTATGTGTCCAGGAATTTATCCATTTCTTCTAAATTTTCTAGTTTATTTGCATAGAGGTATTTATAGTATTCTGTGATGGTAGTTTGTATTTCTGTGGATCACTGGTAATATCCCCTTTATCATTTTTATTGTGTCAATTTGATTCTTATTTCTTTTGTTCTTTATTAGTCTTGCTAGTGGTCTATCAATCTTGTTGATCTTTTCAAAAAACCAGCTCCTGGATTCATTGATTTTTTGAAGGTTTTTTTTTTGTGTCTCTAGCTCTTCAGTTCTGCTCTGATCTTATTTATTGCCTTCTGCTAGCTTTTGAATTTGTTTGCTCTTGCTTCTCTAGTTCTTTTAATTGTGATGTTATGGTGTTGATTTTAGATCTTTCCTGCTTTCTCTTGTGAGCATTTAGTGCTATAAATTTCCCTCTACACACTGCTTTAAATGTGTCCCAGAGATTCTGGTACGTTGTGTCTTTGTTCTCATTGGTTTCAAAGAACATCTTTATTTCTGCCTTCATTTCGTTATGTACACAGTAGTCATTCAGGAGCAGGTTGTTCAGTTTCCACGTAGTTGTGGGGATCTGAGTGAGTTTCCTAATCCTGAGGTGTAATTTGATTGCACTGTGGTCTGAGAGACAGTTTGTTGTGATTTATGTTCTTTTACATTTGTTGAGGAGTGCTTTACTTCCAATTATGTGGTCGGTTTTAGAATAAGTGCAGTGTGGTGCACTTATATGTATATTCTGTTGATTTGGGGTGGAGAGTACTGTATAGATGCCTATTAGGCCCACTTGGTGCAGAACTGAGTTCAAGTCCTGGATATCCTTGTTAACCTTCTGTCTCGTTTATCTGTCTAATATTGACAGTGGGGTGTTAAAGTCTCCCATTATTATTATGTGGGAATCTAAGTCTCTTTGTATGTCTCTAAGGGCTTGCTTTATGAATCTGGGTGCTCCTTATTGGGTGCATATATATTTAGGATAGTTAGCTCTTCTTGTTGAATTTATCCCTTTACCATTTCGTAATGGCCTTCTTTGTCTCTTTTTATCTTTGTTGGTTTAAAGTCTGTTTTATCAGAGACTAGGATTGCAACTCCTGCTTTGTTTTGCTTTCCATTTGCTTGGTAGATCTTCCTCCATCCCTTTATTTTGAGCCTATTTGTGTCTCTGCATCTAAGATGGGTATCCTGAATACAGCACACTGATGGGTCTTGACTCTTTGTCCAATTTGCCAGTCTTTGTCTTTTAATTGGGGCATTTAGACTATTTGCATTTAAGGTTAATATTGTTATGTATGAATTTGATCCTGTCATGATGTTAGCTGGTTATTTTGCTCGTTAATTGATGCAGTTTCTTCATAGCATCGATGGTCTTTACAATTTGGCATGTTTTTGCAGTGGCTGGTACTGGTTGTTCCTTTCCATGTTTAGTGCTTCCTTCAGGAGCTCTTGTAAGGCAGGCCTGGTGGTGGTGACAAAAATCTCTCAGCATTTGCTTGTCTGTAAGGGATTTTATTTCTCCTTCACTTATGAAGCTTAGCTTGGCTGGATATGAGATTCTGGCTTGAAAATTCTTTTCTTTAAGAATGTTTAATATTGGCTGTCACTCTCTTGTGGCCTGTAGGGTTTCTGCCAAGAGATCCGCTGTTAGTCTGATGGGATTCCCTTTGTGGGTAACCTGACCTTTCTCTCTGGCTGCCCTTAACATTGTTTCCTTCATTTCAACCTTGGTGAATCTGACAATTATGTGCCTTGGGGTTGCTCTTCTCAAAGAGTATCTTTGTGGTGTTCTCTGTATTTCCTGCATTTGAATGTTGGCCTGCCTTGCTAGGTTAGGGAAGTTCTCCTGGATAATATCCTGAAGAGTGTTTTCTAACTTGGTTCCATCCTCCCCATCACTTTCAGGTACACCAATCAAATGTAGATTTGATCTTTTCACATATTCCCATATTTCTTGGAGGCTTTATTAGTTTCTTTTTACTCTTTTTTCTCTAATCTTGTCTTTTTGCTTCATTTCATTAATTTGATCTTCAATCAGTGATATCCTTTCTTCCACTTGATTGAATCCACTATTGAAGCTTTTGCATGTGTCCCAAAGTTCTCATGCTGTGGTTTTCAGCTCCATCAGGTCAAAGTCTTCTCTACACTGTTTATTCTGGTTAACCATTCGTCTAACCTTTTTTCAAGGTTTTTAGCTTCCTTGTGATAGGTTAGAACATACTCCTTTAGCTTGTAGAAGTTTGTCATTACTGAACTTCTGAAACCTACTTCTGTCAACTTGTCAAAGTAATTTTCTGTCCAGTTTTGTTCCGTTGCTGGCAAGGAGCTGCGATCCTTTGGAGGAGAAGAGGCACTCTGTTTTTTGAAATTTTCAGTTTTTCTGCTCTGGTTTCTCCCCATCTTTGTGGTTTTATCTATGTTTGGTCTTTGATGTTGTTGACCTACAGATAGGGTTTTGGTGTGGATATCCTTTTTGTTGATAGTGATGCTATTCCTTTCTGTTTGTTAGTTTTCCTTCTAACAGTGAGGCCCCTCAGCTACAGGTCTGGAGGTCCACTCCAGACCTTGTTTGCCTGGGTATCACCAGCGGAGGCTGCAGAACAGTGAATATTGCAGAACAGTAAATATTGCAGAGTAGCAAATATTGCTGCCTGATCCTTTCTCTGGAATCTTTGTCCCAGAGGGGCACCTACCTGTTTGATGTGTCTGTTGGCCTCTACTGGGAGGTGTCTCCCAGTCAGGCTACATGGGGGTCAGGGACCCACTTAAGGAGGCAGTCTGTCCATTCTCTGAACTCGAACGCCATGCTGGGAGAACCACTGCTCTCTTCAGAGCTGTCAGACAGGGATGTTTAGGTCTGTAGAAGTTTTCTGGTGCCTTTTGTTCAGCTGCGCCCTGCTCACAGAGGTTGAACATATAGAGGCAGTAGGCCTTGCTGAGCTGTGGTGGACTCTGCCAGTTTAAGCTTCCTGGGTGCTTTGTTTACCTACTCAAGCCTCAGCAATGGTGGATGCCCCTCCCACTGCCAGGCTGCAGCCTTGCAGGTCGATCTCAGACTGTTGTGCTAGCAGTGAGCATGGCTCCTTGGGCATGGCACCTGCCGAGCCAGGCACAGGAGGGAATCTCCTGGTCTGCTGGTTGCTAAGACCTTGGGCAAAGTGCAGTATTTTCCAGGCACAGTCTGTCACAGCCTCCCTTGGCTAGGAAAGGGAAATCCCTCAACCCCATGCCCTTCACAGGTGAGGGGATGCCCCACCCTGCTTTGGCTTTCCCACTGTGGGCTGCACCCACTGTCCAACCAGTCCCATTGAGATGAACCAGATACCTCAGTTGGAAATGCAGAAATCACCTGTCTTCTGCATCGATCTTGCTGGGAGCTGCAGACTGGAGCTGTTCCTATTTGGCCATCTTGGAAGCAACCTCCAAATCTAAACTTCTATATGTTAAAAAATTTTAAGGGCAAAATGACAAAGATGTAAAATGTTTGCAATAAGATTACAAAGAATTAATTAACATCTCTAGAATATAAAGTGCTTATATGTACCAATAAGTAAAAAATTACTTTCTCAATAGAAAAATGAGCAAAGTCCATTTGATAAATAGATAATTCACTGAAAAAGAAATTCAAGTGGCTTATAAAATCTATGAGAAAACAGATTTCCTTATTAACTGTCAAAGAAAAATAAATGTGCATAACAGTGTCTATTCAGGTGTGGCTTTTATATAAGAAACAAAGTTGGAACAACTTACATGTCCAGTATAAAAGGATGGTTGAAACTGTCTGGTTTGTCTATTTAGAGGAATATTATAGAGCCATGAAAAGAGTCAGATTTTAGAAGAATAATGACATGGACAAAAGCTCATGATGCAATGTGAAGAGGAAAAAAGTGCACAGAAAACAATGTTGTCATGATCTCATTTTTTAAAAAAGCCTGTTTTACTGAGAAAATAGACTTTTGGCAGCAAAACTTGATCTGAACTGATGTGAAGCTATCCACTTTCTGTTACTTTTCTAGGCAAAAAACAAAACAAAACCAAGAACCTGATTTGTTAAAAGCTTTCAGGATAAAGCAAAAGATCATATTAAATTCTAAAGTAGAAGCTATCTTTAGTACAGTGTATTTTGCCTGAATCAAATCAACAGACCTTATTTTAATATAAGTAAATGACAGGTTTTGAAGATAGATCTTTTTAAGTATAAGAGTGTGCTATATAAAGGTACCATATGTCCACTTCAATTCTGTATATTAGAAGAACTAGGCTTTAGATTCAAATATATATACTGTATATACTGATTTCACAAGTAATATGTAATGGAAATTATTTTCCAGTTTAATGAACATTATTCTGCAAGAAATCTAAATCCTCTGTCATCAGAGCAAGAGATTGGTAAGTTGTTTGAAGTTTGCTACATTTAAAAACATGTTAACTCGTTAGTACAGTATTTCGTTTCTCTAACTTATTTTCTTAGGTGCTCAATTTATTCTTTAGAAATTACTGTTACTTCTGCACTACTCACTGATATTATTTTCTTTCTTTTTTAAAGCAATTTGCTTTTCTCACTACTCTATTAAAACTTACTTTCTCCAAGGTTATTGACCTCCCAGTTATCAAACATTATGGGTATCTTGTATTTATTAAGACTCTTTGCAACATTTGATATAGTTGATTATTTCCATCTTTTTTCTGTAATTTTTGGATTTCCTTTTCTCTCTTTGATACTTTTTATTGGATATTCTTTCTTCATTTTTCCTTTGCTTGATTCATTCAACATATGAATATAAATGTGTGTGTATTATATTTTATATCAGGTACGCTTTTGGGCTCTGGTGACAGAACAGTGGACAAGGATGAAAAATTCTCATATGGTTTATGTTCTAGTGTGAGAAACTGAAAATAGACAAATAAATCAATGTATAATTTATCAGATAGTACACTAAAAAACAATTGTTATGGACTTGAATAGTCAGACTCACATATTATGATTTTTAATCTAATATTACCTTTATGTTATAGAACGATACAAGATAAGAGATAATGGTAGGTACAGCATCCTTGTTTCATTGAGAGGATCACTAACTACCCAAGTAATACATCTTCTTTTGCCACTGCCACCCAAGGAACATGTCAGGCTGTTATGGACAAAAGGCATGTTGCATGTAGGTCACCTTGACACACGAGAGATGTAACTTCAATTTCACAACAGTCTTTTATCCTTTTCTAGTCATGAGGCCCAAGGCCTGTATGCTAACTCATAGCTCCTCTAATTCAGGTGCAGTCTCACACAGCATACTAGATAGATAAAACATTCTATGTTTACCTTAATTCTGTGAAAATAGTGCTGTGGGAAGTCAGGCTTCAAGTTCATTTTTCCAGGTGGGCCCGAATCTGCCCAGGCTTGATGTTAATTCTTTACTTATTATTGGTGATAAACACTATGCAGCAAAGTAATGTAGAGTAAGGGAAATAGGGAATACTTGGATTGGGAAGGTGATTGCTGTATTGCAAGGGAATCAGGAAAGGCATCACTAAAAGTCAACATTGAGCAGAAGGAGGTGCAGATACAAGCTACTGGGAAAAGTGTTCCAAGCAAAGGCCAAAAGGTCTTGAAATGGGAACATACCCAGTATGTTCACTGAAAATTAGTTAAATTGGTATGCTTTGTGGAATAAGGAAGGAGAGACTGGTGGGAGATTAAATCCAAGAGGTGGATGGAGAGCAAATCATGTGGGACCTGTAGATCATTAAGGACTTTGGGGTTTTTTTTCTGAGTGAGATGGAAAGCCTCTGGAAGGTTTTAAGTAAAGGACTGAAGTGATCTGACAGGTTTTAAAAGAGTTATTCTGGCTATGTGGAGAACAGACTATGGAAACAAGGGCAAAAGCAGGGAAAGGTCAGGAAGCTATAAAACGATACAAAGTGAGAATTGATGAGTAGTAGTAGAAGTGGTGAGAAGATGGCAGATTTTGGTTACAAAGTGTTCTGAAGATAGAGCTGGAAGAATTTGCTTATGGACTGGATATAAGGATTGAGAGAGAGAAAAAAGGATTGTGCCATGGTTTTGACATGAATAACTTGGAATGGAGTTGCCATTTATAGAAATATGGAAGGCTGTAAGAGTAATTTGAGATTGAGAAGCCAGGGGTTTCATTTAGGAATTGTTTTAATTGAAAAGCCTATTTATTAGATATCTAAGTGAAAGTAAAGTAGGAAATTGTACATATGAATTTGGAATTCAGTGAGATGGAGACACAGATTTTGGAATTTTTATAAATGATATTTAATGCTATGAGATCAGAATGAATCTACCAATTGTATTTATTAAATGTCTACCATCTAAAAATTTAAATCTATTTACATCCTCTTTTCTGAGAGAGTTTCACTCTTGTTGCCCAGGCTGGAGTGCAATGGCACGATCTCGGCACAGCAACCTCCGCCTCCTGGGTTCAAGCGATTCTCCTGCCTCAGCCTCCCGAGTAGCTGGGATGACAGGCGCCCACCACCATGTCCAGCTAATTTTTTTGTATTTTTGGTGGAGACGGGGTTTCACTATGTTGGCCAGGCTGGTCTCAAATTCCTGACCTCAGGCGATCCACCCACCTCCACCTCCCAAAGTGCTGGGATCACAGGCGTGAGCCACCGCGCGCAGCCCACATCCTCTTTTTGACACTCTCATTCATTTGACACTCATTCACTTCAGTGTTTTCAAATATACTACATACAGATAATGACCAAATTTATATCTTGCTGCACTGACTTCTAAACTCTAGGACCTTATTTCTGATTATACAGTTTAAATCTCTTCAGACATCTTTTGACATTAAAAACTCAGTGTAGCTGAAATCAAACTTGTTCTCCTTCTGATGTCCCTGATGGTATCTCCATTATTCTGGCTTTTAATGTTTGGAGCATAGTAACAATTTTAACTTCTCTCTGTGACTGTGACTACATTCAACTATTCATCAAGTTTTGTCAGTTCTCTCTCAAATATTTATTTTTATTTTCTATTTTCATGGAAACCATTATATTTCAGAGTCTTACTATTCACTTGGACTGTTACAATAACATCCTAATTGGTGTTTTCCATTTTTCAGCTTACCTATAGATCACAGCTTAATTAACCTTCAGTGCCCATAATGTGGCCATATCATCACTGCCCTAATCAGATACCTTCAAGTAACTCCCCCATTGACTATCAAATTATGCTTCTACTTTTCTAATTTAGCTCCAACTACCTGTTTTGTTTTCTGTTGGTATATAGTTGTACATATTTATGGGGTCCATGTGATATTTTGATACCTACATACAATGTGTAATGATCAAATCAGGGTAATTGGAATATCCATCACCTCAGACATTTATCATTTCTTTGTGTGGGGAACATTCCAAATCTTCTCTTCTAGCTATGTCAAAATATACTATAAATTCTTGTAAACCATACTACTACTCTAGAACTTATTCTTAAATTCCATACTAGAACTTATTCCTTTCATCTAACTGTATTTTTATACTCATTAACCAATCTCTATTCATCTCCCAACATACCTTTTAAACCTTTTATCTTATAAGAGTAACCTGTGCTTTGACCAGACTCTGGAACTCAGTGTGTCTCAAGTATGCCCACCTTTCTTACCTGCAGTCCTCAGCTTCTATCTCTATCTTT
This sequence comes from Trachypithecus francoisi, assembly GCF_009764315.1. NCBI lineage: Eukaryota > Metazoa > Chordata > Mammalia > Primates > Cercopithecidae > Trachypithecus > Trachypithecus francoisi. The sequence continues at coordinate 44,777,424 of NW_022681468.1, forward strand.
CAAGATAGAATTCTTTTCCATAATGCCTTTTATTTATCCCCTCAACCTTCTTTTTCTTTTTTTTTTTTCTTTTTTTTTTTTTTTTGAGACAGAGTCTCGCTCTGTCGCCCAGGCTGGAGTGCAGTGGCCGGATCTCAGCTCACTGCAAGCTCCGCCTCCCGGGTTTATGCCATTCTCCTGCCTCAGCCTCCCGAGTAGCTGGGACTACAGGCGCCCGCCGCTTCGCCCGGCTATTTTGTATTTTTTAGTAGAGACGGGGTTTCACCATGTTAGCCAGGATGGTCTTGATCTCCTGACCTCGTGATCCGCCCGTCTCGGCCTCCTCAAAAAGACTTCTCCCTCTCCTTTCTGAATATCTCTTCTTTTTTATACATTTCAGCATTCTACCATCATTATTTATACAAAGTCTTCTCTAGATCACAGGTTTTTTGAGGGCAGGGATTTTTAATTGTACCTTTGAATTCCCCACAGCACCTATAATGATGCCTTGCACAGTAATGTGTTCTTTTATTTACAGTGATCATATGAGTTTTATGAAGAGTTCATATGAACTTCTTGTGAAATTAAAAACAAAATCAAATTCATTTATTCAAAGGGAAATTCAAGATTTTAGTTCTTTTTGGATCTGTGTTTCCATTATACTTATTTTTCTTTAAGTCGTATGGATGTGTACTGAGAAATACACATAGTCAAAAAATAAAGTGAGAAAGGGAGAGGGGAAGAACACAAGTATCTAATAGTCAGTCTGTCCATCTATCCATCTGTCTGTCCATCCATCCATCTATCCACCCATCTTACTGCTGATTGGCTTGGTTCTATTTAGGGTGAAATAACTGAGATGTTTAAAAATAAAAATAAAGTTAGTAAATATATGAAAGTTAAAAAATATATGAAACATTCAAAGTGATGCAAAGTAAATTATTTTGCTTAATATGCTATTTGATTAATTCTATATAAAAATAGATATTTTAAAAGACTTGTTTCAAGTACATATTTGATTACTATAGATTCAAAACTATTTAATGATAATTTTACATTGGAATTAGGATGTTGAAAATATATTTGTATATTTATAATTTTATTAATAAGTAATATAATAAATTAAAAACAATATTTTTCCTTAATGGCAATTCTGGGCTTCATCAACCAGAGCTACATTTAAAGCTTATTTTAAAAATTCCTTTTAGAACTCTTTTTAATGTTCTGTCAGTTTCCTTGAACAATGCTATGAACAATATATTGTAGTGACTCAATAAATAATAGTTGAATAAGTTTAACTTATACAGTATCTCTCAGATTCAGCATTTTTTCCTCAATTACCATCACTATGATTGTAGGTAAGGTTAGCCTTTCATTACGTCTTTACTGGACAATGGACTTTTATTTTATTTTGGTTAGTCCCACTTCTAGACTCTCTTGTTCCAGCCTTTGTACCTATTCTCTCCTGAATAATACTTACACAGCAGTTCAAATCATGTCATATCTCTGCTTGAAAATCTTCAATGAATTCTTGTTATCTACTAAATAAAGTCCAGATTCCATAGTGGGACATTCAGCAATCTTTCCAAGCTCATCCTCATTAATTTCTCCTTAACACATCTTTATTATTTCTCACTGCCCCTGCTAAGCTGAATAGATTTCTGTTACTCTAATGCATCCTTTTCATGTCTGTTTCTGTGCCTCTGCATCATTCTCTTCATTTGAGGCGTTTTATTCCACTTTTTACTTTTTATACTAGTTCTTTATATACTAGAGTTCAAATTACTTGAAAATAGGGTTTAAGTTTGAGTCTGTTTTAATCTTCATAGTACCAAGGACAATGCCTTGCACTTAAGAGGAATACAGTTAAATACCTGCTAAATAGAAGAATGATTGAATGTTACCATATTTATTGTATGCAGTATGCTATTATTCAGTAGGTTATAAAAAATTTATATAAGATGAAGAGCATGATATTGTAATGTTTATCTTCCTTAGGAAACTTATTTGAGAAGCCAGAAGGAGAAGATGGCTTTACATTTTCTTTTCCATCAGACACTTCAACTCATACATTTGGAGCTGGAAAAGATGATTTTAGTTTTCCATTTTCATTTGGACAGGGTCAAAATTCAATACCTTCTTCTTTAAAAGGTTTTTCATCTTCCTCACAAAATACAACACAGTTTACTTTTTTTTGAGCTAGTCATTAATTCCTTGAATTATTTTACTGTTCTGTATTCATGAGGGCATAAATTTACATTATTGCTTAAAACATGAAGACTGCTTTCTTTTGTTGATTAAAGCAGTAATGTTTACATTGTTTGATTATATTTATTGAAATATTGAAATACTGAATATTTTGGGTTTTGTGTGTGTTATTAACTAATCATTATTTATTTTGGTTTGGATTTTGTGAGCCGTGTTCAGATAGAACTTTTATTAATCTCAATAGAATTTGAGGCTTTTTTCATTACTCTTTATTTAAATATTAAGCCTGCTTCTCCTTGGAACCTAAGGTTTTTTTTCTGGTAGTATTGTTGGTACTTTGATAAGAACAAGAACTGCAGTAGTAACTCCAGAGTTAGTGCTAAAGTGTACTTTAGCTACTAAAAATTTCTTTTAAAATTATTGGGATTCACTTTTGCTCCACTATGTAGTATACAGAGTGGTACCATAATAATAATTTCAAATAATTTATGTTAATAACAAAATCCATGTTATTTTCTTCTAATATAACACATGGTACAATTCTAATTTTATGAGTCATGTTAATGCCTTTAATGGATAAAAATTAAATGTGAAGGGCAAGAGTAATTTCTGAAAATTGGATTGTTGTATCAGTGGTGATCCTGTTAATTTTTTTTTGCTTAAATATTTTTTGAAGAACATTTAAAATTTTGTCTCCTTCAATAAAAAACAATTTCATCTTTATGTTTTGTGTTCAGTATTTTTCAATTAGTTATATAGCTTACATAAAGATATTTAATATTTGATGAACTTCTGTAAACATTTTGCTCAATATCATTGTATTTTGTGCTTTGTAAATTAGCTATGTTGAGTTACCAAGTAATAAAGAGTTTGACTCCTTATTTTGATGTGACTGTTGATGAGTTTTTAAACCTAACCCCTTCTTTTCTTTTTCTGCCCCACATCTGGTCAAGTTGATCAGAAAGCCTGGTTGCTCCTTCCTTTGGTGCCATTAGGAAGTTCAAACCACATATGGGAGCCCCCACCCAATCCCACCCCCAACTACCATAAAAACCAAAAGCCAATCTTCTTTCCCTACTTCTCGAGCTATTTTTCAGTTCAGCTTAGGAGGCCTGCCCAGCTCTCCCTAGAAGGCCTTAATATATGACGAGAAAAATCTTTTAATACCCTATTGGGATGTGTGGCATCATCAGTTTCAATATGCAGATCAAATTTTGGGTAAGGGTCTATACTGCTTCTTCAGGGTATCTACAAATTATCACAGTTGTATTACATTAAGCTGTCTCAAAGACTTAAAAAGAATCTCCATCTAACTAATGATAGACTTTAAGAAAATTTTAGACTCTGTTAAAAAAGAACCATCAAACTTTCAACAACTGCTTAAAAGATGAAAATTTCAGTTAAAAAGCTGGATTTTCTTTGTTTTTTAAAGAGGTATTTATCTTATTGACTCTATGATTGAATTAATTGGTAGTTTTGATACAATAAAGACTGGCTATATATGAGACAGGAGAAAAAGTTATAATTTGTTTGTTTATTGAGAAATTCAAAACTAGTTTTAGCCTTGAATGATTCAGTGATTCCATGATTTATTTTTACTTTAAATAGAGTAATGTCTAGCACACCAGTATGGTTAGATTTATCATGTATCAATAAGTGATATGAAATAAGTATTTTAAAAGTATCTACAGTGCACATGGCATTTTGACAGCATATAAAAGACTAGAACACATATGTGGTCTTATACTCAAGGAACTTATAACTTGGTTGAGTAGACAAAACTTGGGAATAACAAAAGCACATTATAATAACTATATTATAACTATAATATAACTATGTTATTATAACAATAATATAATAACTATATTATTATAATGTGACTTTTGTTATAGAAGAGACCAAGTGCTTTAAGAATGAGGGGGAAAAGGTCATCGTGGACTGGAAAACCTGGGAAGGATTCACCAAAGAGGTAGAATTGAATTAGGACTTTATAGGTATGTAGATTGTAAAATTTTCAAGTGTAAGAGTGATGCTTTTTTAGCCTTTCATGTTTTAATTACCTAAGTAGTTGCTAGTCTTTAGTAGGATTGCATTAAACAATTATTGAGTTGATAGAATTTAACTGAATTGGTAAAGAGACAGAGCTTTCTAGATAAGGGGACTAATATGATCAAAAGAAAAATGCAATCACATATTTACTATTGATATGTGTAGAGGAAATTAAAGAATAGACCTAACTGGAATGAAGAATAATATCAGGAAATTGAGTTTAATAGATATGTGTTGCAGGAAGTCAGGGACCCCGAATGGAGGGACCGGCTGAAGCCATGGCAGAAGAACATAAATTGTGGAGATTTCATGGACATGTATTAGTTCCCCAAATTAATACTTTTATAATTTCTTACACCATCTTTACTGCAATCTTTGAACATAAATTGTGATGATTTCATAGACATTTATCACTTCCCCAGTCAATATTCTTGTGATTTCCTATGCCTGTCTTTACTTTAATCTCTTAATCCTGTCATCTTATTAAGCTGAGGATGTGTGTCACCTCAGGACCCTGTGATAATTGCGTTAACTGCACAAATTGTTCATAAAGCATGTGTGTTTGAAAATATGAAATCTGGGCACCTTAAGAACAGGATAACAGCGATTTTCAGGGAACAAGGGAGATAACCTTAAAGTCTGGCTGCCTGTGGGCTGAGCAGGACAGAGCCATATTTCTCCTATTACCAAAAACGGGTAAGAGAAATATCACTTAATTATTTCCCCAGTAAGGAATGTTAATAATTAACAGCCCTGGGAAAAGAATGCATTCCCGGGGGGGCCTCTAAAATGGTCACCCTAGGAATACCTGCCTTATGCAGTTGCAGATAAGGGATGAAACACACCCTGGCCTCCTGCAGCACCCCCAGGCTTGCTAGGATTAGGAAATTCCAGCCTGGCGAATTCTAGTCAGACTGGTTCTCTGCTCTTGAACCCTGTTAAAATGTTTATCAATGACAATACAAGCACAGTGGGAGAGGGAACCTCATCAGTAATGCTAATTTTGCCTTCGCCTTGTGACCTTGCCCTGCCCATTTGCCTTGTGATATTTTGTTACCTTGTGAAGCATGTGATCTCTGTGACCCACACCCTATTCATATACTCCCTCCCCTTTGAAAATGACTAATAAAAACTTGCTGGTTTTGCAGCTTGGGGGGCATCACAGAACCTGCTGACATGTGATGTGTCCCCTAGACACCCAGCCTTAAAATTTCTCTCTTTTGTACTCTTTCCCTTTGTTTCTCAGACCAGCTGACAGTCATGGAAAATAGAAAAGAACCTGCGTGAAATATTGGGGTTCCCCGATAGATATGGTAGGATTGATTTATAAAGGATCTTGAAATGTTTTCACTTGGTTTCTGAGGCCAGTACAGAACTTATATTTTAATGTCAGAGTTTCAAGAGAAAAGAAATGATGAGGAAAATTAAACTGACAATACAGACACAGTTAGGATAAATTAGAGTTGGATAAACAAATTAAGAGTCAATTGCAGTGGTCCAAGTGTATAGTGATATGTTCCAGGTGATAACAACTGATTGTCTTGTGGTTTCACACTGCTAACATCTCAAATTGGAAAAATATATCTTGTTTAAAAGAAATACATTTGATTGAACACCATCTGAGTATAAGGTAAAAGGAGAAAGGAACCAGAGTTGTTTGTGTTTGAATATCATAGCTCATCCAACTAGTGGAGGCATATGCAGTGTTTCAAATACAAATCACAAAAATAACTTTGTGTAATCAAATAGCCTTATAAAGATAACTTTTAAAAGAGAATTATTCCCCTAGAGATAAATCAAATCTTCTATCACCTTTAAAATAGGAATTTGTTCCCACTTCTATTCAATGAGATTTCAGAAATAAGGGGTCTAGCCCCAGAGATCTCTGTTAAATTTGGAAGAAAAATAGACACTGCATATCTAATTTTGTTTAGGTCCAAAAAATCTATTTTAATATTGTTAAATGAATTTTTTCTCTATGATCAGAAAAGATATTCTAAGAATATAAGAGTAATACTCCAAAATCAGTTAAGAATCTTGATTTATTGTCACAAGAGGTGTATGTATAAGCAGACAGTGGTTCCTGGCGTAACTGCTTCTCAGTGGACAGACCTAGGATCTGTCAGTAGACACAGCTAGGAAATATATGTATGTATACTATATCTATATACATGTTTGTCGGTGTATCTAACTACTGAAAACAAAACACGAGTTTAGACTGATAACTCCAGCAACAAGAGGTTCATCTAGTATTCCCCTTTTGTTTATTTGTAACTGCTTTCTCTGACAATGAGAAACCTGGCTGTCATTAACTACAATTTATTTGCTTTCTTTTTTCAGTCCTAGTATACATATAAAGTTCTTTCTAAATTGGTAACCCAGATGCTGTGATAAACAAATTTATCAACTAGGATATGTTAGTGTTCTGTGACTGCTATAGCAAATTGCCATAGCCTTTTTTGGGTTGAAACAATAGGAATTCATTCTTTCATAGTTCCAGAGGCGGGACATCCAAAATTGGTGTTACGGTCAAAAATCAAGGTGTCAGCAGGATCATACTTTCAACGCTCTAGGGAAGGATCCATTCCTTTCTTCTTTAAGCTTTTGGTGCCTGCTAGCATTTCTTGGCTTATAGCTACATCACTCCAATTTTCAAAGCTAGTCAGAATTCGACAGAAAAATAGAACCAATAGCATCTATCTATCTATCTATCTATCTATCTATCTGTCTATCTATCTCTATCTATCTATCTATCTATCTATCTATCTATCTATCTATCTAATCTATCCATCCATTCATCTAGATTTATTTTAAGGAATTGGTTGATAAGATTGTAGAGGTGGCAAGTCTGAAATCTGTAGGACAAGCTGGGAGGCTAGAAATTCAGGTAAGAGTTGATGTTTCAGTTGAGTTCAATATCAACAGAGCAGACTAGGGAGGCTGGGAACTCAGGCAGGGTTTCTGTGTTGCAGTCTCAAGGTCAAATTCACTCTTTAGGAAACTTCAGTCTTTGCTCCTAAGTCCTTCAACTAATTGAATGCAGCCTACCCACATTATGGAGAGTTCTGCTTTACCCAAAGTCTACTGACTTAATCATATCTAAAAATACTTTTGCATCAACGTCTAGAATGGTGTTTCACCAAACAACTGGGTACCATAGCCTATCCAAATTGACATAAAATTAACCACCATAGCCAGCATCTTCAAATTTCTCTTTGACCTGCCTTCACATGGCCTTCCCTCAGTGTATGAAATCTCTCCCACTGCCTCCCTTTCATACGTGTAAATGTGATCGCATTTAGGGCCTATCTGGATGGATAGTTCAGATAATCTCCCCATTTCAAGATCTTTGACTTAACCACATCCATGAAGCCCCATTTTTTCCCATATAGGTAACAATCACAGATTCCAGGGATTAGGTCATGGAAATCTTTTGGGGGGCCATTTTCAGGCTATTACATAAGGTATAGTGTTTGTGTGTATTCTTTACCCAGTTATAGCAATATTTTCCAAAGTTACTTAAGTTAGCTCCTATCTTCTATACCCCCTTACATTTGATTGTATCATTTATTTATAACACAGATTCATTTGTGGCCATCCACATTCCATCTTGGGTTTATCTGAATTACTTCTTGGTTTAAAAAAATTGTATACAGTAAAATTCCTTCTGTAAACCAAAAATAAAATTCTAAGCTTCCCACCCATCTGAATGGATCCTTCCTATCATCAAGGACATTCCAAAATTAACCTGAAAAACTAATTTACTCCATGATGGGGAGGGAGAGCCAGACAAGACTCATTATACTCTCCTCCCTTTTGGAATTACTGAGAGAACAGGCTCTTAAAGTCTGATAAGAAACATTTACAATCTATTCTCTCTGAAGCCTGCTACCTGGAGGCTTTATCTTCACAATAAAACTTTTGTCTCCACAACCCTTATATAACCAAACATCCTACTGATAATAACTCTTTCATCCAATTGCCAATCAGAATATCTTTGAATCTGCCTACGACCTGGAAGCAACCCCAGCCTCTGCTTCCAGTTGTCTCGCCTTTCTGGACCAAAGCAATGTACATCTTACATGTATTGATTGATGCCTTATGTCTTCCTAGAATGTTTAAACCAAGTTGTGGCCTGACCACCTTGGGCACATGTTGTAAGGATCTCTTGAGGGCTGTGTTACGGGCCATTGATCACTCATAATTTGCTCAGAATAAATCTGTTCAAATATTTTACAGTTTGATTCTTTTTGTCGATACTTTGTGATGTGCAGGTCTATGGTTTTGACAAATAGAGTCATGTATCTACCATCATAGCACCATACAGAACAGTTCCATCATAGCCCAAATTCCCTAGCATTGACTTTTGTAGTCAATCCCTTCCCCTACTTCCAAAGCCTGGAAACCAAAGATTTGTTTTCTATTCCTGTAGCTTTGTCTTTTCCAGAATGTTATATAAGTATGCAATTTGTTTATTTTAAATGCCAATTATTCCTAAGCAGTATATAGAAATACAGTTGATTTTTATATACCAACTGTGATCATGCTGAACTCAGGAGGTCTAGCTTTTTTTGTACAATCTTTGGGATTTTCTATGTAAGCAATCATTTGGCTTACAAATAGAGATAGTTTCATTCCTTCATTTTCAATATGCCTTCATGACTATATTCAAAATACACTACAAGGCTATAGTAATAAAAACAACATGGTATTTGTATAAAACCAAACACATAGACCAACAAAACAGAATAAAGAACCCAGAAATAAATCCACATATTTACACCCAACTGATTTGTGACAAAGGTGTCAAGAACATACACTGGGGAAAGGACACCCTCTTCAATAAATGATGCTGGGAAAAGTGGATATCTGAATGCAAAAGAATGAAATTGAGCCCCTACTTGCCACCATTTGCAAAAATCAACTCAAGATGGATTAAAGACTTAATGTAATACCTAAAACTGTAAAACTACAAGAAAACAGGGGAAACACTTGAGAAAGTTGGTCTAGACAAAGATTTTGTAGCTATAACCTCAAAAGCACAGGCAACCAACCTGAAAATAGACAAATGAGACGATATTAAGCTGAAAAGCATCTGCATGGTAAAGGAAACAATAAACAGAGTGAAGAGGCAACCTGTTGAATGAGAGAAAATATTTGCAACCTATTCATCTGACAAGGGACTAATATCCAGTATATACAAGGAACTCAACAGGAAAAAAACTCCCATTAAAAATTGAGCTAAGGACACACACAAATAGACATTTCTCTGAAGAAGGCATACAAAGGGCCAACAGATATATGAAAAAAAATGTTCAACATAACATCATCAGAGAAATGCAAATCAAAACCACAATGACATATCATCTTACTCCAGTTAGAATGGCTATTATAAAAAGACAGAAAATTACAGTGAGGTTGTGGAGAAAAGTTAACTCTTATACACTGTTGGTGGGAATGTAAATTAGTACAGTAATTCCAGAAAACAGTATGGAAGTTCCTCGAAAAACTGAAAATAGAGCTGCCGTATGATCCAGCAATCCCACTATTGGGTATTTATCCAAAGGAAAAGAAATTTGTATATCCACCTGCACTAGAATGTTTATCACAGCACTATTTACAATGGCAAATATATGGAATCAAGCTAACTGTCCATAAGTGGATAAATAAAATGTGGTATATAGACATAATGGAATACTAATTGGCTATAAAAAAGAATGAAATCCTGTCATTTGCAGTAACATCGATGGAACTAGGAGGTTATTATGCTAAATGAAATAAGCCAGGCCTGGAAAGACAGATACTGCATGTTCTCACTCATATAGGAGAAAAATTGATCTCATGGAGATGGAGAATAGAATGGTAGATATCAGAGGCTGGGAAGAGTGTGTAGGTAGGAGGCAGGCATAAAGGGAGGTTAGGAGTCAGCGATAAAGGGAGGTTAATTTAGTGGATACAAAGATATAGTTAGATAGAAGAAATAAGCCCCAATTATCAATAGCAGAACAGAGTGACTATAGTTAGCAACAATGTATTATATATTTCAAAGAAGCTAGAAGAGAGGACCTGAAATGTGTTCCTAACACAAAAAAATGATAAATACTCAAGACGATACCATAAATACATGGACTTGATCATCACACATTGTATGCATGTAATAAGATATCACATGTAGCCCATAAATATGTATAAATATTATATGTCAATAAAAGTATTTTTAAAAGTTTGACTAGATATAAATTTTTCAGCCAGTTTTAATTGATTTTAATTGACAAATAAAAGTTATATATATTTATGGTGTTCAACATGATATTTGAAATATGTATATATTGTGGAACCACTAAAACAAGCTGTTTAGCACATGCATTATTTCACACACTTATCTTTTTTGTGGCTAGAACGCTTAAAATCTACTCTTTGCAGTTTTCAAATATAAAATACATTGTTATTAACTATAGTCATCAAGTTATACACTAGATCTCTTGAACTTATTTCTCCTGTCTAACTAAAATTTTGTATTCTTTTACCAATAGCCACCCCTCCAATCTACTGTCTGCTTCTATGAGTTAAACTTTTTCAGATTCCATGCATAAAGTGAGATCGTGCAGTATTTGTCTTTCTGTGCCCAAATTATTTCACTCAACAGAATATCCTCCAGGTTCATTCATGTTGTTGCAAATGACAGAATTCTCTTCTAAGGCTGAATAACATTTATTGTATGTATAAATATAAATATATAATATATATATCACATATTCTCTATTCATCTCTTAATGGACAGTTAGGTTGATTCCATATCTTGGCTTTTGTGAATAATGCTGCAATGAACATGGAAGTGGCCATATCTCTTCTACATACTCATTTCTTGTATTTTGGATGTATACCCAGTAGTGTGATTGCTGGGTCATATGGTAGTTCTATTTTTAATTTTCTGAGGAATCTTCATACTGTTTTTCATAATGGCTGTACTAATTAACATGCCCACCTATAGTTCTCTTTTCTCACCCAAAACACTTATCTTTCATCTTTTTTGATAATAGCCATTCTATTAGGTATGAACTGATCTCTCGTTTTGTTTTTAATTTGCATTTTCCTGATGAATAGGGATGTTGAGCATTTTTTCATATACTTGTTGGTTATTTGTATATCTTCCTTTGAGAAACATCTATTCAAGTCCCTTTGTTCATATTTTTTTAAGTCAAATAGGTATACACATTTTTAACAGTTGTTTTTGAAAAGAGGATGTATAAGGGAGTCGAGGTAGAGGATATATTCAGGGGCTGGCTAACATTCCTGTACTTCTCAGTTGCTCTCCAGATCCTAATATTTCCCTGCCATTTCACACCAAACACATGTTGCTGCCACTGCCAGGGTAAGATAAAAGGGCACGCCTAAAAACTTATCCCAATGCTGGCTCCCCAGAACAGTGCTGTGATAGTTAATTTTATGTCAACTTGACTGGGCCTTGGGGTACTCATTATTCTAAGTGTGTGTTTCTGAATGAGATTAATATTTGAATTGGGAAACTGAGGAAAACAGATTGCCCTCTCCAATGTGATTGGACCTCATGCAATTCATTGAAGGCCTAGACAGAACCAAAAGACTGAATAACGGTGAATTCCCTCTCTCCACCTGACTGTCTTCAAGATGAGACATTAGTCTTCTGCCTTCAGGCATGGACTTAAACTGGAACTCACACCATTGGCCCTCCTAGTTCTTAGGCATTTGTATTCAAACTGAATCTGTACCACTATCTCTCCTGAGCCATTTCCTTATAATAAATCTCTTTATATATCTATATTATGTATATCTATTTCCAATTGCTTCTATTTCTCTGGAGAACCCTGACTAATAGAGTTGTTCAGCTGTGATGGTTTCTCATAGTATTTATATTAGTTTGAAAGATACTTCAAACTTTTTCTAGCTTTTGTGATGTCTTTAGATTTGGGTTTGAGGAGAAAAACAATAGTCCATGCTTGTGTGCTTTCTTTGTTTTATGCTGTTATTCAGTTTTTGTATTTTTTTACAGATAATCTTTGAAAATTACTGGAAATTTCATAAAATCTTGGATAATTACATATGCTCCATTCCTGGCATCCCACTTTCTAACCATTATTTTCTTACATAGTCAGCACACTTGAATTATCTATTCAACAAGGTACTTTTCTTTTAGTTTTAGAGAATAAAATATTTGGGAAAGAGTTAGGGAATATTTGCCTTCTTTCCAAAAGAACTAATCTCATAATTCTACATATTATTTTGTTGAACTAGGTTAAATACAATTTTTTGTTTGTTTGTTTGTTTTGAGTAGAGGTTGCACTCTTGTCTCCTAGGCTGGAGTGCAATGGCACGATCTTGGCTCACTGCAACCACCGCCTCCCGGGTTCAAGCAATTCTCCCACCTCAGCCTCTTGAGTGGCTGGGACCACAGGCACCCGCCACCATACCCAGCTAATTTTTGTATTTTTAGTAGAGACAGGGTTTCACTATGTTGGCCAGGCTGGTTTCGAACTCCTGACCTCAGGTGATCCTCCCATCCTGGCCTCCCAAAGTGCTGGTATTACAGGCATGAGCCACCACGCCCAGCCTAAATACAAATTTTAAGGGAAACATAAGCATAAAACTTAAAGAAATATGGACTGGGGCTGAATAAGATGCTCTATAAAACAAGAAATATATTTTTAAAAATAATTTTTATTTTTTTCAGCTTTATTGAGGCAAAATTGACAAAAATTATATATATTTTGGATACACAATGTGATGTATTGATATACATATGCATTGTGAAATGATTACCACAATCAAGCTAACTAACATCTCCATCACCTCACATGTTTGGCTTTTTTAAACGGTGAAAATATTTAAGGTCTACACATTTAGCATATTTCAAGTATACAATACAATATTATTAACTATAGTCACCAAGCTGTACATTAGGTCTCCAGAATGTATTAATCCTGCCTAACTGAAACTTTTTACCCTTTGACCAACATCTCCCATTCCCCCATGCCCCAGTCCCTAGCAATTATCATTTATTGTGTGCTATGAGTTTGGCTTTTTTAGATTCCACATATATGTGAGATGATGCAGTATTTGTCTTTCTGTGCCTGGCTTATTTCACTTAACATAATGTCCACCGGGTTTATCCATGTTGTCAAAAATGCACAAATGACAGAAATTCCTCCTTTTTTTAATAAAAAGAGACAAGATCTTGCTCTGTTGCCTAGGCTGGAGTACAGTGGTACAATTGTAGCTCACTGTAACCTCAAACTCTTGGGCTCAAGCAATCCTCCCACCTCAGGTTCCCAAGTAGCTAGGACTACAGGTGGGTGCCATCACGCCTGCCTAATTTTTATTTCTTTGTACAGACAGGGTCTTGCTATGCTGCCCAGGCTGGTCTCAAACTCTGAGCCTCAAGTGGTCCTCTCACCTTCTTCTCCCAACATGCTGGGATTATAGGCATGAGCCACTGTGCCTGGCCAATTTCCTCCTTTTTAAGTGCTGAATAATGTCCATTGTGTGTGTGTATGTATCATATTTTCTTTATTTGTTCATCTGTTAGTGGACATCTAGGTTGATTCCATATCTTGACTACTGTGAATAATGCTGCAATGACCATGAATAATGCTGCAAAGAAGAGATACCTCTTTGACATACTGATTTTATTTCTTTTGGACATATATCCAGAAGTGGGATGGTAGTTCTACTTGTAATTTTTTAAGGAACCTCCATGCTGTTTTTTATAATCACTGTACCCAGTAACATTCCCATCAACCATGTATACAAGTTCCTTTTTCTCTGCATCCTTGCCAATATTTATTATTTTTTGTCTTTTTGATAATGGACACGCTGAAGCAGGCCTGACCTGCCTGGAACTTGGGGTTGTGAGTGCTGGGACAGACTTAGAGCCTGGATCTGCAAGGATGGTTCTCAAACCAGAAGCTGCACAAGGTGGTCAGAGTATGGGGTAGGCCAGGAGTCTAGGTTTGCAGGGACCAGCCTGGCACTGGGGTTCACTGGAGTGAGCTTGGTGCTGGGGTTTTCAGTAAAGTTGGGTGCTCATATACTCTCCTTCTCTCATGCAGAAGAATCTCCCTCTATGCTGTGAAACTTGGGCTGGGAGAGCAGTGGCATGGGCAAAGTAAAACTGTCCTTCCTACCTCCTTTAATGCGTCTTTTTTTCATTTCTGTGGTTCACCCAGGTGCTGTAATCTCTCACCTGGATTCCTGAGCTCTTGTGAATCTATTTTCTTATGTAGATAGTTGTTCAAATTGATGATTCTGCAAGGGGATAAGCATTGGAAACTCCTATGCTGCCATCTTGCTGGAAATATATACCTTTGACATTGAAATTTAGACAGCATTTTGAAACACTTAGACTGGAGAAAGTTTATTTAAATTGGTTTTACTTTCTTGACAGTTTGAAACCATACTGTCACTATGCAGAAATCACTTGACTTGGTTATAGTTTACGTTTTATTCAATATTAAAATATTAGGTACCTTAGTATTAGGTATTAAGGCAATTCACTATTTAACTGACTTTACTTTTATTCACAGTTCTGTTACATTTTTAACAGTGTAATTTATATTAAATTTAAACTTGGGATGAAATAACCCTCTACTTCAACATTATAGCTTTAAGGTACTTAAGCATAGTCAGAAAATACGATGTAAACGCTACTGATTAGAGCAGATTGGAATATGTAGATTTATATTATAAAAAGCAATGATCTCTCTACTACCCTGCTGATTCAAGGTTATAAATTATTTTTAGTGGATGGAAAAGATAAAGATTAACTTTTTATTTATTCCAACTGGGTGGGTATTAGAATTTCAAGGGCCGGAACGTGTGACTGATTGGAGTTTGCATAACTGCTAAATGACCAGATAGTGCCAGTAATTTTGACATGACATTAAAATTTTTAAAATAAAGTTCTTCTGGCCAGGCGCGGTGGTTCATGCCTGTAATCCCAACACTTTGGGAGGCCGAGGCGGATGGATCACAAGGTCAGGAGATCGAGACCATCCCGGCTAACACGGTGAAACCCTGTCTCTACTAAAAGTACAAAAAATTAGCCAGGCGTGGCGGCGCCTGCCCCAGTTGCTGGAGAGGCTGAGGCAGGAGAATGGCGTGAACTCAGGAGGCGGAGCTTGTAGTGAGCCGAGATCGCACCACTGCAC
This sequence comes from Trachypithecus francoisi, assembly GCF_009764315.1. Classification (NCBI taxonomy): domain Eukaryota; kingdom Metazoa; phylum Chordata; class Mammalia; order Primates; family Cercopithecidae; genus Trachypithecus; species Trachypithecus francoisi. The sequence goes on from NW_022681468.1 coordinate 44,792,843, forward strand.
TCCAGCCTGGGCGACAGAGCGAGACTCCGTCTCAAAAAAAAAAAAAAATACAGTTTTTCTGATATTTTGAAGGAATGAATGAAAAAGTGATGTGTAATTTAAAGATGGTAAACCTGACATGTTGGTGCTTTCCCTTTGAATTTCAATTGCTGCCCTGTAACTTGCCTTAGAGGCTGAATGGCTCATTTAAAAACATTTCTATTGCCTTGCTTTACATTTGCTCTTGATTTCTCCGAAGTTGACACAAGTCACATGCAATCAAATTTATATCCCTGGTGGACAGGCTCATCCTAATATCCTTTGACTCACACCCAGGTTGTTTGCAGCTCGGCAGTTCTGCTTCAAGACACATCACTTTTTATTTTTATAAAGTATTTTAAAAGAATGCCATCATAGAATTTATAATATACATTAGTAACTGAAAAAATTAAAAAACTAGTACTACATTGTTATATATAATGTATATTCATTCAACTATGTCAAAATATAAATATACAAAAAGATTGAAATGAAATGGTGAAATGTTAACTAATTTTTTTCTGTTTAAAAATTACTGTTTTTGGCCCGGCGCGGTGGCTCAAGCCTGTAATCCCAGCACTTTGGGAGGCCGAGACGGGCGGATCACGAGGTCAGGAGATCGAGACCATCCTGGCTAACACGGTGAAACCCCGTCTCTACTAAAAATACAAAAACTAGCCGGGCGAGGTGGCAGGCGCCTGTAGTCCCAGCTACTAGGGAGGCTGAGGCAGGAGAATGGCGTAAACCCAGGAGGCGGAGCTTGCAGTGAGCTGAGATCCGGCCACTGCACTCCAGTCCGGGTGACAGAGCGAGACTCCACCTCAAAAAAAAAAAAAAAAAATTACTGTTTTTATACATATATTTGCAATATAAACTATATACTAGATAATATTCTTGTATCAATGTTAGATTTTTTAGATGTGATAATGGTATTATGGTTAAATAAGGGAGACTGTTTTTATTAGAAAATACATGTCTGCAACTTTCAAATAACTTTTTTTGTTACTAACTTTAATTTTTTCCCTCATTTTAAAAATTGTGGTAGAATACACATAAAAAATTTACCATCTTAGCCATTTTAAATGCATAGTTTAATGGTATTACATATATTCATAATGTTGTGCAACCATCACCATCATTCATCTTAACTCTTCATCTTGTAATATTGAAATTCTGTGCCCATTAATCAATAACTCTCCATTCCTTTCTTTCCCCGGCCTCTGGCAACCACCATTCTACTTTCTATCTTTCTGATTTTAACCATGCTAAGTACCTCATATAAGTGAAATGATACATTATTGATCCTTTTTGTGACTGGCTTACTTTACTCATAATATTCTCAAGGTTCATCTATATTGTAGCATGTCAGAAATTCATTCACTTTTAGAGATCAATAATACTCTATTGTAGCATATACCACATTTTGCTGATCCATTTAATTACTGATGGATGCTTGGGCTGTTTCCATCTCTTGTCTACTGTAGCTTGATTATTGTAGCTTTGTATTAAATTTTGAAATCAGGAAGTGTGAATTTTCCAGGTTTGTTCACTTTTTTAAACATTGTTTTGGCTATTTGGGGTCCCTTGAGATTTTATATGAATTTTAAGATAGCTTTCTCTATTTCTGCCCAAAAAAATAATAATTGGGATTTTAATAAGGGTTGCAATGAATCTGTAGATCATTTTGAATAGTACTGACATCTTCCAAGTCTTCCAAGAATGTAAGATGTTTCCAATTTATTATATCTTCTACAATTCCTTTCAGTAATATTTTATAGTTTTCAGTGTATAAGCGTAACCTCCTTGGTTAGGTTTATTTTCTAAGTGTTTTATCCTTTTTGCTGCAAATGGAATTGTTGTCTTAATTTCCTTTTTGGATTGTTCATTGTAGTGTATAGAAATGCAACTGATTTTTGCATGTTGTCTTTGTGTCCTGCTCCTTTGCTAAATTATATATTAGCCCTAACAGTATTTCTAGTAGAATCTTCAGGGTTTTTTTACATATAAGATCATATCATCTGCGAACAGAGGTAATATTATTTTTTCCTTTTCAATTTGGATGCCTTTTATTTCTTTTTCTTGTTTAATTGCTATGGCTAGAATTTTCAGTACTATGTTGAATAGAAGTGGTGAAAAGCACGTATACTTGCCTTTATTTCTGATTGTAGAGAAGAAGCTTTTAGTATTTTACCACTAAGTATAATGATCCTTGTGGGCCTTTTATATATGCCTTTTATTATGTTGAGGTATTTTCATTTTATTCCTACTTTGTTGAGTATTTTTTAAATCACAAAAGATGTAAAATTTTGTCAAATGTTTTTTCTACCTTATTTGAGATGATCATGTGGTTTTTGTGCTTCCTTCTGTTAATGTGGTGTGTTACAACTGGCTGATTCTTATATGTTGAACGATCCTAGCATTCCAGGAATAAATCCCACTTGGTTGTAGTGTATAATCCTTCTAATATGCTGCTGAATTCTATTTTGTTGAGGATATTTTCGTCAATGTTCATAAGGGATATTGGTCTGTAGTTTTCTTTTCTTGTATTGTCTTTGTCTGGCTTTGGTATCAGGGTAATTCTGGCCTTGTAAAATGAGGTAAGTGCTTTCACAGTGTTTGTGGGAGTGTAAGTTAGTTCAACCACTGTAGAAGACAGTGTAGTGATTCCTCAAAGATCTAGAACTGGAAATACAAATTGACCCAGCAATGCCATTATTGGATATATACCCAAAGGAATAGAAATCATTATATTATAAAGATACATGCACATGTATGTTCATCACAGCACTATTCACAATAGCAAAGACATGAAATCAACCCCAATGGTTATCAATGATAGATTGGATAAAGAAAATGTGATACCTGTACACCATGGAATACTATGCAGCCATGAAAAGGAATGATATCATGTCCTTTGCAGGGACATGGATAGAGCTATAAGCTGTTATCCTTAGCAAACTAATGCAGGAACAGAAAACCAAACACTGCATATTCTCACTTATAAGTAGGAGCTGAACTATGAGAACACATGGACACATCAGGGTGAACAACACACACTGGGGCCGGTCATGGGGGCAGGGGAAGGGAGAGCATCAGAAAGAATTGCTAATGGATGCTGGGCTTAATACTTAGGTGATGGGTTGATCTGTACAGCAAACCACCATGGCACACATTTACCTATGTAACAAACCTACACACCTGCACATATACCCCAGAACTGAAAAAAGTTGATGAAAAGTAAAAAAACAAAGAAGTAAAATGAGTTAGGGAGTGTTCCATCCTCTTCAATTTTGGGGGGAAAGTTTGAAAAGGATTGGCATTAGTTCTTCCTTAAATATTTGGTAGAATTAACCGGTGAAGTCATCAGGTCTAGGGCTGTTATTGTTGGGAGATTTTTTGATTACTGATTCAATTGCCCTACTAGTTATAGGTCTATTCAGATTTTTTATTTCTTCGTGATTTAGTCTTGGTAGGTTTTCTGTTTTTAGGAAAATTTTCATTTCATCTACATCGCACAATTTGTTGGTATATAATTGTTCATAATACTGTCTCATGATCCTTTTTATTTCTATAGAATCAATAATTTCCCCACTTTCATTTATTTAAGTTGTTTGAGTCTTTTTTTCTCAGTATGTCTAACTAAAGGGTTGTCAACTTTCTTGATTTTTTTAAAGAACCAATTTTTAGTTTGATTTTTTCCAATCTTTTTTTTTCTTTATTTCATTGATCTGTTCTCTAATTTTTATTACTTCCTTCATTCTGTTGGTTTTAGGTTTGTTTTCTTCTCCTTTTTCCAGTTATTTAAGTTGAAAGCTAGGTTGTTGACTTGAGACTTTTCTTGTTTCTTAATGCAAGCATTTATCGCTATAAATCCCTTGAATTTTTTCCTTTGTGTCTCATAAGTTTTGGTACATTGTGTTTTCATTTTCATTTGTCTTTAATTATAATTTGTCTAATTTGTGTCTATATGTAATTTCCTTTGTAATTTTTTCCATCCATTGGTTAAAATGCAATTCTCTTCAAAATATCATCATCATTCTTCACAGAACTAGAAAAAACAATCCTAAAATTCATATAGAACCATAAAGGAGTCTGCATAGCCAAAGCAAGACTAAACAACAAGAGCAAATCTGGGGCATCACATTACCTGACTTCAAACTATATAACAAGGCTATAGTTACCAAAACAGCTTGGTACTGCTATAAAAAATAGGCACACAGACCAATGGAACAGAATAGAGAACCCAGAAATAAAGCCAAATACTTACAGCCAAATGATCTTCGACAAAGCAAACAAAAACATAAAGTGGGGAAAGGACACCCTTATTCAACAAATGGTGCTGGGATAATTGGCAACCCACATGTAGAAAAATGAAATGGATCCTCATCTCTCACCTTACACAAAAATCAACTCAAGAAGGATCAAAGGCTTAAATCTGAGACTTGAAACCATAAAAATTCTAGAAGATAACATTGGAAAAAGTCTTCTAGACATTGGCTTAGGCAAAGAGTTCATGATCAAGAATCTCAATGCAAATGCAACAAAAATAAAGATAAACAGATGTGACTTAATTAAACTAAAAAGCTTCTGCACAGCAAAAGAAATAATTAGCAGAGTAAACAGACAACCCAAAGAGTGGGAGAAAATCTTCACAAACTATGCATCCAACAAACTCCTAATTGACAGAATCTACAAGGAACTCTAACAAATCAGAAAGGAATAAACAAGTAATCTTATCAAAAGGTGAGCTAAGGACATGAATTGACATTTCTCAAAAGAAGACATACAAATGGCCAAAAACAAAAAAAAAGAAAATATGCTCAACATCACTAATTATCAGGAAAATGCAAATTAAAACCATGATGCAATACCATCTTACTCCTGAAAGAATGGCCATAATTTAAAAATTAAAAAATAATAGATGTTGGCATGGATGTGGTGAAAAGGGAACACTTTTGCAATACTAGTGGGAATGTAAACTAGTACAACCACTATGGAAAACAGTATGGAGATTTCTTAAAGAACTAAAAGCAGAACTACCATTTGATCCAGCAATTCCACTACTGGATATTTACCCAGAGGAAAAGAAGTTGTTATGTAAAAAAGACACTTGCACACACATGTTTATAGCAGCACAATTCTCAATTGCAAAAATATGGTACCAACCTAAATGTCCATTCACCAACAAGTGGATAAAGAAAATATGGTATGTATATGCCACGGAGTACTATTCAGCCATAAAAAGGAATGAAATAATGGCATTTGTGGCAAACTGGATGGAGTCAGAGACCATTATTTTAAGTGAAGTAATTCAGGAATAGAAAATCAGATACTGTATGTTCTCACTTATAAGTGGGAGCTAAACTATGAGGACACAAAGGCATAAGAATGATATAATGGACTTTGGGTACTTGGGGGGAAGGTTGGGCAGGGGATAAAGGATACAAGACCACACATTGGCTACAGTGTACACTGCTCAGGTGATGAGTGCACCAAAATTTCAGAAATCATCACTAAATAACTTATCCATGTAACAAAAACCAGCTGTTCCCCAAAAACTATTGAAAAAAATAAAATATTTAAAACATCAACACAAAGAAACTTCTAAAGAAATCTAGGGAATGAAGAAAGAGATCAATATTTTAAAAAGACACCAATCAGAACTTCTGGAATTGAAAAACTCACTTGAGGAATTTCAAAATACAACTGAAAGCTTTCTCAATAGACTGGACCAAGCAGAAGAAACAATTTTAGAGCTTGAAGACCATCTTTTGAACTAAATCTGACAAAAATAAAGAAAAAATAATTTTTGTAAATGAGCAGCTTTTGAGGAATATGGAATTATTTAAAGCAACCAAACATATGAATTATTGGCATTCCTGAGAGAGGAGAAAAAGCAAGTAATCTGGAAAACATGTTTAAGAGAACAATCCAAGAAATCTTCCCCAATTTTGCTAGGGAGGTAGACACCAAGATACAAGAAATTCAGAGAACACTTGTGAGATATTATACAAAATGATCATCACCAGGCATATAGTCACCAGACTGTCCAAGGTCAATGCTAAAGAAAAAGTCTTAAAGGCCACTAGAGAAAAAGGGCAGATCACATACAAAGGGAATCTTATCAGGCTCACAGTGCACTTCTAAGCAGAAACTTTACAAGCCAGGGATCTTGGGGCCCTATTTTCAGCTTTCTTAGAAAAGAAATTCCAACCAAGAATTTAACATCCTGCTAAACTAATCTTCATAAGCAAAGGAGAAATGAAATCTTTTCCAGACAAGCAAGCACTAAAAGAATTTATTACTACTAGACCAGCCTTTCAAGAGCTCCTTAAGGGAGTTCTAAACATGGAAACAAAAGAATTATATTTGCTACCACAAAAATACACTTAAGTACATAGCCCACAGACCCTATAAAGCAACCAAACAATTGAAACTCTAAAGCAAACAGCCAATGACTTAACGATAAGATCAAACTTCACCTATCAATATTAACCTTGAATATAAATGGTCTACACACTCCCACTTAAAAAGAACAGAGTGGTACATTGGATTTTTAAAATGACCCATCTGTCTGTTGTCTTCAAGAGACCCATTTCACACAATGACACTCATAGGCTCAAAGTAGAAGATTGGAGAAAGATCTACCATGCAAATGGAAAACAAACAAACAAAAAGCAGGGGCTGCTATTCTTCTATCAGATAAAATAGATTTTAGAACAACAACCGTAAAAATGGACAAAAAATACCATGCATTACATAATGATAATGAGTCCAATTCAAAAGGAATATTTAATTATTCTAAATATATATGCATCCAACATTTGAGCACTCAGATTCATAAAACAATGTACTTTTAAACTTACAAAAAGACTTAGCCACACAATAATAGTGGGGGACTTCGACAACCCTGACAGCATTAGACAGATCATCAAGGCAAAAAGCTAACAAAGATATTCTGGACTTAAACTTTACACTTGACCAATTGGACCTAATAGACATCTATAGAATACTCTGTCCATCAACCACAGACTATACATTCTTATCCTCTGCACATGGAACATACTTTAAGATTAACCACATGTTCAGTCATAAAGCAAGTCTCAATACATTCAAAATGTTGGAAATTATACCAACCATACTCTCAGACCACAGTGGAATAAAAATAGAATTGATACCAAGAAGATTTCTCAAAACCACACAATTACACGAAAATTAAACAATTTGATCTGAGTGATTTTGGATAAATAACAAAATCAAGGCATAAACTTAAAAATTCTTTGAAATAAATGAAAATAGAGACACAACATACCAAAATTTCTTGGATGCATCTAAAGCTGTGTTAAGAGTACAATTTATAATACTAAATGCCTACCTCAAAAAGTTAGAAAGATCTAAAATTAATTATTTAACATGACACCTAGAGGAACTAGAAAAACAATAACAACCTAATTCCACAGATAGAAGAAGAAAGGAAATAACTAAAATCAGAGCAGAATGAATAAAACTGAGACCCAAAAATCCATACAAAGAATCAACCAAAGCAAAATTTGTTTTTTAAAAGAATAAACAAGATTGATAGACTGCTAGCTAGATTAACAATAGAAAAAGAGAGAAGATATAAATAAAGCACAATCATAAACAACAAAGGCAAGAGATCGTATGGAAATACAAAAGATCCTCAGAGACTGTTATGAATACCTCTACACATGCAAACTAGAAAATCTAGAGGAAATGGAAAAATTTCTGAAAACACGCAACCTCCTAAGATTGAATCAGGAAGAAATTGATACTGTGAACAGACCAATACCAAGTTATGCAATTGAATCAGTAATAAAAAACCTCCCAACAAGAAAAAGTCCTAGACCAGATGGATTCACAGACAAATTCTACCAGACATACACCAAAGAGTTGGTACCAATTTTACTGAAATTATTTCAAAAAATCAAGGAGGACAAACTCTTCCTATATTAGTCCATTTCATACTGCTATGAAGAACTGCCCAAAACTAGGTAATTTATAAAGGAAAGAGGTTTAATTAACTCACAGTTCAGCAAGGCTGGGGAGGCCTCAGGAAACTTACGATTATGGCATATATCCTGCCTAACTCATTCTTTGAAGCCAGTATCACCCTGATACCAAAACCTGGCAAAGACACAATGAAAAAGAAAGCTACAGACCAAGATCTCTGATGAACATTGAGGCAAAAATCATCAACAAAATGATAGCAAACTGAATCCAGCAGCACATCAAAAAGTTAATTCACCATGATCAAGTAGGCTTGATTCCTGGGATGCAAGGTAGGTTCAACATACACAAGTCAATAAATGTGATTCACCACAAAACAGAATTAAAAACAGAAACTGTATAATCATCTACATAGATACAGAGAAAGCTTTCATCATAATCCAACATCTCTTCATTTAAGAAAAAAAAGACCCTCAGGAAACTATGTATCAAAGGAATATACCTCAAAATAATAGTAATAGCCATCTATGATAAATCCACAGCTAACATACTGAAAAGACAAAAACTGGAAACATTCCCCTTGAGAACTGGAATAAGATAAGAGTCCACATGCCCACCACTCCTTTCAACCTAGTATTGGAAGTACTAGTCAGAGCAATTAAGCAATAGAAGGAAATATAAGGCATCCAAATTGGAAAATAAGTTAAACTATCTCTCTTCATGGACAAAATGATTCTATATCTTGGAAACCCTAAAGTCTCCACCAAAAGGCTCTTGGAACTGATAACAACTTCAGCAAAGTTTCAGGATACAGAATCAATGTACAAAAGTCAATAGCATTTCTATACACCAATCATGTTCGAACTGGGAGCCAAATTAATGCAATCCCATTTACTTAAGCCACAAATAAAATTAAATATCTAGGAATATATCTAACCAAGGAGGTGAAAGATCTACAATGAGAACTACAAAACACCGCTGAAATAAATCACAGATGACACTAACAAATTGAAAAGCATTCCATGCTCATGACTTGAAAGAATCAGTATCATTAAATTGGTCCTACTCCTCAAAACAAACTACAGATTCAATGCTATTCTTGGCAAAATACCAATGTCACTTTTCACAGAATCGGAAAAAAAAAAAAAGCCCCAAATCTCAGCATTACACCATATACTCAGGTAATAAACATGCATTGTACCCCCTGAATATAAAATAAAAATTGAAGGAGAAAAGTAAAACATAAAAAGCAGGCAAGATTAGAGAAAAACGAATGAAAAGGAATGAAAGAAACCTCCGGGAACTGTGGAACTATGTCAAAAGACTAAATCTGTGACTTATTAGAGTACCTGAAAGATATGGGAAGAATGAAACCAAGTTGGCAAACATACTTCAGGATATCATCCAGGAGAACTTCCTCAAGCTAGCAAGACAGATCAACATTCAAATTCCGGAAATCCAGAGAACCCCAGTAAGACACTTCATGAGAATATCAACCCCAAGACACATAAACATCAGATTCTCCAAAGTTTAAATGAAGGAAAAATTGTTAAGGGCAGCCAGAGAGAAAGGCCAGGTAACCTACAAAGGGAAGCCCCTCAGACTAACAGCAGACTTCTTAGTGGAAACCCTACAAACCAAAAGAGATTGGAGGCCAATATTCAACATTCTTAAAGAAAAGAATTTCCAACCCAGGATTTCGTATTCAGCCAAACTAGCTTCATAAACAAAAGAGAAATAAAATCCTTTTCAGATAGGCAAATGCTGAGGGAATTCATCACCACCAGGCCTGCCTTGCAAGAGCTCCTGAAGGAAGCACGAAATATGGAAAGGGAAAACCATTACCAGCCACTACTAAAACACACTGAAGTACACAGACCAATGGCACTATGAAGCAATTAGATAAACAAGTCTGCAAAATAACCAGCTAGCAACATGATGACAGGATCAAATTCACACATAACAATATTAACCTTAAATGTAAATGGGCAAGATGCCCCAATTAAAAGACACAGAATGACAAGCTGGATAAAAAGTCAAGACCCATCTCACATGCACAGACACACATAGGCTCAAAATAAAGGGATGGAGGAAAATTTACCAAGCAAATGGAAAGCAGAAAAAAGCAGAGGTTGCAATCCTAGTTTCTGACAAAACAGACTTTAAACCAACGAAGATCAAAAAGTACAAAGAAGAGTATTACATAATGGTACAGGGTTCAATTCAACAAGAAGAGCTAACTATCCTAAATATACATGTACCCTATACAGGAGCATCCAGATTCATAAAACAAATTCTTAGAGACCTACAAAGAGACTTAGACTCCCACACAATAATAGTGAGAGACTTTAAAACCCACTGTAAATATTAGACCATCAAGATAGAAAATTAAGAAGGATATTTAGGACTTGAACTAGCTCTGGATTAAGTGGACCTCATAGATATCTACAGAACTCCCCACTCCAAAACAACAGAATATACATTCTTCTTGGTGCCACATGGCACTTAACTCTAAATTGGTCACATAATTGGAAGTAAAACACTCCACAGCAAAAGCAAAAGAACTGAAATCATAACAGTCTCTCAGACCACAGCACAATTAAACTAGAACTGAAGATTAAGAAATTAACTCAAAACCACACAACTGCATGGAAATTGAACAACCTGCTCCTGAAGGTAAATAATGAAATTAAGACTAATGAGAACAAAGAGACAACACAGCTAATGCAGTGTTAACAGGGAAAATCTGGGACACAGCTAATGCAGTGTTAAGAGGGAAATTTACAGCACTAAATGCCCACATCAAAAAGCTAGAAAGATCTCAAATAGACATCCTAACATCACAACTAAAAGAACTAGAGAACCAAGAGCAAAGAAACCCCAAAGCTAGCAGAAGACAAGAAATAACCAATATCAGAGCACAACTGAAGGAAATAGAGACATGAAAATCCCTTGAAAAAATTAACAAATCCAGAAGCTGTTTTTCTGAAAAAGTCAATAAAAAGATATGCTTCTAGCTAGATTAATAAAGAAGAAGAGAGCGAATAATCAAATAGACACAATAAAAAATGATAAAGAGGATATCACCACTGACCTCACAGAAGTACAAACAACTATCAGAGAATACTACAAATACCTCTATGCAAATAAACTAGAAAACCTAGAAGAAATGGATAAATTCCTGGACACATACACCCTCCCAAAACTGAATCAGGAAGAAGTTGAATCGCTGAATAAAACAATAACAAGTTCTGAAATTGAGGCAGCAATTAATAGTCTACCAACCAAAAAAACCCCAGGATCAGATGATTTACAACTGAATTCTACCAGAGGTACAAAGAGGAGCAGGTATTGCTTCTTCTGAAACTATTCCAAACAATTGAGAGGACAGACTCCTCCCTAACTCATTTTGTGAAGGCAGCATCATCCTGATACCAAACCCTGGCAGAGATGTAGCAAAAAAAATGAAACTTCAGGCCAATATCCCTGATGAACATCGATGCTAAAATCCTTAATACAATACTGGCAAACCAAATCCAGCAGCACATCAAAAAGCTTATCCACCACAATCAAGTCAGCTTCATCCCCAGGATGCAAGGCTGTTTCAACAGACACAAATCAATAGATGTAATTCATCCTCTAAACAGAACTAAAGACAAAAACCACATGATTATCTTGTGGAAAAGGCCTTTGATAAAATTCAACATCCCTTCATGTTAAAAACTCTCAATAAACTAGGTATTGAAGGAACATACCTCAAAATAATAAGAGCCATTTGTTACAAACCCACAGCCAATATCATACCAAATGGGCAAAAGCTGGAAGTATTCCCCTTGAAAACTGGCACAAGACAAGGATGCCCTCTCTCACCACTCCTAGTCAACACAGTATTGGAAGTTCTGGCCAGGGCAATCAGGCAAGAGAAAGAAATAAAGGGTATTCAAATAGCAAGAGAGGAAGCCAGATTGTCTCTATTTGCAGATAACAGAAAACCTCATCGTCTCAGTCCAAAAACTTCTGAAGATGATAAGCAACTTCAGCAAACTCTCAGGATACAAAATCAATGGCAAAAATCACAAGCACTCCTATACACCAACAACAGACAGAGAGCCAAATCATGAATGAACTCCCATTCCTCCCATTCACAGTTGCTACAAACAGAATTAAATACCTAGAAATATAGTTAATAAGGGAAGTTAAGGACCTCTTCAAGGAGAACTACAAACCATTGCTCAAGGAAATCAGAGAGGACACAAGCAAATGGAAAAACATTTCACGCTCATGGATAGGAACAATCAATATTATGAAAATGGCCATACTGCCCAAAGTAATTTATAGATTCATTGCTATTTCCATCAAACTACCATTGACATTCTTCACAAAATTAGAAAAAAAGATCTTAAAATTCATATGGAGCCAAAAAAGAGCCTGTATAGCCAAAGCAATCCTAAGCAAAAAGAACAAAGCTGGAGGTATCATGTTACCCAACTTCAAACTATACCACAAGGCTACAGTAACCCAATCAACATGATATTGATACAAAAACAGACACATCGACCAATGGAACAGAATAGAGCACTCAGAAATAAGATTGCACATCTGCAACCATATGATCTTCGACAAACCTGACAAAAACAAGCAATAGGGAAAGAATTTTCTAATAAATGGCGCTGGGAGAACAGGCTAGCCTGTTTTCTAGCTACATGTAGAAAATTGAAACTGGACCCTTTCTTACACTTTATACAAAAATTAACTCAAGAGGATTAAAGACTTAAATGTAAAATCCAAAACTATAAAAACACTGGAAGAAAATCTAAGCAATACCATTCAGGACGTAGGCACGGGCAAAGATTTCATGACAAAGATGTTAAAAGCAATTGCAACAAAGGCAAAAATTGACAAATGGGATCAAAATTAAACTAATTTAAATTAAAATAACCAAACTAAAGAACTTCTGCACAGCAAAAGAAACTATCATCAGAGTGAACAGACAACTTACAGAATGGGAGAACATTTTTGCAATCTATCCAACAAAGGTCTTATATCCAGAGTCTACAAGGAACTTAAACAAATTTACAAGAAAAAACAAACAACCTCATTAAAAAGTGGGCAAAAGACATGAACAGACACTTCTCAAAAAAAAAAAAAAAGACATTTATGCAGGCAACAAACATATGAAAAAAGCTCAACAACACTGATCACTAGAGAAATGCAAATCAAAACCACAGTGAGATACCATCTCAAACTTGTCAGAACAGTGATTATTAAAAAGTCAAGAAACAACAGACGCTGGCGAGGCTATGGAGAAATAGGATTGCTTTTACACTGTCGGTGGGAATGTAAATTAGTTCGACCATTGTGGAAGACAGTGTGAAAATTCCTCAAAGACCTAGAAACAGAAATACCATTTGACCCAGCAATCCCATTACTGGGTATATACCCAAAGCAATATAAATCATTCTATTATAAAGATACATGCACACATATGTTCATTGCAGCACTCTTCACGTTAGCAAAGACATGGAATCAACCCAAATGCCCATATGCCCATCGATAATACACTGGATAAAGAAAAGGTACAGATATACCATGGAACACTATGCAGCCATAAAAGGAATGAGATCATGTCCTTTGCAGGGGCATGGATGGAACTGGAAGCCATTATCCTAAGCGAACTAATGCAGGAACAGAAAACCAAACACCGCATGCCCCTACTTGTTAGTGAGAGCTGAACAATGTGAACACATAGACAGAGGGAGGGGAACAACACACACTGAGGCCTATTAGGGGGTGCAGGGAGAGGGAGAGCATCAGAAAAAATAGCTAATGTATACTGGGCATAATACCTAGGTGATGGGTTGATAGGTTAATTATATTTCTGTTTAATTAAACTATTTGTTGGAGATACGCTGATTAAGTTACACTTCTTGTGTTATGTGGAAATATAGGGATAAAATATTTTGTTTCATACTCACAGCTGTGTTTTTGAGTCCAGGTTGATTTTATGTATGAATAAATTCAAGTTCTTAGAGAGGCACTACTATTGCTGAGGAGGATTAATATTCGTTTTGATACACCTATCAACCCAGCACCTAGGTATTATCTAGGTACACCATGGCACACATTTACCTACGTAACAAACCTGCACATTCTGCACATCCCAAAACTTAATTAAATAAAATAATTGATGTATTCTCACTATGGAGAAATATTTCAATTGTGAATTATGAGGGTTTTAAAACATAACCAATAGCAGTCTTCCTTGTTGAATCAATGTGTCTCTTTCTTTCTGTCTATTCTTGATAGAAGCAGAAAAATAAAAGGATCTTAGAAGTAAAAATGTGACTGACATTAATAATTAATTCAAGAAAAAAATTTAAGGCTTACTATGTGGGAAAGATGGGCAATGTACAAGACTTGTGTAAATATGTAACATGTTTTAGGTAATGGGCATAATATGGGCAAGGGTCCTGAGGCAGGAACTTGGAACTTCTAGGAGGTAGAAGTCAATGTGTGAATAAGGGAGAGAAAAGAGGAACAAAATAATAGTGTAGCTTACCTGAGCAAACAAAAATTAATCCTCCACAACAACAGTAGCACCTCTCTAAGAACTTGAGTTTATTCATACATAAATCAACCTGATCTCAAAAACACAGTTGTGAGTATAAAACAAAATATTTTATTCCTATATTTCAATGTAACTCAAGAAGTGTAACTTATCAGTATATCTATAACAGATAGCTTAATTAAACAGAAGCATAATCAATATTCCATGCCTACAAAAACAAAATCAATAAAATAGTACTTATCTTTTCATTGTGATTAGAGAATTGTAGGCAAAAAATCTCTTATCTTCTTTTATTGATTAAAATATCACCCATACGCTATTGATTCTCATTTGTCCTTTACAATTTAGCTGAAAGGCACTTCTGCAATGCCTTCTCTGATTTCACTAAGCAGATCCTGGCATTTCTTGTAGGATTCAAAAATACTTTCTTCATACCTCTTATCATAGCTTTTAAAACATTCTTTTATAATTTATCTATTTTTAAAACTACACTTTGTGATCTATAAGTGGAAGGATTAAGCTCTAGGTCTATTAGTGACCCCAAAGTGCAGTAATGCTTTAATTATTTTTATAATTCTTCAGTAATTTCCATCTTTCCTATTTGAATGTATTTGATTTGTTTGCTACTGCTTCCTCAGACAGAGCCTAGCAGAGTCCCTAGCACAGTGGTAGGCACTCAATAAATAATTTTTGAAAGAAAGGTGAATGGCATGAGCTAATTGTGCCACTAGGCTGGTCCTCCAGATCAAAGTAAATCTTAATCATTTTTGTGTTTCCAGTATTTAACACTACTGTTTTGTTGAATATAGTTTTCCCTATGAAATTTTCTCACAATCCTAGAAGTGGGCTTCTTGAGAGCAATAATTTGGTCTTTAATCTTTGCATCCTATAGTCTGGTTTTTAGCACATGCTCAATAAATGTTTACCAAATTACTACATAACATTTAGTATACACTTGGTAAATGTATGTGCAGATGATAACTTTTAAAAGTAGTCTTCTCTGATATTCCTTAAAGTTGTTTGAAAATACTTGAGGCCGGGTGCAGTGGCTCACACCTGTAATCCCAGCACTTTGGGAGGCCAAAGTGGGTGGGTCACCTGAGGTCAGGAGTTCAAGACCAGCCTGGAAAACACGGTGAAACCCTGTCTCTACTAAAAATACAAAAATTAGCTGGGCATGATGGTGAGTGCCTGTAATCCCAGCCACTCAGGAGGCTGAGGCATGAGAATTGCTTGAACACAGGAGGTGGAGGTTGCAGTGAGCTGAGATGGTGCCATTGCACTACAGCCTGGGTGACAGAGCAAGCATCCATCTCCAGGAAAAAAATTAAAAAATAAAAAAAAAAAAAAGAAAATACTTGAAATTGAAACATTTTTGTCCTAGTGGATAATTAGTTTGTCCTAAAGTATAGTTTTTCTGAGTTTCAAAAAACATATGTGTGGATATATTAAATTATTTTCTTTACATTTTCTTTGGGGAATGAGCTTGAAAACAATTACCTAGGAAAAATTAATTGCAAATAGAAGTGAACTTCACATAGCAAACTAAACCTAAAAATAATGTTTTTTTTCCTGAATATCTTGAACAAAAGTAATTTTACTTCTTACTTGACATTAAATGGCATATTAGTTAAGATTCTCACATGTAAGTAATAGACACCCAACTCAGACTAGCTTAAACAGAAAAGTAACCAAAAATGTGGCTTTAGATCTGAAGAGAATCATAGACTTCGTTAATGGGATTTTCACTGATTCATGCCACTTCCTCAAAGAGGTCTTCCTTTCCCTACCAAAGACTACTGGAATACCTGTTCTACACTTTTATAACACCCTGCATACCTCCTTCATATAACTTATCACAATTTTAATTATACAAAAATTATGTACTTAATTGTTTAATTTGACTTCATGGGACATTATGTACACTGTATTTCTCTTTAGTTCTTAAAGGAAATGACACTTCACAATTAAGATCATCAGAGACCAAACACAAAGACTAGGTCAACTGTAAGTACTGATATAATGTAAAAACAGCTATTTGTATTTCTGTTTTTTGTCATTTATTGCTGTGTGTTAGTCACAGTGATTACTTTGACACGGGAATGCTGAAGGCTTAACAATTTTTTCCAGGATTTCAAATGTAGTTAACTTTTCTCTGAGCTATCAATATATGAGAGATGACAGCTGATGGTCAATCCTTTTACCATATCTTTATGTTAAGAAATGAAATTGGATACAAATGCATGTGTTTTTATTATAAGTTAATAAACACAGATTCCTAAACCAATAATAAGAATTATTTTGTACTGTGATGTTCAAATTCCATATTGTAAACACATAAAGAAAAATAACACAAATATGTCAAGAGTCTTATAAGGAAATAGTTTAAATGTATCTTTTTTTGAAATTATGATTGAACTGTGCGAACTGTTATAGAGTAAGACATTTTAGAACACAGTGGATCACTATTACCAAGGATTTGGAAATCAAATAATGTATTTTTCAGATTATTATATACCTGTTTAACAAGTGATATTAGCTTCAGTAAATTTTAATCTAGTAGTTTGAGAAATGCCTGATTATTCTGTTCCATGACGAAATATCTACTTGAATTTTTTTCATGAAGAAAAGTATCATTTGCTATATCTTATATCACTGTTTTATATTAAGATATATTGTTAAATTTAATATATGTAATTGTTATCTTTATATATAATTTGGAACATAATTATATGATATTGATATATGTTGTATGTACTATAGATATATACATAGCTGTTATATAATACTATAGTTGATATATGGATATTAAATAAGCTGTAATATTATGAAGGACATGTGATTAGCTTACATATGGAAGAGGGGAGAACTTGGATTTTATATACCATATCTTTCCTCTTTGCTAATTTCTACTCATTTAGGGAAGAAAATCTAGAAATAGGCTTCCCACTTCCCCTTTCATATATACTTAAATTTCTTTCTTTATAAGCAATAAACTGACACTGACTAAACACAGCCAAACCAAGTTGTGGGGAGGTGAGGATTTATTGGAAGGATGGAAGTAGCTTATAAAATAGAAGCAAAAGTTGAACAAATTAAGCCCTGAGAAGGATAGGAATCAGAAAAATTCCAGGAATCTAGGTCCATTCAGTGTTCTGCCAATGGAATGAATCAGCTCCAGCCATTCATTGAGCAGAGTATCATTCTGCTCAAGGCTTGAAATTCCAGGAAAACTTTATTGGTATAACCTGAGTCATTTGCTCACTTCTTGGCACCTTGATTGATGGTTTCAGCAAGACTGTATAGTGCTGGGAAAAGTCGTTTCCAAAAGGAAAATTGGGTTACTAGTCCAAAAGAAAGGAAAATAGATGATGAATAAACAAAAACATCACATGTGCACAAAAATATAGCACACATACATTCTTGCTAGTAGAAACTTTTCCCAAATGGCCAGCATTTCCTTTTTTGTCAGAATTTGCTCATTTATTTGACAGATACTCAACATATACTATATGCTAGGCCATGCAAGATGTAGAGAATACCAGAATAAGAAAATAAAAATTGATTTCTACATGATACAATAAGTGCCAATATTCCTCTGGCAAATTAAAGAAAGTAAAGATATAGTGAACACTCACTTTTCTATACATTATTAAACTCTCATCAACCCTGCATTTAGTTTCAGGACAGCTATTGCTGATGATACACAAGACATAAGGATTAGCTGTGCCTTGCTTGTCCAGAAGTAGCAAACTGGAGGTCTGAGGTCTTGTTAGTCCTGCAGCGTTATAACTTATTTGTTAACATTAAAAAATAAGGACAAACGAGACAATTAAATACAACGTGGGATCTGATTGGATCCTGTTGCAGAAAAAAAGTATATTAATAGGACAATTGGTTTTCACATTAGCTAATAAGCTGTTAGTGTTAATTTTTTGGCTTTGATAATTGTGCTGTGGTTACATAAGATGTTAACATTAATATAAGTCTAAAATTATTTTTAATAAAAGCAGTACTACTGTAATGAAAATTTCTGGCTTCTCTTCACAATGAGAAGATCTGACAGAGCTATTTTGATAGAAGGAATACTTTTCTGGGAAAATGTACATTATAAAAAATTGACTCAAGAAGAGAACAACCATGTAACAAATTGAAAAGTTTATTAAAAATTGCCTCTGTGGAATGTACCACGCCTTAGGTATTTTAATGATTGTCACTATCAAATTTCCAAGAAATAATTTATATGTTTTTTAAAGTATGAAAAGTATAGAAAAATTGTGCTTTGCTGAGAAACAAAAATATACGAGAGAATTTCAGATCATTTTAATAACGCTGATACCAACATTTGATAAAAATTGTACACAAAAGAAAGCTACAGACCCACAGCTAGTATCATACTGAATGGAGAAAAACTGAAAGCTTTTCCTCTAAGATCTGGAACATCACAAGGATGCCCACTGTCACCATTGTTATTCAATATAGTACTGGAAGTTCCAGCTAGAGCAATCAGACAAGAGAAAGAAATAAAGTGCATCCAAATTGAAAAGGAAGAAGTCAAATTATCCTGGTTTTCAGATGATATTATCTTATATTTGGAAAATCTAAAGATTCCACCAAAAAACTATCAGAACTGACAAACTCAGTAAAGTTGCAGGATACAAAATCAACATACAAAATTCAGTAGCCTTCTATATTCCAATAGTGAACAATCTGAAAAACAAATTTTAAAAGTCCCATTTACAATAGCCATGAATAAAATTAAATACCTAGGAATTAAGTTACCCAAAGTAGTGAAAAATCTTTACAATGAAAACTATAAAACACTAATGAATGAAATTCAAGAGGATACCAAGAAATGGAAAAATATTCCATGCTCATGGACTGGAAGAATCAATATTGTTAAAATATTCATACTACCCAAAGCAATCTACAGATTCCATGCAAACCCTAGCAAAATACATTCTTTACAGAAATAGAAAAAAAAAAATACTAAAATTTATATGGAACTAGAAAAGACCAAGAATAGCCAAAGTTTTCCTAAGCAAAAGGAACAAAACTGAAGGAATCACATTACCTGACTTCAAATGATACTACAGAGCTATAGTAACCAAAACAGCATGGCACTGGCATAAAAACAGACACATAGATCAATGGAACAAAACACAGAACCGAGAAACAAATCCATACACCTACAGTGAACTCATTTTCAACAAAGGTGCCAAGAATATACATTGGGGAAAAGACGGTCTCTTCAATAAATGGTGTTGGAAAAACTGGATATCCATACGCAGAAGAATGAAACTAGACCCGTATCTCTTGCCGTATACAAAATATCAAATCAAAATGGATTAAAGACGGAAATCTAAACACTCAAACTGTAAAACGACTACAAGAAGACACTGGGGGAAAATCTCCAGGACACTGGTCTGGGCAAAAATTTCTTGAGCAATACTCCACAAGCACAGGCAACGAAAGCAAAAATGGACAAGTGGGATTAAATCAAGTTAAAAAGCTTCTGTAAAACAAAGGATACAATCAACAAAGTGAAGAGACAACCTGGAGAATGGGAGAAAATATTTGTAAACTACCTATCTGACAAGGGATTAATAACCAGAATAAATAGGGAGCTCAAACAACTCAATAGGAAAAAAATGTAATGATCTTATCAAAAGATGGGCAAAAGATCTGAATAGACATTTCTCAAAAGAAGACATGCAAGTGGCAAACAGGCATATAAAAAGGTGCTCAACATCATTGGTCAACAGAGAAATGCAAATCAAAATTGCAATGAGATATCATCTCACCCTAGTTAAAATGGCTTATATCCAAAAGACAGGCAATAATAAATGCTGGCGAGGATGTGGAGAAAGGGAACCCTGTACAGTGTTGGTGGGAATGTAAATTAGTATAACCACTATGGAGAAGAGTTTGGAGATTCCTTAGAAAACTAAAAATTGAGCTACCGTATGATCCAGCAATTCCACTGCTGGGCGTATACCCAAAAGAAAGGAAATCAGTATATTGAAGGGATATCTGTACTCCCATGTTTATTGCAGCACTGTTTACAACAGCTAAGATTTGGAAGCAACCTAAGTGTGCAACACCAGATGAATGGCTCAAGAAAATGTGCTACATATACACAATGGAGTACTATTTAGCCATAAAAAAGAATGAGATCCAGTTATTTGCAACAACATGGTTGGAAGTGGAGGTGAAATAAGTGAAATAAGCCAGTTACAGAAAGACAAACATCTCATATTCTCACTTATTTGTGGGATCTAAAAATCAAAACAATTGAACTCAAGGGCATAGAGAGTAGAAGGATGGTTACCAGAGGCTAGGAAGGATTGGTGGGGGGCTAGTAGGGCAGGTGGAGATGGTTAATGGGGACAAAAAAATAGAAAGCATGAATGAGACCTACCATTTGATAGGACAACAGGGTGACTATAAAATAGTCAATTTTACATTTATTTTAAAATAAAGAGTGCAATTGAATTGTTTTCAACTCAATGGATATATGCTTGAGAGAATGGATACCCTATTCTTTATTATGTGTTTATTTCACATTGCATGCCTACATCAAAACATCTCATGTACCCCATAAATACATACGCCTACTATGTACCCACAAAAATAAAATAAAATAAAATGAAATAAAAGTTAAAAAAGAAAACTACAGATAATCCGCCAATGAATTTGGAATAACTTTTAAATAAAATGTTAGAAAATTAAACCCAGAACTATGTTAAATAAGTGAACACTACCCATAGAGAATTTATTTTCTAAAAAGCAATGATGATTTAATATTAATAAATATATTCATACGATATATCATATTAATAGGTCAAAGAATTTTTTTTAAGACAGGGTACTGCTCTGTCGCCCAGGCTGGAGTGCAGTGGTATGGTCATAGCTCACTGCAGCCTCCACCTCCTGGGCTCAATTGATCCTCCTGCCTCAGCCTCCTGAGTTGCTGGGACTACAGGCATGTGCCATCAGGCATGTACTATCAGGCATGTGCCATCATGCCCAGCTAGATTTTTGTATTTTTTTGTAGAGATGGGGTTTTGCCATGTTGTCCCGGCTGGTCATGAACTCTCAGGCTCAAGCTATCCACCCACCACAGTCTCCCAAAGTGCTGGGATTATAGGCATGAGTCATTCTACCAGGCCTAAAGAAATTTTTAAAAAGTGTTATGTTGATAGATGTCAAAGGCACTCATTAATGTTCAGCACATTTTCCTCATAAAAAGTACATACACATATATTCCTCCAAAAAATATTTTAAGTTTATAACTAACACCATATTTAATTGTACGCCCTAGGAATATTAAAGAAACAAAATACAGATGGCTGAGAAAACCAATATTCTTTAATACTTTCTTGGAAGCTAAAGTTTCAGTGATTAAAGGAGTCAAAATAAGCATACAAACTAGAAAGTAGGATCCAAAATTTTATTTTCAACATATTCAATTGTTTACCCAAGAAAATCAATGGAAAAGCTATTAGAATTAATATTTTAGTATAGAAGCCAGATATAAATCAAACTAAAACATCTATAACATATATATATATCACGAATAATCTGTTAGAAAACATAAGAAAAAAGTACCAGACATGTAATTTTACAGAAATGCATAATTTTTATCCATTGTATACATTTTAATGCAGTCCGTTTTTATTTTACTCATTTTCTTTGCACTACCGTTGTTCCCTATTCTACCACACCGATGTCCCCGAAACCTCTTTATTCCCAGGTAACCCTATCAGCAACCTAATATATATGTTTCCATATTTTTCCATGCTCATTGTATTAGGCCTTTCTTGCATTGCTATAAAGAAAAATATGTAACAAACCTGCACGTTATGCACATGTACCCTAGAACTTAAAGTATAATAAAAAAAATTTTTTTTAATGCACACTGAAACAAAAAAACAAAAAAAACCAAAAAAACAAAACAAAACAAAAAACAAAAACAAAAAACAAACAACAACAAAAAGAAATACCTGAGGCAGAGTCATTTATAAAAAAAAGAGTTTAATTGGCTCACGGTTCTGCAGCTGTACCAGCATGTCACTGGCATCTGCTTGGTTTCTGGGGAGGCCTCACGGAACTTTGACTCATGGTAGAAGGCTAAGTGGGAGCAGGCACATCATATGGTGAGAGGGGAACCAAAAGAGATGGGTGCGGGTGTGTGCCACACACACATTCAGTCTTTTACTGTGAAGTATAATGTTAACTGTAGGGTTTTTAAACAACCAGATCATGTGAGAACTCACTACCACAAGGACAGCACCAACCCTTGAGGGATCCACCCGCGAGAGCCAAACACATCCCACCAGGCCCCACCTCCAACACTGGGGATTACATTCTAACATGAGATTTGGAGGGAAGATTGAAACTATATCACTCACATAATTATGAAAAGGAATATAAATTCATATGTATGCATACATATACTCACAAATATATAGCGGTTTTGTCATTATTTGCTTTATAAAAAGAGACGCACATTCCACACATCTTCATCTTGTTTTACTTATTCAACTTTTTAAAAATCCCTTTAAGTCAACCA
This sequence comes from Trachypithecus francoisi, assembly GCF_009764315.1. Lineage (NCBI taxonomy): Eukaryota > Metazoa > Chordata > Mammalia > Primates > Cercopithecidae > Trachypithecus > Trachypithecus francoisi. The sequence goes on from NW_022681468.1 coordinate 44,815,972, forward strand.
GTATTGCTCTAATTTATTATTTTAATGGACATATAATATTATTTACCATAATTTATTCTAACATTGTCAAATTGCTGGGTGTTCACTTTACTTCCAGGTTTTGCCACTAAAATAAATTCAGTAAATGTTTATATGTTTTTATATTCTAATAGTTTTCTTTTTTCTTTTTCTTTCTTTTTTGTTTTTTTGAGACAGGACCTTTGCGGTGACATGACCTCAGCTCACTGCAGTCTAAACCTCCCTGGCTCAAGCAATCTTCCCACCTCAGCTTCCCAAGTAGCTGGGACGACAGGCACATGCAACTACACCAGGCTAATTTTTTGTATTTTTTTGTAGCGATGGGGTTTCACTGTGTTGCCCTGAGCTCAAGTGATTTGCCTGCCTTGGCTTCCCAAAGTGCTGGGACTACAGGCATGAATCACTGCGTCTGGCCTCTAATGGCTTTATTTCTATGGGAGAAATTCTTAGGCCTGGGATTAGTGGAACAGCAGGCATATACATTTCTAAAATTAATTTTTGTATTTTGAGATAACTGTAGATTCACATGCAGTTGTTAAGAAACAATAGAGTCCACGCATTCTTTGCCTAGTTTTCCCCAATGGTAATATAGTGCAAAACTTTTGTGCATTACAACTATGGTATTCACATGGATACAGTACTATGCAGTCAAGATAATAAACAGTTTCATCACTACAAAGATGAAACTTTTATAGTCATCTTCACCCCACCTTTTCATGATCCCTAGTAACTATTAATCTGTTCTTTATTCCCATAATCTTGAAATTTCAAAAATGTTATATAAATGGAATCATAGACCATGTAATTTTGGGGGATTGGATTTTTTTTTTTTTTTTTTGCTCATCATAATTTCCAAGAGATTCATCCGAATTGTTACATGTATAAACAGCTTATTCTTCTTTGTTGCTGAGTAATATTATACTGTATGGATGTACCACAGTTTGTTCAATCCTTCACCCATAGAAGGCCATCTGAGTTATTTCCAGTTTTTGGTTACTACAAATAAAGCTTCTATGAACATTTGTCTACAAGTGTTTGTGTGAATATGTTTTAATTTCTTTGTAATAAATTCTCAATACTTATTGAGCATTATCATATGGTAGTTTCATGTTTCGCTTTTTTAAAGAAACTGCCAAAATATTTTTCAGAGTGGCTGTACCATTTCATATTCTCACCAGCAATATATTAGTGACCAGATTCTCTGAATCCTCATCTGCACTGGTTGTCACCTTTTAATTTTAGCCATTCTAATAATAGGTATGTAGTGATATCTCATGGCTTGAATTTGTATTTCTCCAATGACTGATGATACTGAAAATTTTTTCGTGTATTTATTTTCCATCTGTATATCCTCTTCAATAAAATGCCCATTTTCAATCTTTTGTGCATTTTCTAGACTGTTTTTAATGTTGAGTTTTGAGAGTACTTTATATATCCTATATAATAGTACTTTTTGCATATGTACTTTGAAGATATTTTCTTTTAGTCAGTAGCCTTTTTTTCATCCTCTTAACAGTCTTTCACAGAGAAAAAGTTTTTAATTTGGATAAGATTCAATGTATCTTTTTTCTGTTATAAATTATGATTCTTTTTATTTTATGGATTATGTTGTCAAGTCTAATAACTTTCTCTAATTCTAGATTCTGAAGATTTTCTTTTTTTCTAAAAGTTACATAGTTTTATGTTTTACAGTTAAATCTATGATACATTTTGAGTTAATTTTTGTATAAGGCATGATGTTTAGGCCATTTTTTGCCTTTTTTTGGAAAGACTGTCCTTACTCCATTGTACTGCTTTTTCACCTTTGCAAAAAAATCAATAGGGCGTATTTGTGTGGGTCTGTTTCCAGGTTTTCTGTTTTGTTCCGTTGACCTATGTGTCTGTCCCTCTAACACCACCACCACTCTGTCCTGATTGTTGTTGCTATACAGTAGGCCTTAATATTGGATAGAGTGAGTCCTCCCGTTGTATTCTCCTTTTAAAAGATGTTTTAGTTTTTCTAGGGCCTGTGCCTTTTTACATAAATTTTAGAATAAGCTTCTCTATGTTTATGAAAATCCCTTCTGGGATTATAATAGGAATTACATTAAATCAATTTGGGAGAACTGTAACTGTCATCTTTATTGCATAGAGTCTTGTAATCCTTGAACATGGTATATCTCTATTTAGGTTTTCTTTTATTTCTTTTATCAGCATTTTGTCATTTTCAGCATGCAGATTCTACATCCATTTTGTTAAGTGTATATGTAAGCATTTAATTTTATTTGGAATAATTGCAGATAGCATTAGGTTTTTCAATTTAGTGTCCACATGTTCATTGTTAGTACGGTAGTTCCCCCTTTATCCTCAAGGGATACCCAAAACTATGAATATTACCAAATGCTATATATACTATGCTTTTTTCTATGCATACATACCTACGGTAAAGTTTAATTTGTAAGTTAGGCACATTAAAACATTAACAACAACTATTCATAAAATACAACAACTGTAACAATATGCCATAATTACTACTCTTATGATTTGGGATCATGATTAAGTAAAATACAGGTTACTTGAACACAAGTCCTGTGACACCAGGACAGCTGATCAAATGACCAAGACGGCTGCTAAGTGACTAATGGGTGGGTAGCATATACAGTGTGGATACGCTGGACAAAGAAATAAGTCACATCCCAGGTGGGACGGAGCAGGATGGCACAAGATTTCATCATGCTACTCAGAATGGTTCATGATTTAAAACATATGGATTGTTTATATCTCAAATCTTACATTTAATCCTTAAAGATTGTGATTGACCATGAGTAACTGAAACCGTGGAAAGCAAAACTGGAAAAGGGGAGCTACCGCATGTATAAATATGACTGATATTTGTGTGTTGATCTTGTGTATTAGACAGTTCTTGCATTGCTATAAAGAAATACCACAGACCAGTAATTTATAAAGAAAAGAGGCTTAATTGGCTCACAGTTCTGCAGACTCTAGGACGCACAGCTCCTGCATCAGCTTCTGGGGAGGCCTCAAGAAGCTTACAGTCATTGTGGGAGGTGAAGTTGGAGCAGGCACTTCACATGGCAAAAGCAGGAGCAAGAGAGGGCAAGAATCGGTGGAGGGGAGAGGTGCCACACACCTTAAAAATACCAGATCTCAGGTGATCGCTGGCGAGCTCAGAGAGTGCTCATTTATTCCAAGAGGCTGGCCCAAGCCATTTATGAGGGACCCACTCCCATGATCCAATCACCTCCCACTAGGCCTCACCTCCAACACTGAAGATTACAATTTAACGTGAGATTTGGGCAGGGACAATGATTCAAACTATACCATCGTGTTTTCTGCAACCCCTCTTAGCTCTAGGAGTTTTAGTTTTAGTTTTGTAGATTCCCTGGAATTTTCTACACAGATAATCATACCATTGCACATAAGAACAGATTTTGTTCTTCATTTTCAATTTGTATGGATTTTAGTATTTTTTGTTGTCCCATTGCAGTGTCTAGAACTTCCAGTACTGTGTTGAATAAGAGGATAAAAGTGGACATCTTTCTTTGTTTCTGATCTTAAAGGAAACATTCAGTCTTTTACTGTGAAGTATGATGTTAACCGTAGGGTTTCTTTTTTTAATAGATACTCTTTATCATGTTGAGGAAGTATTCCTCTATTCCTAGTTTGCTAAGAGGTTTTTTTGTTTGTTTGTTTTAAATGAGTGGGCGTTATATTTTGTCAAATGCCTTTTCTGCCTCAATTGAGATGATCATGTGATTTTTCTCCTTAGCCTGTTGATATGATGGATTACATTGATTTATTTTTGAATTTAAAAACCAGCCTTGTATATGTTGGATAAATCCCACTTGGTCATGGTATATAATCTTTTATTTATTTATTTATTTAATTTTTTTATTATACTTTAAGTTCTACGGTACATGTGCACAACGTGCAGGTTTGATACATAGGTATACATGTGCCATGTTGGTTTGCTGCACACATCAACTCGTCATTTACGTTAGGTATTTCTCCTAATGCTATCCCTCCCCCAGGCCCCCATCCCTGCGACAGGCCCCAGTGTGTGATGTTCCCCGCCCTGTGTCCAAGTGATCTCATTGTTCAATTCCCACATATGAGGGAGAACATGTGGTGTTTGGTTTTCTGTCCTTGTGATAGTTTGCTGAGAATGATGTTTTCCAGCTTCATCCACGACCCTGCAAAGGACATGAACTCATCCTTTTTTATGGCTGCATAGTATTCCATGGTGTATATGTGCCACATTTTCTTAATCCAGTCTATTATTGATGGATATCTGGGTTGGTTCCAAGTCTTTGCTATTGTGAATAGTGCCACAATAAACATAAGGGTGCATGTGTCTTTATAGCAGCATGATTTATAATCCTTTGGGTATATACCCAGTAATGGGATGGCTGGGTCAAATGGTAATTCTAGTTCTAGATCCTTGAGGAATTGCCACACTGTCTTCCACAACAGTTGAACTAATTTACACTCCCACCAACAGTGTAAAAGTGTTCCTGTTTCTCCACATCCTCTCCAGCATCTGTTGTTTCCTGACTTTTTAATGATTGCCATTCTAACTGGCGTGAGATGGTATCTCATTGTGCTTTTGATTTGCATTTTTCTGATGACCAGTGATGTCAGCATTTTTCATGTGTCTGTTGGCTGCATAAATGTCTTCTTTTGAGAAGTGTCTGTTCATATCCTTTGCCTACTTTTCGATGGGGTTTTTTCTTGTAAATTTGTTTGAGTTCTTTGTAGATTCTGGGCCAAACTATAGCATCAGGTCTCCTCTGGGTTTCTAGCCTGACAGCCCAGCGTGCAAATTTCAGACTTACCAGCCTCCATAATCACATATTTTCTAAATATATATATATATGCATATATATGTATGCTATATATATATCCCTGACTAATGCAGTAGTATTCCTTATTTGTTTTCCTTCCTTCCTTCCCTCCTTCCTTCCTTCCTTCTTCTCTCTCTCTCTCTTTCTTTCTTCTTTGTTTTGCAGGGTCTCACTCTGTCACCTAGACTAGAGTGCAGTGGCACAATCATGGCTCACTGCAGTCTTGACCTCCCATACCCAATCGATCCCTCCATCTCAGCCTTCCAAATAGCTGGGACTACAGGCATGTGCCACCACTTCCATCTAATTTTTGTATTTTTTGTAGAGACAGGGTTTCACGATGTTGCCCAGGCTGGTCTCGAACTCTTGGGCTAAAGGGATTCACCTGCCTCAGCCTTCCAAAGTGCTGGGATTATAAGTGTAAGCCACCATGCCTGGCCTTATTTTCCTTTTAATGGCTGTGGAATCTGCCATAATATTTCCTGTGCCATTGCTGGCATTGATGATTTTTGTCTTGTCTCTGTTAATCTGTGTCATTATTGCTAGAGGTTTATCAAGTTTATTTTTTCCTCTCCAGGCAGGAGCCTCTGTGCCAGCCCCATGGTTCTTTCTTTTATTTGTTTGTTTGTTTGTTCTGTTTGTTTGTTTTTGAGAAGGGGTCTCACTCTGCCTCCCAACTGGAGTGCAGTGGCACAATCTCAGCTCACTGCAACCTCCGCCTCCCAGGTTTAAGTGATTCTCCTGTCTCAGCCTCCTGAGTAGCTGGGATTACAGGCATGCGCCACCACACTGGGCTACTTTTGTATTTTTAGTGGAGATGGAGTTTCACCAGTTTGGTCAGACTGGTCTCAAACTCCTGACCTCAGGTGGTCCATGCACCTCAGCCTCTCAAAGCACTGGGATTACAGGCGTGAGCTGCTGTGCCCAGACCCATGATTCTTTCTTAAGTGTGATTACCAGAATAGTCACTGACTTGCAGTAAGCTTTCAGCAAATATTTGTTACCTGACTTTTGACTGTTGACAAAAATAAGTACCCCCTCCAGACAAAATAAACAAATAAATAATTGTCTATTAGCATTACATGATACTTATATTTTGCTCATTTGGTATTGACATAAGAAAGTGTTTTAACACATTTTATCATGTCAACAAAAAATTTATTGAGACCTCTTTTGTGCCTGAAGTCTCAATAAATTTTGAGTTGTGCCAGGCATGGGATATGATAGATAAGACAACAGAGAATGCCCATGCCTTAGGGAGCTTATATTCAGTGGGTAAGAAAGTCAGCCAAAAATATGTGTCAGACAGTAATAAGTGATATGAAGAAAATTAACTGGAAATGGAGGGTGAGAAGCTGGAGCATGATGGAAGTACTATATTAAATAAAGTGGTTAAGGAAGGCCTTTCTCTGAGGAGATGGCAGTTTGATAATAACCAAAATAAGGTGAGGGACCCACCAATATGAAAGGAAAAAGTGGGAAGATGTTTGTAATGTAAAGGGTGATATGAAAGGAGACTATTTTAGGTAGAAGACAAAGGTCTGGAGTCAGAAAGAAGTTAGGGGTATTTGAGGAAGGAAAGGTAGATGTTGAAATCAGAAAGTTAGCAAGGACCATATTATGTAGACCCTCAGAGGCCATAGTAAGGAGTGCAGATTTTATTGAGAGTGTAACAACCTGTCATTAGAGTTTTTAATTCAGGGGTTGGAATGAAGATATAACCTGATTTGTTTTGAAAACGTTAGTCTGCCTACTGTAAGGTAAAATGACTATAAAGATTCAATAGTGGGGTCTGGCACGGTGGCGCATGCCTGAAATCCCAGTACTTTAGGATGCTGAGGCAGGCAGATCACTTGAGGTCAGGAGTTCAAGACCAGCCTGGCCAACGCGGTGAAACCCCGTCTCTACCAAAAATACAGAAATTAGCTGGGCGTGGTGGTGCACACCTGTAGTCTCAGCTACTCAGGGGGCTGAGGCAGGAGAATCGCTCTTGAACTTGGGAGGTGGAGGTTGCAGTGAGCTGAGATCCCACCACTGCACTCCAGCCTGGGCAACAGAGTGAGACTCCATCTCAACAAAAATAAATAAAATAAAATAAAATAAAATAAAATAAAAAGGATTCAACAGTGGAACCACAGTTTTGATGACTACCAAAGACCATTACATAATTTTCAAGTCTCACATTGAAACTGGATATGAGAATTTTGGAATTTAGATGGCATGTTATAGCTCCTTTGAGGGACACCTAAAGAAAGCTTTAGGCTTCCAAATTATGAAAGACTGACTTGGTGGAATATTTGAAGGTTAAAATCTGTTTCTTATTAACTCATGTAGTTCACTCAGGACTAAAAATTATTTATGCCAACTGTATGCAAATGCGGCCATACGCTAAGCACTGAACCCTTTGTGTTCTAAGAAGATATCTTAGAATTTGCATATACAGTAAAGGACATTAGTCAGCGATCGTTCCCATGGTATTCATTTTTAAAAAGAATGTGTTGTGTTTATTTGTTGACTAGCAATGATGCCTCCTATTTCCAGTACTTATTTGAAACTGTTTTATTCTGCAGTCTAATTAAGATCATGCTTAAACTAAGTTAAATAGGTTTTTGTTTCTGTATGCTCTATCACTGTTGCCAAAACGTGTTCTTCATGACATTACTACTAATAGATGCTCTATGAAAATAAAACTGCGGCCGGGCGCGGTGGCTCAAGCCTGTAATCCCAGCACTTTGGGAGGCCGAGAGGGGCGGATCACGAGGTCAGGAGATCGAGACCATCCTGGCTAACACGGTGAAACCCCGTCTCTACTAAAAAATACAAAAAAACTAGCCGGGCGCGGTGGCGGGCACCTGTAGTCCCAGCTACTCGGGAGGCTGAGGCAGGAGAATGGCGTAAACCCGGGAGACGGAGCTTGTAGTGAGCTGAGATCCGGCCACTGCACTCCAGCCTGGGCGACAGAGTGAGACTCTGTCTCAAAAAAAAAAAAAGAAAAAAAGAAAAGAAAAACTGCTTCTGTAATTAAATAACCTTTAGGAACACATGTCTTCTCTCAACAAATTAAGAATGCATATTAGAAAATACAAAGTTCTAAGATGTTCCACAGTTAGGAAATTTTGTTTTTATATGTGCTGAATCTTCCATTTATCAATCTAGACTACATAATTTTCACTTATATCAACATCTCAAAGAATTAGTGTTCTACAAAACAGCTTTCAAAAATGTTATTCTAGGTTGTTCAGTTAGTCATGTTGTTTCCAGACGCTTTCCCTCATTTCATTCCTTGTGTCCTAAAGTACTGTTTCAAAACCCACAAGGCGATCTTCAGGCAACATGGCGGCTGGAGAAGCTGGAGTGACTCCGGGGCAGCTGCATCTTTCGCGTCAGGATCTCACCACATTGGACGTTACCAAGTTGACGCCACTTTCACGCGAAGTTAGCAGCAGACAAGCCACAATTAATATAGGTACAATTGGTCATGTAGCTCATGGGAAATCCACAGTCGTCAAAGCTATTTCTGGAGTTCACACGGTCAGGTTCAAAAATGAACTAGAAAGAAATATTACAAACAAGCTTGGATATGCTAATGCTAAGATTTATAAACTTGAGGACCCAAGTTGCCCTCGGCCAGAATGTTATAGATCTTGTGGGAGCAGTACACCTGATGAGTTTCCTACAGACATTGCAGGGACCAAAGGGAACTTCAGATTAGTCAGACATGTTTCCTTTGTTAACTGTCCTGGCCATGATATTTTGATGGCTACTATGCTGAATGGTGCAGCAGTGATGGATGCAGCTCTTCTGTTGATAGCTGGTAATGAATCTTGTCCTCAGCCTCAGACGTCTGAACACCTGGCTGCTATAGAGATAATGAAGCTGAAGCATATTTTGATTCTACAAAATAACATTGATTTGGTGAAAGAAAATCAGGCTAAAGAACAATACGAGCAGATCCTTGCATTTGTCCAAGCTACAGTAGCAGAGGGAGCTCCCATTATTCCAATTTCGGCTCAGTTGAAATACAATATTGAAGTTTGTGAGTACACAGTAAAGAAAATTCCAGTACCCCCAAGAGAGTTTACTTCAGAGCCCCAGCTTATTGTTATTAGATCTTTCGATGTCAACAAACCTGGCTGTGAAGTTGATGACCTTAAGGGAGGTGTAGCTGGTGGTAGTATCCTAAAAGGAGTATTAAAGGTGGGCCAGGAGATAGAAGTAAGACCTGGTATTGTTTCCAAGGATAGTGAAGGAAAACTTATGTGTAAACCAATCTTTTCCAAAATTGTATCACTTTTTGCAGAGCAGAATGATCTGCAATATGCTGCTCTAGGCGGTCTTATTGGAGTTGGAACAAAAATTGACCCCACTTTGTGCGGGGCTGACAGAATGGTGGGGCAAGTACTTGGTGCAGTCGGAGCTTTACCTGAGATATTCACAGAATTGGAAATTTCCTATTTCCTGCTTAGACGGCTTCTAGGTGTACACACTGAAGGAGACAAGAAAGCAGCAAAGGTTCAAAAGCTGTCTAATGAAGTGCTCATGGTGAACATAGGATCCCTGTCAACAGGAGGGAGAGTTAGTGCTGTCAAGGCCGATTTGGGTAAAATTGTTTTGACCAATCCAAAGTGCACAGAGGTAGGAGAAAAAATTGCCCTTAGCCGAAGAGCTGAAAAACACTGGTGTTTAATTGGTTGGGGTCAGATAAGAAGAGGAGTGACAATCAAGCCAACAGTAGATGATGACTGAAGAATACCAGTTAAATAATACATTCAGATGGAGTTGGAAGTTGGAATTTCTCTTAACAACCAAGGGGTTTATTTTCAAAGCAATATTGGGGAATTGATTTCACAGTTCGTTACCTTAGTAGGTAATTGTAAGGTTATTCTTTTTTTTTGTTATGAAAACTTAGGGACTACAATTAATATAAAAATTGGCATAATGTTGGATTGAATCTACATTTTGGCAGAAGTTAAGCATTCCCACATAATGTCAAAGTTATACATCATGCAGTTTTGTTTTTTTTGTTTTATTTTATTTTGTTTTTGAGTCTGGTTCTGCTGCCCAGGCTGGAGTGCAGTGGTGTGATCCTCAACCTCTGCCTCCTGGGTTTAAGCGATTCTCCTGCCTCAGCCTCCCGAGTAGCTGAGATTACAGGTGTGTGCCACCACACCTCGCTAATTTTTGTATTATCAGTAGAGACGGGGTTTCGGCATGTTGGCCAGGCTGGTCTCTCTTGACCTCAGGGTGATCAGTCCACCTCAGCCTCACAAAGTGCTGGGATTACAGGCATGAGCCACCTTGCCCAGCCCACATCATACAGTTTGAAATGAAACTTTGCCACAACCAGCCTTTGCTGTAGCACACACATATATCACTGAACCTGCTTGAAATAAAGTTTTTTTTCTTTTTCATGATTCGTCTTTGAGTACCTCCAGGCTGAAGGACTGTTGTACCAGTTAAAACTTAAAGGCACAAATTCTCCTTGAAGAACTTCTCCCTTTTCTTTGGCTCCATATTTTATGTTGCTTTATCATTGAAATTTTGCATGAAAAGGAAATTAATGGGTTCAAATGAAATTGTCCTTTGAAGCATGATTACTTGTTCCCATGGACAGATATTTTTCTCCCCTTGCTCTTCCTGGCCTGAAACACAGGAAACCAGAGTCAGAAGTTATCTCCCTCTCCCTGTCATGCCTTGAGATTTTTTTCTGCATTGTTTTATGCCTGAAATCCAATAGTCTTCCTCCATTGGAAAATACTGTTATACCAAATAATTCTAGATGAGTAACAAAGATCTTCCTAGGCCTTCATTTTATGTTTTTTCTTAACTGTTAAGATTGTGACACAGATTATAATATTACTAATTTTTGGATGTTTCGAAAGGTCAAGAAGTAAAAGATGTTAGAAAGTAGTGAGTAAGTCCTTTTGATTTTTAACTTATTCCCCATGTCCCTATACTTGTGTGCTTTTCCCTTTTTTTTTTTTTTTTTTTTTTTTGAGACGGAGGCTCACTCTGTCACCTAGGCTAAAGTACAGTGGCACAATCTTGGCTCACTGCAACCTCTGCCTCCCTGGTTCAAGTGATTCCCATGCTTCAGCCTCCCATGTAGCTGAGATTACAGGCACGTGTCACCATACCTGGCTAATTTTTGTGTTTTTGGTAGAGATAGGGTTTCACTATGTTATCAAGGCTGGTCTTGAACTCCTGACCTCAGGTGATCTGTCTGCCTCTGCCTTCCAAAATGCTGGGATTACAGGCGTGAGCCACTGTGCCCGGCTTATTTTTCTTTATGTTTTTGCTTCATAAGAGGCTCTGTTGAGCAGTGATTTACAACTCACTGACAATAGAATTGCTGGGGAAGCTTTAAAACAAACAAAAAAAAAGATGCCCCACAGAGATTCTGATTTTAATTGTTCTGATTTAATTGGGATGGTTTTGCTAGACCTGGTATTCTTAGTTAACGGGTTTTTTTCTTTTATTACTTTGAATATATTATGCTACTCCCTTCCGATATGAAAGGTTTCTGCTGAGAAATCCACTGATAATGTTATGGCAGTTCCCTTATATATGATGAATTGCTTTTCTCTTGCTGCAAAGTTTGATTATAATGAATGCTGGTAGGGTTCTTTTTTGGTTCTATCCTAGTTGGAGTCTTTTGAGCTTGTCAAATTTGTATATCCATTTATTTCTTTAAATTTAGAAAGTTTTCTACCATTATATCCTTGCTCTTTTCTCCTTCTTAAATTCTATAATGTGAATATTGGTCACTTGATAGTATCCTATATTAGGCCATTCTCACATTTCTATAAAAATATCTGAGACTAGGTAATTTATGAAGAAAAAAGGTTTAATCAGCTCATGGTTTGGCAGGCTGTACAGAAAGCATGGTGGCATCTGCTTCTGGGGAAGCCTCAGAAAACTTACAATTATGGCAGAAGACAAAGCAGGAACAGACATCTTACATGAAAGGAGCAGGACCAAGGGAGAGAATAAGGAGGTGCTACACACTTTTAAACAAGATCTCATGATAATTCACTCACTAACTATCATGAGAAAAGTACTGAGGGGATGGTGATAAACCATTCAAGAGAATTCTGTCCCCAAGATCCAATCACCTTCCACCAGGCCCCACCTTCAACATTGGGGATTACAATTTAACATGAGATTTGGGTGAGGACACAGATCAAAACCATATCATTCCACCCCTGGACTCTCCTAAATCTCATGTTCTTCTCACATTGCAAAATTCAATTATGCCTTCCCAACAGTTCTCCCAAAGTCTTAATTCATTCTAGCATTAACTAAAATGTCCAAAATCCAAAGTCTCATCTGAGACAAGACTAGTCCCTTCTACCTATAAGCCAGTGAAACAAAAAACAAGTTAGTTGCTCCCAAGATATAATGGGGGTATAGGCATTGGGCAAATATTCCCATTCCAAAAGGGAGAAATAGACCAAAAGAAAGGGGCTACAGGCCCCATGCAAGTCTGAAACCCAACAGGGCAGTTATTAAATCTTAATGCTCCAAAATAATCTCCTTTGACTCTGTGTCTCACATACTTGCAGCATTGCTGCAAGGGTTGGGCTCCCAAAGACTTGGGCAGCTCTGCTTCTGTGGCTTTGCAAGGTTCAGCCCCCATGGTTGCTCTCATGGGCTGGAGTTGTGTGCCTGAAGCTCCTCCATACTGAAGATGCAATCTATCTGTGGGTCTACCATTCTAAGGTGTGGAGGATGGTGGCCCTCTTCTCACTGCTCTGCTAGGCAGTGTCCCAGTGGAGAGTCTGTGTGGGGGATCCAACCGCATGTTTCCTCTCTGTACTGACCCAATAGATGTTCTCCATGAGGGCTCCAACTCTGCAGGAGGATTCTGCCTGGAGATCCAGGCTTTTCAGTACAGTTTTTGAAATCTTGATGAGGCTCCCAAGCTTCAACTCTTGCATTCTGTGTACCCACAGGCTTAACACCAGGTGGAAGTCACCAAGGCTTATGGATTGCATTATCTGAAGCAGCAGCCTGAGCTGTACCTGGGCCCCTTTGAGCCACAACTGGAGCTGGAGCAGCTGGAAAACAGGGAGCAATGTCCCCAGGTTGCACAGGGAAGTGGGCCCTGGACCTGATCCATGAAACCATTCAGTCCTCCTAGGTCTCTGGGCCTGTGATGAGAAGAGCTGACGAGAAAGTCTCTGAAATGCCTCTGAGGCCTTCTTTGTAAACTTCTTCAGCCCACTTGATTTCCACCCCTGAAAATAGGCTTTTCTTTTCTACCATATGGCCAAGCTGCAAATTTTCCAAACTTACACTCTACTTCCCTGTTAAATATAAATTCCAGTTTCAGATCATGATGTGGTTTGGCTATCTCTTCTCCCAAATACCATCTTGAATAGTAACTCACATAATTCCCACATGTTGTGGGAGGGACCTGGTAGGAGGTGGTTGGATTGTGGGAACAGTTCTTTCCTGTGCTGTTCTCCTGGTGGCGAGTGGGTCTCATGAGATCTGATGGCTTTAAAACCAGGAGTTTCCCTGCACAAGCTCTCTCGGCCTGCCACCATCCACGTAAGATGTGACTTGCTCCTCTTTGCCTTCTGCCATGATTGTGAGGCCTCCTAGCCACATGGAACTGTGCGTCCAATTAAACCTCTTTATTTTGTAAATTAAAGAGGTTATGTCTCAGATATGTCTTTACCAGCAGCCTGAAAATGGACTAATACAGGTCATTTCTTTTCTCACATATATAAGCATAGGTTGTTAGAAGCAGCCAGACCACATCTTGAATGCTTTGCTGCTTAGAAATTTCTCTGGTGAGATACCTTAAATCATCTCTCTCAAGTTCAAAGTTCCACAGATTCCTAGAGCAGGGGCACAATTTAGCCAGTCTCTTTGCTAAAGCATAGTAAAGTAATCTTTGCTCCAGTTCCCAATAAGTTGCTCATTTCCATCTGAGACTTCCTCAACATGGACTTCATTGTCCACCTTGCTATCAGAATTTTGATCACAATTTTAAAAAGTCGCTGAGAAGTTTCAAGTTTTCCTTCATCTTTCTGTCTTCTTCTGAGCCCTCTACACTCTTCCAACCTCTGCTTATTGCCCAGATAAAAAGCCACTTCCACATTTTTAAGTATCTTTACAGCAATGCCCCACTCTTGGTACCAGTTTTCTGTATTAGTTTGTTCTCGCACTGCTATAAAGAAATACCTGAGACTTGATATTTATAAAGAAAACAGGTTACATTGACTCACAGTTCTACAGGCTGTACAGGAAGCATGGCAGCATCTGCTTCTGGGGAGGCCTCAAGAAACTTACAATCATGGTGGAAGGCAAAGCAGGAGCAGGGGTCTTACATGGCAGGAGCAAGACTGAGAGAGAGAATGAGGAGGTGCTACATACTTTTAAACAACCATATCTCATGATAAGTCACTCACTCCTATCATGAGAACAGCACAGAGGGTATGGTGCTAGACCATTCATGAGAACTCCACCTCCATGATCCAATCACCTCCCACCACGCCCCACCTCCAACATTGAGGATTATAATTCAACATAAAATTTGAGTGGGGACACAGAGCCAAATGATATTATGTCCCATAAGTTCCCCAAGCACTCTTCATTCATCTTCATTCTTTTTACCTTTTTGCTCCTCTGACTTGATGATTTCAGATGACCTGTCTTCCAGTTTGCTGATTCTTTTTTTTTTTTTTTCCTGATCAAGTCTGCTGATGAACCTCTGTAATAATTTATTTTAAGTTCAGTTGTATTTTTCAGTGCCAGAATTTGTTAGGTTCTTTTTAAAAATAGTTTCTCTTTTGTTCATGCATATTTTCTTTATTTCATTTAATTGTTGACATGTGTTTTCTTTTATCTCATTGAGAATCTGTATGACAGTTATTAAAAAAACTTTTTTTGAGGCAGGGTCTCACATTTTTGCCCAGGCTGGAGTTCAGTGGCAAGATCATGGCTGACTGCAGCCTCAGTCTCCCTGGGCTTCGGTGATCCTCCCACCTCTGCCTCCTGAATAGCTGGGACCACAGGGGCACACCACCACACCCAGATAATTTTTGGAATTCTTGTAGAGATGAGGTTTCATCCAACAAGTCTTGAACTCCTGGGCTCAAACAACACACCCACCTTGGCCTCCCAAAGTGCTGGGATTACAGGTGTGAGTCACTGCATCTGGCCTATTTAAAATTCTTTGTGGCAGCTGATAGATGTGCATTTGTCAGGCAGCTGATAGATTTGCATTTCTTTAAGATCAGTTTCTGAATTTTATTTTATTTTTCCTTTGATTGGGCCATGATTCTTGTTTCTTTGTATGCCTTGTAATCTTTTATTGAGATTTGGGTATTTGTAAAAGCAACCACCACTCCTAGTCTTTGTGCAGATGAAGTTCACCAATCAGCCTAGCTAGAGATTCTACAGCCTCTCAAACCTTCTCTGATTTCTTATTTCCCTTGGCATCTGCCTGCAAAATTGCAGCTCTAATGTATGGCAGTGCTTATCTCTGTTTTGACTGGCTTCCAAATTATGCCTTTGATTCATCAAGAAAGACCGAAACTAGTCCCTCTGGCGGTTCCCACGCAACTTAGAACTCTGGATGCATGATTCGCTCCAGAAGAAGGAGCTTGAGTTTGAGGGGTTTCCTCCTGGTTGCACTGTGCTAAGCCACATGGAGAGGGGGCATGGATGAGCAAGCAAAACATATGAACTTACTTAACACCTTTCACTTGAATCTCTTCTTGGTTTTACATTGGCCTGTGTGCTATAACTTCTGAACTGGTCTCACAATTTCTCAGAGGTATTCTGGTTCACATATCATTGTTAACTTGGTGTCTCTGTAGAGGAAGGAAAGCCTGGAGCTTCCTGGTTCGTCATCTTACTGACACCACTTCCCAGTTTCATATTTCTTTTGTTTGTTTTTTGTTTGTTTATTTGTTTGTGACAGGGTCTCGCTCTGTCACCCAGGGTGGAGTGCAGTGGCACCATCTCGGCTCACTGCAACCTTCACCTCCCAGATTCTCCTGCCTCAGCCTCCCAAGTAACTGAGATTACAGCCATGCACCACCACACCCAGCTAATTTTTGTATTTTTACTAGAGACGGGGTTTTGCCATGTTGTCCAGGCTGGTCTAGAACTCCTGACCTCAAGTGATCCGCCCACCTTGGCCTCCCAAAGTGTGATAATTCTTTTGAAAATTTGACAATAAGAGATTTGATTTAAGTCGTTTGGTTGTTTAAAAAAATACACAGTTTGAATAAACTATATGTTTCAAAATTTCACCAGTAGTTTAAAAAATTGTATAATGAATGGGTTCAAAACCTGCTTGTGTGACCCTAGGATATTTCTTTAGTTTTAGCTTTCTCATAGGGTTTATGTGAACATTAATTGAGTTAATATACATAAAGCACTTAGAAGAGTACCTGATGCATGATAAGCACATATAAACGTTGTATTTGTTCCAGAAACATAGTCAATTCTCCTTGCTCTCTGACAATGGCCGTTTTATTCATAGGTAAGAACAAATTCTGTGTAATGGAATCATAATAGGTTTCAATGTATAATTTTCATCTATGTTGTAGAAGGTAATGGTTTTTAATTTTTGCAAATTCATAATTACTATTCTATCATTAATATCAGTCATCCTGCAGTTATTCAGTTCAACAAATATTTACTATGGGGTTACTATGTATTGGAATATAGACTCTGCTCTTCAAGAGATGACAATCTAGTGAGGGAGAAGGATAGGCTTTGGACTCTTTGTATGTATATATGACTGAGTTCTTGAAACTCACATATCAGAACTAACTCCAACTACAGTTTGTAGGCCTTAGGGATCTTTCACTGAAACAGACTATTTAATTGCTCCTCCCCAAATCTGCATCCTATAGTATACCTTTATTTCTTTATGTTAAGTTTGTTGGTTGGGCACAGTGCTTACACCTGTAGTCCTGGTACTTTGTGAGGCTGAGGTGGATGGTTTACTTGAAGCCAGGATTTCGAGAGCAGCCTGGCCAGAATTTGTTTGGCCAGAATATGATCTGGCTAATATGGTGAAACCCCATTTCTACTAAAAAAAAAAAAAAGAAAGAAAAAGAAAAATACAAAAATTAGCTAGGCGTGGTGGCACGTGCCTGTAGTCCCAGCTACTCGGGAAGCTAAGGAATGAGAATTGCTTGAACCTGGAAGGTGGAGGTTGCAGTGACCTAAGATTGCACCACTGCACTCCAGCCTGGGCGAGAGTGAGACTCTCCAAAAGAAAACAAAATAGAACAAAATAAACAAAAATTTGTTGCACTCTTGGTGTGAAAATTTTGAGAAGATGTTCCTTTCAGGAATGCTCGGCCTTCTGAGGAGTGCCAACTAATCAGAAATATTAACATATTGGTGGAAGTGCCATTTCCTACCAGTGCAACTCTGTAAGTACAAGCCTCTGTAAATATGATCATTCACTTTTAGAGTTTAGTGTTTTCTGAGGAAACAGATATTAAAATATCCAAGAGCTTCTCCTAAAACCATCCTGATTCAACTTGTTATAAGGTTAAGAGGAAGCACCATCTCTTCTCTCCCTCATAGTGGATAGGGCGGTGTAGCAGTACCAGTAGGAGATAGGCATATAGCTTGGGAATGCATAGGATACCAACTACTTTCTCCAAAAGAACACTCCCTAACAGCCTCTTCAACCCCTCAGTACTTTTTTATATAGCCAGAAGATGAGCATTAGCTGAAGTTTTACAAGTACACAATCTCTTAGCGTTTCCTGAATAGGCATCACACCACCTGACTTTAGACTGTAGGAGTATTTGGCACCTCTTACATTGAGGTTAGCCCTTAGGGATTCTCTAAAAACCCCAAGGTGATAGTTGACATTCTTTCTTGTTCCTGATTTTAAAATGACTTCTTCTAATGTTTTGTCACTTAAAATGATATTTGCTGTAAATTTTTGGAGATACCTTTTTTAAAAAATTAGATTAAGAAGTTTCCTTTTATCCCAAGTTTACTATGAGAGTTTTTATTCTTTTTTTTGTGAATAGGTGTTGAATTTTATCAAATACTTTTCTCATCAATTGATCAATTGCAATGATCGCATGGGTTTTCTCCTTTAATCTGCTTATATGGTACGTTACATTTACAGATTTTCTAATGTTAAAACAATCTTGCATTCTCCAAATGAACCCAACTTGGTCATGATGTTAGTATTTGCAATATACTATTTGACTTAGTTTTCTAGTATTTTGTTTAAGACTTTACCATTTATGTTGGTGAATTCGTTTGGTCTGTAATTTTCCTTTCTCATACATTTCTTGTTCAATTTGTCAAATATATGTTATAAGACCCACTATTCAGGCTTTCTGTCTTCTTGTACCAGTTTTGATGTTACCTTTTTCTAATAATTTGTTATTTTGTCTATTTCAACTTATTATTTTATTGTTATTTCAAATTTATTAGTGTAAAATTATTGGTAGATTTATTGTATTTCTTCTTAATATCTGCTGTTCATATAGCTGTGGTCCCTGGTTCCTTTCTAAATTCTTAGGAGTATATATTTATGCCTTTTTCCCTTATTCGATCTCTTCAGTAGTTGTCTATTTGAGTAGTCTTTTCAAAGAACCAAGTTTTGGCTTTGTTGATCGTCTCTATTTCATTCTTCTTTTTTATTTTATTAATTTCTACTCAACATTTTTTATTTCTTTAATTCTATTTGCTTTAGGGTTATTTGCCTTTTCCCTAATTTCTTAAGTTAGATGCTTAGGTCTTTAAATATAAGCCATTCTTCTGTCTAGTAAGATCACAAATTTCTCTTACAGTATACTGTTATTGTATTCTATAAATTTTGTGGCATAGTTATTGTTCAATGTTAAGTATTTTTAAATGTTCTATTATAATATCATTTTAATCTATTTATTATTTAAAAGTATGCTTAAAAATTGTAATGTATGTAGTTTAAAATTTATCTTTCTGTTATAAATTTCAAACTTAATTACCTTATGGTCAAATAATATAATTTTCATATAGAGTCTCCGAAGTTTCTTTGATGTTTGAATTATAATACTATTTGTACAGGTTTAGAAATTTTTGCTTTACATATTTTGAAGTTACATTGTATTTTCTAGGCAAACAATATTTTATTTATCATTTAGTGACCTTTTAAAAGTTATTTTTTTCAATTTAATATAACTATCACAGCTTTATTGTGACATTTATATTTTCCCAAAGAGAGGATTTTATATGCTTTATTTGCTACTATTCAATACAAGCATCCTGTTAGTCAAAGTTCGAGCCAACTCAGCTCACAGGTGGCTGGTCTCTCTCAGGTCTGGCCCATTTATAGTTACCTTCTTTTATGGCACACCTCTTCCTAATAGAAGATAAATTCCATAGTGGCAGGAATGCTTATTTTGTTCCCTTTTCATCCTCAGCATTTATGACAGTACCTGGTACTAATTGGTGCTCAAAAAATGTTTAAGTGAATGAACAAATGACTCCCTTTAAAATTTTTTCCACTGCTAACATAACTTCCTCACTTCTTTTAAAGCATTTTCACACTTTTGTTCACCTTTCTGGCTGGAAGTAAAACTTTAACAATAGTAACAGTTTTTAAATACTTAACCACACTCAGGGGCTATTCTAACATCTGTGTGTTAATTATTTAATTATCAAAATCCTACCAGGCAGGCACTATCATTATTGCCATAGAAGAGAAAACAGGCAAAAAAAAAATTACTTGTTTAAGATTATGCAGCTACAGCCAGACACGGTGGCTCATGCCTGTAATTCTAGCACTTTGGGAGGCCAAGTGAATGGATCACATGAGGCCAAGAGTTCAAGACCAGCATGGCCAACATGGCGAAACCTCATCTCTACTAAAAATACAAAAAAAAAAAAAATTAGCTGGGCATGATGGCGCATGCCTGTAATTCCAGCTACTCAGGAGGCTGAGGCATGAGAATCACTTGAACCCGGGAGGCGGAGGTAGCAGTGAGCCAAGATGGTGCCATTGCGCCCCAGCCTGGGTGACAGAGCAAGACTCTGTCTCAATAAATAAATAAATAAAGATTATGCAGCTACTAAATGGCAGAGCTAGGATTTGAACTAGGCAGTATAAATCCAGAGTCTTATCTTCTTATACTACCTATAAAGTGAGGTGTTTTGTGTTTTTATAAAAGAAAAAATTAAAGTTGCTTCATATTTTAACTCTCAGAGGCTAATCTTATTTCCCAGTTCCGAAATCTTGGAAGTCACATATCTCATTTTTGACCACATGAAACACTAAAATTAATTTCAAAATAAAAAAAAATGAAAGAGGCTATTACAGTCATTCAAGTGAAGGGTGACCATAACTAGATTGAGAATGGTGGTGATGGTGGGATGAACAGGTTTAAGAACTATTTAGGAGCAAAAACCAACACGAGAGGCTTATGGACCCATATAGTTTTAGGTAAGCAGGAGGGAGATACTGTGGCTGACTCACGACTTGAACATGCATAGTTGGGTAGAGAGAGTAGCAGGCACTGGGGAGCACTGAAGGAGGAAAAGTTGGGGGTGGGGAAGAATCACAAATTCCATTTTGGTTAGATTGAGTAGTCACATATATAGGTCTAGAGCTCAAAAGAGGAGAGGAGGAGAGGGCCTAGGACTGAGACTTGAGCAACTCTGACATTCAAAGGCCAGGAGGAGAATGAGCTTGCAAAGGGAGTAGAGAATGAACAGGTAGGAGGGTTGGAGGAAACAGGAGAATATTGATTCTCAGAAGCCAAGGAAACACTTTTCAGAAGCAGAAATGGTAAGTGCTCCACTCCAGGCCCATGAGAACTTTGGGATGCTCTTTCTTGCCTCCTGAGATGTGTGGCATCGATGCTCGTTGTTGGGCCCCACCCCAACTTCTGCTCTAGCACACTGGGTAATGCAGGTGACTTCTTCCCCAGGCTTGCTGTCTCCTGAGCTTCCACCCAAAACAGAGCCTAGGTCTTCACTACTCTAGGATCTGGATCCCTGAAGTAATGGTTAAATGATGCAACATGCAAAATAGCTTTTTGAAATTTCAACTGCATATTCCACCCCACTGAGATGTATTTGGTCTTATTTCAAATATAATTTGCTTCCGCTCCTAGAATATTTACTCCAGGCTTTCAGAGGCTTTATCATGAGTTTTGGTTATCTGTTGCTATATAACGAACCACCCCACATATAGTTGCTAATCAAAATAACAACAGAATTTGTTTTGTTCATGAATCTGCAAGTTGGGCAGGGCTCTCTCAGGGAGAGCCTGTCTCTTCTCCATTTGTAGCATCTTGAAGTTTCAGGCTATTATCATTAGATCACAAGGTCTGGTGCTGGGGCTAGAACCACTAACACTCTTCAGGTATCTCTCTGTATGGTCTCTAGCATGGCGGCTTCAAGGCAGCCAGACTAGTAACCTGTCAGCTCAAGGAGAGACAGCGATGCTGTATTAATTTTTATAACCTAACCTCAGAAGTTTCACAGTGTCTCTTTTGCTGCATCCTATGCCTTAAAAGTGAGTCATTATACTAACATATTAAAAGAAAGAGGAATTAGATTTTACCTTTGATGGAGCATTGTCAAAGAAATTGCAGACATGTTTTACAACCACCGTACTAGGAAAGAAAAGGACAAATTAGAAAGGACTCAGAGCTCAGCTAGTTTAAAGCTCGAGTTTTTCAGGTGTGGAAGCTGAAAAGGATAACTGAGTTGCTCAAACTTTTCATTCAAGGCAAGCATTGAGCCAGAATAAAAACACTTTCTTGGCTCTTAGTCTTTGAGGCTGTACCTCAGGATTAAGACCTTTTTTCCTAAAGATAATAGCAGTCCTTGATTACTATTGGGTACCTTTTTTTGATGGTTTTACTGGTCAGTAAGGAAGCTGATATAATTACTATGACATGAAACCATATATAATATGTTATGTCATTAAAAGAGCAGAAGCGTCTAAGAAATATTTCTCCAAACTCTTCTTTCGCTTTTTGAAAAAGATTAATTGGCTTGCTTATGTTAAAGTCACAAATTTTTTTAGGGGCTTAAATGCAGTGATGAAAACTGTTCTTCAAGGCAATTTCCAAATTTTACCCGTTTTGTGGCATTTTTCTGGATCAACCTAGTCAGTAATAATGGCTTTCACTCAGAGGCAGATTGACAGTAAAACTACTGAAGTGTCCTTTGACCCTTTTCTGATGTATTCACAGAGTTATGCTTTCGTAAAATTTGCAAGTATAAGATATTTTAACTGTAATCAGTTAAAACCAGTTGTGTGAGATGATATTTGAATGGCCAATGGCACTTTTGAGATCCAGATGAGGGACTGGTGAGTTGAGGGCACATTTTATTTTAGTTTAATGGGGTATGTTTAGGTGGCTTGCAGTTGCTTGAATGTCTGTCTAAGCAGCCCCAGAATGTCAGAATGGCTTTCAGCATACTCCTGTGGCCCACTGTGCCTGCTCAGCTAACATATGACAAGAAGGTATGAGGCCAGAGTCCAGACCACCCTATGGAGGTGTCCTATGGTGCTGTGACAGGCAGCACCCACACAGTTCCCAAGGATGCTGCCTCTGTGCCATCTGCCCTGTGTAATCCCCTTCCCGTGAGTGTGGGTGGGGCCTGGGGACTCCTTCCAACGGAATAGTGATAGAATATCACTTCTGTAAGTAGATTACAGAAGAGATTGTGGCTTTGTTTTGCTAGCATGTTCCCTCTTGCTTGTGCACTCTAATGAAGCCAGCTGCCATGTTGTGAGATGCTCCATGGAGAGGCCCATGTGGAAAGAAATGACTTCTACAGTAATTACATGAAATGGAATTTATCAGATTCCCTTGTTTGTAGTCACAAACCTATAGGAAATCAACAAACAGCAAGTGCATGTTTTACAGCTAATATATGAAAGAAACTTGATGGGGGTTTCCAGAATTTTCCTCCAAAAATACAGGGGGAAAGATATTATAGAGGCATGTAAGAAAATTAAGCAAAATTGTGATGTTTATGCTATATTATGTGATGTTTATGGTATATGTGAAATTTCTGCAGTTTGTAATTCCTTGTTATTTATTTTCTTAGCCTAAATAAATATTCATTTTTTTACCTAAAAGAAGTCTAAAATCTTGGCACTCTACTAAGGAATTTTATTATTCAGTATAGTATGTTCAAAAGGGAATTATCACTTTTTAAGTTGTTTTCAATGTTTGGGGAAGAATTATTATTAAAACAATACATTTATTTTGTAAAGAGGCTGATTAGTCTGTTTTCACACTGCTGATAAAGACATACCTGAGACTGGGTAATTTATAAAGGAAAGAGGTTTAATTGACTCACAGTTCCACATGGCTGGGGAGGCATCACAATCATGGCAGAAAGCAAAGGGGAAGCAAGACACGTCTTACATGGCAGCAGGCAAGACACAATGAGAGCCAAGGGAAAGTAGAAACCCCTAATAAAATCATCAGATCTGGTGAGACTTATTCGCTACCACAAGAAGAATATGTGGGAAACTGCCCCCATGATTCAGTTATCTCCCACTGGGTCCCTCCCACAACATGTGGGAATTATGGGAGCTACAATTCAAGATGAGATTTGGGTGGGGACACAGCCAAACCATATCAGAGGCCGAGGAAAAAAGTACGACTGGAGAAGCTGCTTTCTATATAGAAAGAGACCTCAGATCTCAGCATTTAACATGCCTGGCACATAGAAGATTCTCAATAAATATTTCTGAGGAAAGGAAGGAAAGAATGAAAGAACTGTACAGTGTCTACCTAGGATCACGGTCTTACATTGCAATAGATGCCTCATTATTACTACACTTTATCCAAAACACCTAACACAGCACTCTGAGGAGTAAACAAAAAAATTAAAAGTAAAATGTATAATTTTATTTGGATCTAATGATCAGCATGCAAGGTTTTCTGAGAGTTAGAAGTAGAATACTTTTTGAAAAGTTAATGTACCTTAGCTATATAATAGCTATAAAATCACACAAACATAAGAAGAATAAGCATAATTATATCTTTTAAAAATAACTTCCTAAAAGAAACATATTTGGCAAGGGCTATTGAACTTCTGATTTGATTAGATGCCAGCATTATGTACTGAAGGCAGTAAAACAAATAGGCATATTCTATTTGTTATAAAGCTGTGTGAGGTCCCTTAATGCTGCATATATTCTTTTGAGTAGGACCACTTGCTTAGTCCAGTTTGCTCAATGATAAACACAATTTTCAAATGTGTTTATTATTATATGAATTTTCACCAAGATCTTAGTGACTGAAGTTTATATGATGAGATAAATCTAATTATTAGACATATTCTATTTTAAAAGGAAGACCGTTATAAAACATCTTCCCTGTTGGTTGCATTTTTCTGTATCTAAATAATCTTTGCTTATTAGATACAGAATTATACTAAAAGTAATAAAGTTAACATGAAACACACAAAATATGGGAAAAAATGCAAAATAGAAACCTTTATCCTAACAAATATTCATAAATTTCTGAAAACAACTGCAAATAATTATTGCAGAAAAATGATTAATAATTAGTGTTGTCAGGTTTTTAACAAATGAGAAGGGGATATTCATATTCCTATTAGTGCATAGCTCTCATTATGCATACCTATGTCAATTAGCAAAACTTATTAACTAAAGGGCATATGTTTAGCAATAAATGAAAAACAGACTCTCTTTTTGCTGCAAATCAAAGATAATCAGCCACCAAATATCAAAGTTTATTAATGAGCTTTATTTGATGCTAATTTTCCCTAATTATATTAGGATGACAAAACTAACTTAGTAATGGCTCCTGGTACATAATTATAACTATTTGTTACATTTCTTTAAAGAGTTCATTAGGCTACCAAGGAAAAGATATATAACTTCTAGACTTTCAAGCTTAAATATAAATTTCGAGCTTTTTATTCATTTTTAATGATCATAATCACCTAAATATTAGAGAGTAACACTAACATTTTTGATGCCCAAGCATGTTATAATTTTAGTTGTATTTCCTTAGGGAAAGGCAGTAAGTAGAAAGGCTCTAAAATTACCTGTTTTATTTTTGTTTCATCCCATAATAGATATAGAGAAATTAAACTGATAAGTTATCATTACTGAGCTCACTTTACTCCATAACTGTAAACCAAAGACTAGCCAAATCTCTACACTGTCCACTGAAAAGTTGAGAATTTGTTAAAAAGGAGAGAAAATGAGAACATTAAAAGTCAAGTTTATAGTAATTCTTCAAATTTGTTTTAAAGAGTCATATTTTAATCACTGTAAGAAAACTACTAGAAAAAAATGAATCCTACGGATACCAGCTTTTCCTTTATATATTAATTTATTTATTCACTAATTTATTGTTCAGTAGATATGATATGAACCCCTAGTACGTATCAAGCACTGTACTAAATGCTGAGATTATCGTGGTGAGCCCAGAAGACACGATTCCTCCCATGACCCTGCCCTCATGGAGCTTCCCCTTCATGAGGTACTTTACCTGGCAAACTCATGCTATGGAGCCTCACCAACTTTTTGCAATTTTAAAGTGTGTCTGATTATTTATATTTGGAGACAAAATATTGTAAAAGTGTCCAAATAAAGTGTGAAATAATTCTATAAATTCAGTTAAGATGATCACTTAGCCTTTCTCAAAAACAAGAAGAGAAACAGCTTATTATTGACTGTGGCATGCTTTAATCGGCAGGAAGACCTAGCATAGAGGCTGTGTGAACGTGGCCTAGAGGAAAATGTGTCCGTGCTCCATTGCGTTCCTGCTATAGAATCACTGAATGATCTTGGGCAGCTGAGACAACAATGGGGCTTACTTTCTTCACTTATAAAATGGGACTTACTTTCTTCACTTATAAAATGGGAATTCTCTATAATCTGTGAAGACTTTTAAGAAAAATGAGATCATACACAAGTGCTCAGTTGAGCCATATGCTTTGAATGTTATTTTATGTTAGCTTATTATTGCTGGTCAATAGCAAAGATAAGGAAGCAATATCCTGAAATCAAGTCTAGCTCAATTTGTTGTATAGGTTCAGGTACTCTTCATAAGAAACTGGGGATTTTAGCACATTCTCAGAATACCAGAAATAAAAGTTTTCTAGCTGCCATGTTGTTTTTGGTGTGATAGGGAGCAATGGACTAGGCCCACTTTCTCCAACAATGTAATCTTACCTCCATCATCACACAAGTAGAGATTTGCAGGCAGCCACATTTCATAGACATGTATTAAAGAGAGTCAAAGGCAAAGAATTAACACCCTCATAAAAGATGCAAAATGGGCCTTCACATTAAAGAGTATAAATTGATCAAATGAAAATGTAGTAAATGACATCCTAATGGTCCTTATTCTGGCTTCCTAATTCTCTGTGAGCAAGATGCTTTTATGCACCACTGAAGTAGAGCCATCACAACCTCCAACTAGCCCCAGTTAGTCTAATTACAGCCTAATGCTCTCCAAATATGTCTGGGATAAAAGCCTGCATAACCTGCCTTTCCTTAATTTAAATGGGTCAGATTGAACATTTTTAAAAATCCAAACTGTAGTTTAGCATTATAGTACACACAAAATATACATTCTTAAGAAAAATGTGCATTTAGATTATCTGGTATGGTAACCTGTCTCTGTACACAGATTAAGAATTTGCAAAACTAGAGGAGTTGGAGGATTAATGAGATCATGTGATTGAACTGCTGTAAAAACCCTAAGTGAAAGGTATTATTTAGTCTCCATGTCTTATTATTTTTATTTACCATGGACATGCAGTTTTATTTTAAGACATGGAAAAAATGAGTCAGATGACTGTTTCATCATATTGTCAGTATAATAATAATAGCTGATAAGCACTAATTTCTTTGCATATGTTAACTCATTTAATCCTATGAGACATAAAACCCTAATGAGACAGCCACTATTACTAGTACTATTTTAGGGTCAAGGTAACTGAGGCATAGAGAGGTTAAATAAGTTACCTCAGGTCAAACAACATGTAAGTAGTACACCTGGGATTTGAACTCAGGCAGTCAACCTGTCTCCAGGTCACATCTTTACACCAGACTGCCTGCGTGAATACAGGAATGGAGGTCAAGGCCTATTGACCTGCATTTCTTAGTTCTTAGATTATGTCTGAGCACATAGAATGTCTAGGAAGGTCAGCGAGCCAGCGGTGGAGCCATCAAGGCAGGAGCAGTGTTGAAAATCATGCCACAGACCTGGTCCTTTAAAGCCACCTTAGTTCTCCCTCTGGGTCCAGCACCACATTTGAACCACTGACATGAGCCAAGCTGAATTCCAGATGCTGCTGCTAGAATGAATTCTGCAAAGTTCCTCCTTTCTTTTTTTGCATCCCTAAGTTTTGCATCCACGTCCAGGCTCCGTGGCTGATAATAACCACAAAGAATACATCCTACAAAGATATTGGAGGCGACGCCATGTGCTGAACAATTATATAACCTCCAAAAAATAAAGTAATTTTTAATTTTTATTATGTGTCACCACTGAGAGGAATTTAAAGTCACCAAGAACATTTCAATTAATTAGGCCCAGTCAAGCTGTTGAGATAATGGCCAACAGAAGTGTTTCCTCAAGGATGTATTTTCCATTCAGATGAGCAAAAAGTACCTTGAAAATTCTCACAGGAAGTGAGGCAGTATCTACTGAGTCTACATCTTTCTTTGCACTGCAGAACGTTTTGCCTCATATGACGCTAATGGAGAAAAAATAGTTTGTTGTTTGAGTGAAAAGACTAAATAATGATAAATTGGCTGCCTGAAGTGCAGTAAAGAAGAAACAAATGGATGTGTGGCATTAACAGAGTTAATTATAGATGCAGATTAAAAGGCAAGATTAAGTAGTGGAAGAAAAGCAGAGAGTCACCTTCGGCCCAGACCCGCCAAGCAGCGGCGGTCAGTCACCTAGCAACAAGTTTCCTATCCCCGCTGTGCTCTTTAATTCAGCAAATCTGCTCAGGATGGCGGGCTGTTCTCCTGACAAAACGCATTATGTAGGAGACGGAGGGATACAAAAATCCACCGTACACAGCACTCTACTCCCTATTGACCACTGATCCTTTCTCTCAATCCACAAAAGAGGCTCACATAATGCCCTGAAAGGAGAAGAGTCTCCACAGAGAAAACATTTGCTTGTAATTGAGATTGACTACATAATGAAAATGATGTTCTTTTTAAAATTCTGCTTGTTGAGGCCACACTTTTTGTCTCCTGGCACTCAGAACACATCCCTGCTGGGAAAAGGGGCAAACATTGTAAAAACTCAAAACTGTGATTTTTTTTTTCTTTGCATTGAAAACATCCATTCTGTAACAAAATGGCCAGGTCTGTCTCCTTAGAACTTAAATAAGTGATAAAAGGTAAACAGGAAAACTTCTATTCAGAGTTGCAGTCACAAATGCCTACTTTGCTGAAGGCACACAGGCGATGCATGCTCATTGATTTGCACAACTGGACAAAAATGACAGGATTTTGATTTCTTGATTATGCCCTCTGTGACGAGGCCATAAATTGCTGGTCAAAATTCAGTCACCATTTCAAAGATATGCATTTAAATATCCATTAAAATTTTAACCTGGCAGAGAGGAAGGGGTAATGGCAAGAGAGGGCAGAATAGCTCATCTTCTTAATCTAGAGGACGCAATTAAAGTGACCTGCGTGGGGCTTAAGTCGATTCCCTATAAAAAGATTATGCTGGCGTCTTTGTTAAGAATGATCCAACATGGTCACACTTGTTTTAAAACCAGATCATTGGATTTATTAATTTTTTAATAATACTTAAAATATTTTTAAATAGATTAGTAAGCATTACTATGTGTGTCTGGGTTCCTACACTTCAGGGATTTTATCATACAAAATGATTTTCACAAAAAATAAATGGTTTCCCACATATGAACAACATACTCTCACTGAAACATGCATTCAACAAATATTCACAGGACACCCATATGTGCCAGACACTGTTCTAGAAATTGGAGATCCAGAGATAAAAAAATAGACAGTCCTGGCCTTCAAGAGAACAGAGTATTATCATACAATTATAGCACATATAAAGAGTACTGGGATAGAGTTTGGCACAGGGTCCTAAGGGAACACTTAGCATGATATATGGCCCAGAATGTAAGGGAAGGGTTATTAAGCTTGTAGGTAAAACTTTCTGGAGGAGATGACACCAAAGCTAATCCCTAAAGGATGTGTAGTTAATGACTGTCTAGATGAAAGAGAAATTCTTGGCAGAGAGAACATCATACAAGATTCTAAAAAGAGAAAGAACGTGGTATTTTAGTGACTGAGAGCAGTGCAATATGGTGGGGGTTGGAGGTTGGAGAGGTACTTGAGCACCAGATTATACATAGCCTCATGTGCCAGGATAAGGACTTTTCTCGAAGAGCATGGGGAAGATATGATAGATACTACTCAGGGATGATTAGAATTGCAGTGGCATTAACAGGTAAGTGTGATTTTTATTTCCTCTTCCTGAGGAAAGCTCCCAGGTAATGAAGGAATACAAATCCCATACTATCAATTACAATTTTAGTTAGATGGTAGAGTTCAGATTTTGCTAACAAACCTGAAAGGAAAAGGGCATTGTTGGTTTTACTGAGGAGTGGGAGGAGAAAAATACTTCAATTTCCAGGGTATAGTCAATCCTTGATATCACTGAGGCTTTATCAGATAGGCACAGAGGATGAAACAAAGCAGAAAAATAGTTAAGGTATTTGTACGTTATCATTATGCTTATTAATAAAATTGTGCCAGTGACTAAATCTGAATAACAGGGCAAAATGAGTTAATTTGTGGCTTGAAAAGACTTAAAAATGAAAGTTGCTATGCCCCTATGATTAAAACAACCAACATTGTTATTTGATTGGTTGTATGCACTGTGCATCTGGAAAAATCTAACAGTGTATAGGACACAAAACAGATCTCAAATGACTCATTTATTACTTACACAAAGACATGATTAAAGATATGTCAACACATAATATAGCAATTATCTAGAAGGTATCATAGGAAGGCAGGCATATGTACTGTCTGCAATTATAAGCACCTACCTGCCCTTTTTACCTCCATCTCCTCCCACACCCACTGGGCAGTTTTGTCTAGACAAGGAGCAAGAGGGAGAGCCTGGTATATCAGAACCAAAGATGAGCCAGTTCTAAGTGATGATTTTATATCACTGCTAGATGACATATCCCTATATTTGCCACATTGCTGATGGCACCCAATATAAGGCTCAGCACAAGGCATTCCAGGCACAAGACTTCTTGCTTGGATGGTCTAATGTTTTAAAAGACATGTCAGAACTCAAGGGGTAAAAAGATCGTGGAAAGGTAACCAAATGGAAATATTCAGTGCTATAAGGACAGGAGCTGCTTTAATAGCCGACTAAGAGCCTTTCCATAAGCAAAGGAGCTCACCCTCCTTCCTTTGCCTGAGGAAGGTTTGAAAATATATTCTGTGGTATAATTGGCCTAGAATTTTTCAGTAGGCCCTTCCACCATTATATTTTAGCAGAGACACCCCTGGGATCAAAAAAAAATTTTATCAAAATAGAATTCATGCTTTAGGTTTTGCTCCTGTTACCTTCTAGGGCCCAGTGGCGCATGATTTTGTTGTTTTAGTAAAATTAAGTGGTTTTGAATATCTACCCACCTATTAAAATCAGAACAAGTTTCTTGAACAGGAAGAGGGTCCATTTTTACCCTTTGCTGCAGTAAGTGGTTGCTAAACTAATGCTGATAGGCTCAACAAACTTCAGCATTCCCCTTGCTCCCCTTTCCCAAAGCATATCTTTGTAAAAGTTTCATAGTGGGTATTTCAAGGGCTACTCCATAGTAGCTTTCTTCTTTATTAGGCAGAATCCACTGGGAAAACAGGGTCACAACCATGCTGACCTAGGGGAAGATCCGTTCCCTATAAAAGGTAAATTTAAACTTCCAAATAAAAATGAGCCATTTCAAGTGTGCATGATGAGCCACACGGAATTTATGAAAGAGAATTATGTAAAGGGCTATGGAAACGTAAGAGGTAGGGAGTCTCACTCCAGTAGTTTCTTTCAGAGAGCACACTTAATAATTTTGCAAATATTATCTTCTCACATTTATGTCCAATCAGTTAAACAACATTATCCACCCTCTTAGCTTTCTCGTAGAAGATTATGTGACATGTAGCATTCACCAGTTTTTCTGAAAAGGTTAATAGTTCACCAGCCAAAGTTAGAACTAAACAGACTTGATCATTCCTAAAACCCTTGGTTGAAACGTGAGTGCTTTGTGTTGACAGCCTATGGGTTGTAATGAGTTTCTAGCACATTCTTAAGGCTTGTTTCTTTTGCTCTGTGAATGGAGAGGGTAAAATTATAGTCTCTAGGTGTTTTCCACGGTTCTTTCACATGCAGGCTTCCCGACACCAATTAAAGAGATTATGTCATCAAGTGAAAGGAAAGCTATAACTTGTATGTTAATGCTGTGATTACTTGAGACAGGGTCACAGGACCCAATAGCACAGCAGCTGACCTTCAAAAAATTAACTTTGAGCTCAATTCCTAATTAACCTTTTTCAATACAAGAAAGTATAATTTCAGGCCATTGGTCCTAAAAAATATCCGCCTTTTCTTATACAATGAAATGTGTTACCAAAATCAACTTGTAATTGTCAAAAGATGTTTACCCTTGATAATGTTATCATTAAGGATACATTTTTATTTCCACTCAAGATATATTCTCTGTATTTTCACAGTTAATAAAACTGCAGGGAACATACTTAAACCTACATAAATTTTAGTTATAATAAATTAATGTTGGTGCACAAAAATGACAAGTATTGTTCTTTCCCACTGCATCCCCAAGAATGGGGTTATTAGTCAAGCGGACATAAGTAAAGATATGTAAATTTTAAAAGATTATGTTGAAATGAAAAAATTTTATCACTTTAAGTTAATGTTCTCTGTAATTCTTAAAACTGTGTTCCTGCTATATGATGCATATTTTATTCCAGATATTGCTCTCTGATGAAAGTGCTCCAATTATATTAGCTGTTATTTAGTCGGGCCTGAAGTTAATAGCTGATGGACTTCACATTTCTTATAATCTCTAGTACCTCTGACTGAACAAAAGAGTAAGTAATTTTTAAGGTAATGCTGTATAATGGTTGAAGAGTTTGGTCCTCATAGTCATGGTTTGCCTCTGGAGATTATAAGGATTATCTGAATAAGTGATTTTTACACCATTTTGTAATTTCACTCTTATGACTTCTATATTAAAGCAGCATTTATCAAGTTTAAAATCAAAATTAACATTTTGTATACCATATATTCATATTCTTTTTGGGGGGGGGGCCTCAATATGCTGCCCAGGCTGGTCTCAACTCCTGGCCTCAAGAGATTCTCCTGCCTCAATCCTCCCAAAGTGCTGGAATTGCAGGCATGAGCCACCACCACATCAGGCCTATGCCCATAGATTTAGAAAGTAGTTAAAATGCAACTTGGATGCAGGTTCCACTAGCTCACTCCTTTCTTCACTGCTTTTAATTCAGGCTGTAGATAACACAAGCCAAAATGTTGCTTTATTAATAATTATTATGAAACTATAGCACCATCTATACTTTTCTATTTTAAATTTTCCCTAGTTTTGCTATACCAGCACTTTTAATTTTGTTAGTATTGAGCACTGATGCACAAAAATCCTATAATATTTAAAGGTAAGGATTCATAAGTATTGCCCTTCTGGCTAAATCAGCGCAATAGTCAGGTTTGAAGTGGTGCTGTGGTAGAAACAGACCAATGGACTTTTTTAAAGAGCCCCCCAAAATGCCCTGAAATACACTGGCAAATATGAATTTTTCACATATTCATTGTTTCACAAACAATGTATAGAGGAATATACTGCTGTTTTGTTTTATTGGTTGTATTTCTCTTGGGGCATTCATACATATCAGGATTGAAAAGAAGAGCAAGGACTGGTAATAAGACACAATTAATGTCTTGCATAGGTTTCACTCAAATCAGAAAAATGACACCAAGGACATGGTAAGGAGCACAATGGAAAACAGTTAGGGCACAGCTGGAAAAGTTGCCTTGATATCTAAGTATACAATTGACATTGATCCTTAGGCTTTTAGGATGAAATACAAAAAAAAAAAAAAAAAAAAAAGTCTTCCAGCTCTCAACCCAATCTATAAAATAAACACGTAATGTTGGGAAAAGCAAACAAACGTGCACATCTTTAAAGCAAATTTTATGTAGGTATGACATTGTTCTTTAAAAAATAAGGAAATAAATAATCCTGGAGGGGATGGTTCAGGGTCTATGAAAAATATGTGTGTGTACTTGTTGATGGGGAAATTGGCACAGAAGGGAGTTTAACCTGGTTGTGAAATGGAATTTGCAATTTCAGGGAAAGGCAAAATGACTTCCACAATTACCATCAACACACTTGTTCTATTCCTGGTGGATTCTTATACTGTTTGGTTCCCTTGAATTCATTTAAAAAGGAATAGTGCTATTACATGATTTGAGATATTCTAAAGAAGCCCCATTCTTAACTGCTGACTGTGGTGAATTAGAGAGTAAGGAGACAGCTAACTTGCACTATTAACATTTAACTTTATTTGGTTAGCTAAAATATATATCAGCTTGAAAAGATATTATGTAATTCTAGAAACATCAGTTAATACATTTTTAACTAAATCGTAACAGCTAATTGTGTAAAATTATTTGTAACTTGTAATTCTCCAAGTCCTTTTGAAATCTTTTTTTCTGAAAAAAAGACATATATATAAATAGATATTTATATGTATAGTCTGAACATGCTTTTTTAAGATCAATTGATTTGTGGATGCCTATGAACATATGGCAAATCTCATATCAAAAAATTAAATTTAGATTAAACATCTTCAAGTTCTTATGTGATAGAAAGTAGGTGGTATAGTTTCTATAACTTAGAATCTAATTCCTTTAATTTAAAACATATTTGAAGCAGCAAAATTCCAAGATAATATGGGAAATTAGATAATCCAATGAAATTCATTGTAATGACATTTGATTCTTAT
Organism: Trachypithecus francoisi; assembly: GCF_009764315.1. Lineage (NCBI taxonomy): Eukaryota > Metazoa > Chordata > Mammalia > Primates > Cercopithecidae > Trachypithecus > Trachypithecus francoisi. The sequence goes on from NW_022681468.1 coordinate 44,849,893, forward strand.
ACAAATGTATGTAAATATATGTATATGTAAAGGCAAATGTATGTATGTATGGAAATGAATGTATATGTATGGATACACTATATGAAGATTGTATTTTAAGTAAAAATCTCTACAAATGTTTGGATGGAAACCCCTTTTAATCATTATTGGTGCTTGCTAAGAATGCATGAAAGCAGCTGAAGAAGGCATTAAACAATGGCATTTGGGAACCTCAAGGTTTACAGATCCTTTAAATTATGACACTGTGAAGTAAGATGCTATGAAGGAGAGGAAGGTTCTGATGAGGAGAGTCTTCTCTAATTCACCTCCCTTTAGAGCCGCTCAGGACACAGCCAAGGAGTGTAATGTAATTTGAGCTGTTCCTGTAGGTTATCTCCCCAGAGCACCAGGCTAGGAGGAGTTGGAAAACTGGTGCTTAATAACGAACACTTAATAAAGACATTCCTGGACCTACACAGAGCTGTACTGTTCGTGGATTCATGCCACACGCAGCTATTAAAAATATTTCCTTAATGAGAAAAGGAACTCAAGTGAGTAGCAAGCCAGCATTTCTCTCTCACTAAGTAGCACAGTAAGAGGAAAACAGAATTAAAAATAAAAAACTACTTTACAATTGTGTTAGATTGCTCGGAGGGGAAAAAGCGAGCAGGTGTTAGAATCAGCTTTTAGTTTGACAGTGGACTTAGGTCTTTATATTACATATTATAATTGCCGATATTTTAATGAAACCTTAAATGCTAAGCTTATTTGAACTGATAATGAAGTTTTTCAGCTGTTAGTTTCGAATGATTTACAACTGCTGGAATAGATTTGGGAGGAGGGTTTACTCTGCCACCTGCTGGCCATTTAAAATTAATGCTGCTCTCAGGAGCTGGCCACTTTGAACAATGAGCCTCAACATTGGTTTGTGAAAAGGCAGTGCTATACTGGAGAAGAACTCACCTGGCCTGGGTGGTGGTGTAAATAGCACTGGATCTGGTGTCAAGAAACCTGGGGCGAGGGATGGAGGTGGTCAAGCAGGAGCCCAGTTTTACCACTTCCTGTATGGGCGACCAGTTGCTTAAGTCCTCAAAGGTTCCCTCCATAACCGGAGATGCTCTCCTTCCCTTTCTGTGACTACCTTGATCCAACACCTTAGCCACCTCGTCTCCAGGACAGGTGTTATGAGATCTGTCTTACCTCAAATGAGAAAATACTTTTAAAACCATCAGGCTTTATAAAAAATATACATTGGTCAGAATTATGGACGAAATTAACAGTATGCGGTAAGCCATTCGCTTCCTGCAATGTATATTTCATGTGGGCATTGTCACAAAGCTTTTACTCAAGTCCAGAGTCTAGCTGGATCAGTCATCTTAGATTATCTTTGGAAAAATGAAAAAGTGTAGGTGCGTGCATATTTGCATATTTACTAAACTAGTTTCCTAACTCTGGCAGGTCCCCTGGCCTGTATCATCCTTGTCTTCCAAAATCACATGTTCCAATTAAAATGCATAAAGCTTCTTAAATTCGTGTTTGAGGCCAAGCACAGTGGCTCACACCTGTAATCCCAGCACTTTGGGAAGCCATGGCAGGTGAACGGCTTGACCTCAGGAGTCCGAGACCAGCCTGGGCAATATGATGAAACCCCATCTCTACAAAAAAAAAAAAAAGAAAAGAAAAAAAGAAAAAAAAAAAGCCGGATATGGTGGCGCGTGCCTGTAAACCCAGCTACTTGGGGGACTGAGGTGGGAGGATTGCTTGAGCCCAGGAGGCGGAGGTTGCAGTGAGCCAAGATCGAGCCACTGTACTCCAACCAGGGTGACAGAGTGAAACCCTGTCTCAAAAAAAAAAAAAAAAAAAAGTGTTTGAATAGAGAGGGGACGTGCCAGTAATCATAAAAACAAAACTATTTTCACGATCTTTCCGAGTTATGACAAATAGTATTCAATGGTTGCCTTAATGAAACTCAGGAAAACAAAACTGAGATACACAAAACATCATGGCCAAAATAGAATCAAATTGCCACATTGAACTTTTTTATTTTTAAAAACAATTTCTTGATTTCCTAGCGATGGACTATTTCATTTTTAAAAGTCCCAATAAAATTTCCACAATTTACCCTTGGGAGGGACTCTGTTGTTGAGATTTAGTATAAATCTGCAGGTATTCACAAAAGGCAGGTTAGGCAAAATTACATTCTCCCCAATTGCTTTATTTCCTCACATAAATATCCCTTAAATAGCTTTTTTCATGCTCATGAACAGCACTGCAATCACTTTCACAAAACAAACATAGAATTCTGAACTTACCCCACTGAGTTTGCTTGAGGGAAACAATGTCTTCCTTGTCACTTGGTTTTGTCTTTTTTTTTTTAAAGAAGAGGAAAGGTTTTTTCCCCTCTCCTGTTTGTAGACCACCCATGAACCTTTTCATTTTTCTCATTTAATCTGAGAAAGGGGAGAAAAGGAGACTTGTTGCCCTTAGCAGTGCTTGGGCTTTTCTCCCAGCAGCGTCAGTTAATTATTTTAACCTGCCGAGGAAGCGTGGCCAGGGCAGTAGGCGTGGGCGGGAGGGGAAACAGGTGTTTCAAACACCTGCATTTCTAGGCTTAATTGCTCTGAAATCTTCTGGGCTCTCAACTGCATTCTCCTTTCTTTACAGAGGCTGAGTGGGAGGGGTTCATTTGTGGAGTCCTTAACTAATTGTGGCATAAATATGCAACCACTTTTGGCTAAACAAATTATTTTCTTTAAAATGAACTCCAGGTAAATTTAATTAGAGAAAAAAGGTGATTGACAGGTATTACTCTGAATGCAATGATTAAAAGTCCTCCTGTTGTTAAAAGAAAAAGGCTAAGTCAGGAGTCAGTCATATTCTAGATGTTTCCTTCTCGTGCCAGTGAGTTCAGGTAAGAACACCCAGATCAATGATTCTGGAATTCCTCATACTGTGGGAGAAGTCTACCACAATTAAGTACCAGAAACTATTTTTTTAGTAGAATGCATGGAAAAATCTGCTTTTAAGAAATGTTGAAATAATTTATATACCAAAATGAGTATTTAATGTTGTATTTTATATTTAAATGTTTTCATAAACATAGCTTATAATTGAGTGCTTACCACATGCCAGACACTTTTTTATATGTACTGTCTCATTTAATCCTCACACTAACACTGTGGGATAATTCTCATTATTAGCCTCATTTTACAAGTGTGGAAGCTGAGGCAAAAAGAGGTTAATTAACTTACTCAAGGCAGAGAGTAAGTGGTTGAGTCAGGATTCAGACTCAGGCAGCAGAATCTATGACCTCTGTTTGTGTCATTCAGTCAACAGAAGTCAGTAGCTCATAAGTCTCCTAATACTGAACTCTTCTCTAGGAGGTTTTCTTCTTGATTCCTGAGGGTGGCTGAGATAAGAGAGTGATTAGAACTTGGGTACTGGGCAAAAAATCTCTAAGAGTTCTGTTGTCAAGCCGATAGTTGTGAAAATAGCCCTGAGTCACATACTGGGTTATTTAATAAATGGTGTGGGAAGATTCTAGAAGCATGGGCATCAGGTCAGGAAATCTTGATTGCAGTTCTTACTAGAAAAACGGATTATTCTGTAACTAGTCCCCCTGCTCAATGAATAAATAATCTGTGGTTCAGAGAAATTAATGGAGATTTGGTCAAGCTTTCATAATAGGGTCAGAGTCAGGTGCAATATTATAACCCAGAAACACTGCTTCAAGGACACTGCCTTTTCATTCCCAGTGACCAATTTTTCTTCCTTAGGGGAGGATAATTAGACCAATCAATTAGACCAACAATTAATTGACTTTGCCATATGACTTACTTCTTGTATAATGGTGAAAAGGGCAACTGAAATGGAAATATAATCTGTTGCTGACATTAATGTTTCTCATTGGGCAGCAGCTAACACATGCTCACTTGGCACAGGAAATCAGGATCAACACTGGCTGACTCTGTCAAGTAAATATTCTAGCCTCAGACAAGGGAGCTTTAGTTCTTGCTTCCGTTTTCCTTTCTGCCTATCCATTTTCACCTATGCATTTTCAGGGCGTGGAGGTGTGGAAAGAGGGAAGTGGATTTCCCACTGGGAATGCCTGGAACTTCCCTCTGCTTCCTGATGGATGCCAGACACGGCCTTCCATTAGGCCTGGCTCAATAACCATTTCCCTTCTTGCAGCCCGTTCCCAGACTCCTTTAGAACCACACTATCACATTAGAATGAATATCAATGACACATATTAGAATTATGAAAGGGAAGAAGTGCACAATTGCAGTGTGAGTCATGTGTCCAAACTTCCACCGAGACACACCAGGTCTTAATGTAGGAGGTTACAATACAGATTAAACGGGAAATTTCAGAGAAAGCCCTATGTTGCAAAGAAAGAAAACTTATGTGATTGGTTGTAGCTCATCCGAAAGCCTGGTTGGTGTGCCAGACAAAATTTGAGAATGGAAAGAACTCACTCTAAGAGCACCTAGTTTAGTCTCGGGAGGTCCACCCAGGAGTTTTAAATTTCTTTGACCTATCACAGTACAGACTTGTCACCTAATTGCCTTTTCCCACGCTTGTATTATAGTACTGAGTATTGGATATCAGTGTTCCTCAAACATTAGATGTGCCTGCAAGCCACCTGGAGATCTTATTAAAATAAAGATTCTGACTACGGAGGTTTCAGGCAGGCCTGAGAATCCGCATTTCTAACAAATTCTTATCTGATTTTGGTGCTGCTGGTCTGGAGACCCTACGTTGAGTAGCAAGGTGATAGAGTAACCTCAGTGAGTTTAGGAAGGCAATTCTGTCCTATTTCTTGTGTGAATAAATTTACAGTCTTAAGAAAGGTATTTTTAAAAATTATAATTACACTTTTATATACTAATGAGTTCTACTATCATTGTGTGCTCTTTGTTATGCTTGACCTGTGGTTTTCAGATAAACTAGTTAAGAGAATTTGAACTGCAGAATTGATGTCTAACTTACTAGATTTACATACTTAGGAAGTTTTGTTGATTTTGATGTATAAGTCTGTATTTTGGGTGTTTGAAGCATTTGAGATAATTAGATATACTGAACTTATAGTTTTCGTTTGAAAGGTCTAAGGGACTGTGACTATACAAATGGTATAAAAATTTAGGGGAATTTGATCTTTTAAATGTGAGTTAACTGAATGTTGAAGAATAAAAGAAAGAAATACACTTAAATAACTTATAGGCCAAGTAAGCAATTATAATTAAAATGAGAAAATATTGAAACTGGAATGACAACAAAATACTACATTTCAAAACTTGTGATATAAAGCTAAATTGATAATTACAGGAAAATTTATAGTTTCTAATACTTATTTAGAAAAGAAGAAAGACTGAATATTAGAAGTCAGAAAAAGCAACAGAATAAATTGAGAAAGAAGGGAAAAATATTAAAGAGCATAAATTAGTGCTATCAAAAACAAATGGAAAATATAGAGAATCAACAAAGCTGAAACTATTTGAAAATACTGATAAGTTGCAAACTTCCACAAAGATTGATAAAGTGAAAAAATGGAGAATACATGTAAGCAATATCAGGAGCGAGAAGGAAACATAGCTGTAGATGCTGCAGAGATTTTTAAAAAATTATGAGGACATTATGAACAACTGTTTGCAAATACATTGGAAAACTTAGGAGAAATGGATCAGTTCTAAGGAAAAATATAAGCCATAAAACTGACTCAAGAAAAATTAAAAACGTGAATGGTTCGATACCCATTAAGGAGACTGAATTAGTAGTTTAAAAATTCCACAGAGATTAAACACTAGACTTCCTCACTTTTAACAGTTTACCAAACAGGAAGGAGTATAGAAAAAAAAGAGAACACTCTCATACATACATCTAAATGAAATTTCAGGTGCATTAGAGACTTAAATGTGAAAGGCAAAACTATAAAGCTTTAAGAAGATGAATATCTTCATAACCTGGTGATGGGAAACTATTTCTTAAAAAGAGACTAAAAGCATGAACTATGGAGGAAAAAGACCAACAATAAAAAGAACTTCTTATCTCAAAATAGCATAAAGAAATGAAAATGTGAAATAATATTTCACATCCCCCAAGTAGGCAAAAATTTTAAAGTATGACCAAACCAAGCGTTGGCAAGAATATGGAAAAACAGAAACTCATACATTGCTGGTGGGGTGTAAATTGTCACAACCACTTGGGAAAACAATTTGCCCTTATGGAAAAAGTTGAAGACATGCATGTCACATGGCCTAGCCATTAGATATATATACACAAGGGGAAATGGTACACATGCTCTAGGAAACCCATATAAGAATATTCACAGCAGCAACATTCATAATAGTAAAAAAAAAAAAAAAAAAAAAAACTAGGAAAAAAAGCCCAAATGTTCAACCATATTAGTATAGATAAATTGTGATATAGTCACACAATGGAATATTATATAGTATTATAAATGAATGAACTAAAATTACACACCACATAGATGAATGTCAGGAACACAATGTCACAGAAGAATATCTAAATCATCAGCATGCATTAGGCCCACATTTCTTTGCCTGGCACTCGAATCGTTCCATAATCCATAAAGCCTATTTAATCTGCCCAATCTCATATCCTTCCCCAAAGCACATTAACTCATCGTGTCTACTAGGCACTGCTTTTTTCACGGTTCATCTGGTATGCCATGATCTTTCCTCCTCCCTTGACTTCCTTTAGATGATCACCACAGGTGGAGTAGACCCTCCTTTCCTTCTCACTCACCAAATCCACCCAGGTCATCAAAGCCCAGCTGAGCTTCACCTCCACATTAGGCATTCTATAACTGCCCACGGTCTCTGAACTTCTGAGTTTACTGTCTAGACCATTAAGTTTTGTGACTAATTGTTTTCTAGGTAAATTTAATTTAACAAGTATGTACTGGACTCCCATTATATGAAAGGGCTTGTGTGAGGTGCTGCAAGAGCGCATTGAAATTAAACAGAAAATAGTCCTCACTCTCCGGTTCTAAAACGTGATCTGTTAAAACCAGTTGGGGAATGAAGCAAAGCTCTATGGCTAAGATAGCTCTTGAGAAAGGTCTAAAGCAGCACAGTGGTTTGGGCATAGAATCCACAGATCTGGGTTTCAGTCCTGACTCCAACCCACACACTAGCAGTGTGACCTGGTGCAAGTTTACTTTTCTCTGCTTTAGATTCCCATCTGTAAAATACATCGTGGTATTTCCCACTTCCTAGGTTGTGGTGGGATTACACAAGATGATGCACTATGATGTGCTAAGGACAACGCCTGACACAGAGTAAGCAGAGAAAAATCGTGGCTCTTAACAAGGAAGGTGGCTCGGATCTTCGCAGGTGGAGATGGGGGCAAGGTATTCAAGATTCAGAGAACAGGCAGAGCTTGTAGTAGGGAAAGTTGTCTCCTGTTCACAGTCCACTTTGCTGCAGTACAGAGTTGAGACAAAAGGAGTCCAGGTAAGGGGGGTGGCTCGAGATATGTCGCAGAGAAAAAGACTGGGTCTGAGAAATGTGTGCTTAATCCTGTGGGTAAGTGTATTGGACAAGTTGACAAATAGAACCATGCTTGCCCCTGGGAAGGCCGTGAGAAGTGAGAAGAGCCTGGGGAAATTGATTGAAATCATTGTAAAATTTTACTGTTTGGGCTGTGGTACAAAAATAATAATGCCATTAATGGTCAAAACTTGTAAAAATACGAAATTTACATTTTGCTTCTGTGAAAGCATACAAAAGAATAAAAATGGACACAGGCCTATTGGGAATCTGTAGCTTAAACATCAATTCCATTAGTAGTCACAATTTCCAATAAAGTTGGCAACAACCATTTTTACTGCTAAAACCATTCAATCCAAATATAAGAAGGAGTTTCGGCCGGGCGCGGTGGCTCAAGCCTGTAATCCCAGCACTTTGGGAGGCCGAGACGGGCGGATCACGAGGTCAGGAGATCGAGACCATCCTGGCTAACACGGTGAAACCCCGTCTCTACTAAAAAAATACAAAAAAAAAAAAAAAAAAAACTAGCCGGGCGAGGTGGCAGGCGCCTGTAGTCCCAGCTACTCGGGAGGCTGAGGCAGGAGAATGGCGTAAACCTGGGAGACGGAGCTTGCAGTGAGCTGAGATCCGGCCACTGCACTCCAGCCCGGGCGACAGAGTGAGACTCCGTCTCAAAAAAAAAAAAAAAAAGAAGGAGTTTCATCACCAAGGAAGCTGTGTGAGTGACTCACTGCTATCAGTGACACACCTGGGTAGCGTTTCACTGACTCTCACCGCTATTCTAGGAGGTGGGCAGGGAGAAGGGGGTTGTTTAAAACAAGGACTAGAAATGCCACTTGGAATTGAAAATGGTTTCTTGCTTTTATTTTTAAATTATCATAGCAAATAGTTATCATGTAACAAATTATAGTTATCATCTAACAAAAACATAGGCAAATTGATTTAAAGGGTAAGCTTAGTGCCTCTTAGTCTTTGCAGTATCTGAAAACCCAAACATGGACCCAATCCACTTATGTACCTAAACTAGGCGAGAAAATCCCTTAAAGATCTTCGGGGTCTTCTCAGTCAAAGACGTGGAAATGGACTTCCTTCCATCACATGTACTTTACTTTTGGCCTCTGAGTCCCTTTGTGACCCTGCCAAAAAGTAATAATTCTAGCTAGAATACATTGCCAGGAATTCAGCAGTAATATAAGGTATATAGCTTCACTGACAAAGAAAAAATCCCTTCCTAAAAGTGAGTTTCAAAAAGAGTTCTTACTTTTACAATACACTGTGATGCTATAAAAATAAATAAATAAATAATCGCCTTGGTTTCCTTTCTTTAAAAGGAATAATTTCTAGTTATTCCAATTTTTGCCATCAAATGCCACAGCTTATGAGATAGTTCAAAATGCTGTACAATTACTTGACTTCCAAAAATGCTTCCTTAAAATGGAAATAATGGGAGTTAATATTTCCTATCGAGGCAGGATTCTCAATACCACTGACAGCAACTTTCATATGTGTTCGAGAAGTGGGTACTAGTCAAAACCATAGACAATCTGGGCACAGAAACATGCTGCCCTGTGAGAAAGACTTTATTACTAATGGTGATTAGTAATGGTGATTAGCACATACATATTATGAGAATATAGAAGTATTACAATCTGTGTACATTCACTTAACTAAAACAACAAACATTTATTGAGACTGCACCATGACCTGCCACTGTTCTGAGTGCTTTATCTATAAGAATTTCTCTCATGTAAGCATAACAATCCAATGAGGTAGGTAATATTATCATCTGCATTTTACAAATGAGGAAACTAAGGCTTATGCAAAAGAATTGTCCATGGGTGACAGGTGAGTAAGAGGCTCACTCAGGGCATCAAACCCAAGTTTGCTTCTCTGATACCTAGACTCTGAACTATTGTGAGGTCCCATGTCCCTGAAAGCTCAGGTGCAGTGATCTTTGTTACTGCCAAATGCTGGCCTGGAGTGCACCTTTACTTGGCATGGTAATAAGATTTCAGCATAAGCAGAGCTCATTCCATTCTGCTCCTCTTTCCAGAGAAGTGGGGTGCAGAAAGGTGAGGTGATGGAGCTGGAACTACATTTCCTTCTTTTCTCTCTGCTGCTCTTTGCCCAATACTATGCTTCTCTCTGCCTTTTACAAACTTGCTGAGTTTATTGACAGCTACTCTAACAGCTTTACAACTGGCAAATCTATCAGAACGGGAGCTTTACTATTAGGGGTCTCAGCCCAAAATCTCCTCAAGCTGATAAGCAACTTCAGCAAAGTCTCAGGATACAATTAATATGCAAACTTCACAGGCATTTCTATACACCAATAACAGACAGCCAAATCATGAGTGAACTCCCATTCACAATTGCTACAAAGAAAATAAAATACCTAGGAATACAACTTACAAGGGATGTGAAGGACCTCTTCCAAGAGAACTACAAACCACTGCTCAAGGAAATAAGAGAAGGCACAAACAAATGGAAAAACATTCCATGCTCAAGAATAGGAAGAATCAATATCGTGAAAATGGCCATACTGCCCAAAGTAATTAATAGATTCAGTGCTATCCCCATCAAGCTACCACTGACTTTCTTCACAGAATTGGAAAAAAACGACTTTAAACTTCATATGGAACCAAAAAAGAGCTCACAAAACCAAGACAATCCTGGGCAAGAAGAACAAAGCTGGAGGCATCATGCTACCTGACTTCAAACTATACCACAAGGCTACATAGTAACCAACACGGCATGGTGCTGGTACCAAAACAGATATATAGACCAATGGAACAGATTAGAGGCCTCAGAAATAACACCACACATCTACAACCTTCTGATCTTTGACAAACCTGACACAAACGAGCAATGGGGAAAAGATTCCCTATTTAATAAATGGTGTTGGGAAAACTGGCTGGCCATATGCAGAAAACTGAAACTGGACCTCTTCCTTACACCTTATAAAAAATCAACTCAAGATGAATCAAAGACTTAAATGTAAGACCCAGGACCATAAAAACCCTAGAAGAAAACCTGGGCAATACCTTTCAGGACATAGGCATGGGCAAAGACGTCATGTCTAAAACACCAAAAGCAATGGCAACAAATGCCAAAACTGACAAATGGGATCTAATTAAACTAAAGAGCTTCTGCACAGCAAAAGAAACTATCATCAGAGTGAACAGGCAACCTACAGAATGGGAGAATAATTTTGCAATCTAGCCATCTGACAAAGGGCTAATATCCAGAATCTACAAAGAACTCAAACAAATTTATAAGAAAAAAACAACCCTATCAAAAAGTGGGCAAAGGATATGAACAGACACTTCTCAAAAGAAGACATGTATGCAGCCAACAGACATATGAAAAAATGCTCATCATTGGCCGGGCGCAGTGGCTCATGCCTGTAATCCCAGCACTTTGGGAGCCCGAGGCGGGCGGATCACGAGGTCAGGAGATCAAGACCATCCTGGCTAACACGGTGAAACCCCGTCTCTACTAAAAAATACAAAAAATTAGCTGGGTGCGGTGGTGGGCGCCTGTAGTCCCAGCTACTCTGGAGGCTGAGGCAGGAGAATGGTGTGAACCCGGGAGGCAGAGCTTGCAGTGAACTGAGATCACACCACTGCACTCCAGCCTGGGCAACAGAGCAAGACTCCATCTCAAAAAAAAAAAAAATAAAGCTCCTCATCTCTGGTCATGAGACAAATGCAAATCAAAACCACAGTGAGATACCATCTCACACCAGTTAGAATGGCAATCATTAAAAAGTCAGGAAACAACAGATGCTGGAGAGGATATGGAGAAATAGGGACGGTTTTACACTGTTGGTAGGAGTGTAAATTAGTTCAACCATTGTGGAAGACAGTGTGGTGATTCCTCAAGGATCTAGAACTAGAAATACCATTTGACCCAGTGATCCCATTACTGGGTATATACCCAAAGGATTATAAATCATTCTACTGTAAAGACACATGCACACATATGTTTATTGTGGCACTATTCACAATAGCAGAGACTTGGAACCAACCCAGATGTCCATCAATAATAGACTGGATAAAGAAAATGTGGCACATATACACCATGGAATACTATACAGCCATAAAAAAGGATGAGTTAATGTCCTTTGCAGGGACATGGATGAAGATGGAAACCATCATTCTCAGCAAACTATCACAAGAACAAAAAACCAAACACTGCATGTTCTCACTCATAGGTGGGAGTTGAACAATGAGAACACATGGACATAGGGAGGGGAACATCACACACTGGGGCCTGTCAGGGGGTGGGGGGCTAGGGGAGGGATAACATTAGGAGAAATACCTAATGTAGATGACGGGTTGATGAGTGCAGCAAACCACCATGGCACGTGTATACCTATGTAACAAACCTGCACATTCTGCACATGCACCCTAGAACTTTATATATATTTACATGTTGCAAACTAAGGGCTTCCTAAGTTCAAATCCTCCTAGTTATCAAAGGCAGCATTATCACACCTTGACTAAGTAGATCACAGACCTTCTGTTTTGGAGAGTAAGACTGCATTATCAACCAGTCTCTCTTTCACTGATGTTGGATGCAAGAGGAATTGAATTGTTAGATAAGATGGTCCAAAGCTTCCCAGATTGGCTTTACCACAATTTGGCCATTTTGCTCACATGAACATGACTTAGATCAGAAGAAGATGTCCTGCCCACACAGCTATTTCTTTCCTCTGTGACACAGAAGATTTCTGGAAAGTGGAGCTAAGCCACATCCACCATCCATTCAACAAATGGCAGTGAAGTTTCTGTTGGACATTAGGCAAGTGCTGGCTTTTCACAGTTACAGTTTCCACGCTTATGGGATGAAATCTTCCAGGGGAGAGAGACCATCAAACAAGTAAGTACAACAAAGTATAACAATGAGAAGGGAAAGTTGAGAGGTTTCTGTGAGAACAGAGGAGGAGCACCCAGTTCAGAACTGGGGGGCAGCAGGGAGACCTGAAGGAAGAATAGGAATTACTCAGTAAATGGCCTGAGGAAGGGAGAGGGAAGAGATAAGACAGGCAGAGGAGACAACATGGCAAGGCTCGGAGATTAAACAGTGTGGTACATGCATAGAACTGGAAGAGGTAGCCAAGTTGTTCGTATTCACTGATTTACATAAGGACTGAGGATCCTCCTGAGAAAAAGATTTTATCCTTGTCCAACTTGGGTTTGGAAATATACAGCTATAATGAAAACCAAATGGCAGGAAATGTGGTGGGAGTGCCCAAGAAAACTGACCACCTCTTCACCAACTGGGGAAAGCTGAGAAATATGGGTTACATACAGAAGACATCACTAGCATGCTTACATATGATAAACTCCTGGAGCACAAAGGTGGTGTGTGGTGGAATCCTCTGTAGTATTTGCTATGTGTCTTCCCCAAAATAAAGTTTAATAAGTATTTGGCAGTTTAATGACTGACTGTATGTCTTTGTATTTGATCTTTCTGGAAGGAAAACCTCCAACCATGAAGGCATGAGAATTGTGGTAACCTGGAATGGGTTATGACCTCCAGGTATGTGTTGGGAGCGAAACATGGTGACTCTCCCTGGGTACCAATTTTCCTTAAAGATTTTTTTTGACAAAATTTAAACATTTGACTTGCTATATAATTTAAAGCATTTTACATTCGAGGAGACATGACTATATTAAGGAATAGCATATTAAAAAGCATATCTAATCTATAGTGCATACATGATTTGTGACATAATATAAAACAGAGAGAAAGCAAGTGGTTTAAAGAAATTTCAGGGTTGCACAAGGACACCTGGAACCTCCCCTCTCCTTGATCCTCCTGGAGTCTGCATCTTTACCGCTTCAGCCAACAGAGGAACTGGAATGGAAAAGTCTGAAAAGCACTCAGGGTGGGAGTGAGGGTAGTCAGGAAACAGAAGCTCTAAACGTTCTACTTAATAACGATAATGACAACAACCACTTTCTCTTTAATAATAACAATAGCAGCAACAAAAACAACAGCTAACGTTCATCAAATACTAAATGCTAAGTACTTTTAAAAATTAATGATTTTTTATTGATACATATTAGATGTATATATTTTGAGAGTACATGTGATAATTTGATTCATATAATCAAGTCAGGGTAATTGGGATATCCATCACTTTAAATATTGATCCTTTCTTTATGCTAGAAGTATTTGAATTATTATCTTCTAGCTACTTTGAAATGTACAATCAATTAATGTTAACTGTGGTCAACCTACTGATCTATCAAACACTGGGTCTTATTTCTCCTATCCAAGTGTGTATTTCTACCCATTAATCAACCTATCTTCAACCCCTCTTCCACTCTCACTGTCCTGGCATCTGGTAACCAACAATCCACTCTTTTTTTTTTTTTTTGAGATGGACTGTCACTCTGTTGTCCATGCTGGAATGCAGTGGCATGATTTTGGCTCACTGTAACCTCTGCCCCCTCGGGTTCAAGCAATTCTCCCTCCTCAGCCTCCCAAGTACCTGGGACTATAGGCGCCCGCCACCACGCCTGGCTAATTTGTGTATTTTTAGTGGAGACGGGGTTTCACCATGTTGGCCAGACTGGTCTCGAACTCCTGACCTCAGGTGATCTGCCTGCCTTGGCTTCCCAAGTGCAGGCATTACAGGCATGAACCACCGCATGCCTGGCCCCAATTTACTGTTTATCTTCATGAGACCCACTTTTTTAGCTTCACATACGAATAAGGGCATGCAATATTTATGTTTCTATGCTTGGCTTATTTTGCTTAACAAAATGGTCTCCAGTTCCATCTATGTTGCTGCAAATGACAGGATTTCATTCTTGTTTATGGCTGAATAATATTCCACTGTGTGCATAAACCACATTTTCTTTATTCATCCATCCACTGATGGACACTTAGGTTGATTTCATATTTTGGCTATTGTGAGTAGTGCTGCAGTAAACATGGGAGTGCAGATATCTCATTGAGATATTTATTTCCTTTATTTTGGATGTAGACCCACTATTGGAATTGCTAAATCATATGGTAGTTCTATTTTTAGTTTTCTTAGGAACTACCATGCTGTTTTCCATAGTGTCTGTACTAATTTTCATTTGAACCAACAGTGTGTGAGGATTCCCTTTTCTCTACATCCTTGCCAGTATCTATTATTCCTTGATTTTTTTTTTTCATGATAGCCATTCTGTGTGAGACATCTCACTGTGGTGTTGATTTGCATTTTCCTGATTAGCAATATTGAACACTTTTTCATATACCTTTTGGCCATTTATCTATGTTCTTTTGAGAAATGTCTATTCAAATCTTTTACTCATTTTTAAATCGAATTACTGGCTTTTTCCTATTGAGTTGTTTGAGCTCCTTATATATTCTGGTTACTAATCCCTTATCAGATGGATAGTTTGCAAATATTTTCTCCCATTCTGTGGGTTGTCTCTGTGTTGATTGTTTCTTTTGCTGTGCAGAAGATTTTTAGCCTGATGTAATTCCATTTGTATATATATATTTTTTTATTTGCTGCCTTTGAAGTCTTACACAAAAAAGTCTTCACCCAGACTGATGTCCTGGAGCATTTCCCCAACATTTTTTACTAGTCGTTTCATAGTTTCAGGTTTTAGATTTAGGACTTTGATCCATTCTGCTTTTATTTTTGTATATGGTGAGAGATAGGGATCTGGTTTCATTCTTCTGCATGTGGTTATCCAGGTTTCCCAGCACCATTTATTGAAGAGATTTGTCCTTTCCCCATTGTATGTTCTCGGCACCTTTGTCTAAAGTTGGGAGTGCAGATATCTCTTTGATATACTGATTTCCTTCCTTCCTTCCTTCCGTCCTTCCGTCCTTCCTTCCTTCCTTCTTTCTCTTTCTTTCTTTCTCTTTTATTTCTTTTTTTCTTTCTGCCTCTTTCTTTCTTTATTCTTTTCTTTCTTCCTTTCTTTCTTTTTCTTTCTGTTTTTTTTTTTATTTTTTTTTTTTGAGACAGCGTCTCCCCCTGTCACCCAGGCTGGAGTGCAGTGGCATGATCTCAGCTCACTGCACCCTCACCTCCTGGGCTCAAGCGAGTCTCTCACCTCAGCCTCCCTAGTAGCTGGGACTACAGGTGGATTTCACTACACCTAATTTTCATATTTTTTGTAGAGATGGGGTTTTGCTATGTTGCCCAGCCTGGTCATGAACTCCTGGGCTCAAGTGATCTGCCCACCTCAGCCTCCCAAAGTACTGGGATTACAGGTGTGAGCGACTGCGCGGGGCCTTGATTTTTTTTCTTTTGGACACATACCCACTAGTGGAATTGCTCAATCATATGGTAATTCTGAAAGGAGCTGTCTATAAATGCATGGACTTGTATCTGAGTTCCCTATTTTGTTCCATTGATCTATGTGTCTGTTATGCCACTCCAGTGGTTCTACATAAATTTTAAGAACCACAAAATAATTTTTTTGTTTTTTTCTACTTGTATGAAGAATGTCATTGTATTTTGAATTATTTTTAATGTCTTCTCATTTAAACGTCCTTCCTCTGCCAACACACATAAACACACATCTTTTGAAGTCTATTTTATTATTAACGTGTCAGTTTACAAATGAGAAACTGAGGCACAGGCAGCTGAAGTTATACAGGGGCTATGGAGCTGGCTTTCAAACCCAGGAAATCTGACTTCAAAGCCCACCTTGAGTAGTAAATCTCAAGATGCCAACGAGCGATGCTGCCCCCTGCTGGAGAAAATAAGCTGTTGGCTCTGGCCCAAAGCAGCCTTGGATAGTACCAGTGGCTTCTGGGGTAGGTAGCCTGGCAAAAAAACTCCGTTCCAAAGGGATTCTGTGTATTGGTGATATTTAATGATTCTGTTTGTATTTTCTTGAGGAAACTGTGAACGTAAAACAATCAGAAAGAAAGGAGTAGGGACAGAGGCAATAAGGAAACGGTTTGAAGGGAAGCAAAGCAGGGAAAATAAGGCATAGGGCGATACCGTCAGAAGGCGGAATCTCCCGGGGGTGTGAGCTTCCGGTACAGGTGACAAAGCGGCCAAGTCCCCAAAGCTGCCCATGAGACCTCACATCTGCTGTTGAATCTGCAACAGTGAGAAAGAGCGTTCTTCTTATCCATTAGGCCTGGCTGGGAGATCCCTGAAATAGTTTTCTGGGTCCCCTCACCACACACCCGCCAACCCGCACCGTATAAACTTTCTGTAATCCCTCCGCATCTGAGATGGTCTGAGCGCTCTTTCTTCTTTGCAGCCTGAAAGCCGAACACAATACCAGTTTGGTGTAGGTCCTGGGCAAATCCCTACCGCCCTTCTCTTCCCTGGGTCTCAGGCTTCTTTTCGGCATAAGGCAGTTTGGGTTCTCAAGCGAGGGCAGTACTGCCCCACTGAGGGCAGGTAGCGAGAGAGAGACAGACAGACAGCTCGTGCGCGCGCACGTGCATGTCAGGGAGCAAAGTTGGTTGTCACAAAGACTTGGAGGAGGGTGCCACTGGCATCTATCACCCAAGACAGCGATGCTATACATTCTGCCAATGCTATTAGTAACCCTGTGGAGAAACACTGAGTGTTTAAGAGTATATACGGTTGTTTCTTCATAAAAAATGTAAATAAATTCACTTTCAATTTTGAAGTTCTGTTAAATGGGCCTCTTGGAGTAGAATTGTAGAATATTAAAGGAAAGTGATTAATAGCTTATGATTTGTATGGAGCTTTTTTAAACAGGGTTTTCAATTCTGTGATTTTCTAAAAAAGCAGTTTTGCTGTGAGTAGATTTCTGGCATGTTTCTAATGCTTGTGAGCTTTGAAGATCTAAAGCCATGATTACATTAGACACAGATGTCTGGAGAGTGGACAGAGGGTGTTCCGTTGATAAAATGGTTTGGTAGAATTTTCCCGAGTTGTAGAAAAATAATTTTTTAAGCCACTGGTACCCGTTTTGATGTGTCTGCCATTGAGCGCTAATGGAACGTTGGTCAAAGGCAGACTGGAGCATACTTTGTGAAGGAGCCTTTCTCTAGGGCCAACTGCAGTGGGCTTTTTTGGTGCCCCTGAATCATAGATGAATCTGCAACTTAAACTGTGGTCATTCCTTACCACTTAGGGTATTTTTAATTTTTATTATTAATTTTATTTATTATTGTTTTTCTTTGTGTTATCTTTTGTTGTATCTGAGTACAATGTGACTTCATGTTTCTATTAACCCATTTTGAAAAACTTGCTTGCATCCTAACTTCTGTGAAATGTTAGTCTGATAAACTACATATCTTTTTAAATATACTTTAAAATATATGCATAACAATTTAAAAGTTTTAAAGTTCGCCCATATACTTACTACCCTAAATCACCTTGAGTAAGTGTAAACACAAGCATAACTGTACACTGTAACAATGATATGAGAGATTTTAAAAAATCAGGATCCTATTAGGCAACAGATGGCTTAAAAGAGAATGCAAAAATCCATGTTTGTGAAATGAGTGCACATGAGTTTATAATAGAGTTAATTGACTTAAGCATGAGTGTCAATGTGTGAGTTTGTTTGTCTGTGTGAGAGATAGAAGAGTCAACTACACCTACTATTCATTGTGACCTTATGTGGCATTCTCTGTATCAACTTCCAAGTACTTCTTAATATATTCGGGTGTGGTGGCTCACGCCTGTAATCCCAGCACTTTGGGAGGCTGAGAGGGGGTGGATCACTTGAGGTCAGGAGTTCCAGACCAGCCTGGCCAACGTGGTGAAACACCATCTCTACTAAAAATACAAAAATTAGCCAGGCATGGTGGCAGATGCCTGTAATCCCAGCTACTCAGGAGGCTGAGGCAGGAGAATTGTTTGAGCCCAGGAGGTGGAGGTTGCAGTGATTGCACCATTGCACTCCAGCCTGGGCAACAGAGTGAGACTCCATCTCAAAAAAAAAAACCAAAAAAAAAAAAACAGCTCCTTAATAAGCAATTGGTAACATATTTACCCACCCTACCATAATGAATTACTATTGCTGTAGCTAAAAGCAAATAAAACTGAAAGGTAGGTTAGTTTCTTCCCTTTTATCTAAGGTGGATATACAATGACTTTCAGGCTTTGGAAACATTGAAACATAGCTCTTGGATCCTGTGGCAGAGACAAGGGAATAATTCCAAAACCTGGCCACAGAACTGAACCTGGGTAAGGAGGGAAGTGAGGACATGATAAGGGTGAGGGAGAATTTAAAAGGTGGTAGGGTTAACAGAACGTGGTCCCAGGGAAGTTGAGTACCAGAGGCTCTGCATTTTCCATGTGACCTAAGGGTTCCCAGAAATGGAGACAGGAAGTCCATGTTTCTTAATGTCTCACAGTCAAAATCCTACTTTACACAGACCCACATTACTGGGGAAAGGTTCGCATGTGGCCAAAGAACCCTCCACCAGATAAATTCATAAAAAAGGAATTAAAACTTTATTCTATTATTTCAAACATAAGTGTTCCTCCGTCAGCTATGCCTTTTTCTTTGAAATTACTGAATAATCACAATGATAGCTTCACATGTATGGAGGACCCTCAATGTGTCAGAATTCTTGTTAAGTCAAAAGTAATAATTCTATTTACAGGAAACGAAGGCCAGCCCATTGTCAGGCCGACACTGTCCACAGATTTTATCCCTGTAGCTTGCTTCTTGCAAGCTCCACGTCGGCAGGGATTTTTACCTGTTTTGTTCAGGGTCCAAGCACCTACCCTTAGCACATAGAAGGCTCTTAAACATTCGTTGAATGAATGAATGAACCTCAACCTTTCTCACCTCCAGTGAAAAGCACTGCAAGGTGATTGAGGAGAAAATAAGGAAGCCTCAGTCCCTGACATTGGTTGAGAAAGGGGTCAAGGAGATGATGAGTGGTAGGGAGAGGAGGCTTTTCCATGGAACTCTCCAACACTGCTGCAGAGAGCCAAGCACATGACATGCACCACACGACTCCTAGGTGGTGGTCCTTGCAGCCCATTTCACAGACCATAGCCTCAAAAGTGCGGACCGTTCCTCTGTTCCCTCTCCTTGGACGGTTCTCATTAGTCTGTCTGGCCTTACCTTTCTAAAGAACTTTGCCGCTTGAAAATCACAGTAATGTATGTTATTCAGTCCCCAGAACTCTCAATCCCCTCTTTTTTTTTTTTTTGCCCATCCCAAGCCCAAACTGGCAAGCTAATTCTCTGCCCTGTCTTCCAGGAAGCTTCCCCAACTGCCACAGTCCTGTCCAATTTCACTGTATTTTATTTTCAATAGACATATTTTTTAATGTCTCTCTAAAAGCGACTTAAGATTATTATGTAAGATTTTTATAAGATTATTAACTTTGTAAGATTTCGCCCATCTGAATCAATCTCCAAATCATAGAAAAAAGTTATTGAACCGATAACCGTGTTTCAATCCGGGGTTTGGAAAAGATGTTCACCACATGGAAATCATGGCTAAGACCCATTTCCCACAAAAATGCACACTCAGGCGTGGTTCAGTATCACGGTGCAGTGTGTGCCTGTCGGGTACCTCACCAGCCACACTTTGGCTTTGTAAAGGTGGGTTGGGGAGCTCGGTCCTCCCAGCCTTTCACAGCCCCGGCAGGCCCTAGGTGAATGCTGGTCTAGTGAATTCACAGCTCCCGGGGCAACTTCCAGCTGCCAGGCGGGGCGGCAGGGTGGAGGGAGCGACCGGCGGAGAGGCCTCGACCACCACCCCAGCGAAGCCTGCGGCCGGGGAGCTACACCTCGGCGCACCCCGCCTGGCGCCCTGAGCCCGCGTGGGCCGGAGCCGGGTTTGCTGGCGGAGGCAGCTCTGCTCCCGGAGGTCCTCCCACAGGCGGCGCCCTCCGAGCCGGGCGCGAAGTGCACCCACGCCCCGCAGCCCAGCGCCTCGTGGCCATCCAGAGGGATTTGTCAGCGCGCCCTATATAGCCGCAGACAGCTGCCATCTGTTATGTTTAGTAACACCACCACGCCGCTCCCCCTTCCTTGAGAATAAACCCGCCTTGGTCATTAAGCCACAAGGATATTTTTTAACGACTCCCACTCCCTCTTGCAAGCATGCTTTGCTCATCAGGCCGCGTCTGAGTCTTGAGCGCCAAATTCTGCTTCCTCACTGCATCCTGGGCACTGTCTGAGCTGGACGACCCATCCACTGTGGACTTGGGCCCCGGCAGGTGCTTACAAGTAAAGGCGGAGAGAGCGCCTCCCTCCATGGGTGCAGTGAGGAGAAAAATCTGTGGTGTATGACCATTTTAATGCATCGCATTTCAGTTCTGCAAATGCGAAGTGTAAATTGGGCTAGAGTATGATTGTGAATCAGACCACACGTCATGATTAATTTATCACTGTGCTCCAGATACATCAGCTAAAATAATATGAATTTAAAGTAACGGTTCCTCCCTCCTTTGTGTTTGCTGGTGAACTCTGAAGAATAAATCACTAGAGAAATAAAGGAACTTAAGAGTCCACTCTATTCTCATATTAGCGGAGCATGAACATAATTTTTTTTTTTTTTTTTTTTTTTTTGAGACGGAGTCTCGCTCTGTCGCCCAGGCTAGAGTGCTGTGGCCAGATCTCAGCTCACTGCAAGCTCCGCCTCCCGGGTTCACGCCATTCTCCTGCCTCAGCCTCCCGAGTAGCTGGGACTACAGGCGCCCGCCACCTCGCCCGGCTAATTTTTTATATTTTTTAGTCGAGACGGGGTTTCACCGTGTTAGCCAGGATGGTCTCGATCTCCTGACCTCGTGATCCGCCCGTCTCGGCCTCCCAAAGTGCTGGGATTACAGGCTTGAGCCACCGCGCCCGGCCAGCATGAACATAATTAAACATTCTCAATAAGGTTTCTTCCACCGTTTGAAATTTGCCCACCCACATTTTGTATCCGTCTGTGTAACACTCTCACTGATGCACGCTGAGCTGCTGATAAACATTGAGGTGGAAATGAGCTTTTTCATATTTCAGGCAACATTTATGATGCCTCAAGTTCTGGTTCCCAAACTGGCTGATTATCAGAATTGTCTAGGGACACACTTGCCACTAAAAGTGTGGTCCATGAAGTAGCTGCATGGTATCACTTTTGAGATCGTTAGAAATGCAGAATCTCAGGGCCTACTCAGACCTATTGATGGGAATCTAAATTTTTTACAGGACCTGCCCTCACCACATCAGCTCCTCCCTCACCCCCATTAAAGTTTGAGAATAATTGATCTAGTTTTTCAAAAACCACAAATACCTTTGCTCAGACATCTATATATGTTTAGTAAGCAGCCCAGTTGATTCTTATAAGGTGAGTAGTCAAGTCTAGAGGTCACTGGTCTTTGAGGCTCAAGGTTCAGATGACTTTTATGCTCATGACATGAGCCAAATTTATTAAATCAGTTGGACTGTCTCTGAAAGTTTGGTACAGGTGAGTTTATCTGTTTAGTCATCCATGAATTACAAGTGCAAGAAAGCTTATGAATTATTTAGTTAAATAATGACACATTTAGTCCTCCAATTAGGAAAGCTCAACACTAGGAAGGAGGATTTTCTCCTTGTGTAACTGGCTCATTCACTCCCAGACTGAGTTGTAGGCATGAGGAAATCTTTTGCTTGGCCATCAAAGCCACCCCCACCCCCTTCAAATGTTCTGACTTTCTTTATAACAGTACCTTTCATTCAGAAGAATACAAACGTCCCTTGTGCTGATGTTCGGTGCTGTTGAGGGCTGTACTGGAGGACTGTGTCTAGTTCTGCACTTCACAGTAAAAGAGGGATGTGGAGACCTTGGCAAAGGTTCAGAAGATATTTGTAAAGTTTATTTTTAAAATTCAGAGTGAATCTTCACATTGTGTAGCATTATCTGTAAAATGGACATGAAATGAACCTTGACTGTAGCTTGAGGTTTTTACTTTAAGAGAAAAACAATTGTAATAATAAGTGGAGGAAGAGGAAAGAATGTCTCTTGAGCACAAGTTCTCACCTTGTGCATTAGTTACAATGACCTGGAGAAATTTTTTAAAACCCCAGTGCCAGGTAAGTTGGGGGGGTCTTTATGGGTGGGACCCCCATCAATAGTTCTTCAAGTTCCCCAGGTGATTCCAATGCACAGCTCCTGAGCAGTGCTGCTGCAACTTTAATGTCATTGGCATCACCTGGGAAGTTTGTTAAAATGCAGATTGTGGCCGGTGCAGTGGCTCACACCTGTAATCCAAACATTCTGGGAGGTCAAGATGGGCAGATCACTTGAGGCCAGGAGTCTCAGACCAGCCCGGCCAACATAGCAAAAACCCGTCTCTACTAAAAATACAAAAAGTAGCTGGGTATGGTGGTGCATGCCTGTAATCCCAGCTACTTGGGAGGCTGAGACACCAGAATCACTTGAACGCAGGAGGCAGAGGTTGCAGTGAGCTGAGATTGTGCTACTGCACTCAAGCCTGAGAGACAGAGCAAGACTGTGGGGCCAGAGTTTCTGAAATTCTAAGAAGCATCTAAGTGAAGTCAAAGCTCTGGTTTTATGAACCAGGCTTTGAGTAGCAAAGGCTAGAAGGGTTTGAAAGTAAACTAAACTCTCTTCCAGGAAGAATCTATGATCTTATTTTCAGGCCATCTCAAAGTCTCCTATGGCTTTATGACACTTGTCAACATGCAAAAGAGATAACTCCAACCACCACATAAGTCAATGAAAAGAAAACCAGGCCAGGTGCAGGTGCCTGTAATCTCAGCACTTTGGGAGGCCAAAGTGGGAGGATCCTTGAAGACAGGCATTCGAGACCAGCCTAGGAATCATAGCAAGCCCTCATGTCTTAAAAAACAAAATAAAACAAAAAAAGTTTAAATTAGCCAGGTGTGGTGGTGTGTACCTGTAGTCCCAGTTACTTGGGAGGCTGAGACAGGAGGATCACTTGAGCCCAGCAGTTTGAGACTGCAGCTGCAGTGGCCTACACACCACTGCACTCCAGCCTGGGTAACAGAGTTAGATGCTGTCAAAAAAGAAAAAAAAGAAAAGAAAGAGAGAAGAGAAGGAAGGGAGAGAGAGAGAGAGAGAAAAGGAAAGGAAAGGACAAAAGAAAAGAAAGAAGAAAAGGAAAGAAGACAGAAGAAGAGAAAAAGAAAAAGTAAGCCAGGGTGAGGAACACTGCTTTGGATGAAAATATTTAACAATAAACAGTATCTCCTTGAATTGGAAAGTATTTATAGGAGAACTTAAAAGACAGAACTTTTTCTGGACAACATTACCATCTCTATTCTCACAATTCCATTTCTTCAAGATAGCTTTAGTATTAAACAGAGTTGTCATATGTGTAGTGGGGCAGATGATCCAGTGCAGTGGCAGCTGGGGTGTTAGCAGTGGCAGTTGGGGTGTTAGCAGTGGCAGCTGGGGTGTTAGTGCTGCTATATCTATGCTAGTAACATTCGGTCCAAAGCAGAGCCATCTCAGAACCTGGAGGTTTCTCTGAATTCTGGATATAGCGAGAACCAGCCACTTTGTCAAGAGATTCCATTGGGCTCTCAACATGATGGGACAAGTCGGTAAAGCAAAATTAAAAAATGTTTAGACTTGAAAATGTCCACAGTAATATTTATAGTTAGCCTAAATGAAAAGGCTTTATATGTACTATCTCATTTAATCCTTGCACTAACCTTATAGATAATTACTATTATTATCTCTATTTTACAAATAAGACAACAGAGCTCAGAGAGGGCAAGACGCTTGCCCATGTCTAGTTTGAAACTAGATTAAACTAGAAACTAGTGTTTCTAGAAACTAGAAAGTGGCAGAGCCAGGATTGGAACCCATTCATTTGATTCCAGAATCCCCACATTAAGTTCCACAGTGTGATAACAAAGCTAGTTTGCCATTGGGGATTTTCTGTCGATATTCCTGCTGCTATAAGCAGTGTGTTCACGTTTTCCTTAGTCTTTGGTCTAAATATTTTTCAAAAGCAGTCTTTTAATTTTTTAATTAGCTTGGTTCCCCAACGATAAAGCTCTTTAAAGGTCAGATGTTAACTTAATCCTCTTTGGGTTATCGTTGAAAAGGATCAGCCGAATTGACCTTGACAAAACTGTCTCCAAGACTTGGGGACAGACAGTCTCTTTGATATCAGTGAACACAGTTAACTGCTGTCATGGTAAGGGGCATTTTCTATGCCTTTGATAGCAGGCAGATTTGTTTTTCTTGACAAGACCCCAAGTAAAAGGACTTAATATCCATCTTTAATGTGAATCGAATCATGCCTTGTTGACATTAGATCCTCAGCCCCAAGGAACACCAGGCTGGCCGCTGAGGGGCTGCATTAGGCCGATTCAATGGCCAAGAGCATGACAGGAACTGAATTGTACGGCCAGCAAGGGCGGGCTTATCACATGCTCATCTGCCGGCCTCCACGCAGAGCCAACCCAATGAAGAAGACAGCCAGGCCTATGGGTCACATGCTCTTCCGTGAGGACAGCAAGGACTGCCAAGGCAGCAACCTAAACCGCAATTTGCCTAAGAACAGAAATGTATCAGCTTTGACTCAACACTGTAACAATTAACTTTATACATAACAACCATAAAAAGGCATTGCCGTCCTGGGCCTGTGCTGAGATAAAGATGAGGGTGTGCAGAACCAACCCCAGGGGAAATGCTGAGGTGAAGGGCACTCGCTGACTGATGGCTGTGCCTACGGCCTCTGGTCCAACGGGGTAGGGCAGTAACAGCCACGACCCCATCCCTCAGCCTGGCTCCCGTTGGCTGGGTATATACATGACTACAGCAGAGCCAATCAGAACCCTTCCCTAGAATTTTTAAAACTGGAAGTGAAAAAAGGAATCTGTTTTACCAGGGGCAAGGGTGAAGGGATTGAGGCTTTGGAGCTGTCAGCAGCCATTTTCCCTCCTATGTGGAAGAAGCTGATCTGTACAGTGTGGCAGAAAGGAAGGACAGGGAGAGAACGGAGAGCACTCAGATGCCAGGCTCCAGTCGTTTCTGAGGCCCAGCCACATTCCTGACCAGCCGCAATTTAGTTGTTCAGCCTTAGATACTCCAAACTAATAAATTCCCCGTTTACCTAACCTAATTTGAGTTAAATTTCTATCACTTGTAACCAAGAAAGTCATACAGAGGAAGTGGGTGTAATTTTATTTTAGCCCCTCCCACTTCATATTTAGTGTCCTCTAAAGTGGAAAAGTAGTACTTTCATATAGGAGACACTTTTCTCCCATTTTAAAAACTGACCCATGATGGCTCCCTCCCCTAGGATCTGGGCCCTGGATTTCTGTCACGTGGCTTTAAGAAGAAGCAAAGAATTTAAAAAATTCTTCCTTGGGAAAAATCTGCATTTTTTCATAAGAGTGGAAAAAGAAATGCATTTCATCTCAATAAGTTTGAGACAGAGTTGGTCTTCTAGCTGTTGCTTGAATGACATCAGTGTTGATCCTAGAGGTATAGGAATGCAAAGAGTGGGCATTTACTGAACATTCATTATGTGCCTGACAATGTGTGAGGCACAGTTTCCAAAATACTGATTTTCATTAATTCTCACAATCACAGTTTGATAAGAATTGCTAGTCTGTAGTTGAGAAATACTATGATTTTAACTATATTCTAATTCTTTTATTTGTGTCCTTTCTGCTACCATTCCAACATCCATGGAGACTTTCTACATGCCCTCAATTTAGGGCACCACTAATATGCCTAGAAGAAAGAAGAAAATTCTTGGTGTTTGAGTTCAACAGTAGACTTTAAAAATCTATAGCAGATTAAGCTGATTTTCACAGGCAGGAGCTTTCTATTTTAATTCTGAAAGCTTGTTTCTAAATACTAAGGGCAAAGAGAACCTGGATCCCAACTTTATACTATTAATATAAACCAGCAGTCAGCAAACTACAACCTTTGGAGGTAAAGTTTTTTTGTAATTAAGTTTTACTGAAGCACAGCCATATCCATTTGGCTACCTATTGTCTATAGTTACTTTTGCACTTAGAACAGTGGGCTGAGTAGTTGTAACAGAGACCGTACAGCCTGCAAAACCTAAAATATTTGCTGTTTGGCGCTCTTCAGAGTTTGTGACCGCTGCATAGGGAACACAAGAAGAGAAGAGAGATGTTTTGTCTCCCTAAACGAAATAAGCATTTGACCTGCAGCAGATAGGGAGAAATGTAAGAATGGGTGACTAAAGCTTAAAGCTTTCTGGGCCCTAGAGAATGGGTGCAGAGACCACCATACTGAGCTGAGTCAAAGAGAGGGAGTGGGAAATAGAAACCACAGATTAATTTGAAGGGAATTAGAGAATGGGGGAACTTTAACTTGGAGGCAACTAGACAGAAGGATCTGAGACCTCAATGCAGTGTAGTCTGAAACCTCAATGCAGAGTAGTCTGCAGGTGTATCCAGAAACTTTTTCTGTTCCCTCAAAAGTGCCAGAGGTGACTAAAAGGGCCAGCAGACTGAATGAAGTCTCTTAGTTATATGACATGTCAATGCCATCAACAAATAAGCTAGACCATACATGTCAGAGACCCCAGCTGGTCCAAGGACATCAGCAGAAATGAAACCAACATCAAATGCCTACAAGAACAGAGGATGTCACATGTCCCAGAAGCTAAACCCTCAATGCCAGGGCAATTATTGGAGCCCCTATTTCACCCTCAGAACTTAGATTACCTTAGAGAGAAGGAAAGAGAAGACAGGATCATTCACTAAGTGGTTTCCAAAAAGTGTTGAGTGAGCTGCTTGGAGGGTTTTTATTTATCTTACTGTTAACTATGTCTTTTAAATATCCCTTAGAAGTTCTGCCTCAATGAAGTGTCATCAGCATTAAGATAACAATACTGGTGTCTGAGACAGCACTGTCTAGTAGAACTTGCAGCTCTAATGGAAATATTCTAAAGAAATACCTGAGACTGGGTGATTTATAAAGAAAAGCGGTTAAATTGGCTCATGGTTTTGCAGGCTGTACAGTAAGCATAGTGACTTCTGCTTCTGGGAGGCCTTGGGAAATTTACAATCATGGCAGAAAGCAAAGGGGAAGCAGGTACGTCTTACATGGCTGGAGAAGTAGAAGGGGAGCTGCTATACACTTTTAAATGATCAGATCTAATGAGAATTCACTCACTATCAGAAGAACAGCACCAGGGGGGAAATCTGCCCCCATGATCCAATCACCTCCCACCAGGCCCCACCTCCAACACTGAGGATTACAATTCAACATGAGATTTGGGCAGAGACACAGATCCAAACCATCTCATTCCACCCTGGCCCCTCCCAAATCTCATGTCATTCTCACATTGCAAAATACAATCATCCCTTCCCAACAATCCCCAAAGTCTTAACTCATTCCAGCATTAACTAAAATTTCCAAAGTCCAAAGTCTCACCTAAAACAAGGCTAGCCCTTCTGCCTATGAACCTATAAAATAAAAAACAAGTTAGTTACTTCCAGAATACAATAGGATATAGGTATTGGGTAAATACTCCCATTCAAAAAGGGAGAAATTGGCCAAAACAAAGGGACTACAGGCCTCATGCAAGTATAAAACCCAGCAGGGCAGTCATTAAACCAACCTTAAAGCAACAAAATAATCTCCTTTGACCCCATGTCCCACATCCAGGACACACTGGAACAAGGGGTGGTCTCCCAAAGCTTTGGGCAGCTCTGCCCTTGTGGCTTTCCAGGGTTCAGCCTCCATCACTGCTCTCACAGGCTGGTGTTGAGTGCCAGAAATTTTCAGGCTGAGGGTGCAAACTGTCCGTGGCTCTATCATTCTGGGCTCTGGAGGAGGGTGGCCCTCTTCTCAAAGTTCCACTAGGCAGTGCCCTCAGTGGAGACTCTGTGTGGGAGCACGAACCCCACATTTCCCCTCCACATTGCCCTAATTGAGGTTCTCCATGAGGACTCCACCCCTGCAGCAAGCTTCTGTCTGAACATCAAAGCTTTCCCATACATCCTCTGAAATCTAGGTGGAGGCTCTCAAGCCTCAACTCTTGCATTCTGTGCACCTGCAGGCTTAACACCATGTGGAAGCCACCAAGGCTTATGGCTTGCACCCTCTGAAGCAGTGGCCTGAGCTGTACCTGGGCCCCTTTTAGCCATGGCTACAGCTGAAGTGGCTGGGATGCAGGGAGCAGTGTACTGAGGCTGTGCAGAGCAGCAGAGTCCTGGTTGTGGCCAGGGCTTGTGATGGGAAGGGCTGCTGAGAAGGTCTCTGAAATGCCTTCAGGGCCTTTCCCCCATAGTCTTGGCTATTATCACTTGGATCCTCATTACTTATGCAAATTTCTGCAGCCTGCTTGAATTCTTCCCCTGAAAATGGGATTTTCTTTTCTACCACATAGCTGGGCTGCAAATTTTTTAAACTTTTAGGCTCTGTTTCATCTCAGAAAACTTACAATCATGGCAGAAGGTCGGGGGAAGCAGGCACGTCTTAACGTGGCCAGAGATGTAGAGGGGCTAGTGAGGTGCTACACAGTTTTAAATGACCAGATCTCATGAGAACTTACTCATTATTAGGAGAACAGAGGGAAATTAGCACCAAGAGGGAAATCTGCCCCATGATCTAATCACCTCCCACCAGGTCCCACCTCCAACCCTGGGGATTACAAGGGATCAACATGAGATTTGGGCTAGGACACAGATCCAAATCATATCATGTCTATATCTGCACTGTTCAGTATGATAGCTGCAAGCCACATGTGGCTATTGAGCACCTGAAGTATGACTAGTGCAAATGAGGAATGAAACTTTTTTTTTTTTGGAGACAGAGTCTTGCTCTGTTGCCCAGGCTGGAGTGCAGTGGCACGATCTCTGCTCACTGCAAGCTCTCACTCCCGGGTTCACGCCATTCTCCTGCCTTAGCCTCCCAAGTAGCTGGGACTACAGGTGCCCAGGACCACACCTGGCTAATTTTTGTATTTTTAGTAGAGACAGGGTTTCACCGTGTTAGCCAGGATGATCTCTATCTCCTGACCTTGTGATCTGCCTGCCTTGGCCTCCCAAAGTGCTGGGATTACAGGCATGAGCCACCGCACCTGGCCTAAACTTTTAATTTTATCTGATGTTCATTCATTTTCATTATAATTTAAATAGCCACAGTGCAGTCCTGAGAGATCAGATTATTTTCCGAATAAAAAATATACTAATTTCACTTCAAAATTAAAAGGAGTAACTGAAGAAGTCTAGTTTAAGGGATAGTGGACATCATGACTTCTGTTTTCTAGGGCCCTCAGTTATTGTCTCTGGAGTAAATTCTTGGAGTGTTCTGGCAGGTTTTCAGACATAATAGAGATCAGAGGACCCAACTGAAGAAGCAAAACGCAGATTGATTTGAGGATGTCTCAAGAGCTTTTAGTTTGATCCTCACAGTTCATCTGGTGCTGTTATGGGAAGATGGACAAAGAGATCTTTGAGATCAGGAAAAACACAGATCAAAAAAAGAAAACCAAGGTAAGGAGAAGAAGGTGGGAGTGCAAGACTGAGGTGGGATGGAAGGAGATTAAAAGTAGTTGCTCTATAACATCCTTCCGCTTCCTAGTCCTCTCAAATCCCCTCTGAGCCAGTCTCCTACACCCAGCTGTATTTGGCCTGCCTTCATCCCTTCTTTCCTCCTTCATTCAAGCCTGTAATTACGGACACCAGGTGCATTGCTTCCACTTTTCTCTTGTGACTTTATCATTCACCAAGCTGTGAATGGTAATTTGCCAACCTCCATCGAAGTTTCTTTTTAAAAGCAGGATATGCTTGGTGTAATGTTACATCACTAAGAAGCCTGAAACAATAGAAAAGGAAATGGAATTTACCCAAGGAACAAAAATGTCTGCAGCTCACTTCTCTGTAGCCCTAGATTACAGTGTAGAAATTCGCTGCAGGGCTCTGGGGGAACAGAGGCTGTGCCCAGAACTGGGAAGGGGCTTCCTGCAGAAGCAGCCCATGGGGTAGGTGCTTAGTAGCTGTAAGTGGGGCTTATATATTATATGCCAAATAGAGATTAGGGTAAGGAAGCAAAAGGCTGTAATTCATCCGTTCAACAGATTGTAACTGGGGACCATAGAGTGGTTAAGGCAGACTTTCTGGGTTCAAATCCTGCCTTAACCAGTTAGTGATGGCACACCCTTGGGCAGGTCATGCACCTTCTCTGAGCCTCAGTTTTTCATCTAAGTAATGCTGATGACAATGATGATGCCTACATTATGGCGTTATTTTGAAGACTTAAATGAGATGCCACATGGGAAGCACTTAGTGTAGTACCTAGCATGGGGTAAACACAGAGTGTCAACCATGTGGTAGTATTAGTGTTATTTCCTTTGCTTAGCCCTATGCAAAGTGGCTGTGGGAGAGAATAGCCATGTTCTTCTGGGCATATCCCTCTAAGCCTGTTATGTTCTAAGTCTTGAAGAGAATGCTGCATCTCAGGCTGGTTTTACATGTCTCTTGTGTCTACGGGCCTCCACGCAAGTCTCTAGGCTTAGGAACATGCACTAAAAAAGATTGCTTCCTCCTTTCTCATTCTTACCAAGCTCAGGAAACCTACTGGCCTCAGTTGAGAGGTTGGAAGGGCCCCTCCAGTGAATTAAAAGAGCCAAAAAAGGGAATCATTAATAAATAACTTTCATCTTGGATGACAGAGAGATGAACAAATTACCTATGGTGACTCCAACACAGGGAGCCCTAAGCTCTGTGTGTTCAGGTGGGCACAGAGGTCAGCCGGAGCAGCAAAAAATCCTGTTTCCCTGGCAGGGGAGGGTGTCCTGTCCCTTTTAGGTCAATGCATTTTCTAAGAAGCCTATTCTGGAGGATTTAGCAACCCTGTTTTAGAAATCAAGTTTCCCTGCCACCCCTCCCCACCAGTTCTTCTGTGGCCTCCACTGGCTTTGAAGAGCTGGTGGGAATGCTAGTTCCCTGGCTATGTTCGTTTCTCTCTCAGAGAAGGGGCTCAAGCCAAGGATTTAGGAATAAAGTGGAGTGGTAATGTGGGGCCCCTGGGAAGGAGAGGGGCCATGAAAGAGGATCAGATGCCTTCCCTGAGAGAAGGAGTATGATGCTCAGCCACAAGCCCCTTCCTTGACCAGCCTCTGCAATGGATGAAAACAGCACCCCTCCTCGATTCACAAAATAAACAATCAGCCGTGGTTTGCAAGTTAGAAATTAGGCCAAATTTAGTCACAGGGATACAATTCATCTTCACATCCCTTGAAATGAACTCTCCTGGCCAGTAGGAAGCAATTCCTGAGGACGGCCACCTCTATCTAGCTCCTGGCTCCATCAGGCCTGTAAGCAGCATTGCTGGTGGGCCTGGAGATCACAGTGCTGGCTTCTGTGTTCCCCAAAGGCTTAGAACCTGCCTGGATATATTTCCAAGGTGATTTTTCAGAAGTCATGGTGATCTTTTTTGCAGTGAAAAGATTAATTGGCCAATTGGATGTTGAGACCCAAATGAACTTTAGGAGCAGTGTCTGCTGTGCTGCATGAAATATTCCTTGCTATTCATTCAACTCGACTCACACATATCTGGGGAGATTCACAATGTCTAAGAACAGAGGGTCACCCTGCCTGCGAAGCAGTGGGTGGGGACCCCAACATGAGCTCTCCTGCTGCTCATGATAATCACAAGGCCAGCTCTATAGGGGCTAGGGACAAAGCAAACAAAGCCACTTGCTGTTCAGGAAAAAGCACTGTGGTTTATGGCTTTGAAGAAGTTGAAGGTGCCAAAAAGAAGTCAGCAAGAGTTCATCCGAATCCACAAATCCCAAGACTGCCATGTGAATCAGGCCCTGTTAAAGGATGGTGCCAGTTGGTTTTGCTGACACACCAAAGGACTGGGGGCACTGGAGACGTGAAACCACTCAAAGCTTCCCCGAGTTCTTGCTCCCAGGAAGAGACGAGAGGTCCCAGGTTGAGCCTCCCCAGGCTGCTCAGGGAAGCCTTTGGGGAATAATTAAGAACTGTTTAGAATGACAGCAGCCCCTGTGGACCTTTCCCCTGCCCTGCTCTCCCTAACTTTACAAAAGCAGTTGAACCACCACAGATTGGCCGTGCCGTTTGCCAACCCTTCTTGAATCCGCATAACTGGGTGGGACTCAAGAATATGCCTGGGAGGCTCTGGGATGGGGTTTATCTTCTGTCTCCATAGTAACAACTATCACTTACTGCACACTCACTGTGGACGGGCCCTGAGTTAAGCAATTGACCTGCATGTTTAACTCGGGGGAACTAACATTCCACATCGGCTAGCTATGCCATTCTTCCACCCTGCCGTTCATTCCCTGGCTTGTCTCCTAGCTGTACAGCATCTATCACCGTTCCTCAATGACATGACAGGAATCAAGTCTTTCCCATATCTTTATCTCCTAAAAAGATTAGCTCAGGGACTTGTTGCAAATGTTAAGTAAAATCTTCCACTTTGGTACTGGATGTGGGATACTGAGTGCCTGCCACACTCACAGCCTCTTTTGGTGGCCTGGATGGATGATCTTGCTTTTATCCCACATGACCTTGCTGTCACAGTTGGCACGTGAGTGTAAGGTAGCTGTCTCACTGGCTGGCCCAACAAGTGCACTTGCTAATGGATGTTGACTAGCCAGCTGATCAGATCTCATCTCTTGGGGAATTTGGTTAAAGATCCATGGAGGGAATCCATCAGTTGGTGGCAGCAAAATAGAATTAAGTCACAAACACGGTGGAATCTTGGAAGCGAGCAGCAATAGATGCCCATGTGTAAGAGACTGGAGCTGTTATATCCTTGAATGATATAACCTCAAGGCTGTATTTGTCTAGCTAAAATTACATATAATATTCAGAAACACATTTATTCTTCTAACCATCATCCAAATGTATAAATACTGTAAAATAGTTTGAGAACAAACCAAAATATAAAACAGCCAAACTGCTAGTTCTTAGTTGAGCCTATTGTTTTGAAATTCAGGATGAGATCAAACACTCTCCATGGCCCGAATCCTCCTTCTCCCCAACACTTCTTCCTTATCTACCTCCGTCCTCCATGGTCCCCACTGCTGAGTGTGGAATGGGATCTCTGACCACTATATCTTTTTATTTTTATTCTTTTTTTTTTTTTTTTTTTGAGACAGGGTCATGCTTTGTCACCCAGGCTGGAGTGAAGTGGCACAATCATAGCTCACTATAACCTTGACTTCTGGGCTCAAGTGATCCTCCTGCCTTAGCCTCCCGAGTAGCTGTGGCTATGGGTGTGCACCACCATGCCTGGCTAATTTTTTTAATTATCATTTTTGTTGAGATGGGGATCACTATGTTGCCCAGGCTGGCCTCAAACTCTTGGCCTCAAGTGATCCTCCCACCTTGGTCTCCAAGAGTGCTGGGATTACAGGCATGAGCCACTGTGCCTGGCCCACAATGTCTAGACTATAAGCCCCTGTTTTGTTTTCCAGATGGGCTGGAAATCAAGGTCTTTTTGGAGAAGTTTTATCTCTAGTTGCTCAGGGAGGAGCATGTGGTCTGTCTACTACTATGCAGTGCCAAACAATAGATACATTCCAATGTGTAGGTATTTTTTTTTTTACTCCTACTAATTTTTTTTCCAAAATACATTATCTTCTTCTATTTTCACTATAGTTTACTTATCCCCAGTTAATGGGAGGTTGAGTATACTCAGTGAATCCACATATATTCATATATAGCTATACAAGATGGAAATGTGTTTACCTGACAGGCATTGTCAACAAATGTGACATGACAATGAACAATAATGACTATATTCTAAAAAATAAGTCTTGGGTTCAGCTTATAACATGACCAGCCTGTACAAAATTTTCCTTCTCCAAATCATTGCAGATTTGAGGACATCCATCCTGGGTGCAGTTAGAAGAAATAAAATGTCATTGAGCTTCTAAAATTACATGTTTATATAAATGCTGCCTGGAAGACACAATGGTTCCTAAAAGTTTCTGATCACAGACTGGTGCCTTCTGGAGGGCAGCCTTCAGAAATCCCTGGTGGTTCCAGGTGGGCTAGGACCCAAAGGTGTGGTGTTGTCCAGAAACAAGGGACTTCTGATGCCACTCAGGATGGAGTGTCAGGGACCAGATTAACACTTCCACATGAAGCAACTAAGGAAACACACAAAATCTATGAAACACAGGTTTTCAAGACATTGCACAATCAGGCAGTGAGGCACAGGGATGCCTTTGAGAAAGGAAGTGTAAGCCTGATGAGTGCTTTGCTTTCCTGCCGGGGAGATGTTCCAGGTGACCACGGCACAGCGGGAGGGAAACAGATAAAGCCTAGTGGTTTGTTGAAGAGACAGACTTGTGGGTCCAGGGAAGGCAGGGCCACTCAAGTTCTCAACACAGAGTCCTTGAGAAAGTTGAAGAGGGAAAGAGCTGTGACAATCTGCAGAGGTTCCAGCAAGTCCTCAGCTGAGTTCCAATCAGTATCAGAGGAAACCTGGGATAGGACCACCCAACACCGTGTGATGATGGAAACATGCTGCAAGTGACTTCGGTTTAATTGGGGAATTTAAACAGTATCACTCTCTACTTGATGAATAAAGAAGACCAGTTAATGATAAAACTCTCTTTTGCACTGGCTGCTACAAAGACTGAAGCCAAATGAAACTCACATGACATGCATTTTCTATACCACCCTTATTCCAGGCTTAATCTTACTTTTGCTATCCTTATTTCCCTTAATTCTAGTCCTGTATCTTAACAAAATTACTAGATTGTATATATTTGAAAAGTACTTTTAGAATAAGGTGTAAACAAAGAGTAAAATCAGGACTCATATTTTAGGAAGAAAAATCCCAGTTTTGACCTTTGGAAAAGCCAATGAGATGAAGATTAGGAATAGAAATTTGTCTAAACCTCTCAGAACTGATGAGAAATAGTAAAAATCTATAAGATGTGAAAGAGAGGATAAAATACCTACCAGGAGAGGAACATTAATGTAATGTTCTCTCAGAGAGAAAATGCTTTCAGTAGTACATTACCAACATCCACGCTATTATTCTCCAGGGCTCATTGTCCAGACTCAAAGCCAAAGACAGAGTGGGGTAGACAGAGACAGGAAATTCGGATGGGTGAAGCTCAGAGATGGAGTAGGAGTCAGAATGGGAAGGCAGTGATAAACATTATTAGTGATAAACAAAATTATCTGGAATGGGGACCAACATCAGGTTGAGGCTCAGGTCAGAGGAAGCCCGGGATGAGTGAAAATATGTTAGGCACATATGTTAATTTTCAAAAAGCTAAAAGTGGGCAGGGCGTGGTGGTTCACACCTGTAATTCCAGCACTTTGGGAGGCTGAGGCTGAGGCTGAGGCAGGGGGATCAGCTGGGCTCAGGAGTTCGACATCAGTCTGGGCAACATAGACCCATCTCTACAAAAAATAACAAAAATTAGCCAGCAGTGGTGGCACATGCCTGTAGTGCTAGCTACTTGGGAGACTGAGGTAGGAGGATCATTTGAGCCCAGGAGGTCGAGGCTGCAGTGAGCTGAGACCACGCCACTGCACTCCAGCCTGGTGGACATAGCAAGACCTTGTCTCAAAAAACAAAACAAAACAAAAAACCCCAAAATCTAAACTTTGGAGAGAAAAGGGAAAGCCCTTCTTTATAGTAGAATATGGAAAGAATGGAGTCAGAAAATAAACTGATGCTAAAACTGGTGGGTGAGAGTTTAATGAAGAAGGCTATTTACACAGTCTTGAATAATCTCCCCATTAATTACATATTAATTGTAAAGAGAAAAACATTGACTTCATAGTGGAGAGAACCGGTAGGCATCACCTTAACTGAGGAAGCAAAGATAACATCACCAGTAATGGGACAAATAGATAACATGTGCCTCCCGATGTAATGTATTAAGGATGTGACGTCAGTTCCACTGGGTTCCTGCCAATGCTGAATAATCTGAAACTAATCAGAGAAAGCACTAGACAAACCCCAACTGAGAGATATGCTCAGACTAACTGGCTTCTATACCTCAAAAATGTTAAATTTAATAAAGACAAAGGCAGGCTGAGGAACTGTTCCAGAGTAAGGAAACTATAGAGATATTACAACAGAATACATTTGCATAATCCCAGTTTGAACCGTGGAGTGGAAAAAAATAGCTACAATAAACATTTTGAGGTAATCAATAAAATTTGAATGGATTATGGATAAGGTAACAGTATTTTATCAATGTAATATTTACTGATTGTGATAATTACACTTTGATTTTTATGTAAGAAAACACCCTTGTTCTCAGGAAATATAAATGAAGTATTTTGGGATAAAGAAGCATAATGTTTCCAACTTCTCCAGTGGTTCAGAAAATTGTACATGTGTGTGTATGTGTGTGTGTGTGTATGAGAGAGAGAGTATGGGAGAAAAATTTTTAAAATGAGGCAAAATAAAAACAATTGGTAAATTTAGGTAAATGGTATTGGAAATTCACTGTACTATTCTTTCACCTTTTTTGGAGGGAGGTATAGAAAACATTACCCAAGTTAAAAGTTGAATTTTTTTAAATTGTAAAAATAAGAGAGTTTGGTGTTAAGATGGCAACACCAAAGCTCATGGGCCCTTTAGGAATCTCCAGAGCCCTATCTCTTGACCAAGCTGTTTTCAGTTTCCTTGAGGAAAACTACATGCGCTATACTGAGTTAATGATTTGTGTGTTCTGTTAATGCCAGTGACGCTTAGAAACAGAGGCAAGAGGGGGTGAATGAACTTTGGTAGAGCAACAACAGAAGGCCTTGCAGGGCCCCAGTATTCAATAGAGCTGAAGAATTAAGATCAGAGACATAGCCTTATCTACCTGACTTGGATGTTTTTATACAAGTCATTTATTAAGAACCCCTTCCCCAAAACACCTAGCTCTGAGTGGGGGCCTAGGTTAAGAGAAAGCTAACTTTGCTACCTGGTCTCAGAACTCAGCAGAACTAATGGGTTTGGAGTGTCTGAGATGGTCAGGGTTTTGCAGCAAAACCAAGCCCTCTTTGACAAGCATCTGCTCTCATGTTACAGCATAAAGATGAGCTAATGCTCTTGGATTCACTGGTTTTATCACACATCCATCACCCAGAAGCATCTAGCCTTACAGAAAAATTGATTGGCGTATTGAAGACCAGTCCCAGGAGCAGCTGTGAGGTAGTGAGGTAGGAGGTAGTAATTGACTCAGGAGGTGGGACTCGGACACAAGGCCAAATTGAGAACCAGCTAAAACAGGGACAGGGCAAAAGCAGCTTTCCATAAGACACAGCCACCAGCATGTCATATCAGTTACCACTGCCATGGCAACATCAACATTACCGCCCCTTTTCATGGCAACAACCTGATGACCCAGAAGTTACCACACTTTTTCTAGAAATGTCTGTATAACCGCCCCTTAATTTGCATATAATTAAAAGTGGGTATAAATAGAACTGCCTTTGAACTGCTACTCTGGGCACACTGCTTATGGGGTAGCCCTGCTCCATAAGGAGCAGTGCCTCTGCTGCTGTACACTGCATTGCTATCTAACACCAGCTTGCCCTTGAATTGTCTCCTTGGTGAAGTCCCAGTTTTACGGTTTACCTGCCCTGCATCAGGAGCACCTTAAGAATATAGGATACTATCTTACAGGATTCCATTTCTGTTCTGAACCAGTGACTGAATATGCTGCTTTTTTTTCCAAAGCAGGATATGAGAGTCTAGAACTGTGCTGTCCAATATGGTAGCCACTAGCCACATCTACCTATTTGAAAACTAAAATAAAGTTAAAAATTCAGCTCCTCACATTAGCCACACTTTTAAGTGCTCAGTAGCTACATGTGGCTAATGGTTACCATATTGGATAGTATTACAGAAATTTCTATTGGACAGTATTGGTCTAGAATCAAAGTGGTAGGTCACTTGCAAAAATTTTGCTTTCCATTCTCATGACTGCTGGTTTAGAAGCTTTAGTAATCAAAGGAGGAATGCTTACACCAACGTAAACATATCACAGTCCCACTAGGCTGGAAGTTGACACTGCCACTTGTTTGGAGCATCTTCTTCCAGTGTGCAAAATAGAAGGCTGAGGTGGGGTATGTGTGATTATTGGCTGATGTATTAGTCAGTAAAGATTGAATTGTGCTTTGACAAGTGCCTCCCAGCTTTCAGTGGTTAACAAAGGTTTATTTTTCATTCACACTATTTGTCAATCATGAATCAATAGCTGCAGCTCTGCCCATGTACTCTTCATTGTGGGACCCAGGACAATGGAATATAGACCCTGTATGGAGCAGTACCAAGCTCAGAACCATATGATTAAAGTTTCCTCATAAAAGTCACTCACATTTAATTGGCTAGAGCAAACCACATGGCCAGCCTGATAGCAGTGGGATGGAGATATATAATCTTCCCAAGGAACTGTCCCATAGAAGTGTCCTTTGGGGACAGCCAAGGACTATTTTAAACAAAATACCACAGCTAGGATGATTGACCTAGACCATTAAGGGGAAATCATATTGCTGATACAAATAGGGGGTGCACACATCTAAATTTTCAGATACTTTATCTTATCCCCCTCCCCAACCCCCACTTGTCCACAAGCAGGTTGTCGATTAAATTCACCATTTAGTATGTAAGTTGCTGAATGGCAAGATGGGACTGTGACAGGAATAGAGTAGACATCACAGCGATATAATGGACTGGGGACAGTAACTGACAACATTTTGTGTTGTCTTCCCTTGGGGATGGGCTAATGCATTTTTGAAAACTATGTTATGTGAGGCAGGGGCATTTGGGAAAGTTCATGAGTGAAAAGGATGTGGATATGGATACTGGGAAACCAACGCGTTGAATTATAGCAGACCACTTGCCAGAAATCATTACCCAGCATTCATTCCCTCTTCCTAATTGCACTCTATTTTCTTTAAAGTCTCATATACAGCATTAAGCATTGTCTTGGCGTTTGGTGCTTCACTAAATTTTGGTGTCTGCCACACCACAGAAGCTAAGAAGATAGCTTCTTCCTCTAATTGCCTTGGCTCCTTCCCATTTTCAACCTGGTTTTCAAGACTTTTTATACGTCTGTGAGCTCCTAATGGACTTGCTATAAATTTCACTTTTTGCTTAAGTTAGTTAGAGTCCGTATCTATTGCCTGAAAACAGTGCCCTAACTGATCCATCCACTGTGTAGTAGGCACTGTGCTAGGTGTCTTGTATACTTTGTCTCAACATTTCTCACTACCTACCAGCCTTATGGGAAAGACAGGCATGCAAGAGGCCAATTGCTAGTAAACAAGAAC
This sequence comes from Trachypithecus francoisi, assembly GCF_009764315.1. Lineage (NCBI taxonomy): Eukaryota > Metazoa > Chordata > Mammalia > Primates > Cercopithecidae > Trachypithecus > Trachypithecus francoisi. The sequence goes on from NW_022681468.1 coordinate 44,889,550, forward strand.
CACAGAACTTCTTCCTCTTGGCTAGTTATTTTAAATGGGGAGTGCAAGAACCATTATTACTGTAGGAATCAGGGTTGATCCTCACCAGCCAGGTAACAGGGAGGGGAAAGAAGCAGTTGGTAAGCTGTCTCCAACCTTTGCCCAGTGTTGTGAGGCAGAAAGAGAAAAACAACAACTCAATCTATTATCATAAGTAAAGCTGGTGATCTTTTCGACAAATGGTTCTGGGAAAACTGAGCATCCACATGTGAAAGTCTAAAGTTGATACCTTACATTTCACCACATACAAAAATCAGCTAACAAATGAATCCGAAAATAAGGATCAAAGCCCTAAATTTAAGAGCTAAAATTGTATCACTCTTAGAATAAAGTATAGGTGAAAATCTTCATGACCTTGGATTAGGCAATGATTTCCTAACTATGACACTGAAAGCACAGGCAAGAAAAAAACAGATAAATTGGACTTCACCAAAATTAAAAACTTTGTGCATAAACTGATACTATCAAGAGTACAATGGAGGCCAGGCATGGTGGTTCATTCCTATAATCCTAGCACTTTGGGAGGCTGAGGCAGGCAGACCGCTTGAGCTCAGGAGTTTGAGACCAGCCTGGGCAACATGGTGAAACCTCATCTCTACAAAAAGTAAAATTAGCCAGGCATGGTAGCATGTGCCAGTAGTCCCTGTTCCTTGGGAGGCTGAGGCAGAAGGATGGCTTGAGGCCGGGAGGTCGAGGCTACAGTGAGCTGTGATTACACCAGTGTACTCCAGCTTGGACAACAGAACAAAACCTTGTCTGAAGAAAAAAAAAGAAAAAGAGTACAAAGGCAATCCACAGAATGAAAGAAAATATTTGCACATCACGTTAACTGATAAGGGATTAATATTCAGAATATATATGAAGAACTTACAACAACACACAAACAAAACCCCAATTCAATTAAAAAATGGGCAAAGAACTTAAATAGACATTTCCCCTAAAGAAGATATACAAATGGCCAATAATGAAAAGATGCTCAATATCATTAGTCATCTGGGAAATGCAAATCAAAACCACAATGAAATACCACTGCACACCCATTAGAATGGCTATTACTAAACAAGCAAAACATAACTGTTGACAAGAATGTGGAGAAACCAAAATCCTCATGTATTGCTGGTGGAAATGTAAACCAGCGCAGCCACTGTGGAAAAGAGTTAGGCAGTTTCTCGGTAAGTTGGACGTAGAATTACCATATGACTTGGCAATTCCACTCCTAGATACATACCTCAAAAAACTGAAAACATGCTCAAACTTATACATCAATGTTCATGGCGCCATTATTCACAATAGTCAAAAGGTAGAAGAAACTCAAGAGTTCATCAATGTACAAATAGATAAACAGATGTACATAGGATGGAACAGATGCACATAGGATGGAATATTATTCTGCCATAAAAATTAATGAAATTCTTATACATGCTACAACATGGATAAACTTTGAAAACATTATGCTACGTGAAATAAGCCAGACACAAAAGACCAAACAGTATACAGCAGGTCCTTAAATAACACTGTCTTTTTCAATGTCATTTTGTTAAAACGTTGGTAAGAAAAAAAATGGATTCCTTGGCTGGTGCCACTGCCTGCATGGATTGTCTCCAGGCGCTCCAGTTTACTCCTACCTCCCAAAGATGCACACATGAGGTGAATGGGTGTGTCTACATGGTCTCAGTCTGGGTTAGTGCAGGTATGTGTGCCCTGAGATGGGATGGCATCCTGTCCAGGGTCAGTTCCCACTTTGAGCCCTGAGCTGCTGGGAGAGGCTGTGGCCACTGCAGCCCTGAACTGGAGTCACTGAAGATATCATTACCCTATTTGTTTTTATTAATCTTAAATGTATGTATAGCTGATATAGTTTGGCTGTGTCCCCACCCAAATCTCATCTTGAATTGTAGCTTCCATAATTCCCACGTGTTATGGGAAGGACGGGGTGGGAAGTAATTGAATCACAGGGGCAGGTCTTTTCCATGTTGTTCTCATGATAGTGAACAAGTCTCATGAGAGCTGATGGTTTTATAAAGGGGAGTTCCCCTGCACATGTTCTCTTGCCTGCCACCATGGAGGGCATGACTTTGCTACTCATTTGCCTTCCACCATGATTGTGAGGCCTCCCCAGCTGTGTGGAACTGCGAGTCAATTAAACCTATTTCCTTTATAAATTATCCAGTCTCAGGTATCTTCATGAGCAGCATGAGAACAGACTAATACAATAGCTCACAGTTATTTCAATTTGTAATAGTATTACTGTTTGGGGTCTTTATTTACAAGTTTGATGATGTTTTTGTGACCAGAAATATGCCATAGGATCTTAACTGTTATTTATATCAATTAGCCTATAGTATAACAGGTTTCTTTATATGTTGTTTTGCTGAAAGTCACAGTTTCCAAGAACCCGTCGATGATGTTAAGAGGACTTGCTGTATTATTCCATTTGCAGGGGATATGTAGACTAGGGAAATTCCTTGGGACAGAAAGTAGAATAGAGGTTACCAAGTTCTGAGGATAGGGGAGAATAGGGAGTTGCTTCACGGGTACAGTTTCTGTTTGGGATGAAAAAGCTCTCTTTATAGATAGTGGTGATGGTTACACACATTGTGAATGTACTTAATGGCACTTAACTGTACATTTAAACATGGTTAAAATGGTAAATTTTGTTATGCATTCTTTACTACAATAAAAAACTATGTAAAAAAAAGATAAAGCTGGTGCGATCTTCCTTGAGAAGCTAATTCGGGTGGCTAATGCTGATCAAAGATGTTTGGAAAAAAGGTCCCCCCACTGCCAGCTTTTATATATATACATTTTGTACAGGTTATTTTCAATTATGATGGGAGATAAATCTAGCACATTTAAATTAATCTTCATTTTATACAATATTCCGTATCACTGATTTTTTTGTTTTGAGACAGAGGCTCACTTTATCACCCAGACTGGAGTGCAGTAGCATGAACACGGTTCACTGCAGCCTCAACATCCCAGGTGCAAGCAATCTACCCACCTCAGCTTCCCAAGTAACAGGGACTACAGGTGTGTGCCACCAGCCTGGCTCATTTTTGTATTTTTTGTAGAGACAGAATTTTGCCATGTTTCCCAGGCTGGTCTCAAATGCCTGGGCTCAAGCCATCTGCCTGCCACAGCCTCCCAAAGTGCTGGGATTAGAGGCGTGAGCCACTACGCCTGGCCCACTTAACTTTTTGTCCTTCCCATGCATCACAAGAAAATGATTGGAAATACTGTCACCAAATTTGGAGGTTTAAGGTAGTCAAACTTAAAATATAGGCTCTGTGGCAAACATAAAATCCACAATCTACTGTGGTTGTACCAGAAGCACTTCAGAGATAAGGAGACATTATCTAGAGATGAACCCAAGACTTGTGCCTCGGCTGATGCACAGCAGAATGCAGTAGATACAGCCAAGTTCCCCAGATGAACTGCCTGCCAAGTCTAAAGGCAGAAACTCAGAACTGCAGGTGTGGGTGGCAATGAGGCCTTGACAGGAGCAGCTTAGGCTGTAGCATGTTTCAGGGTTAGTGACAGCAGGGGTTTATTTAAGATTGGTTAATAATTCTCCCCAGCAGCTTTGGGTCGGAGCTGGAGCGGTAGCAAGATGAAGCATCTAGTAGGGAGCAGAGCCCGCTGGAATGGGTTTGGTTTTTGGTGCTTACTGCTTATATTCAGAAAATTTCTACTCCAGACTTACAGTCAGCAAGAGGACATCACTGTTTTACCTCACGTCCTAGCCACAACTGGTGTAGGTTACTGTTTTAGAATGGAAGAAAGGAGAGCACATGGGGTGGAGGGAAGCTTTCTGATTAAACTAAGGGTTTGGCAATATTTTTGTCCAAATTACCATATTCTGAATGAATGGACTTTGTGTAACAGCTTCAGAAGTGGCTCAAAAATAGGCACACAGATGTCTTACAACAGTTTCATCAGAAATAAATTACTGATAAATTGGAGGAATTCCTTTACAATGTTTTAAAAATTATAAAATGTCCATTGTGAAAAACTTGAAAAACATGGACTATGACAAACTACCAAGTTCTTGAATGTTTTTTGCTCTAATTCCACCTTCTGAACATTAATGTTATTTTGGAGGATGGGAGGATGGTGGTAGCGTGCAGCAGCAGCACTGAAGCAAGAGCAAACAGGAAGCCTCCAACAGCCTTATGTGGCCCCCGTCTCTGCTCCCACGCACTCTCTCAAAGTGCACCGTTAAAATTAAACCACTTCTCCTGGCACATGCTGGCCAGATGCTAGCCAGGCCAGCTACATGGTACTCAGCTATGGTAATGAAGAATGTTTCCTACTGTGGACTTCCAGGTCTGTCAGGACCACTGCCAAGTCTCTCTACAGCCCAGAACACTCCACTCAGGCGAATTTTCCTGACTGGACAATCAGCCAAAATCATTTAAAGGCTGCTAGGTTGGGGGCATCACTGTACTGGGTGAGAGAACAACTTCTCCATGTATTACTAAAATGCCACTGGAGAGTAAAACTGATTTGAGATAAGCAGCGTTTTTCGTAACTGGGATGCCTACAAACAGTGACAGCTCTTTTCAAAAAGCAAAGGACATAAAAAGCAGGCGTTTTCTTAGGGATGTACTTTATCTAAACCTCTCTCGACCCCCTTAGGGAATCTAAGTGCAGAAAGTTCCTGGCAAGAACATTATCATCACTGGCCTCTGCTGCCTTCTCTACTTAATGCATACCTGTTTCCTATGCTGGAAAATTATTTCTACTTAGCTCTGTCTATGCAAATTTAACCTTACCTTTAAAGCCGGGTGTTCCCACTCCCCCACGAATGCAGGAACATGAACCTCCTCCTAATTATGAGTCCTTATAATGAGACCATTTCATGTTGTCCCAGCCTCTCTGCTACCAGCACTCATCTCAAATAGCCCAGTTCAAATAAGACTATGTCTCCTGGCAAAAATAGAATGCCAATCTCATCTTCTATAGATGCACACAGATGCACAATCTTCTTCAGTCATCAAATACACATTGAACACCACAGTAGAGACTAGGCTTGTTCACAAATATTCTGATTTGTTCTTTCAGGCCCTCCTGAACTGCCAATGTGACTTGCTTTGGCCAATGAAACAATTCAGGTAGGGGGAACAGCTAGAGCCAAGTGCCTGTAAGACCCTAGGACTTGAGTGGGACAGGCCTGTCCTGAGGTCAGCCATAAGACCAGTACATCTAAAGCAGACTGAGGAAGGTGAGTTCAAGAGGTCACAGGGACCAGATAAGATACGGGGCTTTGCAGGCCACTATAAGGACGCTGGCTTTCTCTGAGTGGCAGGGATTTGAACAGAGGAATGACATGATCTGAGCAGGGACAGGGAGGATGCAGGGATTCACTGAGGATGAGGGGAGGGGTAATTTTCAGCTGAACCTTCCAACTTAACCTTCACTGCCAAAGGATTTTTAAAGCTTCCCAGGCCACTCTACCTTGCTGGCAGGTTGAGAACCACTACTTCAGAGAAGCCAGGGAACCGGTAACAGAAGGGAAATCTGTAATCCTTTATTTTAAACCTAGTTTTAATCGCTTTGCTAATCAAACCTATGACAGTTGACAATCAAAGCTGCATTATTTCCTCCTCCCCCTAACTCACCCCCTCTGGAGGGGAAAGAGTTAAAAACATAATGGGGGAATGGGGGGTGGAGAAGAGACATGACTAATTTTCCAAGCATTAGAGACTGCTATAAAACATAAGGATGATTTATAAGGTGGCTAATTTCATAAAAATACGATTTTCCTAACTTTTAGAAAACATACTTTCTTTTTCACTTTTAACAACACTTCTTTCTTGCCCTTAGTATTTATCTCCTTTTCTTCCCCTCTTCCACCTTCCCTTTTCCTCTTCCTCCCTTGCCAAGCAGAAAAATGCCAACTTCATTAAATGACTTTGAGTTCAAGTCGAAGAAAATCACATATTCTAAGATTAAAAAGTACATTTTCACATATTCAAATTTTTATACCCAAAGGATTTTTGAACAAAAGTGACATTCAGTCCAAGAAACTAAAATATCAAAGATGGTTCCAAGAGATTCAGAGAACCGACCACATGATCTTCAAAAATTGCTACTGTATTCTTCCTTATCTCAAATTATGGAGACTTGCCCTCCAGGAAGTTTCCTTCTTGGAACCCTGCTCCTCTTGGGATGAAGCTTTTACTGACACTGCGGTCCTGTCAGATGCCAAATCCATCTGGTCGTGAAGCAGGGAAACCTCTGAAGGTCAAGTTGAACCAATAACACTACTGACAGTCACTGTAGAGTTGACCTTGAACAAGGATATTTATACATGCATATGTAATACACTTAAAACCAGACTGTCATTCAACAGTCTGGCTTATTTGATATGTTGCAAAAAGAATTTCATGACTTACTTTCCTAAGAGTACTTACAGAAGCCCTAAAACAGAATGTCGCCTGGGGACCTATACATTTAAAACAAAAACAAAGTAGGCAACAACAAAAAGCAAGCATCCTGATTTCAGACGTGAAAGTAAATTCTAAGGAAGGATACCCAGGGAGTTTCTTTTCTGTGATCTAGGCACAAAAACAGTTTCACTGGCCTTACCAAATGCTAAGACCGCTTTCATTTTATTAAGGATCATTGCAGCAGGATATGTCTGTTAAAATACATCAGGAAAGGTGAACAGTTATAAAAGTCAAACTTATACCAAGTGCATGAAGACTTATTTGCTATGCCTAATAAGTTTAAAAAGCCACTTATGTGCCTCCACTGTATCCAATTACTAGAAAATTTTTTTGTTAGGACTGTTCTGGAAACTTTTAGTTAAAAAACCTTTTCAGCATTGTTAGTAGGCAGTTAAAAGTTCAATGGCTAAAATAATTGAGAATAGCTCTGCTCTTATGATATACAGTGAATCTTCACAAAAATATTTTCGTTAAATATTAATAGAATCAAATATACATTCAAGACTGTCACATAGAATTAGAAGAACAATCCCTGAATGGTTTCAGTATGCTAATGTAAGGTACACATCTAATCCCTTTGACCCAGAACAGTTACACTCTTCTAGCAAATGCTTTGATTTTAATACTAGATAATTTTTAGCTGTTACCAAGACAAACACAAATAGTAAAATAAAATACAAAAAATATATTTAGTAAAGGTGCAGCATGGCCATAGCCTAAGTCAGAGTTTGAGTTGACACCGAAAACAAAGTCAGAGCCCTCAGTCACCTTTAACAAAGACTGCACTTTAAAGAACAATTATTTTCAGAGAGTTACTCACTGATGTCTCCAAGTCACAGACTAAATTGGATCCACATGTCAATACCCCAATAAAATATTAGAAGTAACTCTCTACTCACCTCAATTATGTAATTCAAAGTAAATCCTTAAAATCATTTCCCCCATCTTTAGTCTTTATTATTCCTCCCTGAACACTTCAATTCAGCAACCTTTCCTTTCCCAGTCACTGCTGGAATAACATTTCTCATACTGATGTTGACCTAATGCTAGAGCATCTGTACACATTTGATTTGTGTATTTTCAAGCCTCACATTTGGAAATTTGTCCAAATATATACAGCTTTTCTTTAAACGTCTCATCCAGTTCTTAAAAGACTTAAAATAATGAGAGAAGTACCAAATACTGACTTGCAATCTGATCATTCAAGAATAACAACTAATTTCAGAAACAAATTAAATTAGATAAAACTGCCATTTTTGTAGATCAAAAATCAAAATATTGTAAATACTGATAGTTCATATTGATTTCTGGAAAAACTTTCTTGTAGCTAGAGAGAAGTGCTTTGGTATGGAAGACACAAGCCTATATCTAAACTATCACAGAAACATGTCTCTAAACTATCACAGAAACATGTCGAATGTTTAGCTAATTCACTATTCAGGCAGTCTGAATCACCTTAGATAGGGTATCAGAAGAAATACATACAATGCTCATGTAAACAACAGGCAGCCAGAAGAGCAAAATCTTTTACCAACATCTGGTAAGTTGTTGGTTTTGTGGCAAGTAAGCAAAGTTCTATAGAGGGCATGCAAACCAATTTCCCAGCGTAATTCATTAAAAAATATAGTACTTTTCAACTATAATAAAATTGGACTTGATAGGAAGTTTAATCTGAGCTATTAAGTGATGGGAAATTTAATTTGAACTATTAATTGATAAAAAGGAAAAAGAGAAGGGCACTCCAATATAAGTTTCTCAGTAATAAATTAAGAAAAAAGAAATAAAACAACTTAAAGTAGCTTCAACATTCAAAAGAAAAGCTCCAAAGCGGGGTGAAGAGGGAACCCAAGCCTAAAAAAACCCATGAACAAAACTGAATGATACAATTTGACGAGCGAAGAGGTTCCACTTACATATAAATCAAATAAAACCTTATTTGCCTTACTTAATCTTACTAAGTTCTAAGACGTTTTACCTTTGGTTATGAAGCTTCATTACTGTTCTATTACACATTTTACAACAAACAAAATGAGCTCTTGTGGCTCACAGACTTTCACTTTAATTAACAGTTCAACTCTAAAAATTCTCTAATTATGGGAGCCATGACTAGAATCAATTAAACCTGTAAGTCACTTTCAGACATGAACACAGGATATAATATAGCTAATAATCAGAATTGGTAGAGGAAATAAACACCTCCTTTCTGCATCCTAAAAACACACACATTCAAGTGCCATTTTGAAGCAGGCACTATACCACAGATACTAGGTGAGGAAGTCCTTTCCCAGACCACTCCCAATTCCCAATTTCAACTCTTCAAGGGAGTAATCATCTATTAGAAGACAGACAAATGGGAATGTTCTTACTAAAAATAAATTACTCTGGCTTCTTTATTTCTGGAATGTTTCATGACAATAACCAACAACTGAAACTTTTTGGCTTTCAGTAAACTTCCTAAAATCAGGAAGGAATAAATCTAGTTCAAATTCTATCAGATTTATCTCTCAGTTGAAAAAAAATCTTTTAAGGTCTTCCAATAACTAATTTCAAAATTTCCAGGTTTCTTAGAATGAAAATGCTGCTTGCAATATTAAACAACCATAAATACACACACATTATGCAATTGCCTGTTTATTCAGTGGCACCAGTTTTGCAAACTAGAAATTATTTCTACTTTTCATCTAACATACAATCTGCAACCATTAGCAGGCTGAATGCAATTTTTCAATGAACTTGAAAATAAACAGTACATTCTTAAAGTTAGAACTGAATTCACATATTTTCTTTGGACCAGGAAATAATACATAATACAAAATATACATTTATGGAATTTCTTTAAAAGTGTGGATCACATAAACTGCAAAGTGGGTGAGTTGCTATGAAGAATTTTGTTACACACTGTAGTTAAGAAAAATATTTCTGCAATTATATTAGTCTTAACATTTATAGACTTTAAAAAATGAATCTCTATATAATGCAACATGCTTTTAACATGTACATCTCTCTCCACTCATAACGTTCATACAAATTAAGTGATATAACTCATTTCAAGAGTGAAATCAATCAGTATTGGGGCATATCACTACAAACAAGGTACTTTCCTGCAGATATGCTATTAAGTGAGTCAAGGGAGAACCAGGTAAGACAATGGTTTCTATGTTCCAGAAGACCCACAAATGGCAATAAGCTGTAATTAAACATCTGATTTTGGCAACAAATGCAAAATTCTATGTTTGTTACATTGTACTTACTATATTTTAGGAATCTCATTAACTGTGCATTGGTGGTGGTTGTCCGTGTTGGATGTTAACATCCTGAATTAGTACATAAATAACCTAATTCCTTAGAATATAAATTGAATTAAACATTTAATGAATTCTAATACTAGAAAGCTCAAAACATTAAAACCTGGTAAATGTATTACTTGTTAACATAGTATATCTGCATTATGAAGGCCAAAAATGTTCCAGATATATTCAATTTCTGTTTTATCTCTTTTCTATTGAATTTCTAAAGTGGCAAATCTTAGAGAAAGACATTAATGTCCAAAACTTCTGAATACTATTTTTCTTCACCTTTTAATCACTTTTCCCCCAAATATAGTATTTTTAAAAAGGTGTATTTTAATGTCAGATTCTAGCCAGGCCCCCCATCTACCTCTAGAGTGAAACAATTCCTTAAAATAGACTCAAGTTATTTTCATGCCCTTGAAATAATATTTTTGGGCTTTGCAGGAAAAGGGATGATGCCCTACTGTACTTTAGAATGGGCTCTTAACCATGGGGTCTCCATGAACCACTACAATATTGTAACCTTTAGGGAGATATGTATGTTATATATGCATTTTCCGGGGTAAAGGAGTCCCTAGGATTCATCAGTCTCAAAAGGCCTGTGACCCCAAAAGGTTAAGCATTGCTAAAATGATTTTGTGTCATTCACTGTACCTAATTAGGATATAACTAATTTTGTTCCGCAGCTACCCAATCTCTTACATCAATCTAACTTACTTTAGATAGTACCATACAAATGCACGTTACTAAATAGTCTTATACTGGATCAGGAGGACTATATAAAAGAAAAAGAAAAACTCTAAACAATTTTTCTAAACATTTAGTTTAATGAGAAAACCATTAGTTGAAAACTGGGTTTTGGAGCAATGAAAAGAAATGAAGGGTTGGGTTTTCTAGTGAAGAAACACTGTATTAATTCTTCTCAGTTGTTTCTACGACGAAGAATCAGTAACTCTTATTAATTTCCTTGCTGGAAAAATCAAATTTTCTGAAGCAGCAAAGGTTGATTCTTGTTGGTTTATGTGACACAATTGTTCTTATAAATTTACAGCCAGGTACAAAGAAGACTTTCCTATGGCTTTTAAAACAATTAAGAGTAATTCTTCCCTAGCTATCCCACTGCCATTTCCCCATTCCTCCATCTCCCAAGTTTTCTCATTTTCAGCCAGGTTTAACACAGTATTAGCTAGCCTTGATGAAGTAACACACTAAGCTTTCTTGCTCAAGAAAATGGAATTGTCCTGTTTCTGTTTGAAAAAAAGAGAAAACACCAAGAGGAAAATAGAGGAAACGAGGGCAGTATTTCGTGCAGGATAAGGAAGAAAAAAAGTCAACATTATCAACTTAAACAATCCTTTTTCTCCATCTCATAAAAATATAAGTTGTCAACTGCAATTTCAATATACCATTATAAGTTTTTCTAATTAGCACTCCTATCTGCTAGTAATATAAATAGGAAAACAGTGAGAGCAGAAGCCACTATCTTAATATACAGAACAACTGAAAGGGAATCTGTGAACAAAATTACAAAATGTTCATTTGACAATGAATTGGAACCAATGCCTCTCATCATTTCTATTGAGCGTTTTGACTATCAGTAATAACTAACATTTAACTGAGACTTATTATTTTGATCAACAAAACAATACAATATTATACATTTTGAAAATGTATTCTTAAATATTTCAAGCATATTCCAAGGTAATATACAATTTAAAACATATATAAACCAAAACACATGGCACATAACTGAAGGAAGTAACACCAAATTAGGCTTCCAAAATTTTGAACTCTTAAGAAGGCTTCCTAATGCCTAAAAGAAAAACTAGAAGACTAGATATTGAAAAAATGGTAATCTCACTAGCAGTATCTGTGAGCAAAAGTATATAAAACTCTTTAAGGTCCCTTAGAAGAAAAACCTCAAATGAGAAACAATTATATACTAAGATATTTACACATATTTTCTAATACAAAATCCTAATACTGTACAAACAGCCAAGTTTGAACTAAAAGTATATACCATGAAATTCAAAATTAAAATAAAACAAAAAATGGAGAAAAAAAGCAGTACCCAATTTCATCAGTTCTTTCAGAAATCACAAGTTGAACTCCAAATGAGTTTGTCCAGTAAAGATGGGCAGTGAAATTATTTTAAAATATTAAAACATAGTAATAATTTGGCTAAAATTTGACAATAACACTGGCAGTGTGTTGCAAAAACACAGAGTTCTACCTAAGATAAATTTAGCTAGAGATATTTACATTTTTAAATGCCTTAAACTCAAACTCCACCTACATTTCCATGGCTGGAGAATTTTCAGAAATCTATTACCTATTCCTCTGAGTTACTGCTGTCAGCAGGAAGAATAAAGGCCATTCGATAAATGCAATCAAGCATACTGAATGGGCTTAAGCCTCTTCAGTCCAATTTTATTCTTATGCTAAGCAAAATGTTCTTCTGAATGATTTTTAACTTCGGAGAGAAGAAAATAAACTGGAGAAGAGTTTTCAGGTGAGTAAAGGAAGTTTATAAACAAGCTCTTTAGGGCAGGGACCTGCCTTAATTAGCTAAGTACCTGGTAGATAACGGGTGGGCAATAGCTTTTTTTTTTTTGATGAGTGATCCAGTTATAATACTAACATACACTAGATTATAAATTGTCCAAATGTAAACTTGAAGCCAAGGATCTACTCATTTCTTTACAGTCCCAAGGTGCTTAGCCTAGAACAGTGTTTTACCGATAATACTCGAAACATTTTGTAAAAAAAACTGTTATTAGCTGGGTTAATATATGGTCATATGAATGATCACTAAAAGTACTGCTGTAATTCAGATTACTTGAATTACATAACTAATTTATTACTTCATCCAAATTTCTTAATGTTGAGATTAGTATAAAAAACTAAGTGGCTAGAGCAGTTGCATTAAGTACTCTAGAAGCAAGTTAATGCACTATAAAGTAAGTGTTTGAGATACTTCCAAAGTTGAATTAAGTATCACTTTGATTTTTTAAAGTAAGCGCTAATATTGATAACTGCTTCTATTGTCTATAAAAGTATATTCCCAAGAAAGTGGAAATTAGGAGATTCTACCCTGTTAAAACAATGAAAGAAAGGTCAGTGAAATTTTTTAATATTAGGGTAAAACAAAGCCTGCTATACAAAATGTTATTTCCTATTCATAGCAGCAAATAAGACATTTAAGTGATAAAAGTATATTTTGAGTACTGTATTATCATCACACAAGAACTTTTTCCCTCCAAAGAACAGAACACATCAAACATTTTTGAGGCATTGCCCTGAGATGCTAATTAGCACAAAAAAAGGGGATGGGGGTGAAGAATTTAAGTGGTACAAGAATGAAGTGCACAGTAGAGGTGCAAAAGTGCCTTTAAAACGTAGGTTGGTTTCCCCCACTATTACCTCCAGGAATCAGGAACAGTCTGCTGTTATAATGTATACTTCCTTCCTGTATTTTTATAGTAAAAAAATTATTAGTATGGCAGTGCTGATTCATGTGGAAAAGATTTAGTCTTCTCAGATCACTCAAATAGTTCTCTCTTGTTTCCAAGCCTAATTTCAATACTAATAATTTTGACAGGAATATTTTAATTTTCTCTTGTTTAAAGACTCAAAAAAAAAAAAAGCCGTAAATATGCTGTTATGGTTTGAAATATAGCTTTCCATCACATACTCTACTTGTGATTTAAGTTGTGCATCTCAAAAGATTACACAGTCCAGTTCAAAGTTTTGCAATTTCTGGAACTAAAACTGTCAGTCTACTTAAAATATTAAGGAACTGGCTTGTTATAATAGGGATTTAGCTTTCAGTACCAGCATGTCTGGTAATTAAGTCTATAATACAAGCACTGATATTCATTAAATGCACATTTAGATACTTGCAAAGCCATAACTTAGAACATTATCATACTTCGCACTCTACCACAGATTTAGACATTAAGTATTTATTGTAAGTATGGAATTGGTTCTGTAATTTCAACTGATATGAATTTCTAAATATAAATAGTACTTCAGTTTTTCTTCATTCATGCTGGAATAAGATATAAATTAAATACAATTAAGTTACATTTAATCACCTCACAAAATAAGAGGGATAATGAAAAAATTTTGCTGGTATTTAACTACTTAAATCTGAGACATTTCACATTACTTTCCCCACTACTCCCCTAACTTTACATTAATTTTAAGGCTATATATACAAATATGTATATTTCCAAGTTAGGGAAAAAACAAATATAACAAAATGGACTATACTGGTTTTTATACACAAAGTTTTGATTTTGTATTCAATGTTGTATTTTAGTCTTACATTTTAATAGTTTTCTAGTGGGAATCTGCCTACTGAATGATTACATGGTGATAAATACAATATTCAACCGAAAGAGACAAAAATACAGAAGGGCACGAACAGTAATCTTTTCAATGTGACAGATTTTAAAACTTACTTTCACATGCTTAATCAGAGGAATTTAAGCCTAAATTAAATTAGGTTATTTTTACATCTACAATTCCTTAAGCTTTGAAAGTTATTTGTAAAGGCCAACGGCTAAATATTATCAACATGCTATATTTCAAATCACAAATACATCTTAACCACTTGGATTCTAAAGACATGGACCAATTAAAAATCACGGGCAAACACACACAAACACACACACACACCCCTACCATAGAGTGTTAGATTGTCAAACTTTGACAATTATTTTAATTAAACTGAGGCAAATCCAAGCTGATACACATCTTAATGAAAAATAAGCAGCCTGAAAGAAACTATTTAAAAAACAGATTAAGGTACAACCAAAAATTAAATCTTTTAGTCTTTCTAATGGAAGGAAACACTTTCATCTATGCCTTGAGTAACAGTGTTGTCCAATTAAAAGAGACTAACATCTTTCCCTATGAGAAACGTCTCATTACAATGGCACAGTGTTTTAAAAGGCCGGGGTAAAAGAGGAATTACACATACATGATTAAATTTCTTGTTTGTTAAATCAAGCTTTATTGATAAAATGGAATTCAGAATATCTTACTAGGAACAGCAGCAGGCCCAGCCAATCATGATAGCAAAAATGTGGCAGTTTCCTACTATATGTAGGAAGCTGCTGCTTATCAATTAGTAATTAAATGTAAGGACTTGTAAAAGAGGTGCAAAGAAACAAGGCATTTAGCCCCAAGATTGAGATTCTTACAAATACACTGTATTATTACCTGCAATACTCATGGAAACAACGAAGGAACATCCTGAAAGACAGTTAAATGAAGGGACTGGCTTTATCAACAATGCCAACTCCCCTACCAAGAACATTTAAGATAGTTTTCAATAACTCCTTGGATGTTCAGCTTTGTAAGATTTTGAGATTATTTCCCATAATCATCTGCACATTTGAGCGTCTAGCTGACATGGCTGCTGCTCTCCCTGTTCCAACCCCAAGTCCAAACACAACATGACTTGAAACGGCTATATATCTGTTGCATCACACAATAAGCCAAACATTTCTTGTAACTTTGATAGTGATTTAAAGCAGTTCATAATTAAATATGAGCATTTTGTACAAGAACAATTACACTTTACAAAAAAAAAACAAAATCATACAACAAAAATTGCTGGAGTCTGATTTACAACATGAATTATGGTTTGAAATCACGTTTACATAAGTCTCAAATTTACAAAAAAAAAAAAAATCAGTTCTGGGCTAGCTGTTGTACTGCTGAAGTTCTCTGATGTAATCATTCTCACCCATGTCATATCCCCTTCCTTAAAGTTGAGGATGGATGTTAAAAGGTTCAACAAAGTTGAGCTGTACTCTCCTTTGGAGGTGAAGGTAAACTCCATGACTAGATGAGCAGTTTTACCACATATCATCTGTTGATGTAGAGTCCTTTATAAAAGGAAGCAAAACAAGGAACAACGTTAAAGTTTAGCAGTGCCAAAATACACCATACTTTCTGAATAATGGAGAAAGATAATGTTCTGTAAAGATGACTTTCAGAATATAAATGTTTTTTAAAGTATGTAAGTATATATGTGTATATATGAAATATCAATGTTTAATCTGTTCAAAGAATTGTTAATCCTTTGTTTTGTTTTTGGAAAATATTTGAAATATGGTTTTATGGTGAGGCTGACCAAATGTATTACTAAATCAATAAATCTATTAAAAAGAATTTTTTCTTTAATGAAATCCAATAGTTTTAGAATACCACTTTTATAAACCTTTATTGCATCAGAAAAGATTAAGAACTCAAGTAAGATGAGATGTGAAGAAGCTTCATAATGCAATACATAAAATATTTCAGAGCTGTGCCCACATGATTTTTACGTTATCACTTTTCTATAAACATCATACAACAGAATTGCAATAGAACACTTAACTGGAGAGTATGGCATTCTAATGTCTATTTATGCAAACAATTCTGTAATATTTAAGTGAAGTGTATACTTCGGGATTCCTGACAAAGGCAATTCCAACCATATAAACTATTTAGTGGAGACAAACATTCTGAAGTTCTGCTGCAGCTGCTTACAAAACTCAGAATAAGACAAGATTCTGAGTAGAGATAGTCCCAACTTCGAAAAAAAAAAAAAAAATTTAGTGGAGGCAAAGCAAACCTTCTGAAGTTGACTGCTTGTAAAGACTTAAAAAATCCAGAATAATTCAAAAGGACTTTCTTCTTTTTTGAGAGAGGTGGCCACTCACCATGATTATGTCCTCAATCACTAGAACTGTGGTGCAGGAGAGATCAGAGCAAGCAGAGTTCAAAGCAATCAATCAGGGGTGTGTGTAAGAGAATGGGTACAGTGAACAGCTCTGCAAAAACAGGTAGGAAGGATATGCATTTAGAGTGGAGGGGAAGGGAAAGCAAAGGGAGCTAAAATGCTACTTACAGTGTCATCATTTTTGTAAGGATTCAGTCTATTGTAAACGGCTTCAATAACATTCCTCCTAAGTGTAAAAAAATGCAGAAAATTAATTCTTCAGAAAGCAAAACACTGCTTAGTAACTCATAGCCAGGTGTTTATTAAAATTTCTAAGATAATCTTACACTCAGAAATTATTTTAGTTCTATTTCTTGCTGTCAACAGTGACCCTCACTTTAAGATATTTGGGCCCCTATGTTAAGTAGAGGTGAGTTCACTCTAAAATGTCTTATAACACTCTACCAACCCAGTTTTAGAAGGCTAAAAATTACAGATTTAAAAAAAAAAAGTCTATATAGTCTATCTCCATTTGAACTGGTTTAAATGGTTATGAGTCATCAATGGCAATGCCATTCTTAAGATATAATACTAACATAAGCTAGGTAAGAGTTGCATTGTAGTTTTGAAGAATCAGAGTATACTTTATATTAAAGCTTCTACTTTTCTTAATGCCCTTTTTAATAGTTCTATTAAAACTGAAATGTCAAATAAGACATTTCCATGACAAGTCTAGGAATTAGTTTTGAGTAACACTTTATTAAAAATCTGTAGTGTATTTACAAGTTATAGTCTCCCTACTTCCAAAGTTGATTTGACGTAATTTTATAGATCGTTTCATAGAAAGCCATATGGAAAAAAAGTTTCCAAGAAATAAAAGCTTCAAACAGGAAGTTCCACAATCACTAGTGATTACAAAGAACATGGTCACATTTGCAAAACACGGTAGAGAATCGAGAACATTAGTCAATAATATATCTTCACTGTAAGTACAAGAAGTCTTCACTTGTAGTTTTAGCACATTTACTCTATATCCAAATTCAAGCCAAAGGTATTTGCAAGTTTTATGTTTGTAAGTCAATTATATGGATATTTGAGGTAAAAATGTTTTAAGCCTTGGAACTGCTTGAATTTTCCACTTTATTATGTAAAGATGTAAGCTTAATATTTAACACAAAGTAGTCCAATTCTATGAACTGAAGTGGAAAGGGAAAAGACAAGAAATATATTCTTCTTCCCTGACACCTAAAACCAACTAACCAGCAATCAACAAACAAAAACACTGGGAAAATCAGACATAGAAACATCGTCCATAAGAGGAAAGGGAATTTTCAGGGTGTTAAGTTACTCAGGGATTGACCAAATCAAATTATACTACTACTAACGATGACACTTAGAATTTTGTAAATTTTTAATGTAGTGCTATGTCATTTAGTTTAAAAATTCTTTCAGTATATTATCTTGTTTATGCTCTATGAGGAAATCAGTGCCAACCGAACTTCCAATAAAGACAACTCTCATTGCAATTAGTTACAATGATACTGATATCTAAGTCTAAACAAGCTCTACATAGTCTAACACTAAAAAAAAATTGAAATCACAGATTAAAACACAGATAAATGCATCAGTTCAGAAATTAGGTAAACACACATTTTATCAATAAATACCTAACATTTTCATACACTGACATAAAGCGTAAGAGTGTACAGAATGTAACTTACTTGCTTGCCAATTCACCCCCTGGTGGGAGGCTGGGGATGTTCTCACTCGCTAATGTGCGCATCACATGGACTAAGTCGGGGACGCCTTCCCCCTGCTTCTTTATGATTTCTGGGAATCAGAAGTACTTTTTTTGTAAGTGTTATCCAAATTTAATTAAAAAGAAAACCGAAATAAAGATAACCTAGCTTTTTAAAGATGGCATTTACCACATCTGAGATATTTCTAATCTGGTATTATTAAAAAAAAAAAAAAAAATCAAGTTGACCTCTGAAGATTTATGACAAAAAATGCATAAAATGACACATAAGATTAACTTCAAATCAAAACTAAAATATGAAAAAATATTTCATGTTAAATCAGCATATTATATAATCAAGGATATGTGTGCACAAGTGAGAATATCTTTTCTTAAGATGTCAACTAGTTACTTCTTACATCACTTCTCTCTTTAGACTGGAAACATGTTTCCTGAACTTTGCCCTATATAATATACTGCGTGGAATTTTAAAAAACAATTTCAAGATTTGAAAATAATAACCCTTAATTATAGGGGAATTTATAGATTATACACTAACTCAATTATTTTATGTATATATTTATATTTGTAAAATGATACTTAAATAGCATCCACAGATTATGTACTTGAACATCACTGTCTCAGTTTAATTCTTCTCTAAAGTATCTTTAAACAATATACTGTATAGATATATAATACCATTTCCTTCACTGATTACTTGAACAAAGCCTTGAATAGAAAAGGCCTAAATTTCCTTACACAACGCTTAAAAAGAGAACCATTTGATAAACCATACAACTGCATTTAAAAGAATTTTAAAATATCCAGTTATTAAAAGGGCACAGCAATATGATCTGTAGTGCTGCTGTGCAGATGCATACTGTTATTCACATCACAGAATATAAACAATTATGAACAAAGAACCTTACAAAGAACTCTAAAACTATTCCTCTAAGTATAAAAAGTCTTCACTTGCAGTTTTAGCACACATACTCCACATGCAAATTCAAGTCAGAACTATTTGTAAGTTATATGTTCAAGTTTTGTTGAGTTTTTGTTTTTCAATGTTTACAGTAAGAAATGGTATTTTCTTCGTCATTAGTGGGGCAAGAAATCATCATTCTGCTTCTCAATTTGTAAATACCTTTGAAAAACAAATAAAGATTCATCCTTCAATCAGGCCTCAAAATTTTTAAAGAAGACATGGCTACCCATAATATTTCTTTAAATGGTTCAAACTGTCCTTTTAGAATAAAGGCCAATTTTTACCATCTATTACTTTTTTGCCTTAAAAAAAAAAAAAAAAAAAAACAGTCTTAAATCTGAACAAAAAGCAAGGATCTCAGATTTGGTTTGCCAAGTTCCTTTATTGTGTAATCTTTAACATCTAGTATATTTGTTCTACATGGTTCTAATGCTGGAAATCTGCTGTACAAAAATAAAGGGATTTGATGTTTACCTAAACTGCACAATTTCACAATCTAAAACTAATACACTTAACATACAGTCTCCACTAAGCCAATACAATTATTTGGATAGATAACTAGATACAATAGAAATAAACACTGATGATAAGTTGAATCAATAATGGTTTCAGGTCTAAAAAACATTACCTTGAATCATCTATACTTGATGTATCTTACATCTCTTTTGTTAAAATATAAATTAGGATATTTTAACTGTGAAGAAAATTACAGGAAAACAAATTCTCATAAAAAAAAATGTAAAGTTTTAAAAACAGTTAATATCTCCTATTCCACGTGGGACAACACATTTAAACTACCTGACCATTCATACTATACTAGCCTTGCTTCTATCTGCTTTCAAAAAAGAAAAAGAAATGAATTTTAAGAAATATTCCTTTAATTTCTGTTATCTATACATTTTACTTAGAATTGTAAAGACTGAACGCTTCTTCTAAAGAATATTTATGTATAGAAGATCCATGTTTCACATACATATACACAAACACATTCTGCTCCTTTCCACTCCCCTCCACCAAACTTCAGGGATTCTATCAGTTATCTCCAAATTAGCAACTTTAAAGCTAAGGTAGTCAGTAGCAAAGATTTTGAAAATATATACATAAAAGTATAATTTTAAATTGGCTTAGAAGGACCACAAAATTAATAGTAATATAAATTATGAGCTGAATCTTTTCATACCCCCAAGAGAGTCAAGTATTTAGAAGGGAACAAATAAGAGAAAAGGAGAGCTGGAAGGCCTTTCCTTTTCTATATTGTGGACAGAGAAGCCAAAAGTGTTCCAAGCAAATAAAAAGAGGTTTAGTAGGTCACAGCAATCTAGTGAAGGCATGTATTTAAAGAAAGAGAGAGAGAGAAAAGAAAAAGGCATTCGGGTGCCTGCTTTGGAAGCTGAAGGCAGTATTTTTCACTGAGGACATACAACAACTTTTACAATACAAACAGTTACATTCTATGTTTTAAAATAGCAGCAATCTTAATGTAGTATTTAATCTCTAGTTGCAGTCTCATCGAATCTGAGTAAAAAATACCATATTTAATTTATGACAATCTCCAACTGAATGGTACAAGTATAACACTTTAACATATCAAAAATATTGAGTATCAATGTAAATTTTGTCCAGGTGGCAACTCTTGCTTGATAAGAAATATGAAACTTATTATTGTAACAAAATTATGTAAAGTGAGTATTTCATAATTCCATCTAAAACTTAAAGAGTACACATTAAAGAAAAAAGCAGCAATTCATTTCTAAAATTGGATCCCATTTCATAGTAAAAATATTAAAATACTTATTTCTTTAAACCAATAAGAAAACATATGTGCCCAAGTTAAAGTGCCAATACATTAAATATCAACTTATCCCTATACATATTATTCTTACGAATTTATATTTTCCCACTAATCAACAGTTTGAACCAATGATTGTAGCATTCTAAATATTTTTAAATGTTACTATACCTATAATTTATATTGAATGATTTAAAATATAAAAATTCCAAGACCCTTGGTAACAGTAAGGAGACAAATTCGTTGAACAGTACGTCCAATGAATGCAATACTAAATAGTACAAACACATAGGAGATGTATGACTATCAAGTGGCGGACGGCAATAAAAACAAAATAGTAGCCTCTAGACAGTACTAAAGAACAAAACCAATCATGATTCTAGTATCAGACTGATTATGATTGGTATCAAACAGTAAAAAGGGAAAAAACAAAATTAAAGTGAATAGTAATTTTAATAATGCAGGCACAGTGGGATGTAGGTGTGGCAGGTCAATGTTTGCATGCGATTAGAGAGGTCTTTAATGTGCAAATTAACGACATTAGGAACCTAAAATAAAATGCATTTTAACGCTACTTTTTACATTTAATTTTTTTCTTACTTTTTTTCTACCCCAGCTCACCAGCATTTTCATGTTTTAACACTATAAAAGTCATGTCAAGTTTTTCTGCTTAGAGAAACTGCATAATATATACACTTACTGCATATATGCAATAAACTGGAAGTCTCTGCAGAATTATGAGAAATATACTCCAGAAATGCCCAACTTATTTCTTAATCTTACTCGGCAGTTACTTTTCTGCCAGGTGGAGAAATATTATGTCTTTTATTGAGGTCTATCTTATTTAGGTGAGACAGTTTATGACTTAGGTAAGAAGCTCTGAAACAGTTTAAAGCAAGTTTTTTAAAGTTGTGTATATAAAGTTGCTAATGACAAGTCTGTGATTTTCAAGTTATAGAAAAAAGGCCCTAGAGATTAAAAATTAATATCACACCTTTTCATAGAAAGATGGTATTCAAATTATCACCATCACAATCTCTTTGTAATTAAATAAACCACAAATCAGATTTTCCCGGCATAAAATTACTCATGCCAGTGAATTAAGAATTTTAGAGCGCATAAACATTTTAGCCTTTTAAAACAAAAGTATCCTGAACAGAATGTAAGTTACTTTCCACGCTAGTTGTTATTTCTAATATAACTGTGATAGGACAACTGCATACATCTTAACAGTTACTACAGAAATGTCCTTTTCCACTTTCGTACACTAGACACTAGATGTCAAAGACACATAAAAATCTAAAAACTAAAATGTTAAAAGTTTGATTGTGTTGAAGATTTTTCTTTAATAAAGCTACTTATTTTTTGTTAAATGATCCACCTTCTACTCTGCATTCCAGGTACTTGTCCAACTCTGCCTCCTTCTTCACTGCTTCTGGCGATACTTTGGGTGCATTTGGAAAACAGATCAAAATCACACTCATGTTGTCTCGACTTCCCTGGGAAGAAAAAAATTTGAGAAATCTGAGTTTTCTTTTTGCTCTTCAAAGCCTTGAGAACCTTTACAGCTGTGCCAATTAGCTATACTTGTTCTAGTGAAAATGTTACTTTTAGGGAGAAAAATTATATATATGCACGTGCACGTGCAAGCGTGTGTGTGTGTGCAATGACTCCCACTCCCCCGAACAGTATAGAGAGAATACAGTATAACCAATACTCCAAAAGACAGGAGAGAAACATTACAGGTTAATCACACTGTAATAATAATTTTTTATAATTCTATAAAACAATACTATTTGTAAACATTTACTGGTAACTTAATTTGAAGTGATACCTAATACAAACATACAGGTACACACACATTCATTTCATACAACATGACAGAAAATTTTAACGGCATTGTTTACAATAGGATTTGATCTGCAGTTACACGTACCTGATAAAATTACATTTAAAATAAATTATAAATTGTGGGGCTATTACATTTGCTTCCTAAGTAGAAATATGAAATAAGAGGTAAAACTACATATAAGGTTTATAAACTAGCTTTTAACTTGTATAATTAAAAAAACTGACAACTTTTAGGAACTACATTCATTTTTAAAGACATCTAAGTATTCAAATGCTGTAATTAAAATATCTGAGTATCAAATATATCTAAGAATTTTAAAAAGTCAACATTTGTTTAAAAAAAATCAAAGAATAAGTTAATAAGCATTATTGACAAAACAGAAGAGAGTGTGGCAGAAAAAACACTGAACCCAAGTCAAGGGCTTGATTTTCTAGTCTTAATGCTGCTACCAATGTATAAAACCTTGTACAAGTCATTTATAATATCTCTAGGAAAGGGTGTAGCATGTATTATATGCTAAACTAGGCATTTTATATATATATATATATATACACACACACACACACATATGCTTATTAATTCCTCAACAGTCCTATAAGATACTATTATCTCCATTTTAAAGCTGAGAGAGATTGAACAATTTCTTCAGGAATGTAGAGTACAAAAGTAATAGAGGTAAGCTTTGGTCTCAAGTCTGTCTGACTCGTTAAAGTTTGTAGAACCTTCTCTGGCTTCAGCTTCCTCATTTGTAAAACAAAGGGGCTGAGCTAGCTCACCTATGTATATTATCCCATTTGATCCTCCTGACAACCCCATCAGACAACATAATAATGTCTTACCCTTTATATGATGAAAAAAACTGATTATTCAGAGTTTAAATAGCTTACCTAAAACCATACATTCTAAGTTCTTCTGACTCCATGTACAAGGCTATTTCTATTACATCACATCTAATGATCACTACATTCCTCTTTTAAGTGCTACAGACCCATTAAACCTTAGTTTCAAAGTATTAGGATATCACAAATGTACTGAGATATCACATGGTCAAAATACTAAAATTCTAAAATGCTTTTCATTTATAGACACTGAGGCCTAACCCTCCCCACCCTCTTTCTTTCAAAACATGCATTCTGATAAAATCTTTTTACCTTTGATAATCTTCCACATTATTACAAAGCTCAAGTAGTAAGACTAAACATTCAGCTTATAACTCTTGCAGATATGGTAACTGGGTAATTTATTTCTGCATAGTGTTCCTATGATATATTTTCATAACTGGTGAACGGTATCCTACAGAATCCTACAATTGTGCCAAAAACTTAGTTTTCAGAATTACAGATTCTAAGATGATTAAATACTAGAGTAGTGATTAATACGACATAAAATCATTTTATGTTTTTTTAAAAAGTCTAGCTACCTTATACAAACAGGTGTCGACTACTTCATTGCAAACTTTCTCAAGGTCATCAGTGACTTCAAGTCTGGATCTTACAAAATCACAGAGCTCTTCATTTCCCATAACATCCCAGATACCATCACATGCAAGGATAATGAACTGATCATCTTCTTCAGATCTTTCAATATCATGGACTTCAGGCTCTGGTGAGACAAGCTGCTCAGTAGGACCTTTTCCATGGACACATTTGTAATCAAAATCCCCAAGGGCCCTTGATACAGCCAGAGAGCCATTCACACGCTGAATCATTACAGAGCCACCTGCATTCTGAATTCGTTCTTTTTCCAGCGGATTACTTGGTTTGTGATCTTGTGTGAAGAAATGAACTTTCCTGTTCCTACAAAGTAAACCTCTTGAGTCTCCACAGTTAATGAAATAAGTATGTTGGGGAGAAATTAAGACACCTACAGCTGTTGACCCACTTCTATCTGCACCATGTTTCTTCTCTGACATAACTCTCATGTGTTCATCAATCTCCAGAAAACCTGTTCTGATTCCATTCTTTACATTTTCCACAGAAGGTGCTCCTGCAGACCCTTTAAAATCCTGGTTATTGGTGATGTGATCTAACAAATGCTCACAGCAGTATTTGGCAACCTGAGAACCAGCATGCCCATCATACACAGCAAAGAATGACCACGATTCAAGTCCACTTGGCAAACCGATCACAGCCGTATGTGCATCCTCCATTTCAACACGCCAACCTTGCATGCTGCTTAGCCCATATCGCAACCCATTACCCTGCCCCTGGGCATTATGCTTTTCCATCTTTGGCTTGTCTAAAAATGCTCCCATTATGTCTTGATCCTCTAGGTCTGCAAAGGAAGAGAAACAGGAAAGTCAATAACTGTCTTATCAACAAAATATGTACCAAACAATCTTTTTAATAAGTGAAAGAGATATGCAGGAATTCAAAACTCTTGTATTAAGCAGACATTCACGGTGTTGCCGACTTGGAATCTGGAGATTAACAAGGAGGAACTGGGGGAAAGCCTGATGAAGCACAGCGCACAACAGACAAAAAGGCAGAAAAAAACTAAAGCACTGGGATAAAGGGGAGAAGGCAGAAAGGAGACCTGGCAGTCGCCATCAACTTAAACGAACCAGGCCAAGTGTTTAAAGATACAATGAACACGTGTAAGCTAAGGATTAAGTTGTACATGTATCAATCAAGAAAAGCCAAACGAATTCATGACATACCCAAAAAACCTTCTAATTCAAATATCTTGGTTGAACATTCAGGGATTTTCAAGCTTGATTCCAAACTCCCTAGTTTTATTGTCACTTCATGAACTCTGAAAACCTAAAAAATAAGCTACTCACAATGCTCCAAATTTGCATGCTCCTTCAAGCCTTTGCTCATGTCAGTTTCCTTAACTGGAAACTCTTGCCTCATCCTTTCTATTTATAGAAAAAAGTACACCTATCCTTTTAAGTCTAGCTTACATTCTACTTTTTCCATGAGGTTTTTCAGTCTTTGATAAAGTCAGTAAGTTATTAAATTACTATAAATGCTCTAGCCTCAAATTTCAAGTTGCAAGCAATTATATATACAGATAACAAAGTGTACTATATAATATATAACACAATTACTACTAGTAATCTATTAATCAAATAGTAATAACATGTACCATTATTATTATACTCTATGACCATTAGGTATATAAAGAAAATCAAAGGGTCTAGTGACAGCCCTGCTGACAAGCCTGAAGGCTCAGCTAATCGAATCCTTTCCCAATACTCAAAATTTAACACTCCCTGGTCTAGAATGGGCCCACACAAGGCAAAAAGACAGCTGGTCAGAATTTACCTTGGCCCTTACCTGAACAATGGTTTAGAAATGTAGAAACCTGGGTTCAAACAATCAAGTAAGTCACAATTGAACTAAAGGCAATCCGAAAGAAGGATAGCATGACGAACAGAAATTTAATGGAGGTGAAGAGGAGTTAGGTAGTAGGGAATAATGGTGGAGAAAAGTATCTAGGTAAATCACTATGTAGCTTTGAGACTAGGGTATTGATGCTAATGATACTCAGCTCAGAGAGGAAACTTTGAGAAAAAGGGCAAGAAGAAAATCCTCCTAGGAAGGAAAAACATTTGTTTTCCCCTTCATTTTCCGTGTAGGTCCAAACTGATACATAAGCAGAAAAGACTGGTTGATTGGTATGGTAAAACCATCTGCCTCTGCCTCCTAGTACAGTTCAACTAATGGAAGGTAAGTAATGAAAACTAGCTATCATTCATCCTTTATGGTGATATTTATCAGATTATTTTTCTGACATCAAGTTGATACACATTGCAAAGGCGAGCATTTTGATTGGATAAAGGATAACGTAATAATGACACCTTATTAGCAGGCAATGTTTAAGAAGTAGTCTAAGTCCCTCTGGTAAGTGTTTTACAAGCATTACTTCATTTAATCTCTTCAACAACTCTCTAAGGTAGGTAATAATATTATCTCCAATTTATAGATGAAGAACCTTAGCCAAGATTAAATAACTTGGCCAAGATCACTCAACTAATAAGTTTAATGGCATCAGGGCTCTGCTTCAAGTCTGTGTGACTCTAAAGCATCGTTAACCCCTAAGAAAATGGGTCTCTACCATGGCTGTGCAACAGAAAAATAAATATTTCCAAATCAGAATTTCCAGGGTAGGGTTGGAACCTAGGTATCTATGATTTTTAGATTTTCATATGTGATTCTGAAACACAGTAAGACTGCAAACTGCTGGAAAAGATTAGATGCAATGCTTAAGGCAGAAGATGGGGGCACGTTAAGGGCCAACAAGAAATAACCAAAATTGCAGTAATCAAGACCACTATCCTAGGTTACAAGACCACGATCCTAGACTAGAAATAAGGTGAAGCTTTACAGAGGAAAGACTCCACTATCTTGATAAAAAGTAAGAAAAAAAGAGATGTGAGTGAAACCCAAAAACTTAAACACATTTAAGAGACAAACCAACAGAAGAGAATAGTAATGACAAACTTTCTTCCTCTAAGAATTCACCAATAGCATGAAGTACTGAAGAAAATAAGTTATAAAATTAGACTAACGTGAGTTTAAATTCTGGCTCTACTACTTAGTAATAGTGTGACTATTGAACCTTTCTGAATCTCTTTCTCCATCTGTTCCTCTATAAAATGTATATAAGAAGGTGGCCGGGTGTGGTGGCTTACGCCTATAATCCCACCACTTTGGGAGGCTGAGGTGAGCGGATCACAAAGTCAGGAATTCTAGGCCAGCCTGGCCAATATGGTGAAGCCCCGTCTCTACTAAAAATACAAAAATTAGCCAGGCATGGTGGCGCATGCCCATAATCCCAGCTACTTGGGAGGCTGAGGCAGAAGAATGGCTTGAACCTGGGAGGCAGAGGTTGCAATGAGTCAAGCTGAAATCGCATCACTGCACTACAGCCTGGGTGACAGAGCGAGATTCCATCTCCAAAAAGAAAAAAAAGTATATAAGAAGGCACTAACCTTACAAGATTCTTAAGAGGATTAAATGAAATAATGTATACAGTGCACAAATGATAGTGTCTAGCACATTATAAATAATATAGACATTATATGATTATTACACCATTTTTTCTGCCAGAGGAGGCAATCAATCACAATATTTCCTCCTTGCTGCCAGCTCTGATTACCATTAAATTAAACTTCTACATGATATACTTTAAAAGACACTTTAAACACTTCATTAGTAAATAGGGGAAGGCACATTTAAAACAAATGCCATTTCTCATCCATCTGGCAAAATCAAGAGTTGATCAGAATGTGGAGAAACAGGAACTCCCCTAGAGTGCTGACAGGAGTTTAAATTGGTTCAACCACTCTGAAATGCAACTGGCAACAGCTAGTTGAAGAAGCTGAAGATACACTTAAGCAAATACTCAGCAATTCCACTTCTAATTGTAGATCTCAAAACAATGTTTTAAAAATAATGAACATGGGTGATAAAACCAGTTTAATCAGTATGGGTTACACACAACCCAATCAGCTGGGTTGTGTGTAAACTGCATTTTGAAAAGATAAAATAGGCCGGGCACTGTGGCTCACGCCTGTGATCTCAGCACTTTGGGAGGCTGAGGTGGGTGGATTAATTGAGGTCAGGAGTTCGAGACCAGCCTGGCCAACACGGTGAAACCCTGTCTCTACTAATACAAAAAATGAACTGGGTGTGGTGGCAGGCACCTGTAATCCCAACTACTCAGGAGGCTGAGGCAGGAGAACTGTTTGAACCTGGGAGGTGGAGGTTGCAGTGAGCCAAGATCATGCCATTGCACTTCAGCCTGAGCAGCAAGAGTGAAACAATGTCTCAAGGAAACAAAACAAAACAAAATAGAGTGCATCCCAGGTGATAAAAGTAAGTAAATACTGTTTCTTGAAGTCTTTTTCCAAGTGTATATTTGTATTTACTAAGCTGAGGTGTATATAATTCTTACTGTGGTCACAATAAAAAGTATAAAACATGCGGTCTTGAAGAAACTCTCCCATCCATCCATCCAAGGTGACACGTTCAATGATCTTTTTGGAGAACCATAATAGTCAATGCTGGAAATAACCTAACTGCTCATTAGAAGGTAGAATGAGTAAATAACAGAATACAATTTATCAAAAACAGATCTAATTACATAAACACAGCTATTCCTAAAAAACAAAAGAAGACAATATGCTGAACAAGACAGCAAAACAATTCTATACACATATTTGATGAAAGTATAAAAACAAGGATAGGACGAATACAGACAAACTTCAGAATACTGGCTGTAAGCTCCATGAGAGCAGGGACTTTTTGTTTTATTCACTGGTGTCTTCCCAGCACTTGGAGCACAGCCTAACTAACACACAGAAGTAGTTCAGTTTTTGTTGAATGACTAGTTTCTCTCTGGGAAGACAAAGAAAAGAGAAGGGCTTCAGGAAAGGGTCTAACACAATGGGATACAACTGTATCTGCAACTGGTGTTTCTCGGACTTTGAAGCAGTAACAGGGAATTTAGGAACACAGTATCTGCTTTAGTTTTTCTAAATTATCTCTGCTTTTAGCTTTTCTTTGGTTCATCTAAGGTAAGCTGAATTCCTTCAAAAGTTACCTGTACTAAGAAGTCAAAAAAAAGAAAAGAAAAAAAGAAACTGGGAGCCAAAGAAAAGCAGACCATGAAATCTTTTAAAAGCACATAGGATTGTCTTAACTAAGATTCACTTCTATATTAGATTAGGAGCCTGGCTTTCCTCCTTATTCTTTTCTATAGCCTACATTTTTATCTCTGAACAATTACATGAGATAACCGGTGGTCACAGGCTTAATAATAACATCTAACATTGATGGAGAGATTACTACTGGTCAAGCACTGTTCTAAAGTTTTGTATATCTATTAACTTCTTTAATCTTCACACCAATCCTAAAAGATAGGTACCCTGTTTTACTCATGAAGAAACTGAGCCACAGATGAAACTGAGCCATCTGTTGAAGGTCAACAGCAAATTGCCTTATCTCTGTGTCTCAATTCCCTTAACTAGGATGAGGGAGGGAGACTGAGGGAGGTACTATGCTTAAGACACTTGACACCTACTAGTAAAGCATTCCTCAACTTCCTCATCTGTACAGTGGGCATATTAATACTTTCCTCTGAATGCTGCTGTAAGGTTTAAATGAGGCAATGCCTTGCAAGGCACCCATACAGAGCCTGGCAAAAATGAGGCACTCAGCAAACAGACACTGTTTAATTACTAATTCCTACATACACAGCCACATCTAGATTCCAACCTCAACTAGGGACCTTACTCTCACTTTTATAAAGAAGTACAGTAGTTATTTTTCAGATACACACATGAAACTACCAAATGATTAATTCTTTAAAGATAGAATATACTTTCTAAAAGCAAACCCCAGACTTTAAAAAATATATACAGTATATTAGAATATAAAAATGTAACAAACCAAGTAACCATCTGATAAAATTTTACGTTTAGTTCCATAGCAACTGTAAATACATAGTCAAGGGTAAATTAATAGTTCTGTGGTTGGACTTTTACATACTGAAAATAGGCAATATAAAAATCTTACCTCCTTGGGTTCTGAATAATTTGTAGAGTCCTGGTGAAGCAGCCAACTATAAGCTACATGGACACAAGAGCTGATTATATAAATATAATACCAAAAAGTACTTACTTGCAAATACTATGTTTACACAGTCATCTTCGTAAGTGGACTACTAAAGAATATTTTATTTAGTCCAATAATTAAATTGGCATATATCCATAAACAGTAAATCCCAAGGGAATTCAATTTGTCCATGAAAGTTTTTAGTTTCTGAGAGAAATTTTAGTTCTCACCTAGTCATAAATCTATTCTTGACTACAAGCTGAGTCTCATCACAGCACTACTATTATCGGTTGATCTGAACTTTTCAAAACAAAGTACTATGACAAAAAATAAGACTGAATTAATATTTGACATAATCAGAAAGTTTCGTGAATATTTTGTACCTTTTAAAACCAAACTAATCTCTAAATTGAAAAATTCTAAGGCTGGGCCAAGAAGTCATTAATTAATGTTCAGCCGCTGCCTTTTACTAAGCAAAGCTGAACTCATAGTAGAGTCTTGAACCTGGTCATTTGGTTTAATCCACTCAGAATTATAGTGAATAATAATAATTTTTTAAATGCTCGATATATTTTGTTGTTAAAATCCCTAAGCAACATGTTACCCCAAAGTAACAAGAGTTATTCAACGACAATTTGAGCAGAATCCTTAAAAAGTTGAGTAATAAAACCTACATTATATTTTTCTATTTACCTAGAGACACATAGCCTAATAGAGAACCCCTCCAGGCTCTATAAACAAAGGACATAGATACATACAATGTGGAGAAAATTATATTCTCTTAGCAAATAATACCACAGTGATTCTTACTAATATAACAAAAGAACACTGCTAAACAGGCATTCCAAGAAGGGTGGATGCTGGTAACTAGAGGACCTTAGATGACCACTGAGATAATAGGTTTGGTTTTAAACATTTGGGAGAAAAATCTAGAGTAGACTTGCATTAGAGATAAGAAATCTAAAGGCTGAAGGGAAATCCAAAGAGAAAAAAATGTATAGTAAGAGACTACAAGCTCCTTGGGGAAGGTGGGGAAAAGGAACATTAACAAACAGCACAGGTCACAGTGTATAATATGGCAACATTCAAATTATTTGCAGTGAGATGTAGAGCATAAACTCTCTACTGCTACCAAATCTTTATATTCTACATTGCTCACTAATGCTTACATATGTATGGACTTTGTCCTCAAAGATAAGGACAAATGGTCAGCTGATTTCTGGAATGCACATTTATTGAACAATAGAGTATTAAGCAATATACTGCATACCTGGGGTTCAAAGAAGAAATGCATAACCCTTGCAGCTACATCTCTATAAAGGATAATTTAGGCTACATAAACTACACTTAATTTCCCAAGCTATGTGAAACAGTAATAAATTCTAGTTTGTAATCCAAGGCAGCCATCTCAAAGTTACCTATGGTAATGAGAAATAAGCACATTAACAAAACTGTAGCAAATCTGGGGAAAAAAAAGGCTAATCTTTGGAAATTTTTCTCCCATTTGGAGCTGAAATTTCCCACTGATTGTTGCTTTAAAAATGATTAGAACCATGGTGGCTCACGCCTGCAGTACCAGTGCTTTAAGAGACTGAGGCGGGAGGACCACTTGAGGGCAGTTCAAGACCAGCCTGGGCAACACAGCGTGACCCTGTCTCTGAAAAAAATAATTTTAAAAAAGATAAGCAGGGCATAGTGGTGAATGCCTGTAGTCCTAGCTACTCAGGAGGCTAAGGAAGGAGGACTGCCTGGGCCCCCAAATTTGAGGCTACAGTGATTTATAATGGTGCCACTACACTCCAGCCTGGGCAACAGAGTAAGACACCGTCTCTAAAAAATAAAAATAATAAAAAATTACTCATATTTATAGTTACAAATTTGATTTTGATAATGTGTGTAATTAATCAGAACCAAAATGTAGAAATGACTTGTCTAAACCTATTTTACAAATGAGAAGGTGCAGAGAAATAGAATAATTTGCCTAAGGTTACAAAGCTGGTTCAGCAGTAAGGTTAAGAATAAGACTTAGGTTTCTAGACTTAGACGCCAATTCTCCTACATGAGCTATCCTGTATACTTGCAAATGAGATAATGAAAATCTAAATGTGTAGGCTTTTTAAAGACAATGTACAAGATAAGGAAGACTGTCACAGAACAAAACTAAAACTTCCCTCGGCGCCCTATCTTCTTCTGCCTACAAGTCTATGTATTTTCTTTTCTAAATCTCTAAAACTGCCAAAGATAAATGACCTTTAAAAAAAAAAAAAAAAGGAAGAAGAGAAAAGAAATCTAAAATTTTTCTTTTCTGTCTGGGACTGAAAGATAACAACAGTGAACTAATTACAATTTCTAGCAAAGCCAATTTCAGATACTTAGACTAAATAAAGTGTAAAAATGAACAGAGAAAAATAAGATGACTTTTTTTTAATGCAGAAGTTAAAAAGAGGGAGACTCAGTATTCATTAGCTCAAAATTAGAAACTACCCACCAAGATATGAGATGACACTGAATGAATAAAACAATTGCAGACTGTCAATTAAAAAAGAGGCACTCTGAAAAGTTTCATGGAAATGAAAAGCAATTTACTGAATTGAAGATTGCAATAGAGACAATGAATGGCAGATTGGATGCTACAGGAAAAAAAGGATCAATAAATGAGTGAATCATTTCAATGAATTCTTTCAGAACCCTCTCCTCCTACTTTTCTGCTGTAATAGGACTCTCCTCTCAATGATGATAAATCCTCTACTAGACTAGCTTTGGCGCCCATGTTTCAAAGGAGTCTTAAATGACTTACAGTTTTTTCAGGGATCTTACACTATTTTCCTTTTTCTCCTTTGTATCAACCTTTCTCAGCTGGAGTGTGACTTTTAAAGCCACAAGTGTCACCCATGTTACCCATTTAAAATAAGTTTTCATGTGACTTATTCCGCTCGAGCTACCCACCTGCCTCTCTTCTCTTTACAGTTAAACTTGTTTAAAAAAAAATGTTGATGCTCCAAAAGGCTGTCTGGCCATTCTACCAAATCAAGTTCCTCCAAGTCACTTAATCTATGGGACACTTTTAGCCCTCCTCTAACTGGTTGCTCACAGAAGCATTCAACTTTAAACACTCCCTCCAGAAACACTCTTCCCATTGGCCTTTCAAGATGCTACACACACTCACAGCTTTCTTCCTACCCCTAAGCTTTTTTGTAGTCTCCTATGCAGGCTCATTTTCATCTCCCAAGCCATTAAACATTGGCATTCCTCATGGCTTACATGTAGACCCTTTTCCCATTCTGTGCTGCCTCCTTGAGCACTCTCACATATCTGCAGCTTTTACCAGTGAATGGCACCATCATCCACCAAGGTGAATACAAACCAAGAACATTCACTGGGTGCGGTGTTGCATACTTGTAGTCCCAACTACTTGGAGGCTGGGGCGTCCGGGACGATTGATTGAATTTAGGAGTTCAACACCAGCCTATGCAATATAGCAAGACCCCAATTCAGAAAAAGAAACAGAAACTAAGGATATATTTGAAACCTCTCTCTACCTCATCTCCCATCTGTCCATCATAATCCCATGGGTTATATGCTTCCTAAACATTCTCAAATCTGTCTACTTTTTTTCTACCAATGCCCTGGTCTCAAGCTACCATCATTCTCACTGCAGAATACTAGCTTCTTTAGTCTCTTCACATGGATCCTGGCATCCCTCTAATTCATTCTCCAAACTGCAGCCTAAGGAAATCTTTCAAAATGCAAATTTCACCATATCACTTCTGTATTAAAAGTTTCTCCATGGCTTTCCACTGCTGGGGGTAGGAGGTGGATAAAGAACTGCTTAATATGGCTCACATGAAGGCCCTGGATAGTCAAGTCCCTACCTACCTTCTCCAGCCTCATCTCACTTCATACTATCCCTTCCCCTACATTCTCTACTCCAACCACAAGGGCTTTCTTACAGTACCTCGTACTCATCATACCTCCTTCCTCCAAATATATAAACAAATGCTACTTTCCCTACCTTAACAGCTATTCTCTCATGTCTTAGTTAATTCCTACTCATTCTTGAGATCTCAACTAAAGCATCAGTTCTTCAAAGGAGCCTCCTTTGAGTTCCCTAGGTCAACTCCCCTAGCACAGAGTATGCAGTAGATTATTAATAAATATTTGCTGAATAAACTCAAAGAAAAATCAGATGGAAATAAAAATTCAGTAACAAGGAGAGTGCACCCAAAAAGTAAATATGCATATAAAAAACAAGACTTTCTGAAGGAGAAACAGAGAAGCTATCATCAAAGAAATGAGAAGAAAGTGTTCCTCAGTTGAAGCCTTTTCAAAATTAACAAGCTCACTGACTTAACTGTTCAAAACCCACTCCTAGTTGTTCACAACTACAGAAATGCAAGGAAAAGAAAAAGAAATACTGCAACGCAAGGTTCTAGACAAAAACATGAGCAATCATAAAAGGAAAGAATATCAAATTGGTATTAGCCATCTCAACTGCAAAACTGAATCCAAAAGGTATTAGAGAATAAACCAAGTTCTAAGAGTAAAGGTTCATGAAACTAGAATAACATATCACCAAACTGATAATGGGTATGGATATAAAGAGCGTATGAATGTATACTTTGTGTCCTCTGTGTCTTTTTTTTTTTTTTTTTTGAGACAGAGTCTCACTCTGTCGCCCAGGCTGGGGTGTGGCGGCATGATCTTGGCTCCTGGATTCAAGTGATTCTGTGCCTCAGCCTCCCAAGTACCTGGGATTACAGGCATGCGCCATCACGCCCAATTAATTTTTTGTATTTTTAGTAGAGATGGGGATTCATCATGTTGGCCACGCTGGTCTCAAACTCCTGACCTCAAGTGATCCCCCTGCCTTGGCCTCTCAAAGTGCTGAAATTACAGGCATGAGCTACCACCGCCAGCCTCCTGTATGTCTTAAAATGTCTTCCACCCTCATCCCCCCAACACTCCCACTAGTGTACACACATTCCTGGATATAAAGTATACACTCATAACATCTTTACAAAAAATTTGTGAGAAAAAATTCCAGCCAAGCAAGTATCTACTCATTATATTTCAAAAAACCAATTTCATCTCTATATGACTTTTCATTAGTTTAACTCTAATAACATGATAAAAAAAGAAGAAACTTGAATTCATAAAAATAACACACCTAGAAAAACAAAATCATGAACATAAAGTAAAAAGAACTTAGACTTGCCCAATTATCCAATAATTGGGAGACACTTCATGTCACGTGACACATCAACATCAAAACACGTATGAAACATTAAAAAATGGAAATACCCGTCATCACGAGATTAAAGTTAAAAGTTATAGGTCCAGTGGCCGGGCGCAGTGGCTCAAGCCTGTAATCCCAGCACTTTGGGAGGCTGAGATGGGCGGATCACGAGGTCAGGAGATCGAGACCATCCTGGGTAACACTGTGAAACCCCGTCTCTACTAAAAAATACAAAAAAACTAGCCGGGCGAGGTGGCGGGCGCCTGTAGTCCCAGCTACTCGGGAGGCTGAGGCAGGAGAATGGCGTAAACCCGGGAGGCGGAGCTTGCAGTGAGCTGAGATCCGGCCACTGCACTCCAGCCTGGGCGACAGAGCGAGACTCCGTCTCAAAAAAAAAAAAAAAAAGAAAAAAAAAAGTTATAGGTCTATCCAGTATGTGATGCTGGACAAGTCCTTTGGCTTAATGTCTAACTTTCCTCATCAATAAATAAGCAACTTTGATTATCTGTCAATTACCTTGTTCTGAGAAATGTATAAAACGTTAAATGAGAAGACTAAAGTTCTAGGAACACCTAAGTAAACATCATTAGTAAAGTAATACTTTAAAATCATGTGGATGGAATTCCCATTAAAAAAACTCTTATTCTCAATATCAAGATTATAAGAGACACACAAAATTATTTCACTACAGCAAGACCAGCTTGTAAGAAATGCAAAGAAAAAAGCAGCTACAAACTAGGACTACAAGCTGATAACCTGAATTTGACCTTCACATATTTCCTCTCCCCAGAACAACATGCATTCTCCATACTCCCTAGCAATCCTTATTGACCACATCCAATTCAATTCATGTACTTTTCCACCATGGCATCAGAGTTTGCATCATTCGGTAAAGAGGACAATATCTGTGATTCTAACAAACAGCAGAATCTATGAGGCTTTACTCTAATCCAATTTTTGACTAATATGTCTGCCTCACTCTAAAGTAGCAAAACAAAATGATACCTAGTAGGCTGAATAATGACTCCCAAAGATATCAGTCCTAATCCTATAAATGTTACCTTATTTGGAAAAAAAGGTCTTTGCAGATGTGATTAAGAATCTTGAGATGGAGAGAGAATCCTGGATTATCCAGAGACCTCTAAATGAACTCACATGTCCTTAGAAGAGAGAGTCAGGGGAAGATATGAAACACACAGAGAAGGTGATGTGAAGACAGAGCAGACAGAGATTTGAAGACGCTGGTCTTAAAGATTGGAGGGATGTGGCTACCAAGCAAGTGATGAGGCTGACAGCCACTGGAAAGTGAAAAAAAGCAAGAAACAGATTCCTCCTTAAAGCCTCGGGAGTGAGCACATTCTTGGTGACACCTTGATTTTGGCCCCGTGAAAATGATTTTGAACTTGTGGCCTCCAGAACTGTAAGAGAATAAATTTGTATTGTTTTAAGCCACCCAGTTGGTGATAATTTGTTATAGCAGCCATGGAAATTAGCACAATGCCCAATAGTCAAGTTCCTCTGTTGAGAAAGAAAACCCGCCAAACTTGTAAAGATGAAAATGTTCAGTAATTTCAACAAGCATCACGAGAACAATCAAGAGAGACAAAAGTTTCTTACCTGTAACAGGTTAATAGAACCAAATCCCTATCATTTCTCTAAAAAATACTGAAATATGATAACTAAAATAATTTAATATAATTCAGCCTGTTAAATTCCAAGGGGGAAAGAGGTAATGGTATCCTAGTATACTGACAGAACAGGCAAGGAGTATCTAGTTATACTATTTTTGGGCAAACAACAGAGGAAACTGCCACCCTTTAAGTAAAAAAACAGAAACAAAATTTATGGAACTCATACAAAAATTCTGAAATAAAAAAGTACTCAAGAACATGATGTCACAGTCTAGAAGATTTGCCTTAGAAAACTAGGTGACAACTTACATATAAGAAAACTTTAAAAAACCTAATTTGTGAAATAGGAATGAAAAGAATCTAGAATATAAAAAGTATCAACAGAGGTTTAAAAAAAGATATTTGAGAGAAAAAATATCATTGCAATATTTTAAATGTCATGAAAAGTAATAATGAGGAATGAAGACTCTAGAGCAAACAATCTGCAAGAGGCAAAAATGAACAGGACAAAAACCATCGAGTATGCAAGTAAGCATAAAGAAACAAAAGCAAGTAGACTGGAGAAAAGATACACACAATGCAGATCCAACAGCTTAATTAGCACACTGTAAATAAGAAAACCAAATAATGGAGGAAAAATTACATTTCAAAGACAGAAGAAATAAATCACAAACTGAACTTGTTGATTGAATGGCATTTATCGAGTACTAGATACATTTAGTAGAAACTGACCAATACCAAAGCATAATCTGAAGATTATGAATTTTAAGAATACAATTCAGACAAAATAAACATGCCATCGGCTGGGCACGATGGCTCACGTCTGTAATCCCAGCACTTTGGGAGGCCGAGGCAGGAGGATCACCTGAGGTCAGGAGTTCGAGATCAGCCTGGCCAACGTGACAACATCCCTTCTCTATTAAAAATATAAAAATTAGCCGGGTGTGATAATGAACGCCTGTAATCCCAGCTACTCGGGAAGTAGAGGTAGGAGAATCGCTTGAACCCAGGAGGTGGAGGTTGCAGTGAGCCTAGTCACACTATTGCACTCCAGTCTGGGTGACAGAGTAAGACTCCGTCTCAAAAAAATAAAATAAACATGCCAAAAAAGAGAAAAAAGAGAAATCAGGCTGGCCCCAGACTTCTTTGCAACATCAGATGATAGGCAATGAAGTAATGCCTATAAACGTTGAAGATAAAGAGGTTTTATTCCAAGAGTACTATGACCAGCAAGGTTGTCATTTATATGTAAAGGCCATAGGAAGACATTATCAAATATGCCAGCCCTAAAGTAATGTTATCCAAATTTCATATCTGAAAAAAAAGAAAAACTATTTAAAGATAGATTCATGCAATCAAGAGACTAATCAAAACCAAGAAACTCAAAAATAAAGATGTCAGTATAAAACTACTTTGCTGTGGTCAAAATACAATAGGCAAAAAAGATATCAAGAATTGCAATTTCAATTTCAGACAAAGTAAATCACAAGGAATAAAGCAATAAACAGAATAAGAGCCATGTTTTAAACTGGTAAAAGATGTGGTCCAAAATTTCAAGACTATATATTCTGTTCAAACACACTTAAAACATTAATTGAAAAATCAAACATTTATTGGATTATATGTTGGAAAGAAAAGCTTATAGATTTCTAACACACTCCCCCATCCTACCCCACAGACAAAAAAAAAGAAAATGAAATGACACATCTGACTTAATACACTAACATTGATATTGTTAATGTTATTATTAATAGATATTGATAATGTGTAAAGAAAGAAGAAAACCTCAAATATCTGGAAATTGCTTTAAAACTAAGCTTTGCATTGAGTTTATACATTTCTCCAGTTTGCATTGAGTTTATATATTTCTACAATTATAGAATATTTTAGAAACAATAATGAGAAAAATCCTCTATCAAATTCTGAGATGTGACCAAACCTTATTAAGAAAACTCACATTTAAGCCAGCAATAGTGTGCTGAAAAATAGGAAAAAAAAAAATTCATACTTAGTTTAAAAAAATCAGTACACTAAAGAGTATCAGTATACAAAATATTCAACCTAACAAGAAAAATGAACCACATACACATACAAAATAAAATAAAAGCTGAAGGAATATATTATGTAAAATTATAGAACATGTTATATGTGAAAAAAATAAAATAGGTAAGCAACCAGTCTAACTAAAAAAATTATTTAAAATTAGAAGCCAAACAGGCTATACTCACCTCACAAACAGAATTTTATTGTTGTAAAATAAATCACACTGTACAATTCTCTGTTAATAAATTCGAAAATATGGAGGTAAGTAACAGTTCTTGGAAAACAACTTTTTGTTTTCAATTAGTGCTAGAGTGAAGACCAGAAACTTGGAACAATATGAGAAAGTTATTAAAGAACTATCCCTCAAAAAACTCCAAAACAAAATGCAGAAAGACTAAAGAACCATTCCAGGTTAATGGAGACCAAGGAGATCAAAACAAACTGTAATATGTGATTATGGACCCGCTTGGATGAAGGCAGACGGTGAAGGAGTGTGAAGGAGTGCGGTGAGGAAGACTGTTATAAAGGACATTACTGGGACAACTGATAAAATCTGACTATGGGTTATATATTAGATAATAGTATTGTATGAATGTTAAGTTTCCTAAATTTGATAATTGAACCATGGTTATGTAAGAGAAAGTTATAGTTCTTGTTCTTAGGGGACACACTTTTTAAATATTTAAGAGTAAAGGTTCATGATGTCTGTACTGAGTCTTAAATGGTTCAGCAAAAGTAAAAAATAACAAAATGTGTGTGTGCATGCCAAGAGAATATGAATACATATATGCACATACACAGGGGAAAAAGTTTGTAAAACAAATGTGGAAAAATGTTAATAACTGGCCATTTCAATAAATATGGAAGTTCATTGTATTATTTTTGCAAATTTTAAATTTGGATTGTTCTCAAAATAAGCTATTAAAAATAAAAGTGCATCAGGCAAGATTATTTCTAAACAGGACCTTTCAAGCCCTAAGGAAACATGTAACTCTCAAATTAAATTATCTAGAGATTACAGGAAAGAATTCCGATTCTTTTTACAAACCTATCACAATCCTTCTATAAAATTTGACAAAGACAGCACTAAAAAAATAAAACCACATTCCAAACATACTCATTAATACAGACACAAAAACACAAGTAAAATATATATTACAAATCACCAAATAGGGTTCATTTTAGGAACATAACAATGAGCCAACATTAGGCAGCTAATATAAATCATCTTTGTAAAAGTTTAAAAAAATCCATATGATCATCTCATCATATTCTAAAAGAGATTTGATAAAATGTATTCCTTAATACATCAAGCCAAAGAGGAAAAACCTCAGTACTAGAACAATTCCCAGGAAAGAAAAAAGAACAAGCACACCAACTCTTATCCCTGTAACTTAGCAATGTCTACAAATAATGGTTATTGAGATAAGCCAAGGCTAACAAAAAGAGGCATAAAATTATAAGATCAAATTATTATTTGCAGTTAATGACTACATGATGGCAAACTCAAAACCTGAAATGATAGGGAAAAAATACTCAATAAGATTATCTGACTATAGAAAATCATATATGAAAATGATTAACAGTAATCACTTAAAAAGTTAAGAGAAAACAAATAAAAGTATATCTAAATAAATAACAAGACATAGAACCTTTTTAAGAAGAGGGCTTCAGAATAAAACACACTTCTTTTCTTGGAGAGGAAGATTCAAAATTGTGAAGATGATTATCCTCCCTTTATTAATCTATAAATTCAATATAATCACAACTGGACCTTTTTGTTCCCAGACCTTGATTAAATCATTTCAAAATACATATGAATAAATGTGCATAGCCAAAACAATCTTAAAATCATGAGCATCTGCAATACCTGATACTTAAACTGTAATTTCAAAATTACACTATTTAAGAGGCAATACTAATGCAGGAATAAACTGATGAG
The DNA here is from genome assembly GCF_009764315.1 of Trachypithecus francoisi. Lineage (NCBI taxonomy): Eukaryota > Metazoa > Chordata > Mammalia > Primates > Cercopithecidae > Trachypithecus > Trachypithecus francoisi. Next base: position 44,930,830 of record NW_022681468.1, read on the forward strand.
TGAAACAGAACTGAGAATCCAGAAAGAGCTCTCTGGGAACAGAGATTCAATAATGGGTGTCCGAAAGCTGATCTTTTCCACTTCTGCCCTCCAGTGGTGGGTAGCTGAATCCCTACAACATCATACCTTAAAATAAATACCAAGAGATTAAAAGATTGAAGTCTGAAATACTAATAATAAAATGATACCAGTAGATGTAGGCAAATATTTCTGTAATCTTACAGTAGGAAAGGACTTTCTAAGGATGACAAGAAAAGACTGACTTCAAAGGAATAAGAAAAAGTGACTCGAGAAAAAAACTTCTACACTATAAAATAAAGCTCATTAACCTGAAAAGCAAATGTCTTTTAAGTATCCGTGATATATACATAAAAGTTAATATTACTACAATATACAAACAGCAATTTTAGAAGACAATAAAAATGAACACTTTAAAGGAAAAGAAATGGGCAATGAATGTGAACAGGCAATTAAATAAACAAAAGAATATAAATGGCTAATAAATATATGGCGCAATGATCAATCCTGCTAGCTATTAAACACAAATTTTTTATACATTACCTTATCAAAGATTAAAAAATTGTAACACCCAATATTGGCAAAGGAATAAAAAATATACCTCTCATAAGTAGGAGAGTAAACTAGTATCTTTCTGAAGGGTATTGTAGGATATACATTGATTTTAAACGTTGACTTCTGCTATGATTTGAATGTCACCTCCAAAACTCATGTTGAAAATGAATTGCCATTGTGACAGTAATAATCAGTAAGTCCATAAAAAGTAAATGGGTGATGAAGGCTCTGCCCTCAAATGCCCTTATCTTAGGAGTGAGTTCCTGGTAAAATGAAGTCTGGCCCCATTTTGCCCTTGTTTGCTCTTGTGCTCTCTTGCATTCCACCACAGGATGATAGAGCAAAAAGGCCCTCACCAGATGCAGCCCCTCAATCTTAGACTTATACCAGCCTCCAGAACCGAGAGCTATATAAACTTCTATTATTAATAAATTACCCAGTCTGTGATCTTCTGCGATAGCAACACAAAAATGGACTAAGACAACTAACTTCCAACCAAATGGATCTGTATATTCACTTTCGAAATGTACTTCTGTTCCAAACATTTTAATATATGTTAAATATATATTAACTATACAAACAAAATACTAAAAAAGACCAAGCCACTGATCTCTTTAAATACAAAGCAGTTTATGAAGCTACAACTGTGAGCCTTCTGGGCTCAAGCAACAGAGATGGCCAAAAGTCCACATCCTGTAGGGATAGTAACAGGCACTAAAAAGGTACCCATGCACGGCTGGGATAGAAGAACCTCAGGCTCACTGATTGAAACCAATACCTAAGGTGGAGAGGCTCTTCCAACCTATGAAAGGAGCCAGAAAAAGCTACTACTAACCACTGCATGGGGCTATGGTTTAGATGAAACTATGTGTCCAGTGAGAAGAAATATAGATCTTAGTTTGTGTCTTATTCTTGGAAAGAGAAGCCTCATCCTGATGTTACCAAGAATCAAGGGAATCAAGCCTCCAATATAAAGATGTGGTTTTAGATGGAGATGTAGGTGCATGTAAAAACACTGGATAAGAAGAGTGAAAAAGAAAACAAAACAAAGAACTTTCCAGTCAACAGGAGGCTGCAAAAGCAAACTCAAAACACACGAAGAAAACTAAACTAAGATGAACAGCCAATAAAATCAACAACTGTAATTCATTCTAGAAGAAAAAATGACAATCTGAAAATAATTTCAAATGTTAAAAGGAAGCCACAATAGCCACTAAGGGGAGAAAAATTAAAAACAGACAGAAATCAAACCAGAATAGGTGGCTACTAGAGAGACAGCCTGAATATTTTTTAAAAATTCACTGAGAAATAAAAACTGAAGCCACATAAACTCTAGCTGGACAAAGTCAAAGTGTGAATTAGTAAATTAGAAAATGATACTGAGGATCCACCTAGAACATAATACAGAGACTAAGAAGGAATATTGGAAAACAAATATTCAAAGATATGAAGGCTAAGGAATTTTCTAGAAACAAAGAAAGGTACGAGTCTTCCCATCAACAATATATTTCAAAGAGGAGCTATAGATAAAACAACAGTTAAGCATAATTTAGAAATGTGTTTGGAATATCAAGTATGTGGCAAAACAAACATTAACATGTCACACTTATAATATGCAAGGCTCTGTTCTAAGTGCTTTAAAACTCAATCCTCATTACAACCCTATGACACAGATACAATTTTATCTCCATTTTGAACTTGCCCAAGGTCACACAGTAAGTAGTGGTGAAAATATAAAGAAATGCAATCTTTTAAAAAACTACCAGAAAAAAAAATTACATACAGAAGCATAACAATTAGGCACAGACCAGACTTCTCAGAGATTCAAATTTGCCAAGTTTCACAAGACAAAGAAACAACATACTGAGGGTGCTGATGGGAGGAATCCTATCAACCAAGAATTCTCTATCCAGCTGAAAAACAAAGTAATGCATAAAACATACTTTCACACAAAAACTAAGGACATTTACAAGCCAGCCTCTTACTAAAAGGATTACTAAAGGAAGTACTTCAGCAAGAAGAAAAGTGGACTCAGAGAACATGCAAGGAACAATAAGTACAGAAACTGGTAAAATACTGGCTAATTAAACAATTTATTGAGTACAAAAAGGAAAATGAAACTCTTATGCTAAAAAAAAAAAAGTGGAAATTAAATTGTAAGCAATTATACAGAGGATGGAGAAATGTTCAGTTTAATCAAATATTAGCTCATAAAAAAAAATCACCAAATACAGAAACAAACTACCATAAGTACAACTTCCTAAGGACTTCTGATATTGGAATTAGCAAATATAAGATATTATATCTATGGACAAAATGCCCGACAAGGTATTTTTTGAAAAATAAGAAACTATAAAAAAATTATCATGCAGACCGAGAAAGAAATATTACTTTCAGAAATAAAAACAATCGGGTGGGAGAGGGTGAGGGTTGAAAAAGTACCTATTAGGTACAATCTTCACTATTTGGGTGATGGGTACACTAGAAGCCCAACCTCCAACATTATACATGCAATATCCATGTAACAAGCATATGCACACTTCTGAATCTAAAAAAATAAAAATTTAAATGTTGATATTAAAAACTCAAAGGGTGAGTCACATAGATTAGATACAAATGAAGTAAACTAGGCAACTGAGTTGAAGAAATAAAATAATAAAGTTGCCATTTGGGAAGTGCTCCATAAAAAAGTAAATACATAAAAGTATGTTCACTTCAGAAAACCTACAAAGGCCAAGGGAAAGGGGAAGAAAAAAAAGAAAATCAAATTCTCCAACAACACATAAATGGTCCATAAAAGTAGGCTCTAAGAATTTAAGACCTGCACATTAGAGTGCCCTTGAAGCCCAGGAACTTTTTTTTTTTTTGAGATGGAGTCTCCCTCTGTCACCCAGGCTGGATTGGAGTGGCACCATCTTGGCTTACTGCAACCTCCACCTCCCAGGTTCAAGCAATTCTCCTGCCTCGTCCTCCTGAGTAGCTGGGACTACAGGTGTGCGCCACCACATTCAGCTAATTTTTAAGATTTTTATTAGAGATCGGGTTTCGCCATGTTGGCCAGGCTGGTCTTGAACTCCTGATCTGCCCACCTAAGCCTCCCTGGCATTACAGGCATGAGTCACCACACCCAGCCAAAACCCAGGAACTATTAACTTATCTCTCTATTCATGTCAATTCCCTGCTACTTGGCTAAGGTAGTAGTAAAGTTTAACATTTATTGCACTACGAGAATCAGAAAACATCAGCAAAATGATAGTGCCTAAGTAGCAGAGCTTACTTTTGTTTAACAAATACTCTTCTGTTACCTCATATTTTATATATTTATGATTTATATTTAAATCATAGCAATCTTTAAATCCCCACATCTTTAAAGATAGAAGGGTTTTGTTTTGTTTGTTTGAGGCAGGGTGTTGCTCTGTCACCCAGGTTATAGTGCAGTGGCACCGTCACAACTCAAAATTATAGCCTCGAGCTCCTGGGCTCAGGTGATCCTCTCACCTTAGCCTCCCAAGTAGCTGGGAGTATAGGTGTGCCACTACGTCCAGCTAATTTTAAAATATTTTTTTGTAGAGACAAGGTATCACTATGTTGCCCTGGCTGGTCTCAAACTCCTGGGCTTGAGCAATCCTCCCGCGTCGGATTCCCAAAATGCTGGGATTACAGGCTTGAGCCATCATGCCTGGCCAAAAGTTTTCTATTAGTTTGCGGTTCTAGAAAGTCCCTCCAATTTCCCTCAGCACTAAAAATATTTTCACAGACTTCTATGTTTAAACACTCCTCTAATAATACTCAGTCCTGTAGATTAGCCAGTTAAATCAACAAATACTCTTGTTTCTCCTATAATACAGATCATCTATAAAACAGGAAGATTTACATAGAGGAAACCTTTTATAAAGAAACAAAAACAAATTATATATACACATTTTGTAAACTTGGTTTCTGCTACTATAAACATTCAGATAACACATTTTATCTATTAAATAATGAACATCAATTACTCTGAAGAAAATATAACCTATCTTTATCACCTGTTCCTTAAAAAATTAAGTATAAGATATTGTAGGCAGTATTTCTGATAAGAAACTGAATATAAAATTTAAAATATATCATCATCCTAGTAGTCAAATAGAGGTACCAACAGTCTAACAACATGTATTCCTCTCCCACTAAATTTCCAGTCTGCTTATTAAAGGACTTTATTGACTTTACACCTATATGTGATTTATCACTCTTCTTGGGACACTTTAACTGAATGCCCCTAAAATCTCAGTAACAATCCTGATCTAATCAGAAAGCATTTGACTATAAAATCAAGGTATGACTTTCTTTGGAAGCTGCGATTTCTCATTGAGCTCCATTTTCTGGCTAAAAAGTGAACAACGCAGCCCACTGAATCTGACAGCACCTAAAATAGGATTCTTCCCCTCTTACTTGGACCCGAGGGGGATGGTGCCATTTAATCCTCTGGAAGATTTATCTGAAAAATAATCCCAAGGTGATATGGGTATCCTACTCTGTACTGGTTCCAATCTGAAGATGTTAGAACAAACCAAAGAGAACACATCATTATCGTTCAGCTTCAAAATTCCTACACAAGGTTCTAGAAAGAAAGTATCCTAAGGGTACTAAAGCGCATCAGAAAAGGACGCTATCCTTTGTGCTTCACTGACACATGTCTAAAATTCAAAATTCAGTACTAAAAGTTTTAAATATTTTACCTATGTTTTACAACATCTTTGTCTTTTATTCCTTCCCTCTAGGTTTTATTCTCTCTTAAAACAGCCTCCAAGTTTTATTCTGATGCCCACAAACTCAGTATCCTTGAATTTTTAATGTCTCTTTTTAATCCTGCTCTTATCACTTTGCCCCTCCTCAGCCTGAGCAATCTCTTCTTCTGTATCTCCTTTCTTGCTTTTAATTCTTCCTCATTCTTGGACTTAGTAAGGGATTAAGAAGGTAGACTCTAGGCAAGCCAGATGCAAAGGTAAACATATCTCAGTAAACTCATGCAAGTCTGAGTTTAAGACTTAACTGGTATTTACGGGAAACTGAGAGGCTGCTGAACAATTCACAGTGAAAAGCACCACTAGGAGTAAGGGCTAATGGTACACATTCTTTTGAGTTATACTAGTAAGGAGTCTGGTTCTTGGTTTAAATTGGGATGCAGTCTCTCAATTACTTAATACTTTTTCCCAGTCAGACAAGAATTGTTATTTAAGTTGTAAAAGAAGGCTAACTTAATCATAGCTATCTCATGAGGCATACAACACACATGTAAGTGAAAAATCACTAATAAAGTTACCTGTATTCCACTTATATAAAATATCTAAACTAGACAAATCTATAGACAGAAAGTAGATTAATGGCTGATAAGGGCTGAGAGACTGGTGAATGGGGGGTGACTGCTAACGAGTACAGGGTATCTTTTGGAGGTGATGAAAACGTTCTAAAATTAAACTGTGTTAATGGTTGCATAAGTCTGAATATACTAAAGACTACTGAACTGTAAACTTTAAATGGATGAATGTTATGCTATGTGAAGTATAAAGCAATTTTAAAAGATTACTATGATTGTATGGTTTTTTAATCAATATTTTACATAAAAAGGTTAAAAAACATAACTATGGATTATACATAGCAGCATAAAAAATACTCATGCTGTAGTAAATTTTTTTTCAAAGGTTAAAAAAGTTATCTGAAAATTTCTCAGCTGACAAATATTTCACCTTATAGCCTTGAATATTTACTTCACTTTTTCGGTTAAATATTTACTTACCCTCCTCCAACAATAAACTTCACCCAAATGAATTCTAATGCAAATGAACTGTAACTGAGTTCAATGTGCCCCAAATTAAGACAATACAAAATTTCAAAAAGCAAACCAAAATCAACCAACTGAACCAATTAAAGTAAACCGGGTAAAGCTCTTCTATGCTAAAGACCATTTTTTTTACCCCAAAATTATTCAAAAAATAATTAGTCTTTGCTAAATCAGTTAAAATATAAAAGTACTCAAACCATACACTGCACAGATACTGGCAGCAGTTTCAATCTCACAAAGTGCAAGTGAACACATCTTGTCACTTCTGATGTTCTTCATAGGTTTCCTGATTTTTTATCTAATGTATCAACATCTTCTAGTTGTGCTGTGATCTGAAGTACATAATCCATAAGCAGTCTTCTTAAATTTCTATAAAGGCATGTATTACACAAGTTTTTAAAAGTAAACTTTGTAAGTATATAGTTGCTAGAAAAATATCTAAGCTAAATTTAGTTGGAGGGCTCTAGTGACTATAAAAATTAGATACTGACCTATTTTCACTACAATTATAGTACAAGCAAAATACTAAAAAGACTTACACGGCATAGAACTACTTAGTTTTTAAAGTTTTTAAGAATGCTTTAGCATTTACAATCTCAATTTGCCTCATCTGTTAACTAATTCAGATTTATCAGTTTCGGATAACTTGTCTTACTAGTTACGGATAACCTGTCTTACTAGTTTTGGATAACTTGTCTTATTCAAGTTATCCAAAACTGAAGAGGATTCAATTCCTAGTTTGCTACTTTTAAATCCCTGCATAGTTGAGGATTTGGACTCAGACTAACCCAGAAAACAATAACTGACTTCCTGATCCAATCTAACCTTTTTTCTCTCGCTTAAAACTAATAAACAAAACCCCTCACATAGAGCATTTACAAATGTTTGCTGGTAACCTTATATACTTAAGTTGAAAGAAAGGAAAAATATAACTTATTAAACATTTAAGATGATAAAACGTTCATTTATATACAAATACATGGGGATTCTAAATATTTTACATATATGAAATGTCCCTGCTGAAAAAAATGACCAAAAGCATTTGCCTCTAACAGACTTCTGTTGATATAATCCAATTTTTCAAAATAGAGTCACTCACTGAGTTCATGAATTGTGACATGAGATGCTTTTTGTGTAGGGAGATAGATGCTGAGGAAAGTAAGAAAAAACCTTTTCAAATGAAAGTTCTATTTAATAGCTTAAAAAATGTGTAACCACCTACCTCCTATACTTGAATAGCCACACCCCAAATCACATGGCCCAAAATGAACTTCTCAACTCTCGCCACTTCTTAGTTTCACGTCTCAGGAAACAGATCTATCCTTAGTCATAAGCTCAAAGAATCCTCTATTTCCCTTATCACAGCACTTACCTGGTGAATTATCTCTCACTTTAGATTTTAAGATCCAGGAGGAGGAAAGAGATCATGTCTTTTTTGTTCATATTTAGCACATGACACTTGACGAATACATGAGACAAATGAATAACAGCCATTATACCCTGGCTTCTCCCTTGTCAACACTGATTATCGTCTATCCAGGAAAAGGTATTTTCAGAGAAGCTGGCCTAACAAACTGTATCCTACCATTTTCCATCTATAGAACACATGGTTGGTCTTTTATCCCTACAAAAATATCATAATGGATTTCTAAAAAGAAAATATTGGACCCTAAAAGAAATCCACGGCTTAATCAAAACTTGATTTTCAGACTACTACTCATCAATGACTTTAAAAAGTTTATCAACATCATTAGAGACACACTCCCATTATTGAAAAATGCCACATAACGAAGGGAACAAAAGAGAAAAAACGTAGTTATGACACATTTTCTTTCCCTGAGCTATTTATTTATTCATCTGCTCATTCATTCAACATTCATGGATGGATTTTTTCTAAAGTTTTCTCTACACAAGAAGCCAAGTATAAAGTAATTCAGACACAAACAAGTTTCTCGGAGCTGGGAAATCCATTTTCAATGTATTCTAGCCAAAAATATCTCTAACTTAATCTTGGAGTTTTACTACATAAAACAAGTAATACTATTTACACTTACAGAGCTACTTATTTTACTGACTGTAGCAAACCAAAAAAGATCACACTAGATGGCTGACTAGCTGAAACACCTGCTTACTGTATCAAGAAGCATTTATGCAGAAAGAGAAAATGAAGATGGCAGATACGGACTAACAAGGTAAGCTGTGGGTTGGTCACAAAACAAAAGCTGCCACTTCTAAGATTGGCCCTTTGGCATCCAAAAGGGCCTTACAGGCTCTCAGAAAGGATAATACCCTACTGCTTTACAAAAAATGAAAATTTTATTTACTATCTACTTAACATTCTGAGGCATGATGGTATACTGCAAAGATGTTTTTCTACAGCCTGGTAAGTTACGAGATTCTGTTTGGAAAACGAAAACAAAAAAATATATAGCCATACCTTATCTTTTAACATTCACATTTTCATTTCTGAATTTTGGTAATAAAGGTAAGCACACTTCATCTTTATACACACAGTACCAAATTTGATGTTATCCTACCAGTCACGCTAAAGAAAAAGGTAGTACTAAGAATCCAAGACATTCAAAGTTGGTAATGAATTATATTCTTATTCTTTGAAACAATACAATACACAATTATTAAATAACATATTCTTTAAAACAATGAAGCCACCTAAAGTATAATTAAAAAAAGAATGCTTACTTACATCCCTGCCTGAGGTGGTCATATCATAGATGAATACAAAACACCAGCCTAAATTTAAAGTGAATTATACATGACCCATGCTTTCTCATAGTCTGTTATATTTCCAGCTCACATTCAATATTCTGTCATGTGTTCATCAGAAAATGAACAGGGAGACTACAAAAATTTAACAGTCATATATTGATAATCTCTTTTAAATGAATGAAACAAGACCTGTTTTTAAGAAATTTATTTTCAATAAGCACTGAAGTTTCCATTTATAGTATAATCTCTATTGTAAACTCAGGTAGCTTGTGTTTAAGACTATCTTAGACTATTTAATTTGAATAAAGGATCAGTGAAATAATTTATATTAGTGGGTTACAAAGTAGTAAACATGAATAAATTTTAAGTCGTAAGAAAAAAGTGTGTATGGCTTGTAGAACTAATTGTATTACGGCCATATTACATACTTTTTTAATATTAAAAAATGTAATAGCTCTTCTTGGGGAAAATTTTTAAAGGGAGCTAACATATGATAATATACTTTTCAAACTTAGTGTACATTGCCACCTCAAATCCCAACTCAATCACAAGATTCACTCTCTGGGTACAATGGAACAATAGTCATATCCTTCATGTACAAAGATTTTCTGACCCATCCCAATGGCCAAGAGACTTACTTTCAGCAGTAGCAATGAAACTGCATGGATCAACCAATTATTTTTGAAAAATCCAAGGACATGTATTAGGCTTCTGTTACTAGCTCTGAAACTCTTGGCAAATAACTGCTCTGTTTCAATTTCCTCATCTGCTAAGATATAGGTAGTAACAGCATCTAGCTCATAGGGCTGCTGTGAAGATTTAATGAGATAATAATTGAAAATTTATTATAAAAGTCCCTGGCACATAAGTGCTCAATAATGACAGTTATCATTGTTAGTTGCCAATGTCAAGGTTAGGAAAACATAAAAGGCACACAAAGAATCAAGAGGTCTCATTAGCATTGTTCTCCAACAAATGGATCTAAGCAGGCACTGACTGAGTATATGAAATTATCCATTTAAAAAGCCAATAAATTTTACTATGTATTTTCTTTATTTTTTCTTTTTTTGAGATGGTGTCTTGCTCTGTTGCCAGGCTAGAATGCAGTGATGCGATCTCGGCTCACTGCAACCTGTGCCTCCCAGGTTCAAGCAATTCCCCTGCCTCATCCTCCTGGGTAGCTAGGACTACAGGCGCATGGCCACCATGCCCGCGCCACCACGCCAGGATGGTCTCGATTTCCTGACCTTGTGATTCGCCTGCCTTGGCCTCGCAAAGTGCTGGGATTACAGGCGTGAGCCACCACACCCGGCTTGTATTTTCCAAACACTGAAAATAGTCTAGCATTTTGATAAGCTTGAAAGTCTAGCTTAGAGGTTTATTTGAACACAGAGTATGCATATTATTAGATACTTGTTGGGTTCAAATTAGGTCAGCTGATAGTTATCTCTCTTTAACACATCATCTAATTCCTGTGATTCCAAAATTCCTCTCTGGTTAAAAGGACACAAAGTTCATGATAATATTTGCAAATGTAAAATACTCTGAAAAGAGATATGTGATTATAAATGTCCTGTTAACCCTCAAAGCCAAAATGCAGGAAGTTAAAATGATGCCTGCAGGTCCAGAATCAGTCACCCTACTCTTCTACATCAATATAAGAACACTGCCACACTTCAGATTCGTATTATCTTCACACTTAAATATCCAGGTTCGGAAAAAATAACATACAGGAAGCGAGTCAGAAACGTCTGCTACAATAAAGCTTGTAACTACTCCTACTACCTCCTCCTACAACAATCACTTCCACTCCAGGTAGATTTTGCTTAATATTTACCAAATATATGAATGTCTACTATCCATAAAGCACTGTGATAGCCGCTAGCCTTTGGGTAAAGTAAAAATTTATTTTTCCCTTTAGAATTAACTAAATGCAATTATAATTTAAACACAAATACCTAAAGGTAAAACATATGACAGAAATAATACACAGACATTGCTTTAAGTACAGAGAAAGGAGAGATTAAACACTCTGGGGGTCAGAGACGACTTTGTGGAAGAAGAAATACTAGAAACGAGCTTTGCTTAAAGAGGAAACCAAAGCTGGAGAAAGAAAGAAAAGAATTCCAGACTGCACATGAATAACAACAAAGATCCATGGAGAGAAAAGAGTGTGTTCCAGAGATAGCAAGTGTATTAGTTTGGTTAAAACAGATTAGTCTTGAGGTCCAATCATGGAAAGTGTCAAAAGCCAAACCAAAAATTCTGATCTTTATTCCAGAGGTAAAAGGGAGTCACCGAAGTATACTGAGAGAAACAATATAATGAAAAACCATATTTTAGAAAGAATGTTGATGGTTAATAGAATGGGGGAGGAGACGCAGTACAAGATGGTAGCAGGAAAGAGACCAGCTAGAATGCTAATATCTTGGTTTGGGTCTGCAGTAGTAAGACCTGCACTATTCCAAGACAATTTTTCAAACTTAACCTAGGACTCACATATAAAGCCTTAATGCCTTTTATAAAGACTCCATTTTTAAAAAAATGGTAATAACTGAGTTAATCAGAATGATTTAGTTTCCTTACTCTCTTGCATCCTTTCCTGTAGCAATGATATCTTCCTGCTCATTTCTCACCATAAACTGTAACTCCTCTTCAAGATACCAACCCTTGTCCTTCCTTACTGACTGATCTTTCGAGCCTGAACATTCACCTTTGCTTTATTACTGTTACTCTTCATCCGCAATTTAACCATCTATTCCCACCTAATCATTAACTCCAAACCCTTGACGTCCTGCCAGTTTTGCAAAGCCAAATAAAGCTACTCATACTCAACTTTCTCTTTCTTCTATTACCTCTTAACTTTTAGTCTATTCAAATGCAAGTGCTCTAAATTACCAGAGTTTACAATGTCTTCTAAATTTTCTACTCAATCTCTAGTTTGGCTTCCAGGCTCACTGCAAAAGCTATACTGAAAGACAACCCTCTCATACTAAGCAAGTCTCTATACTCCTAAGTATCTCAAGATTTCATATACTCAATAATAACAGCTACCATTTATTTGGCACTTTCTTCATAGTAGAAAATATCTCAAGTGATTTATATAATTATTTTTTAAATCTTTAAGATAACCTTACGACAAAAGTATTTCCATTTGACATAAAAAAACAAACAAAAACAGGTTTAAAGAAATCAAGTAGCTTACCCAGGAACACCTGGCTAGGAAGCAGGAGAACAGGGACTCAATCTCTGTCCTAACTTTCAAAGGTTAGTTTTATCACCATGTCCACCATGGGGCCCTTCAATGTGGCTCTACATCTGTTCAGAAACATTTCCCTAGATCCTTCATTAAGGGTATCAACCACTGGGGAATTAAGATGGATTCCATTCCTTAATCTAAACAATGGTAGTTGAGGACATAAAATGTTTAGCTTTGTTAACTTCTGAAACTTTGGGAATGAGAAAATGAACTTAATTTCTTAAATCTTTTCTGAATGTTTTAGAAGAAAACATTAAAGTCTTGCACTGGAAGACTTTACATAAACTTACATGGACTTGCTTAACTCTAGGAATCCATGAATCGTTAAGTGTTAATGTTTAGCTTTTGAAATTTTGGTTCCTGGTAATAAGGAGGTTCATCTAATTGTGAAAAATCCACTCAGTAATATCTTGAAAATTACTTTTATATCTACCCAGATCTGATCCTGGCATGTTATTTAGGGTCTCTGACCCTGTATTTCCTTATTTATAAAATGAAGATAACATCATATATTTTAGAGGGTTATGGCAAAAAAATTAAAGCCTAACACAAATAAATGACCAAGAAAGTATGGCTTTCATTACTTTCTTCTGTATCTAAAAGTAGTTTAGTCTCAAAAGATTTTAATTTTAAATCTTATCAGCCACAAAAACTAATTGCGTTTAATCCAGATCTTAAATATGGATACTACATACACTTGGTCAATGGATTCCAAATGAACATATTAAGAATTATAAAAACTAAAGATCCCTCTTTTATCACACATTTACTCAAGGAAAGCTTAAAACATCTCTAATATTATAAAAACAGTATCAGAGTCTAGTTTATTGATACACATTAAAAGCCTGTACCTTTCCTCAGTTTCTTAAAAAATTATGAAGTCTATTACATTTCAGACAAAGGTATACAGAAACTTGCCTCTCTCAATTGTTTACTTTGTCTAGCTCTGACCTGCCACAGCAAAAGAAAAGTCAGGTTACGAGATTATCTAGGTAGTACATGGATAGCTAGGACATTCAAAGGTCAAAATCATCAAAGAATATATTCTGGAGACTCAGAATGAAGTATAAAATTGTTATGTAATATGGAGAACATAAGACATTAGAAAGAGTGAAGAGTAAAGAATATAATCTTTTGATTTTGATATAGGTTAACCCAAGTTTATTTCATATATGAATGGCTAATAATCCCCGGTCAGTTAATTTATGTATCTTGGCTAATAGCAAAATAATAAACACAACTTAATTTTAAAATTTGTTATTTGAGATGGAAGACAGGACACATTGTGACATAAAATTACTACCCAACATAGAAGACGACACAACTCTTACCCAGTTGCCTCACCATACCTTCTCCCCTTCTCCAAGGTTTATATATTTCACAGGGCCATACCTTATTTTATCTTCTTGCTTAACTCTTACAAAACCCTGCCAGGGTCAATTTTCTTACATGTCCGTCTCTTTCTCCTGATTTGATTAAGGATGGAAAGTATTCAAGAGTATACTGACTCAGAGTCAGGTGCCCAGGCAAGAGTTAGATAACCATTTGAGAGGATCATCAAAATACCACCTTGTTACATTATTTCTACATGACCATAGATTTACATCTTAAAAAAATTAATCCAGTTCTCATGGGCATTTCAGAGATAACAAGTTCCTTGTGGATATATGCCACTCTTTGATTAAAAATCACAAATAAGCACACACACACAGTTAAAGCAAAATCAGCTGTACATTCTACTAGCCATTAAACAAATGGCCTAGGTATAATCTGAACAAACTCAAAGACTATAGGTATTTAGTAACTGCTTAGCAATATTTACCACATGACAAAATGATGTTGCCATAGAGTTCTTTCAAAAACAAATGAGGTATTACAGAATTTTCAAAGGTTTAACAAGATAAGACTCAGCTTGAAGTGACAAAAAACCTTCATAATGTGTTTTTATAATGTCCTTCACATCAGACTACCAAGGGTCCTGTGCTTGTTCAAACCTGTAGTCTCAACCACCCTTTGTCTCCCATGAAATCTCCATCCTCCTCCCTCTCAAGTTTCTCTACACATCCCAATCCCAAAAGAAAAATCAAGAATAGCTTACAAGAATACAAGAATAGCTTTTCTAAAGAACCATCACCAACTTAGAATTTGTTAAATAAAACAGAACCGAGAAAGAAATCCAGCCTTAGAACACCGAAACATCTAAGTGCCTGACACATAACAGGTATTTATTTGGCAAAGGTATGTTGACTAGTCACACAATATTGATAAGAAAATTTAAAAATGTAATAACTGGACAGTACATGTGATAATCTAATCTGCCCAACTGGCTTTTCTGATTTGGAAGCTGAAACTCAAAAGGTTAAAGGACTTGTCCATGGACACAGATATTTTGGAGCACAGCCATGACTAAACAATCCTTGTCTCCTACTGCACTGTTCCCTTCAACAGGTCATATACCTCAGTCCTTCATGTAAAAATATACAATATGTACACAAAATACATAAAAAGATACAAACAAAATAAAAAGGAATTTGATGACTATTATTTCTCGAATATAATCGAGGTAGCTAACTTCAAACATTATCAGTCTTAATATACCTTTCCCATAATGTAATTACTTCACTGATCTAAAAATGTTTTATGATATCAAATTAAAATGTCTTAAGCAACTGCCATGTGGTGCAGGAAGTTCATTATTGTTTCAACAATGTGGTACTGCTGTAAACTTCCAGGTTAAAAGTAATCATCCTTACATGACTGAAAGTTTAATCAGATACATGTAAGTTACACATAACAAGAACAAAACTGTAACACTTGGAAATGTTACTTTGTGCTTCAAATTATTTATTGGAAAAGAAAGCATTGAGTCAATAAAAGTAACATCTAAGAACAGAAAATCTCCTTATTTTCAATTTTCTCATTTGTAAAATAAGGAGTTACAGAAATACAATCTTTGGAAAAGGCCCAATATGTAGCAAGATAAAAGTATAAAAGTGAAGTATTCAAAGAGAGTTGGGGACCAAGCTCTGCTAAATTCCTGAGTGCTCTGGAACCCTAAGTCTCAGCAGAGTGGTGTTTCAATAAATCCCTCCACTTTTCGGAGGGAAACACACTTAGTAAAGTGGTTGTGTTTAAAACCCCAACGTGCAACTTTGAAAAGACTGTTTTACACAACAATGTTTAAAAATGTCTAATTTCTCTCAATAATGTCAAAATCATTTCCTTTGAGAAAATGATACCTATCTCTCACACTCTTCCAACCACTTCTTGAAACACATTCAGCTCATTATTCCAATTAGCAGGAAACTCGGGGTGAGGCGGGGGTAGCACACAGATCCCATGGCTTGGACAACTGAAGCATGACCTTTGTGGATTTGTAAGTACCATGTGGTGTTTGAGGAGAGAGAAGAAAAATACCTCCGGTGATGAAATTTTCAAAACGTATCTAAAACTGCAGTTGGTAGAAAGCTCTCCACAGCCAGCTGTCTTTCAAGAAAAGGATCCAAGTTTAATTAAAATCTACAAGCAGAACAGAACCATACCTCAACCAAGCTCTAACATCAAGAAGTTTTACCCAATTTACGTAGTTAAAAGGATGAGAAATCCGAATTTGCTTCAATGGATTTGTTCGATGCCTTAATAATGAATGAACTGGAGGCATCACTCACTGACTTGAGTTCTGAAGGAGCTTCTCAGCCCTGCCCCCTGTAAACCCTTAAGCAATTTCTACAGAATTAGGTTTTTCGAGGCTAAGCCCGATTCAAAAGAAATCTCCCCGCCTCCCTCCCAGGGGCCAAAGCCCAGGACAGAAGGGGCGGCGCGCCCGGGAGGGTAGGGGCGGGAAGACGCCCCCTCCCCGCTCGGGAAAAGTTCCGCAGGCCGCTCTCCGGCCAGGCCGGCCCGCGGCCCTCGCCCGCTTCGCCGCCACAAACACCCCTCCCGGCCGCGGACGGCCGGCCAGGGGGTCGCGCCCCCTCCCCGCGCCGCCGCCACAAACACCCCGCCCCCGCCTCACCGCCACCGCCCTCGCAGAGCGTTAACCCCTCGCCGCCCGCCGCCCGGCTCGGGGGAGGAGGCCAGCCAGGGGGTGGAGTTGTCGCGTCTCCTCCCGGGAGCGCCCGGGCAGACGCCCGGCTTGTTTACAGGCCCCAGGCCTGCCCGCCGCCGCCGCTGCGCAGGCCCGCACCGCCCGCCCGCCCGCCGTCGGCCCAAGCGCCGCACTTACCCGGAGCAGCCGCAGGCGGGCAGGTCCCTGGTCGGCCGAGGCGGCGGCGGCGGCAGCCGGGGAAGGGGTCACCGCGGCGGCGGCGGCGGCAGCCGGGGAGGGGGTCACCGCGGCAGCGGCGGGCCAGGTCAGGCCGGGGAGGGGGCGGAGGAGGGGAGGAGCCGGGTTGCGTCCGGGCCCCCGGCTCTCGGCGCCCTCGCGGCTCAGATCATCCGGGCGTTGGAGAGGGAGGCAGAGAGCGGGTCCCGGAGGAGGAGGAGGAAGAGCCGAGGACTCATCGCTTTCGCGCCTCACCTGTCTAGCGTCCCCCCACCCCCCCCTCCCCAACCACCCGTTCCGGAGCAGCAGCCGCCTGAGAACCCGAAGCTGCGGGCCGGACCGGCGCCCAGACCACTGCTCGCTAGCTCCCGCGCGCGCTCCCGTCCCTAGCGCCGCCGCCGCCGCCGCCGCCTCTAGCGCGGCCCCGCGCAGGCGCGCTCACGACCGCGTCGCCCCTCCCCCACCCCTCCGCTCGCCCCGCCCCGCTGGCTCAGCCGCTGCTACAGCTGCGGCGCGGCGAGCAGCTACAGAGACCCGGATGTCTTTGGGCAGGAACTGCGGCGAAGGCTGGCGGGCGGGGGAGGGGCCGCCACAGATGACGTCACTGCCCTACCCAGCCTCTTTCTCCGCTGCTGCCGCCGCCGTCGCCTTGCTACCCGGAGCACCAGGCTGAAGCCGAAGGGAGCGTCCGGATCCCGGATAGCAGCGAAGACTCGGGCCTTCACGTTCTGGCGCCAGGGACTGGACAGAATGTGCGACAATTCAGTGCCCAGTAGATGGACAGCCCCTCCATGCCTGGCCCTTGGCCAAGTAGGGACTTGGAAGCTACCCCTACGGCGTCCGCGCCCCTAGCCTTCTACCTGCCTGCAGATACAAACCCCACTCCCTGCGAAGATGGTGTACACGCAGACCCGGAGCTGTCCACCCTTCTTGGGCGCCGTCGCGGTCTGGCCGCTGCCCTTCGAACCCATGATGGATCCCAGGCAGCTGCCGGACCCCCCTACCCCAGAGTCCCACGCCTCCAGAGCCTTCCTCTCCCAGTGACCCCAGGAAGCCCAAGCAGGTGCCACGGCCACACACCTCGCGTCCCGAAGGGCAGAGACACGCACACTACCACCGCCCACCCACGTGCGAGTGCAACTGATTCACGCACGGGGCACATGCTCTTTCTGGCAGGTTTTCCCTCTGTAGCTCAGGGGATTCCACATTGTATTTATTTGCACATGTTAGATAATCACGTGATTCTGTCCCAGGGGACCTCCAACGACCTCCAATGAGGTAGGTGAAGGAAATAGGATTTTTCAAAATCAAGAGAATAATCAGAAACATAACAGCTGCTTCTATTAAGAGGTAGAGATGAGCTAAAGTTAATAGAAACTGCACGTGCCGGCTGCCAAAATCCAGTTCAGCTAGCTAGAAAACCCGACCCACGCTGCTTGCAGACGCCGGGTATAGAATGACAAACCCTAGGCAGCCAATGAATCGCAGACTAGGAGCAGTACATCACCAGCATGGGTTCCCATTGGCTGGGGTGCCCTTCCCTCTCTTGTCAGCGGCTTAACCAGTTCACAAATTTAACCTACACATTCACAAGAAAAGAAGTTATAAGAAAAGTCCGTATTTTTAAAAGATGTTCTGACGCACACACAAAGACTTCACTGTAGAAGGCAGGTTCTTCTACTGGCCAAATTGAGTTCTGGCCAGTAAAAAAGGTAAATTTATGTTGAAGGCCTCTCTGTTTTACTTGAGGAACTTACTACAGCAATTTGCACCCTACTACTTTCTATCTCCTAAACCATTTTGTTGCCCCAACTCTTAGATCAAAAGCAAACTATTCATTCTTTCTGGCATTCAACAAGCATTTAGCTGCTTTTAAAGTTGTAAAAAGCCATCTCCAATTTTCTCAACGTGACTTTGGGGAAGGTTCTGTTTCCTTCACTTTTAGACCTAGAACCTAACAACAGGATCAAATATATAATCGCCAGTCACTGGCAAACCAAATCTTCAAGGAACGCAAAAATTAGTATCTTTGGGGTTAGAATTTCTTAGAAGAAGATGAATATGGATCATTTCCAGATATACAAAATAAAAATAAAATTCACTATGCATTTGGTCTCAGTATCATCTGAGACCATTTCCTAATTCTCCACATACCTCCCCACACCACCCCAAAAAAGAAATTAGATCAAAGATCTTTGAAACGCTACCTTCTTGGAATCCTTAATAGTCCAGACAAGTAACAGCATGAGTAGCGTGCTGGTGGACTCATTAACATTCTGAACTAGAAAAGCTCATGTGGCAACCATTTGGAGCGCTCTTAAAAGACAAATTTTCTTATTCGTAAGCAGAAGCTGGGTCACTAGTGACAGTAGTGGACCGTAGAAAACTTGAAAAGCCTGCCTATCTTTCTGCTTCCTTCCTTTAGGCTTCCATACCTTTCTTTTCTCTGTTCTGCACTTGGAGAATCTGGGTCAATTGTAGCAGAAGAGGGAGAGAAATAGAAAATATGAACAGAAAGAGATTTGTAAGGAGTCTACACAGTGTACAGTCTGCCGATGAAGCGGCACCTTCCTACTACTTTTTATTTCTGAATACAGCTTGCTGGGACATTTTGGTATGAACTGGGAAACTCATGGGCAACAAGATTAACATTTTAAAATTTGAAACAAAGATATGAATATTATCTGATTACCTATGTTTAATATCATCATATCCCCTTTTATTAAACCTTATGCTAAGGTTGGGGGACTAATAGAAGGGAAAAAGAACATTGAAAAAACAGGATTGAAAGTTCTCTTCTGAGCTGTAAGACTTTGCCAGGCCTCCTACACATATTTGGGATGTTCATAGTAAGATTTTAGTGGGAATATATTGCCATGATGATAACATTTTAGTAATTTTTATAGGTATATTATAAAATTATCCTGCTCTGCTTTGGAAATCTGTTTATATTTCAATTAACAAAGAAAAATATTATCTACAAGACTGGCTTTAAAGTCCTGAATTTAGCGTGTGTTGATAGCCTAGTAATTGGGAGGCTTGGGGTGAGGACAGGGGTTGTAGTGTGGAGTCTAAAGTTCAATCTGGTCAGCAATACTTTCTTTCCCTTTCCTCCATAATTGTGACTTAAAAAAAAGAAAAGGTTTACATTCCTGCTCCCAAATTACTCTCCAGGAGAGTCACCCTTGAGGCAGACTTACCTGGACCTCTCAAAATATATGTCAGTAATGTGAGTGACTCCCTCAGGAGGCTAGTATTTGAGAATACCCCTCACTATCCTTTTACACTGAAGCCAGTCACTACTTGAGAGTTAGAAAGCCAGCCAGAACATAGGTTCAACAATTCCTTCCTCCCTCACTACCTGTTTTGTATTTTTTTCTCTCACACATCCTCTTCATTTGGTTTCTTCTTTTCTCATTTCTCCTTCTCTCTCTTCTCTTTTTCTTCTCTTCTCTTTTTGCCTTCTTCGCCCTTCTCTTCCCCATTCTTGTCTTCTCTCTTTTCATTAGCTTAGTACAAATTGTAGCTTCTGCTACCCATTTTGTCCCAGAGCAGAACATGCAAGCAGACAGTGCCCCAAATGAATTTCATTCAGGGAGAGGGTGTACCCCCTACTTCGGCCCTCCTTCCTCCCTCCCCTACATCATAATATGTTATGAGAAACTTAGCTGCGTAGAGGACTGTTACAGAATGAAAAGGATTAGAGAATCCTGTCCTGTGTGACATCACTGGGGCAGCCCTGTTAGGGTGGGGCAGAGGGGAGCAGCCACCAGTCTTAGGCTACCACTGTGGCTCATCCTGGGGCCTGAGAGAAACCTGGGCAACTGTGAACACCACAGGCCAAGCCTTGGATAGTCTTTAGGGTAGGCTTTTACTTCAAGATAGCCGTATGTGGCCACAGCCTTACAATACTAGCGTGGATCTTGTCAGATAAGTTCATCTGTTCATCAGACAGCTGTTGTGCACCAAGCACTATGTGGGACACTGGAGGTAGATAATGACATCAATGGGCAAGACCTGCCCACAAAGAGCTGACATAATAATAAGAGGCATAGACAAATAAGTCAACAGATAGGCAGGAAATTACATACTGTGATCCACGCTGTGAAGAAAATAAATAAGGAAACAGATCGGGAAGATGACTTGAGACAGGTGTTCAGCGCAAACCTTTCTAAGAAGGCAGCATTTGATCTAAAGGATGAGAAGGAGTCAGTTTCCTAATCAGGGGAGAACTTTCCAGGTAGAGGGGTCAGCATGGGCAAAGGGTCTGATGTGGAAAAGAGCTTGGCAGAGAAGAGTTTTCTACAGCCCAAAGACAAGTTCAGCAAACTCAAGGCAAATAGTTTATAGTCATTTAAGTTTCGAGGGTGTTTCAATGTGGACATTAGGGATATTTAATTTATAATCAGGAAACCACATTTTATGGAGGGGTATAATCCATAGCAAATAACTTGGTGAGTTGATCTGGTACAAAAAGCAAAGCAACTTTTAAAAAAATAAAAATTAAAAATAGTCTGGGTGCAGTGGCTCACACCTGTAATCCCAGGACTTTGGGAGGCCAAAGCAAGTGGATCACTTGAGGCCAGGAGTTCAAGACCAGCCTGGCCAACATGGGGAACCCCCGTCTCTACTGAAAATACAAAATTAGCCAGGCCTGGTGGTGCACACCTGTAATCCCAGCTACTTGGGAGGCTGAGGCAGGAGAATCGCAGGCAGGAGAATCGCTGGAACTTGGGAGGTGGAGGTTGCAGTGGGCTGAGATCACGCCCCTGGACCCCAGGCTGGGTGACAGAAAAAAAAGCACCTTTATTCAACTATTAAAATTGAGAAGCATTCCATAACCCCAGGGAAGACCCATCGGACAATCCAGCAGCAGCTAGAAAAGAGTGAATTATAAACTTCAAATAAAGAGTTTTCCTCACAATGTAGGTAGCTGTTTATATTAAGTAAAGACTAGCACAAATTTGAGTGGTCTTCTTCAGAACAATTCTTCTGGGTGTTTTCTGTCTATTCTGGGCATTACAGAAGATCTCAATCTAAATCATACCTTTGAAAGTAGCCACACACTGCATCCTTAACAATGGTGGCCTGGTTGAAAACAGTGATGAAATGGTCATCATAATAAAGCCTTTTATCTGTACCTGAATCTGCAGTTTACAAAGCACTATCATACAGACTAACCAGTTTAATCCTCTCAAAAACCCTTGCAGGTAGACAAGGCAAGGACTCTTAATCTCCTCCTTTACAGAAGAGAAAACAGGTCACAGAAATTCATGACAGGTACCCAGGTTTGTCCCCTGTATGATACTGAGCATCATCGCTTTTACATGCTGGTAGTAAAGGCAGCAGGAGTGGAAAGAGTGCTGAACTTAGTTCCGGTCAGTGGTATGGAGAGCTGGTCTGTACTGGCTCATGACAGCAGATTTTAAATTTTTCAGGAATTTTTCCTGCTGTTTGTTAAATACTCTTTATTAAAAATTAAATGATATAGGCTGGGTGCAGTGGCTCATGCCTATAATCCCAGCATTTTGGGAGGCTGAGATGGGCAGATCACCTGAGGTCTGGAGTTTGAGATCAGCCTGGCCAACATGATGAAACCCCATCTCTACTAAAAATACAAAAATTAGCCAGGCGTGGTGGCAGGAGCCTGTAATCCCAGCTACTTGGTAGGCTGAGGCAGGATAATTGCTTGAACCCAGGAGGCAGAGGTTGCAGTGAGCTGAGATTGTGCCATTACACTCCAGCCTGGGCGACAGAGTCAGACCCCGTCTCAAAAATAAATAAATAAATAAAAATAAAAGTAGAAATAAAAATTAAATTATATAAACTTCCAATGAAATAAATTTTAAACAAAGGTACTATGTGATAAAAACATCACTTCCAAATTATGTTAATACATTTTACTATTGTCTTTGTTCTTTAGGCAATTTACATGCTTTGTGTCTGCATGGTAGAAATTCCCTATAATATGTGATTGTACATCTCTTCCCAATACCACATTTAGTGAGTTTCATTTGGTAGCTTGATCAGCAGACACCACAGATGAGGGCTTCACTTATTGCTTTGTTGGTTGTGGGCTAGACCAGGGGTGTCCAACTTTTGCTTCCCTTGGCCATATTGGCAGAAGAAAAATAGTCCTGGGCCACACATAGGATACACTAACATTAATGATACCTGGTGAGCTAATACAAAACAAAACGAAACAAAATCACACGCACACACAAAATCTCATAATGTTTTAAGAAAATTTACGAACTTGTGTTGGGTTGCATTCAAAGCCATCCTGGACTGTATGCGGCCCACAGTCCCAGAGTTGGACAAGCTTGGTCTAGGCTTAAGTGACAGAGAAAATGTTTTATGAAGATTAAATGTTAAAGACATGTTGTGTCTATAACTGTTACATTGTGAATAGCACAAAAACATTCAATTTAGCAATGAAGTCACTCACGTCATTGACTAATAAGCTCTAACATACATATTTGTTGTTTTATTTTTATCTTAAATGAAAATATTAACCAATAGCCGTGTTGGAACTACATTTGGAAGGTGGTTGTTAAACATTTCCCAGCACACACCTGGATCTACATCTGCTGTGTCAATTGAACCACTCACTGGTTCTGTGACCTCAGGCAAGTCATTTAAATTATTAGCCTTGGTTTTATCCTCCACGAAATACTTCCTCCTAAACTGTGTTGTGAAAATTAGAATAGATGAGGCGCCCTTGGAAAGATGACTGACGCGGTTGGTTGCCCCACCACTTCCTACTACTTGACAGAGCTTCCTCGTTTGCAGATCCTTCTCACACTACAGCCTGGATATGGATGCATGCTCTCTCACCCTCCTTTGTAGCTTAGAGCAGAGCATACCAATCTATGTGCCAGCATACCCTGGTATGTCTCAGATGGGTCATAGATGTGATAAGGTATTGATCCCTTAAGCCCTTGGGACATTCAAGTGAGGCTGAGCTGCTAAAGCCATGGGATGGTATGACTGGCCACAAGCAACATTACCCAGGTACCCCTCTGTGTCACAAAAACTTTATCTTTCTATTTGTGTCATGGTGTGAAAAAATTGAGAAGCACTGCCTGTGGACATAGAGAGGTAGCCCAATTCTGGATAAAGGGACTTGAGAAGTCTTGAGGGCATAGAGGGGTTTTCTTCCCTGATAAGAAGAATCACAGGAGAGAAAATGCCTTCCTCAGCCATGTGTTGTTACTTCTGTATGTAAGCCTGGAATTTCAGAGTTATCTTATAAAGAACCAAGGTAATGTAGAGAAAAGAATTGATAGCAAGTGGCTGGGTCTTTCACATTGTAAAGCCATTGAGCCATCCCTGCAATTGCCCACCTTGGGAATTTATTTTTAAGAATGGTAATAAATGCTCCTCATTGTTTAAACTACTTTGATTTTTGTATTTGGTTATTCATAATTAAAAACACCCAAATACAATAGAAGAACTGGTACATCCCTGACACCTAATGAGTGCTCAGTGTGGTTAGTTAATCACCGAATTAGATCTTTTGCCTTTAGAAAAGCTGCCATGGTCAAATGTGTGTTGATCTTATTTTTCTTAAATATTTAAGAAATGTGTTCAGTAACTAGACTTTTAATATTTATCTTGATTCTCTTCTAAATGTGTTTTTACTGTATAATAAAAGCAATTAATTGAACAATGACATCATTTTAAGCCTAAGAGCAACTAGATACAAAGATATTGATATACATTTTCTCTTCTTGAAGGATCTAGACAAACTGGAGCACCATTACATGGAAAAGGTTAAAGAATCAATGTTCTGCAGAATAGAACTGGAATCAATTCATGGGAATTGATCCAGAGAAGATCATTTTAGTTCAATATAAAAAGAGGGCCTAGAATGCGCCAAGCTCCATACAATGTCCCTCATGAATGTTATTTAATTCTCACAACAACTTTGCAAAAAAGAAACTATTTTTTCCCCCATTTTACAAAGGAGGAAGCTAAAGCTGTGAAAAAGAGCTATTTTGCAAGCCTAGGACCATCTGATTCCAAAATTCCCACTCTTTCTGTTGCAAATTCTGGCTAAGCTTTCCAGAGATGACTTGCTTTCCCCTTGAGGCCCTTTCAGTGCATTGTCCCATGGAAAACAAAAAGCCCAACAATGACATCTTTACCAAAGATGCCTTGGGGAGATGGGAGAAGAGTTATAATGCACATTACACAGCAAAATATTTCTTAAGCTCCATGTAAAATTGTTTTTATCTTAGAGTTTTGCTTCCAGCAGTCACTTCCTCCATTCTCCTGCTCTCTTCACATAAAGAAAACTTCTATCCTGCCTTCTCCTAATACACTTTCCTGCTTTTTTTTTTTTCCTGCACATTTCTTAAAAATCCCACAGAAGGCAAAAGCTAAGGCAATATCCATCCACTCCTCCACCCCCACCGCATGTCGGTGGAGAGCATCAAGTCATCCTGCCACTGGTAGAAACACGGCAGAGGCCTCTTTGTAGAGAAGTGGCAGGTAGAATTCAGGTTAGCACCAGAATCTAAAAACTCCAGCTCCTTTGGTAGGTAGGGGCCACGCTGGTAATATAAATGTTAGATCAGGCTGGGTCTGACACAGTAGGATCAGTAGAGCATACTTGTCAAATTTGAAGGCATTCAGAAAATAATAACCTTAAAACATTTTAAACATGTTGGAGTCAAAGAGGATACCGCTTGACCACTGTATGACTTTGAGTTCAAAGACCATCTCTCTTTTGCCTAGGCTGTGGGCTAGTTATTTAGCCTCTCTCAGACTTGATTTCCTCTTCTGGAACAGGGAATATCAGCTACCCTGCAGTAATAAATGAGATCCTGTACACAATGCCCCTACCACATTGCCTGACCCAATAATGTGTACATAAATAAGAAAATGTTCATGCCCTTTGCCCACTTAAAATTTTTTTTTCTTGTAAATTTGTTTGAGTTCTTGGTAGACTCTGGAATGGAGCTGGAAGCTGTCATCCTCAGCACACTAATGCAGGAACAGAAAATCAAACACTGCATGTTCCCATTTATAAGTGGGAGCTGAACAATGAGAACACATGGACATATGAAGGAGAACAACACACTGGGGCCTGTGAGGTGCGGGGAGAGCATCAAGAAGAACAGCTAATGGATGCTGGGCTTAATACCTGAGCGATGGGTTGATCTGTACAGCAAACCACCATGGCACACATTTACCTATGTAGCAAACCTGGACATCCTGCACATGTACCCTGGAACTTAAAAATAAAAGTTGACAGAAAGAAAATATAACTACTTTTAAGCACATAGTGTAATTTTTTTTTTTTTTTTTTAGACGGAGTCTCCTTCTGTCGCCAGGCTGGAGTGCAGTGGCATGATCTCGGCTCACTGCAACCTCCACCTCTCAGATTCAAGCGATTTTCCTGCCTCAGCCTCCCCAGTAGCTCGGATTACAGGTGCCCACCACCACTCCCCGGCTACGTTTTGTATTTTTTTAGTACAGACGGGGTTTCCTGATGTTGGCCAGGATGGTCTCAATCTCCTGACCTCATAATCCGCTCGCCTTGGCCTCCCAAAATGCTGGGATTACAGACATGAGCCACTGCCCCCGGTCCATGTATTTTTAATAATACATTGTAAATGATTTGACATTATCCATCCCATGTTTTATACAGGCTTAGTTATAGATTCACTCTACAATTGCTGGTTATAGGGCAAAAACTCATTGTTTTCAAGACTTGTTTTAACTTCTACTCCTTCAGTTTTGTGAGTGGAATATGTACATATGACCTATAAGGGATCTAGGGAAGACAAGGATCCTCTACTGGAAAGATCTGCCTCCCTTAGCATTGCTCGACCCCTTTTGTGTGAGTTTTCTCCTTCATGCCATCTGTACCAGAGGTGACCATTTGGTTCTGAATCCAAACTCTACATTGTTCTTCCTATAGTGGTTCAAAAGAAAGACTGTAAGCCCTGTTTCTATATTTTATACAGTATTTATAATTTTATGTTATAGAACTTGAGTCACCATGTATTTGATTCGTTCAGTAGATGTTGAGCCTCTGGAATATGCCAGGCACAGCTGTAGATGCGGGAGACACTGTGGTGAAGAGGAGAGGCAGCTTTCATGGTGTTTACCTGAGATCAACAGAAAGCAAACAAGGTCCATACAGAGAGGGATAAGTACTATAAAGATTGCAAAGCAGAGTATGACATGGGTGGGCAGCGTGAGAGAGGGGCTGAAGGAGAGGTTACTTTAGATGCTCAGGGAAAGCCTATGAGAGGAGGTGGCAGCTGGGCAGACCTGAATGACAGGAAGAAGCCACCTTAGAGTATCTGGGGGAAGAATGTCCCAGGAACGGGCAGAGGCCCTGTGGTGGAAGTGAGCTTGGCATGTCCAGGAAAGACAATTCTGAGATGTCTGGGCATGCTGAGGAAAGGAAGGTATGATATAGGCAGCGTGCCTATAGGCCACAGTAAGGATTTTTAAAAATCTTATTCTAAGTGTGATGGAAAACCACTGGAGGTTTTTATGCAGAGTAATGACATGATCCGATCTGTGCAGTGCTCTTGCTGCACTGTAAAGAAGAGATTTTAGGAAAGCAAAAGTGGAGGCAGAAAAATCCTTTCATGTCAGTTTAATATATCCTTAAAGAGAAGGCAAAATTAGCTTTTAGCTTTAAATGACATAGAGATTACATTTTGGTGGTAGGAATGTGGTCTTTTACAGAGCTTTTGTTACTGGGGTTCATGTTTCCATTTTCTGGGAACTATTAATATATATGGATATTTTTGCCTGTAACTCAAGTAACCTTGGTTGGTAAATTTCGTAAAATGTTGCAAGAAGTATCTTGTGGGAAGGCCGGGTTAAGTGTAGGTAAAATAGAAGCTCACTTAAGTAGTTCAATTTCAGGTCAATACTTGTTACCCCCCAAAATATTCTCCAGGAACCACTCAGCACTCTCCCAAACACATCTAATATTCCATAAATTAATGTATGCCTTGTGCTATCCAGTGAAGATGATAGTCAAGGTGCCTTTACCTAAGGCAGATATTTTCATCTTGATATAAAAGTCTTGAGATCCTTTGCAGAGACAAGTTTTAATAGCTGGGAAGCAAGCTGCCTTGACATGTATTGATGAGATGCGGTAAAATAAATTAAGAAAGGATTTAGTAAAGACCTCAATAATGCCAAAGATGAATTCAACTTCTTACACACTGTGTTCAGATTTGTTGTTGCTCATGGACCTATGGAACAAATACATACACTTCATATGTTGAGTCTTTGTTGCTATTAGATTTTTTTTTTTTTTTTTTTTTGAGATGGAATCTCACTGTTGTCAGCCCGGGCTGGAGTGCAATGGCACGATCTTGGCTCACTGCAACCTCTACCTCCCAGGTTCCAGCAATTCTCCTGCCTCAGCCTCCCGAGTAGCTGAAATTATAGGTGCCCACCACCACACCCTGCTAATTTTTTTGTATTTTTAGTAGAGACGGGGTTTCGCCATGTAGGCCATACTGGTCTCAAACTCTTGACCTCAGGTGATCCACCCGCCTCGGCCTCCCAAAGTAGTGGGATTACTGGCATGAGCCACTGCTCCCAGCCTAGATTTTCTTTATTTCATTTAATGGTCTTAGGGTTCTCTAGAGGGACAGAACTAATGGAACAGATATACTCATAAAGGGGAGTTTATTAAGTATTAACTCACACTATCACAAGGTCCCACAATAGGCCATCTGCAGGCTGAGGAGCAAGGAGAGCCAGTATGAGTTTCCAAACTGAAGAACTTGGAGTCTGACGTTTGAGGGCAGAAAGCATCCAGCACGGGAGAAAGATGTAGGCTGGGAGGTTAGGTCAGTCTCTCTTTTCACATTTTTCTCCCTGCTTATATTCTAGCTGCGTCAGCAGCTGATTGGATGGTGCCCACCCAGATTAAGGGTAGGTCTGCCTTTCCCAGCCCACTGACTCAAATGTTAATCTCCTTTGGCAACACCCTCACGGACACACCCAGGATCAATACTTTGTATCCTTCAATCCAATCAAGTTGACAGTATTAACCATCACAGTCTATATTGGTAGTCTTCAAAGTAAACCCAGAATAGCCCTTTGGAAAAGAACTATAACTAATTTTATTTTTAATTTTAGAACTAGTACATTTTAGCCACCCAATAAATATTTCATAATAAAAATTATTATAGCCATTATATTACAGCTGCAGAATCTGTAGACTCTATATGAATGAACCAAAACAGCAACTTCCATAACACTGTCAAATTCAGCCTATGCATTAGATGGTGTAAATCATAAGCCACCAGAAAGAATAATCCATCAAACCAAGTATTAGTTAAGAATCTACTATGTGTCAGTGGGCGTGGTGGCTCATGCTTGTCATCCCAGCACTTTGGGAGGCTGAGGTGGGCGGATCACTTGAAGTAAGGAGTTTGAGACCAACCTGGCCAACATGGTGAAACCCCATCTCTACTAAAAAAAAAAAAAAAATTAGCCGGGTATGGTGATGGGCACCTGTAATCCCAGATACCTGGGAGGCTGAGGCAGGAGAATCACTTGAATCCAGGAAGTGGAGGTTGCAGTGAGCTGAGATCATGCCAGTGCACCCAAGCCTGGGTCACAGAGCAAGACTCCATCTCAAAAGAAAAATAAAAAAGAATCTACTATGTGTCAAACACCATCAAACGTAGATGGGAATGTAAAAAATAGACAGTAGTGCCCCCTTTATCTGCAGGGATCTGTTCCAAGACCCTCAGTGGATGTTTGAAACCGTGGATAGTACTGAACCTTATATGAACTATGTTTTTACCTATATATACATACCTATAACAAAGTTTAATTTACAAATTAGGCATAGTAAGAGATTAACAACAGTAACATAAGAAAGATTTATAACAACATCCTGTAATAAAAGCTATATGAATTTGGTCTCTCTCTCTCCCTGTCTCTCAAAATATCATATTTTACTGTACTCACCATTCTCTTGTGATGATGTGAGATGATAAAATGCCTACATGAGAAGATGAAGTGAGGTGAATAACACAGCATTAGGCTACTATTGACCTTCTCATGATACATTAGAAGGAGGATTGTCTGTTTTGGGTGATTCTAAATCATCAAGCTATGAAACGTCAATGGTTGAATATCAGGAGCCGATGATGTCTGGAAATTTCTCTTTAATATTTTTGAACCACAGTTGACCACAAGTAACAGAAACTATGGAAAATGAAACTCCAAAGGGGGGACTACTATATTGCAAACTATTTACCAGGCTCTAATATATATCATATAAATGCTATTATAAATATCTGTTGGAAATAATTTGTCGTTCAAATGATACTTTATGACCATTCTAGGTTCTTAAAAGAAATAATAAGATATATGCATCTGAACTTTTAAAGAACTGTGTGTACATTTCTTGGGGGACATAAAAGTACTGACCTTTGTTCAAGTAGGCAAGATACACAAAACTCTCATGTGTTGTCAGTCACAATAAAAGCATGGAAAGGTTAAAGGGAACAATGTGAGTACTTTAAACATGCGATGCCAAAAGAAAAATCTTGGCTTGATATAAAATACCAGTGACTTATATGGCCTGGTGAGTCATGTGTATCATATCTGGGTTATGTACCCATAACTATTGGCTTAAAGGCAGTCAGACTATTTACACTGTCATCACTAAAATCATCATCACATGTCAGTTCTGCCTAAATTGAAAAGCAAAGACTGAAATACAGTAGCACACTGAATTGACAACATATAAAATTTCTGCTGTCCTACACTTAAATTCCCAAAGGCAATATTACAAGAGGGTGTTTAAAAGCCCATGAAATACTCCTTGTAATTCTATCTCATTTGGATGTATCTTTCTTAGTTATTTAATGTTAGTTGGAAACCTCTAGGGGCAAGAATTTTCACTGACTTCTCAATACAATTCTTTAGATGATGTAAATCATAACCCACCACATCTGAAAAGAGCCAAGTTAATCAAATACCACATATACAAAGAAAACATAGTGTGTCAAACCCTATTAAAAATGGCAAGAAATGTAAATAATAGCTACAATTTATTGACCAATTGCCATTTCTTAGAATCTTTATCAATCCTGACGATATCCCTTCAAGGTAGGTGTTATTGCCTATATTTTACAGATGAGAAACAAAAGCTCACAGAGGTTAAGCCACCTGTCCAAATTTGTAGAGAAAATGAGTAGATAGAATTTGAACCCTGTCTGATTCCAATTTTTGCTGTTTTTTAATAAATATATAAAGCAGATAAGATTTTAGAGGTTCTTTAGAGTTGGGAATTTTGCCTATGGGAGAGTTGTAAATTATTATGGCTAGAGGGAAGACTGTGACAAACTTATTTTCTAAAAATAGCCACAACAATATTTCTAGTCCTGTATGCTCTTCTAGAACACATGTGTTCTAGAACATACATGTTCTAGAAGAGCAATTCCATTTCCCCATGATGAGTTGGAATAGATGCCCATTTTCCTTAAAGTTAGGTATGCATTTGTAACTGCTTTAACGATAGAATAAGGCAGAAGTGGCACTACAGGACAACTGAGGTTAGGTGTTAGAAGGTGTTAACTAACAGAAGACAGAGAAAATTGCAGACTAAGGACCTTAGAAAATCTACTTCATAAAAGCTATTAGAACACTGGCAAAATGGTCACAATCAGTTTTTTTTTAGAACTCTGAAAATTAGATTATGGGCTTGTGGCAATGTCAGAAACATTTATTCAAGAAAAATCATTGAATAATGGTAAGAACAGTGGGTTTTGTTGTGTTTTAGCTTGCCTTATTTCCATACTCCGCACACTCCCTCTCCCAGTTTCATAGTATGCTTAAAAATGAGCAGCCTGCAATTACAGCAAAAATTAGCAGCCTGACAACCATTGGAAGATGCAGAATAGGAATGGGGCTCCTTTAAAGCCCCATCTCCAGAGAATTGTCATTGTTTGACCTGCCCGGTGGTTCCCTAGAAGACCCCATTCTCAAGGCTGCCTTTATTGACATGACTCAGAGCTTGCTCAGCATAAACAGCCTTTACCTTCCAAATATTTATCAAAAATGTTCAACGATTGTTTAATGTCATGGAAACCTGAAGCAATGGATAACAGCTGAAGCAAACAATAGGCTAACCAAAAAGCTTAAAAATAAAAGTTGGAGAATAATGTGTCCATAGGGGGCTTTGAAAAGTGCCAGGCATATTCCTGAGAATCTAGAAGGCTATGTGAATGTTTAAAGCTGTGTGTATGCCCAGGGATGTGTACATGGTCGTGAAAGACCTGAGAAAGCTCTAAGCTGTCACCTCTGGCTAACTTTAAGGGTCTACACAAGCAGGCAATAAAACCTAAGGCAGAGTTGTATACTGCCTGATTGAGTGTGTCCCAATACGTACACAGAGCTCCTTAACAAGCACCGGGAGACTTATTGTTTCTGAGCGTTCAAGGAAGTTTCTGTCCCAGGATTAGCACTACTAAGCTAACTAAGCAGAGACTTCAGTAGTCACACATGACAAAGAATGCAGACTTTATAGAATTTGTTCAGAGAAGTTGCTAAACAAACAACAATAACAAACCCCTGGGAAGAGAAGAGAATCTGATTCCTAGAGTTGCCATGTTACATTATTTAAAACATTTATTTTCAACAAAAAGTTACAAGACATGGTGTATTAGGGTTTTCCAGAGAAACAACCAATAGGACGTGTGTGTGTGTGTGTGTGTGTGTGTGTGTGTGTGTGTGTGTTTAGCCTAAGAAAATGGCTCATGCTATGATGCAGGCTGAGAAATCCCATGATTTCTGCCATCTACAAGCTGGAGGTCCAGGAAAGCTGATGCTGTAGCTCCAGTCTGAGTCCAAAGGCCTAGTAGTACTGATGGTGTAAGTCCCAATTTGAAAACAGCAGAAGACCAATGTTCTAGCTCAAGCAGTCAATCAGAGAGAAAACGCTCTCTTCATCTGTCTTTTTGTTCTATTCAGGGCCTTGACAGATTGGACGATACCTGCCCATGTCAAGAAGGCAATGTGCTTTACTCAGTCTACTGATTCAAATGCTAACCTTATCCAGAAATATCCTCACAGACACACCCAGAAATAATGTTTACTAAATACCTGAGCATCTCATGATCCAGTCAAGTTGATGCATAAAATTAACCATCACCTATGAAATAAAACCAGAAGGTATAATTCATACATCAGAAGAAAAAACTGCAGATAGAAACTATCCTGAGGGAAAATCAGGTGTTGAACTTACTAGACAAAGGCTTTAAATCAGCTCTTTAAAATATGTTCAAAGAATCAAGGAAACTCATGTCTAAAGGACTGAAAGAAAGCATGAGAACAATGATTCACCAAAAAAAGAATATTAATGGAGTTAGTGATTATAAAAAAAGAAACAAATTGAAATCCTGGAGTTGAAAGTATAGTAGCTGAAATTAAAAATTGACTGGAGGGCTCCAGCAGTATGTTTGAGAATCAGTGAACTTGAAGATAGATCAGTTGATATCACCCAGTCTAAGGAACAGAAATAAAAAAGAGTAAAGATAAATGAATAGAGCCTCAGAGATCTATAGGACACCATCAAGTGGACCAGTATATTCTTAATAAAAGTCCCATTAAAAAATGAGAGAAAAGTATGAAAGAGCATTTGAAAAAAAGCCTAGAATCTCCAAAATTTGATGAAAAACTTTAATGTTCACAGTTAATAAGATTAATAAACTCCAAGTAGAAAAAAACCCAGAGACAGACACAACATAATCAAGCTGCCAAAAACCAAAAGCAAAGAAGGACTATTGAGAGCAGCAAGAGAGAAATGACTTACCACATACAGAAATGCTCAATAAGATTTACTGCTGATTTCTTTTCTAAAAATATACAAGCCAGAAGTCAGTGGGATGGCATGTTCAAAGTGCTGAAAGGAAAAGATTGTTAACCAAGAGTTCTATATCCAGCAAAACCGTACTTCAAAAATAAAGGAAAAACGAAGGCATTCTCAGATAAAAAGAAACAAAACTTGAGAGAATTTTTTGCTAGAAAACCATCTCTACAAGAAATGCTAAAGGGAGTTCTTCAGACTGAAACAAAAGGACACTAGAAAGTAACTTGAGTCCATGTGAAGGAATAAACAGCATGAGTACCTGTAAAAGTAACTGCATAAGTAAATATAAAAGACAGTATAAATGTATTTTTTGCATATAATGCTTTTTATCCTATCTGATTTAAAGAACAATTGCATAATGCAATAATTATGAGCCAGTGCTGATCAGAATACAATGTATAAGGATTTGATTTGTATAATAATAACAGTGCAAAGGAGAAAGGGTAAATCACTGTCTTCCACCATGGTTGAACTAATGTAAATTAGTGTAAAAGTGTTTCTATTCCTCCACAGCCTCACCAGCATCTATTGTTTCTTGACTTTTTAATAACCACCATTCTGACTGGCATGAGATGGTATCTCATTGTGATTTTGACTTGCCTTTTTCTAATGATTGGTGATGCTGAGCCTTTTTTCACATGTTTGTTGGCCACGTAAATGTCTTCTTTTGGGAAGTGTCTGTTCATATCCTTTGCCCACTTTATGATGGGGTTGTTTGTTCTTTTTCTTGTAAATTTGTTTACATTTCTTGTAGATTCTGGATATTCAACCTTTGCCAGATGGGTAGATTGCAAAATTTTTTTTCCCATTTTGTAGGTTGCCTGTTCATTCTGATGATAGTTTCTTTTGTTGTGCAGAAGCTCTTTAGTTTAATTAGATCCCATTTGTCGCTTTTAGCTTTCATTGCAATGAAGCAAAGATTTTCTTTTTTTTTGTTTTTGTTTTTTTGTTTTTTTTTTTTTTTGAGGCGGAGTCTCGCTCTGTTGCCCAGGCTGAAGTGCAGTGGCCGGATCTCAGCTCACTGCAAGCTCTGCCTCCCGGGTTTACGCCATTCTCCTGCCTCAGACTCCCGAGTAGCTGGGACTACAGGCGCCCGCCACCTCGCCCGGCTAGTTTTTTTTCTATTTTTAGTAGAGACGGGGTTTCACCGTGTTAGCCAGGATGGTCTCGATCTCCTGACCTCGTGATCCACCCGTCTCGGCCTCCCAAAGTGCTGGGATTACAGGCTTGAGCCACCGCGCCCGGCCTGCAATGAAGCAAAGATTTTCTATACAATTAAAAGTGAGATGTTATTAATCTGAATCAGATTGTTATAATTAAGATCTCAATTGTAACTTCTGAGACGATCACTAAGAAAATAACTCAAATAACATATGTAGTAAATGAAATGACGAAGGAATCAAAATAGTATACTAGAAAGTATCTCTTTAATATTAAAGAAGGCAATGATGAAGGAATATAGAAATAAAAGAGACATAAGACATGTAGGAACCAAATACCAAAATGGTTGGCATAAATTCCATCTTTTCAGTAATTACATTAAATAAGGCAGAGATTAGTAGCATGGGTAAAAAACCAACAGAATCAAATCGTATTCACTTAACAAGAGAGACATCTAAGATTCAAAGACACGAAGAATGTTGAAGTTAAAGAAATTGAAAAGGGTATACTGTTCAATCAGTAAGGAAATGAGACTTGGGGAGGGTATATTAATATCAGAGAAAATAGACTTCAAGACAAAGATTATTATTCAGACAAAGGAACATTTTATAATGATAAAAGAGTCAATTCATCAATAGGATATAACAGTTATAAACATATTTTCACTTAACAACAAATCCCTAAAATATATGAAGGAAAAACAGACAGACTGTAAGGGGAAAATTAACAGTTCAACAGTAATATTTGGGTACTTCAATACTCCACTTCCAATAATGCATAAAACAACTAGACAGAAGATCATTCAAATAAACGTAAATAACACTATAAATTAAGCCTAGAAGACTTGAACAAGAAGATAAACCAAGTAGACTCAACAAATATTTATAGAACACCCTACCCAACAATGGCAAAATAGACATTCTTCTCAAGTGCACATGAAACATTGTCCAGGATAGAACATATGTTAGGCCATAAAGCAAGTCTCAAAAGTTTAAAAGGATTGAAATCATGCAAAGGATGTTCTCTGACCACAATATAATGAAATTAGGGGTCAATAACAGAAGAAAATATAAAAAAATTTCAAATATGTAGAACTCAAACAACATGCTGTTAGTCAATGGTTCAAATAATAAATCACAAGATAAATTATAAAATACTTTGAGATTATTGAAAACAAAAATACAACATGCCAAAGCTTATGGGATACAGCTCAAACAGTGCTTAGAAATTTGTAGCTCGAAGCCTATATTAAAAATTAAGAAAAATCTCAAATCAATAACCTCCTTTTCCTCTTAAGACTCTAAAATGAGAAGAGTAAACAAAGCCACAAACAAGCAGAAGTAAGGAAATACAAAGACTAGAATGGAAATC
This sequence comes from Trachypithecus francoisi, assembly GCF_009764315.1. NCBI lineage: Eukaryota > Metazoa > Chordata > Mammalia > Primates > Cercopithecidae > Trachypithecus > Trachypithecus francoisi. The sequence continues at coordinate 44,966,885 of NW_022681468.1, forward strand.
AGCGAATAGGGAATAGAAGAACAAAGAAGAAAAAATTTTTTAAAACCTAAAAATGGTTCATCAAAGAGATCAACAAAATTGAAAACCTTTAGTTTGACTGGCAAAAAAAAAAAAGAGAAGACTCAAATTACTAAAATCTGAAATGAAATAGAGGACATTACTAGCAATTTTACAGAAATAAAGAGGATTATAAAGGAACACTATGAACATTTGTATGCCAACAAATTAAGTAGTTTAGATGAAATGGACAAATTTTTAGAAAAATGTAAACTATTGAAACTTATCTAAGGAGAAATATGAAATCTGAATAGATCTAGATCGAATAAAAATATTGATTTAGCAATCAAAAAACATCCTATAAAAAAAAACCTAGGAGCAAATGACTTCAAGGTTGAATTCTACCAAATATTTAAGTAAGAATTAACACCAATCATTCACAAACTCTTCCAAAAAGTAGAACATTTGGAACACTTTTTTCCAAGTCATTCCATAAGCCAGTATCACTGTGATACCAAAACCAGACAAATATATCACAAGGAAAGAAAATTACAAACATATATTCCTTATGAATGGAGATGTAAAAACCCTAAAAAATACAGCCATGTGCCGCCTAACAATGTTTCTATCAACAATGGGCTGCATATATGACCGTGGTCTTAGCTGAAAAATTGTTATTGCCTAGTGACCATGTAGCCATCATAATGTAGTACAATGCATTACTCACATGTTTGTGGTGATGCTGGTGCAAACAAACCTATCATGCAGCCAGTCATATAAAAGTATACCACATGTATACTATACAATAATTGATAATGATAATTGTTACTGGTTTATGTATTTACTATATTATAAGTTTTATCATTATTTTGGAGTGCTCTCTTTCTACTCATAAAAAACAAAAATGACAAAGTTAGCTATGAAAACAGCCTCAGGCAGGTCCTTCAGGAGGTATTCCAAAAGAAGGCATTGTTATCATAGGAGACAACAGCTCCATGCATGTTATTGCCCCTGAAGACCTTCCAGTGGGACAAGATAGGGAGGTGGAAGACAGTGATATTGATGATCCTGTGTAGGCCCAGGCTAACGTGTGTGTTTGTGTCTTAGTTTTTAACAACAACAACAAAAAAGTGTAAAAGTAAAAAATAAAAGAATTTAAAAATAGGAAAAAGCTTACAGAATAAGGATATAAAGAGAAAACATTTTTGTCTGTACGATGTGTTTGTGTTTTAAGCTAAGCATTATTACAAAATAGTCAAAAAGTCAAAAAAATTTATAACGTAAAAATGTTACAGCAAGCTAAGGTTAATTTATTATTAAAGAAACACAAATATTTTAAAGTAAATTTAGTATGGCCTAAGTGTACAGTGTTTATAGTCTACAGTACTGTATAGTAATGTCCTAGGCTTTCACATTCACCCACCACTCACTCATTGACTCACCCAGAGCAACTTCCAGTCCTGTAAACTCCATTCATAACAAATGCCCTATACAGGTGTACAATTTTTTGTCTCTTACTGTATTTTTGCTATACCTTTTCTATGTTTATATATGTGTAGATACTTACAGTTGTGTTACAGTTGCCTACAGTATTCAGTACAGTAACATGTTGTACAAGTTTGTAGCCTATGAATAATGGACTATTTCATATACCCTAGGCGTGTAGTAAGCTATGCCGTCTAGGTTTGTGTGTGTATATTCTATGATGTTCACACAACTAGGAAATCGCCGAATGATGCATGTCTCAGAACATATCCTTGTTGCTGAGTGACACGTGACCGTGCCAACAAGCCAAATCCAGCAGCATGCAAAAATGGTTAGAGTCATAATCATTATAGCTATAATTATTTGGAATTTATCAAAGGAACGCAAGTTTGTTTTAACATCTTAAAACCCATCAATGTATGACACCATGTGAATAGATTAAAGGACCAGAATCATATGGATTTTATTCATTTGTTTGTTCAGTCATTTGGTCACAAATATTTATTGAATTCCTACCATATGTCAAGGCCGGAAAACAATCAAGAACAAGACAGACATGGTTCTAGCCCAAAAGAGTTTACAATTTAATGTAGTGCTTTTCAAACTTTCTTTACTGTAACCTAGCCCAAACAAATATGTTTGGTGGGGGGGAGGAAATTGCTTCACTTTACACATACATAATATTTTATATATTCATTTATATATTTATATGCTTATATACACAAAAAGTTGAAAATGAAACTACATAGACATCCTTACTACATGGTATACACTCTGCTGTTTTATATTATTTCACTCTTTTTAAAACTTTTGGTTATAATTTACAGTTTGATTTTACAACTCACTAACAAGTCACAACCCACAGTTTGAAGAACTCTTCTGTAGAGGAGAAACTGATGAATCCATGAGCAATTACAATGTAGTGTGATAAGACGAGAAAGAGTCGAGTGCTAAGAGAGCATTGTGAAGTAAACATACAGAATCCTCCGAGATCAGAATAAGTCAAACAGTCACAAAGCATACAATTATGATATAAAGTCCAATGATATAAATATGCATATATGACTTTGAATTGAATCAAAATTAACAGGGAGGAGAAAGTTGGTGCTTGTGTCCACGCAGAGATTTCAAGCAGAAACAGCATATTGTACAAAGGATTAGGAAAGAACTTATGAAGTCCCAGAGCAACTTCAAATAACTCAATAATCCCTTGTTATTTTATGTGGGAATGGGAGGTAAAGTAATAAAAAAATTATGGGAGATAGGTGGGCCTTAGTAACTGAGATTCTTGCTTGCCATGTCAAGGCTTTACTGAAGACAGTCAGTAGGTTATTTCAAGAGTAAACCAGGAAATGATAGAATTAGGCATTTTAGAAAGATTACACTGATGGAAATGTGGATTTGGACTAGAAGGCAGCAGTCATAGAGGCATAACATTGTGCACACAGTAGGAATTCATTGCAGAGTATATCAGCATCTAAAAACGTATTAGAAATGACAGGGTCAGAAAGCTAGCTGCATCCATTCCTGTAGCAATAATGACAAACCCAGTGTGATGGACAGCTAGAATTTAGGAAAAAGAGGGGAAAGTGTCATGAAGTAATAGAATAGGAGGCACCCAAGAGGTCGTCTGGAGTAGACCCTTGCCTTTCTATTTAGCATCTGTAGTAGACAGTTTTCTAAGATGGCCACAACTATCCTCACCTCCTGGTATTCACATCTTTGTGTAATTCCCCTCCGCACTGAGTGTGTACTGGACTTAGTGACTCCTTTCTAACAGATAGAATATTGTGAACGTGATGGTACATTACCTCCAAGATTAGATTACAAAAGACAGTGGTTTCTGTGTTGCTGAAACTCTCTCTGCCCTCTAGCTTGTTTGCACTGATGAAGCAAGCAAGCATGATGTGAACTGTCCTATGGAGAGGTCCATTTGGCAAGAACTAAGGGTCGCCTCTGGCTAACAGCCCGTGAGAAACCCGGCGCTTGGTGCAACAACATGGGAGAAGTGGAAGCCTGCCAACAACCACCTGAATGAGCTTGGAAGTGGATCCATCCCCAGTCGAGCCTTGAGATGACTGTAAGCAGTGGCCAACACCTTGATTGCAGTTTCATGAGAGCTCTGGAGGCAGAGGAGCAAGCTAAGCCACACCCAGATTCCTGACGCATAGAAACTGTGATGTAAGACACGTTTGCTTGGCAATATTATAACATATTGATGCTTGAAAATTTTTTTGCAACACAGTTCTTGCTACCCCCAAAATATATAAGTAAAAATAAGTTTCATCATAATATATTTTGAAAATTTAACAGCATCCTTTGAAATAGTTAGAAAATTCCTGTAGCGTTTGAAACTCAGGTTCTGTAATTCTGAAAACAAAAATGGACTAAAAGATTCTGCTCTCTTCTTTTCCAAAGACATCCAAATACTAGTAAGTTTATTCCAAAATCATTACTTTAAAAATGCTAGTTCTTAATTGAAAATTAGAAAAGTAGAGAGGATGGGCCTATAAATGACCAAAGGCCCAAGAGTTCAGAATTGCAAAAAGGATGTAAACCTCGAAACAAGAGTAATCCTTCTTTAACTCAAAAAAATAAAAAATTTAAAAAAACAACTTTCTTATACCATGGTAAACAGAATAATGATCCCGCCTAAATGTTCTCATTCTGATCCCTGGAACCCGTAAATATGTTACCTTATATGGCAAAAGGAATTTTGCACATGTCGTGAAGTTAAGGATATTGAGACAGGAAGATTATAATGGATTGTCTGGGTGGGCCCAAGATAATCACAAGTGTCCTTAAAAGATGAAGGCAGGGCCGGGCGCGGTGGCTCAAGCCTGTAATCCCAGCACTTTGGGAGGCCGAGACGGGGGGATCACGAGGTCAGGAGATCGAGACCATCCTGGCTAACACGGTGAAACCCCGTCTCTATTAAAAAATACAAAAAATAAGCCGGGCGCAGTGACGGGCGCCTGTAGTCCCAGCAACTCGGGAGGCTGAGGCAGGAGAATGGCTTAAACCCAGGAGGCGGAGCTTGCAGTGAGCTGAGATCCGGCCACAGCACTCCAGCCTGGGCAGCAGAGCGAGACTCCCTCTCAAAAAAAAAAAAAAAAAAGATGAAGGCAGGAGGATCAGAGTCAGAGAAGGAGGCATAATGATGGAAGCAGAGGTCGGAGAAATTTCGGGGTTGTGGGCTAGTCAAAAGCCAAGGAGTGCAGGGGGCCTCTAGCAGCTGGAAAAAGCAAAGAAGTGGATTCCTCCCTAAAAGAGCAGAATCTTTTAGTCCATTTTTGTTTTCAGAAGCCTCACAGGAACAGAGTGCTGCAGACAGATACTACTACTTCCATCCTCTGGAACTGTAAGATAATAAATTTCTGTTGTTTTAAGCCACTAAATTTGTGGTCATTTGTGATAGCAGCAATAGGAAACGAATCCATACACTTTAGTTCTCAAGGGTCTTGGTTTGCTGTTTATTGCAATCAGGTGATATTTTCAAATGTAATTAAATAATGTTATTTTTATTCTAGAAAACCAGCTGATCATGAAAATCACTTGCTTTCTAAAAATACATTTTCCTGAGCTTCATTCCTGAATATTCTACATTGAGAATTATTGCTCCAGGGTAAGCACCGATAGAAGGGAGAGCCCACTCTGAAAAGGTGGACCATTAAAGCGCAAATGGCAACTTTAAGCTCACTTCTGAGTAAGGTATATTTTCAATTAGATCATTATAATCAGATTGATATTTTTGAAACCTAGGATTTGGACTTCTCCAGCACACATGAATTTCCATTTTGAGGACCTTTCTCTGCTCAATAAAGTTGGATGAAAGAAAGGGTCATAGACGGCAGCTGATTGCAGTGGTAAAACTTCAGTGGATCTGTGAGTAGGCACTGACATCACCAGTGCCACACTGAGTAGGGGATTGTATTAGCCCACTGGAGCAGCTATAACAAAGTACTGCAAGCTAGGTGACATAAACAACAAAAATGTGTTGTATCACAGTTCTGGAGGCCTCATTTTAACCTAATTACATTTGCAAAGACCTTATTTCCAAATAAGGTCACATTCTGAGGTGGGAATTAGGGCTTTAACAAATAAATTTGGGGGGGCACAATTTAACCTGCAATGTGGATCCAACTTGACCTGGAGACTAAAAGCAAGGCTTGTCAAGGGCATGGGTGGGGTAATAATAATAACAGTTACCTTTTATTCTTGTAGGGACTGTCCAAGGTAGGTGTTTTTATCCCCACCTGACAGATGAGGAAATGGAAGTTGAGAGGGGTTAAGCGATTTCTGCAAGTTCACACAATTAAGAAGTGTCAGAGCTGAGTGCACACCCAGGTTTGTCTGGCTCCAAAGCCCAAGCTTTCAACCACTTTGCTCTGCCACCTCCAGGAATAGTCAAAAGAACAGAAGACCTGGTTCATCCACATAATAAACATGAGACATTCAACAAATCATTTAGGTTCTCTAGGGCTTAATTTTCTCTCCAGTAAAATGAGCCTAATAATAATATATGAGCAAGTACAAGTACTTCATAAACCACAAAGCACCCTGGCACCATAAGGAATGTTATTAAGAGCAACATCAGCATAAAGCAAAGACAATTAACATCCTCAGTGGAGAATGACAATGTATTTGTGCTCCCTAGGTTTTTTAGGAGTTTGTGTCCCTCCACTTTCCATGCGTGGATCTCTCATCAGTCCACACACCTATCTTCTGATCTTTCCCCCAATTCAAATCTCCTGCCCTGGGTGGACACATGACTTTTGGGTTACCTTTAAATTTTTAGAAAATTCAGTTTCCTAAGTTAAAACCATTGTTTTATTGAGACAGTTCTTTGGGTCATTGTGAAAAAGGTACAGCAAATCTTCCCTTTCCTTTGCCAGTTGAAGATCCATTGCTGAACTGGGAAAAGCAAACATGCAACTAAACAAAAAACCAATTAGTCCACTTGACAGTTTCAGATAAATCTATTTTTTCTAACATAGCTTTTGTTTACTTTCTTGATAAAGGTAAAAAAATACATGTTCATTATGGAGGATTAGGAGATACAAAATAATTATAAAGAAAATAAAACTTACCAGTATACCCATATTCAAGAGAAAGCGACCATCAGCATTTTGGTTATTTATGAAAAATTAGATGATTGTTGAACATTTTCCTCTTTAATTTAATATCATGTGAGTATGTTAACATGTCTTTTAGTATCCTTTAAGAAGAAGCTTTTAATCTACATAATATTCCGTATTATAATCCATTTAATCAATTTCTTATAGGACATTCAGATTTTTTCCTTGTTCTTTGCTGCTCTCAACAGGGTTTTGAAAAATATCCTTTTATTTAAACATGCACATTTCACACTATTCAGGGAATGGGTACACTAAAAGCCCAGACTTCACCATGATACAATTCATCCATGCAACCAAAAACCACTTGTACTTCTAAATCTACTGAAATAAAAATAAGAATAAATGTGTACATTTCTAATGATTTACGTAGGATATGTCCCAAGAAGTAAAATTACTAGGTTGGAGAACTTTCTCTTTATATTGCTTTATCAATCAAGCAACAGAAACCACCACAAGAATTTATTTATGCAAGGTGTTGGGCAGCCCACAGGTTTGTCAAGAAAGCTAGAGCCTCAGGCTTAGAAAATGGCAGGAACATGGGAAGGCTGTGCAGCCAGAGCCCCAGTCAAGTCTTTGCTGCTGATCCAGTTCAGCGAGGACTCCTCTGCCATTGCCACTGAGGCCTAACGAGAGCCTGACATTGCTGGCACTGGGCCTGGTTATTGGACACTGGACACCATACACCACGCTGGCAGCTCTGCCCTGGCAGCTCCTGGAAACTGGATGTTGCTGCTGCAGACAGAAAGAGTTCTGCTGTCTTCTAGTTTCTTGGCATGACTAGCAATAGACACACAATCTTAGGTTGTCACATCTGAGTGCCCAAGCCCAGGAGGTGGGAATGAAAGTATCTGGTGTTTGTCTCTCCAGGGACATGAGGCCTGTCTATCTTACCACCAAGACTCACAAGGTAGGAAAGCCCACTCACTGCTGGTTTGATAGGCAAAAATAGTGCCTTATTCTTACTTTAATTTGCATGTATTTGTTTGCTAGAGAGGATGAACATTTTGCCTAGGCCTATTGGTAATTTGTGATTCTTTTGTAAATTACCTAATCATATATTAGAATGACTTTCCTATTGGAATAGTGAGCTTTCTATTGGGGCATTTATCTTTATATTTTTGGTAAGAGCTCTTTTAACAGTAAGGCTAGAAACACTTTGACAGATATATATGTTTCATCTTTTCCCCAATTTGACCTTTAACTTCACGTAAGGATTTTTAATTTTGGCCTGCAGAAGTTTACCTATTACAAAATAGGTAAGCTTTATGTTTTCTCATTTTGCTTTTAAAATTAGGCCTTCTCTAGTCTGAAGTTAGATAAATAAACACCTAGATTTTCTGACTAATCTAAATAAATCTAATCTTCTAATCTTCAGGTGAACTGATTAAATGGTCATAAAGTTGCAGAAGGAAGATCTACATCCTAAAAAATGGCAGGAATCCACCACAGTTCAGTTGATGCAACACAGGAAGGATGTTCTTCTCCCTTCATGGCTCCTGAGGTCATGTTAAGGCCTACTGCAGAAACTGAAAATTAGAGGTAGATTGATCAGGCCGGGTGCGGTGGCTCATGCCTATAATCTCAGCACTTTGGGAGGCCGAGGCGGGTGGATCACCTGAGGTCAGGAGTTTGAAACCAGTCTGGTCAACATGGTGAAACCCCGTCTGTACTAAAAATACAAAAATTTAGCAAGGCGTGGTGGCATGTGCCTGTAGTTCCAGCTACTGGGGAGGCTGAGGCAGGAGAATCGCCTGAACCTGGGAGGTGGAGGTTGCAGTGAGCTGAGATTGTACCACTGCACTCCAACTTGGGCAATAAGAGGGAGATTCCGTCTCAAAAAAAAGAAAAAAAAAAAATAGATCGACCAGTTGGTAATGTACTCTACTATGAGCACATTTTAGTCAGCTTAAGTGTTGCAAGAAAGTGAAAAAAGTAAGTGGCCTCTCAGAGTAGTGATTTTTTGTTTTTGTTTTTGTTTTTGTTAAGAGCTACTACTAGCTGACTATCCTTTTGACAGACAGTTGAGTCTCCACAGCAAAAACTCCCTTTACTCTCAGAATATGTGTGGATAACCCTCAGAGTGACAGGGTAAATGCAGTAAAATATTAAAGAGGACTTGGAGAACATTAATGTTGCTAGAGAAGGAAAGTGAAATCATTTTTTTTTTTTTTTTTTTACTGACATTGAAGAAGTTGTTTCTGAAGCTTCCCCTCACTGTCAGTGTTGGTAGAGTAAGAGGTGGTGGTCACTTGCTAAGCGTGAAGAACTAGAGGTGGGAAAGTATGGGACATGCAGCACCTAGCACTCCAGAAGGGCAGCAGAAGCAGTGAAAAATCTGCAGGAAGCGGATGCAGCTTAGGGGTGCTAAAGAAGGGGCACAAGAACTAATACCCACAGGATTCACTTTAGGAACAGTGTTTTAATTGCCTCCTCCTCACCTCATTGACGAGGGAGGGTTTTTTGCTCTAGGATCGTGGGAATGAGAAACACCCAACCCCCAACACTGGCCCGATGAGATCAACAGCAGTGTGTTAGTCACATATGCTTACAGCCCGGGAGGACACCTAATGCCATGCAGGGCCGCATGGGGGTTGCACTTGGGAGTGGAGTGAACAGAGAGGGGCTGTTGGAGGCAAGCTTTGTAGGATCAAGAGGATATGGTGCCTCCAGATTCCCACAGGAGGACGTGATTGGCTTTCTTGAATACTGTGGACTGAACCCCACTACTCAGGGATAAGCAGGAACGGTTCTTGGTCACTTTAACCAAGGTTGTTTAGATAGAAGACTTCATCTACAAGAGCAGAGTGAGGAGGGGAACTTGCAGTTAGGCCATTCAAGGACCTCCAGATTTTACAGGATGTCAAGGTAGAATATAATATCGAGTGCCTTGATTTTTGGCCTTGCACCACAATGACACTTAAGGGATTGGTTTATGCTGGGTTTCAGGGGCTGTAAGCAGAGAAACTCAGGTCTTGGGCAGAAGTAACTTTCTTCCTCCAGAAACCAGGGATCTCAAAACAAAATGGCAGAGGCAAAATAAATGATTAAGACAAGTTCGCGTTCGAAGGATTGCTCTGAGAAGGATCCTGCCAACAGTAGCCGTCAAGAGACTACTTATTGTCCCAGATCTATACCCAGTCGATTGAGTAAATAGAGACATCACCTATCTGCTATTTAACTCACCCTCTATAAAAAGTATTTTTTCAACCAATGTTGTACATGTTGCACTGCAAGGAAAACGAAAAGAGAAAGTAAATCCCATGAACCTTGTCTCTAGAGACCCACATATCCTGTCACTTAGGTAATGGGAGTGGGAAGTTACCTTGGTAAGCAGAAAGAGAAACTTGGTAAGCAGCCAGAGAAACTTTTGGGGGCTTCCCAGGGTTGTTTTGTCACAGTGTGGAGAAAGGTGCTGGGGTGGTATCTTCTAAACAATCCAGCCCTATCTTGGATCTAGGTTTAGCACGATAAAGTACAAGATTCCACGATATTTAATATTTCATCACGTGTTTGATGAGTACCTTCCAAATACTCAGAATGCTGTATAAGTTTGCATCAGGACTGATCCCTTCCCTCAAGGAGCTCCCAATCTCCTCAGAGAAATAACATCATTTTATATAAAATGGTAATGTGTAAATATGTTCCAAGATGAAGAGCATGGAAAAAGAATGTTGTAATAGAAGTCAGTATATTTTCCTTACAATTGTATTGTTTACATTTTATGCTTTAAATAACTTACTGTACAAAACACATTACAGGGCAAAACACTTTCTTGACCTATGAGCTGAATCTCTTATGTACCCACAAACTAAATAGTGGTTAAAGTTTCTTTCTGCTTTAAAATGTGCCCATTTTAGTGCAAGTACTTGCAGATATCAGTTAAGGTGTGTGTGGGGGTACAGGAGGGAAGTCTCCTCATTCACTCTTCACTATGTTTGACACTGTTTGACAGCCCCTGAGTCTGAAGGTATACAGTCTCTCTAATCCTTCAGCCAATCTTTCTGTGGTCATTCTCCCTCTTTCATTTCAAGTCACTTAGGAGATACCTGGGGGTGACAATTGGAGGAATAAATTAAAGTGTGATCATTTGGAGAAGTCAGACAAATACAGAAAGTCTAAGCTATTTGGAGATTTTCCTAATAAACTTTCCTAAGTGGGACATTTCCCACTTTAGCCAAACTTCTATTTAAGCCTACAGTTTGAATCAGGTTATGTTTCTGTCCCTGCCATCCATAGAACTTGGTCATATTAGTGTTCGCCCTGGAGAGTTCTGCCCCAACTCCAGGTCATTCTTGGTCCATAATCTGGTGGTGGGCAGTCTTGGCTTGTCAGTTAAAACTGTGGGGCTTTTAACTCTACAAGTTCAGGTGCTGTCCCTCAGAAATTCTAATTTAGGGATCTGGAGTTTGTCTTAGGAAATCCACTGTGTCAAGGTTGAAATGAACTGATACCCATTTAATGTAAAGGGAAAACCTTAAACAATTATAACTGAATAACAATGTAATCACCTTTCTGTGAATTCATTGTTGCTGGAAGTTTTCCAGCAGAGGCTACACTTTTGAACTATCAGTCCTCTTTCTCCAGCATAAAACATAACTATACCCTAAGCACCCTTTCTACATTATCTCATTAATCTGTACACATTTCCTGTAGGGAGGATGTCATTACTATTCTCATTTTACAAATGAGAAAAGTGAGATGCAGAGTGTAAATGATTTGCCTAAGATCAAACAGCCAAGAAAAGATGAAGACAGGACTACTGTGAAGATAATTGCTGATCTACTACCCCATGTGTTCTCAATCCTGTAGATATGCCCTGGCCCAAGGAGATGGCAGAAAGCCTAGGCCACTTGTCAGTTTATTCGAGGACCCTTAGATTTGATTGTACATCAGGGTGGGAAGGGGTGGGGTGGCCAGAGCCAGAGATTACACTGCTGCAGGTTTTCCTGCTAGTCCCACCTGCTTATGTACCTTGAGCCCGTGAGTTCTGCTGGGCAATCTATATAGAAATAACTGCTATTATTTACTGAGAGTTTACCATGTGCCCAGCACTGTGTGAACTGCTTTACTTGTAAGAGCTTATTTAGTTGCTGCAGCAACCCTATGAAGAGGGAATTAGATCTTCATTTTGTAGATGTGGAAACTGAGGCTGAATGTCTTGCCAGGGTCATACATCAAGGCCATGAATCAAACTCAGGTATATGTGTGCTCAAAGCCTGTGCCCTACAAAGGGGCTGTTTTGGAGACAGTGATGTTCTGAAGGGCAGGGAGGACCTACTGAGATTAGTTGTCCCCTCGGAGTCTCTTAGTGTAGACCAGTGAATATTCACTTGGTTAGCCTGAGAACGTACCCTGGGAGCTATTTCAGCCCCGCAAATGACATTTCACTGGGACATAGCCACTCCGAACCGTTATCAGATATAAGAGTCTCCAGGATTTCTGAAGTGAAGACACAAATTATAATATGCTTTGTGTGGAGATGGAAATAATACTATGTGTGTGTTGTGTGTGTGTGTGGACACCTGTATGTATGCACGTGTACATACACACATGTAAGTGTATGGTATAGAGAATGTCAGGGGAATGGGGTTCTAGCCCTGTCTGCCACTCTATATTCAAGAAAGTCCAGAGAGGAAGTAGGGCAGACCTAGGGCTTTTTGAGGACATGCTTTCACTCTGCACATGAAACAGGCTGCCAGACTCTAAGAGCTTCTAAAAGGCCTTGAAACCAACTCCCAGGCTTCCAACCTCCAGCTCAAGTACTCTTTGGCAGCTGTGAATTTCTCAGGCCTCATTGGTATCACCAACCCGTCTCCCTGGGGGTCCCGGAACTTCTCAGGAGTCTGGGGTCTGGGGTGCTGGCACAGAGGCCCATGGGAGTCACAGGCTTGTGCTCCTGGGGTATCTAAAATCCGCTACCACATCTCAGGACTCAGAGCCCCAGGAAACCAGGACTTCCAAAGGCCGCGCTGGCTTTCCCTGCTGTGCTTAGGACAACAGGCTAGTTTAAAGCATGAAAAGGATAATTGTGTCCACACTTGGTACTCAGAATGGCTACCTTTTTGTCCTACTGCTATACTTTCTGACACGGAACATTACACCTGCGTCTTTCATTTCCCTGCTACACCCTCCACCAGGGTCTGGAATCCCACAGAAGCTCCAGGAACCAGGTGCTTTCGGGAGGGAATGGGTAATGGCAGACAGCAGTCTTCAGCAGCTTGTTAGTTTGGCACATGACTTTGGACTCAGACAGACTTGAATTTAAATCCTGACTCTGCCTCGGAGGAGCTTGATGGTCTTGGCAGGCCACATGCTTCCTTGACCTTTGTTTCCTCCTCTGAAAACCAAAGGCACTAATGCCTGTCTGTGTGGTGACCTGGCACAGCCCCTACCTTGGCCATGGCAAGTGCCCAACACACAGACTTGCTGTGATTTCAGCCACACCGAGAAAAGACCCTTGGGCCAAAACAAATCCTTACCCAACAATTTTCTGACATGATCTGGCTTTTATGCACCTCTTTAGCCTCAAACAGGAATGATGCCTGCACTCTGCTTCCTTGAGTACCGCCATGATCTTTGTCACTGCTGTTCCCTCTTCCTAGAATGCTATTCCCCTCAGACCTCCACTCTGTTCATCCAGTTAGCACTGGCTTCCAGGTCTCCTCAGTCACATGGAAGAGAATCTTTAAGGGCTCCCCTGGCTCAGCTTTGTCCTCACTTGTATGATTATTTTAATGACGTTTTTTAATTAATTAAACGACAAACTGTGGATGAAACAAACGTTAAACAATGTAAACTCCATGAAGGTGCCTGTTTTACTCACCAGTGCCTGGTACATACTAGGTCTCAGTAACTATTTGTTTAAAGAATGAATGGATGAGAAATGCAATCATTTAACTGAAAGGAATGCAGTTGTCACAATGCTAGTGCTCCTTCAAAATGTTAGTAGTTATTCTGAGGTCAAAAAGAGGTCCATGGTCAAATTGGACACTTTGAGTGAAGCAAAGTTAGACAGGTTTCTTCTCAGTAGAACTTCTCAACATCTTAATACGCTAACGTGCATTATGAATTTCTAGTGGGAGGAGGCTTAACACCAAACAAGGAACCTCCTTTGTCATTTGCACCTCACTGTGAATGAGTTTAATCAAAGCTTAGCCAGAGAGTAAGTGATGGAGAAGTAGAAGTTCCAGGCTCTGAAAGTGAGGAACTCTGCCTGTCTTCAGCCTGCCCCCAAATGCAGAGCCTCTGGGCTTCTGGGAGCAAAATCCACTTGAATATATGAGGCAGCTGGCCTGCTCACAACTCACCCCCACAACTGAATCTTGGCACAACAGTCTAAACCTGGACCTAAGTTGTCATTACTGCTATTTTTACCAAAAGACCTCTTTCTTACATCAGCCATGGAGGGATTTAATCTAAAAAAAAAAATTTGCTGTTTATCTTCTTCAATAAAAAGTGACTTTGAGAATGTGGTGTAAGGTTGATGTGTCCCAAGAAACAGACCTGTTCCCTGTCTGGATTTGTTTTCTTTTATTGCTTTTTAAGTCCAGCATTCCTCTTTTCATTTCTGGCTTAGGCTACAGGGCAGTACTGGTTTTGCTCAAGTGGAGTCTCTATTTGGAGTTGATTGAAAAAACAAAACTGGCTAAAAGAAGGATCAGGACAGTCCTAAATATAATTAAAATAGAAATAAAAGGGAGACACATAAACCAGATGGGTATCCAAACCTGGATGGTTTCTGTGTTCCAAACATTGACTTCTGAGAAGCTGTATTTGGATGCAAGAATGGAGCAATGTCTGATGCCTCACAATGGATGGAGCATATGAATGAGGTTGGATAGAGCAGAGCTGACATGTTGACTGCTGTGATTCATGGTGCTTCCAAGATGGCGCCACTGTAACAGAGTTAGTATGTACAGGCAGGGCAAACTGCAAAGCAGGGAGAGTTTATGTCTAGTTCTTCTTTCTCCAGGTTCAGCAGGGAAACTCAGATTGCCCTCTCACTAAGGGTGCCGTTGCTGTCTCTCGGTTTTCTTTGGCCTAGCATGTCAATTTTTTCATCTCACTCGTTCGAGATCCTGATCCTGGTTTTAAAACTAATCCAATAAACCAATTCACTAGCTAATGGATGATGGTTTAAAAATGTGACTTCCTCCTTTTGCCTAAGATATTTGTATTTCAACGTGGGTCATCTGGTTGATATCAAACAAGGCACTCTAATGGTGAAAAGTCAGGTAGTAGGGAGATGCCACATAGATTGTCCTGCAGTTCCCTTCAAGTTCTACAGAGAGGCAGCTGTCTGCTGTGGCTAGGTAGGGATGGCTCTGTTACAGATCTTTGCTGTGCAGTAAAGGTAGGTTAAAGGGCAGCACCAAATGGAACGAGAATAGAAAACGGCACATGGAGATGGTATTTTGTCCATGGATTGGGGATTACTATCCTAAGCAGCCAGGATTTTTCCAGTAGAGTTTTATACAATAAAATAAATGTGTTCTGCACTTTTAGTGTTTAAATAAACATGGAGGATTTATTTCTAGCTGTAATGTAAATTGGTGATGTAGAAAGTTATGAAAAGAGAATGCATCCAAAAACTTGAGACCTCCTGGTTTCTGTCACTGCTCTGTGAGCTTAAACAACACTGATTTCTACATAAATAACTCACCCCTTATAAAATATATGTAAAATAATTTACTGTAAGAATTTTCCCCTTAAAAAAGTACCTTTAGTGTGAACAAAAGTTTATGGAAACTAGCATGACTAAACCAAGAGCAAAGGGCAATATATGTATGTATAAATATATAATATATTCTCTGGATCTTCTAATTTTCTATATTTGTGTTTGAAATTATAATCAAAGGCCATGACCCAAGATAGCCATTCCTATAATATACCCTGAAATGTGGCTTTCCAACCTTCTTCTACTTTGACCTGCAGTAATAAATCCATTTTACCTTGTGATCCAATACACACACACACCCTGAAATAAAAATTTCATAAAACAAAGCTAATGCTTGTTACATGCAATAGCTCTGGTATTTTTATTCTATCTTCTTCAATTTCTTTTATCCTTCTTGTTTTCTTAAAAATTGATATTACTAGTTCACCAGCAAATTGGTACCCACAGTTTGAAAAGCACTGCCCCAGAAACTCTCACACACATAAAATGTGTATAGCAGCACTGTTTGAAATAGCAAAGAAGTGGGGAAATGTGTATGGCTAATGATAAACATTGTGTATCAAAATGGAGTATGACTTGGATTGGGAGGTTAGAAAAGGACTTTTGAGGAAATGACACTTACATTTAGACTAGAGGGTAAAGCCTGGCAAAGAGTATTGGACACTGAGCAGGCTTTGAGTAAGCAAAACCTTGGCACCCTGCAGGAACTGAAGAAGGCTAACGTGGTGGGGCTGTAGCCAAGGAGAGAGATATGTCATAAGATTGGAATAGTGGGAATAAATTGTGCAATGTTTTGTAGGCAATATTAAGGATGGAAGATTTTTATTTATCTAAGTGCAGTGGGTAGTCATCGAGGGGTTTTAAGCTGGGAAATAACACAATCAAATTTATCTTTTTAACCATTTCCCTGGCTCCTATGTGAGGAATGGATTCACATAGAATGGAAGAAAAAGGATCAAGAGACCAGGTACAGTGGCTTCTTTGGGAGGCTGAGGTGGGAGGATCACTTGAGCCTGGGTGTTCAAGACCAGCCTGGTCAACATAGTGAGACTCTGTCTCTCCAAAAAAATTAAAATATTTCCTGGGTGTGGTGGTGTGCACCTGTAGTCCCCTCTACTCCAGATGCTGAGGCAGGAGGAGTGTTTGAGTCCAGAAGTTTGAGATTATGGTGAGTTATGATCATGCCACTGTATACCAACCTGGTTGACAGAGCAAGACCCCGTTAAAAAAAAGAAAGAGAAAGAAAGAAAGAAAGAGAAAGAAAGAAAGAAAGAAAGAAAGAAGACAAAACATGGAGGAAAACCAGTTAAGAAGCTATTGTAAAAGTCTGATGGCTTGGATTGTGGTGAGAGCAGAAACAAAGATAAGTGGATTCCAGGGAATATTTTAGAGAGATATATCTATGGGACTCAGTGATGGCTTAGTTAGAATTGAAGGTGGGATTGAAGGAGGGAGGTGAGACTGAAGGTAAGGGCTATATCAAGGATGACACACCGAGTATTCATGCTAGAGCATCTGAGTAGATGAAAATGTTATTTATTGATGTAGAAGACCAAAGGAAAGCACATTTGAGCAGGCAAGGATTAAGAATTTGGTTTTGTAAATCTTAAATCTGAGATGCCTGTGAGACCTCCAAATAGAGAATTCAGGTTATCAATTAGCTATGCAAACCTGGAGCTCCGCAAGGAGACTAGATTAGAGATATATATTTGAATCAGCAGCCTATGTAAATGCAATCATCCTGGAATGACAAAACAGAGCACGAGGAAAGGATTGAGCTCAGGACAGAGCCATGAGGAGCCCCAACATTCAGATGTGGCTTGAGAAGAAGGGATCAGAACAGGAGTCTGAGGCCACAGAGTGGTAGGAAACTTATAGTGCATGGTCTCATAGGGTCCAAAGGAAGAGAGTGGTTTGATAATTGGTTAGTAGTTAACAGTGTCAAGTACTGCTAAGAAGTTAAATATGATGAGATTGCTCTTCCCCTAAGTGACCTGAGGTGATCTGTGAAAATAGTTCACTATTCACTTGACCCAGAAAATCCCACAAAATTATGCAAATCAAGAGGTTCAAATCTTTGTGTTCACTTTCAAAACACTCATGAAATTGCCCAGGCCATCAGGCATATGCACATACAAAAAGCCACTGGGCATCTGAAAGATGTCACTTTACAGAAGCAGAGTGTACCATTCCATCATTCCGGTGGGGGAGTTGTTGGGTGTGCCCAGGCCTAGCAGTGGGGCTGAACATGGAGTCAGTGGCCCAAAAAGCGTGCTGAATTTTTGCTGCACATACTTAAAAGTAAACAGAGATTAATGCTGAGCTTAACGGTTTAGATATAGATTCTCTGGTCATTGAGCATATCTAGGTGAACAAAGCACATAAAATGTGTTACCGGACTTACAGAGCACATAGTCAGATTAACTCATACATGAGCTCTCCCTGCCACATTGAGATGATCCTTACTGAAACAAATTTTTCTTCTTATTCAAGAAGAAAAATAATGAGTGAAGTATCCAATTATTAAAGAAGAACCTGTTTATTTTTTAAATGAATAACAGTGGGTATTAAATCACTACGGTATTTTTGTTCTACTAGCTACATTTGAAAGAGTGGTACAAGAGTTTTATTATTTAATAGTAATTTAAATTTTATCAGTAATTACGTTTTTATTAACCATTCAAACTTTTGATAGAAGTGGTTGGATGTTGATTTAAAAATATGTGAGGAGGTGCCTAACTTTCCCAATTCTTCTCTGCTATCAATAGTTAGAAATATCCCTTGATTTAGGCCAAATGCAGTGGCTCATATTTGTCATCCCAACACTTTGGGAGGCTCAGGTGGGCAGATCACTTGCACTCAGGAGTTCGAGACCAGCCTGAGCAACATGGGAAACCATACGTATACAAAAAATACAAACAATAAGCCAGGCGTGGCGACACATGCCTATGATCCCAGCTACTCAGGAGGCTGAGGTGGAAACATTGCTTAAGCCCAGAAGGTCGAGGCTGCAGTGAGCCAAGATCACATCATTGCACTCCAGCCTGGGTAACAGAGTGAGACCCTGTCATACACACACACACACACACACACACACACAGACTCCCTTGATTTAGTACATCAGAGCTTTACATTAATGTACAATGTACCACAGTAAGATTTAAGAAGGGAGAAATGTATGAATTTCTTCTGTAAGGTGGAAGAGGGTAATTGTGAAAAGGAAGATAAGAACCAAAAACTGGCAGGTGCATTTTCAGGTGGATAGGTTTATAAAAATGTACTAAATTGTTTTAAATTTTGCAAAAGGTAGTTGAGTATTTGTGCCCATATTCCCTTGGAAAGTCTTTGTGTTCCACTGGGAGTTCACATAACACAGGTTAAAAACTGCTGGTTTAGCCCAAACTTCATTCTGCATCACTCAAATAAAATTAGGATTCTGTAAACAAAGACAATTTTACAGTATCTGCAATAGGTAGTCTTCTCAGGGTGAGTCAGAGAAATAGCAGTGGCAGAGAATGGGAGCTCAAGCTTTCTAGAGAACAAAGGTAAGATTGCTGGGCCATGTAGACCACCTGCTGATACCTATAATTAAGATTTTATTGTGATACAAATCTGGATTGGTTTTGTGATTTTTACAGCCATTTTCAGCTGCTTAGGCATTGACACAGGGGAGGACTGGGGGTTCTGTAGGCAGATGCTGTGAAAAGAGAAAAAGTCAATTAAGCCTAGCATATTTGTGATAGGATGACTGTAATGATGGGCTCAGGAATCTAAGCTTGTGTGGGAGAAGGGAAGGCAAAAGGGCATGATGGCAAGAAAGTGGAAAGGATCATAGATCAAAAAACCTGAGCCAGGCACAGTGGCTCATGCCTGTAATGCCAGCGCTTTGGAAGGGTGAGGTAGGAAGATCATTTGAGCCTGGGAGTTTAAAACCAGCTTGGGAGTTATGGCAATACCTCCATCTCTACCAAAAAAAAAAAAAAAAATTAGTTGGCATGATGGCATGCACCTGTAGTCCCAGTTGTTTGTGAGGCTGAGGTGGGAGGAGAGCTTGAGCCCAGGAGTTCAAGATTGCAGTGAGCCATGATGACATCACTGCACTCTACCCTGGGCAACAAAGTGAGACCTTCTCTCAAAAAAAGAAAAAAAAAAAAAAATCTAACAAAACTAAGCAGGAAAGCTGGAAGGAAGAGATAATGGATGACTGATATGG
Organism: Trachypithecus francoisi; assembly: GCF_009764315.1. NCBI lineage: Eukaryota > Metazoa > Chordata > Mammalia > Primates > Cercopithecidae > Trachypithecus > Trachypithecus francoisi. The sequence continues at coordinate 44,986,395 of NW_022681468.1, forward strand.
TTTGGCTGTGTCCACACCTAAATTTCATCTTGAATTGTAGCTCTCATAATTCCCGCATGTTGTAGGAGTGACCCTGTTGTGGGAGATAATTGAATCATGGGGGTGGTTTCCCCCATACTGTTCTCCTGGTAGTGAATAACTCCTACAAGATCTGATGATTTTATAAGGGGTTTACCCTTTCGCTTGGCTCTCACTATTCTCCCTTGCCTGCTGCCATGTGAGACATGACTTTGCTCCTCCTTGCCTTCTATTGGGATTGCGAGGCCTCCCTAGCCATGTGGAACGGCGAGTCCATTAAACCTCTTTTTCTTTATAAATTACCCAGTCTCGGGTATGTCTTTATCAGCAGCATGAAGACAGACTAGTACAATGACAAATGGGATGTTTGAATTTACGATTTGTTTTAAAAATGTCTGTTCCTGCCCTTTGCCTACTTTTTAATGGAATTATTTGTATTTGTTGTTGTTGAGTTGTTTGAGTTCCTTGCAAATTCTGAATATTAGTCCCCTGTCAGATGCATAGTTTGCAAATATTTTCTCCCATTCTGAAAGTTGTCTGTTCACTTTGTTGATTATTTATTTTGCTGTGCAGAAGAAACTTAAACCTTTTAGTTTAAGTCCAATTTGCCTATTTTTGATTTTCTTGCCTGTGCTTTTTAGGTCTTAGTCATGAATTCTTTGACTAATGTCCAGAAGAGTTTTCTCTAGGTATTCTTCCAATATTTTTAAAGTTTCAGGTCTTACATTTAAGTTTTTAACATATCTTGAGCTGATTTTTTTATTTGGTGAGAGATGGGAGTCCAGTTTCATTCTTCTATATATTTGAATCCAATTTCACTAGCACCATTCAGTGAAAAGGATGTTCTTTTCCCAGTGTACATTCTTGTCACCATTATCTTCAGTGAAACAAGACACAGAATAATAAATATCACATGTTCTCACTCATATGTGGGAGCTAAATAATGTTTACATATGGACTTAGAGTGTGGAATGATAGACAATGGAGACTCAGAAGAGAATCGCAGTGGGAGGAAGATGAATGATGAGAAATTCCCTAATGGGTACAATTTATGTGAATTGGGTGATGGATACCCGAAGGCCCTGACTGCACCACTATGCAATCTATGCATGTAACAATATTGCACTTGTACTCCATAAATTTAACAAAAAAATTCCTTTGGGTTTTGATGTGATGAATTTCTGGGGGTGAAAATCACAAGGGGGTGACCATGCCCATGGGTAGCTGTGCAGGAATGGAGATAATCACGAATTAGAAGGGTAGGGAACTGAGATGCAAGGCTGCTGGATGAGCTTCAAGGGTAATATCAGGAGCCATGTGGAGAAGATGGCTGTTAATCAGGCTCTTCAGTGAGTTTGAGTGGGAAGCAAAAGGGTGATCAGCAATTTGTTATTCCGTGGTGGATGGGGCGTGGTGTAGTCCATACAGTGCAAACCTAAGAGGAGAAGAGGTTTTTATAAGAAAGTGGAATGAGGAGGATGTCTGAAAGTGGCTCTGCAGAACAACAAACAGAACACTTATACTTCTCAACCCTGAGGGGTATGGTGCTTATCAGATTTCGAAGCTCTTTGTGCTGAGAGAATACCACTTTCCTTTCTTTTTTTTTTTTTTTTTTTTGAGGCGGAGTCTCGCTCTGTCTCCCGGACTGGAGTGCAGTGGCCGGATCTCAGCTCACTGCAAGCTCCGCCTCCCGGGTTTACACCATTCTCCTGCCTCAGCCTCCCGAGTAGCTGGGACTACAGGCGCCCGCCGCCTCGCCCGGCTAGTTTTTTTGTATTTTTAGTAGAAACGGGGTTTCACCGTGTTCGCCAGGATGGTCTCGATCTCCTGACCTCGTGATCCGCCCGTCTCGGCCTCCCAAAGTGCTGGGATTACAGGCTTGAGCCACCGCGCCCGGCCCACTTTCCTTTCTACACATGAAGTACACTGTGATTATAGCTCTTATGTGTGGGTGAGTATAACCCTGAAGCTTTACATACACAACACTGAGAAATATAATCAAACTGGAAAAGATATTTTAAAATTTATATTTTCCAAATATATGGAAATGTATAGATTCTTGTTTTTAGAGACAACACGAAGAATTTCCAACATTTTTCAGTTTTCTGCTACTTCTTTGGTATCCTTATTTTCCTGAATTTAGGCCTTTTTTACTCTATGGAAAGATACTGAGATACAATTTATTTGCTTCAAATTCTATCAACAGAGTAATTTTTGGTCCAGTGGCCTGTACCGCTATTTATTTTTCCACTGCTTTCTGTACTTACATGAACACCTGGTAAGTGTCAGGCACTATGTTAGGCACAGATGCAGTAGTTAACAAGACCTATCCCCTCCCCCCAAGGAGCCTAATCTAATGGGGAAGATAATGTAGATTATCATTAGATACCTCATTCATTTATTTATTTATCCACTCCTGCATTGACTTTTCCATTCATTCATCCATCCATCCATCCATCCATCCATCCATCCATCTATTCTTCAGTAAACATTTATTAGACACTCAACTTGGGCATAGCACTACCTTAGCAACCTTGACCACTGTGCATTTGTGGAGATCAATAACTCATAATTATGGGTCTGATCAGTAAAAATAAATCTGGAATTCCTTAAGGTAAAAAGTACATTTTACTAATACTTGCCATTGGATAAAGGGCATGTGGACGATCACAAAAAATACTCTGTCAATATAATGTGTCTACAAGCCTGGACTCTGAAGTCAGATCAACTTGAATTCAAATTCTGGTTCTATCACTTTTTAGCTGTTTGCCTTCAGGCAAGTTTAATCTCCATGCTCCTCAGTTTTCTCAACTGTAGTATGGAAATAATACTTATTTCATAGAAATGTTGAAATTGAGCAAGATAATATCTATATAGCTTAGAAAATAAGTGCCTATTAAGTGACATGATGCCATCAAAAAATTATTAAGGCAAATAGAAACAGACAACACTACATGGCCACACTCCATCACCTCTTCCTTTTTTGGGTCAAATTTGGTAATAACCACTTTGAAAAGAAAGGACATGAAAACACACACACACACGCAAGCACACATACATGTGCGCACACACAACTGTGACACAAGAATCTGGACAGTGGAGAGCCCTGACAGCCCAAGGGGTCCATGTAACTTCTGTGACACAAGACCTTTTCCACTTTAGCAGGGAATGAGCTGTTTACAGCACCGGCGGTAAAATCCAGTTGTCTAACAGAATTAGGTTTACATTGGCAAGATGCTTTACCTGGGGCTGAGAAAGCCACTGGTTCAGATCCAGCAGTGTCGGAATTTTACCACATTTCTATTGGTGGGGGCTTTGGCATAAACCATCAAGGCTCCCATCTGATAATGATAACAATGAGTGAGAGGTTGTTAATTCTAGCAGGTTAACTAATACATTAACTTCTCCTAGAGAAGAGGCTTTCAACTTGCCTGCACCTTGGAATTGCTATGGAGCTGTTAAAAAGGACTGATTCCAGGTCCCACACCCAGAGATTCTGATTTAATTGGTGTGGGATTCAGTCTGAGCACGGGGATTTTTAAAAACTGCTCTAGTGATTCTAATGAGCAGCTGGGGCTGAGAACCCCTGCCTTAGAGCCTAAGGTCCCATTTCGAGTCATAGGGAAGTTCCCATCTATATTGCGTAAAGTCAATGGTTCCTGTACACACATGCACTCATTCTCTCTCTCACACACACACTCATACACATACACTCTAGCCACCTTCTAATCTTTGAAACCTCACTGAGAAACAAGAGTGATAAAGTGAGTAGATACTAAGACAGTTTTAACTAGAACATAGTTGAAGGAAGAAATACTTCAGACAGTTTGTAGGCAACAGAGAAGGCATTCAAAGAAAGAAGTAATATGGGTCTCATTTGCCAATGGATTTCCAGCAACTGGGATGAGGGGAATGAAGGGAGGAAAGGGAAGAAGCAAGAGAAAAGAGAAACGGGGGAAGGGAAGAGAGAGAGAGAGAGAACAAGAACACAAAGATGTGCAGATTTGGAGCCTCAGTGGGGGTTGGAGAAGGTCTAAGAAAGTCCCTGACAGGAATTCTGTGGAAAGCCCACAGGATATAAGCACAAGTTCTGCTGAGGAAGAGAAAAGACTCAGTTGATGCTGGACACATATTTTACTGAGTTCCCATCAGTTGAATTCGTGCTTTCTTCGGCAGCGACACCCCAATCTTGTCATGCATGACCATGACCCCAGTTTAGGAGATTCGGAAGACCCTTCTGCCCTGACTCAGCATATTTTCTATTTCTTTCTTTCTTTTTATTTCTTCTCCCATTGACCTTCCAATAGGCACTATGGCCCGATTCTCAGTGCAGCCAGCAGTCTATGCACTAAGTGTAATGAGTTCTAATCTGCGCGAGCGCTGTGCTCCGCCCTTTGAGTGGTGCCAATAGATCTGCCCTGATATCATGCACATGGTCTTGGTTGGGCTTCTCATAATGTCAGCTCTCATGTATTAATTCTGGCAGGGAACAATATGTGCTGAGGAAGAAAAATGCAGCTAAGTGGCACAGGAAGAGATTACATCCAAGCTTTGATCTTTTTATATATTGTTTGGTTCAAAGGGTAGTCATTGGTCTCAGCAACTCCTTCCCAGGTACTCTCATGTGATCCTAGGTAATCAAGCCTAAAACAGTACACTTTTCTCCCTGACTCATTTTTACCAGAACAATCATCATGAAAGTGTAATTATATGACAGAACACCGAGGACATAGAACTTTACTCCTTTGTTGAGGTAGTCTTTTCACATAGAATTTTCTTTTTTTTTTTTTTTTTTGAGAAGGAGTCTCGCTCTGTCACCAGGCTGGAGTGCAGTGGCCGGATCTCAGCTCACTGCAAGCTCTGCCTCCGGGTTCACGCCATTCTCCTGCCTCAGCCTCCCTAGTAGCTGGGACTATAGGCGCCGCCACCTCGCCCGGCTAGTTTTTTTTTTTTTTTTTTTTTTTGAGACGGAGTCTCGCAGTCGCCCAGGCTGGAGTGCAGTGGCCGGATCTCAGCTCACTGCAAGCTCCGCCTCCCGGGTTTACGCCATTCTCCTGCCTCAGCCTCCCGAGTAGCTGGGACTACAGGCGCCCGCCAACTCGCCCGGCTAGTTTTTTCTATTTTTTAGTAGAGACGGGGTTTCGCCGTGTTAGCCAGGATGGTCTCGATCTCCTGACCTCGCGATCCACCCGTCTCGGCCTCCCAAAGTGCTGGGATTACAGGCTTGAGAAGTTTTTTTTTTTGTATTTTTAGTAGAGACGGGGTTTCACCGTGTTAGCCAGGATGGTCTCGATCTCCTGACCTCGTGATCCGCCCGTCTCGGCCTCCCAAAGTGCTGGGATTACAGGCTTGAGCCTTCACATAGAATTTTCATTTGCCAGTAGCTTGATATCTGCTACTCCTAGAAAGATTTCTTTAAGGTCTAAAGATTACATGATGCCCCAAATTTGAGAATCTTTGAGCTCCCTATCGACCCGTGTTCTACCAATTGTGAAGTGGAACAAAGAACAAAGGACAAGTTTAAGAGGTTTCTACAAAAGAGCTGGATACCAGCAAGAGACATGACAAAAGATATAAACAAACCGTAGAAATAGGAAAATGTGGCCGGGCGCGGTGGCTCAAGCCTGTAATCCCAGCACTTTGGGAGGCCGAGACGGGCGGATCACGAGGTCAGGAGATCGAGACCATCCTGGCTAACACGGTGAAACCCCGTCTCTACTAAAAATACAAAAACTAGCCGGGTGAGATGGCGGGCGCCTGTAGTCCCAGCTACTGGGGAGGCTGAGGCAGGAGAATGGCGTAAACCCGGGAGGCGGAGCTTGCAGTGAGCTGAGATCCGGCCACTGCACTCCAGTCCGGGCGACAGAGCGAGACTCCGCCTCAAAAAAAAAAAAAAAAAAAAATAGGAAAATGTATAGTAAAATTTTATGTGTGTGTCATTTAGTTCCTCTTCTCTTAGGAAATTATGATACATTGGGAACAATTAATACAATGATGATATATAATAAAAAAATTATCATGACCTAAATGTTTATCAGCTTGGTTTGTTGAATAAATTATGGTATATAAATATAATGGAATATTATGGACATTAATAAATAAGATGGAATACTACATTTATTGCATATGTTAAGTTAAAATGCCAATTGCAGAACAGTGTCATCCAATTTTGAAAAAAAACCTGGAAGAGACACACTGCAGTGTGGTAGGGTGACAGAATTTCTCTTCTTTGTGTCATTGATTTTTTTTTTCCACAATAAGCATTCATAGCATCTATAATCAGTAAAAATACAGAAACTTTTCCACCCACACCCCATAAAACAAAAAAATGAAAGTATTTGTTGAACAAGTAAGAATTTACAAAAAAGTGATACTACTGCCCTCCTCCCCCCACCACACACACATCTTTTTCCCCTGGTACTGGAATTGAAAGTCAGCATCACTGTGGCAATGACAAATAGGCAAAGGTTTGGTAGAGCCATGATGTTCCAAGATTTTTGTTAAAGAAATTCACAAGCCTGATGATTTGAGGAAAGCCTAAAAAGCTTTCTCCTTTTATGGTGTTGTGTGTATATGTTTGCATACCCTTAGACACAGCGTCTCATGCATCTTTTCCAATGACTCGCGGAGACTCTAGGTCAGTGTTAAGGGGGCAGAGTCTTTTCATATTCCCTCTCTCCCTTCCTGATCCCCAGAGGAAGGCCTTCTTTTAGAATCCTTGGCTGCACCCAGCACCAGCCCTGGGAAAACTTCAAGTAGAGGAAGCTCTACCTATATTCCCTCTGCAGGACCATCTTCCTCCTCTCAGCTTCCCCTCTCACCACTCTCTGTCACCTGAGATACCCAAGCTACTCCCCAGAGCCTGTTTCTGTCAGCTGTGGTCCCTCACCACACATACCTCTCACAGCCTTTCAGGCTCCAGAATAACATTGCTTTCTATTCCCGGCTCCCTGCTGAACCATGACAACTCCTATCGTGGCAGGGCAAGATTCCTGGTTAAGAGGAATTAAAATCTCAAAACAGTGCAAATAATCAATACCCTGACAAGTAGTCACATCTCAGAAAGAGTTAACCTGGAGAAATGAATCTGTAATACTGTAATTTTAGCCAGGATTACAGACTAATAAGGACAATATTTTGGTGGGTGTATGTGTTGGAGTGGGGGTGGAAGCAGCAAGCTAGTTAGCAATAAAACAAGGACCAGAACTTTTGTTTCCCTGTTGCTCAATCCAGGGCTCTTCTGGCAATAGTTTTTTGCCTTTTTTTGCTTCTTCATTGGAATTTAACAATCTTAGTAGTATTTTATAATTTGAAGAAAATTTCATCCTTCAATACTTTAAAGAGAAAAAGTACTATATTGCTATAGAATGTGTGTAAAAAGCTGATTTGAACAGTGCTTGTAGTCACTTTGGCATATCAAAGGATTATTAAATCACAGTATCTCCAGTTTAAAGCAAAAAATCAAAATAGTATTAACCCCTGCCATACTGCTTGAGAGACAGTGAGCTCTGGAATCAGATTGCCTGGGTTGAGTGGGCAGGCAGTCTAATTTACATGCAATGGCTAGCTTAGCCACACGCCAGCTGTGTGACCTTGGGCAAATTAACCTTGCCTCTCCATGCCTGCGTTTCCTCTTTCATAAAACATGAGCAATAAAGGTATCCACCTTACAGGATTGCTTCTAGCATTAAATGAGTTGATGCACATAAAACATTTAGAACAGAGACTGGCACAAAGTAAACACCCGATAGGTGTCCCTCAGGTAATTAGCAGCTGAAGAAATGAAACTATAGGTCACAGCTACATATGTATTTTGTTGGATGCTCACGTCAGTAAAAAATATGTTAAATGTATCGGTGAGAATAGTCAGGAAAACTTAAAAAGAACATTGATAAAATGAAGACTTGCATTTCCAGGCATTACTATCTTTTATACCACCCATCAGTACAATCAGTGAAGTAAAATGAGACTGTAACCAACAGTAAACAGAACAATGGAACAGCATAGAAATCTCTAAAAGCAACCCCAAACACACACATGAATTTAGTACTAACAAGATTGACATTTGAAATTTGGGAAAAAAAAATTGAGCCACCCAATAAATAGTGGTAAGACAAATGGTGAAACATTTGGAAAAGTCATCAGATCTGTTTTTTTGTAATTTATACCAAACTAAGTTACAGGTGGAAAAAGGCTAAATGTAAAAACATAATAAAATTATGAAAGGATGAAAAGTAAGGATAGAGTATAAAGATAACTATAATCAGCTATCAGGGAAAGGAAGGACTTAACTTGAAATCAAAGGAGAAGCCATAAAGAAACAGCTAAATAGACTTTAATATGTAAAATTAGTAAAATTCTGTATATTAAAAAGTAAAAGAACTGGGGAAAAAATTGCATATGGGGTCAAGAGCATTACTTCATAAAGCTCATTTATAAATCAGTTAGAAAATATGATGCCCACTGAGACAGGGAAATGGGTAAAGAACATGGAAGGTAAATTCCCAAAAGACATTTAATGACCAAAATCAAATAAGAAATTTCAGTTAGATTAATATTTAAAGGAATGCAGTTTAAAAATGAGATACTATATCTCTCTTAACTAATTTACAACTTTTAGTGAATTATAATCCTCAGTATTTGTGAGAGTTTGGGGAATGGATATTTTCAGGTACTGTTAATAGTGTGTTTTGCTACAACATTTCTTCAGAGTGTTTTAGTGGTGTGTCAAAAGTCTTAAAAATGCTTATAGCCTTTGAATAATAATTCCACTTCTTAAAATTAGTTGGAAGAAAATAATCGGGAATCTGGCCAAAGGCTTATCTGTAAAGATACTCACTGAACATTTCTCATAGTAGGAAAAAATACAACAAAACAAAGGATTGGGTAAATAGATTGGATTTTCCATATGAAGGAATAATATACAGTCACTAAAAACAATGTTTTTGGTTGGGAATGGTGGCTCATGCCTGTAATCCCTGCACTTTTGGAGGCCAAAGCAGGAGGAGAGCTTTAGGCCAGGAGTTCAAGACCAACCTAGGCAACATAGTGAGACCCCCCATCTCTACTAAAAAAAAAAAAAAAAAAGCCAGACATGGTGGTGCACACCTGTAGTCTCAGATACTTGGGAGGCTGAGGCAGAAGGATTTCTTAAGCCTAGGAGTTTGATGCTGCAGTGAGCTGTGGTCATGACAATGCACTCCAGCCTGAGTGGCAGTGCTAGACCTTGCTTCTAAAAAAAAAGTTTATTTAATGACGTGGAAAACTTATCAGAATATACGATGATAAAAAACAAACTGGCGTATAAAACAGTTCAATACCAGTATTTTAAAATACGAATTCTTAAAGGGATGAAAGAATAAGTCTTAGCAGTTGCTTATTTCTAAGTGGTGAAATTGAGGATTATTTTGATTTTCTTCATTTTTTTTTTCTTTTTTTTTTTTTTTTACAGACAGCATGTATTATCATTTCAGTTAAAATTTTAATTGAGACAATTATAGATTTATATGTAATTGTAAACAATAATAGAGATCTGTGTACCCATTATCTGGGTTCCCCCAATGGTTATATCTTGCAAAACTATACTATGATATCACAACCACGATATTGGCATTGATACAATCTGTAGGTCTTATTCAGATTTCCCAAGTTTTACTTGTACTCATTTGTGTATGAGTGTGTGTTTAGTTCTGTACAATTTTATCACATCTGTAGGTTTGGGTATTCACCAGCATAGGCAAGATACAGAGCAGTTAGTTCCTTTACCATAAGAAAGACCTCTCCTGTTGCCTTTATACCCTCACCTACCTCCCACTTCTTTAAATTTTTAATTTTTATGGATACACATTAATAGAAGTTATACGTATTTATGGGGTACATGAGATATTTTGCAACAGGCATACAATGCATAATAATCACATCAGGGTAAATGGAATATCCATCACCAAACATTTATCATTTCTTTGTGTTACAATCATTCCAATTATATCCTTTTAGTTATTTAAAAATGTACAATAAATTATTGTTGACTGTAATCACTCTGTCATGTTATCAAATACTAGCTCTTATTCATTCCACCTAACTACATTTTTACACTCATTAACCATCTTGACTTCAATGATCCTTCCCAGCCTCTAGTAACCATCATCCTACTCTCTATCTCCATGGGTTCAGGTGTTTTAATTTTTAACTCCCACAAATGGGAGATAACATGTGAAGTTTGTCTTTCTGTGCCTGGCTTATATCACTTAACATAATTACTTCCAGTTCCATCCATGTTGTTGCAAATGATGGGATCTCATTATTTTTTATGGCAGAATAGTAGTCCATTATGTATATGTACCACATTTTCTTTATCTGTATGCCTGTTGTTGAACACTTAGGTTGCTTCCAAATCTTGGCTATTGTGAATAGTGCTGCAATAGACATGGGAGTTTATGTCTTCAGACTTTTCTTCAGTATACCGATTTCCTTCCTTGTGGATGTATACCTAGCAGTGGGATTGCTGAATCACATGGTAGTTCTATTTTTAGTTATTGAGGAAACACCATACTGTTCTCCACAGTGGTTATGCTAATTTACGTTACCACCAACAGCATATGAAGGTTCCTTTTTCCCCACGTCCTCTCCAGCATTCATTATTGCCTGCATTTTGGATAAAAGCCATTTTTAACTGGGGTGAGATGATATCTCATTGTAGTTTTGATTTGCATTTCTCTGATGATCAATAATGTTGAGCATCTTTTCATATACCTGTTTGCCATTTGTATGCCTTCTTTTGAGAAATATCTTTTTAGAGCTTCTGCCTATTTTTGTCATGTTCAGATTATTACCACATTTTTTCCTATTGAGGCGTTTGAACTCCTTGTATATTCTGGGTATTAATCTCTTGTGAAATGAAGGGATAAATATTTGTTTGCAGCTGTTTAATCCCATTCTGTGGGTTGTCTCTTTGTTGATTGTTTTCTTTGCTGTGCAGAAGCTTTTTAACCTGATGTGACCCCATTTTTCCATTTTTGCTTTGGTTGCCTGGGCTGATGGGATATTACCCAAGAAATCTTTGCCAAGACCAATGTCCTGGAGAGTCTCCCTGAAGTTTTCTTTTAGTAGTTTCATAGCTTGAGGTTTTAGATTGTCTTTAATTCATTTTGATTTGATTTTTGTATATGACAAGAGATAGGAGTCTAGTTTCCTTCTTTTGCATATGGATATCCAGCTTGCCAGTACCATTTATTAAAGAGACTGTCCTTTCCCAGCATATGCTCTTGGCACCTTTGTTGAATGAATTGACTGTAGATACGTGAACTTATTTTTGGGTTCTCTATTATTTCACTTTGGTCTTTGTGTCTGTTTTTATGTCAGTACCATGCTGCTGTGGTTACTATAGCTTTGTAGTATAACTTGAAACCAGGTAAAGTGATTCTTCAAATTTTGCACTTTATGCTTAGGATGGCTTTGGCTATTCTGGGTCTTTTGTGGTTCAATATAAGTTTTAGGATTGTTTTTTCTCTTTCTGTAGAGAGCATCATTGGTATTTTGGTAGGGATTGCATTGAATCTGTAGATTGTTTTGGGTAGTATGGACGTTTTAACAATATTGATTCTTTCAATCCATGAACATGGAACATCTTTTCATTTTTTGTGTGTGTCCTCTTCAATTTCTTTTATCAATGTTTTATAGTTTTCATTGTAGAGATCTTTCACTTCTTTGGTTAATTACTAGGAATTTTATTTTATTTGTAGTTATCATAAATGTGATTACTTTCTTGATTTCTTTTTCAGGTTGTTCGATGTTGGCATATAGAAATGCTACTGATTTTTGTATGTTTATTTTGTATCTGGCAACTTTACTGAATTTGGTTATCAGTTTGAATAGTTTTTTGGTGGAGTCTTTAGGTTTTCCAAATGTAAGATTATATAATCTGCAAACAGGAATAATTTGACTTCCTTTCTGATTTGGATGCACTTTATTTCTTTCCCTTACCTGACTGCTCTAGCTGGGACTCTGGTATTATGTTGAATAACATTGGTGAAAGTGGGCATCCTTACCGTGTTCCAGGTCTTAGAGAAAAAGCTTTCAGTTTTCCCCCATTCAATGTTATACTGTGAGTCTGTTGTATATAACTTACATTGTGTTGAGATATGTTCCTTCTATATCCAGTTTTTTTGGAGTTTTTTTATTATGAAGGAATGTTGATTTTTATCCAGTTCTTTTTAGCATCAATTGAAATGATCATATGTTTTTGTCTTTCATTCTGTTGAGAAGATGTATAGTGTTGATTGATTAGAATATGTTGAACCATTCTTGCATCCCTGGGATAAATCCCATATGGTCATGATCTTTTTTTTTTTTTTTTTTTGAGGCGGAGTCTCGCTCTGTCGCCCGGCTGGAGTGCAGTGGCCGGATCTCGGCTCACTGCAAGCTCCGCCTCCCGGGTTCACGCCATTCTCCTGCCTCAGCCTCCCGAGTAGCTGGGACTACAGGCGCCCGCCACCTCGCCCGGCTAGTTTTTTGTATTTTTAGTAGAGACGGGGTTTCACCATGTTAGCCAGGATGGTCTCGATCTCCTGACCTCGTGATCCGCCCGTCTCGGCCTCCCAAAGTGCTGGGATTACAGGCTTGAGCCACCGCGCCCGGCCGTCATGATCTTTTTAATGTGTTGTGGAATTCAGTTTGATAGTATTTTGTTGAGGATTTTTGCATCAATGCTCATCAGGGATATTGGCTTGTAGTTTTCTTTTTTCTTTTCTTTCTTTTTTTTTTTTTTTTTGATGTGTCTTTGTCTGGTTTTGGTATCAGCGTAGTACTGCCCTTGTAGAATGAGTTTAGAAGTATTCTCCCATTCTCTATTTTTTGGATTAGTTTGATTGGGATTGGTATTAGTTCCTCTCTAAAGCTTTGGTAAAATTCAGTAGTGAAGCCACTGGGTCCTGGAATTTTCTTTGCTGGGAGACTTTTTATTACTTGATCTCATTACTTGTTATTCATCTATTCAGGTTTTGGATTTCTTTGTAGTTAAATCTTGGTAGGTATAATTTATCCTTTTTTTAGGTTTTCCTATTTATTGGCATGTAGTTACTCATGGTAGTCTCTAATGATCCTTTGAATTTCTGCAGTATCCATTGTAATGTATCCTTTTTCATTTCTCATTTTATTTATTTGCATTTTCTCTTTTTTTCTTAGTCTGTTTAAAGGCTCACCAATTTTGTTTTTCTTTTCAAAAACCCAATTTTTCACTTCATTTATCTTTTATATATTTTTCATTTCAATTTCACTTATTTTTGCTCTGATCTTTATTATTTCTTCTACTAATTTTGAGTTTGTTTTGCTCTTGCTTTTCTACATCTTTAAACAGAATCATTATGTTGTTTATTTGAAGTTTTTCTACTTGAATGTAGGTGCTTATCACTAAAAACTTACCACTTAGTAGTGCTTTTACTGTATACCTTAGGTTTTGGAATATTGTGTTTACATTATCATTTGTTTCAAGAAATATTTCAATTTCCTTCTTAATTTCTTCATGGACCTACGGATCATTCAGAGTATATTGTTTAATTTCCATATGTTTGTATAGTTTCCAATTCCAATTTCTCTTGTTACTGATTTCTAGTTTAATTCCATTGTGGTCAGAGAAGATACTTGATATTATTTCAATTTTTTGACTGTTTTAACACTTGTTTTGTGATTTCATATTTGACCTCTTCTAGAGAATAATCCATGTATTGAGGAGAAGAATGTGCTATTGGATGAAATATTCTGTATATATCTGTTAGGTTCATTTGATCTATAGCACAGACTAAGTCCAATGTTTCTTTGTTGACTTTCTGTGTGAATGATCTGTCCAATGTTCAATGTGGAGTGTCGAAGTCCCCATCTATTATTGTATTGGGACGTATCTCTTTCTTTAACTGTAATAATATTTGCTTTATATCTGGGTGCTCCAGTGTTGGGTGCATATATATTTACAATTGTTATATCCTATTACTGAACTGACCCCTTTGTAATTACACAGTGACCTTCTTTGTCTCTTTTTATAGTTTTTGTCTTGAAATCTCTTTTGTCTCAAAAGAGTAGCTACTCCTACTCTTTTTTCGTTTCGCTTTGCATGGAATAACTTCTTTCATCCTTTCATTTGTTTATGTGTGTCTTTATAGGTGAAGTGTGTTTTTGCAGGCAACAGATCATTGGATCTTATTTTTTAAAAATCCATTCAGCCACTCTGTCTTTTTATTAGAGTATTTAGTCCATTTATATTCAATATTATTGTTGATAAGTAGGGACTTACTCCTCCCATTTTGTTATTTGTTTTCTGGTCACTTTATAGTCTTCTCTTTCTTCCATTTTGTCTTCCCTTAGTGAAAATGATTTTCTCTGGTGGTATGTTTTAATTTCTTGCTTTTCATTTTTGATGTATCTGTTGTAGGTTTTTTGACTCGAGGCTACCATGAGGCTTGCAAATCACATCTTATAACCCAATATTTTAAACTGATGACAACTTAACTCTCATTGCAAAGATAAACAAACAAGTGAGGAGAAAACTAATAAAACTCTACATTTTAATTTCATTCCTTCACTTGTTAACATTTTGCTGTTTCTATTTATATCTTATTATGGTGTCTATGTTTTGAAAAGTTGTTGTAGTTATTCTTGATAGGTTCATCTTTTAGTCTTTATACTCAATATAGGAGTAGTTTCCACACGACAATTAGTGACATAATATTCTGTGTTTTTGTCTTTTTACTAACCATTGCAAGTTACTATTGTATCTTCAGGTGATTTCTGTTTTTGTTGCTGTTGAGACAGCGTCTACATATGTTGCCCAGGCTGCAGTGCAGTGGTGCAGTCTAGGCTCACTGCAACCTCTGCCTCCTGTGTTTGAGTGATTCTCCTGCCTCAGCCTCCTGAGTAGCTGGGATTACAGATGCCTGCCACCATACCCAGCTAATTTTTGTATTTTTAGTAGAGGCAGGATTTCACTATGTTGGCCAGTCTGGTTGCGAACTCCCACCATCAGGTGATCCTCCCACCTTGGCCTCCCAAAGTGCTGGGATTACAAGTGTAAGCCACCATGCCCGGCCCAGATGATTTCTTATTGCTCATTAACATCCTTTTCTTTTCTTTTTTTTTTTTAATTATTATACTTTAAGTTCTAGGGTACATGTGGACAACATGCAGGTTTGTTACACATGTATACATGTGCCATGTTGGTGTGCTGCACCCATTAACTCGTCATTTACATTAGGTATATCTCCTAACGCTATCCCTCCCCCCTACCCCCTCCCCACAATAGGACCTGGTGTGATGATCCCCTTCCTGTGTCCAAGTGATCTCATTGTTCAATTCCCACCGATGAGTGAGAACACGTGGTGTTTGGTGTTGTGTCCTTGCGATAGTTTGCTGAGAATGATGGTTTCCAGTTGCATCCATGTCCCTACAAAGGACATGAACTCATCCTTTTTTATGGCTGCAAAGTATTCCATGGTGTATATGTGCCACCTTTTCTTAATCCAGTTTGTCACTGACGGCCATTTGGGTTGATTGCAAGTCTTTGCTATTGTGAATAGTGCCGCAGTAAACATACGTGTGCATGTGTCTTTATAGCAGCATGACTTATAATCCTTTGGGTATATCCCCAGTAATGGGATGGCTGGGTCAAATGGTATTTCTAGTTCTAGATCCTTGAGGAATCACCACACTGTTTTCCACAATGGTTGAACTAGTTTACAGTCCCAACAATGGTGTAAAAGTGTTCCTATTTCTCCACATCCTCTCTGGCACCTGTTGTTTCCTGATTTTTTAATGATTGCCATTCTAACTGGTGTGAGGTGGTATCTCATTGTGGTTTTGATTTGCATTTCTCTAATGGCAAGTGATGATGAGCATTTTTTAATGTATCTGTTGGCTGTATGAAAGTCTTCTTTTGAGAAGTGTCTGTTCATATCCTTTGACCATTTTTTGACAGGGTTGTTTGTTTTTTTTCTTGTAACTTTGTTTGAGTTCTTTGTAGGTCCTGGATATTAGCCCTTTGTCAGATGAGTAGATTGCAAAAACTTTCTCCCATTCTGTAATTTCTTTTGCTGTGCAGAAGCTCTTTAGTTTAATTAAATCCCATTTATCAATTTTGACTTTTGTTGCCATTGCTTTTAGTGTTTTAGACATGAAGTCTTTGCCCATACCTATGTCCTGAATGGTATTACCTAGGTTTTCTTCTAGGGTTTTTATGGTTTTAGGTCTAACATTTGAGTCTCTAATCCATCTTGAATTAATTTTTGTATAAGGAGTAAAGAAAGGATCCAGTTTCAGCTTTCTACTTATGGCTAGCCAATTTTCCCAGCACCATTTATTAAATAGGGAATCCTTTCCCCATTTCTTATTTTTGTCAGGTTTGTCAAAGATCAAATGGCTGTAGATGTGTGGTATTATTTCTGAGGGCTCTGTTCTGTTCCATTGGTCTATATCTCTGTTTCGGTACCCGTACCATGCTGTTTTGGTTACTGTAGCCTTGTAGTATAGTTTGAAGTCAGGTAGCATGATGACTCCAGCTCTGTTCTTTTGGCTTAGGATTGTCTTGACAATGCGGGGTCTTTTTTGGTTCCATATGAACTTTAAAGTAGTTTTTTCCAATTCTGTGAAAAAAAGTCATTAGTAGCTTAATGGGGATGGCATTGAATCTATAAATTACCTTGGGCAGTACGGCCATTTTCACAATATTGATTCTTCCTATCCATGAGCATGGAATGTTCTTCCATTTGTTTGTGTCTTCTTTTATTTCACTGAGCAGTGGTTTGTAGTTCTCCTTGAAGAGGTTCTTTACATCCCTTGTAAGTTGGATTCCTAGGTATTTTATTCTCTTTGAAGCTGTTGTGAATGGGAGTTCATTCATGATTTGGCTCTCTGTTTGTCTGTTACTGGTGTATAAGAATGCGTATGGTTTTTGCACATTGATTTTGTATCCTGAGACTTTGCTGAAGTTGCTTATCAGCTTAAGGAGATTTTCGGCTGAGACAGTGGGGTTTTCTAAATATACAATCATGTCATCTGCAAACAGGGACAATTTGACTTCTTCTTTTCCTAACTGAATACCCTTGATTTCTTTCTCTTGCCTGATTGCCCTAGCCAGAACTTCCAAGACTATGTTGAATAGGTGTGGTGAGAGAGGGCATCCCTGTCTTGTGACAGTTTTCAAAGGGAATGCTTCCAGTTTTTGCCCATTCAGTATGATATTGGCTGTGGGTTTGTCATAAATAGCTCTTATTATTTTGAGATATGTCCCATCAATACCTAGTTTATTGACAGTTTTTAGCATGAAGGGCTGTTGAATTTTGTCAAAGGCCTTTTCTGCATCTATTGGGATAATCATGTGGTTTTTGTCTTTGGTTCTGTTTATATGCTGGATTACGTTTATTGATTTGTGTATATTGAACCAGCCTTGCATCCCAGGGATGAAGCCCACTTGATCGTGGTGGAGAAGCTTTTTGAAGTGCTGCTGGATTTGCTTTGCCAGTATTTTATTGAGGATTTTTGCATCAATGTTCATCAGGGATATTGGTCTAAAATTCTCTTTTTTTGTTGTGTCTCTGCCAGGCTTTGGTATCAGGATGATGTTGGCCTCATGGAATGAGTTAGGGAGGATTCCCTCTTTTTCTATTGACTGGAATAGTTTCAGAAGGAATGGTACCAGCTCCCCCTTGTACCTCTGGTAGAATTTGGCTGTGAATTCGTCTGATCCTGGACCTTTTTTGTTTGGTAGGCTATTAATTATTGCCTCAATTTCAGAGCCTGCTATTGGTCTATTCAGGGATTCAACTTCTTCCTGCTTTAGTCTTGGGAGAGTGTAAGTGTCCAGGAAATTATCCATTTCTTCTATGTTTTCTAGTTTATTTGCATAGAAGTGTTTATAGTATTCTCTGATGGTAGTTTGCATTTCTGTGGGGTAGGTGGTGATATCCCCTTTATCATTTTTTATTGCGTCTATTTGATTCTTCTCTCTTTTCTTCTTTATTAGTCTTGCTAGCAGTCTATCAATTTTGTTGATCTTTTCCAAAAACCAGCTCCTCGATTCATTGATTTTTTGGAGGGTTTTTTGTGTCTCTATCTTCTTCAATTCTGCTCTGATCTTATTTATTTCTTGCCTTCTGCTAGCTTTTGAATGTGTTTGCTCTTGCTTCTCCAGTTCTTTTAATTGTGATGTTAGGGTGTCAATTTTAGATCTTTCCTGCTTTCTCTTGTGGGCATTTAATGTTATAAATTTCCCTCTACACACTGCTTTAAATGTGTCCCAGAGATTCTGGTATGTTGTATCTTTCTTCTCATTGGTTTCAAAGAACATCTTTATTTCTGCCTTCATTTCGTTATGTACCCAGTAGTCATTCAGGAGCAGGTTGTTCAGTTTCCATGTAGTTGAGTGGTTTTGAGTTTCTTAGTCCTGAGTTCTAGTTTGATTGCACTGTGGTCTGAGAGAGAGTCTGTTGTAATTTCTGTTGTTTTACATTTGCTGAGGAGTGCTTTACTTCCAACTATGTGGTCAATTTTGGAATAAGTGCGATAAGGTGCTGAGAAGAATGTATATTCTGTTGATTTGGGGTGGAAAGTTCTGTAGATGTCTATTAGGTCATCTGCTTGGTGCAGAGTTGAGTTCAATTCCTGGATATCTTTGTTAACTTTCTGTCTCGTTGATCTAATGTTGATAGTGGGTGTTAAAGTCTCCCATTATTATTGTATGGGAGTCTAAGTCTCTTTGTAAGTCTCTAAGGACTTGCTTTATGAATCTGGGTGCTCTTGTATTAGGTGCATATATATTTAGGATAGTTAGCTCTTTCTGATGAATTGATCCCTTTACCATTATATAATGGCCTTCTTTTTCTCTTTTGATATTTGGTGGTTTAAAGTCTGTTTTATCAGAGACTAGGATTGCAACCTCTGCTTTTTTTGTTTGCTGTATTCAGGAGACCCATCTCACATGCAGAGACACACATAGGCTCAAAATAAAGGGATGGAGGAAGATCTACCAAGCAAATGGTTAACATCCTTTTCTTTCAGATTGAAGAACTGTTAGCATTTCTTATAGGATAGGTCTGGTGTTCATGAAATCCCTCAGCTTTTGCTTGTCTCAGAAAGTCTTTATTTCTCCTTCATGTTCAAAGAATACTTTTACTGGATACACTATTCTAAGATAAAATATTTTTCCCTTGAGAACTTTAAATTTGTCATACCGTGCCATTCTCTCCTGGCCTATAAGGTTCCCACTGAGAAGGCTGCTGTCACACCTATTGGAGCTCCTTTGTATGTTATTGTTTCTTTTCTCTTGCTGCTTTTGGGATTCTTTCTTTATTGTTGGCTTTTGGGAGTTTGATTATTAAATGTCTTGAGGTAATCTTATTTGGATCAAATCTTTTTGGTATTCTATAACATTGTTGTACTTGAATATTGATATATTTCCCTAGGTTTGGAAAGTTCTCTGTTACTATCCTTTTGTATGAACTTTCTACCCCTATCTCTCTCTCTACCTCCCCTTGCCAACCAATAACTCTTAGATTTGCCCTTTTGAGGCTATTTTCTAGCTCTCACAAACATGCTTCATTCTCTGTTATTCCTTTTTCTTTTGTCTCCTCTGACTGTGTATTTTGCTTCTTTTTTTTTCTCTTTAAACTTATTTTTGAGATGAGGTCTTGCTCTGCCACCTAGGATAGAGAGCAATGGCACAATCATAGCTCACTGTAACCTCAAACTCCTAGACCCTAATGATCCTCCCACTTCAGCCTCCCAAGTAGCTAGAACTATGAGCATGTGCTGCAATACTCAGATAATTTTAAAATATTTTTGTAAAAGTGGGGTCTCACTATGCTGCCCAGGCTGATCTCGAACTTCTGACCTCAAGCAATATTCTTGCCTTGGCCTCCCAAAGTGTTGGGATTACAGGCATGAGCCACTGTGCCTGGCCTAACTATGTATTTTCAAGTACCCCATCTTCGAGTTCACTAATGGTTTCTTCAGTTTGATCAATTCTGTTGAGAGACTCTGATGCATTCTTTAATACGTCAATTGCATTTTTTAGCCCCAGAATTTCTGCTTGACTTTTACATTTTATTTCAATGTCTTTGTTAAATGTATGTGATAGGATTCTGAATTCCTTCTCTGTGTTATTTTGAATTTTTTTAGCTCCCTCAAAACAGCTATATTGAATTCTCTATCTGAAAGATCACATATCTCTGTTACTCTAGGATTGGTCATTGGTGCCTTATTTAGTTCATCTGGTGAGGTCATGTCTTCCTGGATGGTTTTTATGCTTCTTGATGTTTGTCAATGTCTGGGCATTGAAAAGTTAGGCATTTATTGTAGTTTTCACAGTCTTGGCTTGTTTGTACCTATTCTTCTTGGAAAGGTTCTCCAAGTATTCAAAGAGAATTGACTACTGTGATGTAAGTCTTTGGTCACTGCAATTGTATCTGCATTAGGGGCCCCCGCCAAGCCCAGTAAAGTTGTGACTCTTGCAATGTTATAGAGGTACTGCCTTGGTGGTCTTGGGTTAGATCTGAGAGAATTCCCCAGATTACTAGGCAGAGACTCTTGCTCTTTTCCCTTACTTTCCCCCAAACAAATTGAGTCTCTCTCTGTGTCTGTGCTGAGCTTCCTGGAGCTGGGAGAGGGGTGACACAAGCCCCTCCGTGACCACTGCCACTGGGGGCATGTTGGGTCAGACCTGAAGCCAGCACAGCACTGGGTCTTACTCAACACCGGCAGCAACCACTGCCTGGCTGCTGCCGATGTTCACTCAAGGCTTAAGAGCTCTTCAGTCAGCAGGTGGTGAGTCCAGCTAGGTATGTGTCCTTGCTTTCAGGTCAGTGAGCTCCCACCCTCTAGCCTAGAGTGGGCTGAGAAATGCCATCTAGGAGCCATGGCATGGAGCCAGGAGCCTTGAAATTTACTTGCTGCTTTATCTTACTGCAGCCAAACTGTCATTTAAGCCAGAAGACAAAGTCTTTCACAATCCTTCTTCTTCTTTCTTCAACCAGAAGGAGCCTGTGGCGAATACTGCCTGACTATCATCAATATTCACTCAAGGTCCAAGGGCTCTGTGGTCAGCTTGTGATGAATGCTGCCAGGCCTGGGTCTCTTACCAGGGCAGGTGCAGAAATGCTGTCCAGGAGCCAAGGCCTAGAATCTGGGACCCCAGGAGCCTGCTTGGTGCTGTAGTCCAATGTGGTCAAGCTGGTACCCAAGCTGCTAGACAAAGTCCCCTTTGTTATTTCCTCTCCTTTTCTCAGGCAGAATGAGTCTGTCCCTGTGACCACCACACATGGGAATGTGATGGGTCACACTTGAAGCCAGCACAGCTCTGAGTCTCACCCAAGGCCTACGGTGAGAACTGCCTGGGTACCACTGCTGATTACTCAGGGCCCAAGGGCTCTTTAGTTAGCAGGTGACGCATCCTGCCAGAACTGGGTCCTTCTCTTCAAAATAGCAGATTTCTTTTGGCCCAGAATGTGTCTAGAATTGTCATCCAAGAGCCAGAGCCTGCAATGGAGGCACCAAGACTCCTTCTGGTGCCCTATTCTTCTGTGCCTGAGCTGGTATCCAAGTTGCAAGACCAAGTCTTCTTTACTCCTTCTTCTCACACAGAAGGAAGTAGTCTCTCCTGGATTTGCAAGTTGCAGTGCCTGGGGTTGGGGGAAGGGTGGTGTGAGCACTCCCTTGGCCACCCTGGCGGCTGTCTCACTAGGTTATATGCACCTCCAGAGAACTGATTTCAAGCCCAGCACAGCAACAGGACTTGCTCAGAAATTGTAGACATAGATGGCCTTTCAAGTTTATTTAGGACCCCAGAGCACTTTAATCCATGCTGGCAGAGCTTGCTGGAACTCAAATTCCAACTGTTCGGATGGGCGACTCTCCTCTGGCTAAGGCTGGTTTGAACGCTCTCTGCATGGGCTCCAGGTGAATTCTGCCTCATGTTGCTTTCCTCTGTGACAGAGCAGCACTGAGTTCAAATGCAAAATCCCACAATCACTTTGTGCTCCCTCCCCCAAATGCACAGATTCTCTCTCAGCGCTATGTAGCCGCTGCTGAGGATTGGGGAGGGGTGGTATTGATAATTTAAGGCTGTCTTTCACGCCCTCTTCAGTGCCTCTTTCCTTGATATGGTGTTAAAACTAGGTACTGTAATTATTGACTTGATTTTTGGTCCTTATGAAGGTGCTTTCTTCTGTGGATAGTTATTCAATTTGATGTTCCTGCTGGGGGGATGATTACTGGAAGGTTCTATCTGACCATCTTACTCTGCCTCTCTCCTCTCTCTTGTCCCACTTTCCAACTTTGGTTCTTAACTCAGGAAACCACTAGCCTGTTCTCCACTTCTGAAATTTTATGTTAAATATGTGCTTAAATTTGTTAAATAATTTTAAATATTGAATGTTAAATAAAGGACTATTAAATGCTCAAAATGTTAAAATATGTTAAATGTTAACATTGAACTGTTGTTAAAGAAATACAGTAGAATCATATAGTATGTAACTCTTTAGGACTGACTTTTTCCCCACTCATCATAATTCTCTGGAGATTCATCCACATTATTGTACATATCAATAGTTTCTTTCTTTTGGTTGCTAAGTAGTATTTCATGGTATAGATATGTCACAGTTTATTTAACCATTCGTCCATTGAAAGTCCTCTGGACTGTTGCCGGTTTTGGCTATTATGAATAAAGTTGATATGAACATTTATGTGCAGCATTCGGTGTGGGTATAAGTTCATTTCTCTGGTATAAATGCCCAAGAGTACAGTTCCTGGATCATATGAGTATTTGTGTGTTTTGCTTCTAGAGAAACTACCAAAGTATTTTCCAAAGTGGCTGTACCATTTTATAGTCCCACCAACAATGTATGAGTGATTCAGTTATCTTCATTTTGGTACTGTTACCTTTTTTTTTTTTTTAATTTTCCCCTTCTGTTAGGTATAGAGTGATTACTCACTGTGGTTTTAATTTTAATTTCCCTGATAGCTAGTGACGTTCAACATCTTTTCATGGGCTTATCTTCCATCTTCAGAGAAGTGTCTGTTCACGCTTTTGGTCCATGTTCTAATTGAATTGTTTGTTTATCTTTTTTAGTATTAGGTTTTGAGTTTTAATTCGTTACATATGTAGTTTGCAAATATTTTTCTCACAGTCTGTAGCTTGTCTGTTTATCTTCTTCATATTCTTTGTTATTCACATAGTCTTTCACAAAGGAAAGACTTTTCTTAGCCTATGGATGTCAAGTTGAGTTTCAAATCCATGTAAAGAGCATTTGAGAAACTAGGTGTCTTTGACAGTGCTAGCATAAGATTGCTCGGTTATATACAAAACTGGTTAATGTCCAGTAGGGCCATAACTATAACGTTTGTGGTTATCTCTTCTATCAGAAAGAAATTATCTGCATCTCTACTAGATGAGAACTTTAAAGTTCACTTCTACCCCCACAGAGTTGTAAAATAACCAAGTCAATACAAAGTTAAGCTCAGCACTACATTGCAAGAGCACCAAGTAATCTCTTTTGTTTCTTTCCAAGTTTCCAGTTTAATAGTGTGCCAGGAACACAACACTAAACTTAAACCAGTGAGAATCCTCAGGTCTTGAGCTGTAAATGATAGATTTCAAATTCACAGGTAATCAGTACAATCTTTTGGTTCTTGGTAAAATGTTTAGTATGGGGCGGACTGCCCAGGTTGATCAATCAACTGAACAATTGCTAGGTATTTTGCTATCCATGTCAGTTTGAAGAGGGCTTGATAAGACTTAGCTTGAAACTTTCCTGGGCAGCAGTTTATAAGCAGGAGAGTGAGTCAGGTGACCTCACTGGCCATAGTACAATGTAGTAAGTACTCTCCACTCTTCACTACTATGCTATTCTGGGTTCCGTTTAAGATTGTTGGAGTCATGCTTTCAGTCTGACAGTCCCTGAAATGCTTTTCCCCTTCATTTCAGAGCCCTCTCATGGGCCACCATGCCCAGTGTGGATTGGCCAGTTAATAAACACCCCTGTGTTCATGACTTTATGACAGGGATGGATAACCCTAATATGGATCTAAAAACTGTAACCTTGACTTCTCTATTGGCAGGTCCATGCCTCCCTCTTGAGTTTGTCAGTCAACACTGCATGAGATGAAGAGGCAGAAGCCGGAGAGGATACAGGAATAAACTAAGTGAGGACTCCTTCCCATGCATCAGCCTCCACAACCCACAGAGCTCTCCTTTCCACGGCCCTGGAGCCTTTCAAAGGCACAATTCCTGGTGATCTAGACTTCCCATGGAAGAATTCAAAAGATCATGTTTATTCATTAAGTAGTGCTTCTGAACCCTTCTTCTCATTGATAACCAAATCCCCGAGGTGGCTCTGCTTTATTAATCAAGATCTTAAACTAACTTCTTCAACTCCCACTTCAGTGACCTGAAGAGGGTTTTTGTTTCTAGAAATGTGATTTCTCCACTGCCTAACTCCTGACATACAGACCTTTTTGTTAGAGTCTCCTTTTTTTATTTTTAAAAAATAAACTGTAGGCTGGGCGCGGTGGCTCACACCTGTAATCCCATCACTTTGGGAAGCTTAGGCAGGTGGATCACCTGAGGTCAGGAGTTTGAGACCTGCCTGGCCAACATGGTGAAACCCCTTCTCAACTAAAAATATAAAAATTAGCCAGGCATGGTGGCATTCGTCTGTAATCCCAGCTGCTCGGGAGGCTGAGGCAGGAGAATTGCTTGAACCCAGGAGGTGGAAGTTGCAGTGAGCTGAGATAGCGCCATTGCACTCCAGCCTGGGTGACAGAGCGAGACTCTGTCTCAACAACAACAACAAAACTATAATATACACATAAAAACGTATAAAATACAACTGTCCCACTGTTTAATGCAAAATGACAAACATGTGAAAAAACAAACAAACAAGCAACCTTGTCTAATCAAGAAAGAATATTGCCAGGCCAGAAGTCCCAGTGTGCCCCTTTCCAAACACAGCTCCCTCTTTCTTTCCCTCCTCAGAGGTACCCACTATGTTGACATTTATGATCATCATTTTCCTACTTTATAGTTTTACCAATTTTATATTCATACCTTAATAGCGTAGCTTAATTTTGCCTGTTTTTAAACTTTTTACAAATGTAATCATACCATATATCTTGCTGCCTTCATTCATCATTATATTTCTGAGCCTCCTCCATTTAGTTGAGTCTAAGTGTAGTTTACACTCATTTTTGTATAGCATTACGTGATTACACTATATATTTACCCATTTTTATTCATTCTACTAATGACAAACATTTAGGTTGTTTTAAGTTTTTGTTGACTAGGAATAGTGCTGTTATAAACATTCTTGGGCATACTTACTGATGCATTGTGCCAATAGTTTCTCCAGGATAAATATCTAGGAGTGGCATTTCTGGGTCATAAGGTATGGATAGCTCCAACTTTATTAGAGAATGCCTAAGAGGTTTGCCAATTTGCTCCCCCTCCAGCAGTCCCCCATTCCCCATGTGAGCAGGTGCATGTTTACAATTCTGGTGGAAACGCCTATGTGGCTTGAGATTTTACATAGTGATTTCTCTTCCCTTTGGCCCTGTGGATCCATGAATGCCTAAAGAAGCCATATTACCTAAGGCTCAGATTGAGTCTAACTCTGCTGAAAGACAGTAGGTGTCAAAGGCATCCTCACTGAGAGGTAGCCATAAAACCATAACATCAGTGAGACATTGCCAAAGAGAAGATACAATTTTGAACACTTACAATAATTTTGCAAAGCACAAAAATATTCATTGCATCGAAAAACCTTGGCAGAAAACTGTTTCAATTTTTTTTACGTAACAGTAGGGGTCACATCATAGATATAATTTTGTGTTTTGTGCTATTCCTTTAACAAGATATGAATATTTTTCTATATTCCTACAAAAACTTCCTTGCAAATCAAAACTACAATGATATATCATCTCACCCCAATTAAAATGGCTTTAAGCCAAAAGCCTTTTATTCATTATATCAGGCAATAATGAATGTCGGTGAGGATGTAGAGAAAAGGGAACACTTGTACATTGTTGGTGGGAATGTAAATTAGTACAACCACTGTGGAGAACAGTTTGGAGGTCCTAAAAAAACTAAAAATAGAACTACCAATATGATCCAGCAATCCCAATGCCAGGTATACACCCAAAAGTAAGGAAATCAGTACATTAGAGATATCTGTCCTCCCATGTTTATTGCAGCACTATTCACAATAGCCAACATTTGGACCTAAGTGTCCATTAACAGTTGAACAAATAAAGAAAATGTGGTACATATACACAATGGAGTACTATTCAGTCATAAAATAGAATGAGATTCTGTCATTTGCAATGACATGAATGAAGCTAGAGGTCATTATGTTAAGTGAAATGAGCCAGGCACAGAAAGACAAACTTCACATGTTCTCACTTATTTGTAGGAACTAAAAATGAAAACAATTGAACTTATGGAGATAGACAGTAAAAGGATGGTTACCAGAGGCTGGGTAGGGTACTGGAATGTCAGAAGGGGGAAAGTGGAAATGGTTAAGAGGTACAAAAAATAGAATGAATGAATAAGGCTTAGTATTTGCTATCAAAACAGGGTGACTATAGTCAATAAAAATTAATTATAAACTTAAAAATAACTAAAGTGTATAACTGGATTGTTTGTGACACAAGGGATAAACGCTTGAAGTGATGGATACCCCATTTACCCTGATATGATTATTAAGCATTGCATGCCTGTATCAAAATATCTCAAGTAACCTATAAATATACACCTACAATGTACCCCCAAAATTAAAAACTTAAAAAAACCCAAACACTTCCTAGTAGTTATTTTATTCACTATGTAATAGTTTGTCAGTAGAGAGACGGTTGGGGCAGGTTTTAATGCCCTCCAATCCCATTCTTCGTTACCCACCAGCAACTCCAAATAAATATTCCGTCTAAGTAAAAAGAGCATTTACTCTATCTAAATGCAGATTTAAGTCCCTGGTCCTCCGTCTTACAAAAGAGTGTACCCCAAGCCCCTACCACGTAGAAATACTGGCATTCTACTGACTACCAAGAGTATGCCATGACTGACCTAACTCCTACCCTGTTGGTGAGCCTGCAGGTTGTTTCTAATCCTTTGAAATTTTAAATTGTCCATTCACATTGCCATTTTTCTTCTTTTGGGCTACTTCCTTGGCATACATTTTTATAAAAAGGCTTAATAAATGCAAGATAATTTTTTTCTGGAACTTGATACACAATACTAAAGTGGCATTCCTATTTATATTTGCACCCAGGATATACAAATTAACATGCTGTATTTAACCAGTGTCCTTAGTCAAAAACTAAGGAAATAATTGGTCCTTCCAGAAGTCCAGAGAGTAAGTCTTGGAAGACTACACAGCCTTGAAGAATGCTCATGTCACTCTCCAGGACTGCTCTGGAGAAAACCGTGCTGCTGTCATCAGGAAATACCACTACAGCTTATCTGCTAAGTCTGGGCACTGGCTGGATGATGCAGCCCAGATAAGTGCCCAGACTTAGCAGATGCCAGGAACTCTGCTGTCATTTCCATCAGAAAATAAATTCTGTGCAGCATCTGCACCCTCTCTTTTCCTTCTTCTCTAACAAAATCTCGATTGGCTATATTTTATTGGTGGAGCCTAGGTTACATGTCTATGTATCTGTTGCAAAGGAGGTTGGGAAAATAAGTTATTTTTCCTTAAGAGGCAGAACTCACAAGAACTTCTCCAAATATAAGAACATTGTTCAAAAGATGCTGTTGGCCACAAACATGACATATGTCTGCCTCACTTTCCATAACTCTGCCAGCATTAAATGATTGTTTTTGTGAATCAGTTATAAAATAGGGTTTTTTTTTCATTTTTCTGATTACTAATTATATTTCCCCTCAAGTTTTTAATGAACTAATTTTATATTCATTTACATAATCAGTCCACCTTCTTTGCCAATTTTTCTATTAGAAATATCTGTAAATGTATTTATTAATGTATTTCTTGGAAATATACAGGAACTTTTCTGTACTATAGAGCTGCAACTTGGTTGCCAATGTTTTAATCTTTCAACATCTATCGACATCTAAATGCCACAATCATTTCTGTGCAGAGTGAAGGTCAGGTAGGCTCAGTTCGTCCTACTCTGGCCTTTGCATCTTTTCATTGCTGTGATATTGTTTATTTCAAGAAGCAGCTGGTCTCTGTTCCCCTGCATTGACATATGCCCAGATAATTTCAAGTTACTCCAGAAAGAGAAGGAAATACGAATCCAAAAATCACAAGTATTTGTTTGTTTTGTGTTTGTGCACATTACATGGATCAAGTTTTGTAGGAAGCATAAGGACATTATCCCTTCAAGTGGCTACGATAGATAGTCTTGTCTCAGATGGTATTTCTTAAACAAAAACAACAGACTTGACCTTGACATCTTTCTCTCATCTTCATTGTGGATTGATGAGATAGGCAAGGGAAATACTATTTGTTCTCTATGCCTAGATCCTTCATCCAAAGGATTCATTAGTTTACAAACATTGACCTCAAATTGAACCCAAGCCCTATTTCTCCACTCCACTCTACAAATGGCCATTTTACATAAAAAAGCAGAGCTAAGTAATTTTATCAAGGTTATATAAATGCTTTAACAACAAAGTCAAGAATTGGACATTTCTGTTTTGGTCCCTTATTATTATTATTTCATATACCATTTATAAAGAAGTATACAATTACCCACTTACATTCCCCAGAGCCAGGGCATTAGGCAGCATTCTTTGGGGCACCAATCTATAGTCCTTTCTCCTACACCAATAAAAATTTTAAAGATGCAAGTTACCTCCTAGACTGTTGGGGAAAGGCCCAAATCCTTCTGGAGCAATTTGCCGGTGTTTTCTGACACATAAGGATTTGCTCGCTAATGCCTCCCCTGTCTCTCTGGAAGGACTTTGATGAATGAATGGCATTTTCCACTACTTGGTGAACTGTGTGCTCCTGTGGACAATAAACATGAATCCAACCAACATGATTACATTTCAGAGAAGAGGTGACAGAGCAGGGAACAACCAATCAAAACTATCTAGAGCACCAAATTATGCCCTAGAGGAGTCATCTTGTATATCCTTGGTTCTGTTTCCATGGTAGTAAGGATTGCTTGGGATATTCAAAGGCAATTTAAATGCATTTAGGCCACAGCTTACAAGGGGATAATCTTGAGAAAATCAGAAGTGAGTAAACATTAACAGCTAGTAAAATAAGCAGTCTTGAAAACTGCACTCCATCTTGCTTGCTTTTCTGTTTAGGGAAAAATATTTTTTTTGACATCTGGAAATTATGTCTGTTTCTAACTTGGGCTTAAGATGACTCATTTCAAGACAGTGCCACATTTGCCATATGCTGGAATGCAGAAACTTGAGGTTGCTTATTTTTTAAATTTAATTTTTTAGCTTAAAGGTATGAATTTGCATTACTCTTCTCCCCAGGGCCAGCCTGAGGCATGTGCAGATCAGGCCTGGAGGGTCCCCCTCTCTGAAAATACAACTGTTCACTGATGCTGCAGGGATAGAGATTCACTTCTTTAAGTTCTGTGGACGTTTTAGTGTTTCAGAGTCTCCAGGGGAAATTCAAAGGGCCCTCTGTGAAGGCAACTTAGACTGGCACCTGAAGCATCACCAGTTGTTCTCTGCTAAGACCCTGGTAGGAACCTGGAAAGAAGACATAAGATGGACACAGAAAAAGGAAGAAGGGACTGGAAGAAGGAGGTGCCCGCAGCAAAAACGAAAAGCCTATTTTCTCATTTTACCCCTAGAGCATTTCGTGATTGTAATAATAGGACAAAGGCCTTGTGTTGCTCTGTTTATTGTATAATTTTGTTTAACAGACACCTTTTTAGCACTTACTATGTGTTAGACACCAATCTATACACTTTACAAATATTAACTCACTTATTCCTTATAACCACCTTAAGGCATGAACCCTTTTATTATCCCCACTGGATAGAAGAGGAAACAGGCACACAGAGGCTGAGGTGGAGGGTCTCAAGGTCACAAGCTAGTAAGTGGCAGATCCAAGATTCTGCATCGAAGTCTTTGGGTGCCAGCATGCCAGCTCTCAGCCACTATAACCTGCCTATATACAACGTTTTCAATTCTTTTTGAAAGTGTTGGTATTAGAAAATGGGGATGAGAAGTCAGTTTAAGTAACAGCTAGCTCCTGGAATTTGGCTTTCAGTTGGAGGATTTATAATAATGTCTATAGCGAACTGGGAAGACATAGTCCTGGAATTCTATTCCTTCGTCTGTTTTGTGTGGCACTTAGAGAGTTAGAGCAACTCACAACCTATGTATTCATCTTTGGATGGAAATTTTGAAGTTCATCAGAAAAGAATTTTAATTTTCAAATAAAAGAGAAGTTGAACTTTCCCAGTTGGGCATTTGGGCATTAGCCCAAAAGTGAAGGAAACTTCACTTTTTGATCATTCAAAAACAGAGAATAGTGGGATGAGAGAATAAAGGAGGGGCTCAAAGTATTTTGTGGAATCTGAAACTCTTCTATGTGGCTTAGATCATGGGAATTTTCTTGGCCTGCATTGTGAAGGTAGCATGACCCTTTCTCTATGAGGGATGTGAGTTATTCACTGTTTCAAACTGTGCAATTGCTTCATTATGTCCACACCCACATTTTTCTGTTTATAGCCAAAGAAAAGGCCTGCTGTTGATACTAAATCACCACCTGAAAACAAGAGTATCATAATTCTTAATTAATTCTTAATCTAAAATGTCTTACACTGTCTGGGGAACATTATATTTTATTTGAGATTGAAAAACAATCTTCAGTCATCCTTTATATGAGAAAAAGTATTAAATCTTTCTACAAATTAAAAATGTCTAGATGTTCAGAGGTATTAAATCCTTAAAAATTTTTAAATAGCCCTCACAACCCTCAAAATTGTGTTTTACTTTTTAAGATGTTATGCTTTTTTACACATTAGTGAATTTATTCACAGAACATGGGTTTTAAGCCTTCGAGAGTTACGGAATACCTAAATGGTTACAAGCCATTGCTCAGAAGCCATTGCACTCCAAAGTCTCAACGGAGTGCTATTTTGGTCCCACACAGGACATTTGGCAATGTCTGGAGGCATTTTTGATTATCATAACTTGTGATGGTGAGAGGTTGTTACTGACATTTAATGGGTTAAGTCCAGGGAGGCTGCTAAACATCTTATAATGTACTAGACAGCCCCCTACAACCAAGAATTATCTGGCCCAAAATGTTAACAGTGCTGAGTTTGAGAAACCCTGCAATAGAGATTTTCAAAGCTGTATTTGTAGGACTTTTTACATAGACCCTTAATTTTATGTTGCTTGCTTTATAAGCTCCCACTTTTAGACAGCTAGTATACCTGGGAGTTTACTGGCTCACAAAGGCACCCAGTGGGACTCAATGATCAGACAGAATCAAGGAAGCTCTATCTCAGGGGTTAAGGGTCCAAGCTACACTAAAAACAATTTTTTGAGCTAACTCAGAAAACTAATCTTTACTTATAACTTAGAAAAAATACTTG
Source organism: Trachypithecus francoisi (assembly GCF_009764315.1). NCBI lineage: Eukaryota > Metazoa > Chordata > Mammalia > Primates > Cercopithecidae > Trachypithecus > Trachypithecus francoisi. The sequence continues at coordinate 45,017,985 of NW_022681468.1, forward strand.
CTAAGCATTAATCTTGGAGTGAACTTTTGGAACACACCTGTCTAAAAACTTGGTTCTGCCTGGCTTGTGTTTCTCATTGCAGATCGTGGGATAACATTTGTGTCTGTATGGTTCAACTTCATGCTCCTCAGCTTCTAGAAATCTTAAAGAATAGTCATTGCTAGTAGGACCTTTTGTTGAAAGAGTACAAAGTACCACAGAGTGGTAGTAAGACGATGGACTTTGGATTCAAGTGTCATCATTTTTGGGTGTGTGGTCTTCTTTAATGTAATCTTCAGGATGCTCATATGAAGATATCAATCTTAACACAGTTGGTCAAATAATATGAAATGGCTTATCCGTATCACATGCTCTCCAATGCCCGGCATACAGTATATGTTCAATTAATGCCAATTCTCTTCTCCCTGCTTATCTCTCTTAGGTAGAACTCTTCCCTTCCTTTCCTAGTTCATAAAAATAAAACTTGGACTCTTTTGCAAGTATTCAGAAGGGAAGTTCTGGCCTTACTTCCATCTATGATCTTCCTCTACAAGGGAGTAGAAAAGATTTGATTGGTGAGATTTGGGGAAAAGAGCCCCATGAGTTCACATGGAGCTTTTGTACAGATGACACAAAAGGGCTCCCTCTGGGTGGACACAGTCCTCTGTCCACATGGCTTGATGGACAGATGGTATCTTTATGTAACATAGATTCAAACAAGTGAGTATAGCTTGGCTAGTGAAATATGGGCTGGATTTCAATCCCCACCTGCTCCTTGGCTGGCACCCTGTGCAGGGAACAACCCACATTGACGTAGGCATTCTCATTTTCAGAACTGCCCTGCCTGCAAAGGGCATATTTTTTCCTCTGTTCCTGATTCTATGGGGTAATCACACCTGGATCAAGGTCCAATGACAGGCTTCCAGAGGTGGGCTTGTTTTTTATTCCATGCTAGTAGGTATGAAGCAGGTAGCTGTTTCCCTAGTGGGAAGGTGGCTGCTGAGCAAATCTTAGCTAATTTACAGGGTCAAGAAATCTAAACCTGGGGGAAGGAATAGGAAGCTTGGTCTTACCTGAAAGTCCATGTAGCAAGAAAAAGGTCTTTTTCTTTCTTTCTTTCTTTCTTCTTTCTTTCTTTCTTTTTTTTTTTTTTTTTTTTTTTTTTTTTTTTTTTTTTTTTGAGATGGAGTCTTGCTCTATCGCCCAGGCTGGAGTGCAGTGGTGTGCTCTCAGCTCACTGCAACCTCCTTCTCCCAGGTTCAAGTGATTCTCATGCCTCAACCTCCCGAGTAGTTGGGATTACAGGTGTCTGCCACCATGCCCAGCTAATTTTTGTATTTTTAGTAAAGACGGGGTTTCACCATGATGGCCAGGCTGGTCTCAAACTCCTGACCTCAAGTGATCCTCCTGCCTCAGCCTCCCAAAGTGCTGGAATTACAGGCATGAGCCATCTCGCCCAGCCCATGTAGCATTCTTCATATCATTCCTGACTGTTGCTCAATTGGTTCAGAATCTGTAGAGGAAAGAGGTGAGATGAACATTTAGGAAACTCCAAGCCAGGCACTAAGACACACGCCTGTAATGCCAGTGCTTTGGGAAGCCGAAGTAGGAGGATTGGAGGCCAGGAGTTTGAGACCTGCCTGGGCAAAGTAGTGAGATCCTGTTGCTAAAAAATTTTTTTTTACATAATTAGCGGGGAGTAGTAACACACTCCTATAGTCCCAGCTGCTGGGAAGGCTGACCTGGGAGAATGGCTTGAACCCAGGAGTTCCAGGCTGCAGTGAATTATGATGAGGCCACTGCACTCCAGCCCAGCGACACAGCAAGACCCTGTCTCTAAAAAATAAATAACAAATATGTAAATAAGCTAAAATAAAACAAAAGAAACTCCAACACGTTTATGTGGTCATTGATTCATTTTTACTACAAATGCTTTCCAGCATTTTCATGTGGCAGGTACAATGATATAACTTAGGGATAAAACTTTGAATCATATATAATTCTCTGCTCTAAAAGTACTTACAGCCCAGTAGGAAAGAGAAACAAGTCACAACAACATGGTGTAACTAGCTGTCTAATAGACATATAAATGGGGCGCTTGGGAACATGAGAGTAGAACAAGAACTTAGTCTGTGAGGGGCAAAGAAATCCAGAACTCCTCTCCCAGGAGAGGTGACACCTGAACTGTCTTGAAGACAGAGTAGACGTTTTGCAAGCATATATGGAGGTGAGCGGGAACATGGAATCTAGGGTGATGCTCAAACTTATGGCTTGGGCAACCACGTGAATAGTGGGGGTAGTAATTAGGGATGAAGAGGTAGAGAGAGGGAGTTTTGGATGTGTTGCTTGGAAATGATGGCCTATGTGTGTCACCTGGAGTTGTGTAGTAGCCATATATGGCAGATACTGTATTAAATCATTTCTATGTTTTATTTCATTTACTTTTTTCCAAACTGTATGAATTATATACAATTATCTCTACCTTACAGATAAGGAAAGCAAGGCTTTTCTCAAGGCCATACAGTGGCAGAGCTGCAATTTGAATGCAGGTGTGTCTATGCCAAAGCCCATATTCTTTCCAGGATCTGAAGCTGCTCCTGGGCTAGATAATAGAGGTCAGGGCTGAAGAGTCTGGTTTGGGGATACTTAAGCCAGAAATGATGACTCACTCTGCATTTGCATTTGCCTTGTTACAATTGCATCTAGATGTTCTTGTCATAGTAATTTACATCACATAATTTAATTTATACTATTCTTTCTTCCTTTTTTGTAATATAAGAGCTAATTGTGCAGTGGTACCTTTTATTATTGTTTATTTTTTCTTACCTTATAAGTCAAAATTCAAGCCATAATTCAGTCAGTTTTAATGCTATTAACAGTTTGCCGGCTGACTCCCAACCAACCACAATTTAATCTGCTTTGATAGGAGCATACTATTTTCACAGGCAGAAGAACAGATCATCGTAGTCAACCCAGCTCACAGCTTAAATGTGGTCTCAAGAAGATAAAAAGTTTATCCCATGAGCTAGAACTAGCATATGCATTATAAAACCTGCAGCTGGTGATGCCACAAAGAAAGCATTTATTTGAGTTTATTTTTGAAGCTGCCAGAGTAGAAAAACAGTCTGCTTTCACTCTGACCAGAACTGACCCTCTCTTCTATATCTCTCTCTCTAGCTTTTCCTCATCTCTATCTCCATCTCTTGGTTTCTCTGACTCTGTCTTTTCCTTCTTTGTTAACACGTTGGAATTTATTGTTTAAACTTACAATTCTCAAAACTAGAAAATCAAGGCCTCTTTTGGAAGAGGAAAATGTTATCTGACAGGATTAATAGGCATAGGGGAATATCCAAACAGCTGGAATGTCCTGGTTTTCATGTACCTTTCATTGAAATTAAGAATAAACATCCAAAATTCTTCGTAAATCATGTTGGACACAACTATTGAGTAATAAATACAAATTATCCAGTAGAGGGCGATGCTGACTTACTTATGGGTGCCTTAAGTAGAAAAATGCAAATTAAGTAATAAAAGACTTTTATAGATGTAAATTGTTCAGCCAACATGCAGATCAGATGATTCTTAATGCAGTAAAATCATATTAATTAACATTTAATTGAATCAGATCTTGTGATGATTTGCTCAAAGACTAAATTAAATAATAGTTTTTAAAAGCCCTGGGCTGAGAATCAATGAATCCGCTTTCACTTTTCCTCTAAACCTGGGGCTCTGTGGCCTTTAGATAGCCTTTTAAGCTCTCCGAGCCTCATTTTCCTCACCTAGAAAATGACACACTTGGCCCAGATAGAGGGTAAATTCCCTTTTGCTTTAAGAAGCACTTATTCTATGAACCAGTATGTGAAGTATATTAATTCTGTAAAAGAGATTTTCTGGGGAAGTTTGAAGGGGTAATTTCCAATCCTCACTCATCATCAGAATCACTGAAGTAGTCTCATTCCAAAGCCTTTGCAGAACTTTCCAGGAAAAAAGGGGACTAGATTGTAAGTGGTGTGAGAGAACGCACATATCACTGGCTCTCCTGAGACTTCAACCTTTATATACTTAAGAAGAAGTTCTGACGTCATACCAAGAAAGCAGTTTGATTTCAAGATAAACACTTGACGTACATCAGGACATCAGAGGGCAAGAACTGTCTAGTGCTCATGTAGCTCATCTAGTTACGAGTGCTCATGGAGCTGGTTCTTCCCTCCTTACTGAGTCATGGAAGACTATACCTGCCAGCCTCCTTGCTTGCATTCTCACGCAGAATTTTTCTGTAAAAAGCCAGATAGTAAATATATTATTCTTTGTGAATCATATGGTCCCTGTCACAATAACCAATTCTAGTGTTGTGCAAAAACAACTGTATCATTTGTCTATATCTTGTAACAATTTACCCAAAATTCAGTGACTTAAAACAGCACACATTTATTACCTCAGTTTCTGTAGGACAAAATCCTGGCATGAACTCACAGGGTTCTCTGCTTCATGGTCTCTCACAAGGCTATAATTAAGGTGTAGGCCAGTGGTATGGTCTCTTACGGAGGCTCAACTGGGAGAAGATCTAATTTGAAGCTCACTTACATGGTTGTTGATTGGATTCATAGAGTGTTTGACTGAGAGCCTCGATTCCTTGTTGGCAGAGGCCACTTTCAGTTCCTTGCCTGTGGGCCTTGCACACATGGCAGCTTGCTGCATCCATGCTTGCAAGCTGAGAAGGCGAGAGTGAGAGAATAACAGCAGGAAGAGGTCACAGTCTTTCCAAATTGAACCACAGAAATGACACTCCATCATTTTTTTTTTTTCCGAGATGGAGTCTTGTTATGTTTCCCAGGCTGAAGTGTAGTGGCTATTCAGTGGTGTTATCATAGTGCACTATAGCTTAGAACTACCTGGCTCAAGAAATCCTCCCACCTCAGCCTCCTCAGCAGCTGGGACTATAGATGCATGCAGCAATATCCAGTTTCCCATCACTTTTGCTCTATTGTATTTGTTAGAAGCAAGTGACTAGATCCAGTCCCCATTCAAACAGGAGAATTGCATAAGGATGTGAATACTAAGGGAGAGGAATCCATGTCAGGAGATACCTGACACAGCAACCATGGACAGTATAACAATGAGTGGGCAAAGATGTGTTCCTATAAAACTTTATTTATAGAAAAAGGCAGATAGAGTAATGTCAGCAAAAATGGTAGAGTAGGTAGCTCCCAGAGCATGTCTCTCTACAGAAAAATCAAAAACTCAAGCAAAAACTCTCAGAATCAACTTTGTTGATTAAGAATTCCTTAAAACAGACAAAAAAATGTACAGCTCCAAAAGTGAATACTGAATGAAGAAAAAGGGAACTAAAATTGGTAAGTTATCAAAGAGAGTAAAAATGTAACTAGCAAATGGAAGAAAATATTTGCAAATCATATATCTGATAATGGATTAATATTCAAAATATATAAAGAATTCTTATAACTTCACAATAGCAAAACAACAACAACAGCACACACACAAAACAGCTCAAATATGGGCAAAGGACTTGAAACAGCATTTCTTCAAAGCAGATGTAGAAATGGGCAATAAACACATGAAAAGATGCTCAACATCACTAACTATTAGAAAAATGCAAATCAAAACCATAATGAGATACCGTGTTATATCCATTAGGATGGTTACTATCAAAACTTAGACAATAACAAGTGTGGCTAATAATGTAGAGAAATTGAAACCCTTATGTGTTGCTCATGGAGATGTGAAATGCTACAGCCACTGTGAAATACGACATAACAGTTCTTTAAAAAGTTAAGCATAGAATTATAATATAATCCAGTAATTACACTTCTGGGTCTATACCCAAAAGAATTGAAAGCAGGAACTTACACAAATATTTTTCCTTTTTAGTTGACATGTAGTAATTTTACATATTTATGGGATACAGAATAATATTTTGATACATGTATGCAATGTGCATTGATCAAATCAGGGTAATTAGTATATCCATCACCTCAAACATTTATATTTTTTGTGTGGGGGGAATATTTGAAATCCTCTCTTCTAGCTTTTTGAATAATTAATACATTATTATTAACTATATACAGACTATAGTTCTTATAGTACTATAGAGCATGATAATTTACTCCTCCTATCTAGCTGTAATTTTGTGTCTGTTAACTGACCTCTCTTTATCCTTCTCTTGCCCCTACCCTCCCCAGTCTCTAAGAACCATAATTCTACTCTCTACTCCTATGAGCTTACTTTTCTGACTCCCACATATGACTAAGAGTATACAATATCTAACTTTCTCTCACACAAATATTCACCAATATTCATAGTGTTATTCATTAAAAGGTAGAAATCACCCAGATTTCTATTGACAAAAGAATGGATAAACGAAATGTAGCATATACATACAGAGGAATATTATTCAGCCTTTAAAAAGCAATGAAATTCCAAAACATGCTATGACATGGATGAACCTCGAGGATATTATGCTAAATGAAATAAGCTAGACATCAAAGGACAAATATTATATGATTTCATATATATGAGGTACCTGGAATACTCAAATTCATAGAGAAAGAAAGTAGAATAGTGGTTACCAGGGCCAGGAGAAGAGGATAGGGAGTTATTGTTTAATGGATACAGAGTTTCAGTTTGAGATAATGAAAAAATTTTTCCAAATTCGGATCACATTTGCACGACAATTTGATTATACTTAAGGCCATTGAATTGTATATTTAAAGATAGTTAAAATGGTAACATTTATTATGTATATTTTACCATGATAAAGAATAGATGGAAAAAAAGAGTAATCTCTAGCTACAGAGATGAAATATAGCATAGTGATAAAAATCACAGATTCTAGAGTTCCACCTCCTACAAATCCTGGCCCTGCCATTTACTAGCTGCATGACATTAACTTCTATATTCCTCAGTTTTCTCACTTGTAAAATGAACATAATAATAACACTATCTCACAGGATTGTTCAGAAGATGAAATTATTTCATATTTGTAAAACATTCAGAAAAATACCCGGCTATATAAGGGTTTATTAAATAAACATTATAATACTGTTCTTTATCTTGCTTTTAAGTTTCAATTTTTGGCAAAAAATTATAAGGCACGCCAAGAAACAAGAAAGTATGGCCCATTCACAGAAGAAATGAACAAAAACTATCTCTGAGAAAGCACAGACATCGGACTACCTAGTCAAACTGTCTTAAATATGCTCAAAGAGCTAAAGGAAACCGTGGACAAAATGTGAGAGAAAATCAGGAAAATGATAATTGATGAGAAAATATCAATAAAAAATAGAAATTATATAAAGAAACCAGACAGAAATTTTGGACCTAAAAAGCAGAGTAACTGAAATAAAAATTTCTCTAGAGAATTTTAATAGCATATTTGAGCATGGTGATAGAAAGATTAGCAAACATGATGATAGGTCCATTGAAATTATTCAGTCAAGGAATGCAGAAAAACAAACAGTGCCTAAGAGACCCATGGGATGCCATTAAGCAAACCAAATACACATACTGTGAATCCCAGAAGGAGAGGGGAGGACAAAGTGGTCAGAAAAAAATATTTGAACAAATAATGGCTAAAAATTTCCTGAATTTGATTTTTAAAAATTAAAACATGAATCTAAACATTTAAGGAGCTCAATGAACTCCAAGAAGGATAAATGCAAAAAGAATCATGCCAGGACACATAATCAAATTATCAAAAGACAAAGATGGGGGAGCAACTCATCATGTACAAGTGATCTTTAATAAGACTGATGACAGGTTCCTCATTAGAAATCATGGAGGCCAGAAAGTAGTGGGGTAATATTTTTAATTTTTAAGATTATCTTGTTATTGTTTCTGTTTTGTCTTTTACAAGATGAAAATTTAATAAAAATTGGTCAGTGCGTATGTGTAATCCACAGGGCTATATAGCTACATGGGATTGTGATAGGAATTTAAAATAGAATAGATCCTGGAGTAAATGTTACATATTATCATCATCTGACTTGTCTTCTTCATTCAAAGATTCTTTAGCATATTTATCTGCTTATTCCCTTATACCTTTTGAAACAATGTCATGTCTTCCTTTAGTTAAACCACTAACCCAGCTGAGTTCTTAAGCTTTATCCTTAACTTCATCATGTACTATGTAAATTACTTGAGCAACTTCTTTAACAGTGTCATAGCAGGTCATTGCTTTCATTGGAAGCTTTTCTATTTCTGTTTTACAGCTTGCCTGGCTTTGCCCATGGCACAGCCCCAATAACCATATAAAACACCTGATGGGTCAATCATGGAAAATTGTGCACTGTCATTCATACTGTAAGACCCTAACATGAAACTGAAGGCAAAAGATCTAACAGCACTGTAGAGTGTATATGCATGTATATACATGTCTACTGTGTTTGCAAGATGTTTTAGTGGAGTGTTATAGCAAAAGTTAGATTTAAAGTTGGAAACTTCTCTTGCTATGTCTGCTAAAGAGCAAGCAACTGCCAACAAACCTGCTGCCAGCATTCCAACATTCCGATCCAATGTGCTGATCAACATTAATAAGTTATTTGTTGGAAACTCCTTCACAAAGTTTTGAAAGCATTAATTTTTTTAGACCCCAAAAGCAATGCTATGTTTATATATTATTTCAATCACTATACTATTTCCCACAGCCTTCATAGCATATTCAACTTGAAAAGCTCTTTCACCAGAAGAGAATGTAGAGGGTGACAGGTCATACTTAGGGCCTGATGGGAGGTGATTGGATGATGAAGGTGGATTTCTCATGAATGGTTTAGCACCATCCCCTTGGTGCTGTTCTTGTGATAGTGGGTGAATTCTTGCAAAATCTGGTTGTTTAAAAGTATGTAGCACCTCCTCTCCCCTCTTGCTCTCTCTCGCTCCTGCTCAGGCCATGTGACATACCTACTCTTCCTTTGCCTCCTGTCATGATTGTAAGTTTCCTGAGGCCTCCCCAGAAACCAACCAGATGCCAGCATCCAATGCTTCCTTCACTCTCTGTCCTACAGGAGAGACTAGGCAATGTTACCCATTTTATAACTTCAGGTCAACATTGTATTAGAAATTCCTGACAATGCGCAAAAAAAAAAAAAAAAAAAAAAGAGAAATCAAGACATAAGAGTTGGGAAAAAGAAATTAGACTATAATTATATTATAAATAATAGGTTTAATTATATAGAAAACATATAGAATTTAAAAATAGGAGAATTTAGAAATAGTAGAATTTAGCACAGTGCCTTGTTATAGAAGCAATTTATAATAGTTAATTTCATATTCATATACCAGCAGCAAGCAACTAGAAAACGTAATTTAAAAGAACATAAAATTTGAAATAGCATGAAGTAATATTGAGTACAAAGGAACAAATACAGCCATGTGTTGCTTAATGATGGGAATACATTCTGAGAAATGGGTTGTTAGGTGATTCTGTCATTGTGGGAACATCATAGAGTATACTTACACAAACCTAGATGGTATAGCTTACCACACATCTAGGATAGATACTATACCCTAGGCTACAAACCTGTGTAGCATGTTACTGCACTGAATACTGTAGGCAATTATAACACAATGGTAAGTATTTGTATATCTAAACATATCTAAATATACTCTTAATTCAGCAATTTTAGGAATTCATCTCATAGAAATTCAGCTCATAGAAGTAACAGTATCAGTATAGAAGGAACACACATACACAAGGATACAAACCATTGGTTGTAGTTATTTAATACGAAAAGGAAAGAGTTTTAATGCCCATCAGTAATGGATATGATTGAATAATTGCGATATTTCTATTCAATGGAGCAGTGGACAGTGATTAAAAAGAAAGTGTCAAATCTACTGAATCTATCTGGAGGGATGTTCATGATATTGGTAAACTGGAAAGGCAAGTCTCAGTGTGAAGTGTGTAACACAATACTGTTTTTATAAGTTCAACCAAAAAACCACAGGGATATTGCTGGTATTTGATCATTTTTAAATCTAAGAAAATGGAAAGTTCATAAAATTCATTATAATATTTGAGAATGTTTATATGAGAAAGGGAATGTTGTAGGAAGGCTCATCCCAGGCTCTGAGCTATGGTTAGCCTACTGTGGTAGGTGAGAGTTCACACAGGGAAGATTTTTAATAGAGATGAGATCTTGCTGTGTTGTCCAGGCTGGTCTCAAATTTATGAGCTCAAGTGATCCTCCCACCTCTGCCTCCCAAAGTGCTGGGATGAGAGGTGTGAGCCACCATGCCCAACTTAAGTATTATTTTTGACGCCAGTGAAAATTTTTAAAAGCTTCCACACTCCTAGGAAAGATTTACAGCCAGTATACAAGATCAACCACCAGAAATGATTTTAAATCTATTTAATCAGTCAACAACTCACCTCTGCAAGCATGCTTCTGGAAGCCATTCCAGCAGTGACAACCCCTTGCTTGTGAAAGCAAACCACCTGGGAATGGAATCCTTCAATGAACATACCACTGAGTGCCAACGAATCTACTAAAGTCTCACTCAAGTAACTATGGTTTTTCAGCTAACACTGACCTACTCTGCCAGTCACCAAACTCCATGCTTCTGCAGAACCGCATTAAGATCAGTTCCCTGATCTGCTTAGAGAGACTGGGCCTGGTCAGCATAGCTCTCCCTTATATAACCAAGCAATAAATTCAGCTTTATTTTTTGTTTATTGTGATGGTCTGAATTGTGTTCCCCTGAAATTAATATGTTGAAGTTTTAACTCCTAGTACCTCAGAATGAGACTGTATTTGGGGATGAGGTTGTTAAAGAGGTGGTTAAGGTAAAACAAGGTCATGTCAGTGGGCCCTGATCCAATATGATTAATGATGTCCTTATAAGAAGAGGAGATTAGGACACAGATGCACACAGATAAAAGACTATGAGAAGACAGGAGGAAGATGGCCATCTACTATAGCAGGATGAGCCACAGACAAAACTCCTTAGATATTGGGTTAAAGAAGGAAGGAACTTTATTCGTCCAGGAGCTTCCACAGACTTGCATCTTAAAAGCCGAGCTCCCCGAGAGAGAAATTCCTGCCCCTTTTAAGAGCTTACAACTCGAAGGGGGTCTATGTGAGGGTCGTGATCGATTGAGCAAGTATGGGGTACGGGACTGGAGCTGCATGCACTGGTAATCAAGACAGAACAGAACAGAATAGAACAGAAAATTTTGCAATGCTTCTTCACACAATGCCTGGAATCTATGAATGATACAAGCAGCTAGGTCAGAGGTTGATTTTTAACACCAGGATGGAGGTGCTGTGCTGGGCTATCTGACTATTGATCTTATTTTTGCCTTTCTGTAACTTTTGCTTCCTCTTTCTTTTTCTGAGGTATGACACAAGGAGAGAGGGGTGGTCTTCCTTACTTCAAGTCAAGGAGGAGGACCTCAGAGGAAACCAGCCCTGTCAGCACCTTGACCTTGAACTTCTAGCCTCCAGCACTGTGAGAAAATAAATTTCTGCTGTTTAAGCCACCCAGTCTGTGATACTTTGTTATGGCGGCCCTAGCAAATTAATGTAGTAATGTTTATTTTGGATATTGAGGTCTCTAGACACTAGAAATCAACATCAAAATTCTTACCGAATGAGGGTAATGACCCTGGACTTTGCCTGAGCACTTCTGTCGCCAAGTAACAGGCCTCAGTGCTGTGCTCGGGTTCCTGGCCCTCAGGTTAGTGGTTTTCACTTGGACCTCAGGGTGGGTGCAGAGGCAGGCCACATCCTTAGGGTAGGGGTTTACCTATGGGGGCACCAATACATTCCTTAACATTTCTCGTAAGCTAATTTGAGTGGGTCTCTGCCATTTGCAGTTGAGAGTACTGACTGATTGAGACATTAGTACCCAGAAGTAGAGTGCTAGAAATGAAAGATCCTAAAATGTGAACTGTTGTGTCAAGGTGGGGTAGGAGGCAGTGAGGCTCTCTCCATCTCACTCCATCCCTGGGTGGGAAGTGGGCAGTCTTTATGATATGGTAATGAAGCAGCTCATTAAGATGTTATTGTAGTTTCTTTGGGATTCAGACCTGTACCTACTAAGGTGGAAGCTTCAGGGAATCCAGCAGAACAAAGTTAGGCTACTCTGGTGTGAGAGGCAGTATCATATTGTGGTTTAAGAGCAAAGACTGAAATTGGACCACCTGGGTTCAAAGACCCTATCTCCTAGCTGTGTGACCTAGGGCAAGTTACTTAATCACAATTAAGCTTCCTCATCAGGGAAATGGGAATTAAAATAGTACCTAACTAACTGGATTATTGTGAGGATTAAGGGATTTAATATATATAAAGCACTTAGAATAGGCCTGGCACTTAGAAAGCATATGGACAGGTTAACTCCTGTTGTGTTGGTTACTTCTTGTGGCTCCTGCCAAGATCCTACTAGAAAGAGATGAGCCTTGGTCTTAGATAGCTGGGAACAGCATACAGCTTTGTTAAAACAGATAATGCTCCTCACTGCTCTCATGCACCATCTCAGCAGACAGCAATCCAAGACTGCTTAGGGTTCGGAATCACAAAACCAAATTCCCTGCTAAGGCTAAATTTGGTCTAAACAAAAGTAAGAGCAAGGCAAAATAGAATAGACTTTAGACAGAGGAAACAGTTAAGGTGTTTCCATACAGTGACAGAGAATAGACCAGTAGCTGTCTAGGGAAAAGGTGGAGGAGGGGTGGATTTCAAAGGGTCACCCCTTTCGGGGTTGATGGAAATGTTTACCTTGATTGTGGTGATGGTTTCACAGGTGTATATATTTGACAAACTCATCAAATTGTATACCTTAAATATGTGCAGTTTCTTGTACTCGAATCATACTTTAGTAAAGGTATAAACAAGAGAGAGCAAGAGGTAGAAGCTGCAATATCTTCTGTGACCTATCCTTGGGAGTCACACACTCATCATTTCTGCAGCATTCTACTGGTTGCAGTGACCAACCCTGATACAACATGAGAGGGAAATACATGGTGGTTTGCACACAGGAGGTGAGCATTCATGGATCTATCTGGGGGATTTCTGGCCATCTCTCTATGTAGAGAGAAAAAGATGTACAAGGCCTTGAGGTGGGCTGGCATTCCAGAAAGCCTTAACTGATTACTCACCTCTGCTGAAAAGTTGACTGTTACTTGGTGCAATGGCTTTTTTGTTTTTTGTTTTTGCTTGTTTGTTTGTTTTGTTTTTTGAGACAGGGTCTTGCTCTGTTGCCTAGGCTGGAGTGCAGTGGCACCGTCAGTCTCGGCTCACTGTAACATCTGCCTTCCAGGCAGTCTCAAGCGATCCTCCCACTTCAGCCTTGGTGCAATGTATTTTAACATATCATCTGTCACATCTTCCAAAATTTGAGTCCCAGGTTCTCCAAAACCTCAGTGGGTTAGTTAGACTAACCACTTTCAATGCCTAAGTCTTCTAATATGTCAAGTTCTCCTCTGACCTTACGCTTTGGTTTATGAAGAGTGAAATTATGAGAAGTGTCAGCATGTTTGCAAGTCGATGGGATGGAGTATGATTTAAGAAGCAAGAAAGAATCTTGTTTTTCTTCAATCTAAGAGCATAAATTTCTGTTCACTCTGCTTATCTCCAAGGCTGGTCCTGGCTGGAGATGGGGGAGAAAAAAGAGAAAGAGAGAAAAGCATTGAGCAGTTTTGGAATTTTAAGAAAATATTTCCATATTTTAAGAAATTTAACCTAATTTTTTTAACTTTTTACTTTAAAATGATTATAGATTCACAGGAAGTTGCCAAGATGGAACAGATGTGTACCCTGTACCCCATTCGCCCTACTAGTAATTTTACATAATTTTAAAACAATAACAGAACTAGAGGATTGGTATTGGCAAAATCCACAGACCTCATTCAAATTTCACCAGCTTTGCATGTACTCATGTGTGTACGAGTGTTTGAAGTTCTAGATTTGAATAACCACCACCACTACTAAATCATATACCAAGATATATAAAGGGAAGTTTGAAACGCGGCATTTAAGAGAGAGAGAGAGTGAGAGCCATAAACTGCTTATGTTTAAGAGTCTCAGGATACTGTGGAAATTGGCTAATCTAAACAAACAATCGATGTACTGATATGGCGAACTGCTTGTGGTGAATAGTGGAGTGAGATATTCCTATTGAGGGATCCCATGAGATAAGAAAATAACTTATATTTTCTTATAAATAAGACTCTAGGTTAGACCTTGTCTGCCTGAAGAATATCAGAAAACTAGATAATGACCTGAATGCTTGTACCTGGGGTATAGCCAGCCAGATGTAAGCCGGAGCGTGTGGAGGGAGGCAGCTAATAGATTGCAGAGCTCCTCTCCACTGTGGCCAGCCAGGTTGCAGGATTTCTGAGTAAGGGTGCTGTGAGTTTTTGGGGCAGGACAATTCTTTGTTGGGTATGTCTTTACATAGTGCCCAGACCTTTAGCATTCTGATGGCACCCTGGGTAGCTGGCACTATGGCAACTGTTCATCCAACACATTTCCAAAAGCATCTAAGGGATGTGAAAATACCCTCAATCAAAAACCACAAACCCCTTCTTGTTCTTGAGGAAAAATATTCCCTCCCTAGACTTCCTCGGTTCCTGTTTCCACTCACAGCTTCCACTCACTTTTTCTTTTTCCCCCGCCCAGGGACTGCCGATCTTGGAGGATATGGATTTTTAAAGTTATTTTTGTGTAATTCTTTTGTTATGGAAGGCGACAATTGCTTACGCACAGCTGCCTTCATCTTAGCTGACCTGAATGGGCCTTAGCTGCCATGAATGGGCCTGAGCCCAGACCATCAAAAGCGGCCATTACTAAAAGGAGGGAAGGCGGGGTAGCATTCTATTACATCTGCAATTAAAAATGAAGATTACCTGTTATAGAAAGACTTTGGGATCCCTTGGCTGGGACTTTATTCAAAGCATTTTAATAATACTCAGAGAAGACTGACATATTTAATTGCTAGCAACTCTCATTTTAACCTTGACTTTCAGAACTTCAAGGAGGTTTTAAAAAATTGAATTTTAATTTTAATTTTTGTGGGTACATAGCAGGTGTATATATTTATGGAGTACGTGAGATACTTTGATACAGGTATACAACGTGTAATAATCACTCATGATAAATGGGGTATCCATCCCCTCAAGCATTTATCCTTTGTGTTACAAGCAATCCAATTTCACTCTTCTGGTTATTTTAAAACATACAACTAAATTATTATTGACTATAGGCACCCCAATGCGCTATCAAATACTAGGTCTTATTCGTTCTTTCTAACTATAATTGTACCCATTAACCATCTCCACTTCCCCCCAACCCTCTCACTACTCTTCTCAGCCTCTGGTAACTCTCCTTCTACTGTCTCTGAAGGAGGTTTAAATTTCAAGGAAAGGAGAATTCAATCAATGTGGACTAATTGTTTCTCATGTCAACACTAAGCTATGTATTGCAGACTCTTCAAAAGGAGCATCAGATTTGCTACTCTATTTCAAGGATTCTAAAGTTCTGTTGCAACAGTAATATATTAACCCCGAAAATAATTAAAAAACAATTTCAGACATAGTTCAGAAGTAATTGTGGAAAGAGGTGAGATTAGGGTAGAGATGACTGTGAGTCCAGATAACTCCAAAAAGCTTTTTTGAGAAGGATGAGGGTGGGGAGGTTTATAATAGGATTAAAAAAAAGAGAAGGAAGAGCTGTTTAAGGAAATTTTATTACTGCAAGTAACATTCTTCAAAACATTTGAAGAAAAACAAAAGTTTGGCACACAAGACTGGAAAAAGAAAACAACATTGGGGAAGGAAGTCGCTGCTTCTTTTATTTCCATGACTGTTTTAAAGTCATATTTAGTTTCAGCCAAGGAACAGCCTTTGACATCAGAGCATACAAGGTATTCTAGGAAATAAAGAGGATGAAAGTTCTACTGCATCAACGTCCAGAACTTTCTCCATTTGGTCACAGGTCGTTCTCATACATGGCCTAGTATCTATGCACTCTAATGGGTCCCTCTGAGGCTTGTGAATGGAAAGCCCTCTTGCTTTCAAATGCTTGAAAACAAGAAAGATGCTACTGTTAATGCCTTAAACACATGTAGGTATTTCGTGGGAAGTAATGAAATGTTTTGAAGCTCATTCAAACGGAAATTAATCAAGAACAGTAGTTTACTCTTTTGTGTGTTAGAGTAGGCAAGACTTTGGTGTTTTCGTTACGTTCTCTGTTTTTATTTGCTGTTTATATTAGGATGTGAATCATGGCTTGGGTAAGGGGAGGATCTGGTACCAAGCTAGGCTTTGGTTGCCAAACAGACACTTTAGCTGAGAGTAAGTTTGTGTGTGGTCAGAATCAGGTTGTAAGGTACCAACACAGCACATGGCTTCAGTCTTTTTTTCTCTAATTGTAAAAGGTCCTTGTCCCCATGGAGGGACCATTGCCTTGACTTGTGGGGTCTTGAGTGATAGCCACACTCTTTTTTTTTTTTTTGAGACAGAGTCTCCCTCTGTCGCCCAGGCTGGAGTGCAGTGGCGCGATCTCCACTCCCTGCAAGCTCCGCCTCCTGGGTTCACGCCATTCTCCTGCCTCAGCCTCCCGTGTAGCTGGGACTACAGGCGCCCGCCACCGCACCCCGCTAATTTTTTTTTGTATTTTTAGTAGAGACAGGGTTTCACCATGTTAGCCAGGGTGATCTTGATCTCCTGACCTCGTGATCCGCCCGTCTCGGCCTCCCAAAGTGCTGGGATTACAGGCATGAGCCACCGCGCCCGGCCAGCCACACTCTTCAGCACTCTCTCGACCTCATGAAAAGATACTGAAACTTGAAAAGGGGATGTTCTTTCTGAATAGGAATGGAGAAGAGGGGCTAAGCAAGAATGATTCTTTGTCTCCTGGCTGTTGCTAGTTTTCCTGTACAGAGAGGAAATAATGTAGTATATAATATGTAGCTTATATTTGAATCAGCTTTTTAAAAAATACTGGAATTTTATTTGTTTATTTTTGGTAGAGACAGGGTTTCCCCATGTTGCCCAGGCTGGTCTCGGAAACCTGAATTCAAGCAATCTGCCTGCCCCGCTGGGTGTGGCGCAAGAGGGCGCGGGCCGCCCCAGGGAGGCGAGTGCGGCCGCGAGTGCCGAGCCCCGGGCGCCCGAGCGGCTCCTCCTCCCGGCCTGCTCCCTGGGCAGAGCCGGGGCGGTGCCGCTCTGGGCTGGCTGAAAGGGTGGCGCTGCGATCCCGCAGGGCAGCGACGCGACTCTGGTGCGGGCTGTCTTCTTCCCCCGGAGCTGGGCGTGCGCGGCCGCGATGAACTGGGAGCTGCTGCTCTGGCTGCTGGCGCTGTGCGGGTTGCTCCTGCTCGTGGTGCAGCTGCTGCGCTTCCTGCGGGCTGACGGCGACCTGACGCTACTATGGGCCGAGTGGCAGGGACGACGCCCAGGTGAGGAACTGCCAAAGCCTCTCCCGACTGGGAGGCCGGGCTCGGAGCTGCCGAGGCGTGTCCGGGTCTCCAGGGGTTCCGCGGTGATCCTGGGTCCTTTGCGGGTTGCATGGAGCTTCCCGAAGGCCTGGCTGCGCCTTACGCGGGGCTGCGGGTTGGGGAGAAAGACGCGAGGACTGAAAAGCCCCTTTGTCTTCTGTCCTGGTCGGAAGATGGCACGGACTTGCCATTCAGGCTAGGAAACCTGTCCAGGGAGTGCCAAACTCTAAGAGGGCACTGGAGTCGGCGGGGTCCCTGAGGACTTTGACATCTTACTCAAGACTCAAGGGATTCTAGTGTTGTCTCAGAGGACGATACTCTGAGAAACAGTGAGTGTCCCCCTGCGTTTGTAAGGGAACCTCCTTTGTAAGTACTGGAAGCCCCGTCATTCTACTGCCTGGAGTTGTCTAGCCTCCACTTCTCACTCCTGCTGTTTTGAAATAAAATCTGAGATAATCCGAAGTCACTCACCTACCTATTTGTTGGGATGAAAGTTGAACACTAGAAAGAATTGAAATGGCAGTTGGCTGGAGTGAGATCATTGTTGGCATACTGCCTATCTCACTTTATCTGTGTCTTGCTTCATATTTGACATTGTGTTTGCTTGCTATATGTAGGCTCTGTGCTCAGCGCTTTACACCCATAACCTTTAACGTTTACAACTCTTACAAGGTAGGCATTATTAGTCTTATTTTCCAGATAGGGAAACTGATGTTCAGAGAAATTAAATGACCTACCAAAAGCTAGGCTTTGGATCCTTAAGGACTTGGGGAAGTGGGGTTTCCCTGGACCAAGTTTCTGGTATAAAAATAGTCAAAGCATGTTACAAAATTTGCTTGGAAAAGATAGTAGCTCAAAAGATAGACTATGTTGTGGGGGCACTATGGGTTGGGCGTTGAGGGGGGTGATATTTATCCCAAGGTGAGAATTGGTTCTTGTGGACCAAAAAAAAAAAAAAAAAAAATTCTGGTAATAGAGTGGTTTGTGCCCCTCCAAAGCTTAACCCTACCCGAGAAAATGTTATTCCTTAGTATTTCGTTTTTCTGGTTGTGTTTTCTTGGGTATAGCATGTGCAGCACTGACATTGAGTTCACGAAAAATACACAACATAGACGTGACAGCAGTGCTAAGAAACTATGGCAAGTGATTGGGCTTTCTCCTTTTAAAGCCGGAATCCCAAATACTGCACAACTTCATTAACCAAGGGCTTTCTCTTGATTGATTGTTCCATCCCAGTGGGGGAATATGTGTGCCTATTGGCTGCCATTGGCTGCCTTGCAGACATTGTTTGTGTTTGATCCTTAGTGCTTTTGTGTTCACTTGGACTTGAAGAATTAAATGAAAATAGATTATATTTTATAATTTAATCCTACAAAAAATATTCAACCCATCAAATTATGTCAAGTGCTAAAAAGGAAAATTATTGACAACATCTGAATGAATATCTCTAAGCTACTAAAAGTTATTTTCTTATATTAAGGAAAAGTTAAAAGTTAAGATCATTGACAACTTTAAGAAATTCATTTAATATTTTCGGTTATCTTTTGCTGGAAAAGAACAGTTTGAAGGATTTTAAATTTAATTACATTGTTATTATTATGTAGTTATATAATTTGCAAATTTGCACATGTAGTTTGATAAATTGCTATTTATTTAAGTAAATAAGTTACATAAAAGTTATTTAGCAAAAATCTGGCGTGGAGGCATGTACCTGCAATCCCAACTACTCTGGAGGCTAAGGTGGGAGGGTCATTTGAGTCCAGGAGTTCAAGACCAGCCTGGGCAGCATAGTGAGACACTGTCTCGAAAACCATAAAAATGTTTTTCAGCAAATATAGTTATAAAGTTAGGTGTTAATAACTTTTAAATTTTAATTTAACGTTTAACTTAATCTTAAAATTTAGTCATATGCTTATTAACCAAGGAGTAAGCTTTTTTTCTTTTTCTTTTTTTTTGAGACACAGTCTTGCTCTGTTGGCCAGGCTGGAGTGTAGTGGTGTGATCTTGGCTCACTGCAACCTCTATCTCCTGAGTTCAAGTGATTACCCTGCTTCAGCCTCCCTAGTAGCTGAGATTACAGGTACATACCACCACGTCTGGCTAAGTTTTGTATTTTTTTTAGTAGAGCTGGGTTTTCGCCATGTTGGCCAGGCTGGTCTGAAACTCCTGACCTCAGGTGATCCACCCCATTCGGCCTCCCAAAGTGTTGGGAACACAGGCATTAGCCACCATGCCTGGCAGAAGTAAACTTTACAGAACTCCTTTTATGTATAAAGCACAGATATATGTACAGTACATAAATGATATATAGTATATCTGTGGAATTAACATTTCACAGGAGAGTTTTAGGAAAAAAAAAAAGTCTAAAAAGATTCCTGGTGGAGGTAGGGAGTGAGAAAGAAGAAAAGATTAAAGGAAAATTGAAATAGACTCAGATTCCCAAAACAGCTCAGACTGGAGAGATGAGCAGACTCTATCAAGATGGAAAAAGAAAAAAAAAAATTATCCTTCTTGACTTCTCTGTAGGTTTATTATTTTTTGTCCCTTAAAAAAATAGCACACTTACGTAATACAAAAGTAAAAAATACAAAAGGATATATAGTAAAAAGTAAAGAGCTTTCTCTGACCCTTGTGCCCCAGCTACCTAGTATGCCTCTTTGGAGGCAGCCACCATTTCCTGCCTCTGCTGTATCAGTCTAGAGAAATTCTGTGCATTTCCAAGCATATATCTCGCATGGTGATATACATATATATTTGTGATAGAGAGACAAGGTCTTGCTTTGTCACCCAACCTGAAGTGAGGTGGCATGATCATAGCTCACTGCAGCCTCAAACTCCTGGGATCAGGCAGTCCTCCCACCTCAGCTTCCCCAGTAGCTAGGACTACAGGTACAAACCACCACACCTGGATATTTTTAAATTTCTGTAGAAACAGGCTCTCACTGTGTTCCAGGCTGGTCTTGAACTCCTGGCCTCAAGTGATCCTTCTGCCTTGGCCTCTCAAAGTGCTAGGATAACAGATGTGAGCCATCAAGCCCAGCCACACATGGCGAAATTTAAGGGTGACTAATTTTAGACATTAAAATGGTCCAGAAAAATCCATGGCAGAAGTCTAGAGGAGGAAAAATGTCAGCAGCAGCACATGTGAGCAAAACTCAAGTTTTGTTAATGGTAACCTCAATAGGAGTCAACTGTGAAGTGGCTGCCAGAAAAGATTAGGCAACCTTGGGTTGCATTTGTAGACTTCAGTGTCTGAAGCAACAGCTGCAAACAACAGATGTCTCCTGACTAGCTGTTTGTATGTGCCAGCCTCTGTGCTGGGCACTGGGGACACTGCAGTGACTGAATCAGCCACAGTCCAGGCCCTCATAGACCCTACCTTCTGGGGGACAAGGGAAGTGATTTTTGTCATCTCATCCTGCTCTGCACTGTCCAGACCCTACCGAATCATGTGTCCTGCCCTAGCCAGTACCCTTTAATAAACAGGAACATTGACCAACTAGAATTGGTGCAGGTGGGCGTAAGCAGAAGAGCGAGGAAACCTGATACCATGTCATGCAAGGGGAGGTGGAGAAATTGGATAGGTTTATTTAGCCTTAGAGGAGTAAAAGATGAAAGGACTTAGGGAAGACATAATGGCTGTCTTCCCTAACAACTGTGAGGGATTGTTATTTGGAAGACAGATTTGATTTCTTTTCTTTTCTTCCCTAAACAGCTTTTTGTAAAACAAGACAGCAGAATTGCCACACAATTTAAGTGTCTGTGTAGGTCACAAAAGAGATGCAAAATGTTTGCAGTATGATTAGTATGTATTCATATAGTGAGTCATTCTTACACCTATACGTAAGATACTTCCATAAATTAAAAGTAGCCCAGCTCTAATAACCATAAGCTATATTAGTGGATCCCTTTTCCTAATATAACATTTTAGTATTACTTCTGATATTGATTCCCTTAACAAATGGAGTCTACAAACTGAATTTTTAAAAATTGTTAAAGGTGACTAAAACTCTGTAAACGGAGTCGTTCAGTTTACAGAAAATTCTGGGAGAACAAGCAGGATAAAACTGAGCAAGATTTTCAATAAATGTGCATCTGAAACTCTCCCATTTTTCACAATTCTGATACTAATACATTCTTAAGGAATTTTGCAAAAGTTAATCTGCTGAGGAGAAATAAACCTTAAGACCAAACTCTTTGTAACTGTTCTCTTCTAGATGTGGTCTATTAAGATTAGTCAAAGTTGGCCAGGTGTGGTGGCTCACGCCTGTAATCCCAGCACTTTGGGAGGCTGAGGTGGGCAAATCGCTAGAGCTCACAAGTTCGAGACCAGCCTGGGCAACATGGCAAAACCCCATATCTACAAAAAAATACACACAAAAAAATTAGCCGGGCGTGATGGTGCATGCCTGTAGTCCCAGCTACTTGGGAGGCTGAGGTGGGACGTTGGCTTGAGCCTGAGCTGTGGAGGTTGCGGGGAGCCAAGATCATGCCACTGCACTCCAGCTTGGGTGACAGAGCCAGACCTTGTCCTCTCCCCACCTCCCCCCCACGCCCCCAATCCCCGCCAAAAAAAAGCTTAGTTGAGCTTAATCTACTCTCATATATTTCCCAAAAGATCTACTCTGTGCCAGAGATAACACAAATCTGGAGTGAAAATATTTGGAGTTGGTTACTAGTATTTTACCAAGTACTTTTCTACCCTATTTCTATTTTCCCTTAAGCTTTTCTATTTTAAACACATATGACCATAATTTATATCTTTTCAGATACCAAGTAGGTATTTTGTAAAGAAAAGATTTTTTTTTTTTTTTTTTTAAGATAGAGTCTTGCTTTGTTGCCCAGGCTGGAGTGCAGTGGCACTATCTCGGCTCACTGCAACCTCCACCTCCTAGAGGTTCAAGCAATTCTCCCTGCCTCAGCCTCCCAAGTAGCTGGGATTATAGGCGCCCACGACCATGCCCAGCTAATTTTTGTATTTTTAGTAGAGACAGGGTTTTGCCATGTTGGCCAGGCTGGTCTTGAACTCCTGACCTCAGGTGATCCTCCTGCCTCGGCCTCCCAATGTGCTGGGATTACAGGCGTGAGCCACTGCACCCGGCCAAAAAGAAGTTTTTGACAACAAAAAATTATCTTCCCAGATGGACAATTCAGTTTCAATGAAAAATCTTCATTTTTATAGCCTCTTTTTGTTTTCAGTAAAGAGAAACTAGCAATTCTATCTTAGTATTAAATATCACAAATGAGAAGCCCTAGCTGAGAAAATGTCTTCATTTGGTTAAGTTTCAACAGTTAAAGTTCAGGTTACTCTCAGAGATGATTAAGTATTAAAATTGCTTTTACAAATGTGAAAACAATTTTTCCCTAGGGGAGGGGAGATAGGAAGGAAGAAGCCAGTGGAGAAGGGGCCCAAGAAGGTGGATAGGGTAAATGAAGCTGTACAGTCAGTACCTGATTTGGGTCACTTTTTCACAGCGTGATGGTAATTTTCTTGTATATCTTACTAAGCCTGTAATAAAAGACAGGGCTAAACCCACAAATCAGAGCAAATTTTATAAAATATTCATCTTTAAGTTTCATAAATGTGTGCTATTCTAAATCACGTCTCCAATACATCTGCACATTCCCATAGACTAACATAATACATAAACTTATGGAAGTCTCCTGTTATGCTATGAATGTTGTCTACATCTGACATTAGCTTTATAAATATTCAATGAAACCACAAACAAAGGTACTATCACTTTTGAAATCTGTCCAATATATAAAGAAAGATCAGCCACAATTCCATAAAACAGAAGGGCTTCAATTCTATATTTTTTTTGCTTTTTGTGTCAGTTGTTTGAAAAACACTAGAAGCTGACATGAAATTGTCTGTGTATTGTCCAAGAACTTGGTTTTCTGATGTTAGCTTGAGATTTTCTTCCATAACTGCATCTCCTCTGACAGAGAGATCTTCAAGTGTATGTTGGAGTTCCAACACTTGATTAATAAGCTGTGTTTTTTCCTCCAGTTCCAAATGATTTTCAGCATCAACTGCATCCATGTCAATATTCGTCATCTTGGGTAACAAACTTCTGGGCCTTGGATATAAAATCCTTGATGAATGTTTGAGGCGCTGGGAGAGGGAGGGATGGGGAGGATGCCTCAGGCCGGACACTTGGACCCACTGACACCAGAAGTTTGACTTCTTCTTTGTCAAACCACAAGGCAGGATTACTGCACACTGCTACCAGTTGATAGCATTTACAAGCTTATCACATCAGTATAAAATAGATCCCTTGAATGATTAGATTTCCCCAAAAAGGAGCTGAAACTTCAGAGATAATTAGCTTCCTCATCCTCTGAGGGAATTAGAGATGGGTCAAGGGCTTGAGAAGAGAATTCTCAAACTGGAGTGGGAGTTGCACTGTCACTTTCCTTTCAACTCTAAGAATCTACTTTCAGGGGCTCTTAAAGGGAGACCATTATGTATACCAGATTCTGTGGAATCGGGAAACAAATGGTGCTAAATAAAAAAGTTTCTTTAGGGTGGGAGGAAGAGGCCAGAACTGTGACTGTATCAAAGGTTTACACCATCAGCTTTAAATATTTGCTTAGTGATGTAAACATCAAGAAGTCTTTGTTAGCTTGAGGCTAGTTAGTAAATCCTGTGTTTCTAAAACAAATAATATTTACTTTAGAGTCTGATGATTGCAGAACTTGGGAACAACAAGTAGTCAATGAATGAATAAATGATTATCTGAATAGATGTTATATTGTTCTTGATAAAATCCTATAGGAAGGTTGCCCAATTGTGCCTTTTACGAAAGCACATTATATGACAGGAAAGCACTGTAGCCCAGACATAGTATGTGGGATGTTTCCATCCTTTGTTGAGACTTTTTTTTTTTTTTTTTGAGACAGAGTCTCACTCTGTCACCCGTGCTGGAGTGCAGTGGAGCAATCTTGGCTCACTGCAACATCTGCCTCCCAGGTTCAAGTGATTCTCGCACCTCAGCCTCCTGAGTAGTTGGGATTACAGGGATGCGTCACCACACCTGGCTAATTTTTGTTTTTTTTGTCGAGAACAGGTTTCATCATGTTGGCCAGGCTGGTCTCGAACTCCTGGCCTCAAGTGGTCTGCCTGCCTTGGCCTCCAGGCAAGTGCTGGGATTACAGTTGTGAGCCAACGTACCTGGCCTTACTTGAGATATTTACATGAAATCTTTTTCCTAAGGACAAGTGGTATTTTCCTGAATGTCTAAGAAACAGCTGGGTTTTAAATTATTGATCATATTTAAATGTATATCATGAAACAGTGGACAGTGTGGGCTTTGGAGCTAGATATACCTGGGCTTATATCCCGGCTTTGCCAGGATTCTTGGGTGTTTATTTATTCAGTAGTTATTTATGGAGCCTTTTCAATATTCCAGTCCTTGCTAGGCACTGAGGCCACACCAATGAACAAGGAAGACAAGGTCCTATCCTTAATGGAATCTACTGACTAGTGGGGACAAATTAATCTCTGTAAACCTCAGTTACCTATTCTGTAAAACTGAGATAATAATACTTTTTCATACAGTTCTGGTGAGGCTTTTAATAGATAATGTGTTAAGTACATAGGAAGTAATGTAAAAATGTTAAGCCATTAGAATTTGTAACCCCGTTTCCCTGGCTGGAGAAGTTAGGAGACATAGGTTATTAAGCGACTGTTCTGTGTTTTGCTGTAATGAAGTCCATCTATTAAAAAACTTGAGCAATAATTATAATTGATGTTTATTAAACACTGAGTATGTACTGGATATATTCTGCCCTGAGTGCTTTCTATGTTTTAACTCATTTCTCAACAATCACGTGAAGGATGTGTTCTTATTCATTACATTTTCAGTTGTGGAAAATTAAGGCACCGAGTTCTTACCTGGGAACATTTCAGTGCTGTGTGTGTTGGAGCTGGCGTTTGAACCCTGGCAGTCCCCAGGGATGGTACTGTTAACATCACAGTTAGGATTTAGAGCTGTTTAAAACACTACAATCATTTCCTGATTTTAACTTTTCTGATCTAAAATCAGAAATGTGATGTTAAGTGATACCTTGTTTAATATTTTTGATAACATCTATTTTATTAAATAAGGCACACAGGAACTTTGCATAACAGTGACTTTACGAGTTCAGAGAGACAGTGAATATCATCTCCTGCAGTGCTAACAAGTTTTTCATTGGAGAAAAGAATAAACCATTTGTCATTGCTTTAGTACTGCAACATTTTTAGTTGTTAAGAGGAACATAATTGGAGAAGCAGAGTACAATATTTCATCTTTCTGTAATATGCATTTGTTCTTGGGTGAATTACTATATTTTCCTAAGATGAAAGCTCAGGCATCTGGGGAGCATTTTTACAAAATGACCTTGAGCTGATAGGCGTCAGGCATGATTGGCAAATGGGGAAAATATTACTTTTTTTTTTTTTTTAGATGGAGTCTAGCTCTGTTGCCCGGCTGGAGTGCAGTGGCCGGATCTCAGCTCACTGCAAGCTCCGCCTCCCAGGTTTATGCCATTCTCCAGCCTCAGTCTCCCGAGTAGCTGGGACTACAGGCGCCCGCCACCTCGCCCGGCTCATTTTTTGTATTTTTTAGTAGAGATGGGGTTTCACCGTGTTAGCCAGGATGGTCTCGATCTCCTGACCTCATGATCTGCCTCTCTTGGCCTCCCAAAGTGCTGGGATTACAGGTTTGAGCCACCGCGCCCGGCCAGAAAAGATTACTTTAAAAATCTAGGATGTTTCCATCAACAGCACAGAACTTGGTATATTTAGATTCTTCATCAACCTCCATTGCAAAGTATTAGAATAATGTAATTAAAAACTGGATGGGACCTTCAGCCATCATCTAATCTGAATGCCTCATTTAATGGCTAAGGAAAGTGAGTCCAGGCAGTGATTTCCTATTTAGTTAGCCTGTTTATCTTATCTATCATATTTATCTTATCTGTTTGTCATAAATAGAGCCTTGGGGTGAAACCATGGGGTTACAAGGCTTACCTTGAAGTAAAGTCTGGAAAAGTCATGAAGGTTCTGTAGTCTAGGAATACTATGTTGATAACTGTTATTAGTATGATTTGTATTAATGCTTTTTTTTTAGTTAATTTAGTTCTTAGACTATTTCAAATTTTAAGCTCCATACATCATGCTTTCATATTTAGTGGTATTGTTGAAGGCTTTCTTTTTCTTTTCTTTTTTCTAATCTTTGATTTTCTATTGTAATTCATTGCTTATTTTCTTCCTTCCATTGTCATTCCTTCCATAGAATGGGAGCTGACTGATAT
Organism: Trachypithecus francoisi; assembly: GCF_009764315.1. NCBI lineage: Eukaryota > Metazoa > Chordata > Mammalia > Primates > Cercopithecidae > Trachypithecus > Trachypithecus francoisi. Next base: position 45,044,721 of record NW_022681468.1, read on the forward strand.
GGTGGTGTGGGTGACTGGAGCCTCGAGTGGAATTGGTGAGGAGCTGGCTTACCAGTTGTCTAAACTAGGAGTTTCTCTTGTGCTGTCAGCCAGAAGAGTGCATGAGCTGGAAAGGGTGAAAAGAAGATGTCTAGGTAAGCAGATCTGAAATAGCAGTGGTGCTTCCTAGAAATAAATCAGAATCCAAACTCAAATACAGTTTTGGGACTTTTAGAGAGGAGTGAGATTTCCCCCAGGCTCCAAATGCTCTAAGTGCTTCATCTCAGATCCTCTCCTTTTTGTCTTAATTGGCTGCCCTTGCCTTTTCTTCTTTTCTGCCACCTTTCTATGCTTTTTTTGCACTGACTCTTGGCATTAGGGAATGACCAACAATTGTATCAAATGCTGGTGGATTTTTAGTGACCAAGTGACTTAGATTTTTGTCTTAGAGAAAAAACAATTGGGTTCTTATCCATGACATACATGTATCTGATCATAGAAATTAGGAAGAATCCTCATTCATTTTATTAACATGAATGATATTATTGTATCAGATATTAAAATCATATGGGATAAGACTTTTATTATATAGGATAAAAGAACAGGAATGGAATTAGGTTTAAAAAATACAACTTGAGGTAATACTTTCTTGTTCACATAAAGGGCAACAGTGTTAATATTTTTGTTTTGAGTTTTGGTGTAGTTATGTTCACTTTTTTCTTTTTGAGATGGAGTCTCACTTTGTTGCCCAGGCTGGAGTACAATGGTGTGATCTTGGCTCATTGCAACTTCCGCCTCGTGGGTTCAAGTGTTTCTTGTGTCTCAGCCTCCTAAGTAGCTGGGACCACAGACGTGCACCACCACACCCAACTAATTTTTGTATTTTTAGTGGAGACGGGGTTTTGCCATGTTGGCCATGCTTGTCTCGACTTCCTGACCTCAGGTGATCTGCCTGCCTCGGCCTCCCAAAATGCTGGGATTACAGGTGTGAGCCACCGCACCCAGCCATTATGTTCACATTGAAAGCAACCTCAAGTTATTATTTTTAATGGAACATTTATTAATAGTACCTAAGTTATTTTTTTCATAGAACAGGAAAGTTATTATTTTTCATGGAACATTTATTAATAGTACCTAAACTGAGATAATTTTGAATTTTCCAACAGACCATTTTTTGGGCCATCTCTCTACCTGTCATTCTTTTAAATACTTAACTTTGCTGATCGAGCTAATCACCCACAAATGAGTGAGTTGCCACGGTAGTGCTCAGCAGGGCCATGGGCCTCTTTCATGATACTTCTTTCAAAGGCCTCTTGTGTTTTTGCACTGGGCCACTTCTTTTGGTAGTTGTTCGTCTGCTGCTGTGACTTGCAAGTCCTGTACTGGTGGAGTAGATGAACCAGGTCAGCATTTCTTACCTGGCACAAGGCTGTTTCCTTTTATCTTGCAGATCTGTAGTGCCCACTTTTTCATTTAATACAGTTGATGTTTCACAATTAACTCCTTTGCCCATGAAGTCTTTTTACTTCTTATATTTTCTATACTTGCTTGTTTTTCTTACTGATGTTACTTGTATTTCAAGGTTAGAGTCTAGGAAAATCAGTTTCAGTTGTTCTTTTGATGAACAGAAAGAGCCAATCACAACTCAGCAGCACGTTTCTTGGATGGGACTTTCAGGCATGTGTCCTTTTCCCTGTTTACTTCCAGGAATCCTTAGCCTCTGGAGAGAAGCTTCTATGTGTCGTTTGACTGTAGGACTCTAAGCTTCTTACTGATTTTAAGCACAAATAGCTGTTTTGGGTGTAGAAGAGCAACTCATCTTTGTGAGCCTATCACAAAACAAAGGTACCTCTGTACTTCTAAAGAAATTGCTCCAAAATTTTTGCTCTTTTCTAGTTTGCAGTTTGTAGTATAATCTTGATTTCTGCCAGAAATCAAGTTGTAAAGTTAGACTGCATATTCAAGTTGCCATTCTACTTCCTGTGAGGCCAGCCAGCATTTTGTCTAGTAAGACATTATCATTTAACCACTAGTCCTCTTCCTGACCACCGAGAGGAACTTTCACAGGGCCACCCGGAAATGAGTTTGTTGCCAACTCCTGTTGCAGGGTGGATGTTAGTGGGAGTAGCAAGGAGCTTGATTGAACTATGGCATGACTTCCACACAAATTTTTGTCTTTATTTAGAGAATGGCAATTTAAAAGAAAAAGATATACTTGTTTTGCCCCTTGACCTGACCGACACTGGTTCCCATGAAGCGGCTACCGAAGCTGTTCTCCAGGAGTTTGGTAGAGTAAGTAGCATCTTATATTGATAGTCTTGCTTTGAAGTAACTGCAGAAGAGATTCCCATCCGTGGTGCTGTCATACAAAGGGCTTTAGGCAAGTGGGGTCCATGCAGTGAGATCAGGCCCATGAGTTGGGCCCCTTAATCTCTGAGTCTTTGGCGTTATGGAATTAGTACTTTTCATGTCTTAACAAGTACACATTCCTCCATGTAGAACAAAAGAAGCTAAAAATTCACAGCTGCTTTTATTTATTTTTTTTGAGACAAAGTCTTGCTCTGTCGCCCAGGCTGGACTGCAGTGGTGTGATATTGACTCACTGCAATCTCCTCCTCCCGGGTTTAAGTGATTCTCCTACCTCAGCCTCCTGAGTAGCTGGGATTGCAGGCGTGCGCCATCACGCCCAGCTAATTTTGGTATTTTTTAGTAGAGGCAGGGTTTCCCCATGTTGGTCAGGCTGGTCTTAAACTCCTGACCTCATGATCCACCCTCCTTGGCCTCCCTAAGTGCAGGGATTACAGGCTACTGCGCCTGGCTGGCTGCTTTTATTGATTTTTATGACAATTATTAACTTTCATAAAAGGTCACCTAAAATGGGAATTTGATTCCACAGGTAAATTCGGGGTTTTATCTTTTTAATTTCTGACTTCTGGAAATATACCATTGTTCCATTGATTCTTCAAGTTAACAATATAACCAACCATCTGTAGGAATTCCATCAGTCTATCCACAGGACATCCCCCAAACACCCCTTTTCTGATTTTATTTAACTAGATCGACATTCTGGTCAACAATGGTGGAATATCCCAGCGTTCTTTGTGCGTGGATACCAGCTTGGATGTCTACAGAAAGCTAATAGAGCTTAACTACTTAGGGACGGTGTCCTTGACAAAATGTGTTCTGCCTCACATGATCGAGAGGAAGCAAGGAAAGATTGTCACTGTGAATAGCATCCTGGGTATCATATCTGCACCTCTTTCCACTGGATACTGTGCTAGCAAGCATGCTCTCCGGGTAAGGCTGCTCAAACTCAACTCTGATAGAACTGACTTAAATGTGTATGTGGGAGATAAGGCCATCACTGTGTGAGGTCCTTGGAACTGGAAGCGATGTGGGGAGACAGAGAGACCCAAGGAGACCTTTGGTAGAGGACACCCCCAGTAGATGCTAAAAAAGACTTGATCCACACATGCCTCTAACTTGTTGAACAAATAAATATGTATCAAGCACTGCATTGTGCCATGCAGTACAACAGACCCTGGGGATATAAAGATAGTAAGATGGGGTCTCTGCCCTGAAAATGTGTATCATCTAGTTAACACGTCAGTCTTCACCTTGTCCTTATTCCTACCACATCTTCGTGGAAAATTGGGGGTCCACTTCTCCTTTCTTCTACATACACTTCAGGATGTACTTTTTCCTCCCCATTTCTGTGACTTCTTTTCTTTGCCCCTTGTAGTTGGTGTGTGTTTTGCCTGGTCTAATTATATACGCATGTCAGAAATAGGTACTTCCCACAGGATGATTATTCCTGGTCTCATATCCTTACTGGGAAAAATTTTGACTGTTCTCTGGTTTCATTGGAAGAAGAAAATCTAGTCAAGGCAGAGGCAAGGAGAAAAGCTTGATTTGGATTGCATAAGTTATAAGGTATAAATATTAGAAATGGATGAATTTTTAATGATGGCTTAAGACTGGATATAAAGAAATTATAAGGCCAATAGGAAAAGAATGATTAAAGAAGACACAAAATTTATATTTAATGCTGTTGAAGTCAGTTTAAGTAGAATGTTTCACTGTTGGAATAATGAGATGCAATAGCTACATGGTCATCATGGTTTCATGCAAATTTGAAGCTTTGATTCTTTAGGACATCTTTTTTTCTGCTGCAAAGTGCAGACAACTGCAGACAGTGATGAAGCAGAATGCTACACTGATGATTTCCTCATATTTAGTAACAGGCATCAGTCACTTCCTGGAGAGCAGTTGGGCAAGCCTCAGGCAGGCAGATGGGGGAGGGCGGCCACCCATCTGTTTGGCACCATATATCTCATAAGATATGCTGGCTGCTTTCAGTAAACACAGATGAGCTGTCTGGCCTGCCCTGCAAGACTCATTATTTTATTACTGGATTTGATCCTATGATAAAATGTGGCAGGTTGAGATTGTAGTTACCAGGAAACTCTTTTTGAAGAGCACATTTCCTTCTCAGATTCTCAGTAAGCTACAGAATTAACTTGTTTATCATTGAAAAGTTTACACACAATACTAGATGTGATTTCAAACAAGGAGAGGTTTTAGTGTTTGATGTATGGCTTGCTTGGTATCCTCTCTCCTCTTTCGCTACAGAGAGGCAGAAGGTTAAAGTTATGGGAATTTTCCATTAATTTACCAAGGTTTTTTTTTTTTTTTTTAGTTCATCTCTGAGTCAGGCACTGTATTGGTCTCTGATCATAAACCCTCATAGCCCCTCCGTTTGTTGGGGTCAGCATTCAGGGCTGATAGTTGTTTAACATTTTTGGATCATATACAGATGTACTGTGGGTTAGCTGTTTAGGCTTTTCAATAGATAAACCCAGCCTTATAACAATGTAATCTTGGAACATTTCCTAATTTAGGAAGAGATGAGAGGCAGTAGATTTCTGTTTACTCCCCATTGGTTTAGAAATGGTCAGTATCTTTTAAGTCTAGAAGGTCTAGTCTGTTTTACACAAGTCATTCAGTAGGCAATCATATTACATTTTTAATTAGCCATGTACCCTCTTATTACCCCAAAAGATAAATGTTTGCTGAAATGAATTAATTCTGTTAAAATAGCAATATACATGGGAAAAGTGGAAATCATTCTTTGTGATAGTTTCTGCGAAGTACTAATCCCATCTTCCGCACCTTTGTCCCAAACATTTGCACTTTAGACTACTTTGGGGAATAAATAGAAACCTGACCTAAGTGATTCTCAGTGGAGGACATACACCCCTTTTGGAGTGGGGAGAGGAGGACTGGTATGAAGAGGGTGTATCAGAATCTTCAGGGATAGTTTCTTTACCTATCCAGTGCATGCCTACCATAAAAATCATTGATGGCAAGACCCATCACTATCAAAGGGGGTGAACCATTTATACCTGGAAAGAGCTGAGAATGTCTGTTCTAGATTGCCTCCAGTCTACAGTTAAAAGTGCCTAATAAGCTTGCATGATCACACTCCCTGTTCTTTACTCACACATTTTAGAACATATTTTGATAAATCATGAGATACATGTCTGTATTTATTTGCCTTCTTCTCCTCCTTTTCTTTTTTTTTTTTTTTTTTTTTGCCTGTTAGGGTTTTTTTAATGGCCTTCGAACAGAACTTGCCGCATACCCAGGTATAATAGTTTCTAACATTTGCCCAGGACCTGTGCAATCAAATATTGTGGAGAATTCCCTAGCTGGAGAAGTCACAAAGGTAAAAATTTCTGGTTGGGAATAATTTGAAAGTTTACTAGTTACATATTGGCATTATATATTAGTGTTGTATCACTGTGTATCAGAGTTTTTGTCTTAGAACTGCTTTTGTGTGAATTATTCACAAAACAACTTCTGCCATTATGAAAATTGTTTATGGAATTTCATTTGCTAAATGCATTGTCTTAATAGTTTGATTTTTATTACAAAAGTAGTAATTGTCTTTAAGCACATTAGGGTGATGCAATTCTAATTAAAAGCAAAGAATCTTCACCTTTTAGTTAGCCTGAGTTGAATTATCTAGTAAGCATATGGTTTCTGTTAGGCTTTTTGAAATATTACAAATAGTTTATGAACTCCCATTAGTACTTATGGAGACTCCTAAGGGGCATAAAGCTCCACTAAAGGAACCACTCAACTAGATGGCATTTGAGTCCTTTCCAGCTTAAAGTTCTGTGAAACTGCTTGGATAAATTCACTTAATTTTTAAATTTTCTTAGACTATAGGCAATAATGGAGACCAGTCTCACAAGATGACAACCAGTCGTTGTGTGCGGCTGATGTTAATCAGCATGGCCAATGATTTGAAAGAAGTTTGGATCTCACAACAACCTTTCTTGTTAGTAACATATTTGTGGCAATACATGCCAACCTGGGCCTGGTGGATAACCAGCAAGATGGGGAAGAAAAGGATTGAGAACTTTAAGAGTGGTGTGGTAAGACCAATTTCTAAGTTTCTTACTAATATGTATCAATCTTGCAGGAAGGTAGAGAATTTTCCAGTGTTTAAAAAACTTTCTGGCTGGGTACAGTGGCTCATGTCTGTAATCCCAGCACTTTGGGAGGCCAAGGCAGATCACTTGAGGCCAGGAGTTCAAGACCAGCCTGGCCAACATAGCAAAACCCCGTCTCTACTAAAAATACAAAAAGTAGCCGGGCGTGGTGGTGCACGCCTGTAATGCCAGCTACTCGGGAGGCTGAGGCATGAGAATTGCTTGAACCCGGGAGGCAGAGGTTGCAGTGAGCCAGGATGGTGCCACTGCATTCCAGCCCGGGTGATAGAGTGAGACTCTGTTTCAAAAACAAAAAACCTTTCTAACCTTCCACCAGTCTCATGATATAAAGAAAAATAAATAAAAAATATTTTATTCCTATGCTTATCTTTTGGTTTAGTATAAATTACTAGTCTTGGAGACAGAAGGTTTTTTACAAGGTAAAATCAAATCAAAGATTGCCATTTTTTTCTTCTGTACATACTGTTTGACCAGTGTGTGTGTCAAAATGTTCTTTCCTTACTGTTTCTCCCCACCAACTCCTACCGAACCTACCAGTCTCAAATCCCATGTCACCTCCTTGGAATGGTACCTGGCCTTCCCTCCCACTTCTCCCCAGGACCAGGTGCACCTCAGCCCCTGTGCTTTCCTGTCAAAGCACTTACTGCGTTGTTAAAACAGATGCATGCGCTTTTACCTCATTCCTGAAGTACTCAGCACATCTAAGATGTGCCTATTCCCCTGTCTAAGGAAATATGCTGATGATCATTCTTTCAGCACTCATTCTTTATAGCAATTAGTTGGGGAATACTATTAACCATTTCTGAGAAATTGTGACCCTCAAAAGAATTTAATTTATAGACAGTACAGGAAATGTAATGAAGTAAACAAAAAATTGTAGATGATTATGCAGCAAAATATTATTGCTGAGGATGGTTTTTATTGTTAGCCTTTGATATACTTTGTTACCACCTTCTTTTAGAAATGAATCAATAGGGTTTGATAGATAAAAAAAGAATTATAAAATGGGATCATACTATACATACCTACAAATATTTAAGTAATCCACTAATTGTTAGACATTTAATTTATTCCGACTCTTTGCAGGACAGTGAAAATGAATTGGGGTAAAAAGTTACAAACACAACAAAATGCTTAAGAGACATAAAAGGTTATCAGACTGGGTCATGACACACTAAAATGTCCAGAGTGTGAACAATCACAAAGGAGCTTTTCATTTTCTACCAAGTAGTAATGTGGAACAGTTTGCTTTGGGCCAAATCGCTTACGAGTGTTTTGGTATTCTTGGGACTTGGTAGTGTGGGTAGAAGCTCTAAAGGTAAAGCTTCATCAAAGATTAAACCTGAGTTTTAAACATGGAGGACAGCTGATGCAGTAGCTTTGTGCCCAGTGATGGAAAGAGTTGAGAGGGACAGGCCACTTTACTACAGAGGAAGCACAGTCTCCTGGCAAAGAGCATGCAGCCCGGTGCTAGGCTACCTGGGTTCAAATCCCAGTTGTGCCCCACGTCCTTAAAGCAGGTTACTTCTCTATCACTCAGTCTCCCCATCTATCAATATAAGATGGAGATTAGTGATAACAGTGCCCAGTCACAGGATCGTATGGGAATTACATGAATTTAATATATGAAAAGCACTTAAAACACAACTTGGAGTGTTCTAAGTGTTAGCTATTGTGCTTTTTTTCCCCCTTCTCATCTTGAGTTAGATATAGCAGGATATTCAACTTCCTTAATGATCAAAGATTTTCATTATAATTGACACATAAAATTATATATATTTAAGGTATACATTGTGATGATCTAATACACTGTAAAATGATTACCACGATCAAACTAATTAACACATCTGTCACCCACAGTTACCTTTTTTTTTGTTATGGTGAGAACACTTAAAATCTACTTTTTTAGCAAATTTCAAATATGCAATACAGTATTATTAACTATAGTCACCATGCTGTATATTAGATCCTTAGAATTTATAAGTTATAATAACATAAGTTATTTATCTTATAACTGAAAATTTCTAATATTTTTTTCTTTGAGATAGGGTCTCGCCCAGTTGCCCAGGCTGGAGTCTGCAGTGGCGTGATCATGGCTCACTGCAATCTCCACCTCCCAGGCTCAAGCAATCCTTCCACCCTAGCCTCCTGAGTAGCTGAGGCTACAGGCGCACACCACCATGCCTGGCTAGGTTTTGTAGTTTTGGTAGAGATGGGTTTTTGCCATGTTGCCCAGGCTAGTCTTGAACTCCTGGGCTCAGGCAATCCACCTGCCTTGGCCTCCCAAAGTGTTGGGATCATAGGTGTGAGTCACTGTGCCTGGCCAAAATATATACCTTTTGACCAAGATCTCCCCATTTCCCCCATCTTCTGGCTCCTGGCAACCATCATTCTACTCTGCCTTTCAGTATGACTTTTTAGATTCCACATAAGTGAAATCACATAGTACTTGTTTTTCTGTATCTTGCTTCTCTCACTTAGCATTAATGTCCATTAATTATCCATGTTTTCACAAATGCCAGGAGTTCCATCGTTTTATGGCTGAAAAATATTCCATTGTGGAACAGTATTCCATAAACACACACACACACACACACACACACCACACACACACACACCCATTTTCTTTATCCATTCATTCACTAATGGACACTTGGGTTGTTTCCATATCTTGGCTATTATAAGTAATGCTAAAATGAACATGGGAGTGTAGATATCACTTCAAGGTTTCACTTCCTTTAGATTTATATCCATAAGTGGAATTGCTGGATCAGATGGTAATTCTATTTTCAATTTTTTGAGGAATTTCCATATTTTCCATAATGTGTGTACTGGTTCACATTCTCAATTTAAGTAATAGGGCAGATAAAGAATATATTATAGAAGTGATTTTTTCAGAGAGGAAAGAGGGACCAGGGACTAGAGAATTTCAGTCCCACTGTAATAGTATTTCCAGAAATGTCCATATGAAGGGTATTTTGTTTTGTTTAGAGAACATCTAACTGTAAAATATAAACATCATTTAGCAAATCTCACATTTTTTTTACACCTAGGCTTTTCTAAAAAAAAATGACAGCCTTTTTCTTCCTACCACCATCTTTGAAATATTGCTTATTATATAGTCTTACTACTTTGTTGCTCTTTATTATGATAAGCTGGGCATTCTGTCATCCCCCAAAGCAAATTGTAGGACATAACACCTCATTCTTTATAGTCTGTATACTCTTCCTCGCTCCCATTATTTTATATTTTACATATATGTGTATATATATATTTTCTTATAGATGCTTTCTAAGAAAATGCTAGTATAACTTATTTCAAGCTAATAGTACTTGTTGTTAACTAGAATTTGCTTCTTTAAGAACATTATGTTTGGAACTTTGTTTTTATGAATCTTTATTATTTTTAGGGATCAAGAACAGTGGCTACACTGACTTTTGTATTATCATTATTATTATTTTGTCTTTCTTAGTGTAAAGTTTTGGAAGTGGTAAATGCATATCTTCCCAAAAGAAACATCACATCTTGGGGATTATCAAGTTGCCTTGTTTTATTCCTTAAGCAATATACAAAAAGTTCACAATTTTTTTTCATTTTTCTTTTTTTTGAGACAGAGTTTCCCTCTTGTTGGCCAGGCTGGAGTGCAATGGTGCCGTCTCAGCTCACTGCAACCTCTGCTTCCCGGGTTCAAGCAATTCTCCTGCCTCAGCCTCCTGAGTAGCTGGGATTACAGGCACACACCACCACACCCAGCTGATTTTTTATTTTTAGTAGAGATGGGGTTTCACCATGTTGTCCAGGCTGGTCTCGAACTCCTGACCTCAGGTGATCCGCCCACCCTGGCCTCCCAAGGTGCTGGGATTACAAGCTGAGCCACAGTGCCTGCCCAGCTACAAATAATTTTAAAGAATTATCTCCCATATATTTCAATTCTACATAATCTGACTTATTGTTTTTATTTATTAGGGCAAGGCAGTGTAGGTATGATATGCTGATCCATAAAAGTCATTATAGAGAATTTAGCATTACAGTCCAATGCTATTTATGCCTCCTCTAAACCAGAGATGATGCTAAACTCATTAGAGGTACTTTTGTGTGCATCTAAAATTTTGGCTACGATTTTTAAATTCTAATTTAAGCGGTTTCTCAAATTTTGTGAAGAGTCTTAATAGTGAACCATAATGATACAGCTCCTCAAAACAGAAGGACTTAAAATGTTAAAAACTTGGGTAAATAGTAGTAAGTACTGATTCATGTTTCTGTCCCTCTTTTACAGGATGCAGACTCTTCTTATTTTAAAATCTTTAAGACAAAACGTGACTGAAAAGAGCTCCTGTATTTTTCAAGCCACTGGAGGGAGAAATGGAAAACATGAAAACAGCAATCTTCTTATGCTTCTGAATAATCAAAGACGAATTTGTGATTTTACTTTTTAATAGATGATTTTGTTTTCAACATGTAATGAAATAAAAAATAAATAATTTAAAAGATTGCCATGAATCTTGCAAAAAAAGGTATTAACTCATACTATATTCTTGGATAAAATAACCTTTTAAAATACTTTAGCACATATGCTTAAAATCGAAGTTAACAGATTTGTCTTAGTCCGTTTGTGCTGCTGTAACAAAATACCACAGATTTGGTAATTTATAAACAATAGAAAAATCTGTTTCTCGTGGCTCTTGAGGCTGGGAATTCCAAGACTAACGCATCAGCAGAATTAGTGTCTGGTGAAGGCTGATCTCTGCTTCCAAGATGGCACCTCATTGCTGCATCCTCCACAGTGAAGGAATGCGTGTCCTCACATGGTGGAAGGGACAGAAGGGAAAGAGGGCAAAAATGCGTTTAAAAATCATTTAATCCCATTCATTACTCAGTCACCTCTTAAAGGCCACATCCTTTTATACTGTTGCCTTGGGGATTAAGTTTCAACATGAATTTTGGAGGGGACAAAAACATCCAAACCATAGCAACATAAATGTATAGAATATTTCACACAAAGCAGAGTGCTGGGTAATGAGCAGATACAAAGAAGTATTTGAAATGACCTTACCTCCAGGATGCTTATATTCTTAGAAAAGTTGACAGGTAGAGATGGCTGTAATTTGAAGCAGTAGGTAGGATTCATTGCACCTATTATTTAACACACTTTGTATGTCTTCTGCTGTACTGGGAGTGCTTAGTATTAGTTAATTAACTCATTCCTCATAACGGCACACTAAGATAGATGGTATTATCTACCTTTATAGATGAAGAAAGAGCAACAAGGCTTTACTTTTCCAAGGTCAAGGTCACAAAGCTAGTAAGGGGTAAAGCCATGATTAGATTCAGCTCAGGAAGATTCCACTGGCAACTTCTTACTTCTATAATTAGTTTTACTTTAATGTTTCACACCTTACAGCAGAAAACATGCACAGGCACTAACAGAAAATCAGCAGGAGTAACAGGTAAAGAAAAACATGGTCCTTATCTACAAGCAGTTCACAACTGAGCTGCAGCCAAAGTGACATACATAAAATAACTAGAATTATTATTGTTGGGCAAGTTGGAAGCCACCCAAGTGGCTGTCCTTGGAAAAAGGGGAAGACGACATGTGGTAGAGGTACACCATGAGGTATAGCTGGTAGAAGCAATGGAATAAATGCATACATAACAACATGGATATGTACTAGAGGCATAGTAAGGAGTGAAGAAATAGAGAAGCAACGCTAACACAATACTGTTCACATACACAAATGTGCATAGAAGATAGTGCTCATTTTGCAAGAAAACATACAACCTAATTAGATACATATTTAGGTATTGTAATGGTTACTTAGGATGGGGAGGAAATGGGGGGTGCACTATGGGGACAAAATATAATAAAGAGAGGACTCTTGCGTGACCAGTGATGAAAATTGGAATAACAACATTATTTATTGAATACAAAACACCAGTTATAAAAATGAAGATTGGAATAATTCTAGAATGCCACAAAATAACATATGTCATGTGGCCTGGTACAGACTATAAGCATAATAGTTCAGAAAAGGGAGATTTGCAGATAGAAGAGTGTGGAAGCTCTTTCTGATGAAGGTGTCACTTGCACTGGGCCTTGAAAGAAAGGAATTTAGATAGATGAAGAGAAGCTTCAGGAAGCCAGGTTCCAGGTCAGTTTTGTTTTATTCATCACTGAATCTCTGGTGCCTACCTAGCATTGTGCCTGCCGATGTCTGTTCAACTACTCCAGCCAATGCATGGTAGAAGAGGTATATATAAATTAAAATCTTTAAAGATTCATATGTATGGATTTTTTTTTTTTGGAGATGCAGTCGTACTCTGTTGCCCAGGCTGGAGTACAGTGGCACCATCTCAGCTCACTGCAATATCTGCCTCCCGAGTTCAAGCGATTCTCCTGCCTCAACCTCCCAAGTAGCTGGGGCTGCAGGTGTGCACCATCATGCCCAGTTAAGTTTTGTATTTTTAGTAGAGATGGAGTTTCACCGTGTTGGCCAGGCTGGTCTCAAACTCCTGATCTCAAATGATCCACCTGCCCTGGCCTCCCAAAGTGCCACCACTCCTGGCCTGTGTATGGTATTTTTCTATGGCATGTAATTTTCTGTACACATCCTCTTTCCTTCTTAGGCCTTTTTGTCAACAGCCCAAGATGGAAAAGGCAGCTTTGTATCAAGGTTTGTCAAAGACAGTCAAGAGCTATGAAAGCCAAATGTTCACATTTAACTTTTTTGAAAGTATTTATTATTCACCATCAATGTATTTCTTAATCATTATCCTGAGTGGTCTTTTTAAGTAGGAAGAAAATGGTGTGTTCATTAGTCCAAAGCTGAAACACAATTGGGGTTGTGTAAGGTGACAGTAGGTGAGTTGGTAAAAGAGTTAGCAGAAGTGACAGCTTTAGTCTGCTCAACTACTGGATTCACCAGTAAGCCACATGAGACCTCAGTCACAATCAGTAATTCAAAGGCAGATTTAAATATAAATATCCTGTTATTTCTGACACCTTTACTGAGGTATAATTGATGTATGATAAATGCCACATATTTAAAGTGTACAGTTTGGTAAGTTTTGTCATATGGCTACACTTGGGAACCATAACCACAATCAAGAGAGTAAACACATGTATCAGCCCCAGAAGTTTCCCTTTGCCCTTTTGTAATCATTTCCCCTCACCCACCCCATTCCAGGCAACCAATGATGTGCTTGCATTATTATGGATTAGTTTGCATTTTCTAGTTTTACATAAATGTAATTACACACTTTGCACACATAAACTGCTGGCGGGAATGTCAAATGGTACAATTAATTTGAAAAAGACTCTCAGCAGTTCCTTAAACATTTAAATATACACTTATCATACGATTTAGCCAGCCCAGTCCTAGGTATTTGCCCAAGAAAAATGAAAGCTTATGGCCACATAAAGACTTGTAAATGAATACTCATAGTAGCTTTATATAATAGCCCAAAACTGGAACCAACAAATGTCCACCAACAGGTGAATGGTATAAACAAACTGTGTTACATTCTATACAGTGCAGCACTACTCAGTGATGAAAAATAATGAATGATTGATACATGCAACAACATGGAAGAACCTCAAAGAAGCCAGGGCATCTGGGTCTGGAGATTTCTTTTATCAGGAGATTTTAAATTATGAATTTAATTCTTTAATGGTTATAGGATATTCAGATTATTACATCTTGGCTGAGTTTTAGTAGTTTGTGGTTTTCAAGAATCGGATTATTTATTCTAAGTTGTCAAGTGTATAAGCTGAAAGTTACAGTATTTTCTCATTATCTTTTTAATGACTGCCTGATTTGTAGTGATATTCGCCATTTCATTCTTGATAATAATGATTTGCATTTTTTTCTTTTTGTCAGTCTTTCTACTATGCATTTTCTTGATTTTTTTCCGAAGAACCAGTTTTTTATGTATTTTTCTATTTTCAGTTTCATAGATTTCTGCTTTTTGTTATTTCCTTTCTTTTGCCTGCTTCGGGTTTATTTTGCTATTCTTTTTCTTGTTTCTTGTGGTGGGAACTTAGGTTATTGTGCTGAGATCTTTCCTCATTTCTAATATGCTATCTTCCTAGGGATGTAGGAGACAGCTCGAGGAGACACATGGGGCTGCCTATCTGGCTTTTGGAGAGATTTTGTCTGTCTATCACAAGACTAGAGTAAAAGGAGACCCTCTCAGGCAGGGAAAAGGACAGCTGCCTCTTTTGTCTTTATAAGTAGGGAAAATTAATTTTCCCTGTCCTTTGCCTAGGCAGTATTTGGCCACTTACACAGCCAAAATCCCATGAGTTCTTATCAGGTTGCTCTGGGGGATATGGACTAGTGTGAAGGTGGGCAGGTGCACTTATTTACCCTGAGTGATAAGAAATCTATCTCTGACCTAGAACATCTTATGTGCATACTCAGGATAAGAATAATAAAGATGAATATTAAAAAGCAAACTTTTTATGAGTGGATACTGGTTTATCAAATACTTTTTCTGGATCTACTGAAATATTATTTTTCTCCTTTCATTCTGTTAATGTGTTGAATTATATTGATTGATTTGCAACCATCACACCAACCTCACTTTTTCAGGAAGAAACCCAACTTGATTGTGATTTATTATTTCGTGTGTGTAGGTGTGTGTGTATGTGTGTAGTTTAGTTTGCTAATATTTTGTTTGGGATTTTTGCATTGATGTTGGGGGGAATGAAATAGTCCCTTTCTCACGAAGTCTCTGCCAGGTTTTGGTATCTAGGTTTTCTGGCATCATAAAATGAGTTGGGGAGGGTTCCTGCATGTCTGCTGCTCTTTGTAAGAATTTAAGATTGTTTTTCCATTGATGAATCAATCCATCTAGGCTTGTTGTTTCACTATGGAAAAGCAAATAAAGTAACTAGAGGTTCCATTTCTTTAGCAGATAGGGAACTAGTCAAATTTTCTATTTTTTCATTTGTCAATTTTGGCTCTGACATATTTTAAAAAATTTGTTCACTTCATTTAAAATTTCCAATTTATTGTCTTGAAGTCATGCATATATTTTGTCAAATGACCATAGGATTTGTAATATCCTTTCATTCCTGATATTGGTTTCTTCCTTTTTCAGTCTACCAGACACTTATCAATTATCCTTTCAAAGAATCAACTTTTGGTTTAGTCGATCCAACTTTATCTTCATTTTCTACTCTATTAATTCTTGTTCTTTATTATGTTATTTCCTTTATTTTCTTCAGGTTTAATTTGCTATTCTTAGAATTTTTTGAGATAACTACTAGGTTCATTTTCAATCTTTTTTTTTTTTTTAATGTGTGTTTAAGACTATAAATTTCCTTCTAAGCATGGCTTTAGGTGTCTATCATAAGTTTTGACATGTAGCACTTTTACTATTCAGTTCAAATATATTCTAACTTTCATTGTAATTTATTGTCTGATCCATGAGTTATTTAGAAATGTATTTCTTAATTTATGAACTTAATAGAATTTTTCTATTTTTGAAATTATTATTGACTTCTAAGTGAATGACACATGGCCAAAGAATATATTCCATCCCTATGATTTAGAATATGGTCAGTTTTGATAAATATTCCACCTGCATTTGAAAATAATGTGTATTTTGCAGTTGTTGGGGGGTATTCTGTTTTATATATGCCAAGTAGGTTGTTTTAAAATATTATTCCAATCTTTACATATTTACGTATTTTTGCATGGCTGCTGTTCTGTTACTGAGTGTATTAAAATCTGGGAACGCAGATTTGTCTTTTCTCATTTTAGTTCTGTTCATTTATGCTTATATATTTGAGGTTATATTGCTAAATCATTAAAATATTAGACCTGTTGAAACTTTCTGTTGAATCAAATCTTTTATCATTACAAATTGTCTCTCTTTATACTTTTCACCTTAAGGTCAACATTAAATAATATTGCAATAGCCACCATAGCCTCCTGCCTTGTCGTTTTTGTTTTTTGTATTTCATACTGTTAACTTTTTCCATTCTTGTTTACTTCCAACCCTTGTACTCCTATACTTAAGGCATCTCTTGCATAAAGGTACTTTGTGGGTTTTCTTTTCACTTTGATAATCTTTGCATTTAATTGGTACACTGTCTATTCATGTGAATGTTGTAACTGATATTTAGATTTAAACCTCCTATTTGATTTCTATTTGTCCTATTTGTTCTATATTTTCTCTCCCTTTTTGCCTTATTATTCCACTTTCGCCCCATATTAGTTTTGTAGTTATATGATTTATTTTGCTTTTTGCTGTTCTTTTAGTGGTTACCCGATAGATGACACAGCAGTCTAATATTACTTATAATCTTCTTTCTGATAATTGTAAGGACTTTAGAATTCCTGCACCAAATGTATATATTATTGTCACGTTTTAACATTATTTATTTTAACCTTGAAGACTATTTTATACAGTTAATATTCCTTAAACTGTATATTATTTTTTAAAATTACTGTTCATTCCTACCTTTATCCCTAACCCTTTTCTGGGATCATTTTCCTTCTGTCTGAAGAATCCCCTTTACTATTACCTTTAATGACAATCTGCTATTAAATTTGTTGTGTTTGAACGTGTCTTTGCCTTCATTCTTCAAGAATTGTTTTTGGGGAAAGGCTGGGTATTGAATTCTAAAATTGCAGATATTTTCTCTCAGTAACTTGAAAATATCATTCCATTGATTTCCAGTTCCCATATTTTCTGTTGAGAAGTTAGCTGTCAGTTTAATAAAATTGTGGCTCCTTTAAAAGTAATGTCTTTTATCACTGGCTCCTTTAATGATTTTCTTTTTGTGTTTTATTTTTTCTTAGGATGTGCTAAGGTGTAATTTTGTTTTTATTCATCATGCTTTGATCTTGCAGGTCTTCATGTCTTTTAAAAATTTGGAAAATTCTCAGTCATTATCTCCTCATAGGTTGCTTCTGTCATATTCTCTCTTCTCCTTCTGGAAATCCAGTTATGTGTATGTTAGATCTCCTCATGTTAACTCCATGTCTCTTATTCTCTCTACTGTATCTTCCATTCTTTTGTGTCTTAGTTTTTCACACCAGTATTTACTTCTGACATAACTTCTAGTTCACGAATTCTTCACTGTATCCAGTTTCTATCAAATCTATTCACTGAATCCTTTTATTTATTTATTTTGAGTCTTGCTCTGTCACCCAGGCTGGAGTGCAGTGGCATGATCTTGGATCACTGCAACCTCTGCCTCCTGGGTTCAAGTGATTCTCCTGCCTCAGCCTCCTGACTAGCTAGGACTATAAGCACCCGCCACCACGCTCGGTTTTTTTTTTTTTGTATAGATGGGGTTTCACTGAGTTAGCCAGGATGGTCTTGATCTCCTGACCTTGTGATCCACCCGCCTTGGCCTCCCAAAGTGCTGGGATTACAGGCGTGAGCCACCGCGCCCGGCCTATTCACTGAATTCTTAAACTTGATTAAAGTACTTTTAAGTTGGGGACTTGATTGGTTCTTCTATAGTTTCTGATTTTCTGCTGAAATTCTCAATCTTGTGTTTTAGATCTTCAAACACACTAAAGATAGTAATTTTAGACCCTGTGTTGTGTAGTTCATTATCTGGGTCCCCTGTGGCTCAGTCCTATCATCCGTTGCTTCTATCGGATTCTGATCATGTTGCCTTGTTTCCTCAGATACCTTAAATAACTTTCCAACACTAAACGTGAAAAGTTATAAAAATAACTCAAAAGATCAGAGAGGATTTACATTTGCTCTGGGTAGCGGACAAAGGGTCACTTTAATCCAGTTTTGGGAAGTGAGAAGATCCTAACTGCATCTGGTTTTTCTTCACCTTTACGATTTGGATATGGTCCTTGGGGTCACAACCCAATGTATGGTCAGTTAACTAGGGTTCCCTTTCCCCTCCCCTACTTCCTTGGAGAGCCTTGGTCTCCAGTTTTTGTCCCTCTAACTCAGCAGCAAGGCTGTCATAAGTGTTACTTAGCGTCTCAGACTCACAACCACCTTATCCTGAATCGGCATATCTCCTATAAGAAAAGCAGCCCAAATGCTGGGCTCAGGTCTCCAAGTTTCATTCTGTCTTAGATCTTGGTGATGTTATTCTTCACTGTCTTTTAGTTTTCTAATGCCTTTAAGAGATTTTAAAATACTGTTTTGCTTGGCTTTTCTAGCTCTCTGAAATAGTTGGTATGAATGCACCACTAAAATTTGGAAGTAGAAAAGGTTTTAGGGAAAATTCAGTAAGGTTAGTGTTAGTCCAAACGGCACCATTTTGTAAGCTCCCTGCTATTTTGCAGACCTTAATCAAAGTGAAACATTTCACAGGGGTTTGGGCAGTGAGAAACATCCTGCCTAACTACCTGATCACAAGGTGGGAAAAGGCCCAACCTAAGACATAACCCTATATCTTGCTGGGCAAAGTTCCAAGGAATACCACGATGACATCCTGCTAGAACAAGGGCCAGAACCACCTCATCATGGGAGCATCTTATCAGTATCCTGCTGGGCAGCAAGCGATACTGTCCAGACCCCTCCCACCCATGCCTCTAAGTACGCCCAGCCTGTAAGCAGTGGTAGGCTCTGGCATTAAGCTGGTCCTCCACTTCTGTAGGTTTTATGCTGGACATAAAGCCTGCATTTGCTGTCAAGCTGTCCTCTTTCTGCATGTCTTTCTTTAACCCTCACCTTCCCTTCAAAATCTAACAGTCAGTTTTTAATATACTAAGTGAAGATATCAAATAAGTGATATATACAGGTTCAGTGTAAGAAGAGACGTTGGGTTAGGTACATACATTTGATCATCATCAATTTATTGATGCTATTTCAAGTCTTGAAGTAGATGAGATTATGGTGATTGCAGAAATACAAAGGGGGGCCTAGAACCAATTGGTGAGAAATTCTAAAATTTAGAGGTCAGGTAGAAGAGGAAAGGCAGCAAAGATGTTTGACGAGTTGCTAGGAAGACAAGAAGAAAACAAAGATAATGTAGTATCAGGAAAGTCCAAAAGAAAACACAAAAGCTGATTCAAGGAATAGTCAAATGTGTCAATTACTACTAGCTGGTTTGACAATAAAAAGGTCGATAGTGACCTTAATAAAAACCTTTTTTTTTTTTTTAAATTTGGGGGAGTTATGGAGATGGGATCCAGATTGGAATGGTTTGACAAGTAAATGAAAGAGAAAACTTGGCCATGAATGAAATGGAGATATGAGAATAGTTTGAGGAGAATGCAAGGTTAAGGGAAGGCATAGCTTGGTATTATATTATTATTATAGTGAAAATCTCTAAACAACTGAAAATTCACATTATTTGGGGGATAGTAATCCAATAAATAATATCAATGGAATTTTATGCTGTCATTAAAAGCGATAATTAAGGCCAGACACGGTGGCTCGCGCCTGTAATCCCAGCACTTTGGGAGGCCGAGGTGGGTGAATGAGGTCAGGAGTTCGAGACCATCCTGGCCAACATGGTGAAACCCCATCTCTACTAAAAATACAAAAATTAGCCAGCGTGGTGGTGTGTGCCTTTAATCCCAGCTACTCAGGAGGCTGAGTCAGCAGAATTGCTTGAACCAGGGAGGCGGAGGTTGCAGTGAGCCGAGACCGTGCCACTGCACTCCAGCCTGGGCGACAGAGTGAGACTGTCTCGGAAAAAAAAAAAAAGCTGATAATTACAAAGTGCTTTTAATGACATGAGAAAATATTTCTACATGACAAAGATATAAAGGTGTATAGCTAGTAAATCTCAATCATGTAAATTAAATCATCAATCTGAGATGTGAACTCAAGAGTAATATAAAATCTTATCTTAGTAACTGTACTATATTACCTCCAATAAAAAGATAAACATACAAATCTCTTGAATTCATTAACTGAAAATTGGTCCACAAAGTTATCCTTTAACATTGTTAGAGTGAACTGATCCACATACTAAATAAATGGAATATTAATAGCAGCCTAACTGGTACATTTCATATAATTTCAATGATTTCTAAAGAGAATACATTATTATAAATCTAGGGGGCTCCTACCGATTTCATTGGAAATTAAGTAAGAAGTAGAGGAAACTGATCTCTCAACTGATGTGGATTCACTGTTAATCCCCCTTACATGTATCTGTAAAATGTTCCTAAGCAAGAAGAGAATGAAAATAAAATTCAGATCATATAAAAATTTTCTTCCCATCTCCTCTTTAGTTCATATACCTTAAGACATTAGTAACTGGTAGTCCTGTTGGGTAAATCTTTTTTCAGAAGCAGTAAATTCAGTTGAAAGAAATATATAATGAGTCAGATCTATGCTTTAGTAGTCATATGCAGATTACCCTAACATTGCTCCTTCTGTGAATATTCACATGATGAATGGGATGAACCCTGCTTCTTTCACATATATCAAAAGGATATTTGAAAAGGAAGGAAAATATTTTATTAAAAGTTTTTTAAAGTTTGTGAATTGAAGTCTATGAAAACTATATAAAAACATTCAGATAATATTAGATGTTAAAACAGCACATTTGAAAATACTATAAATTATATTAACCTTCAACAGGATCCATTATCACTACTTAGAACACTGATACGTCTATCTTAAGTATGTAAAAATTACATAGCTGTTAACTTTATATGGCAATTCACCTATTACACATTTAAGAAAGCATTACAAAATTCATTATATAATAATTACACAAATGTTTTCTCATATTTACCAAAGTCTACTAAAGTCCAGAGGGCACCAGTATTGGCCAAATAGTTCTAACTTTTACGTTAAATATGTTTTTGTTGTTTTTTAAAACCATTAAGATGGCTAAGAGAACCAACTTTATGGAGCTTAGCTGTTCTCAGGCATCTGAATGAGGGTGGGGAGAAGTCCTGAAGTTACAAGAATCACAGTTACTTTTTTAAGATGAAAAAATAAAAACATTGCATTTGATGACATTACAGTCAAAATGAGCTCTAATACAAATGTATATGGAGAGGTTTTGAAGAATAAATCGGATATCCCAGGGGAGGATCTGCTGCTTGTACCGTAAGATTTCTTAAAAGTAGTGGATGAGCTTGTATACTATAACGTTCTTCATCATCATTTGTGGCATAAAGTAATTCCCATGAAAGATTGGCCCACTGACCTCTAACAGCTTCAGCATTCAACTTTCCCACTTGGATCAATAATTCTTGAAGGCTAAGTACTCTTCCAGTGTAAATTCCCTTTATAGTAAAAAGGGTAGGAGGAGAAAAAGAAAAGAGATTACATTTAGGTCTTCATATTTTATTTATAAACTTATAGAAAAATTGCATTGTAATTAGGCAAACTTTTCCCAAGTTCAAAAAACAGAAAGTAGTGTTTTAAAATGCACACAATGAGTTGCTTGTATTCAGAATCAAGAATTACCTCTACTTCCTTTGTTCTTTAAATAAAAGAAAGTTTCCTGGCAGCCATCTCAATCACCATTAGGCAAAATCTTAGTCACTTCTCTTTGTCTTCCTTCTCTGATCTGTTGCCTCAGCGATGCATAGTCATAAATACTATTTGGTGGTGAATGATACAATAGGCTCTTTTTAAAGAAACAGCTTTGTTGAGATATAATTCACATTCCATACAATCTATTTACTTACTGTATGCAATTCAATGGTTTTTATTCTAGTGGCAGATACATACAACTATCACCACAGTTAAGTTTTAAAACATCACAACCTCAAGAAGTATCCTTGTACTCTTTAGTTATCACCATCCTATCTCCTCATTGACCCTTCCCTAATACTAACATATTTTCTATCTTTATAGACTTGTCTCTTCTGTAAATTTCACTTGTATGTGGTCTTTTGTGACCGATTTCTTTCACTTAGCGTATTTTCAAGGTTCATCTATGTTGTACATGTATCAGTACCTTATTCCTTTTTATGACAGAATAATATTCCATCATATGGATATACTAAAATTTGTTTTCAGCAATTGATATACAGTTGGTTTGTTTCCACCTTATAGCAATTAAGAATAATGTTGCTATAAACATTCATGTACAAGGTTTCATGTGGATTTATGTTTTTATTTCTCTTAGGTATATATACTTAGGGATAGAACTGCTAGGTCGTATGTGAACTCTATGCTTAACTATTTGAGAAACTGCCAGAATGTTTTCCAAAGTGGCTGTACCATTTTACATTCCCAAGAGAAGAGGGTTCCAATTTCTCCACATCTTGTTAACACTTATTTTCAGACCTTTTGATTTTAGCCATCCTGTGTGTGCGAAGTGTTATTTTATTGTAGTTTTGATTTGCACTTCCTTGATGACTAATTATATGGAGCACTTCTCATGAACTTATTGGCAACTTGTACATCCTCTTTAAAGAAATGTCTATATAGATCCTTTGTCCACATTAAAATCTATTTATCTTTTTATTATAGAGTTGTAAGAGTTCTTTTATATATTCTAGTAACAGTCCCTTAACAGATATGTGCAAATATTTTCCCCATTCTGTGAGTTGTCTACTTTTTTGATGGTGTGCTTTGAGGAACAAAAGTTTTTACTTTTGATGAAGTCATATTTACCTATTTTTCTTTTGTTTCTCATGCTTTTGGTGTCATATCTAAGAATCTATTGCCAAGTTTAAGGTCATGAAGATTTACCCTTATGTTTCCTTCTAACATTTTTATGGCTCTTACGTTTAGGTCTTTGATATATTTTTGAGATATTTTAAAAATATGGTATATAAACTAAGGTCTGTAGTGGGTTGAACAGCATGTCTTTGAAGTTACCTGTGAATGTGACCTTATTTGGAATGGGTACTTTGCAGATGTAATTAAAAATTTAGAGATGAGATCATCCTGGATTTAGGTGGGTCTTAAAGCCAGTGACTGACATCCTTATAAAAGAAAGGAGTAGGAGAATTAACACAAGAGTATAGGGAATAAGGCCATGTAAATACGGAGACAGGGACTGGAGTTACTCAGCCATAGCCAAGGAATGTTAAGGGCCACCAGAAGCTGGAAGACGCCAGGAAAGATTCTTTCCTAGAGCCGTTAGAGGAAGCGTGGCTCTACTGGCACCTTGACTTCAGCCTTCTAACCTTTAAAACTATGATGAGAGAATACATTTCCGTTTTTTAAAAAGTCACCCAGTTTGTGGTAATAATTGCTACAGCAGCCCTGGGAAACTAATACTAGTAATCCAACATTATTCTTTTGAAAGTTGCTACCAAAAGATGATTTCCCCAGTGAATGGTCTTGGCATCCTTGTTGAAAATTAGTTGGCTAAAGACCCATGGATTTATTTCTGGATCCTCAATTCAATTCCACTGATTTATATGTCTATCATTATGCCTGTACCACACTATTTTGATTATTGTTTCATATAAGTTTTGAAACTTGGAAGTATGAGTCAGCCAATTTTCTTTTTCAAGATTGTTCTGGCTATTCAGGGTCTCTTGAAATTCCATATAAATTTTAGAAAATCAGCTTGTTCAATTTCCACAAAGAAGCCAACTGGAATTCTGAAAAGGACTGTGTTGAATCTGTAGATAAATTTGGAGAGTATTGCCATCTTAACAATGTTATCTTGATTTATGAACACTAGATGTTTATTTATTTAGATATTTAACTTCCTCTTTTAACAATGTTTTGTAGTTTTCAGAGTATAAGCTTTGTACTACTACTGTTCCATTTTCCCTAAGTATTTTTTTATTTTTGATGTTATTTTAAGTGGGATTTCCTTAACTTCATTTTTGGTTTATTCATTGCTAGTGTATAGAAATTCAACAGATTTTTTTTATGTTGATCTTGTATCTTGCAACCATCCTGAATTTGTTAATCTGTTCTAAGCTTTTTAGTTGATTCCCTAGATATTCTATACGTCATCAAGATCATGTCATCTGTGAATAAAGATACTTTTACTTCTTCCTAATCTGAATGCCTTTTATTTCTTTTTCTTGCCTAATTACTCTGGTGTCTTAGCTTAGGCTGCTATAACTAAATACCATAGACTAAGTGACTTAAAGGAGAGACATTTATTTCTCATAGTTCTGGAGGCTGGGAAGTCCAAGATCCGGGTGGTTTCATGTCTGGGTTCTGATGAGGGCTATCTTCCTGGCTTATGGATAGCCATCTTCTTATTCTGCTCTACAGCAAAAAGACAGGAAGCTGTGAGTGTCTCTTCCTCTTCCTATAAGGGCACTAATCCCATCACAGGGCTCCACGCTCATGATCTCATATAACCATAATTACCTCCCAAAGGCCCCACCTCCTACTACCATCACATTGGTGGTTAGGCTTCAACATATAAATTTGGGGTGTAAACATTCAGTCCATACCACCTGGCTAGAAGTTCTAGTACAATGGTTAATAAAAGTGGTAAGAGTAGACATTCTTGTCTTCTTGAACTTAGGGGTAAGCATCCAATCTTTCACCAATAATTATGATGTTCACTGTGAGTTTTTCATAGATGTTCAGGTTGAAGAAGTTCCCTTCTTTCCTAGTTTGTTTTTACTATGAAAGGGTGAGGGATTTTGTTATTTTTTTTATATCTACTGAGATGATCATATGGTTTGTGTCTTTTATTTATATATTTATTACATATTTATATTAATAAATTATATAGTTTATATATCATAGCGCTTCCTGTGCTCAAGCAATCTTCCCACCTCAGCCTCCAGAGTAGCTGGGACTACAGGAACACACCACCATGTATGGATAATTTTGTTTATTTTTTTTTTAGAGACAAGGTCTCACTGCGTTGCCCAGGCTGGTCTTGAACTCCCAGACTTAAGTGATTCACCTGTCTTGGCCTCCCAAAGTGCTGGGATTACAGGCATTTTCTTAAATCCAGTCTGATAATCTCTGCCTTTCATCTGGATTATTTAATCCATTCCCATTAATTTTATTATTGAAATAGCTGAATTTGTCTGTCATTTTCCTTTCTGTTTTGTCTCATATCTTTTTCTTTTTTTGAGACAGAGTCTCGCTCTGTCGCCCAGGCTGGAGTGCAGTGGCGCGATCTCGGCTCACTGCAAGCTCTACCTCCTGGGTTCACGCCATTCTGCCTCAGCCTCCCGTCTCATATCTTTTTTATCCCTCTATTCTTTCTTGACTTTCTCTTGTAATAAGTGACTATTTTGTAACATGCCATTTAAATTTCTTTAATGACTGTTTTCACTTTTTTCCTCAGTTATTTCCTCAGTGGTTGACTAAAGCTTACAATCTCTGTGTTACAAGAGTCAGTCTCAGATTTATACTAACTGTGGTGAAGCAGAAATATTACTCTTACAAAGTTCCAGTCCCTTTTCTTCCCTTCTGTGGTATTGTTATACATATCACATTACAAACATTACAAATCCAACAGTACATTCATTGTTTTAACTATCACTTTATATAATTTTATGCCTTTAAAAGAAAGTGAGAGAAAAGGGAGCAAGTATGCATTTACTGTTATATTAATTATTTTTATGTTTTTAGAGACAGGGTCTTGCTCCACCACCTAGGATCGAGTGCAGTGGTGCAATCATAGCTCACTATAACCTCAACATCTGGCTCAAGTATTCCTCCCACCTCAGCCTCTCAAGTGGTAGCTAGGACTACAAATGCACACCACCATACTTGGCTAATTTTTATTTTTTGTAGAGATAGGATCTTGCTATGTTGGCCAGGCTGGTCTCAAACTCCTGGTCTCAAAGCAATACTCTGCCTTGGCCTCCCAACTTGCTGGGATTATAGTCCTAAATTACCATGCCCAGCATTGTTATGTTAGCCTTCTTTTTTTTTTTTTTTTTTTTTTTTTTTAGATGGAGTCTCACTCTTGTTGCCTAGGCTGGAGTGCAGTGCAGTGGTGCGATCTCGGCTCACTGCAAACTCCGCCTTCTGGGTTCAAGAGATTCTCTTGCTTCAGCCTCCCAAGTAGCTGGGATTACAGGTGCCCAAGTAGCTGGGATTACAGGCACCCATCACCATACCCAGCTAATTTTTTTTGTAGTTTTAGAAGAGACAGGGTTTCACCATGTTCGCCAGGCTGGTCTCGAACACCTGACCTCAGATGATCCGCCTGCCTTGGCCTCCCAAAGTGCTGGGATTACAGACGTGAACCACTGCACCCAGCCTTATGTTACCCTTTAAAAAAATCCTATTTCTCTTTCTTTCTGTAAATTCAAGAATCCAGAAATGAATCATCTGGATTCATTTCCTTTATCTAGTACAGCTTTGCCCCTACTGACTTCCTTTGTGCAATTATTAGCAAATTACATTCCTATATATTATAGGCCCAATAATATGTGAATACATATTATTTTATAGAATTGCTTTTCAAATCAGTTAAGAGAAGAAATATGCCTTTTTACTATTTTTTATAATTACACAGTTACTTTTATTAGTGCTCTTTGTTTTTGTGTGTGAATTTGAATTATTGGCTGTGGTCACTTACTTTCCGTCTGAAGAACTCTAGTATTTCTTGTAAGGTGGGTGTGGTAGAAACAAATTCTGTTACTGTTGATCTGGGAATTTCTTTATTTTGCTTTCATTTTTGAAAGATCCCTTTGTTAGATATGGGGTCCTTGGTTAAGCTTTCCATTTTGGGGTTAAGGGGGCACTTTGAATATGTCATTCCATGCTTCTGGCCTCCATTGCTTCTGATGACAAGTCAGTTGTTAATTTTATATGACTTTCCTTAAAATGTACAAGTAATTTTTACTTGGTGCTTTCAAGGTTTTCTCCTGGTCTTTGGATTTCCACATTTTTACCATGTTATTTGCCTGTGGATCTCTTTGCATTTATTCTAAAGTTCACTGAAGTTCCTGGATGTGTAGATTAATGTTTTACAATAAATTTAAGAAGTTTCAACCAATATTTCACCAAATAATTTTTTTCTCCCTTCTCTCTCCTTCTGGTATTAAGTATATGTTGGAGCAGGTAATGATGTCCCACATTTCTCTGAAGCTCTCTTCCTTTTCATTCATTCTTTTCTCTTCTTTGGATTGCGTAATCTCTATTGATCTAGAATCTTCAAGTTCACTAATTATTTCTTCTGCCAGTTCAAATCTATTGTTGAGCCCCTCTAGTGAATTTTTCATTTGTTTCT
This sequence comes from Trachypithecus francoisi, assembly GCF_009764315.1. Taxonomy (NCBI): domain Eukaryota; kingdom Metazoa; phylum Chordata; class Mammalia; order Primates; family Cercopithecidae; genus Trachypithecus; species Trachypithecus francoisi. Next base: position 45,072,258 of record NW_022681468.1, read on the forward strand.
TTTTTATAATTTCTATCTCTACATACATTCTCTGTTTGATGTGAGATTGTCACCATATTGTCCTTTATATCTTCAACCATGGTTTCCTTTGGTTCTCTGGACATTTTTATAATGACTACTATGAAATCTTTATTAAATCTGACATCTGTTCCCTCTTACAGGCAAGCCCGGTTGTCCACTTTTTTTCCCCTGGTATACGGGTTAGACTTTCCCATTTCTTTGCATATCTCAACTTTTTGTTGAAAATCAGATATTCCAGGTAACACTGTAGAAATTCTGGGTGCTGGTCCTCTTCATTCCTAACTCCAGGGCTTGTTATTATGATGTACTTGTTTAGTGATTGGCTGGCTTACTGTAGTGAAGTCAATCCCTGTCTGCTCCCTACCATCCCCCGCCCAGTCTGAAGTCTCAGATATGGCCTCTCATAGAGTACAGTCAAACCGAATGCATACAGTTACCTTGGGATGGTTTTGGCAGGGCTATCTTGTCTGTTAAGTGTTCACACCCAGCTATTAAGCTCCACTGATTGCCAGCTGGTTACTCTGTTTTCAACAAAGACCTGGGGCATACATTGCTCCACAGACTGATCCAATTAAATGTGAACTTGAAAGGAATAGCTTTTCATGTGTTTGATCCCAGGAAGGCTCTTTGCTGTTTCTTCCCCTGAAAAAAATCTAGCCAGTTTACAGTTTAGCTTAATGAACCTACCAGTCTCCTAGAAATTAGTTCTCACCACAACCTCCATTGTTTATGATGTTTTCTTTTTTTGACACTATCATAAAACAGCAAGTCCTCCACTGTTTTTAAGAACATTTTGGGCTTCAATGTGTCTACACTCTGTTGCAGATAAATCAGTTCCTCTGGGAAGAAGAGATTCAGAGCTTTTGTTGTTGTTAATAATAATTTGCTTCTTCCACTGGGCAAAATCCCTGAGCCAGAGTTCTGGGTGAGAGCATGCTTCTCTCTTGAGTGACCCTTCTGCTTTAGGAGATAAGCACTTGGTGGAGGGAATGAGTAGCCTCAGGTCTTTCCAGCTTGCCTCTCCCAGCATAGGACCTCCACATTATGAGTGGGCAAGAGTGATCAAAGCCCTGGTATTTTCTGTGGCACCACACCCAAGATAAAGTCTCCATCCCATAAGTGTAGTGGGCCAGAAGGGAATCTTTACTTGGACTTCACATGCCTGGAATCTAGCCTCAGCAACAGGTAGCTGGGACAGGATTAAAAATGTTGAACTCCTGCCCTTCCTGGGAAAACAGTCCTCCAACTGGGAGTTCACAGAGAAGAGAGCCTATGTTTTGGGTTGTACCAGTCTGAGGGGAGATTCCATCTTGCTGAGGTTCAGGTAGGGTAGGTTTTGGTTCAAATACTGCAGTCTCTTACTATTCTCACTGGGTTTTAGCAGATTTTTTTGAATAAATTTGTGTTCATTTGCTGTATGCCCTTAGGAGACTTTCTAAGACTTTAAATGGTTATTTTAAAAAAATATAATTTTCAACAGTTTCACTGGGGAGTGCATTTGCAGAGCTCCTCAAACCACAATGCCAGACAGACAAAACCATGATAAGCTCATAACATTGAATCTTTCATATTGTGTAGACTTGATGACATTTTAAATGCGATAAGAACAAGTACTAAATCTTAAAGAGTCATCCCCTATTTTAAGTCTCTGGATTTTCACAGGTTAGGTTTGCTTCATTACAGTATAAACATCAGCAAAACACTTTGCCACTTACAAATAAATTTTTCTAGGAGTCAAATCCAAGTGATAATTCATACATTGAACATAGGAATACAATCCATTTAGTCAAATATTAACTAGTATATTACACATACTTGGCTCTCTTATAGGTCAGGTATTGCACTATGGCTACACAACATTTTTAATTGGCTCCTCTTCAGTTGGCAAAAGTAGAGAGATCAGCTAGAGTTCGTCTAGCTTCGCCATAAAGTCATGATTACAAATGCCTTAAAACTATAATATATCACAATTATAATGTTATATCATTTATCACTTAGTTCAAATACTTTATAATTGACATCCATTCTCTAAGGTTACTATATATACGCTTAAAAATTTTTTAACCTTACCATATTAGAATCATACCCCAGAGAAAACAAGTATGGCTTTTCTTGTAAAATTGCTTCCTTCCACTTTTCATCAGATACCAAACCAATGTACCAGTCACATTCATATTCTTCAAGATACTTAATCAGTTCTCTGAAGTCTTCTATTGGACCTAAACTTGCTTTATCAATCATTAGTTTCAGAGTATACCTAAAAAATGGAGAACCGCAGAATTTTAGAATATTTGTTGTCAACTTTATGGCTCAAATAGATTTTGTTAAATCAATATTTTAAGACATTGAACTGATCTATCTCAGATAAAGAGTGGAGGGAGAAATGATGCAGTTAAGGTGAAGAAATCAGTAAGCCATAAAAAAACAGGTTTTCCATATAAACAAAACCAAAGGAAGCACAAATTAAAGCGTACTCTTGATATAATCACACTACACATGAAACATTTTTTTCATTTTGAAGAAAGTAAATTTTTCAAAACTAGAAACGAAGAACTGTCTTCTTGTATGTGATTTAGAAAAATCAGTATTTTTCCGCCAATGTTATATCTTACATATGATCTAAATGGATTACCTGAATGCTTTCAGTGCTAGTTGAAACAGCTCTGGCTTTTCTGTGAGCCAGTCCAAAGCAACAGACCAAGGCAAAACACCACTGTAAACTCTCAATATATGACCAGGACTAGGAGCCATATTGTCTATTCCAAAAAAACTGAAATAACAAGTCATTACTGTATGAACATAAAAGTCTTTTAAAACTTTGTCGTTGGCAATTTCTTCCAATACATTTGAGGCCTTTTCTTCTGAATGAAAACATTCCAATTGCCTTAAAACAAATTGGTACCAGTCTTCTGGAAATAATGAGCTCATCTCCTTCATTTTGGAATTGGGCATACAGCTAGTCCTCCACTCTGCAGGTAAGCATACTAAGTGAGAATGTGAACAACTGAATTCCATGAGAGGAATATATGGCGTGTCTTCTCGTTTTCCTTTGTCAACAGCAGGGTATCCTAACAGAACTGCTTTGTAAAGATCGTTTTCACGAACAGTGCCTGTAGAATGATCACCAACCCTCTGTGATTCTACTGATCCTGGAATAAACAAATTTGTACCTGGCAAATCTTTCAACTGATGTTTTTCTTCTATTACTTTTTTGATAGTTGGCTCATCATCAAAAATATTGTCATCAGACCAGTCATCAAAAGTTTCTGAATTTAAACTATCTATGTCTTCTGGGGATTTGGGAGGTGGCGAAGTGTTCGAAGCAGGCAAGATTAGAGGTGCTTTCCCTTTATTTTCAGTGTTGTGAACATTCTCTTTCATGCCAGGCCTTTTGGAGCAGTATTGAACAAGTATCCACACAAGTACTTTAACGAGGTCACCTTTAAATTCTTTTAAGTTTTCATGAGAATCAATTATGCCTGATAGAACATTCCTGGCATCAGAATATAATTTCACAGGCAAAACAGTACAGGGTGTCAAGACATTTCCAAAGTGTTCATTAAGGGAACATACTCCTGTGTATTCTTGCTCAAAAGCATCTTCAAAAACTTCATCAACTCTGCGAGCTTCTGCAGTATGACAGGATGTTTCCTGCAATTCTAACCCCTAAAGAAGAAATAAAAAGTACTTGAGTTTATAATCATTTATTACATAGAATACAGCAACTAGTCTTGTAAATGCCCATAGATTCTCATCACAAAAATATGGAAAATGACAAAAACAATTTCTTTAACTCAAGAGCAACATCCTGACTTAAAAGTTAACGGCACTTAACATATTTGATTCTGGATAGGATTAAAAATAATGCTACTATTTTTTTGAAAATATTATGGAAATTCTACTAGAAATTGGGCAAATGTATTAGGTATGAATATAATTTTAAAAGACTGTATCCATAGTTAAGAGTAAGCCACACAGTAAAAATTTTTAAATTATAATCCTGGAGGAGAAAAAGGCAAAATTAGAATTATACAGTATATACAGTAGTATTATACCCTTTCCATCCCACTTTATGAGACTAACAGCATTATTCAATGCACGGATGTGCCAGAATTTATCATTCTCCTGTTACAGATTTCTAACATCATAATGCAGATTTACTTCTTTGATTAATTTGGTTACTGCTATGTCAGTAGTGCCTAAACCAGTATCTGGTACACAGTGGGTATGCAACAAATATATGCTGAGTGAATGAATATTATCAATATATTCTTACATAAATTTTAAACACATTTTGATTACCTCCTTAGAAGGAATCACTTGAAAAGGATGTATCAGGTCAATATTTACTATTATAATTGCTACTGCTAATTTATATATTTTTACAAAGCTGTCAGTGCCTTCAGAACTTGTTTTTAAGTCACAGCTCTACCAGGTGGCTGGCACACAACTTGAGCAGGTCACCTACCCTCTCTGAGATTCCTTTCTCCTCTGTTTCAAAGGAAAATAATCCTAGTGCATATGGTTGTGACGGTTGCATGCTTTGTAAATTTTAAAGTATTAATTGTTAATAGATGGCATGGCCTAACCCAGCTTGCGTCAAGAAAGGACAGAAAAAAAGAGTACCATCAAAAAGTATATTTTTAAACCACATATGTCACAGAGCACAAAGGATCAATCAACATTATTAGGTATTATTAAACCATATCATTTTTAAATAGAATAAAAATAAGTAATCAAAATGTCCTCAATATTTTTTATCTTCTCGTATGGGTTAGACTAGAACAGAGGTTCTCAATCTGTAGGTGAGTCAGCATCACTTGAGAGTGCTCTTTGAAATACAGATTGCTGAGCCCACCCCCAGAGTTTCTAACTTAGCAGGTTCAGGGTAGGGCTCAAGAATTTCCACTTCTAACAAGTTCTCAGGAAGTATTACTAATACCAGTCTGGGCACTGCATTTTGAGAACCACTGGAATAAAGAGACAGCTTTTTAGTCACTAGCGATTTTATCCAATCTGTGCTAGTACAAAATATTAACTTAACTATTCATTAAAAAAATTTTTTTTTTTTTGTTAAAAGCCTATTCTGTGCCAGGCACTGTTTCGGAGGCTTAGGATGTATTCCTGAATAAAAACAAGAGATCCTTGTGCTTGTGATACTTATAAAGTGAGGGACATGGGTAATCAACAGTAAAACTAATAAGTAAATTATATAGTTTGTGAGAAGGTATAAGTACTATAAAAATAAGGAAAAAGTAAAGCAAGGCAAGGGGGATTGGGAGTGCTGGGATAACAATGGGAGTGTAATTTTAAATATGATGGCCATAGGAGATCTCACTGAGGAGGTGACATTTGAGCAAAGACCTGAAAGTGGTGAGGGAGGGAGTTAGATGATTATCTGAAAGCAGAGTGTTTCAGGCAGAGGGAATAGCCAGTAGGCTGGAATAGAGTGAGAGGGTTAAAGTAATAGGGAAGGCCAAAGAGGGAATAGGAAGCCTGGCCATTTAGAGCCTGGCTTTTACTCTGAATGAAAGAAGAGATCCACTGCAAGGTTTTGAGTACAGAAGTGACATGGTTTGACTTAGATTTTAAAGATCATTCTGGTTGACAGTATACTGTAGGGGCACATAGGTGGAAGCAGGACAACCAATTAGGAGGTTATTTCAATTATTCTGGTAAGGGATCAAGGTAGCTGGGACCAAGGTGGTAAAAAGAGATGGGATACAGCATATGGTTTAAAGGTGGAGCCCACAGGATTTCTTGTTGGACTGGGTGTGGGAGTATACAAGTGAAAAAGGAGTCAAACATGACTCTAGTATTTCTGGCCTGAACAACCAGAAGGACAGAGTTGTCATCAAGGACTGCTGGGCTCTGGGACACTCTGGTGTTAAAAGGTCAAAGAAAAGAGAAGGAACCACAAAGTAGAGAAGTAACCCATGAAACAAGTGAAGAGAAGAGAACAGCTGTGTAAAATGCTGCTGATGGTTCAAATAAGACTCGTTCTGAGAGTTGATCACTGGAGTTAGCAATATGCCAGGCACTAGCGACCTTGACAAGAGCAGGTCGGGTGGAGTAGCAGGGTCAAAAACCTAGAGTAAGTTGAAGATAGAATGGAAGAAATTAAATTGGAGATACAACTATAAGCAGCTCTAATAAGGCCATTTGCTCTTCAAGGAAGGAGAGAAATAGAGTATAGCAGGTAGGGGCAGTAGGATTAGAATACAGTTTTTATTGAGAATACTTAAATGATATAGGAGTTAAAAAACGTTACTGATTCACACTTTTGAGATGCTCAGCTAGACAGAGGTAACAAGAATAGGACGGGAAGGAATGGAAGCAGGTATATTTTGTTACCATGCTCTATTATACAATTAACATTAGTTCATCTATCAACATGTGCTCATCGAAATATACTTTAAAAATCCCTAGGTGTTTTCACAGGTAATTGAAAAGATATTCTTCTTTGAAACTGAGTGTTTGATGTGAACACAACAAGTAAAATTTTACACATGAACTATAAAAATACTAGCGATGTTTTAAATGCACACTGACCTTAATGTTAATATAGCAGTAAGTATAGCCACATTCCAGAATCATTATCCATATTAAACGATCCTGAAAACGGCCCAAGTAATGAGATCCAGGTAGGAGGAGACCTACAACAAATTAGAAAAAAAAAAAAGAAAATCATTTTTCAAGCTTCTTTTATTTTGCCATGTGAATCTTCAAAACTGAAAAGACATCTAGAACTGATTCATGACTCCTACCCTCTCATTAGGTCATGAACAGAAATAACTACTCACTGCGTTTCAAGAGGCATTAAATTAACTCTTTACAAGAGCAGCTGGAACAGACAACCTGCAGGTGATAATACATAAAAATACAAGGATTTTCCAGAAAAACAAATTAGAACTTGTCGTATAAAATCTTAAATACATGTCAATTATATTAGGAAAAGTGTTGAGTTTATAAAAGTCAGCTTGACAGTCATGACTTAAAATATCTTTGACATTTTTATATACATGCATATGAACATATAAAAGTGTTTTATGGTTTAAAAAATGTACATAAAATGCTACCACACTGTACAAATACTTTTTAAATTTAGCTTTTCTCTTTTATTAATGAAATTTGCCTACATCTATGGCAAACAGCTAAAATTTATTATAACTGCTGTCGAAAATACACTGTATCAATTTAATTGAATTTGAGTATTCATTTCCTCATTGATAAACTTTTCAGATGTTTCCAACTTTTCACTATTATAAGTAATGTTGCAGACATTACCTTTGTGCAAGTCTGCTTGTACAACATGTGGTTCAGAACAGTGTTAACATACCAGAACCGACTGCTATTCTTCAAAAGGTCTGCTTATATGGTTGGTCCTTGCCTGGCATCTGGGAACCCGCTACCTGGTAAGAGTCTCCCATTGTGTCTAACTGTTACAGTATACACCAAACACCTGCTCTCCTTTTGGGATTCTGGAGTATTGGTATGTGCTAGGCAGACAGTGCCTGCATGACCAGCCTGCAATAAAAGCCCTGGGCATTGAGTCTCAAATGAGCTTCTCTGGCAGTCAACACATCACAACTTGTTGCCAGGGAATTAAGCACATTCTTTGTGACTCTGTGCAACTCCTGGAGACTTGCACCTGGTCTCTTTTACTCCTTGTGATTTTTCCCTTTGCTGATTTTGCTCTGCATCCTTTTGCTATAATAAATCTTAGCTATGAGTTCTCCTAGTGAACCATCAAACCTGGGGTAGTCTTGAGGACCCCCAAAACACATGTACTAGAATTTCCCTAGAATTGGAATCACTAAATCATGGAATCAGATATTGGAATCCCTCAGCCATGGGATATGTACATCTTTATTAAGACTACCATTTAACTCTTCAAAGTGGTTGTAGAAATTTACATTTCCTTCCAGAAAGGTCTGAAAGTTCTTGTTCCCCATGCCCTAGCCAGTACTTGGTAGTGTCAAATTGTTTACATTTTTGCCACTCTGATGTATATGAAATATTATCTCATTGCTTTTTTCCTCACCAGAAAATACTTTATAATACACTTCTTGGTTGAATATAATTGGTTTGATAATAAAGTATAATTTTTATCTAATTACTATTTCTGATGGGAGTTTTACCCCACAGGTGTTTTAAAAAGTAGAATAGTATTACATAATGAAAATTAATTAGCACTGGATAAAAGTATTATAAGTATAGACTATTTTCTATAAGAAAAATGATTATTCATAAAACATTTGTACTACAAAGATAAAATATTTTTCTTCGCATAAATCATCTCACATAATAATTAGAAAAGTTCAACCCCAAGTAAGCAGTTTATTAAAACTCTAATCTTAAATTGCTACTCTGCCTAGAATGAGTTTGTCAGAAAGTTATCTGTCATTTTAAAAACAAGTTTCAGGGGTTAAAGCACATGGCAGGAGATGACACACTAGTGTCATCAATTTTATACCTTATCTAAAACCAACCTTGAGAAGTACAATACAGTTAAAATTTACAGTTAGTGTTTGACAAAAGCATTAGAACTCATAAAATTAGTTTACTGTCATCAAAAACCTATTTTCTTGCTAATAACTGCACAGCATTTCATTTTGGGAGGCTACCTTACCTACTGATCACTGACCAAAGTTCTTGTTATCCTGTCCAGTTATCTTGTCAGACTGCTTAAGTCTCTATAACTTGTAAAGTATGAACAAAATTCCCTCTGCTCCTCAAGCGCATATTATGTAAAGCTAGTTTTCATAAAGTTTCATTAATAAACAAGACTACATTTTAAAGTTTGGACTTTCTTAAAAAAAAAAAAAAAACAACAGTAACAGCCAGTGTACTATGTTTTAAGGTTGAACCACTGTGGGCCACATATTATTACATAATGCAGAAACTTTATGAATGTATGCTATTGCATCTACTTGACATGAACTCATTATAAATTCAGGGAAATCCTGGGGGAAAGGTGTTTCCATGTTTCAATGATGCAATCGTAATCTGAATTTATTCAAGAAAATGTATTTTAAAAATTATCAAATCACCTTAATAAAAATTTCCCCGAGTATTTTTATTTTGTAACTTAATTTAGATGAAAACAAGGAGCAGGAGATAAACTTCTAATTTCATATTTAGTCCTTCTGCCTACACATCAAATTGTTATGGTTGCTATGCTATCTTACAGTTGGATAAAACTACACATCAAATTGTTATGGTTGCTATGCTATCTTATGGTTGGATAAAAAGATTGTTTTCCTGTTTGTTATTTTTTTGTACTTTAAATACATCAGTGAGAAATTCTTTTTTTTTTTTTTTTTTTTTTTTTTTAGTGAGAAATTCTTGAGCACAACCCATTTACTTACCTAAACTTCCAGCTGCCATTGCAGTCTGCAGCACAGCAGTCAACCTGGGCACCATTTGGTAGTAGTACACTGTATCTGCACACACACAGGCTGTGGTGCCCGCTGCTCCTGGCCAACTCTGAATAGGTCGGGGAAACCCCACCAAGAACACAGGAAGGGTGAAAAGGGGGAGTAAGGGAGAAGACAGTAGTGTAGAAAAAATTATGATGACCAACACGAATGGAGAAAAGACAATGTTGAGTATACATAAAGTGGCAGTTGTTTTTCGACGTTGTTTTTTCTCTGTCCATGATGTCAAAAGTACAGTCATGGCAAACTGCAATTTAGAGATGAACCGAATCAAACGATCACGTATGATACCAACCTGTAGAAATGTAAAAATTATTTTTATCTATCCTTAAAGATTTTTCATGAATTTTCAAGATCACATAAGAAAGACTATACAGTAATTTTATTATTGCCCCAATATTTTTGGAGAAATAGATCTTATTCTTTGATTCTTTGTTAACTTTCTCCAAACTCACAATTAATAAACAAGACTACATTTTAAAGTTTGGACTTTCTTAAAAAAAAAAAAAAAACAGTAACAGCCAGTGTACTAACTATGTTTTAAGGTTGAACCACTGTGGGCCACATATCACATAATGCAGAAATTGACAAGTTCCTAGAAAGACACAAATTACTAAAACTGGCTCAAGAAGAAATAAAAAATCTGAATAACCTACAAAAAGTAAAGATATTGAATAATTTAAAAACTACCCACAGAGAGAAGCTGAGGCTCAGATGGCTTCAATACAAAATATTACATACCACAAAACATTTCAGATACATATTGAATACTACAGAACACTTACGAATAATCAATACTATCCTTCACCAACTTCTACCAGAAAATAGAAGAGTATGGAACATTTCCTAACTCATTTCAGGGGATCGGTACTACCCTGATACATAAACCAGGCACTGATATCACAAGGAAAGAAATCTAGATAAACACACCCCTCCTCCCTCCTCAGCCTCCCAACGTGCTGGGATTAAAGGCGTGATCCCCCGCATCCAGTCAGACAAGGATATGTTCTAAGAAATGTGTTTTGCAGTATCATGAAGTATTAAACACGGAGTTCTTATATGACCAGAAATTCCAATCCTAGGTACATATACCTAAGATAAATGAAAACATATGCTCACAAATAATGAGATTCATCGAGTGAATATTATACAGTGTACACACACAAACCTAGGTGATATAGCCTACTATATACATAGGCTGTATGGTATAACCTATTGCTCATAGGCTACAAACCTGTACTAAATGTTACAGTACTGAATACCGTAGGCAACTGTGACACAATGGTAAGTATTTGTGTATCTAAACATTGAAATTGTACAGTAAAAATACATTATAAAAGATAAAAAATGGTACACTTGAATAGGGCACTTACTATGAATGGGGCTTGCAGCACTAGAAGCTGCTCTAAGTTAGTGAGTGAGTGGTGAATGAATGTGAAGTCCTAGGTCATTACTATACACTACTATAGATTTTAAAAACACTGTACCCTTAGGTTACTCTAAATTTATTTTTAAAATATTTTTCATTCTTCAATAATAAATTAACCTCAGCTTACTATAACTCTTTTATTTTATAAACTTTTTTACTTTTTGACTCTTTTGTAATGACACTTAGCTTAAAACACATTGTACAGCTGCTCAACATTTTTCTTTATAACCCTATTCTGTAAGCTTTTTTCTATTTTAAAATTTTTAACTTTTAAAAATTTTTTTGTCAAAAATGAAGATACAAAAACACATATCAGTCTAGGCCTACAGAGGGTCAGATCATTAATATCACTGTCTTCCACCTCCACATCTTGTTCCACTGGAAAGTCTTCAGGGGCAATAACATACATAGAGCTGTCATCTCCTGTGATAACAATGACTTCTTCTGGAATACCTCCTGAAGGACCTGCCTGAGGCTGTTTCACAGTCAACTTTTTTTTTTTTTAAACATAGGAATATACTCTAAAATAATGATAAAAAGTACACTAAATATATAAATATAATACTTGCTTATTGTCAAGTATTACATGCTGTACACAACTGTATATGCTATACTTTTATATGGCTGGCAGCCTAGTAGGTTTGTTTACACCAGCATCACCACAAACATGTGAGTAATGAGCTACCCTACAAGGGCTATGCCACTAGGTGATAGGAATTTTTCATCTCCATTATAATCTTATCAAACCACCATTGTATATGTGATCTGTCATTGACCAAAACGTCCTTATACAGTGTATGACTGCACTGATACACGCTATAACATGAATGAACCTTGAAAACATAAAAGTGAAAGAAGCCAGATGCAAAAGATCACATGCTGCAGAATTCCATTCATGGGAAATATCTAAAATATGAAACCCATAAAGACAGAAAGTAGATTAGTGGCTTCTGGGACTACAGTGGGTAGTAGGTGAGATGGAGGGGGAATGGGAAATAACAGTTGAGGTTTCTTTTTGGGATGTTGAAAATGTTCTAAAATTAGACTGCAGCGATGACTACAAAACTGAATATACACCACTAAATGGATACATATTACAGTATGTAAAAGATACTTCAGTAAAGCTGTTAAAAGACACATTTACCAGTAAGAGTCTGATTCCTGTATCCAGGTTTCTGTTCCACCATATGTCTGTACTAGAGATCAAATGTACTGTTGATACAATGACTGTCTCCAATAAAGCATTTTCTGTATTCTGCCATACCTGCAGTATACAAATTATTCATTAATTAGATTAGATAATCTAAGTAAACTATTAAACAAAATTACAATAAAACTTAGCAATAGGAAAATACTATTAAACACATATTAGGATTACCATTCTAAAGGCTCTTGTGAATCCAATAGAGACAGACACTGAGTGGAGCCCTTGTAAGGAACTGTCCAATGAGAGAAATGCTATCATGGCAAAAGGTGATACTAAAACAAAACAAAGAGACATTTAATTAAGGCAAAACAGCTCCTTCTACCATATTTTATTTTGGCAAATATACATTTTTTCTGAGCACATTTAAGCAATGAACTAAAAAAGCTAATAAACAAAAAACCAAAACATAAAAGAACACTTGTATGTGGTATAATACCACACAAATATGGGAATTCAGTAATATTTTTTACTTCCAGGATATGATTTGTAACACAAGGTTAATAGACTATATCTTCCTACCTAAAGTTAGCAAAATCCGTCTGACAATACCAATCTTCAAGAGCCTAGTTTGCTTCTCAAAGAATACAGTCACAGTTTGCACATCCTTCGGATAAAAAGGATTTCGGAAAATTCCAATGATATACACACTTTGAATTTCTCTAAGTATCCACAGTATTATAAGTAATATCATCAAACCATAGCCCACAATAGCCTGGGAACTGCCCTTAGAAATCTGTGAGAAGCCAGCAAAGTGATGAAGCAAACCAGTTTCTAAAAGAGCGAAGACTAATATAATGATGTAGAAAAGGCATTCCTTCCATGAAAAATGTTTTTCTGGACCACTGGGTAAATTCTTAGATTTGGTTCCAATTTTGTGACCCACATCACTTAAGTTCAGACTCAGCAAGAAACCAAATCCAGTCATGAAAAGAACCACACCAACAGTGCTTGGAATGAAATATGATGTTATAGCTGTTCCAGCAGACATGATGAACATTACTAATAACCTGTAGAGAAAAAAAAAGAAAGAAAGATTTACTTGAAAAGAAAAATGTTCTTTAAGAATAAGTTACATATAACATCAATATTTAAAAATAAATACCGTAGGTGGGTTGACATAGATGAGCCTCCAAGGCCGAACTCTAAAATCTGCTCCATTGCCCATAAGAAAAGTGCATCGGGTGGGGGCAGAGTCCCAAGTGCCCACAGAAAGGGTAAGAATACAAACAAGATGTGTAAAATCTGATTCATTTGTTCTAGAGCTGGCATATTTACCATAAACCTATTAAAAAAAGAACATTTAAATCACACAAAATATATAGAAGAGGATCTTTTAAGGAAAAGCAAAGCAACACAGAATAACAACACACTCCCTTCCAAAAAAATAAAAAAAAACCACATACACACACCACACACAAAGTCTTAGTCCCAACTTTTAAATGATCAATACATACAAATTATGACAAGTGTCCTTCTACATCAGCAACTACCCCTACACAATTGTGTACAAGCTTAGCATTTAGAGAATATGTGAACTCAAATGTGCAAAGGAGGAGGAAGTAATTAAAAGCCATCATTGAGTAGTAAGAAAATTGAATACAGGAATTTGTAAAACTGAACAACTGAGGCCATAATGAGAGCATAAACATTTCTCCCTAAATGTCTAAACTACTACATTGGCTGAAATTCTACCAATGATTCTTCAGAATTTTTAAATTTTATAATTTAAAATTTCAAGTAACTTTGGAAAGTCAAAGCCTTACTCACATTCATACATTAGCAGCTAAAAAAAAAAGAGAAAGCTCTTCTCTTCCTCTGTCTTGTACTGTCCCGCTCCCAGGACCCAGAAGTTAACATTAGAATGGTTAATATCAGAAATGAGTAACTCAGGTTATGATTGTATCTCTGCAGGTTAATCTAACAACTTAACTAGCATTTACAGCACTGTTCCATTTTGCATAAGCAGTGGTACGAATTTGAGAACACAAACTTGCACATTACAATCTCCTCATGAAGTAGTGACTACCTCTACCTTAAGTGGAAAAACTCAAACTTGGCACAGCACTTAACAGTTAAATGTACCATCATCAAACTGCTTCAAATAATTTAATTTTAAAGCACAGGACTATACATATTATCAATATATTATGAATTTTAAAAAAAATAACGCTAATCAAACACGGTGTCCAGAGACCAATAAGGTCAGAGTACTTCTGGGGTTCCAAAGATAACTTTCAAAAGACAACAAAATCTCAAAACTTACAGCATAATTGTACTTGAATACCCGAACTACTGGGAATCCAAGTTGAGGAGAAAGACAATTTCTGGGGCTGGGCATAGTGCCTCACACTTGTAATCCCAGCACTTTGGGAGGCCAAGGTGGGTGGATCACCTGAGGTCAGGAGTTCAAGACCAGCCTGGCCAACATGGTGAAACCCCATCTCTACTAAAAATACAAAAATTAGCTGGGTGTGGTGGTGGGTGCCTGTAATCCCAGATACTTGGGAGGCTGAGGCAGGAGAATTGCTTGAACCCAGGAGGCGGAGGTTCCAGTCAACCGAGATCGCACAATTACACTTCAGCCTGGCCAACAAGAGCAAAACTCCGTCTCAAAAAAAAAAAAAATAATAATAACAATAAAGAAAGACAATTTCTGAAATAATTATCCACTTAAGCACATGCTGACAGTCCCAAAGCAAATGTATAGCAACTATGGATATAATATAGTAATGGCATTGTATGTTTGCTCACATGGATGTCAGGACTATGCCAACTAATGTGCTCTGCCTCATAATGTATGCCCTTCAAGTTTTTATAAGCAAGAGAATTAATGAACATAAGATTAACAATGTGATACTAAATTAGAGGACAATACTTTTTTATAAAATAAAATTCATTTCATTCTGAGTAGAAACCATTCAAGTAACAAAAAAATCAAGAAAATCAAACCATACATACATAGTAAGCCACAGGAAGGTCAAAGAAAACATGGAGATTGGTACAGTCTTTTTTTTTCCCCTAAGAGAGCACTCCTCTATCAAGAATAGGATAATTTGTGTAAAAAGAACGTATGCTCATGAAACCTTTTATCAAAACTAGATTCTACCCCTAAATCTCTTTTGGTCCTTTAACAATAAGCAATGGCAAAGTAAAGTATTTATATACAAGGATAATATAACTGAAGTAATCAAACATTGTGAATATTTTCCTGTATATAGGACTTAGCTCCAAATGGATCATTATTGTGGTTAATTCTTTAATATGGAAAAACATTAAATTATAATATTTCTGATAATGTAATAAAAATGTTCTAGGGTAAAAAAAAATCTTAGCCCTTAAGATGACAACTTAGTTTGGAACCTAACAGCTATAAAAATGTTTCAAATTCTGCACACTCACTAAGATCCACATGTCAAGAAAAAAGATGTTTTCTACAGTGGCTAAGATGATGTACACGTGTATCATTCATTCAAACAATTCCCGAGTGTCTGAGCTAAGCACTGTAGATTTAATGTTTTTGATAAAAATTAAAATGCACAGAAAAAGTCATTTAAAAGTATTATTACACAACTGTACTAGGTAAAGAATAGGGAAGGAAAAGATTACCACGCTGTGGGGTTCACATCTTCTGCTTCCTTTTGTATCTTCTGAAATAAAACTAAGAAACAATTTACCTGTCAACTGGCCAAATTTGAAGAGTCCATGCATTTCATACATCATTTGGCTGCAGTATCACAACTATTGTCTAGAGATGATCTCAATTCTATTATTTTCTGAATCAAAAGTGAAACCGGAGGTAATTTTTCTGGATAAAATAGTCATTTTCTTCTTTAAAAATAGATGTGGGGGCCAGGCGCGGTGGCTCAAGCCTGTAATCCCAGCACTTTGGGAGGCCGAGACGGGCGGATCGCGAGGTCAGGAGATCGAGACCATCCTGGCTAACACGGTGAAACCCCGTCTCTACTAAAAATACAAAAACTAGCTGGGCGAGGTGGCTGGCGCCTGTAGTCCCAGCTACTTGGGAGGCTGAGGCAGGAGAATGGCGTAAACCCGGGAGGCGGAGCTTGCAGTGAGCTGAGATCCGGCCACTGCACTCCAGTCTGGGCGACAGAGCGAGACTCCGTCTCAAAAAAAAAAAAAAAAAAAAAAAAATAGATGTGGGGACTGGCTTTGTCTTTTTAGTTACAGTTAAAAAAACAAAAACAAAGAACTCTTTGTAATTATCAAATCTTAAACATTAAAACTGTATATTAAATCCAACAAGATTTTAGTAAAAAACCTTTTATGTACTTTTAGAAATGCGTAATGCAGAATGTCAGGAAAACCAAATTAAAAGATTCTTTTTTAAAATTAAAGAACTTAGGACATCATTTTGAACCCAAAGATTACATCAGGCATTCAATTTCTGATCTCAGAAATGGGATACAGAGACAGTAACTCAAGAATCTGTATTCTGAAAATAATCACCTTACAAATTTTAAATATTTTAAAGGCAATCATGTGTATACACACACTTAAACTCAATTTTACTAACTTTTCAAAACCAAATATTTAACTGGAATATATTTTATAGTCAGTAAATGGTAGTGGTATTAAGAAACCAATTATAAATGGATTTCCTGTTTATTAATCCTCCCCTTACATTTTTGGTTAGGTGAAGAATTACATGGGCATTACACCGCCTTCTGGTTCATAAATGCAGTATAACTAGAAGAGATAAAAAGTTAAGAAATTGCAAACAGACACCCAAGAAGAGGTCAGTTTCAGTGCCCAAACTGACTTAATATTTTAAAATGCCGTGTCTTAAATCAGCTTGGGCTGCCATAACAAAATACCACAGACTGAGTGGCTTAAACAACAGAAATTTATTTTCTAACAGTTCTGGGGGCTACAAGTACAAGATCAGGCTGCCAGTATAGTCAGGTTCTGGTGAGGACTCTCTTCCTGGCTTACACATGGCTGCCTTTTTTCTGTGTCTTTATGTGGAAAAAAGAGAGACATCAAGCTCTTTGGTGTCTCTCCTAAGGGCACTAATCCTATCAGACTAGGGTCTCACCTTCATAAACTACCTCCCAGAGGCCCATCTCCAAATACCATCACATTGGGGGTTAGGGTTTCAACGTAAACATTTTTGAGGGAACACAATTAGTCTATAACATTCCATCCCTGGCCCCTCAAAACTCATGTCCTTTTCAAATGCAAAATACATTCATTCCATCCCCATATCCCCCAAAGTCTTCACTCATTCTAGCACTAACTCTGATGGCTAAAGTCCAAAGTCTCATCTAAATCAGATATGGATGAGACCTAGGTATAATCCATCCTGAGGCAAAATTCCTTTCCAACTGTGAACCTGTGAAACCAGATGAGTTATGTGCTTCCAAAATCTACGGGTAGGGCAGGTATAGAAGAGACATCCCCACTCCAATAGGAGAAACAGGAAAAAAAGGGTGATGATCCCAAGGAAGTCAAAACCTAGCAAGGCAAATTCCATTAGATCTAAGAGCTTGAGAATAATTGTTTGGTTCCATACTCTGCCATCCAGGCCACTGGGGTGGCAGGTCACCGTCACTGCTCTAGATGCGGGTACTGCTTCTGTGGCTCTGAAGTTCAGTACTGCTCCCAAGGCTTTGGGTAGAGGCTATCTGACTTGTTGAAACTGAGGTGGTAGCCCTCAAGACCCTTAAATCACCTTTGGCATCATTTTCTCCTTTTCTAGAAGAATACTGCACATTTGTAGCTGAACAGTTCTATCATTACATCCTGCCAAATCGAAGAAGTTCAACTGTCGGCCTTCATTACTTCCTGTCTCCAACCACTTCAACTCAAACTGGCAGTGTTTCTACTCATATAATGCCAAAAGCTCTTTACTGAGAGACAGTCCAGCCCCACACTTTTGGTATTCTCCTCAGAATATGCTTTCTCATGTTTTACAATATGGATAATCCAGGCTGAAAATTTTCCAAATCTTCAAGTTCTGGTTCCTTTTCTTGCTTAACAATCCCTTCTTCAATTCATCTCTCTCCTTTCACATTTTACTAGAAACAGGAGAAGCCAACTGCTCCTTTCAACACTGCTTTGAACTCTCCTTACGTAGGTATCCAACTTCATGGCTCTAAAGTTCTATCTTCCACAAAACACACTAGGACACAGTTCAGCTAAGTTCTTTGATACTTTGTAACAAGGACTGCCTTTCCTCTGGGTTCAGGGGACCTCAGACTTTATCAGAATCACCCTTAATGTCCAGATTTCTAGCATGCACATCAAAACTCTTCCAGCCTTGGCTGGGCATGACGGCTCAAGCCTATAATCCCAGAACTTGGGAGGCCGAGGCGGGTGGATCACTAGAGGTCAGGAGTTTGGGACCAGCCTGGCCAACACGGCGAAACCCTGTCTCTACTAAAAATACGAAAATTAGCTGGGCATGGTGGCACCATGTCTGTAATTGCAGCTGTTCAGGAGGCTCAGGGAGGAGAATCACTTGAAGTCAGGAGGCGGAGGTTGCAGTGAGCTGAGACTGTGCCACTGCACTCCAGCCTGGGAGACCGAGCAAAGACTCCGTTTCAAACAAAACAAAACAAAGAAACAAAAAAAAATCTCTTTCAGCCTCTACCCATTACCAACAGTTACAAAGCCATTTCCACATCTTTAGGTATTTGTTACAAAGGTATCCCACTTCTTAGTAGCAAAATCTTAATCAGCATGGGCTGCCATAACAAAATGCCATAGGCTGAGTAGCTTAAAGAACAGAATTTATTTTCTCACAGTTCTGAAGGCTGGAAGTCCAAGATCAGGCTGCCAGTATAGTCAGGTTTTGGTGAGAGCTCTTTTCTTTGGCTTGCAGGTGGCCACCTTCTTGCTGTGCCCTTAGATGGCACAGAGAGGGAGAGATCAAGCTCTCTGATACCTCTTCTCATAAGGGGACTAGTCCCATCATACCAGGGACCCACCTTCATGACCTGATTATCTCCCAAAGGCCCCATCTCCAAATACTGTCACATTGGGGTTTAAGACTGTGATATATGAATTCTGGAGAGACACAAATATTCAGACCATAACATGCCTGAACAGATGTCTACCTGGACACCAACCTAAGAAAAGAAAGCTGCAATCTATAGAGACAGAGAAAGAAAAGTCAAATTTGAAAAGGCAAGTAAAAGGGGTTATCAAACAATTTTGTGAACAATCATGTTTGTTAAAAAAACTATTTTCTACTTTTCTTCTGTAACAAGTTGGTTTTTAAAAAATCAATATTACTTCTATTGTTGCTATCACAAAATTAGAAATAAATTTTCTATTTGTCTTAAAGTCACTCAATTTTTATATAATACTTATGTGTATAAATTTTAAATTCTTCCTTTCCCCCCCACAGGAAAGTTCCATCTCCTTACACAGGTTCCAGCCAGGCTATCCTAAAAACTCAAAGCTTCTTATTTAAAGTGAAACACAAAATTGAAAAGTTCCTTCTTTATCTCAAAAAGGGTTAAAAAAAAAACAAAACTCTTTAATAAGTTTCAGCTATTGCTTTTGTATGTTTTACAGAGATTAATCCTGAAAGAATAATTATCAAAATAACCTGTTATCCAATGGTTTATTTTTAATCCATGGATTCATTTTTTTGTAACACTAAAAGGAGAGCTCTCTTACTCTGTATACTTAAAAACAAAGCAAGTTACAAAGTATTTGGTAGGTTTTTACCTGTGTGCCAGATCCACAGAAACAAAGAAAAAAATATAAAGAGGTCTCATAAGAGGAGTAATTTCGTAAGTATCCTGTGTTTGGAAAGTCGCAGTCTCTGTAGCTGTGTTTACAATTAATGAATATTCTCCTATACATAATGTCATCCATCCAAAGAAGAATAGCAGAGCAGTGCCTCCTGTACTGCCATACAGCAAGGTTATTCTATTTGGGAGCAGATACCATGTTCCAAGACCACACGCTAATCCAGCAAGAACAGAATGAAAAACTGTATTGACTACATATTTCTTGCCAGGAATGAGAAATTTGACAGTCTCAGCACCAGCACAACTTGTAAATTCATGCTCATCCTCCTCTGCTAAGATATCCGTGGCTAATATTCTTTCTACTGTTGCTGATTTGTTTCTGGCGTATAAACTTGTGAACTGGATGACAAATGCAGTAAAAAGCATTAATCCACCTGAAAGTGCTGCTGTGTAATAGTCTTTCAGGATGCCTAACTGGTACAAAAGTGTTCCGACTCCGCCCCAAACCCATGGCATTAGAAAAAGAATAATTTGATTAACATATATGTAAGGAGGGGCACAATAGCCTAATTTGAATCGAGGGCCTCCAAGGACAGTCTGTGGAAAGCGCTTCAGAAAGAAGTCCTGCTTGTAATCATTCAGTAGAGGCACATCTGGACTCATCCTCACTCGGGATTATTCTGAAAGTCACATGCTTTTCTGTAACACAGCAGTTTCTAAAAAATAAAAATTAAAAAAAAGTCACTGTTTGAAAATGTCTTCCTTAAAACCTGTGAGGAAAAACCTCACACTACTATTTCATCTCCTTACTTCCTTCAAGGGTAGGATTTATAATTGTACTTCTCAGACCCCTTCCTGACACATACTTGTTTTATAGCAACTTAGTGTTAGTTTGTTTATAACATATTATAAACAAAATAAATATGCAAATATGCTCAGTTATTTTATTTTTTGAAAGAGGGTATCACTCTGTCACTCAAGCTGGACAGTACTGTCGTGATCACAGCTCACTGCAGCCTTGACCTCCCAAGCTCAAGTGATCCTCCCACATTAGCCTCCTGAGTAGCTGGGACTATAGGCACATGTCCCTATGCCTGGCTAACTTTTTATTTTTTGTAGAGATGGGGTTTTGCCATGTTACCCACCAGGCTGGTCTTGAGTATCTGGGCTCAAGTGATCCTCCTGCCTCGCCTACCAAAGTGCTGGGATTACAGGCATGAGCCATTGTGCTCAGCCTTATTTCTTTAAAAAAAAAACAAAAACCATATTCTTTATTAATTTATAACCTAATATTTGGAATTAGACTTTAACTCACATATTTAAATTCTGAGGTCAATGGAAAGTCCAAAATGTCAATACTTTCAACTCAAATCAATTTAGGCTACTTTTATTCAATAGCCATATAATGTAAGTATCAAATAACATAAGTTATCTTCAGTTCAACTTTTCCTTATTCCTTGCAGCTTATTCTGAAAAACAGTTACCCTACACAAAACCAGCTAGCAAAGTATTACTTTGGCGGATCATGTTAGGCTAGAAAGGAAAAATTAAATTTAAAGCCATCTTAAAATAGCCTTTCTTCCAGTCAGTTTAAACATAATCTTTCCTCTAGTCAGTTCTACCTAACCAGTATCAATTCTGGAGAGAAATTTGGGGCAGCATGAAAAGTTTGGGGGGGTCACCTTTAAGAATTAGTACCTTAGATCACCTCTTTGTTATACCGCTATGGAGTTTTTAAAATTGTAAACATCTATCTTCTTACATCTTTCAGTCATTGATCTTAGTTCTGCATAGAATGAATCACAGCTTTTAAATCACAGGACAGCCCTGCAAGTACAGCTGGCCCTTTGTGTCTGTGGGTTCTGCATCCATGTGCAACCAACCACAGACAAAATAGTCAGGAAAATAACTGTATCTGTACTGAACATGTACAGATTTTTTTTCCATTATTCCCTAAATAATAAAGTACAGCTATTTATATAGCATTTATATAGTATTAGGTATTTTAAGTAATCTAGAAATGATTTAAAGTACAGGGAGGAAGTGCATAGTAACCTATATAGGCATATACGATACCATTTTATATCAGAGACTTGAACATCCTTGGATTCTGGTATCTGAGAGAGGTCCTGGACGCCATACTCACAAAATAACAGAACTACAGGGCCAAAATGAACGTTAGTGGTCTACGGGTCAATCTTAGGGAATGGAAAGAGTGCCTCCTTCCCCTTTGTACGAGCTTGTCTCCTGCACTGACGTCAGGCTCAGTGTACAATATTCCACTTTGTCTTATAGAAGCCAATGGGTAAGGAAGGTCACACTCCTGTGGGAGGGGATAAACATTCTGACATAAGCTATCTATGGAAGATGCCATCAGACAGGAAAATGAAGAATGTGGATGCGCCTGAAATTTCCCCAAGGAGTTAGGTAAAGTTGGCCCTTCTGGCTCTACTGAGATAACTCAGAACAAGGTAGGGTGGCTTCCTGGGAAAGTAAAGATACTTTATAAACCAGATTATCTATCTGCATGTTAGTATTTCTGGGTCTTTTGTAAAGTTTTGTTTAAATGTTTTCATCCATTTGACGAAATAATCTGTGATCATATTCCAAACAGTGCAATATCTGAAGCGTTATTATTATAGAAACATGGAAAGATGCCCACGATATACTGAAAAGTAAAATAAACACACTACTGATACCATTTGTATCCAAAAAAGAGTACACACATCTATATATATAGATTGCAGTATATGGTTTGCACATATATAAAAAGTTTCAGAAGGAATATTAACTAAGCTCT
This sequence comes from Trachypithecus francoisi, assembly GCF_009764315.1. NCBI lineage: Eukaryota > Metazoa > Chordata > Mammalia > Primates > Cercopithecidae > Trachypithecus > Trachypithecus francoisi. The sequence goes on from NW_022681468.1 coordinate 45,094,879, forward strand.
GTGTCTTTTATATGTAACATTTAACATCTCTTCAAATTACCAAATGTCGTCCAGAACTCTCAACCTCACACCCTGTAAATACGTTCTGTGTTTTTCTTCCTGGGTACCACTGAGCTCATACTCTCTCCTTTGCCTAGGATGATGTCCTCTCCTCCCTTCCCTAATTAGTAACTTTAAACAACTTTTAAGACATTTCTGAAAATTTTGCAGGAGCAGTTTGGTGTAGCTGAGTATCTTTTCTCTCTGTATACCAAAACCACTGCTTGTTCTACATACTACAAGTTGGACATCACAAATCTGAATATCCAAAATCCTCCAAAAGTTGGAACTTTTTAAGTGCCAACATGATGCTCAAAGGAGATGCTTAACAGGGCATTTCTGATTTTTGGATTTGGGATGCATAATTGGTATAATATAAACATTCCAAAATCTGAAAAAAAAACAAAAACAAAAACAAAAAAACCCCAAATCCAAAACACTTCTGGTCTGAAGGATTTTGGATAAAGGATACTCAACCTTGTAACATGTATGAACATATGGCATTCTTGGAGTAACTTCTTGTATTGTTCACCTCTTTACATTTTATCTTTTCAGGTTTATTTATTTTCTCTACTAACATGTTATTGGGCATAGGGGCTGATATGGTTTGGCTGTTTCCCCACCCAAATCTCATCTTGAATTGTAGCTCCCATAATTCCCATGTGTTGTGGGAGGGACCTTATGGGAGATAATTGAATCATGGGGGTGGTTTCCTCCATACTGTTCTTGTGGTAGTGAATAAGTCTCACGAGACGTGATGGTTTTATAAGGGGAAACCCCTTTCACTCAGTTCTTATTTTCTCTCGTCTGCTGCCACGTAAGACATGCCTTTCACCTTCCACCATGATCGTGAGGCCTTCTCAGCCATGAGAAATTGTGAGTATATTAAACCTCTTTTTCTTTATAAATTACCCAGTCTTGGGTATGTCTTTATCAGCAGTGTGAAAACGGATGAATACAGAGGCCACATCTTGAGACTCTTGATTCCCCATATTTAGCAAAATACCTTTCCATGGAGAAGCATGTAATACTTTAATGACACAGCCTAAATAAGACAATTAAAGTTGGAAAATATGTCATATTGCTGTCTTAAAGGGAAGCTGGGAGTATTTCCCATTTTCTTTCTTTTTTTTTTTTTTGAGATGGAGTCTTGCTCTGTCACCCAGGCTGGAATGCAGTGGTGTGATCTCAGAACACTGCAACCTCCACCTCCTGGGTTCAAGCGATTCTCCTGCCTCAGCCTCCTGAGTAGCTTGGATTACAGGTGTGTGCCACCACACCTGGCTAATTTTTATATTTTTAGTAGAGACGGGGTTTCACCATGTTGGTCAGGCTGGTCTCGAACTCCTGACCTAATAATCTCTGCCTACTGGGATTACAGGCGTGAGCCACCGCACCCAGCCGTATTTACCATTTTCAAAAACTTGCAGCATATCCTACTCTACTCAAAATAGTAAGCCCATAAACTGTTTATTCAGCTTTAAAATGTTTGGAAAGTATCTTTACTTATTTTTACGAAGCAAATAATACTATCTATTCATAGTATTACTGGTTCAGGGAAGATTCTGCCTAGATCAATATACCACAAAGCGACACAAGAGCAGGATAAGCCTGAGGGAGAGATATGGGTGGGTTTCTCCTGTGGAGGAAATGACTGGAGAATTTTAAGATGTCAGAAGTCCAATTTTAATTTGCTCCCTGTCCCATACTATGCTTTAACCTGCATCATCAGCAAAGGAGGAACTAGTTCATACTGAGAAAGAAGGGCAGACATAGAACAGTAGGCATAAGAGGCAAAATAAAGTGAGAGAAATCAAGAATTGAGTGAGAGCAGACCAAGAAGTACAAAGAGAATGTATGTTTCCTCAAGAAGCCTAAAAAACATGGGAGAGGACACTGGTATGGTGATTTGAGTGAACTATTTTTAAAAGGCTGAAAGATACAGGATCATATGTCCCACAGAACATATCTTGAAAAGCGGTCTGTAGTCAAAGCAGTTTGAAAAATTATACACTATACTGTCATCTTGAAGAGTCACAGTGGATATTAGCAGACTAAAGATTTTGAGACCTTTGATATTAGAAAACACTTCTGCAAGTCTGCTTAAAATGTGTTGAGTTTTCCAAATTCATTTGACCTTGGAACCCACTTTTCCCATGATATCTAATAACAGATCATGTAACTGTTTTATCGAAACTACTTTAAGAAACACTGGCCTGGGATTCCACAGGATCTTAAAGATTGAGCCAAACCAAGAACTGAAAGGGTATGCCAGTTAAGGAGGAATGTCATGAACAGAGGTACACAAGCAAAAAACTATCAGGGAAATTTGGCAGGTAGCAAGCATATCAGATCTAAAGACTGATTTAAAGCATGGGTGTTTCTTTCTATTTTCTTCTTTAGGATAAAAGAGGATTACATGATGGATACTAACAACTCATTAAGGAAGTATAAAGACAAAAATTATGATTCACTGGAACCCTTTGACATTTAATTTTAATTACAGATCCAGGAACATTTAAAAACATTTAAGAATTTGAAAATACTTTATTTGTAGGAGACAACAGTTTCATTTATATAGAGAAATCTTCTAAATGCTAACCTGAATTACTGGCATAGAAAACAAATTCACAATAACTAAACTGTACTCCCCCAGTGAGAATTTGGCACATAGTTCTGAAAGACTAGTAATTCCCAGAAGAACTGATGCATTGGTATGGATGCCACCTCTACAATATTCAAATTAAAAATGGCTCAAGACTTAGGAAAAAAACAAAACTATGGAAAGAGAACTTAAGGGATAAAGATGACATCGCAACATTGATTTAAGCCATAGGCTTTCTTCATATACTACTCTGAAAGTGGGCCAACAAAATAGCCACAGTAATGTTGCTTTATTTGGGAGTTGTATTTCTTATGCATTACTCAGAAGAATAAGAAACAGAGATCAATTTGGCAATGTACTGAGAGGAATTCTTCGTTAGCAAAACTGTATGTAACTCAGACATATATAACACCACACTAAAAATCTGTTAAACAAAACAAAAAAAAAAACAAAAGTGGCCACATTTTTGGATTAAATATATATTTCTCTAAGTTCAACAAAAAAAATTTGAGAAGTTGTAGTGACTGATTTTTGTTTAGTAAAGTTTTTTTTAAATCTATCATGTTATTTTTATTGATTGGTTGATTTCATTTATTGAATCCCTCTTTCTTCCTGTATTGTTAGGATTTTGACTTTTTATTGTGGTAGGAACACTAACATGAGATCCACTGTTAAACATTTAAGTGTACAATATAGTGTTGTCAGCTACAGGCAGAATGTTGTAGAGCAGATCTCTAGAACTTGTTCATCTTGCATAATTAAAACTTCATACCTGTTTAATAGCAACTCCCCATTTTCCCTCCCCCAATTCTCTGGCAATCACCATTCTACTCACTGATTTGGAGTTTGTCTATTTTAGATAGGTCACGTAAGTGGAATGTAGTAGTTGTCCTTCTGTGACTGGCTTCACTTATCATAACGCCTTCAAGGTTCATCTGTTGTTACATATGGCATGGTTTCTTTCTTTTTTTAAGGCTGAATAATATTCCATTGTCTGTCTATATCACATTTTCTTTAACCATTTATCTGTTGATGGACATTTAAGTTGAATAATGCTGCAATGAACATGGGAGGGCAAGTATAACTTTTATCTTGATTTCAATTATTTTGTATAAATACCCAAAAGCAAAATTGCTAGATTTTTTTTTTTTTTTTTTTTTTTTTAAAGAAACCTCCATACTGTTTTGGCATAGTGGCTGCACAATTTTGCATTCCCACCCAGCATACAAGGGTTCCAATTCCTCCACATCCTCACCAACACTCATCTTTTGTCTTTTTGATAGTAGTCATCATAACAGGTGAGGTGACAGTAAGGAGTACTTCTGCACTGAGGCACTTGTCTTAACTATATTTTTGTTGTACTTTCAGGAGACTATCTTCTAATAGATCTGTAGAAATTTATCAAATCTGTGCTCACTTTTTTAACTTCTAAGAGCTCTTCTTTAATCTGAGTGCTCCTTTTTATGAAATTGTTGATGAAAAAAAGTCAAACGATGTAAAATATTTTAAGAGATTTATTCTGAGCCAAATATGAGTGACCATAGCCCAGACACAACCCTCAGGAGGTCCTCAAAACATGTGCCCAAGGTGGTTGGGGTACAGCTTAGTTATATATATTTTAGGGAGGCATAAGACATCAAATACATTTAAGAAATACATTGGTCTGGTTTAGAAAGGCGGGACAACTCAAAGCAGGGGCTTCCAGACTACAGGTAAATTTAAACATTTTCTGGTTGACAATAAGATGAGTTTATCTGAAGACCTGGGATCAACAGAAAGGAAATGTTCAGGTGAAGATAAAGGACTGTGGAGACTAAATTTTATTGTGCAGAAGAAGCTCTCAGATAGCAGACTTCAGACAGCAGGTGGTAAAATGTTTCTTATCAGACTTAAAAGGGTGCCTGGCTCTTAGCTGATTATCTCTTGGAACTGGACAAGGAAGGAAGGAAAACAAAGGGGAAAGGGGAAAAATCCTCATTAAAGAATGTGGATTTTTCCCACAAGAGACTTTGCAGGGCAATTTCAAGGTATGGCAAGGAAATATATTTTTGGGTAAAACATTTTCATTTTCTTCCTTGTTATGCCAGAGTCAGACTGGAAAGTAAGTCAAGATATATCGGGTTAAATAAAACCCATCTGATGAGAATTTATGATTTGTAGGCATGACTCTCTAGGCCCTTTAGACAGGAATTTGGGCAAGATTTAAGAAATCAGAGCTGAGTCCTCAAAATCCTATCATTGTTTCATGAATATGGTTTAAGAATATTAATTATGGAGGGCATGGTAGCTCATGCCTGTAATCCCAGCACTTTGAGAGGCTGAGGCGGGCAGATCACCTGAGATCAGGAGTTCAAGACCAGTCTGGCCAACGTGGCCAAACCCCATTTCTACTAAAAATACAAAGGTTAGCCAAGCGTGGTGGTGGGTGCCTGTAATTCCAGCTACTTGGGAGGCTGAGGCGGGAGAATCACTTGAACCCATGAGGTGGAGGTTATAGTGAGCCAAGATGGCGTGACTGCACTCCAGCCTAGGCAACAAGAGTGAAACTCCATCTCAAAAATTAAAAAAAAAAAAATTAATTACATGTATGTATATATGTGTGGGCGTGTGTGTGTGTGTGTAGTAAATGCTATTTTTTTTTTGTTTGTAAATTGGCTCATATCCTTTGCCTATTTTTCTATTGAAGTGACCATTTTTGAACATTTTTCTTTTCATATATGAAGGGAATTAACTTTTTGACATGACGGTTTTCTTTTTTTCCTATATTACCTTGTCCTTTTCTTTTTTGAGACAGTCTCAGTCTGTCTCCTAGGCTGGAGTGCAGTAACACGATCTTGGCTCACTGTAACCTCCGCCTCCTAGGTTCAAGAGATTCTCATGCCTCAGCCTCCCAAGTAGCCGGGACTAAAGGCATGAGCCACTACCCCCGGCTATTTTTTTTTTTTTTTTCCCAGTAGAGATGGCGTTTCACTATATTTGCCAGGCTGGTCTCAAACTCCTAACCTCAAGAGATCCGCCTGCCTCAGCCTCCCAAAGTGCTGGAATTAGGGATTACAGGCATGAGCCACTGCACCTGACCATTACCTTTTTCTTAAAGCACTGTTAGAAGATGCTAGAAAAGATTAAATATTTAAATTTTGATAGTTGTTAAATATAGGCCAAATGTGTTACTCTTCATTCTATGAAGAAACAGCTAAAAGATAAATTATTACTTCTCACAATTTAAACTTCTAGTTACAAACTTCTGAGTACCTACAAGGTGCTCAGTGATAATACTGCTCTCTCTAACCCAAAGGTTACAATACAGCAAATATCATTTTCCCTTCAAATAACTGTTTTTGGTAGAAGCAATTCTGGAATTCTTTCCATTTTCATTATTAAGCAAGAAACATAAAGTTAATTTATAAATAACCTAAATTAAACAAAGTTAAACTTGTCAAGAAAAACTAATTTCTGCTTGTTTAAAAATTAGACAAACTTTCAATAATAAATACAATGTATTCATCCACGTTCCTAAAAAGTATTTTACAAAATCTGCAAGGAAATATACTAAAGTTTTACATTTCCAAGCATTACCACATTTTGCAATTTGGAAAACAGAAAACTTTATACCTGGCAAAGAAAACAAACTGGCCTACACATCTAAGTACTCAAAAGCATGATACGAAATAACTTAATTTTCAGTTGCTCTGGATAAAAATCACTTGCTACTACAAGTGCAATTCTAAAAAGTATGCACACATCAAGTTTGTTTGATAGCCAAGCGCTATCTGTTGAGGGTACCAGTAGGAATTCAGAGATGCAAAGATAGCTACCATTATAATCCTGAAAAAATACTCTATGGAATCTTAACTGAATGCTATGCCGTGGATAAACAGCTAAATTCTGGAGTCTTTTGAAAGACTTTTTTTTTCTTTAAGAGACGGAGTTTCACTCTTGTTGCCCAGGCTGGAGTGCAATGGCATGATCTCGGCTCATTGCAACCTCTGCCTCTCGGGTTCAAGTGAATTCTCCTGCTTCAGCCTTCGGAGTAGCTGGGATTTCAGGTATGCACCACCAGGCTCAGCTAATTTTGTATTTTTAGCAGAGACAGGGTTTCACCATGTTGACCAAGCTGGTCTTGAACTCCTGACCTCAGGTGATCTACCCGCCTTGTCCTCCCAAGGTGCTGGGATTACAGGCGTGAGCCACCGCACCCGGCGAAAGACTTTGGTGTTTAAACAGAAACATACATTTCATGCTTTGGTTTACAAGTTATATGGTAAGCACCCTCCTCCCCAACCAGTGAAAGGAATGTCTACCCAAGTACTAGAAAAGAAAGACTGAAAAGGAACAAGCACATTAACATCTCTTTGGATCTATAAAATGGTATTCATTCAAATTCAAGACTTTTGGAGGGACTTTTGGAGGGGTTTTGAATAAGAGTGTTCTATAAGATCACAGAGTAAGTTAAAGAGGAAAGAAAAACAAAAAGTGGCTCAACAGTCGAAGACAGGTTTGTTTTGGAGAATAAACCTGAGACAGGCTTCTGGCCAATTTCAGTCAGGAAAGCTCTCTCTTACAGACTAGGAGTATTTATTGGTGACAGAGCTTATTACAGGCTTGGAATGTTTCTGCATGGGGGAGAAGCTTATGACCGTGTTGGAATGTCTCTGGTCGGAGGGGAGGTTATCTTGGGGCTGACATCTCTCCAGCCAGAGGGAAGGTCATGTCGGGGCTGGCATATCTCTGGTTCAGGAGGGGTTTGGAATGTTTCTTGTCAGAGATGTTACGTATGATTTATGGTCATGCTGATCTTAGCCATAAGGCTAATGCCCTTTGGATTTTGATCAAGATGAAACTTAAAATGTTGGTCTTCGTCCAAGATGGCGATGCTCCTGCTCTGTCAATCCAGACCCTGTAGTTATAAAAAGGATGAGGGGCGGTGTGTTCTTTCTGGCTACTTTCTGTTGACAACGGGATGGACAGTTTTTGAGTCTTGGATTGACTGCAGAAGTAACACCATCTGTAGATGTTCTTGGGTAGTTGTCTGTGAAATGGCCATGATTCTGTCAGTTAAAAATCTTTGAAAAAGGTTAATTAGGCAGGGTGAGAACATTAGTCCTTGGCATATTAGGAGAGGGCGCAGAAATGGGGTGACCCATGGTATGATTCTGCTCCCAAAGAATCTTATTTGGTTGTTTTGGCATTCCCTTAGCTTTTTAGCCCTTTCTTTAAGTTTTTCAGCAGAGTCTCTTACTAGGCCTGATTGGTTGAGATAGAAACAACATTCCCTACCTAATGAGAGCAGAAGCACATGTTTGGAAAGGCCCATGTATTATTTTTTGTTAGTAAACGTTACTCCTTCTATGAGGATAATAATTAAGCAAAATGCTACAGCAATTGAGATTCCCTGTCAGATATTCCACCCTGAGGGTGCTACAGTATATAGTCCTACTGCAAACAGTAGAGTGAGTAAAGCAATTCCCACAAGGGTGGCGTAGTAAATAATTTTCATCATATTTAAGACGTTCCTTTGGGCTGTCAGGGGTTGCTTCCTCAGCTTTCCAGGCTTTGACTCGAGTGTGATGTATCCAGGAGTTGATTCCTGTAAAAGATACTGTCTCGGCCGGGCGCGGTGGCTCAAGCCTGTAATCCCAACACTTTGGGAGGCTGAGATGGGCGGATCACTAGGTCAGGAGATCGAGACCATCCTGGCTAACACAGTGAAACCCCGTCTCTACTAAAAAAAATACAAAAAAAAAAAAACTAGCCGGACGAGGTGGCGGGCGCCTGTAGTCCCAGCTACTCGGGAGGCTGAGGCAGGAGAATGGTGTAAACCCAGGAGGCGGAGCTTGCAGTGAGCTGAGATCCGGCCACTGCACTCCAGCCTGGGTGACAGAGCGAGACTCCGTCTCAAAAAAAAAAAAAAAAAAAGATACTGTCTCAATTACCCTGGTTCCGTAGACTCACTAGACATGGGGGTGAAGGATTCCAGGCACCCTCAGCTATTAGTTGTCAGTGCCCAGCAGTGAAGAGATTTCTTCCTGTGATGGTTGGGGGGCTTAGAGGCAGCGCCTGATAAAACATCTAGTTTTCAGTTCATAGGGCTTTAAGAAAGCACAACTTATTTTAGAAACTTGTAGCCAGAAAAATTAGAATTTAATTTAAACTGTAGAAAATAATAAAAATTGAAAAACATTAGGCAAGACTAGAATTTAACAACAGGTGTGCTACAGTTTTTGAAACATAATTTTCTCTCTCCAGTTTCCCATTTATTAAAAGCCAAGTCATGCCAGGACTAGCTTGCTTTATTATACTTGGCTTAATTATTTGGATACAGTACAGCAAGAACAATTATTTGTTACACAGGATTTTTTTTTTGAGGTAGAGTCTCGCTCTGTTGCCCAGGCTGGAGTACAGTGGCACGATCTCAGCTCACTGCAAACTCCGCCTCCTGGGCTCATGCCATTTTCTTGCCTTAGCCTCCCAAGTAGCTGGGACTACAGGCACCTGCTACCACGCCTGGCAAATTTTTTGTATTTTTAGTAGAGACGGGGTTTCACTGTGTTAGCAAGGATGGTCTCGAGCTCCTGACCTCGTGATCCGCCCGCCTCAGCCTCCCAAAGTGCTGGGATTACAGGTGTAAGACACTGTGCCCAGCCAACACAGGCCTTTTAAATTGGTATTGATATTTTTATCTGGCTCACCCCTTCATTTGGCCAACTCAGCCAAAATGCTTTGTGTTGGGAGCAAATAAATCACACCAAGGACCTATGTCCTAACAGTACAAGAGATATGGGGTAGATACCTGGAAAACGATGTGACTACACTATCATATTACAAGACATTGAATGGCATGCCACCCACTGGGTGCCAACGACCAGATATTTATTGGCTAGCTCCAAATGGGACATATTGGCTATGTGGCACTAACTTATGGCGGTGGTTACTTCCAGAGTGGTTAGGACAATGTTCCCCAGGTTATGCTTGGGCACAAGGATGAGTAATTCAGACCCTGCCAAAACCAGCAAACCTTTTTCATTTACAATCTAGTTGGACACATTTGGTACTCCAATGGTATGACCACTTAGCTTGAATCTTTGTACCACAGATAGGTATTGAAGATGTTATATGACATATAGAGGCTTTAATGAATTATACCCAAAAGGTCCTGAATGATAGCTGCATGAGTATCTCCTCACTAAACAAGGAAGTCATGCTTATGAGGAAAGTTGTGCTGCAAAACCGTATGGCTTTAGATAGACTGACAGCAGTACAAGGGAGGACCTGCGCCATCATAAAAACGGAATGTTGTGTTTATACTCCAGATGAATTGAAGAACATAACCTGACTTATGACTGATACGAAAACCCAGAAAACCCAGATACCTGTCAGATCCAAAAACCTCGTTAATCAACTGGTTGAGTGGTGGGTTTGGATCCCGGGGAACTTGGTGGCAGAAGCTTATTGCTTATATTAGGAATAATAATTTGTGTTGTGTCCTGTTTCTGCTTACAGTGTTGTTATGGGGTGTGCCTGCAAATATGTCAACTGAAAGGACTAGGGTAATGATTCCCTAGAGAATTGCTCTAATTGAGAAGGCAGTAATATAGCCTAACCCAGCTTCCAGGCGTGATTTCCTTTTGTTGCTATAAATCTGGCCTAGATATTTTCTCTCTCTTTTTTTTTCCTTTCCTTTTTTACTTCCTTCCTCTCCCTGTTGTTTTTAATCTTCATGGGACATGACTTTCTAGGAATGAGCCTTCCTAGAGACTGGGGACCTGAACTGCTAGGAATAAACCATCCTAGCAGTAAGAAAGCAGCTTGAAAAAGGGAGGAAAAACCAATCAGAGGCCAGGAACTCGTATTCCTTTTACAATGCTTTCTCCAAAAGATTTTACAGAAAAAAGAAGGGAAATGTGAAAGGAAATTAAATTTTGGGACCCCAAACTCATTTAGCTAAAGGGAAGAAATCAAGCTGAGAACTGGGTCATGCAAACCAAAGGGGTCTTCCCCTTTGGTTTCTAAATAGGATGGCTACAAGATGAAAAGCTACACACTTCCCCTGTATTTTGCCCACAAGGAAATTCCCAGTGAGCTAAAATTTCATCATGGCAATGCCAACTGATAGCTTACAGGTGCAGTTACTCCTGGCCCACCAGACGTAAATGCATATCTGATTGTTCCCCCACCCCACTTTGTCTGTTATCTTACGTAAAATGCAGATTCCCCCATTTTTTCCTCTGCCCCTTTTATGTCATCTTATGTAAAAAATGCAGATTCACTGAGCCAAACAAAGGCATAAATGACTATTTGCTCCTACTTATCTCTTACATGACAATTGTGGACTTCTCAATATCCTGCCCTTTCCCCTTTAAATTTGGACACCTCAAAATTATCTTCAGAGAAAGGCATAGACTTGTCTCCCGGGCACGTCCTTAACTTTGGCAAATAAATCTAAAATGATTGAGACTTGTCCCATCATTTTTCTTGACACCCACTACAAATTCAATTGGGTTGAAAAACTTTTCTTTTAAAATCAAGTACCAGGTGAAAGTCTGCTACTCACATGAATTACCAGAAATACATTAATTAATTTTACAAAAAAACCTGAGAACTAGTGATATTAAGTGACTTAACCAAGATACAACGTCAGTTAGCGGCAGAATGAGTTTTTGAATCATACCATGCTATTGCTGTTAGGTTTTCTTAAAAGGGAAGGTGGGGCTTAAAGAAAGATGGGGGTGGGGGGCTCTACAGCAACACAGGTATATTGCAAAAACCTGCAGAGATGGGGGAGCAGCTTAACGCCAGAGCCTACCGCCGTTCACAGGCTGGGGACTTACAGGGTTGGGCAGGAGGGGTCTGGGTTGTGTGGTTCACTGCTCGGCAGGATATTGATAAGATGTTCCTATGATCAGGTGGTTTGGCCCTTTTTTCCGATTGCAGGATATGATAGGGATGTTCCTTCAGTCGGGCCTTTGCTTAGCAGGGTATAAGGATGTTCTTGTGCATTGTGGTCAGGTGGTTAGGCAGGATGTTTCTCACAGCCCAAACTGCCGTGGAATGTGTTACTTTGACCAAGGTCTGCAAAATGGTGGGGGGAATTACAAAATGGTGCAGTTTGGACTAACAATTGCCAAATGAAAGGGAATTTCATTTTGAAGCTAGAGAACTGGAAGGATAACTTGGGGGAAGAGGGTTCTTTGGAGAAAAGTGGGTTTGGGTCCAAGAGGAATCTACAAAGTTTAAAAATGGGAAGCTTTTGATAGCTAAGCCAGCAAGAGGGGATTGGTATCCAGTACCCTGTGACAAGTGAGAAAGTGTTTAAAAAACAAGGTCCTCACCATTGTGAAAGTGAAAACAACCTACAGTATGGAAGAAAATTTGTGCAAATCATATATATATACATATATGACTTATAACTGGACTATATAAAGAACTCTTACAATTTAATAATAAGAAGTCAAATAATCCAATCTTTAAAAAATGATCAAAGGATCTGAATAGACATTTCTTCAAAGATGATATATAAGCGGTTAATAAGCACAGAAAATATAAAATGATGCTCAACATCATTATTCATTAGAAAAACACAAATTGAAACCATAATTAGGTACCATTTCAAATCCTCTTGACTGGCTAAAATAAAAATGGCAGACAATAATAAGTATTGATGAGACAGACTGTGGAGAAATCAGAACCCTCAAACATATCTGGCAGTTATGTAAAATGATACAACTCCTTTGGAAAACAGTCTGGCAGTTCCTCAAAAGGTTAAATATAGAGTTACCATATAACCCAGTAATTGTACTCTCAGGTATACACCCAACAGAAATAAAAACATATATGTCTACACAAAAATCTGTACACAAAACATTCATAGAAGAAATATTACTAACAGCCAAAAAAATGAAAACGACCCAAATGTCCATCAATGAATGGATAAAATGTGATATATCCACACAATAGAACTAGTCTATGAAAAGAAATGATGTACTCATACATTCTACAACATGGCTGAACCTTGAAAACACACTAAGTGAAAGCCCGTTACAAAAGGCCACATATTGTATTATCCTATCTTTGTGAAATGTCCAAAATAAGCAAATTTATGGGGACGGAAAATAGATTAGTAATTGCTTATGGCTGGTGGGGTAAGGTTAATGGGGGAGGGAGGTGGTGACTGCTGAGGGTAAAGAGTTTCTTTTTGGGGAGATGAAAATGTTCTAAACTTGACTGTGGTAAGGGTTGCACAATTCTGTAAATGGGTGAACTCTACTGAATGTAAATTACATCTCAATAAAGCTCTTAAAAAGGAAAAAGAAAAGGTTCCCCGATTGATATTTTCCACAGCAGTTAATAATTAGAAGGCAGCTCTTTAAGTAGGAAGTTTAGGAGTAGCCATCAGATGCTCCAAACAGTTAAATTCGTAAAAAGGCAACATCTGAACTGGATGGTATGCTAAAAGTTTGGGGATTTGGTGTGAGTGGCGGTGGATACCAAATAACATGAAGGATAGTCTTGGCCCTAACTGCAGGAATGATTTAATGAAGAAAACAAATACCTAAAAATAGTAAAAAATGAGTAAGTGAAAAATGATGGATACAGAGCAGATAACCAATTCAGCGGCATGAAAAACAACTTCCGATTCACTGGAGTAAATTCTGGTCCTGGACAGACAGGAGGTTGTGGGGACAGAGACGGAGATCAGTGGGGGAAGGAGCACTTCACGTTCAGGGGGCCATGAGTTGAACAATTCGGACAAAAGAGGTTTACTTGGAGATAAAGCGTGAGAGTACAGTTCTATCTAAGGGACACAGCTCCGGGTGTGCCATTTTCCATTTCGTACGAGTCTCTTAGAAACAAAATGCTACAAATTCAATAGGCTAAAGTAGTCTTTCAAAGTAAAGTTAAAATCACATTGAATTACTATCTCTAATGACTTAGTTCATTAAGCGCAATAATTGCACTTACAGGTTTTGTAACTAAAAACGAAAAATGTGTTTCTTGTGGCAATGAATGCTCCAAAAACAACTTGGCTCTCCGCACAGGCTTGGACATTAAAGCGCCGAAGAAGTCCCAAGGTGCACATCGGACAACGAACGTACCTCAACTCAACCGAGGGAAGAGAAGACGCGAAGGCATCCCGGGGACTGCATTTTTGCAGGTAAACTCGGGCTAGGCGCTCCCGCCGGGAGGTTGGCTATTGCCCGAATGCGGAGGCAGAAAAGCTGCGGCGGCAGAAAGGCTGCGGCGTCCAAAAAACGAGCTCACTATGGCCCCGCCCGGGCCAGCTCTCGGTTTCCATGGCTAACGTCAACTCCGGCGACCGCCACCCGGAGCTGAACAGAGCGCGTGCGCGCTCAGGACCTGGCCGGCGCCCGGCTGGCCTCGCTGCCCCGGTCTGTGCTCCCTCCGGAGGCGGGCCCTGTCGTACAGCAGGCTTGGCCTAAAGGAAGCAGGGAAATAGCGCGCTTCGTTCGCGCCAAGCTTAGGCCAACATTTGCCTGGCCAGGGATGACGGGACTTGCTCATGCTCTGGTCTGGCACTGGGCCTAGGAGAAGCACGAGCGGCGAGAGCGGGGACGCCCTGAACTTTCCCCTGGGCCGGGCCTTTACGCAGAAGCGTCATTGCCCTGGTGACGTGACGTCCTTCCTCAGGATTGTGCGCCGGGGTGGGGGAACAGATGTACAACCGCCATTTTGCGCATCAATTTACCAGAGGTCGGGTCAGGTTGTCTTAACGCAGGCAGAGGGGTGTGGCAGGGCTCCAACCGCTCGGGGTCCCGCGACTTCCATTAATGAATTCGCACACTGGCCGTCACCACTCAACACACCGACGGTAATGAATGTTTTTTGAGTAATACTTCATGCAACCTATTCGGCTTGGACGATTGGGGGACTGCATATACGTGATCGCTATCGCCTCAGTTTGTGGCCGCGTTTTAAAATACAAGGAACCAACATGTCCATCATAGAAACGTGTTATTAAGATATTAGTAAAACAAGGCAGAGTTCCGGCGTTCTAATTAAAAGGCCGTGGCTGATTCTTATTAGTGTGGCGGGAATCTTTACAGCCTGGCCGCAAAGACCCCAATTAAGGCTAGTTAAAAAGTTATCCCTATATCCAGGGCTCACCTCCCCCATTCTCCACGAAATATAAGCCCCCCCCCCCCCCACCAAGTTCTGGAAGCGTTCCAGATTGCCAACTGGGAGTCCTCAACACGGCCCCGGAGAGCATTAACAATAATTGGTCTCAGCTGATTTAGAGGCTCCTGTAAGGGAACTTTGAAGCTAACGTGTGGGTATCAAGGTACCCGCAACTCCCCCATGTGATTGGTTAGATACTGTAGCAGTTCTGCACACTTCAGAGTCCAAGATGAGTTGTGGACTGTTTTGTTTGGTTCCCCATTCCTCAAAACTATAAATGCGGCCTACATTTTTTTTTTTTTTTTTAATTCTTGGCTCTTGGCTATCCTGGAAATGATGACTTTGTATTTAAGTATTTAGGTTTTCAGGTCATAATAGAAAAATAATTACTGTGTGAATATTAAAGCCAAAGTTGTATTTATTTATTTATTTTTAAGATACTCTGTCCAGAGGAAAAGTAGTTTGTTGAAAGCGTGTGGAAGAAAACCCCGGATATACATATACTTGTCTTCAAGGACCTAATTTGCAGGTAGACCCTTTCGCAGTTTGGTGTCTTCACGATCTGATAGGTCCATCCGTAGTTTTTCTCATTGATGCTCACTTATTGCGGGTCAGAGTACCACATGAAGCATCTTGGAAGCACCAGTTACCACTAAGAAGTCTGTTTCATGTGGTTAAGAGTAGGGGCTCCAGAGTCAGGAACTCTGGGTTGAAACCCTGGCACCACTGCTCACTACTTGTGTGATCTTCAGGTTATGTGATTTCTCTAGTGCTCAGTTTCCCCATATCTTGTAAAATAAGGCAAACAATAGAACAACCCACAATGACAAACCCAATTTGTCATTGGATTAAATCAAATAACTGTAAATTGCTTAGCAGGGTAAATGGCACAGCATAAATGCTTAGTAAGGATGACCTATTATCTTTATGTAGAGGGTGTATTTATGCTTGTTCTTGTCATGGCCTTTGCGTATGACCCAACCATAATTAACATGTTTATTGTTGAAATATCTGCTGTTTTTCAAATATATTTGAACATCACACTTTCTTAGAATAAAATTAGTAGAGCATATGGTACAAGCCCTTTGGTTAGCTGTGTATAAAATATTCATTCAGCATTTATTGAAATAGTGAAGGGAATAGTGGTTCCTATTTGTCAGGAACTACACTAATTGCTATAAAGTCAAGTAAAACATGATCCGTAAGGAATTTACCAAAATGTAACTTGGACATCAAGGATATAACTTAAACAACAAGGACATCAGTAATTACAGTGTGTGATTAACAGGTATGCGCTGAGGTTCAGAAACAAAGTGGGACACATAATTGTGGGGAAATTAAGGATGGTTGCAATCCAGTTTTAAAGGGTGAGTAGACAGCTGGGCCAGGTGTGGTGGCTCATGCCTGCAATCCTAGCACTTTGGGAGGCTGAGGTAGGAGGATCACTTGAGCCTAGGAGTTCGAGGCCAGCCTGGGCAACATGGTGAAACCCTGTCTCTACAAAAGATACAAAAAATTAGCTGGATGTGGTTGTGTGCGCCTGTGGTCCCAGCTATTCTGAGGCTGAGGTAAGAGGTTGTTGCAGTGAGCCGAAATCGCCCCACTGCACTCCAATCTGGACAACAGAGTGAGATCTTGTCTCAAAAAAAAAAAAAAAAAAAAAAAAAGAGTTAGCTGGGAGAAGAGATATTCCAGGTAGAGGAACATTTATTCTTTAATTCATTCAACACATTTAGAGCATACATAGAATCAGTACTTTGTGTACCTTGTTTAATCTTAACCTCATGAGGTAGCTTATTATTATTTCAACTGTAAGGAATCTGAGCTTGAGAAAAGTAAAATAAGTGATGACATCTGGAGTTGAGTCCATATCTGCATGTCTTCAGAGTTCATATATTTTTTCCTGCCCTGCGATTCACATAAAATGAAACAAATTGTGAAAAATCTGGAACTGCTGCTTCAGCCAGAGAAGATGTTTAGCCAGGCATTATCATGACATACATGTTATTGTGTAATGGTAATGCCCGTTTTCAGTTCATACCCAAGTTACTTCTCTTGCTAAAAATAAAACAAAAACAAAACCCACCCCATAAACCCTCACTCTGCCCTGTTCCCAGAGACCACTGGCCAGAAGTCTCTGAAAATAATCAGAGCTGCAGCAGTAAGTATGGGCTAAAGGGGAGGCAAAATCAGGCCCACAGTTCCGGGTGCCTTTAAAGAAGCACAGGAGGAATAATAGCTTTGGGAAGAAAGATAATGAATCTACTTTGAGACCTGTGTGTAAGGGGTTGATGGGATATTCAGGTGCCTATGACCAGTTGGAAATACAGAATAGGACCTATATTACATATTGACCTTGGGAGAGAAGTTAAGACATAGAATATTCTATAATTTTTTTTTAAAAAAGATAGTTGCAGTAATAAGATTGGAAAAGAATGCCAAGGTTTATATCTTAATGGGACAAGAAGAAAACTGAAGAAGAAAAGGACTAGAAAATAAAAAGATTGACTTCTTATATGGCTTACTGAAGGTCACTGCATCATAGATCATGATATGCATCAAAGAAGGGCATGTGGTGGGTAGAAATTTTAGAGTGTCTCAGCATGTTCGTGAGATTTGGGTTGGGCAAGTTATGAGTTATGAGAATATTGAAGACAGAAAGTACCCAATAGTTACACTGTTTCATATTGAAATTTCCTTTAATATAGAAACTTTCATATCCCATAAACATTCATAAATAGAACCATCAAATAAACAATATATAATGTAATCATAGCTTTGCCATTGGTTGGTCTCAAGCTTTAAGATACAATATATGTCTTTTAAATTCCAGTACTGAAAAATTTACAGTAATTACTGATGGGGAGTGTATGATAAAGATAGTTTCAAATTTTGGTTATGATAAAGAATTTTTAGTTTTCCTGTATAGCTCTTAAATTTCACTATTATTCCACATCAATAACTTCACAGATGAGACTTCATTTTAGAGGTGTTCCAGTTGATACTATTTTGGAACATTGTAACTACTGGAAACTTATAAAAACACAGGTACACAGAATTATTAGTAGACTGGAAATCAGTAAATTGGAATATTTAAAAAGCGAGACTTTAATTTTTAAAATTATGTTACAATTTGTAAAAATTTTAACTTCACCGAAAGATCAAATTTTAATGGTAACAAAACTGTAAACATCTGTCATACCAGACCCCATTCACTTCAGTATGGATGGCACCAGGTTCAAGAGGCCAAATAGAGACCCAGAGCCAGCAAATGAGATACTGGGTTTGTTGAAGGGAACTTACGTACAGAGCAGTACAGTGGCAGTGGGGTGGACAGGAGAAGTGCCACCATGTGTAGAAAGCATGCAGTTTAGATAGTGCTTGCACTTAACACCCTCCCCCTAGCAACCTCCATCTGGCAACCTTCATTTGACCCAAAACAAAGGACCTCAATCTTCTATAAGGCCCACGTTCCACAGGGTGGGATGGGGCTCAGATGTTCTCATAGATAAGGATGAATCTCTGGGTTGGCCGTGATGGGAAGACCGAACCTACATTGAGGTGTGTCTGCCATACAGGGTCATTCTCAGGATATGTTTATGTTTTGCTGTCTGGTGTGTCTGCCATACACCATCCACAGGCATACTTAACAATTTGATTCTACAAAAATTAAATTACACACATCTGAATTAAGTACAATCATTCTCCTTTATTTTTGCAAACATTATTGATAGTTGATGATGCAGATTTCATAGTCTTTCTCCCAGCATTTTACACTAGATTGGAGCGTCAGTTAACTTACTGACAGTAACCAAGTATATGATGCCTTATTAATTTCTAAAGCTATAACTGAAATTAGCAACCTCAAGTAGATGCCCCTTTCCTGGCATTTGCCTGCCAAGTTCTCCGTTTATAAATGTACTAACCATTTAGAATTTTGTGAATATTATCTTCACTTTCCTTTTGAATGAATATGTAAATGGAAGTGCCATGTGCAAGTTAACTGAGAGAATTTCTACTGAGTAGGAAAGTTATGATTACATAAGAATAGGGGGGGCCGGGCGCGGTGGCTCAAGCCTGTAATCCCAGCACTTTGGGAGGCCGAGGCGGGCGGATCACGAGGTCAGGAGATCGAGACCCTCCTGGCTAACACGGTGAAACCCCGTCTCTACTAAAAAAATTACAAAAAACTAGCCGGGCGCGGTGGTGGGCGCCTGTAGTCCCAGCTACTCGGAGGCTGAGGCGGGAGAATGGCGGGAACCCGGGAGGCGGAGCTTGCAGTGAGCCGAGATCGCGCCACTGCACTCCAGCCTGGGCGACACAGCGAGACTCCGTCTCAAAAAAAAAAAAAAAAAAAAAAAAAAGAATAGGGGGGCACAGTTAGGTGTAATTTGCCTAATGTTGGAGGAAAGCCTGTTGACCCCTCTGCAATCTTTCCAGCCTCATTATACTGTTGAGTGGAAAAGTCCACATTTGTTACAATTACTTCCTGCAGTTTACATTGTGATGCTCTCTTTAGGTTAATATATTTTAAAACACAAAAACTAGAGGTTACTCATATTAAATAATTATCTATGGGAAATGAAACCACATTTAGCAAATACAGTTTATGCATAAAATAACAAAAACCAGTTTTAGTGGGATGGTAGGTTAGAGGTACATTTTTGAAACTTAGCTTGGCTGTGTTTAACAAAATTTAAAATGCAGTTCCCCTTGACACAGAATTTCATTTAAATGTATTGAACCTATTCCTTATTGAAGACTGTTCTGTGTTTTTGCTATTACAGGTGTTTGTACTAGAAAATTTATAATATCAAAAAAGCACAAAACAGTCTTCAATAGGGGACTGGTTAAATAGATTATGTAAAAAGGAGATATATTGGCATGTACATCTATGCAAAGATGTCCAACTTACATTAATTAAAACAATTAAAAATTATGATTTGCATGGTATGATTTTATGTTAAACTGGATGTAAACATGAGCATGTTTTATATATGCATATTTCTGAAGGACACATAAGAAACAACAGACTTTAACCTCAAGAGATTAACTGGGATTTGACCGGAGGGGGAACTTTCACATTTTACTTTATACTCTTGTGTGCTGTTAATACATTTTTAAATAATATATATTATTTTATAATCTTTAAATAATAAAAAAATTAAAAACAAAAGCATTAAATTGGCTGCAATACTCCTACCCTCCAAAAAACTCACCAAGCCGTTAAGTGATTTAGCCACTGTGTAACCAGTATAGAGGTGTAGTGGATTTTTGTTTTTATAATAGTACCTTTATCCAGAATATATTTGGAAAAATTGTTGTTTTTCTGAATAAAGAAATTAAAGTATTGATGCTTTCATAGGAAGAGAAGTGCCATATTATTTTTTAGAGTTGTATTACAGTTGAAAATTACTGTAATTTATTTGGTATATTGGTAAATTTTGAGCTTTGATAGACAGTGGGATACTAGACTACTGTAGTATTAGATTAATAGGTCATCTTTTGAAATCTTTAAAATTAGTTCATTTTATATAGTAAATGAGAACATTTACTGAATTTGTGTATACATTCTGAAGCTTATTTGATTTTTTCAAATGTTGTCTGTAAAATATAAATTTTAGCATATGTGTCAAAATATATTAGTGTATATATACAGATATGTATATCTACAAAAATTTGTACATATGTAAAGTATGTGTTATATATAACATGCAAAATAAAATACACTCTATTTTGTTGAATCAGCAATGACTAAGTATTACTATAGGAAATTTTTAGATGTGGTTTATTTTTAACAGTATAGTTTTGAAGTGTAATCATTTTAATAACATTTATGCTGGTACTTTAAAATATTTTTATTTTACCAGAGCTGTGTTTTAGACTCTTAGTTTAAATTAAAACCAATATATAGAAATAAATATTAGAATAATTATTAATCCCATGGAATTTAAAAAATTCTGTTATTTATGAATTCCAAACCAAATATCTGATTCATGTTTTTATTACATATCAGTTTTACTCCTATAAGACTTTGTAATTGGTAGAAAATTCATACACATTTAAAGAGCAGTATGCACAAAAGAGATGCATATACTTGTAGAGATAGATAACCATGTAGTAAGAAACAATGGATTGTTTTTATTTGTGACTTTTATATAAAACTAGCCTATGGATTATTTTCCCTGTGAATTTTTTTCCCTGATAATTTTTCTCCTGACATCATAATAATGAAAATAATAAAATTTTAGAGGCAAGCTTTAAGAGCATGTATGCCCTGCCTAATACAGCTAATAAAACCAAAAAACTTACCCATATTATATACTGCAAAAATTCAATAACAGTTTTTTTTATTTTGAGTGGTCAAATTCGTGTAGAAGCATACAGCCTGAATTGCACAATTCAGTATCACTGGGCAACTTGTTTCTGTATCATTCATATTCCCAAATGTACTCTGGGCTATAAGAGTGGGCTGTGAAAACCTACAAGTTGTATTTACTCTTATGAAAAGACTTCCTTTTTTTATGTTTGCCTTCTTTCCCCATGTACAAATTCTTTAAAAATATAGTACATCTTAAAAGTACTAACCTGAATATACTGTGGACTATTCTAGAATTTTTATTCCACTTTCTTCTGATGCACAGAATGAATAGTATTTGCTTTATGAGTCAGTAAACAATCTTTAAGAACAAGGAAGGCCTGAAGCCCATTTCCCCTCCTTTTGATTATATCCAAATACCCCATCCACTGATGCCTCCTTCCAAAGACAATGGAGTGATTCCTTCCTTTCAGAAGCAAAAGCAGCCCTACTTGAGAACACTCTGAAATATGTTGTCCTCTTTGCATGATCTCCATTTATTAGACCAGTTATTTTCCTCATTCCTTATCAAAGCATGAACTCAATAACTGATTAAGAAAACAGTGTTCTTAGCGTGAAAGAAAAAGATAATGCTATTCATAAGGTGATGGAAAGCATATTTAACAAGAAATAATGAGATCTGAATTACCATTTGAGCTCTGCAAGAAACTTGATAATTTTCTTTTTGGCAAGTCAGTCTCTAGGTTTCCTTTTCTCCTCAGTGATATTAAGGATCAGTCTGTCTAAATTTTCATATAACTGTATATTTCTACTTCTATATTATTTTTCTGTTAGTTTTATCATGCTATTGGTGGAAATAAAGATAGTCTATACAATTTTATTTTTTATGCAAATACATTTTTAAAAGTGCATAAATTTTTAAAATAACATACTTAAACATAAGAGTGAGCTTTATGCTAAGCAGACCTAAACAAAACATGATTATCATTAGAAAACTAACTCTCTTTACTTCAGTATTGACCGCTTTTCTTGGGACAGTGATTTCTGTGAATATTAGCATCAGGTAATGTGTCACCTTAATCAGTATTCATTAAGTACCAACAGTTTACCTTCTGAGGGCTCTTTCTTTAAGGTCAGTTAAGTAAAAATGTTAAAAGCCAGTTATTATGAGGATTTCTGCCATGTAATAGTCAAATTATTTTATACTTTGCCTCTTTTTGATTAAAAGGTAGTAGTCAAAGATGTTGAAGCCCTCAAAGGTGATTTTGAACATGAAGTGCTGGAGCTACCCAGGCAGCAATCAGAAACAATTAGGAAAAATGTACCAAATGCTTCATTCTTTCTCTAGGCTGCATGGCAAATTACATTTAATATTTCAGGCTTGTTGCATTTTAAAATAAGGCCTCCAACTAAGCAATTTTCAAGACAACTCCAATCAAAAGATATTTCTTAAAATTTTCTTACTGCTATAGAAATGAAAAGAGTGATTGTCTATGTTGATTAGCCTTGAAGATTGCTTTGGGAAAAATTTGATAATTCTAGTACCATTACCATTATAATTTACAATCTGTAAAGAATTGAATACTACATTGACTACCAGGATAGTTTAAGGCTTCCTTTTTATCTCCTAATTTTATTCTACTACCTTAACATAAAGAAATCCTTGTAATATGTATTTAATGCATATATAATATATTTTTATCATGATTCTTGAAAATTATTCTCAATTAGATCAAATAAATATCCGCCATAGAGCATAATAAATATGCCTGAAATATTTGTTGATGCCTACTATGTGCCAAATTTTGTGCTAATCAATTTGGCAGATAGAGATGAAAAAGAAAGATTTAACTTCAAAGAGCTTTCAGCTTAATGGGCAGGAAATTCACAATAAAAAGAAATGAACAAAATAAGAAAAATTTTTGCATTTCAGTTATGATGAGCTGAGTATGGCTGATACAATTTCATTTTCTTATACCAAATGCTAAATAGAGGTTACAGTTACCTGATATGGCAAAACCTGGCAAGTTAGGAAAGTGCTCCCATAATAATGCTTTTATGCTTAGAAAAATTATAATGGAATGAAATTACATTACACTTGGCAATGTATAGAAAAATGTTTAAATACCAAGAAAGACCTTTATTCTGGCAAGGAGATTCATTTCTTATGGACTTTCTGATTCAAAGACCAAGTTTTTAATTATTTTAAACAGTTTTAAAATAGCTAAAACGTACCAGCTGTCTTAAACTAGAAAACAAAATAAGATTCAGTGATAGTGAGGATTCAGTAACATGGCATTCTCATTTATTCACTCATGAACTCAATTAGCGAACATTTATTGTGTGTTTACTAGGTGATAGACAATTTGTTAGAGGACTAGTGATAAAAGAGTACCAGTACCTCTTGTTATGGGCCCCACTGGTGAGAGTGCTGAAGTAATACACATCTATATGATCACTTTGAAAATAAATGTATTCATATTTATCAGCAACTCTAAAAATGTGCATACTTTTAACTGATTAATACTTTTCTGTGCAAAGGATTCAAAAGAAAAGATTAATGTACATATGTATTTATTGCATATTTCTAATATTAGAAAATTGGAAGCAACTTGAATGTTCTATAGTTCAGTGATTAAGAAAATTATAGTATTTCCCCTTGGTTGACTATAACATAAACATTAGGATGATAATTATAATGGCTTTGTAATGCCATGGAAAATGCTAAGATACATAATATGAAGAAAATCAAAATTTTATAAACTATTAAAATTCTATGAAAATATACCAATGACAAAACTTGGAATTTTACAAAATGATAGTTGTATTTGCATGGCGGTGTTCCAGATGATCATCTCGTTGAAATATCATGTACTATTTAACAATGGTTAATAAAATATTTTAATGTATAAAAGTCCTGAATGGCATACAACCTTTATGCATTGCTGATGAGAATGTAAAGTGGTGTAGCTGCTGTGGAAAACAATATGATAGCTTCTCAAAAAGTTAAACATAAAATTACCATATGATCCAGCAGTTCCACTTCTAAGATACCCAAAAGAATTAAAAGCAGGAACTCTAATAGATACTCATATACCCATGTTCATAGCAGCATTATTCACAATAGCCAAGAGGCAGAAGTAAACCAAGTATTCATTAACAGGTGAATGGATATGCAAAATATATATACATACAATGGAATATTATGTAGCCTTAAGAAGGAAGGAAGTTCTGACATGTGTTGCAACATGGATGATAAACATGTTTTTTTTTTTTTTTTGAGACAGGGTCTTGCTCTGTTGCCCAGGCTGGAGTGCAGTGGTGGGATGTGGATGCTCACTGCAGCCTTGACCTCCTGGGCTCAAGCAGTCCTCCCACCACAGCTTTCCAAAGTCCTGGTATTATAGGCATGAGCCACTGTGCTCAGCCCTGGATGAACCTTGACAACATTATTCTAAGTGAAATAAGGTATTCACAAAATTATTGTACAAATATTGTATGATTACACTTATATGATGTATCTAGAGTAGTCAAATACATAAAGACGGAAATTAAAATGGTGGTTTCCAGGGACTTGGGGGAGGAAGGATGGGGAGTTATTGTTTGATGGATACAGATCTCAGTTTTGCAAGATAAAAAGAGGCCTGGAGATGGGTAATAGTGATGGTTGCATATCAGTGTGAATGTACTAAATGCCACTAAACCGTACACTTAAAAATAGTTAAGATGGTAAATTTTATGTGTATTTTACTACAATTTGAAAAATAAAGGTTAAAATGGTAGATTTTATGTTTAGTGTATTTTGCTATGATAAAAAAATTTTTAAAAGTAGTTCAGAAGCTGTGGATGGATTTCTATATATGTATCAGAAGTTGAAAAGGGGACAGTTTATAGAGTAAGAGTATAATAATAGTACAATGAAAAAAAAAGAAATGCATAAGGCAGTTTCAAAAAGAATTCCAAAGATAAATATCACCAAATTATATTCTGTGTTAATTAAACTGAAATGCGTGATTTGAAATGTTTTGCGCAAGTATTTCTCCTGCCTTTTTTTGTCTAAGCTCATGACTATAGATGGTAGCAGAAAATGTGTTGTTAGACTGAAATGAACTTTGAATGTTGTCACAATTTTAGAGGTGAAAGAGATACTTGCTGTATTAGAGTTCTCTAGAGGGCCAGGACTAATAGGATAGATGTATATATAAAGCGGAGTTTATTAAGGAGCACTGACTCACAAGATCACAAGGTGAAATCCCACAATAGGCCATCTGCAAGATGAGGGGCAAGGAAGCCAGTTCAAGTCCCAAAACCTCAAAAGTAGGGAAGCCGACAGTGCAGTCTTCAGTCTGTGGCTGAAGGTGTAAGTCTAAGAGTCCAAAAGCTGAAGAAGCTGGAGTCCAATGTTTGAGGGCAGGAAGCATCCAGCACAGGAGAGAGACAAAGGCAGAAAGACTCCACCAGTCTGGCCACGCTGGCAGCTTATTAGATGGTGGCCACCCAGATTGAGGGTGAGTATACCTCTCCCAGTCCACTGATTCAAATGTTAGTCTCCTTTGGCAACACCCTCCTGGACGCACCCAAGAACAATACTTTGCATCCTTCAATCCAATTAAGTTGACAGTATTCACCACCACACTTGCTTTAGAGGTAAGACACCACAGGTTCAGATAAATTAAGATTATATGGATACGTAGTGAGAGATCTGTCCTAGAATGGATCCTTTGACTTTTATTACAGTATTATTTAGGCTTTGTATTAAGCAGGCTAGATTCTAATCTTTTAAAAAATAATGAAACATTCAATTATTTCTTTATTAGGAAATTCCTATATTTTTTAATTTAAAAAATTTATTTCAATAGTTTTGGGGGTAAAGGTAGTTTTGTTACATGGATAAGTTCTTTAGTGGTAAAGGAAATTCTTAAACATGAATTTCCTGTAGTATAGTTTACAGCTATGTCTTTTACTCATGCTTTTGATGTTTTTTATATTCTCAAGGAATTGTTGACTTCACAGCTCTCTTCTCAAAGCATTGTTCCTTTGATTCTAAGAGAGGTTGCATTGTCTTAGCTTTTAAAAATAATCTACATTATGAATTGTTGTTCAGATATCTTTCCTATCCCACTCTTATCTTGAACTATATTTCTTCAAATATTTGTAATTGTGGGACTCAAATGATACTGACCTTATTATCTCCTAGATCTTATGCATTGCACAAAGTGAGAATACTTGGTTGCAAGTGACCAAAATTCAACTCCTCCAAAAAGGATTTATCGGTTCATGTAATTGTGAAGTGCAAGAGTGCATCTTAAGGCAAGAGTGCATCTGGAGACTCAGATACTGCTGTCAAGACTGTCTCTCCAACTCTTTATTTGCATTGCTTTATTCTTCTAGAGTCTCTCCTAGTGGCTGACAAATGGCTGCCAGACAAACTCAAATCTCCGAGTTAAGCAATCGCAATGGAGGAAATAAACCAAATAACTCTCTACCGATGTCCATATCTCAATTTCAGGTTCTGTGTGCATGCTCCCATGATTAGCAGCCCCAGCACTAATGCATAGAGGAGATATTTCCCAAAGGATTCTGAAGAAAGGGGGGTGGGAACATTAGGCAGAAAAGAACAATTCCCATAGTGTATTGTACCAATGTTTCCCCACTTCATAGTGAAGCAACTTTTTAAAACATTCTGGATACATTACAAATCAATGTATCTGTCCATTTAAAATCATTTAATGCACTACATGTTTGTCTCTTTTTGGCTGTGCAACATTTGAATCCCTGTCCTTTCTGGAATTTGCCACTGTGAGAGCCTTAGTGGGAAGGCAGGCCACATCCCCCATCACAGATGTTAAATAATACATATGCTTTTATTTATTTTTTTGCTGTGAATGTATTATTATTGTTATATTTTTTATTATACTTTAGTTCTGGTGCAGGTTTCTTATATAGGTATCCATGTGCCATGGTGGTTTGTTGCACCCATCAACCCATCATCTACATTAGATATTTCTCCTAATGCTATCCCTCCCCTTGCCCCCCACCCCACAACAGGCCCCAGTGTGTGATACTTCCCTCCCTGTGTCCATGTGTTCTTATTATTCAGCGCCAACTTATGAGTGAGAAAATATAGTGTTTGGTTTTCTGTTCCTGTGTAAGTTTGCTGAAAAGGATGGTTTCCAGTTTCATCCATGTCTTTGCAAAGGACATGAACACATCCTTTTTTAAGACTGCATAGTATTCCATGGTATACATGTGCCACATTTTCTTTATCAAGTCTGTCAGTGATGGACATTTGGGTTGGTTCCAAGTCTTTGCTATTGTGAACAGTGCTGCAGTAAACATACATGTGCACGTGTCTTTATAACAGAATGATTTATAATCCTTTGGGAATATACCCAGTAATGGGATTGCTGAGTCAAATGGTATTTCTGGTTCTAGATCCTTGAAGAATCACCACACTGTCTTCCACAATGGTTTTTTTTTTTTTTTTTTTTTTTTTTTTTTTGAGACAGAGTCTCGCTCTGTCGCCTGGGCTGGAGTGCAGTGACCGGATCTCAGCTCACTGCAAGCTCCGCCTCCCGGGTTTACGCCATTCTCCTGTCTCAGCCTCCCCAGTAGCTGGGACTACAGGCGCCCGCCACCTCGCCCGGCTAGTTTTTTGTATTTTTTAGTAGAGACGGGGTTTCACCGTGTTAGCCAGGATGGTCTCGATCTCCTGACCTCGTGATCCGCCCGTCTCAGCCTCCCAAAGTGCTGGGATTACAGGCTTGAGCCACCGCGCCCGGCCCACAATGGTTTAACTAATTTACTCTCCCACCAAAAGTGTAAAAGCATTCTTATTTCTCCACATCCTCTCGAGCATCTGTTGTTTCCTGACTTTTTAATGATCACCATTCTAACTGGCGTGAGATGGTATCTCATTGTGGTTTTGATTTGCATTTCTCTAATGACCAGTGATGATGAACTTTTTTTCATGTTTGTTTGGCCGCATAAATGTCTTCTTTTGGGAAGTGTCTGTTCATATCCTTCACCCACTTTCTGATGGGGTTTTTTTTTTCTTGTAAATTTTTGTAAGTTCCTTGTAGATTCTGGATATTAGCCCTTTGTCAGATGGATAGATTGCAAACATTTTATCCCATTCTGTAGGTTCCCTGTTTACGCTGATGATAGTTTCTCTTGCTATGCAGAAACTCTTTAGTTTAATTAGATCCCATTAGTCAATTTTGGCTTTTGTTGCCATTGCTTTTGGTTTTTAAGTCATGAAGTCTTTGCTCATGCCTATGTCTTGAATGGTATTGCCTAGGTTTTCTTCTAGGGTTTTTATGGTTTTAGGTCTTATGTTTAAATCTTTAATCCATCTTGAGTTAATTTTTGTATAAGGTGTAAGGAAGGGGTCCAGTTTTAGTTTTCTGCATATGGCTAGCCAGTTTTCCCAACACTGTTTATTAGATAGGGAGGGAATTATTTCCCCCATTGCTTTTGTCTGGTTTGTCAAAGATCACATGGTTGTAGATGTGTGATGTTATTTCTGAGGCCTCTGTTCTGTTCCATTGGTCTATATATCTGTTTTGGTACCAGTACCTCGCTATTTTGGTTACTGTAGCCTTGTAGCATAGTTTGAAGTCAGGTAGCATGATGCCTCCAGCTTTGTTCTTTTGTCTTAGGATTGTCTTGGTTATACAGGCTCTTTTTTGGTTCCATATTAAGTTTAAAGTAGATTTTATAATTCTTTGAAGAAAGTCAGTGGTGTCTTGACAGGGATAGCATTGAATCTACAAATTACTTTGGGCAGTATGGCCACTTTCATGATAATGATTCTTCCTATCCATGAACATGGAATGTTTTTCCATTTGTTTGTGTCCTCTCTTATTTCCTTGAGCAGTGGTTTGTACTTCTACCTGAAGAGGTTCTTCATATCCCTTGTAAGTTGTATTCCTAGGTATTTTATTCTCTTTGTAGCAATTGTGAATGGGAGTTCACTCATGATTTGGCTCCCTGTTTGTCTATTACTGGTGTATAGGAATGCTTGTGATTTTTGCACATTGATTTTGTATCCTGAGACTTTGCTGAAGTTGTTTATCAGCTTAAGGAGATTTTGGGCTGAGACAATGGGGTTTTCTAAATATGCAATCATGTTATCTGCAACCAGAGATAATTTTACTTCCTCTGTTTCTATTTGAATATCCTTTATTTCTTTCTCCTGTCAGATTGTCCTGGCCAGAACTTCCAATACTATGTTGAATAGAAGTGGTGAGAGATGGCATCCTTGTCTTGTGCCAGTTTTCAAAGGGAACACTTCCAGCTTTTGCCCATTCAGTATGATACTGGCTTTGGGTTTGTCATAAATAACTCTTATTATTTTGAGATATGTTCGTTCCATCAATACCTAGTTTATTGAGAGCTTTTAGCATGAAGGGCTGTTGAATTTTATCGAAGGCCTTTTCTGCACCTATTGAGATATTCCTGTGGTTTTTGTCATTGTTCTGTTTTGTGATGGATTATGTTTTTTGATTTGCATATCTTGAACCAGCCTTGCATCCCAGTGATGAAGCTGACTTGAACATGGTGGATAAGGTTTTTGATGTGCTGCTGGATTCGGATTGCCAGTATTTTATTGAGGATTTTTGCATCAATGTTCATAGGGATATTGGTGTGAAATTTTCTTTTTTTGTTGTGTCTCTGCCGGGTTTTGGTATCAAGATGATGCTGGTCTCATAAAATGAGTTAGGGAGCAGTCCTTCTTTTTCTGTTGTTTGGAATAGTTTCAGAAGGAATGGTACGAGTTCCTCTTTGTACTTCTGGTAGAATTTGGCAGTGAATCTGTCTTGTCCTGGGCTTTTTTTGGTTGGTAGGCTATTACTGCCTCAATTTCCGAACTTATTGGTCTATTCAGGGATTCAACTTCTTCCTGGTTTAGTCTTGGGAGGGTGTATGTGTCCACGAATTTATCCTAGATTTTCTAGTTTATTTACATAGAAGCATTTATAGTTTTCTCTGATGGTAGTTTGTATTTCTGTGGGATCAGTGTTGATATCCCCTTTATCATTTTTTATTGTGTCTATTTGATTCTTCTCTCTTTTCTTTATTAGTCTGGTTAGTGGTCTATTTTGTTGATCTTTTCAAGAAACCAGCTCCTGGATTCATTGATTTTTGAAGGGTTTTTCATGTCTCTATCTCCTTCAGTTCTGATCTTAGTTATTTCTTGTCTTCTGCTAACTTGAATTTGTTTGCTTTTGCTTCTCTAGTTCTTTTAATTGTCCTGTTAGAGTATCAATTTTAGATCTTTCCTGCTTTCTCTTGTGCACATTTAGTGCTATAAATTTCCCTCTAAACACTGCTTTAGCTGTGTCGCTGAGATTCTGGTACCTTGTGTCTTTGTCCTCATGGATTTCGAGGAACTTATTTATTTCTGCCTTAATTTCGTTATTTACCTAGTAGTATTCAGGAACAGGTTGTATAGTTTCCATGTTGTTGTGCAGTTTTGAATGAGTTTCTTAATCCTGAGTTCTAGTTTGGTTACACTGTGGTCTGAGAGACTGTTATGATTTCTGTTCTTTTGCATTTGCTGAGGACTGCTTTATTTCCATTTATGTGGTCAATTTTAGAATGAGTACGATGTGGTTCTGAGAAGACTGTACATTCTGTTGATTTGAGGTGGACAGTTCTGTAGATGTCTGTTAGGTCTGCTTGGTCCACAGCTGAGTTCAAGTCCTAAATATCCTTCTTAGTTTTCTGTCTCATTGATCTGTCTAATATTTACAGTAGGGTGTTACAGTCTCCCACTATTATTGTGTGGGAGTCTAAGTCTCTTTTTAGGTTCCTTAGAACAACTTGCTTTATGAATCTGGGTGCTCCTGTATTGGGTGCATATATATTTAGGATAGATAGCTCTTCTTGTTGCATTGATCCCTTTAACATTGTGTAATGTGATTCTTTGTCTTTTTTGATCTTTGTTGGTTTAAAGACTTTTATCAGATACTAGGATTGCAACCCCTGCTTTTTTTTGCTTTCCATTTGCTTGGTAAATATTCCTCCATCCCTTTATTTTGAGCCTATACGTGTCTCTGTCTGTAAGATGGGTCTCCTGAATATAGCACACCAGTGGGTCTTGACTCTTTATCCAGTTTTCCAGTCTGTGTCTATTAATTGGGGCACTTAGCCCATTTACATTTAAGGTTAGTATTTTTATGTATGAATTTGATTCTGTCATTATGATGCTAGCTTGTTATTTTGCCCACTAGTTGATGCAGTCCCTTCATAGTGTCAGTAATCTTTACAATTTGGTATGTTTTTGCAGTGGCTGGTACACGTTTTTTCCTTTCCGTATTTAGTGCTTCCTTCAGGACCTCTTATAAGGCAGGCTTGGTGTTTACAAAATCTCTCAGCATTGAGGCTTGAGTAGGTAAACAAAGCGGCCAGGAAGCTTGAACTGGGTGGAGCCCACCGCAGCTCAAGGAGGCCTGCCTGCCTCTGTAGGTTCCACCTCTGGTAGTAGGGCATAGCTGAACAAAAGGCAGCAGAAACTTCTGCAGACGTCAACATCCCTGTTTGACAGCTTTGAAGAGAGTAGTGGTTCTCCCAGCACCGAGTTTGAGATCTGAAAATGGACAGACTGCCGCCTCAAGTGAGTCCCTGACTCCCTAGTAGCAAGGCTGGATCAATGTATGCAAATCAATAAACGTAATCCATCATGTAAACAGAACCAAAAAGAAAAACCACATGATTATCTCAATAGATTCAGAAAAGGCCTTTGACAAAATTCAACAGCCCTTCATGCTAAAAACTCACAATAAATTAGGTATTGATGGGACATATCTCAAAATAATAAGAGCTATTTATGACAAACCCACAGCTAATACCATACTGAATGGGCAAAAACTGGAAGCGTTCCCTTTGAAAACTGGCACAAGACAGCGATGCCCTCTCTCACCACTCCTATTCAACATAGTGTTGGAAGTGCTGGCCAGGGCAATCAGGCAGAAGAAAGAAATAAAGGGTATTCAGTTAGGAAAAGAAGAAGTCAAATTGTCCCTGTTTGCAGATGACATGATTGTATATTTAGAAAACCCCATCGTCTCAGCCAAAAATCTCCTTAAGCTGATAAACAACTTCAGCAAAGTCTCAGGATAGTAAAAATCACAAGCATTTCTATACACCAATAACAGACAATGAGGGAGCCAAATCATGAGTGAACTCCCCTTCAAAATTGCTTCAAAGAGAATAAAATACCTAGGAATCCAACTTACAAGGGATGTGAAGGACCTCTTCAAGGAGAACTACAAACCACTACTCAACGAAATAAAAGAGGACACAAACAAATGGAAGAACATTCCATGCTCATGAATAAGAAGAATCAATATTGTGAAAATGGCCATACTGCCCAAGGTAATTTATAGATTTAATGCCATCCCCATCAAGCTACCAATGACTTTCTTCACAGAATTGGAAAAAACTACTTTGAAGTTCCAATGGAACCAAAAAAGAGCCCGCATTGCCGAGACAATCATAAGCCAAAAGAACAAAGCTGAAATCATCATGCTACCTGACTTCAAACTATACTACAAGGCTACAGTAACCAAAACAGCATGGCACTGGTACCAAAACAGAGGTACAGACAAATGGAACAGAACAGAGCCCTCAGAAATAATACCACACATCTACACCATCTGATCTTTGACAAACCTAAGAAAAACAAGAAATGGGGAAAGGATTCCCTATTTAACAAATGGTGCTGGGAAAACTGGCTAGCCATATGTAGAAAGCTGAAACTGGATCCCTTCCTTACACCTTATACAAAAATTAATTCAAGATGGATTAAAGACTTAAATGTTAGACCTAAAACCATAAAAACCCTGGAAGAAAACCTAGACAATACCATTCAGGCCATAGGCATGGGCAAGGACTTCATGTCTAAAACACCAAAAGCAATGGCAACAAAAGCCAAAATTGACAAATGGGATCTAATTAAACTAAAGAGCTTCTGCACAGCAAAAGAAACTACCATCAGAGTGAACAGACAACCTACTGAATGGGAGAAAAGTGTTTCAATCTACCCATCTGACAGGGCTAATATCCAGAATCTACAAAGAAACTTACAAGAAAAAAATCAAACAATCCCATCAAAAAGTGGGTGAAGGATATGAACAGACACTTCTCAAAAGAAGGCACTTATGCAGCCAACAGACACATAAAAAAATGCTCATCATTACCGGCCATCAGAGAAATGCAAATCAAAATCACAAGGCGATACCATCTCACACCAGTTAGAATGTCGGTCATTAAAAAATCAGGAAGCAACAGGTGCTGGAGAGGATGTGGAGAAATAGGAACACTTTTACACTGTTGGTGGGACTGTAAATTAGTTCAACCATTATGGAAGACGGTGTGGCAATTCCTCAAGGATCTAGAACTAGAAATATCATTTGACCCAGTTATCCCATTACTGGGTATATTCCCAAAGGATTATAAATCATGCTGCTATAAAGACACATGCACACGTATGTTTATTGCAGCACTATTCACAATAGCAAAGACTTGGAACCAACCCAAATGTCCATCAGTGATAGACCGAATGAAGAAAATGTGGCACGTATACACCATGGAATACTATGCAGCCATAAAAAAGGATGAGTTTATGTCCTTTGTAGGGACGTGGATGAAACTGGAAACCATTCTGAGCAAACTATTGCAAGGACAGAAAACCAAACACCACATGTTCGCACTCATAGGTGGGAATTGAACAATGAGAACACCTGGACACAGGATGGGAAATATCACACACCAGGGCCTGTTGTGGGGTGGGGACAGGAGGGAGGGATAGCATTAGGAGATAAACTTACTATAAATGGCGAGTTAATGGGTGCAGCCCACGAACATGGCAGATGTATACATATGTAACAAACCTGCACATTGTGCACATGTACCCTAGAACTTAAAGTATAATAATAAAAAGTAAAAGTTTTTTTGAAGAAATCTCTCAGGATTTGCTTGTCTGTAAAGGTTTTTATTTCTTCTCCGCTTATGAAACTTAGTTTGACTGAATCTGAAATTCTGAGTTGAAAATTCTTTTCTTTAAGAATGTTGAATATTGCCCCCGCCCCCCCCCCGCCCCTTTCTTCTGGCTTGTAAGATTTCTGTAGAGAGACCTGCTGTTAGTCTGATGGGCTTCCCTTTGTGCTGGCTGCCCTTAACATTTTTTCATTTCAATCATGGTGAATCTGACGATTATGTGTTTTGGGGCTGCTTTTCTTTGTGGTGTCCTCTGTATTTCCTGAATTTGAATGTTGACCTGTCTTGCTAGGTTGGGGAAGTTCTCCTGAACAATATCCTGAAGGGCGTTTTCTAACTTGGTTCCATTCTCCCCATCACTTTCATGTATACCAGTCAAATGTAGGTTTGGTCTTTTCACATAGTCCCATATTTCTTGGAGGCTTTGTTCATTCCTTTTTATTATTTTCCCTCTAATCTTGTCTTCATGCTTTATTTCATTAAGTTGATATTCGATCTCTGATATCCTTTCTTCCGCTTGAACAATTTGGCTATTGATACTTGCGTATGCTTCACAAAGTTCTTGTGCTGTGTTTTTCAGCTCCATCAGGTCATTTATGTTCTTCTCTAAACGGTTATTTAGTTAGCAATTCCTCTAACCTTTTTTCAGGGTTTTTTGCTTCCCTGCATTGGGTTAGTATATACTCCTTTAGCTCAGATGAGTTTGTTATTACCCACCTTCTGAAGCCTACTTCTGTCAATTCGTCAAACTCATTTTCTGTCCAGTTTTGTTCCCTTGCTGGCAAGGAGTTGTGATCCTTTGGAGAAGTGTTCTGGTTTTGGGAATTTTCAGCCTTTTTTTGCTGTTTTTCCCTCATCTTCGTGGATTTATCTACCTTTGGTTTTTATCTACCTTTGGTCTTTGATGTTGGTAACCTTCAGAGGGAGTTTCTCTTTGTTGATGATGATGCTATTCCTGTTTGTTTGTTAGTTTTCCTTCTAACAGTCACACCCCTCTGCTGCAGGTCTGCTGGAGTTTGCTGGAGGTCCCCTACAGACCCTGTTTGCCTGGGTATCACCAGTGGAGGCTGCAGAACAGCAAAGATTGCTGCCTGTTCCTTTCTTTGGAGGCTTCATCCCAGAGGGGCACCTGCCAGATGCCAGCCAGAGCTCTCCTGTGTGGGGTGTCTGTCTACCCCTGCTGGGAAGTGTCTCCCAGTCAGGAAGCACAGGGGTCAGGGACCCACTTGAGGAAGCAGTCTGTCCCCTTAGCAGAACTTGAGCACCGTCCTGGGAGATCTGCTGCTCTCTTCAGAGCCAGCAGGCAGTAATGTTTAAGTCTGCTGAAGCTGTGCCCAGTGTTGCCCCTTCCCCCAGGTACTCTGTCCCAGGGAGATGGGAGTTTTATCTATAAGCCTCTGAGTGGGGCTGCTGCCTCTCTTTCAGAGATTCCCTGTCCAGAGAGGAGACAGTCTGGCTCCAGCAGCTTTGCCGAGCTGTGGTGGACTCTGCCCAGTTCGAACTTCTGGCAGCGTTGTTTACACTGTGAGGGAAAAACTGCCTACTCAATCCTCAGTAATGGTGTACACCACTCTCCCCACCAAGCTCAAGTGTCCCAGGTTGACTTTAGATTGCTGTGCTGGCAGCGAGAATTTCAAGCCAGTGGATCTTAACTTGCTGGGATTCATCAGGGTGTAATCCACTGAGCTAGACCACTTGGCTCCCTGGCTTCAGCCCCCTTTCCAGGGAAGTGAATAGTTCTGTCTTGCTCTCATTCCAGGCACCACTGGGGTATGAAAAAATAACTCCTGCAGCTAGCTAGGTGTCTGCCCAAACAGCCTCCCAGTTTTGTGCTTGAAAGCCAGGGCCCTGGTGGCGTAGACACCCAAGGGAATCCTGGTCTGCGGGTTACAAAGACTGTGGAAAAGGCCTGTATCTGAGCTGGAATGCACGGTTCCTCAAGGCACAGTTCCTCAAGGCTTCCCTTGGCTAGGGGAGGGAGTTCCCTGACCCCTGTGCTTCCCGGGTGAGGCAACGCCCCACCCTGCTTCTTCTGCTTGCCTTCCATGACTGCACACACTGTCTAACCAGTCCCAATGAGATGAGCCGGGTACTTCAGTTGGAAATGCAGTAATCACCCACTTTCTGTGTTGATCTGGCTGGGAGCTACAGACTGGAGCTGTTCCTATTTGGCCATCTTTCCAGCCACCCTCTGCTTTTCTTTAATAACTAAAGTTGTGGCGGGCAACCTAAGTTTAGCCATCTTATTCCTGGACCTTTCAGTGTAGAACATGGGAAGCAAAGAAGCAGGAATATTTAGAATTCATTTTGATGGCAACAGGAACATCAAGGCCTTATTGCACTCATCTAGTGGCACCCATGCCTGGGGCAGTAGCATGGCACTGGCACCATAATTAAGGTGATCCTGTGACATGATACTATCTGGGGTATTGGCCACTACGCTCCCCTTGTTCTCATTCTATGAGCCTGATTTCCCAGCCTTTCTGTTCTGTGAACTATCATATGAGCTATATCCAGAGTAATTTTCTTTTGCTTGCAACAAAAACCACTGTGTGATACACTTCGCTAATAATTTTTAGCCAAGATATTTTGAGGTACAATTATTTTCTCTAAGATGCTAATAATTGGTGAATGTAAGTGTGATTTCTTTTTCATCTTAATGTATTTAACGGCTTCAAATTCTAGAGTTTATTCTTTCATGACCCCCTTTTTATACTGACTTTAAACCACTTCTAGTGACTTTCTTTTATGACTCATTCAGAACCAATTGCTGCCTTCATTTTGCCATTATCCAGTTTATGCTCTTCCATAAAATCTACTTTTGTTCTTTGCTTTTTCATTTCTCATTAAGTTGTATCTTTCTGCTATAATTTTAGTACCAAAGTCCTTCACATCTCTTTTCTGGGAACATTTCTGTATCAGTTAGGATTAGGTTGTACTTCTTGTAACACAGAAACCATAATAACAATGGTTTAATAAGATATAAACTTATTTCTTGCCATATAAGTGAATTATTCCAGGGTTAGAATGGCATTTCTATGGACTAGTGGGACAGCCCCATTTATTATGCCGTCATCTCTAAGGTTTTTTTCCTCCTGGGCCAGCCAGACTTCCTCCATCATAATCTTGTTCCAAGCTACAGTATGAATGGAAGGGAACTTTTTCTTCCTTTCCTTTTTAAGAAGACTTCCAGTAAGTTTCCATACAACACTACCACATATAAGTCATTTGCCAAAACAAAGGGCCACATTTAACTGCAAGAGAAGCACTATTCCTAGCTAATAATCAGGGTTCTTTTACTAAGGGAGAATGACAGAACAGGCCCAGGAGGAAATTGGCTGTTTCCTCCACAATTTCTACTTCTTTTGACTATCTCTAAGTAATTTACCATCTTTCTAGATAAAACAGTTTATTTTGTGTTTTAGGACTACTTTGTAAATTTTTAGTTCAACTAATAAAAATTTAGTTCAACTAGTAAAAATTTGGAACAAAAATAGTGGTCCCAATGCAATACATATTTTATTTAATAATTATACAGTTTTTATCATATTGTTACACTAATTCTAATTGCCTGAATAAAGTGGTTTTCTTACAAAAATTCCCACTTAGTTATTTTCAAGATATGATGACTTCAAAATGAGTTAAGTTCTTACTTATAAAAGGATTGTGTATTTTTAAAGTAAACTAACTTATATTACTTTTAGATTGTGATATGAAAATAAAATATGGAAGATTCGTAAAACTTTCCAGAATTTGTTAAGAATGTGTGAAATAAAGTGGTGATTGGGCTCACTCCCCTATAGTTTTGCTTCTACACCAGTAAAATAACAACTTGAATCAGGAACATTGTCAATAAGTCTATATTTCAAAATTTAAAATCTTGTTTTTAAAGAAATAATTTTGAACATGCAGAAAAGTTTTTAATATGGTGATTTCCTCACCCAGCTTTTCCTAATGTTAACATTTTATATAGCAATGATTGAAACTAAGCAATTAACAATTATACTGTTAACAAATCTATAGACTTTATTTGAATTTCAACAGTTTTCCCACTAATACCCTTTTTCTGGTTCAAGATCCAATCCAAGATCTTGTGTATTATACTTAGTTGTCATGTTTCTTAGTTTCTTCCAATATGACTTCCTCAGTCCTTATCATGCAATGCCCTTGATCCTTTTAGAGACTTATTGGCCAATTATATTGTAGAATGTCTCTTAGTTTTGGTTTGCCTGATATTTTCTCATGATCAGATCGTTCTCATTCTCATGATCATGTGGTATTTTTGGCAGGAATACTACAGAATGATTTTGTGCCCTTATCAGCGCATCATATCAGGATATTGATATATCTTATTTTTGGTGATATTAAATTTGATCTCTTGGTTAAGGTGTTTATCAGTTTTTTCCACTGCACAGTTACTATATTATCTATTTGTAATTAAAAAGTGTC
Source organism: Trachypithecus francoisi (assembly GCF_009764315.1). Taxonomy (NCBI): domain Eukaryota; kingdom Metazoa; phylum Chordata; class Mammalia; order Primates; family Cercopithecidae; genus Trachypithecus; species Trachypithecus francoisi. The sequence goes on from NW_022681468.1 coordinate 45,133,431, forward strand.
TTGTAGGGAAATTCTTAAGAGACCATGCAAATACCCTGTTTATACTGTCATCTACTAATTTTAGTATCCATAGATGATTCTTAACCACAGCGATTATTACTTTGGTGTTTTCCATAGTCATCAATATTCTTTACATGTTTATTGAATGCAGAAGAAAATTATGTTCATTAAAAACATCTATAAACGTGAACTTGAGGAAATTCTTTTGATCAGTAGGGTTAAAGATACAGCCAAGAAGTTCTGTGAAAGTTATAGGGAAAAATGTGTTTAAATGTTAAGTTATTTGTGGCATTTAACTTCAATTGAGAAGAGCACAGTTACATGATCTAGCTATCTCTGTTTATTTGTGGGGTATGATTCTTGATGGGACCAAAGAACTCCGGTGTTCTAATCCCACTCTTCTCTTTGTTCAGAATAAATCTCCTTGTCACATAGACAGGTATAGGGAGTGCTATCTAAGCGACGATAAACTAGAACTCTCTGAATCCCAGTTGTTTTGTTTTGCTTTGCTTTTTTATGAAACTAAAAATATAGCTCCCACAATTCAAGTCTGTTTCCATGTTTCACATCACAACTCTAACCTGTCGTTAACATCTTGCTGTAAAAGAAAGAGGTGTCAGGTGTCTAGGCCTAAACCAGAAGACTAATGGATTATAAAAGAAAACAATTAGACATTTCAGTTTTACATTGCTAGTTTTTCCATTTTAATTTAAAATATAATTCCCCAGTATCATACATTTGTATCATATAGGTTTTGTATGTACAAGGGTAACAGCAGGAAACAAGTGGCGGAGTCCAGTGGGGCCATTGAGGAGTTTAGCGAAGGGACTAGACTACTTCAAAAGTGTGGATAGAATTAAGGAAACAGACCAGGATTAGTGAAGCATTTTATTTTTTATTTTTTGAGACAGAGTCTCGTTCTGTCACCTGGATAATTTTTGTATTTTTAGTAGAGTTGGGGTTTCATGTTTGCCAGGCCATTCTCGAATGCCTGGCCTCAAGTGATATGCCTGCCTTGGCCTCCTAAAGTGCTGAGATTACAGCTGTGAGCCACCATGCCCTGGCAGGTGAAGCATCTGAACTTGCAATGCCTGTAGGCCTGAAGCTGTAAGAGAGAGTTCAGCAGAACCAAGATACTTTAGAAAAGCCCAATAAAAGCTAGAGTTCTTGTAGAATGCAGCTGCTAATAAAGCCCAAATCTCTCTTTTACTCTTCAATCTACTTCTAGTGTCTTGATGGGCTACAGCCAACTGCCAGCTAGAGGGACAAATGACCCTAAGTGATGTTGTCCTTAAAGGTGAGTCTTTAGAGTCACAGAGCAGGAGGAGAAAGGTGGAGAGTAGATCTGGAAGGACAAATGGAGGCTATCTAGCAAATTGTATTTCAGAAAAAGTGCAGTTGATTATATTTCTGGCTGTAGTTTTTCTTATGTCTGGCCTCCTTCATTGAGGTTATGTGACATGTTCCTGAAGACTTTTTCATTCTTTGTTTTATTTTATCTTTTTTTGTGATGCTCTGTCTTGCCCAGGCTGGAGTGCAGTGGCTTGATCTCGGCTCACTGCAACCTCCACCCCCTGAGCTAGCAATTCTTCTGCCTCAGCCTCCTGAGTAGCTGGGATTACAGGTGCCTGCCCACCACGACACCTGGCTAATTTTTGTATTTTTAGTAGAGATGGGGTTTTGCCATGTTTGCCAGGCTAGTCTTGAACTCCTCAAGTGATCTGCCCGCCTTGGCCTCCTGAAGTGCTGGGATTACAGGCCTGAGTCATGGCGCCTGGTCCATAATTGAACTATTAAAGGATGACAATTATGTGACTGACATTCTCATAGTTACACTTCTTGTGAGTTAACAACTGCCCAATGTGTTAACATTAACACATGTTTGGGCTTTAGTTTTATTGTATCATTTCAATGTATAGAGTTTAGCATGTTTCCATAAATATAATCATATCTTCATTCAAAACATAATTTAACAATATAGTAATGGCTCCATTAATATTGGAATCTTCAACTAACTAGAGAAGTTATTTCAGCATCATGATAATTGAAGGGACACACAAAAAAAGTACGTATAAGGGAATTTGGCCTTAAGCAACTGCCAAGGTTATAGCAGAAGTTCAGAACACATTCTATACACTATAAATCATTGAAAATAAAATTTTGTTTAATGTATTCTATTTGTTAAAGCAGGAAAATACATCAATGCATTTAAGAACAATTTCTCCAAAATGTATAAAATAAGCCTGATTGATTACAGCTAATTAAAACATTGAACTATTTTATCTATTTGTACATTTGCACCTTTGCACTAAACCTAAACTAGCCTTTTTTTTTCTCTAAATGGCAGTAAGTTTCATATAGTGTACTGATTGCTATAGACTAGAATATTAAGTTGTTACAACTACGTGAGATCTACATGTATTTCTACTTCCATGTATATATGTGTATGTTTGTAAAATTCACATATTTATACTGTGCTGTTTAAAAACCCCAATTGTGGCAGTTTAAATACTGCTTTGTTGCTAATCATGGCTTAATACCTAAAACAGAACAGAGTCCTTCGCAAGGTAACCAGGGAAATATGCCAATTTTGACTTCATTGCCATCCTATTGAATGACTGTATTCGTTCTCTTTAGATTTAAAGCTCCCCATTCTACTGTTCCTCAACACTCTTTATAGAATTCCAGCTTGCTTTTTCACCTATCTTTTAACAGTTTAACATAGATGGCTGGATCAAGTCCATTGTTCCAATTGTATGAACCTTAAAAAGCTCTGCAGTATTTTACTCTTTCCATTGTATCTGGCTTCCCTGAGTGCTCTGCTCACTGCATTTCACTCGTACTCTGATTTCTAAACCCATTTATGCCTGAGTCTTTCTGAAGACACTTGTTTGTCTAGGAGCTCAAATTGACTTATCCCCATTCTATTTCCTTAACTAAAAATGCACCATTAAGGTTGATTGAACTCTTTTAAAGCACTTCATATAAAATCAAAGGCCATAGGAAAGTAGGCTACCAGTGTTTGTAAATACCTGTTTTAAACCAAATTGATAGGGGAATAAGAAATAATTAGAAACTTTAAAATGTTTTTTATATATGTATATATACATACACTTTTTTTTTTTTTTTTTGCTGATTAGTCTTTTTTGGTTGTTCTTTGAGAGACGCACTTGTAAAACATTCTGAGAGGGAAGGGAGAGGAAGAGCTATGCTATAATTAAAGATGGAACGAATGGTAGAGCCAAACCACTAAAATTACTGAAAACATTTTCTAGAAAAAATAATGTTCTACAATAAGCAAGAAGAAAAACGTGCAGCTCTTGATTAAAATCTACAGCTTTTAAATCACTCCAACCCCACTGGAAACAAACAAATGAAAATCATATCACCGTATCTTTTTTCTATTTAAACTATAGTCATTGTTATTTTTGTGGTTTACAATAATAGTAAGATTATCACTAATTCTTTTCCTATTTATAATGTTTAAAATTAACTGCTGGTATAAAATATTTTTAAACATTTAGAAGTCAATTACAATTATAAAATTAAAAACCAAATGAAAATATAGAATGCTATTTGTTAAAAATTCTTCACATCCATTTCTATTTTAATGTTTGATCAAAATGTAACTATTTTGAAAAGACAGACTATGTTATCTCAATGGATTTTTATTATTTTTATTCAGAGCATGTAGAAATACTGTTATTTTAAATGATATTAGAAAAAATCTGTTGAAATTTAAAATTTAGCATTTCAGAATCTATGGAATCTTATATGGAAAATGACAGTGTTGATAAACTCGCTTTTTGATTTACCTAAAAGAGCATATAGTTAAGGTAGTGCTTAATAAAATATAAAAGATAAATAATTTGACTTCAGCTAACTAATACCTTCAAAGCTACTTCTAAGTTCCTTTGAATACACTATTCTATTTTTATATTACATTGTATGTCTTTGCTATTAAATCATTCATTTTATCTTAATTTTTAGGAAAAATCATTACCAAAACAAAAATCTTAAGATAAAAGTGCATAAATTAAGTCTGGGAAATATCTTTTGAGTAGTTTACAAAACAATTTTATTCACAATGGAAAGAAAAACAGTAATAGTAGAATGGTATAATTTATATATTTGTAAAATAAAAACTTGTAGAAATAGTATTACTAGTGAAATAGCTGTGATATTTCTTACTGACCTAGTTCTAAAAGGCAACTGACAATTTAAATCGCAATTCAGCATAGGTTTTTCTTCAAATCTACTTCAATAATGGAGAAGGGAGAAAAATGTAGAAAAATGAACAAGTAGTTAGCACTTGCAGGTGGTCCAGAAGCTCTAAGTTTTATTACAAGGCATCAGAAAGACCAGCTGGTTTCTAGCTGTAACCACAATGATTTGGTTAGCTTCACTGAATAACCAAAGGAATTTGGCCATAAGTGCTTGCTTCTACTAATATAATATTATAATAATCTTACCTCCCTTTATGTAAGTAATATTTAATTGAAGCCAAGAGCCTAAAGCATGACTAAGAGTGAGATGTAATGTTTTAAAACATTAAACACTTTTCATAATGTACGATAGCTTATAAAGAGTGAAATGGCATGTTACTTAAATATAAGGGTTATTTGTAAACTAGTCAGGAGTGCCTGCAAACACACGTACATAGTGCACACTGGATATTCTAGGCAAAAATATATTTACAATCAGTTAATATTGTGTCAATAGTCAGAAAAATCTAAGACTAGAAAAATTAGAAGTAAATGGCCGGGCATGGTGGCTCATGCCTATAATCCCAGTGCTTTGCGGGAGCCGAGGCATGAGGATTGCATGAAGCCAGGAGTTTGAGACCAGCTTGGGCAACATAGTGAGACCCCATCTGTATAAAACATTTTTTAAAAATAGAAGTAAATAATAAAGTTCATATTGGACAATTAATCGTGGTTAATTTTATATATAGAAATCAGACTAATTTGACACTGTCTATATTCAGTTCAGCTTTGGAGGCTTCTAATCTATAAAGTGCCTTAATTTCTAGATTACCAGGTTGTTTGTGGAATTGTCTTTAATGAAAACAACTTATATAATCATACATTTGACTACTTGCAAAATAAATCAAGACATTTGCTGGGAGCAAAGACATAATAACTTTACTAGATAAATTATACATTTTATCTAAGTGAAACACCTTGATGAATAAATAGTTTACAGTCTTTTACAGTTTCTTTTTCTTTTTTTTTTTTTTGAGATGGAGTCTCGCTCTGTCACCCAGGCTGGAGTGCAGTGGTGCCATCTCAGCTCACTGCAACCTGTGCCTCCCTGATTCAAGCAATTCTCCTGCCTTAGCCTCCTGAGTAGCTGGGATTACAGGTGTGTGCCACCATTCCAAGTTAATTTTTGTAGTTTTAGTAGAGATGGGGCTTTGCCTTGTTGGCCAGGCTGGTCTTGAACTCCTGACCTCAGGTGATCCGCCTGCCTTGGCCTCCCAAAGTGCTGGGATTATAGGCGTGAGCCACTGCACCTGACATGGTGGTATAATCCCAGCTACTCGGAAATTCAGATGAATTTTTTTTTTTTTTTTTTGAGATGGAGTCTCGCTCAATTTGTCTGCCTCAGCCTCCCTAGTAGCTGGGACTACAGGTGCGCACCACCACGCCTGGCTAATTTTTGTATTTTTAGTAGAGATGGGGTTTCACCATATTGGCCAGGCTGATCTTGAACTTCTGACCTTGTGATCTGCCTGCCTGCCTCGGCCTCCCAAAGTGTGGGATTACAGGTGTGAGCCACCACACCCGGCTCAGATGAAATTTAATTAACAATTTATAAGAATTATAAATAGCTCAAAATTTAACAATGTGTACATAAAAATCACATGAAGATCTCAAATATATTAAAAGTCCATAGGAAATATGGCTAAAAGAAAATATGCCAAAATGCTAAGTGAATACAGTGTAAGTTATGTTTTTTCTGCTTTATGTATTTCTATTCTGAACATTTTTCTGCAGTGAAACCTATTACATTTATTTTCCCACTTAGTTATTTTAAGACACTTTCCATTATAAAAGTAACATATTTTCAGCATTTAATGTATATGTAATCATAAAAGAAAAAAACAGATGGTGCCAATTTAGTAAAATAGTGAAGAGTAGACTGTCACAACACTGTAATGAAAGCAGTTGTCAAAACTAAAGGGCAACAAAGACATCTTCTGGACATCTTAAGAACTGCACAGTTGTTTTTAAACAAAAGATCCTATTTCCAACTAAGTGTAATAGTTGTTTAAAAACCACACATTACGAAGAGCAAAATCAATCTGTAATTAGGTTTGAAATTTTAAATATTACATGATTAAATTACAGACATACAACATTTAAAAAATAAAAATACAAAATTGTTGCATAGACATTGGAATTATATCATCTCAAAATACCTTTAAAACTATTTCCAGGCAGATTATAAAGTCTACATATTTTAGTTAAAATAATTTATTTTCATGTAAGAAAAGTATAAAATATTAAGAAACTACATGTACTGTTGAACCAATAACTTTAACATTTTAAATAGAATATTTCATGAATCATGGAACTCATTTATATCAAAATATGACTGGCAATTTGGTTATCAATTTAAATAATTATAACGAGCAAATTCATAACCACATTTGATTAATTTGTGATGTGTCCTAGTACTATGCAATGTAATAGTTTAGAAAAGTTCTTTTTGGTAAAATATAATTATCGAAGGTCATATTTTTAAATGTGTCCACTCAGTTTGGATACGTGTTCTCTTCAACCTGAAACTACTTGTAAAATTATATCACTGTAGGTGTAATTAGTGATTTGTATATGAAATCAGGCTCTTTTTTTATTCTTAGAGCATGAAGGACTGGTTGCACCCACAGTTAGCCACATTTAGAGACTACTATTGATGCCCACAATTTGCATCTCTAAACAGTTTTGAGGGCAGATCTGATTTGAGGGTATTTTTTTAAAAAAATACAGTCCTAAAAACCAATCTGTAGTTCAACTAGCAAAACTCATCTTGCTTTAGTAATAGTTGTGTTTGGTAAGAAATGTGCTTTAGTTTTATGTAATCTCAAATGAATAGATAACTCTACAAATGAAAGTATGCCTAGTTCCTAAAGTTATCTTTTCTTAGTATCTTCCCATGACATGCCATAATGACATTTCATGACTAAATGTTTCTAATACCAGAACTAAGCATTCAGTTCTCTGGACTTTGTTTCATGTCACTTTTATCTTTTCAGATTGTTGTCTGATGTAATAGTTCATGATTTTTATGATATAGAAATTTAAACAAATAACTGAAGATAACCATAAAGAAAGTTTAAGAGAGGTGATATTAAATCAAGCTCATGAAGGGTAATAGATTATCTTCATATGGAACTGAAGTGCTTCAGTAACTTAAGTAACATGATTATCTTTTTTTTCTTTTTTTAACTGACCACTGTCAGCTAGTTTTTGTACAACTACTAAACAGGTAAATTTCTTGGTGTATGCTCATTTCTCTTTAGGCAGTTACATTCGATTTGATCTTGGAAAGTTGCTCCCAGAAATTCTGTAAGAAGTAAGATTTAATTAGTCGAATAGTGGTGACTTAATTTTGTAATGGATCAGCTAACTTAAGGTAATTCTGCAATAAATAATTTCTGTATTTTAGATGTACGCAATTTCAAAGAGATAAAATGATCCCAGTGGTGGCTCACGCCTATAATCCCAGCACTTTCGGAGACTGAGGCAGGTGGATCACCTGAGGTCAGGAGTTCAAGACCAGCCTGGCCAATATGGTGAAACCCTGTCTCTACTAAAAATTGGCCGGGCATGGCGGCACATGCCTGTAATCCCGGCTACTCAGGAGGCTGAGGCAGGAGAATTGCTTGAACCCACGAGGTGGAGGTTGCAGTGAGCCAAGCTAGATCTGCTGCTGGAGTAGGTCATTTTAGCAGATGAGCAGGAGCATGGATGCCAGGAAAATGGGGGGCAGGTGGAATCTAAGAAGTCAAGTGTTGAGCAGAAGAATGTATTCTTAATGAGAACTAGCAAGGTTCTTAGGCTTTGAGCTGGGCCCTAGGACTAGATTCAGACTGGAGAAGGAGGCAAGTAGGAATTTTAAAGAAAAATTGGAAGAATTTACAAAATTCTTAGCCTTCACGATTTCAGAGAGTTGAATTTATTTGCTGTTTAAAGCGAACTGCTTTGCAAATTCAGTGAGCAGAGTGAGTTGGTAGAGGATACAATTAAAGTAGTTCCCATGTAGCTATTTCATTGTTCCCTCACTAGTGAGCACTAGTACTCTGAATTATTTGACCTTCATAGCCATTTCTCAGCCTTTTTGAATTATTATGTAAATACACCGGACTTTGGGAAAGCTTTGGTGAATGTGGTAATTAAGAAGCCTTATGCTATCTGACAGTTTTTTCTAGTTCCCAGAGTAAATATATAAGAGTACATAACAATATTTCCTGTTTTTATACATGATTAGCAAATATGGAGAGTACTTTTTTAATGATGAGAAATATTAAAACACAGAGAAAATAGCTTTACCTTCTCTCATCTTGGTTGCTCTGGTATATTTGTGCAGTCGGAGATGCAATATTCTGATGTGATAAAACAGATGGAGAGATACCTATCCCTCTGAGTTGCTGAAAAGCTATTTCTGCATGGATGCTCCGAGGATTATTTGTCAGAATCCCAGCATTCTTGTTTTTTTTGTCTGAAATTAGAAATTTGAAAAATTAAAATTATGAAACAGTGAGAAACATTAATTAACATAAGCATTAAGCAATATAGTTTGGTTGTCCTTCAGCTGAATATATGCTATACATGTTTCATAAAGTGAATTTAAAATTTCAAATAAAAATATAGAATTAGAATGTATTTTTAGCACTTGATGTGGCTTAAATTTCTGTGAGGTAGTGAATCAGTTTGATTTTTCCTAGATAATATTTTAAACATATAAATATCCAGACCTGCATGCTATAATAAATGTACAGATAAAGTGATTATACTTTAAAAAATTGGGGCAGCACAGTCAAAAAATAGGAAAGAGATTGCAGGACTTTTTCAGCACATAACAAATCTTGAAGAAAGTAGCAGGCATACCTCGGAAATATTGTGGGTGTGGTTCCAGACCATTGCGATAAAGTGAGTCACATACATTTTTTTGGTTTCCCAGGACATATAAAAGTTATGTTTACAACTATAGTGTAGTCTATTAAGTGTGCAGAAGCATTATGTTAAAAAAAAAACACTGTACATACCTTAATTTAAAAATACTTTATTGCGGCCGGGCGCGGTGGCTCAAGCCTGTAATCCCAGCACTTTGGGAGGCCGAGATGGGCGGATCACAAGGTCAGGAGATCGAGACCATCCTGGCTAACACGGTGAAACCCCGTCTCTACTAAAAATACAAAAACTAGCCGGGCGAGGTGGCGGGCGCCTGTAGTCCCAGCTACTCGGGAGGCTGAGGCAGGAGAATGGCATAAACCCGGGAGGCGGAGCTTGCGGTGAGCTGAGATCTGGCCACTGCACTCCAGTCCGGGCGACAGAGCGAGACTCCGCCTCAAAAAAAAAAAAAAAAATACTTTATTGCTAAAAAATGCTAATGAACATGTGAACCTTCAGCAAGTTGTAATCTTTTTGCTGTTGGAGGGTCTTGTCTCAGTGTTGTTGGCTGCTGACCAATCAGGGTGGTGGCTGCTGAAGGCTGGGATGACTGTGGCAATTTCTTACCATAATACAACAATGAAGTTTGCTGCATAGATCAACTCTTCCCTTCATGAAAGATTTTTGTGTACAATGTGATGTTTGATAGCACTTTCCCCACAGTAGTTCTTTCAAAATTGGAATCAGTCCTCTCAAACTCTGCCACCGCTCCATCAGCTAAGTTTGTAATATTCTAAATCCTTTGTTGTCATTTCTACAGTGTTCACAGCATTTCACCAGGAGTAAATTCCATCTCAAGAAACCACTTTCTTTGCTCATCCATAAGAAGCAACTCCTCATCCATTCAAGTTTGATCATGAGATTGCAGCAATTCAGTCACATCTTCAGGCTCCACTTCTAGTTCTCTTGCTGTTTCCACACATCTGCAGTTACTTCCTTCACTGAAGTCCTGAAACCCTCAAAGTTATCCAAACTCCCATTATGGTTGCTATTTTGACCTCCTCTCATGAATTAAAAATGTTTTTAATGGCATCTAGAATCCTTTCCAGAAGGTCTTCAGTTTACTTTGCCCATATCCATCAGAGGAATCACTATTTTATTTTGTTTTATTTTATTTTTTGAGATGGAGTCTTGCTCTGTCACCCAGGCTGGAGTGCAGTGGCATGATCTCGGCTCACTGCAAGCTCTGCCTTCCGGGTTCACGCCATTCTCCTGCCTCAGCCTCCTGAGTAGCTGGGACTACAGGCGCCCACCACCTCGCCTGGCTAATTTTTTTGTATTTTTAGTAGAGATGGGGTTTCACCATGTTAGCCAGGATGGTCTCGATCTCCTGACCTCATGATCTGCCTCGGTCTCCCAAAGTGCTGGGATTACAAGCGTGAGCCACCACTCCCGGCCAGGAATCACTATCTATGGTAGTTAGAGCCTTACAAAATATATTTCTTAAATCATAATACTTGAAATTACTCCTTGATCCATTGGCTGCAGCATGGATGTTGTGTTAGCAGGCATGAAAACAACATTCATCTCTTTGTACTTCTCCATCAGAGTTAGTAGGTGACTAGGTGCATTGTCAGTGAGCAGTAGTCTTCGAAAAGCAATCTTTTTCTCAGCACTAGGTCTCAATAGTCAGCTAAAATACTTAGTAAACCATGCTGTAAACAGATGTGCTGTTATTCAAGCTTTGTACATTGATAGAGCATAGATTGATAGAGCATAGACGCAGTAGATTTAACATAATTCTTAAGAGCCCTAGGAGTTTTACAATGGTTGAGCAATGGTTTATTTAAGTTGAGCAATGTATTCAACTTAAAGTCACCAGCTGCACTAGCCCCTAACAAGACAGTCAGACTGTCCTTTGAAGCTTTGAAGCCAGACATTGACTTCTCCTTTCTAGCTATGAAGGTCCTAGATGGCATCTTCTTCTGTAAGGCTGTTTCATTTACATTGAAAATCTCTTTTTTAATGTAGCCACTTTCATCAATGATCCTAGCTAGCTCTTCTGGATAACTTGCAGCCGCTTCTGTATCAGCACTTGCTGTTTCACCTTACACTTTTATGTTGTCTGATATAATAGTTCATGATTCTTTCCTTAAACCTCATGAAGCAGCCTTTGCTAGCTTCAAACGTCTCTTCTGCAGCTTTCTCACCACTTTCAGCTTTCATAGACTTGAAGAGAGTTAGGGTCTCTGGATTAGGCTTTGGCTTAAGGGAATGTTGTGGCTGGTTGATATCCTATCCAGACCACTTTATCCATATAAGCAGTAAGATTGTTTCAATCTCTTATCATCCATGTGTGCCTTGGAGTCGCATTTTTAATTTCCTTCAAGAATTTTTTATTTGCATTCACAGCTTGGCTATCTATTTGATACAAAAGGCCTAACTTTCAACCTGTCTTGGCTTTCAACATGGCTTCCTCACTAAGCTTAATCATTTCTAGCTTTTGATTTAAAGTGAGAGATGTGAGATTCTTCCTTCCTTAGAGGTCATTGTAGGGTTATTAATTGACTTAAAAAGATTACTGATCACAGATCACCATAACAAATATAATAATAATGAAAAAGTTTGAAATAGTAAGAGAATTACCAAAATGTGATAAAGACACAAAGTGAGCACATGTTGTTGGAAACATGGCATCAATAGACTTGCTTGATGCAGGGTTGTCACAAACCTACAATTTGTAAAAAAACTCAGTATCTGTGAAATGCAATAAAACAAGGTATGTTTTTACCTGAGAAGTAAGTTAGTATCTGAAAAGTAAGTTATGAAGATGAATTCAGGGTTAAACTATTAAAAAAATATAAAAAGATAATGACATTCCTGAAGATGACTTTGTTCTGTTAACGAGGTAATAACAATTTGGTATGCCCAATTTTACTGACAGTTGTAGACAAAAGCATAACAATCTTCATTGTTATTAAAACCTGAAAGTCATAATGACATATAAGTATGAAAAATGAGACAAAATATAACATCTTAATGGAGTAAATTATGCTGGTTTGTTTTTCACTGGGTTTCTTTAAAAAACTTTAATCACATGGAACAATCTGCTATTTTTTTATAGTAGGCTCTTAGATCATTTATAATTATTGTGATGTTCAGTTTTATTGTCTAAGAGTGGTCTGAGGACAAATGAGAAGTCAGAAGGAATGGAAGAGGTAAGCCCTCAGAGAAGGAGTAGTTACCCCCAATTTTGCCAAAATGATAACCAGAAAAGATGTGGAATTAGGGAACAGGCTTATTCTAAACTTGAACTAAAACTTACATAGCAGAATAAACCACTTCCATGCTTGTTCTTTTAATATACTCCCTGTTTTAAAACTCTACCTCTTGAAGCTCTTCTCTAGTATTTGCTTAATGAATATTTTCTTATGATTTCAAGAGGAAAGTGAGATCTCTCTGCAAAATATCTTTTGTACCCCAGGATTCTGTTATGCTTTTACACCTCTGATTTCCACTTTTAGCAGGATGCACTAATGAACTGCTTTTAGTAGTTGTTTGCTCTGACATCCATGAAATGAAATAAAAGCTTTGGAAAGATATGTCAGGAAATAAATGTTCAAGTATCACAAAGTTCACATTGCAAGTGAGCAAATGTTTAGTCACAACATACTAGTAGCTGAGTACAAAAAAGCTATAATAAAACTAAAAATAATAAAATTATAATCTCTGAAATCAAAATGGCCACAGGAAACTTGAACAAATATGCAATTTTAGGAAATGTAAGTGAAAAGGAATTTTAAGTAATATTAGAAATTAAAGTGATATTTTTATTTCAAATGAAGTGATACTTTTACATTCTATCTGAAATTCTTTGTCAAAATACCTTCAACTTCAGGAGTTAAAGTGACGTCAGATCCCAAGTAATGGCTGAATCCACTAGGCAGAATTACATTTGTTATCTGTATGGGAGGAGTTTTCACTTGGCCAAATGATCTGCCATCCATAGGACAGTGGGTAACAGGAATAAGCTACATAATAAAATAAAAGTTAATAACATCTCATCTCCAAAACTCAGATCAGTAGGCTTAATCCTTATAACAAGTCCGAGTTGACAATCAACATTTTTTTTTAGTCAGGAGCTACCTGCTTGCCTAAACTCAGAATTGGTACTAGGTAAAACCTATAAAGTCAGCAGAGCTTTTTGGGGAGTAAACCTCCCTCAGAACCTTGTGTTCTTTTTTTTTTTCAGACTGCATTGTACCATCATTAGAATCTAGTGCTTAACGGCAACTCGCCCTTTCCAAAGGGTCTTAAGGTAAGTATGGAACTAAGAACATAAGAATTAAAACTTCCCCATTGTAATGCTTTTTCTTTTTTTGCGCGAATAGAATTTCTGGAAGGTAAAAGTTATTTCTCGAAATCTTTATATTTTTCACATTACCTAATCAGATGACTTGCAGTTAATTAGTTTTCAGAACAAACAGTAAATATAATGGGAGTTAAGAAAAGCATCTTATGATAATCAATTTTAGTGAATGTAGTAAAACTCTCTAAATAGTATTTACATTTCACACCTGCTGAGGATTAAGGGGCTTTTGTAAGAATTTCAGGAATCAGCAAATAGAGGAGAAAAATATTTTAGGCAGGGGACTCTTGCTTCCCCTAGAAATGTATGCCCTCTCTGCTTTCGTTAAGACTGACCTTGTTTATACGTGTGAATTCTGAACATACGATTCAGCTTATTTAGAGATGGAGGCCTTTTCTGTTTGTGTAAAATTACTTATTTAACCTCATACTTCAGTAAGTGTTACCAAGAATGCTGCTTTATAATGAATGCTAAGGTATTAGTCCTTTTACTAAAGCTGGTCAGTCCTAAATTCCCTAATGAATTCCTTTCTGGGAGTTTCTTCCCATCACTAATCTAGAATGCTGTCAAATTTTCTTCTGAAACTAAACCCTCAAAATATTTTGGTTTAAAAGAACTTTAGATTTCATTTATTTCCTCCTTATTTGCTGTTAAAAAGAAAGGCCAGTAGCAACTAAGACAAAGACACACACATTTGACTGATAAACTTCAGAAGTCTTCTGGACTTGAGTCTCCTGAACATCTAGTTAAAAGAAATAATGGCTTGATTTTGTTCTAGTCCTGAAAATAATTAGTGTTGAATCTAAAAAAAAATTCTCTAAAATAAAGATTTCAAATACCCCCTTTATTTTACTAACTATATATAGATAAATAAAAAATAATTTTAATGAAGTATTTACATACAGAATAACTAAGTGGCAAGATGGTTAAATTCCTATGTATAGCACTGATTTAAATAGCAAGAATATGTATCTAGAATAACTGAAGATGACATCATAGTACTCTAAGGGGAAAATCTGAGTTCACTATATGATAAATAGAAAAGAATAGCCAACAAACAAACCCCTTAGTAAAGTATTCATTATTGGTGAATTTTGAGTTATGCCAAATTAAATGCTAAATTCAACCAACGTTTAAAGAATTTTACATGAAAACTGGGATCTTCAAAGTTCTAAGTGGTTACTTTATGTCTTTTCAATTTAGCCTGCATTACTTTAAAACAGAATTTATGAATTTTTATATGGTAATTTCGTAGGTCTTTCACTGGAGCCCTCACATAAGTGGTATGGCAGGAAGAATAATGCCCCTCCCCCAAAGATATCTACATCCTAATTCCCAAAACCTGTGAATACCTTGCCTTACATGGCAAAGTACTTTGCAGGTGTGATTAAGGGTTTTGAGATGGGGAAATTATCCTGGATTATCGAGGTAGAAGGAGGCAGAAGGTCAGAGAGAAGGGGAAGTGACCATGGCAGCAGAGGTCTAAGTGATGGCATTGCTGGATGACAGCCATGAGCCAAAGAATGTGGATGGCCTCTAGAAGCTGGTAATGGCAAACAGTAAATTCTCTCCTAGGGCTTCCAGAAAAAATGCAGCCCTGCCAATACTTTTTTTTTTTTTTTTCCAAGACAGGGTCTCACTTTTTTACCCAGGCTGGAGTGCATTGGCACGATCTTGGCTCACTGCAACCATCACCTCCCAGGCTCAAGAAATTCTCCCACCTTAGCCTCCTGAGTAGCTGGGACTACAGGCATGTGCCATCATACCTGGCTAATTCTTTTTTTTTTTTGGTAGAGACAGGGTTTTGCCATGTTGCCCAGGCTGCACTCGAACTCATGGGCTCAAGTGATCCACCTGCCTCAGCTTCCCAGAGTGGTGGGATTATAGGCATGAGTCGCCAAGCCTGGCCCCTGCAAGTATTTTTAATTTTAGTCCTTTAATACCGGTTTTCAGACTCCTGACCTTCAAAACTGTAAGATAGTATGTTATTTTAAGCCACTAAATTTGTGGTAATTTGTTGTAGCAGCAATATGAAACTAATACAGCTGGCATACATTTTTCAAGAAGTGACCTGCTTCAGGAATATAAAAAAGGGAAAAGGAAAGAAATCATCTTAAATCACTGAACTAAATTTTATTTGACCATTTGCTCTCTTTTGAAAGACTGGGGCCTATGACAAGGATTTGAGTAGATGGCATTAAATGATGCACTTTTTTTGTTACATCATATAGATCAATGGCTAAATTTCTTTTTGGAAACCATAGTTTTTAGAAAAAAATTTGTAGATATAGTCCATAAATGAATCAATTTCCTTTGCCTAAACTAAATCATCTTTTTAAAACATTGTACAACTTTTTAAGTCACACAAGTCTCTGTAGCCACTTTGACCTATAATAGAAGCCCTTTGGTTAATCAAAAAATGTCAAGATTAATTTAAAAAGAGTTAATAAAAAAGTAAGAGGGCCGGGTGCAGTGGCTCAAGCCTGTAATCCCAGCACTTGGGGTGGTCGAGGTGGGTGGATCGCCCAAGGTCGGGAGTTTGCGACCAGCCTGGCCAACATGGCAAAACCTTATCTCTACTAAAAATACCAAAATTAGCCTGGTATGGTGGCACATGCCTGTAGTCCCAGCTACTCGGGAGGCTGAGGCAGGAGAATCAATTGAACTCGGAGGCAGAGGTTATAGTGAGCCAAGATCATGCCACTGCACTCCAGCCTGGGCAACAGAGCGAGACTTCGTCTAAGAAAAAAAAAAAGTAGAGGAATCATTGTCTAATTGATATTCATCTTAAAAATATATGTAAAAGTACATGCATTCACCAATCTTTTGATGAAGGACCAAGGCTTTTTCTGTAGGCAAGTCCCTGGATTGGTATTTTTTATTTGATTGTTTTTGGAGACTTCATAATCTTATTTTGTCTACAATTTCCAGTTTTGGTTTCTTTAAAGTAGTGAGAATTTAAAGGCATGTGGAAAAGATCTGAACTTTGAATTTGTCTAGCTTTTAAAAATAATTTCCTTACATGTTTTCTCTGCATTTTTATCATTTTCTTCATGTTTTGTTTTTTTCTCCCACATCTAATTTGATCCTATGGGGGAGGGTGTTGGAAGGGGTGAGGAGAGAGAGAGTGCCCTTTATCCCGACTTTCCAAAATATTCCATTTGGTTTTCATAGACAAATAGAAATAATAATTTAAAATTTGCACTTAGAGTTCCTGTATTTGTTTAAAATAAAAAGAACTGACATACAGTTAGCTCTTGGTAAGTATATGAATGTACTGCTGAAGGCAGAAGTGGACTAGAGAGGAGCCTACAAGTATCAAAAGTTGAGTGTGTTCTGGAATTGGGAGTGTCACTGGAATTAATCTGGTGAGTTCAGTGAAAGTCCGTTAGAGCATGTGTGGTAGTCCTATCTCTTTCCTATTCAGTATAATGTTTTTAAAGTCACCTCTGTTCATGGACTCTAATGTGCTTGGTTTCTGGTTTTCACTTACATCAGAGATTCATTTATATTCTCTACCGTGGTCCAGGTCTTCATAAGATCTGTCTTGGATTATTTTAAAAGCCTCTTAGCTGGTTTCCCTTCCCCTTCCAGCCTCTTTTTTTCTCAAACCACAGCATTCTAACAATGCGACCTCTCTGTTCAAAAACCATAGATTTTCTGTGTTAAATTTAGTCTTTAGAAGATGGTCATGAAGAAACTAGGTGGTCAAAGACAGAATTTTAAAATGACATGCTTTTATTATTTCTTCTCTCTTTTAATCTCTTTCCTACCATAATCAGATACATTTTAGGGCTCCTGAGTAAAAAGCCCAATTATCCTGACAAAACACACAGATAGAGGGACACATCTCCTTTCTTATATAAACTACACAATCCAGAGAGTTGAGTTCAGAATTCCTTCCTTCCCTTTCTGTGTGCCTAAATAGAAATAGTTTTATTGTTAGTTTCTATTTATGAAAGTGATGTTATAGTTTCCTATGTTCTAGCATCATCTGACATATTGAGCATACAAATATTAAATAACTTCCCTTATGTCAGTATGCTATTAAGAAAAGGATGTTCCCTGACTTACATATGTATGTGTGTGTATGTGTGTGTGCGCGCATGCTCTATTCACCAAATCAAGCTGCCTTTGATAGTAATCACTAAATAGATACTAAGATCATCCTCATCAAAAACACCATAGGTTTAAACATTTAAATCAAAAGATATAATAAAATTTTCATTTACTAAGAATTAATGTGGTTCAGAAGGAAAACTGTAAATAATATAATTATTACCGAATTTTTCTTTGCTTGTAGTTCAGCGAGGTGAAATTCAGCTTTTGCCCTATCATCTGAATTCACAGGACTTCCATCTAACATCTGTAAGTTAGGCAGTCGAAATATGAGCATGTGGCGATGTAGCATTTTTCTACAAATCTGAATAAAGTTAAACATAACAATTTATTCCACAAAACTTTTACTTCAAAGATTAACCTGTATAGAGAAGGAAATTTAGCATAGGCAACAAAGAGGACAAATAATAGCTAACTTATAGTAATAGATGCTACAGATAATGAGCTACCTTTTTGAAAAATTACTCAATTTCCTATTATGTCAAATAAAGAATTCTTTTTTAAATTATGACTACCATTTAGAGCTTCAGCCTCCTTTTAAAGTAACAGTATTGTTCACTAACTACAGGCAATCCAAACTCATGAATAGGATTACATTAGGGAAGTTCACTTAAAAGTAACTATTTTGAAACTTATATTTTCCCACAGGCACTATCTAATTAATTCAACACACACCTACTGAACTATATGATCCATCTCATAGTATCAACCTACTCTAAAAATTTGAGAGGGATTTAACAAAGTTGGCTTGAGGTTGTTAACTTCAGAAGGGTCTGCTTGCAAGGATAGCTGTTGCTGGTGTTAGGTATTTGGTGTTTTGTGAGTGTTCCCACCATTCCTTAATTGATAAGGGGAGTTTACTGTGCCTGGACTACTAATATAAACAATATGATTTATGCTCTACCTCATTTCCTTCTGGGGTCTGGAATTTTGGTACATGATAGGAAGAGGGTGCCTGTGTAACCATCCCCCAACAAAATCATTGAATGCTGAGTCTCTATTGGACTGCCTTGGGCAAAAACATAACATACAAGTTGCAGCATTTTTCTCGCTGTGTGAAGAGTGTGCTCTGTGTGACTCCTTGTGGAAGAGAAGGAGCATAAGAAAGCCTGTCCATGGATTCCTCCAGAATCTCCCTGTGTCTCCTTCCCTTATCATCTGGCTGTGTATCCTTATTATGTCACTGTAATAAGTCTTAGCCATGAGTACAATTATATGTTGAGTCCCATGAGTCCTCCTAGCAAATATGTGAACATGAGGGTGATCTTGGGGATTGCTGACACAGATAGTATGCAGCAAACAAAAAGAAACAGAATAAGAAAGAAACTATCCAGAAGGTATGAAAAACTATCTTAAAAAAAAGAATATAGTAGATTATATATACAGTAATGGAGAAAGATCGCTAATACATAAAATCGAGTAAAAAAAAAAAAACTTGATTGCATTCTAGACCACAAAGCAGAATTCATAAATACCAAGAAATTTATGTTTTCCTCTGATTGTTTTCTCTGACTAAATTATGATAACATTAGAAATAAATGACAATGATAACTAGAAATTCTCTATAGATTTGAAATTAATATAGACACGTCTCCCTCAATAACTCATGAGTTAACGAAGAAATGCTTTGGGAAGTAGATTTTAAGAAATAAAAAGCAGTAAAATATTACATATCAAAACTTTTAGGATGTTGCTAAAGCAGCAGTTTATAACCTAAAATGTATTGACTGATTCTGAAAAGAAACTGAAAATTAATGAGCTAGGTATCCTACTTAAGACTGACTGACTTCCTTCCTTCCTTCCTTCCTTCCTCCTTCCTTCCTTCCTTCCTTCTTTCCCTCCCTGCCTCCCTCCCTTTCATTTTCTTTCTTTCTTTCTTTTAAAGAGATAGGGTCTCATCCTGTTGCTCAGGCTGAAGTGCAGTGATACAGTCACAGTTCACTGTAACCTCGAATTTCTGGACTACAGTGATTCTCCCACCTCAGCCTCCCAAGTAACTAGATCTACAGCTGCACACCACCACACCTGGCTAATTTTGAAATTTTCTGTGGAGACAAATCTCGCTATGTTGTCTAGGCTGGTCTCAAACTCCTGCCCTCAAGAGATCCTCCTGTCTCGCCATCCCCCCAAAAATAATTTTTTTGGAAAGCAAACTCAAATAAACTAAAAGAAGGTAATAATAAAGAGTGGAAATTAATGAAATAGAAAACAAAATAATAACACACTTGATGAAGCCAAAATATGGCTCTTTAAATAAACTATTGCAATAGACAAGCCTGTAGCAGGATTCATCAACAATAAAAAAGAGAAAGAAAAATGGACAATTTTAGGTATTAAAAAGGTGACAAAAACATGAACATGATGAACATTTAAAAAATTCACAAGAGGATTTTGGTTCCAAAATGGTAGCAAAGAGGCAAGCTGGCTTCTCACCCCCAATAAAAAACAGAAAACAAATATTCAGTGCTGAAAACAAATATTCAGTGCTGAGATCTTCACCAGCAACAACCCAGAGCTCAAGAATGAGGATAAGACAGTTCCCCGGGCCACAGAGAAGTGGAAAAACTCTTAGTAGATGGCAGGAGAACCAGCCTTCCACATACATGATGCCTCTTGCCCCCCTACCCCTCTGCGGAATCCTGCCAGACACCAACTGCGTAGAAAATCTGCCCTTAACTCATGGTTTATACCCTGGAAAAAGTAAAATGGAGGTGATCAGTCAGCTTCTGCATCTTCTTGGGCTCCCTAGCAGGAGACCTGTCATTGTGTTAACTTGTGGGTAGCATCATGACTACCTGAAGGGAGAAATATCTCTGAGAATAGGCAGAGACAAACGGGAGGCGAGACTACCAACCCCAGCCCAGAAACTGCTCTGTAACTTGGCTAAAGTAGATGCCAAATAAAAGTGGCTGCAGGAGGTATATTCCCCTGGTCCCCTGGTCACAAGCTTCTAATAAGCCTTCCCACACTGTCAGGATAATCCCTTTGGGATGCCCCTCATTTGAGATAGGCAGTGCTCTGACCAGTTACTAGAGCTGAGGTGAACTTGGCCTTAAGGTGCCACCCCAGCCAGAACCAAAAGGCAGGCAGCAACCTAACAGTGAAGATTTGCTAAACAAATATATTTAATAAAAAGCAAAACAAGCTGGACAGAGAAAACTGGAATAAATAACTAATATTTCAATGCAAAGACATAGATGTATACTCACAAGAAACAATAGTAGACAGGGACCCATGACCTCCCCAAAAGGATAAAGCAAAAATCCAGTGACTGACCCTAAAGAGATGGTGATTTGTGAGCTTCTGACCAATAATTCAAAATAGTAATTTTAAGAAAATTCAGTAGTCTCCAAGATAACTCAGAAAAGCAATTTAGAAATTTATCAGAAAAATTTAACAAAGGAATTGAAATAATAAAAAATATCAAATAGAAATCTTAGAACTAAGAAATAAATTTGCAAAACCAAGAACCTCTTTAGAGGCTCTCAACATCAGAATAACCAAGCAGAGGAAAGAATCAATGAGTTTAAAGACTTGCTATTTGAAAATTTACAGGGGTGGGGCCGGGGGGGCGGGGGGGGGGGCGGGAAGGAATGAAAAGGAATGAAGACCATGTACGAGATATAGAAAATTGCCTCAAAAGACCAAATCTAGATACTCAGGAGGCTGAGGCAGGAGAATTGTTTGAACCTGGGAGGTGGAAGTTGCAGTAAGCCAAGATCGCACCACTGCACTCCAGCCTGGGTGACAGAACCAGACTCCATCTCAAAAAAAAAAAAAAAAAAAACAAAAAACAAAACTCCCAAAATGAAAACATGTAAATTGAAAGAAAGTTAAAATTTAGGGGGCCAGAGAATAGAGTTGTGTAGAATTTTTGTGTGTTTTTTTCCTTTGTTTCTGTTCGTTTTTTTTTTCTAGGTTTTTTGGTTGTTTGTTTTGTTTTTGTTTTTGTTTTTTGAGACAGAGTTTCGCCCTTGTTGCCAAGGCTGGAGTGCAATGGCATGATCTCAACTCACTGCAACCTCTGCCTCCAAGGTTCAAGTGATTCTTCTGCCTTAGCCTCCCAAGTAGCTGGGATTATAGGCATGTGCCACTATGCCTGGGTAATTTTGTATTTTTAGTAGAGACAGGGTTTCTTCATGTTGGGTTAGAGTGGTCTTGAACTCCCAATGTCAGGAGATGCACCTGTCTCATCCTCCCAAAGTTCTGGGATTACAGGTGTGAGCCACCACACCTGGTCATCCCTATTATTTATCTTCTCAGATAAGTTGTCATCTCTTTAAAATAACTTGTTATATGTATAATTTTTTTAAGCTTATGGTAACCACAATGCAAAAACCTGTAACAGATTCATTAAAAATAAAAGCAACAAATTAAAACACTTAACTAAAAAGGAAGAAAATCACTTATCCACAAAGGAAGACAGTAAAAAAGGAAGGAGTTACAAAACAACGAAAGCAAGCAACAGAATGGCAGTAGTAAGTTCTTAATATGAATAATAACACTGAATGTAAATGATCTCAGTGTTCCAATTAAAAGGCATACAGTCGTGGAAAGGATATAGAAAAAAGACCTGAATGTGGGCCAAGATGGCTGATGAGAAGCAGCTGCAGTCTGCAGCACTCACAGAGAAGAGTGAAAGCAGTGAGTGAACTCAGCACCTTCAACTGAAATATCCAGGTTCTCACACTGGGACTGACTAGGCAATCAACTGAATCCATGGAGAACAAAGAAAAGCAGGGTGGGGTGACAGCCTACATGGGAGTGGCACAGAGCCAAATGAATCCCCATCCCCAGCCAAGGGAAGCAGTGAGTGTGCCATCATGCCCAGGAAACCATGCTTCTTCCATGGATCTTTGCAACCCACAGATGGGGAGATCCCCTTGTGAGCCCATGTCTCCAGGGCTTTGGGTCTGATACACAGAGCAGTGTGGAGTCTTGGCAGAGTAGCTACTCAGGCACAGAGACCCAGGAGTTTTATATACTCCAGAGTCGGGATTCTGGCAAGGCAGCAGATTTGTCTGTACATTCCCCTAGGAAGGGGGCTGAATCCAGGGAGCCAAGCAGTGTCAGTCTGCAGGCCTCAGTTTCGTGGCACCTCGTAAGTTAAGACCCACTGGCTTAGAATTCCAGCCAGCCAAGGGCAATAGGCTGAGTCTGCCTGAAACCAGAGGCAGTTCCTGGGGGAAGGGTGAGTCTGCCTGAAACCAGAGGCAGCTTGGGAAGGGGTGGCGGCCATTTTTGTGGTTTGGTCAACTCAGCGTTCCAGCCTGCCATCTCTGGAAAGTCCAGGTGGTCTGGACGAGGAGGGTTCCCCCCAACTGCAACACACCTGCTTTGCAAGATGATGCTCAGACTACTTCTTTAAGGGGCACCCTGATCCATTCTTCCTCACTGGGTGGGGCCCCCTTGTGGGGGGCCTTGAGTCACTCCAGCCAGGCTTACATACAAGCACTGAACCCTGATCTCTCCTTGGGATGGAGCTCCTGTGGAGAGAGGCAGCCAGTGTCTCTGTTGTTTGGTTGACTCAGCTTTTCCAGCCTGCTGGCTCTGGAGAGTCCAGGAGGAAGAGAGTCTCACCAATGCAGCACACTGGCTGTACCAAAAGCAGCCAGACTATTCCTGTAAGTGTGTCCCTGATCCTGTTCCTCCTGACTGCATGAGACGTCCCAACAGGGTTCTCCAGACACCTCCTACAGGTGCGTTTGGGCTGGCAACAGGTCAGTACCACCCTGGGATGGAGCTTACAGAGGAAGGAGCAGGCTGCCATCTTTGCTGTTTTGCAGCCTTCACTGGATATACCACCAGGTATGGGAAAAATGGAGGCAATTAGGGTCTGGAGTGGACCCCCAGCAAACTGCAGCAGCCCTATGGTTCCTAATAATTAGTGGCCTGATTGTTAAGAACAAACAGACAACAACATCAACAAAAATGACCCCACAAAAGCCCCACTCAAAGGTCAGCAGTCTCAAAGATCGAAGGTAGATAAGCCCCTAAAAAAGTGAAAAAAATCAACGCAAAAACATTGAAAACACAAAAAGCCAGAGTGCCTCTTCTCCTACAAATGATCACAACACCAAATAACCAGCAAGGGCACAGAACTGGGTAGAGGCTGAGATGGCTGAATTGATAGAAGTAGGCTTCAGAAGGTAATAATGAACTTTGCTGAGCTAAAGGAGCATGTTGTAACCCAATGCAAAGAAGCTAAGAAACAAAATAAAACAATACAGGAGCTGATAATCAGAATAGTCAGTTTAGAGAGAAACATAACTGACCTGATAGAGCTGAAAAACACAACATGAGAGCTTTACAATGCAATCACAAGTATCAATAGCAGAATAGACCAGGCAGTGAAAGGATCTCAGAGCTTGAGAACTATCTTTCTGAAATAAGACAGGGCCAGGCATGGTGGCTCATGCCTGTAATCTCAGCACTTTGGGAGGCCAAGGAGGGTGGATCACCTGAGGTCAGGAGTTCGAGACCAGCCTGGCCAACATGGTGAAACCTGTCTCTACTAAAAATACAAAAATTAGCTGGGCATGGTGGTTTTGCCTGTAATCCCAGCTACTCAGGAGGCTGAGGCAGGAGAATTGCTTGAACCCAGGAGGTGGAGGTTGCAGTGAGCCAAGATTGTGCCACTACACTCCAGCCTAGGTGACAGAGTGAGACTCTGTCTCGAATAAAACAAAATAAAATGACAGAAAAGATTAGAGAGAAAAGAATAAAAAGGCATGAACAAAACCTCCCAGAAATATGGGATTATGTAAAAAGATTGAATCTATGACTGATTGGGGTATCTGAAAGAGATGGGGAGACTGGAATCAAGTTAGAAAATATACTTCAGGATATTATCTAGGAGAACTTCCCCAACCTAGCAAGACAGGCTAACATTCAAATTTAGGAAATTCAGAGAACCCCAGTAAGATACTCCATGAAAAGATCAACCCCAAGACACATAATCATCAGATTCTCCAAGGTCAAAATGAAAGAAAAAATGTTAAGAGCAGCCAGAGAAAAAGACAAGGTACTACAAAGTGAAGCTCATCAGACTAACAGCATACCTTTCAACAGAAATCCTACAGACCAGAAGAGATTGGGGGCCAATCTTCAACATTGTTAAATAAAATAATTTCCAACCTAGAATTTCATATCTGGCCAAACTAGGTTTCATAAGCGAAGGAGAAATGAGATCCTTTGCAGACAAGCAAATGCAGAGGGAATTGTCACCACCAGGCCTGCCTTGCAAGAGCTCCTGAAGAAAGCACTAAATATGGAAAGGAAAAACCATTATCAGCTACTCCAAAAACACACTGAAGTACACAGACCAGTGGCACTATGAAGTAACCACATAAACAAGTCTGCAAAATAACCAACCAGCATCATGAAGACAGAATCAAATTCACACATAACAATACTAACCTTAGACATAAATGGTCTAGATGTCCCAATTAAAAGACACAGAATAGCAAGCTGGATAAACAACCAAGACCCATCGGTATGCTGTCTTTAAGAGATCCATCTCACATGCAAAGACACACATAGGCTCAAAACAAAGGATGAAGGATAATTTACCAAGCAGATGGAAAACAGAAAAAAGCAGGTGTCACAATCCTAGTTTCTGACAAAACAGACTTTAAAAGAACAAAGATAAAAAAATGACAAAGAAGAGCATTACATAATGGTAAAGGGTTCAATTCAACAAGAAGAGCTAACTGTCCTAAATATATAGTCATACAATACAGGAGCACCCAGATTCATAGCAGTTCTTAGAGACCTATAAAGAGACTTAGACTCCCACACAATAATAGTGGGAGATTTTAACACTCCACTGACAGTTTTAGACAGATCACTGAGACAGAAAATTAAAAAAGATATTCAGAACCTGAACTCAGCTCTGGATCAAGTGGATCTGATAGATATCTACAGAACTCTCCAGCCCCCAACAACAAAATATACATTCTCATTGCCTCATGGCACTTACTCAAAAATTAATCACATAATTGGAAGTCAAACACTCCTCAGCAAATGCAAAAGGACTGAAATAATAACAGTCTCTCAAATCACAATACAATCAAATTAGAATTTAAGATTAAGAAATTCACTCAAAACCACACAACTACATGGAAATTGAGCAACTTGCTCCTGAATGACTGCTGGGTAAATAATAAAATTAAGGCAGAAATCAAGAAGTTAATTGAAACTAATGAGAACAAAAAGACAGTGTATCAGAATCTCTGGGGGCAGATAAAGCAGTGTTAAGAGGGGAATTTATAGCAGTAAATGCCCACATCGAAAAGTTAGAAAGATCTCAAGTTAACAACCTAACCTCACAACCAAAAGAACTAGAAACCAAGAGCAAACAGACCCCAAAGCTAGCAGATGACAATAAATAACTGAGATCAGAGCAGAACTGAAGGAGGAAAGAGACATGAAAATCCCTTTAAAAAATCAAGAAATCGGCCGGGCGCGGTGGCTCAAGCCTGTAATCCCAGCACTTTGGGAGGCCTAGACGGGCGGATCACGAGGTCAGGAGATCGAGACCATCCTGGCTAATATGGTGAAACCCCGTCTCTACTAAAAAATACAAAAAAACTAGCCGGGCGACGAGGCGGGCGCCTGTAGTCCCAGCTACTCGGGAGGCTGAGACAGGAGAATGGCGTGAACCCGGGAGGCGGAGCTTGCAGTGAGCTGAGATCCGGCCACTGCACTCCAGCCTGGGCGGCAGAGCAAGACTCCGTCTCAAAAAAAAAAAAAAAAAAAAAAAAAATCAAGAAATCCAGGTGGTGTTCTTTTGAAAAAATTAATAAAATAGACTGCTAACTAGACAGTAAAGAAGAAAAGACAGAAGAATCAAATAAACACAATTTGAAATTATAAGGGGAATATCACCACTGACCCCACAAAAATACAAACAACCATCAGAGAATACTATAAATACCTCTGTGCACATGAACTAGAAAATCTAGAAGAAATGGATAAATTCCCAGATATGTACACCCTCCCAAGACTGAACCAGGAAGAAATTGAATCCCTGAATAGGCCAATAATGAGTCCTGAAATTGAGACAGTAATTAATAGCCTAACAACCAAAAAAAGTCCAGGAGCAGACAAATTTACAGCTTAATTCCAGAGGTACAAAGAACAACTGGTACCATTTCTACTGAAATTATTCCAAAAAATAGAAAAGAAGGGTCTCCTCCCTAACTCATTTTATGAGGCCACCATCATCCTGATACCAAAATCTGTCAGAGACACAACAAAAAAAGAAAACTCAGGCCAATATCTCTGATGACTGTTGATGCAAAAATCCTCAATAAAATGCTGGCAATCCAAATCCAGCAGCACATCAAAAGGCTTATCCACCATGATCAAGTCGGCTTCATTCCTGGGATTCAAGGCTGGTTCAACATATGCAAATCAATAAATGTAATCCATCACATAAACAGAACCAGTGACAAAAACCACATGATTATCTCAATAGAAGCAGAAAAGGCCTTCGACATAATTCAACACCACTTCATGCTAAAAACTCAGTAAACCAGGTTTTGATGGAACATATCTCAAAATAATAAGAGTTATTTATGACAGACCCACAGCCAATATCATACTGAATGGGCAAAATCAACGAAGTAAAGCTACAGCCCACAGAATGGGAGAAAATATTTGCAGTCAATCCATCTGACAAGGGATTAATAACCAGAACACATAAGAGCGCAAACAACTTAACAGCCAAAAATAAATAAATAATTAAAATTTAAAACTGGCAAAATATCTGAACAGACATTTCTCAAAAGAAGACATACAAATGGCCAACAGGTTCCAAAAAAAAAAAAAAAAAAATGCTTAAAGTCACTAATAATCAGAGAAATGCGAACCAAACCACAATGTGGTATCATTTTACCCCAGTTAAAATGGCTGACATCAAAACTTCAGGCAATAACAGATGCTGGTAAGGATGTGGAGAAAGGGGAACCTGTGTACACTGTTGGTGGGAATGTAAATTACCATTATGGTAAACAGTATGGAGGTTCCTTAAAAAACTCACAATAGAAAAGGGTATGTATCTAAAAGAAAGGAAATTGATACATCAAAGAGATACCTGTACTCCTATGTTTATTGCAGCATTATTCATAATAGCCAAAATATGGAATCAACCTAAGTGCCCATCAGTGGATGAATGGATAAAGAAAATATGGTATATCTACGCAATGGAACATTATTTAGCCATAAAAAGAATGAAATCCTGTTATTTGCAGCAATATGGATGGAATTGGAAACCATTATGTTAAGTAAAATAAGCCAGGCACAGAAAAACAAATATCATATGCCTTCACTCATATGTGGGAGCTAAAAAAAGTGGATCTAATGAAGACAAAGACAAGATTGGTGGTTACCAGAGTCTGGGAAGGGGAGCAGGGATGAGAGATGGGAATGAAAGGAATAATAAAGAATATAAATATATTTATTTACACTAAACTGGACATTTAAAAATGTAAATATGGTAAATTGTATATGTATATTTTACATCAATACAAAATTTTAAAAATAAATGAAAAGCAATTCATGAAAGTACTATGAGAGCAATACATTAAAATTTTACAGGCCAGGCACGGTGGCTCACGCCTGTAATCCCAGCACTTTGGGAGGCAGAGGCAGGCAGATCATGAGGTCAGGAGATTAAAGCCATCCTGGCCAACATGGTGAATCTCTGTCTCTACTAAAAATATAAAAAATTAGCCAGGCATGAAGGCACGCGTCTGTAATCTCAGCTACTTGAGAGATTGAGGAAGGAGAATTGCTTGAACCCGGGAGGCAGAGGCTGCAGTGAGCCGAGATCATGCCACTGCACTCCATCTTGGGTGACAGAGACAGACTCTGTTTCAAAAAAAAAAAATTACAGAAAAAGGGCAATTTTCTAGAGACTATAACTTATCAGAATAACTGTTTTAAGAAATACAAACGTGACTAGCTTTATAGCCATTAAAGAATTTAAGTAGTTTAAAATATAACCTCAAAAAATATTAAGCCCAGAGAGTTCTAGAGATAAGGTTTAATTATCCTTCCAGAAATATATGAGACATTGCATATAAAAACTCCATAGACTGGAGAAAGAGGGAATGCTCCCAAATTATTTTATGAAGCAAGTAAAACTTTGAGAGAGTTGAAAAGAATACTAAAAGAAGATAAAATTATAGGATAATTTTACTTATTTCCATGGATACAGATATGCTACATAAAATATTAGCAAATTGAATCCAATAAAATATAAAACATGACCGAGAAGTATTCATCCCAAGAATTTCAAGATGGTTTAACACTAGTCTATTATTGTAATTTACCATATTAACAGATTAAAGAGAAAAACTATATTACCAATTACTGAAAAAGCAATGCCCATTCAAGACAAAACCGGTAGGAAACTGGAACTAGAATTTCCTTAAGCTGTTAAAGGTTATCTTTCCATAACCTCCTGCAAACATCATATTAAGTAGTGACAACTTTAAAGCATTCTTTTGGAGTTAGTAACTTACTATAAGTACTTCTAATGGTACTTCTAATTCAACACTGTACTAGAGGTCCTAAATAGCATGCTAAGAGAAGCAAAGGAAATTAAAAATGTGAGAACTGGAAAGAAATGATAGTCGTATTTGCAGATAATAGTCTATAGAGAAAATCCAAAAAACATTACAAACCATTAGAATTAAAAAGAGGGTTCAGCAAGGGTCCTAGATAAAAAGCAATATACAAAAATCAGAATGTATACACTCCAGCAACAAACAATTAGGAAAATTTTTTTTTTTTTTTTTTTTGAGACGGAGTCTCGCTCTGCCGCCCGGGCTGGAGTGCAGTGGCCGGACCTCAGCTCACTGCAAGCTCCGCCTCCCGGGTTCACGCTATTCTCCTGCCTCAGCCTCCCGAGTAGCTGGGACTATAGGCGCCCGCCACCACGCCCAGCTAGTTTTTTACATTTTTTAGTAGAGACGGGGTTTCACCGTGTTAGCCAGGATGGTCTCGATCTCCTGACCTCGTGATCCGCCCGTCTCGGCCTCCCAAAGTACTGGGATTACAGGCTTGAGCCACCGCGCCCGGCCAGGAAAATTTTAAAAAGACGCTATTTTAAAAAGCAATTAAAACAACAATAAATCTAACCAAAGATGATTAAAATCTTTATGGAGAAAATTACAAATATTTATTCAAAGAGATGAAATAAATGGAGTGATATTTATATTAATGAACGTGAAGGCTGAATACTATAAATATTAGGGGATACTGTTTATTGCTATTTTCTTCTTGGTGGAAGTAGCTCTATGATGTGGCCCTCCTGGGTTTTCTCAAACCCTTCACTTCCTCTCTACTAGGGGAAGTTGAGTGATTTAACTCCCTTCTTGGGAAAAGAGTGTTCTGGAAGAATGTGTTCTGCTCTCCAAGAGTAGCTCTCCTCTTATGCGGAAAAAGCTCGGTGTAGTATTTTCTATATCTGGGTGATCATGACTGACTATTTCTGAAATCTGATAACGTGCCCCTTTGATTTCTCACTAAGCTAAGCTGATATTTTTGCCTCTCCATTGTCATATTACTCAATCTGTTTAGAAATTAGGTGAACATGTAATCCCAGCACTTTGGGAGGCCGAGACGGGCGGATCACGAGGTCAGGAGATCGAGACCATCCTGGCTAACACGGTGAAACCCCGTCTCTACTAAAAATACAAAAACTAGCCGGGCGAGGTGGCGGGCGCCTGTAGTCCCAGCTACTCGGGAGGCTGAGGCAGGAGAATGGCGTAAACCCGGGAGGCGGAGCTTGCAGTGAGCTGAGATCCGGCCACTGCGCTCCAGCCTGGGCGACAGAGCGAGACTCCGTCTCAAAAAAAAAAAAAAAAAAGAAATTAGGTGAACAAGGGTGCTACTTATTGGGTCCCCTCAAAGATTCCAACAGGAAAGGTTGCAACTTTCTCCCCAAATTAATTTATAAATTGAATGCCATTCCAATTAAAATATCAACAAGATTCTCATGTAACTTGACGGGTTGGTTCCTAAAATTTACAGAAAAGTGTAAAGGGCCAAGAATAGCCAAGGCAGTGAAGAAAGAGAAAGAAATAATGAGAAAGAGAAGGAGGTGAAAGAGGAAGAATTAGAGGTGCTTATTCTACCAGACATCAAGGCTTACTACAAAACGTTAATTAATTAACACTACATAATATTGGCACAGGGTTAGAAAAATAGGCCAAGGAATACAATGTGGAAACCTGAAACAGACCTTATTTATACATGACAGTGACAGTTTGCACTGTAATCAGTTGGAAGAAGTCAATACATTTGGGCTGGGATAACTGGCTATGCATACAGAAACATAAAATTAAATCCCTTTCTAATACCATATAAAAATACATTTTATAAAACTACCAGTAAATTAACTAATAAATTAGAATGGTAACATACTCACTGGATTGCCATACACTGTAAGCTCCCTGAGAGTAGAGATAACATCAAGTTTTTCCAGTTCTGTGATATCCTATTCAAAAGTTAATCAGTTATTATTTGGTTAGACTCAACATCTTCAAATGTAGACTCATTTGAAGTAATTATATGTAAGTGTTAGATTGCAGCTAGCTCATGATTGAATTCTCTGAAGTGAGCTTGAGTGACAGTGACAGTCTTCTGTATTCTTGAATAAAGGCAGATCTGTGTACTGTAGATTTCAAATACATGACTGGCAAAGGTAACAGTCTAACATGGAAAATTGGATATATAGCAGACTTGTAAGAAAAGACCAAATTTTTTCTCAGAATTATGATTTATTCTAGGACTCAGATTATATTTGGTTAATTCCTCTAGCACATTGACCAAGAAGTATGGAAAAGGTGAATCAAATCTAAAAGTTTTAAAGGTACATAACTAAACACAACCTTAACAATAAAGGAATGTGTGATATTGAGTGGATTGCATCTTGATATACTTGCTGGGAATATATATAGCTGAAAAACTATCTCTCATGTTAAATAATTTGCCTTCTCTATTGCATAGCAATATTTATTAGCTTCCATTTAACATTGGTGAAAGTTTGCAAATATATTTAGGTTTTGCAAAATTGTTTCTAAAATGCTATTTCTGACAAACTTTAGCCAACAAGCTGAGCCTAAAGTTGTTGCTAGTTCGTGTAACACAACAAAGTTATTGACATGCCTGTATTCCTTTGTGGAACTGTAAGTGGACATATAGCAAATTCTTCCAGTATGTGTAAAAATATTTAGACCTATTTTAGATCATTTGGAAGTGAATTTGATTTTTAAAATGACCGATCTTTACTATTTTGATTTTGGAAGTATCATAAAGGAGGGCTTTGAAAAATCTGTAAATCTATAGAGATGTTGTGCATTTTTACCCACAGGCAGTGTCTATCTGTGGAACCAAGGCCTGATTGGTAATCACGGACATGCGAAAAGTCTTACATTATTTTCTCAAATTAAACCAAACATAACAGTAGTCACTAGTGAAATATTCCTAATCAAAATTTCTGTTTTCACAGAAAATGTTAATATGGGAAATAGACTATTAAATTTGTAGAAGATAATGATGGCATAAACTTTTAAAGAGACATCAGGGAAACTAATATGTCCATAATTAGGGGGAGAGGGCTGATGGCTTCCCATTTTTAATATGCAGCATTATTTTTTACAGTAGTGTGCGCTACTGGCTCACAAAAAGTCAACTGATAAATTTTTAGGAATTTTGTGAGATGGTGTGTTAGCCTGAAATTGGCTATGACAGAAGAAATTATACCATAGAAATTGGCAGACGTTACTAATTAGGGATTTTTTTCCTCTTGGAGAGCCAGTTGTTAAGCATTAACCAGGATACCAATGGTAGTTACAATGTCAGCGTAAGTACTTAAGGCAATCATAATAATAATTGTGCCTGGATTGGGGCCTTCACTGAGGACAGGAAATAGCAATAGACTATTCTTGGGGTTCTTTTCAGCTTCAGGTGATTAATTATATGTTTAAAAGTAGACAGAGCAGCTGGATGCCAGGTAGGGGAATCATTTAGACACAGGGATCAAACAGGACTATAAAGGTGAATTAAATAATGAATCTTTCAATTGTGTTTCTGTGATTCTTTCTTTAGAAGCAAGACTATAGACAACAATTTGCTAAATCTATATTATTGGACATGATGGCTAAGTAAAAAGCATCACACCAGAATCAAGGGTATGTATTATATTTTATCAAGGATATAGCTTCTGAAGGATGTTAAAGTAGGTCAATGAGGGACTGCATATACCTTCACTTGAAATATTGTTCCTTTGTTAATTTTTCTAGGCTTTCTCCCTTCTATCAATTTTTATCAACCCAAAATTATCTGATTGTCTCTTTGTTGAAATTAATGCTGGTATCAGCCTGCCCATGTTGGTATGAATCTAGAGACAGAATCTCTCTCAAAAATAAAATTTGAAAGGAGAGTTCAGAAGTTTGAAGAAAATATGTTTTCAGTAGAATTCAACAGAATTTCCAACATAACCTTTCTATTCCTCTGAGTTCATTTTTTCCCCATCTAAATGTATGGTCACATTAAGGTACTATAATATTTATGGTTAGAATAAGCTTAATGGCAAAATGATCTATCTAAATTCAATGGAAAATACCATCTCAAGGATAAAAATAAACAAAGAAGGGATGGTCATTAAATAATAATGCTTACTTCTTCATTCAATGATATGTAGAATCTCTCATGATATATAAGTTGTCATTTAGCTATATTAGATTTTGATAATAAATAAGCTTGGCAAGTATAGTTGTTATACCAGCTGATCTCTATCGATTCATTTGCTTAAGAGGGACAGAGGAGTAGAGAGCAGGGACACTCTTGTGGAAAAGCAGGTTACCAGGTCTAATCTGGTAACTGGACATCCTGTCAAATAAAGCAATGATACTTGCTAGGAAGAAGGTCCTCATTTATGATATTCTCTTAGCGGTCCTCATTTATAATATTCTCTTAGCAGATCTTCTTGGTTAAGGACTGCCTATAATAAATAAACCTAGAATCTATAGAATTATAAGGCATGGATCCCTGTAAAATGTCACATAATTTCAAGTTTAAAATGGAGATGGTTTGTAAATGAAACACTCCCCTACTGTATAAGATCACCTCATGGAATCTCACTTGAAGACCTCACATTTTATTCTAAGCTCGGGGTGTGTGTGATGTGCGAAGGAAGGGCCTGAGAAGGCACTAGGCATGTCCTGGGCCCTGTGTGTCCTCGAAATTATTTATAAAGCTCGATACCAGGTAAGATCTCTGATGAGTGTTAAGTCTGATTTGACAGTCTTTTTTGTTAGCTCAGTTGCTATCACTGGAAAGATCTCCATAGAAGGGCAGTTTTCCTAATTTAGATTTCTTCTTGATAAATCTTAGGAAGAATCATCCCCAGTTTTGGCAGGCTTTTCTCAGATGAATGTTTGAATCTGTATAAATTAGTTGTATACTATTTTTATCTGTATGTACATTCCCTAATTGCTTTGTAGAAAGGGGCATGGCTCATGATTTCCTTCTAACCTTGTCTAGGGCTTTTAAAAAATCACCCCCAGAAAAGGCTTCCTGAACTCTATATCAAGTAGAGCCACAAATGTTTATGGAGGATCTATTATGTACTGGGTACTATGCTGTATACTGATACAAATGTGGACAAGATAGACTTGCTCTCTGCCCTTGGCGGGTAGTCCAGAGTTCAGTCTGTCTTTGAGGCTATCTTAGAGGTATTGGCAGAAGTAGAAAAGCTGGTAAAAGGAGAGCTAACAGACCACCACAGAAATGCTGAGAGAAATGTGAGGGCTGTATAAGGTTATGTCTTCAACTCTTATCTGTATGCTATCTCAGGAGAGAGTCTGAGCGGTTCAGTTGGGGTGGTGACCTAAAAGTAACAGGTTAAATTCTCAGCAGGTAAAACTAAGCCAGGATCCTATCTAAGGAAGCCTTGAGTGGGGAGAGATACAACATTAAAGCCGAGTCAAAGTCCGTTATCAGGAGTTGATTCAAATGCCGGGTAGAACAAGTACATATGATAAGTTTAAGGGGCCAAAGAGGTCCAGAATCAAGATTCAGAAACAACTTGGACCAAGAGCAGTCAAGGAACAAATAAGAACTCTCAGAGAGGACTGATGAGAAGAGCCTTAGAACATGTAGAAGTAACCTTTGTTAATGAGCTTGTGCATGTGGCTTTGTCCAGTTCTTAAGTCTAGAAGTAGGGTGAATATTTCTGCGTCACAAACTCTTTCTATGCCTTGAAATATAGATGGTATATAAATGATAAATAACATATTAGCAACATTTTCATTGATATGCTTGGAAGCTTTATGTTCAGAACTCAGATAAACTAAAGCTTGTAAATCCCATAATAAAAAAATATAATGTTACCTGGATTTTATTATATCCTAGGAAGAGTTTCTCTAGTTTTACCAAAGATTGTAATTTGCCCAGTTCTCGTAGTCTGTTTTCCTCCAAGTGAAGTGCCAATAAAGAACTTGGTTTGGCAAAAGCACTGTCATTAAATGATCGGATGCGGTTATGATCCACTACCAATTCCTGAAGGACTGCTAAGTTGTCAAGCCCTTCAACTTGGCTGATTTCATTACCTAAAAAGAAAGAAGTCATGATATATCAAGTGAGCCCAAACTTTCTGAATTAAAGGATATCTACTTATATATAAATATCTTTTAATCAGATAATTTTTCAAAAGAAGTAAAGGATTCAAGAAACTTATTTCCAAAGAGAAATTGAAATGTAATTTATAGGAAGGTAGCATCATCATAAAATAATATTTGCTAAAATTTCTTGTTTGTGAATTTGAAAGATCAAGACGTGATGTACACAATGTACTGAAATGATCTAATATGTCTGTTCAGTAATTGTAAAAATAGTTGGTATTGACAAAAGTAGATACAGAAAAGTGCTGCAAAACATATGCTTCCTGAGTATATTATTACTCTAATAGACATTACAATAGTATATTTAATTATTTCTTAAAATAGACTGATTTGTTGTATTATGTTAGAAGAACACCATTAATTATGCTGTTCTTTCTCATATTTTTGCACTGCAACCATATTAAACACATCAAAGTTCATTTAATTCTTCAAAACTCTAAACCCTTATTTATAACCTATGATTTCTCTCTATTGTAGCTATCAGTAGCTATATAAATATTAATGATAACTTATATGAAGACTTCACTTTACAAAATGTTTTTATATGTACAGTATTTTCTATCAGAGTCTCAAAATACTACAGGGAAAATATTTTATCTCTTTTTTCTAATCAGAAAATTGAGGGTCAGAGAAATTAAATGGCTTTCTCAAAGACATAAAAATGGCAATATCAGGCCTAACTTAGACCTTTTACATTTTAAGCTCAATTATCTTTCTGGTATGCTATACTACGTTTCATTCAATATTCATTCTCCTTGATTATTATGTGCTGAATTGTGTCCCCCTGAAATTCATATGTGAAAATCCTAACCTCCAGTACCTCAAAATGTGACTGTATTTGGAGACAGGGTCTTTAAAAGATAATTAAGGTTAAAATGAGGTCATTGGGATGAGCGTTAATTTAATATGACTAGTGTCCTCATAATAACTGGCGTAAAGACAGACACATAGACCAATGAAACAGAATAGAGAACCCAGAAATAAATCCACACATTTACGGTCAACTCTTTTTTAACAAAGGTGCTAAGAACATACATTGGGGAAAAGACAGTCTCTTCAATAAATGGTATGGGGAAAACTGGATATCCCTATGCAGAAGAAATGAAAATTCACCCCATCTCTTATCATATACAAAAATCAAATCAAAATGGACTTGGCAAAGATTTCTTGTGTAATACGTCAAAAGCACAGGCAGCCAAAGCAAAAATGGACAAATGGGACTGCATCAAGCTAAAAAGCTCCTGAACAGCAAAGGAAACCATCAACAAAGTGAAGAGATAGCTCACAGATTGGGATAAAGTATTTATAAACTACCCATCTGACAAGGGATTAATAACCAGAATATATAAGGAGCCCAAACAACTCAACAGGAAAAAGGTCTGCATAGACATTTCTCAAAAGAAGAAATACAAATGGTCAATGGGTATATGGAAAAATGCTCAGCATTACTAATCATAAGGGAAATACAAATGAGATATCATCTCACCCCATTTAAAATGGCTTTTATCAAAAAGGCAATAATAAATGCTGACAGGGATACAGAGAAAGGGGTAGAATG
The DNA here is from genome assembly GCF_009764315.1 of Trachypithecus francoisi. NCBI lineage: Eukaryota > Metazoa > Chordata > Mammalia > Primates > Cercopithecidae > Trachypithecus > Trachypithecus francoisi. The sequence continues at coordinate 45,170,295 of NW_022681468.1, forward strand.
TCTTCAAAGCTCTTTTCAGCCTTTCACTCATCTTTCTGTGTGCTTACTTCCTAAGTAAGCACATACATGTATGACTTCACCTTTCACTTCCATTGTGATCATTCTAAAATAGTGTATCTCTAGTCCTGACTTGTGGTCCAGTACTATTGCTAGAAAAACTTTCTTTTTTTTTTTTTGAGAGGGAGTCTCGCTCTGTCGCCCAGGCTGGAGGGCAGTGGCATGATCTCGGCTCACTGCAAGCTCCGCCTCCCAGGTTCACACCATTCTTCTGCCTCAGCCTCGCGAGTAGCTGGGACTACAGGCGCTCACCACCTCGCCCGGCTAATTTTTTGTATTTTTAGTAGAGACGGGGTTTCACCGTGTTAGCCAGGATGGTCTCCATCTCCTGACCTTGTGATCCGTCCGCCTCGGCCTCCCAAAGTGCTGGGATTACAGGCGTGAGCCGCTGCGCCCGGCCAACTTTCTATTTTTAATGCATCAAAATTGTTACAACACAAACTGATCTTTCTCTACTCTCAAATAAGCAACATTTCCCAATGACTTTAGCTTTAGTACCTCCTTTTGCCCAATCTCCCAATGAAATTATAAAAACATCTGGGACAGCTTTTCTCCTTATTTTACATCTAGCCACTAAGTCTTAATATATCTTCCTTTTAAACTGCCTTTTGGACTCACCTCTTACCACTCCCACTGCCAGCACTGTAGTCTATGCCCTTATTATGTCATTCAAGCTGGATAGAAACTGCATGTGCTTTGGAGGTAGATAGATCTAGGTTTGACTTTGTACCATAACACACACTGGTGCAAACTTGGCAAATTATTAAACCACACTGAATGTCACTTTTTTCTTTTGTAAAATACATGTAACAATCTTTACCATGTAGAATTACTGTGAAGATTAAATATGACAATATATGTAGACAAACACCTTACCCATTGACTCCACAAATGGCAGCTGTTATTGTCAGAGTAAACTGCCTTACTTCCTGCATAAGGCTGCCCTACTCTAATTTGCCATGCTAGCCATGGCATCAGAACACACTTCTCCCTTACATTATTCGATTGAAATAGACCTTCTAGGGTTAGGTTGTCTGCTTTTTTGTATGTCAATGTATCTTTTAAAAGATCTGGGCAGGGAGTGATGGCTCATGCCTGTAATTCCACCATTTCGGGAGGCTGAGGTGAAAGGATCTCTTAAGGCCAGGAGTTTGAGACCAGCCTGAGAAACAAATTGAGACCCCATATCTACAAAAAAAGAGAGAAAAATAAAAAAATTAGCCAGGCATGGTGGCACAAGCCTATAGTCCTAGCTACACAGGAGGCTGAGGTGGGAGGATCACTTGGGCTCCGGAGGTTGAAGCTGCAGTGAGCTATGATCGTGCCAGTGCACTCCAGCCTGGGTGATAGAGAGAAACCTGTTCTCAAAAAATAATAAATAATAAATAATAAAATAAAAAATAAAAACAAAAATCAAACTGAAAAAACACACGAAAACAAATACCAATCTGTCATAGCCATAAAAAAGAATGAAATCATGCCCTCTACAGCAGCCTGGATGGAGCTGGAGGCCATTATCCTCAGTGAACTAACTCAGAAACAGAAAATCAAATACTGCATGTTCTTATCTACATGTGGGAGCTAAGCAGTAAGTTCACAGTAAGTACACTCCAACAATAAGTACACTGCAAAAAGGGGGAGAATGGGAGTGGGGGTGAGGGTTGAAAAATTAGCTATTGGATACTATATTCACTATTCGGGCAATAGGTACACTAGCAGCCCAATTCCCACCAGAACATAATACCATGTTAACAAAAATACACATGTACCCCTTGAATCTAAAATAATTTTTTTTTTTTTAAAAAAAGATCTGTCATTGTGCTTAATTTCTTGGTTTTAAGGCTAAGTCTCCGGGTTCTTGATCCAAATCACAAGTGCTTTTGACAGATGCATTCAAATATGCCTGCCTTTCTCCTATGCCATTAAAAATTATTGTTAGACTAATGTCCCAAACCCTGTGTTTTTCTCATGCTATTTTTCTTAAAGTTTCAAGCTCCTACCTATTATTGACTACATCCTGTACAAATTTCTCTGCTTGACTTTCCCTACTTTGGTCCTGCTCTATATTTTCAACCTCAATTTTTCACTATTATACAAAATTTAAAAATCACTAATTGTTGGTGGGAATGTAAATTAGTTCAAACATTGTGGAAGACAGTGTCGCAATTCCTCAAGGATCTAGAACCAGAAATAGCGTTTGACCCAGCAACTCCATTACTGGGTATATTCCCAAACAATTATAAACCATTCTAATATAAAGACATATGCACACATACATTTATTGCAGCACTATTCACAATAGCAAAGACTTGAAACTAACCCAAATGCCCATCCGTGTTAGACTGGATAAAGAAAATGTGGCACATAGACACCATGGAATACTATGCAGCCATAAAAAAGAATGAGTTCATGTCCTTTGCAGGGACATGGATGAAGCTGGAAACCATCATTCTCAGCAAACTAGCACAGGAACAGAAAACCAAACACTGCATGTTCTCACTCATAGGTGGGAGAGAACAGTGGGAACACAAGGACACAGGGAGAGGAACATCACACACTGGAGCCTGTCAGGGAGTTGGGGGGCAAGGGAAGGGAAAGCATTAGGAGAAACACCTAATGTAGATGACAGGTTGATGGGTCCAGCAAACTACCATGGCACGTGTATACCTATGTAACAAACCTGCACATTCTGCACATGTATCACAGAAGTTGAAGTATAATTTAAAAATTACTGTAATGAGGCTTATTTAAATAAAAACTAAATAACATGATCTCATATATTGAAATGAGGATTATTTATCAAATTGATCATGTTTAGAGGATTTATAACTCTCTTAGAAAAGTGCATATTCTTTGTTCTCATCAGGTTGTTCCCTTTTCAAGTGTTGGCCCACAGACACCACAGTCATGTCCTGTGACTCTTTTCCTCCTCCCTCTGCTTGCAAAGCACTCAGTAATGTTCACCTTCAATCTAGATTCTATTACTCCTTTAAAGAGCTCTATACATGTCGACGAGCTAATCTTTTAATTTCTCTTTTCTCTGAGCTTCTGTTGCACTTAAGTTAGTAATACATAGTCTGAACTTAATTCATCTTTGTCTCAGTACATCTCCACAGATAGATCTTAAACTACTTAGATCAAGGATTTCAATGATACATAATTATAATAACATAGTACCTCCATATCTTTCATAGTACTTATGACAATTCTGAGTTTAATAATTACCCACTAGTTTTTTTATTGTTTTTTAAGTTGAATACTATATATAAGTAAATTATGATGTAATACTGTCTATATTCTCAGAATACCGCATTGACCTTTGAAAATGGTTTCTAAAAATATGTAAGTAACCAGGGAAAATTCATTTGTGATTACTAAAATATATTTGTCTGTGAATCTGTTTTAGTAAATACTGATGCTTTATTTGCTTATCAAAACAGAATGATGATAAAATCAGTTTTTAAAAATAAAGGCTTATACAATAACAGTATTTCTACTCACCCTGTAGAAAGAGGAATTTTAAATTTCTTAGTCTGTTAAGTTGTAGCTGGATCAAATTACAAATTCCATTGTAGCCCAAATGAAGAACTTCTAAACTGTGCATTATTGGAGGCAAATTTTCACTGCTCATTATGTCTCTGAAACACATAGGTAAGTTTAAGGCCATAAACTTAACTTCAAACCATGTATATTATAAAAAGACAGTTCGGTATGTGTTTACTATAAACTGAAGTTAAGAAAATATAAATTTATTAATATATCAGAATTAAGCTATAATACATAGTCTGTTTATATTTTATATACTATTCTTTAAAAAAGAATGGTCTAGAATAAATAAGTACATAAGGTGTTAGAATGAAATCAATAGAAAATGCAATCAGGCAAGAAAAAAATGCATCCAGATTGGAAAGGAATAAATAAAACTGTCTTTATTTTCAGATGACATGATCCTGTATTTAGAAAATCCTAAAAGATCCACCAAAAAACTACTTGAAGCAATAAAGGAGTTTAGCAAGGTCACAGGATAAAAGATTAATATACAAAAATCAATTGAATTTTCTACCTACTAGCAATAAAATATCTGAAAATGAAATTAAGCAAAAATTCTTTTTCACAAAGTATAAAAAAGAATAAAATACTTCAGCATAAATTTAATAAAAAGTGGAAAATCTGTACACAGAAAACTACAAAACATTACTGAGAGAAATTAACAAAGATCCAAATAAATAGAGAAATATTCCATGTGTATGGATTAAAAGATTCCGTATTACTAAAATGGCAATTCTCCCCAAATTGATCAACAGATTCATTTAATACAATCTCTATCAAAAGCCCAGAAGACATCCCCCCCATCTTGTCCTAAAATTTGTAAAGAAATGCAAATAATCTAGAATATTCAAAACAATCTTTTAAAAGAACAAAGTTGGAGAGCTTAAATCACTGATTTTAAAATTTTTTATAAAACCACAGTAGCCAAACCAGTCTAGTACTGGCACAAAAGGACAGACATACAGATCAGTGGAACAGAACTGAGTACAGAAATAAACCCTTACATTTATGCTCAACTGATTTTTAGCAAACGTGCCAAAACAATTAAATAGAGGAAAGGAGAGTGTTCTAATAAAATGGTGCTCAGACAACTGAATATCCACATACAAAAATAGGTTTGGACCTCACTCCTACCTCACAACATACACAAACATTTAACTCAAAACAGATCATAGGACTAGATGTAAGAGTGAAAACATAAAACTCTTTAAAGAAAACAAGAGAACATCTTTGTGACCTTAGGTTAGGCAAAGATTACTACATATAACACCTAAATTGCAATCTGTAAGAGAAAAGTTGATAAATTAGACTTTATCAAAATTAAAATTCCTTCAAAGACATCATTTAAGAAAATGAAAAGAAAAGCCACAGATTGAGAGACAATGTCTGTAAATCATTTATTTAATAAAGGGCTTACACCCAGTATAAAGACACTTAATAATGAAAAGCCAAGCAACCTAATTAAACAATTAGATTTTTTAGGTTTTAGATTTGAATAGAGATTTTACCAAAGAAGATATATGAATGATTAATAAGCATATGAAAAACTGCTCAACACTATTTGTCATTAGGAAAATACAAATTAAAACCACAATGAGATACCACTTCGAATGTATTAGAATGGCTATACTATAAAAGACAGGCAAGCACTGGCAAAGATGTGCAGGAATTAGAATCTTCATATGCTGCTGGTGATAATGAAAAATGGTGCAACCATTTGGGAAAACAGTTTAGCAGTTTCTTAAATAGCTAAATGTTAAGTTACCATATGACCCAACCATTCTATGCATATATATCTACCCAAAATAAACACAATGAAAATATGAGTGCACACAAATACTTGTGCACAAGTGTTTAAAGCAGTGTTATTCAAACCAGTCAAAAAGTAGAAACAATCCAAATTTCCATCAACTGATGAATAAACATTATGTAACATATCCATACAGTCATATCCATAGTGAAATAGCCAATATATTCAGCAATAAAAAGCAGCGAACTACTAACACATCCCATAATGTGAATGAACCTTGAAAACATGCTGAGTGTAAGAAGTCAGAGGCAAAAGACCACCTATTTTATAGTTCCATTTATATGCAATGTCTAGAAAAATACAGTTCTAGAAAACAGATTAGAGGTTGTTTGGGACTAGAGGTGGGAAAGGAAATTGACTGTAAATGGACATGAAGGATCTTTTTGGTGAGATGGAAAATGTTATGAAATTATATTGCAGTTATGATTATACAACTATAAATTTAGTAAAATTATTGAATTATACACTTAATATAAGTAAACATGATACATAAACTGCCACTTCAATAAAACTATTAGAAAAATCAAATATGAATAGGATCCAGAAAAGTATGTATACAAATGAAATGTTCATAGTAGCTTTAATCATAATAGCCTAAAATTAGGAACAACCAAAATGTTCATCAATAATAAAAGCATAAATAACTTGTCATATAATACATATAATAGAACACTATTTGGCAATAAAATGAAATAAATTACTGACACTTGCAACAAAATGAATGGATCTCAAAAGCATTATGCTAAGTAAAAGGAGCCAGACACAAAAGCTACTTACTACATAATTCCAATTATATGAAATTCTAGAAAAAGGCGAAATTACAGCAAGAGAACAGATTAGTGGTTGTTGCCAGGTGCCAGGGGAGGGATTACAAAGGAACTTTTTGGAATGGGAATACTCTGTATTTTGATTGTGGTAGAGGTTTTATGATTGAATACATTTGTCAAAATTCATTAAACTTTACATTTAAATTGGTCAATTTTGTTGCATGGAAATTATACTTCAATAGAGGTAATAAAAAGCACAAGTAATGTTCTTTATTGGGAAAACTGGAATGAAAGTATTCTGATTTGGAGATATACATTATAAATATATATATCATATATATGATATGTATTATATAATATATGATATGATATATATATGTTCTATCAAAATATGTAAGGAGGTGGAAGGTTTGTCCTCATTTTTTGTGTAAAGTATATATTCCATTGATGCTGAGTCATTAAGTGACCAAATAAATAATTTAGAAATAAAAGCAAAACAAATGCTAAAAAAAAAAAAAAAAAAAACCCATTTCCATGCTACTGTGTATAGGGTTCCTTTGTGGGTTGATAAAAATGTTTATGATGAATAAACTAAAAATTGCTAAATTGTACACACAGGGTGAGTTTTATGGTATGTGAATTGTACCTCAATTTTTAAAACAGAAACCCAAGGTCATCAAACATGCAGTACAAGGCCTTTTGTTTGTTTGTTTTTTGTTTTTTTCCCTTTGTTCACAATATAGGTTTGAAATGGAGAAGGCAGGGAATAAACAATGAGAGAAATGTTTTGAGTACCTTTTTATTTATGAAGTTTATTTTTGGCATGTAGCTATAAATAAAATAGGTATTACAATAAGCTAAATGTTATGTACTGTAATGTGTTACTGCTATCATTAATGTGATTAACTGCTTTTAAAATTCCCAGCCAAAATTAATTACAGTCATAAAAATAAAGAATAGTACCTGTTTGTTTTTGAAATTCCTTGCTGTCCATAGCCACTTGAAGGCACTTTCTGGTACAGTAGTTGTCTATTGGTTAAGTGAGTCTGAGGCTTTAGTCTGGGCATGATTGATTCAATATGATTATAGTTGAGGCATAAGACCTACAGAAAGAACATCTTATTAATCAGCAATCCTAGAAATTATTAAAAATTGTGTGGATAAAACTTGGCATATACCACATAATTTAATAATATATTAATGCTGAAACAACAAATGTTTATATCCTAAATAATCTAGACTTAGTTTTGAATGTGTTTTTAATCTGACATTCTGGGAAATTACAATACTTCACATGGAGACTCTAGAAAGCTCCTCAACTTTCTCAGTCTGTACTCCTGATTTCTCCAAACCTGACAAGGATTAAATAATTTTTAGTCGAAGAGACAGCTATTTATCTATGTTTAAAAGGCCTTAGTAGATGGTTGACTCAAGGAAATAATAAAGGAGGCAATAAGGCCATTTAAAGAACCTAGAAACTTCTTTGCATATCTGCCTTCAATCCCATCTCTGACTACAGAGGAAAATTTACTACATATGTGACAATCACATAAAACTGAGGTCAAAGCAAAATCACTTTGGAAGGTAATAGTTTTTTTCTTGCTTAGTAAAAAAACAAACAAAAAAACCCCAAAGAAAATTTAGGAATAATTTATCTACTTTAATAATGTGGAAATACCATTTAATCCAAAGTAAAGAAGATACAAACTTGCATTGGAAACCTTGAAAGAAAGAAAAATTTGTGAATGACTCACCTTCACATTAGGTAGATAGATTAATCCACTGAATGAAGTGAGATTATTGTTCTGTAGATTCACATTACATACATTTCTAAATTGGTCGACTGGAATCAAATCCACTGTTCTGAATTTAGACAAATACAGTTACTATTTTAATAGGACAGGAAAATATAGGAAAAGGTGAGTTCCTTCACATATAACCACCAAAGACATTAAAAAAAGTCTCACCTGATAAATATAAAAATAATTACTTTAATGTAAAATGAATTGGTTAAATGATTAGCTGAATATACATTTTGGTTGGGTACATATGCAAGAAAGTGACATAGAATGCTTTCAAAAAAACATCTGTTACCATATAAACATAGCACTATTATAGAAGAAACTTGTAAAAGAGACATTCCACTTTCTTTATAAATTCACATATATGTTCATGAAATCATAGTGAAGTTGATATAGTAAATCATAAGATTTTCAGGTTATGAACTTCAGATGAAATATATGAAGTAGGTCATTTCCGAAATACCAGGAAGTGGTTAGGGATGGGAAAGGAAAGGAAAAGCAGGTAAGGGCTTTGAAAATAAGAGTTTCTGTGAGATCTTCTGGAAACCCTTATTGCATTCCACCCTGTGTGAACATTTTGGTAATTAAACAGAATGCTTGATTCGCAGTCCATAGCTATATCTTCATTTGAGCCATGACAGAGAAGAGCATAAAACTACATCCCTTTCCCTAACCAGTTCTCTAAACAAATCCTAAACTTGAAGTTAGAATTATGACGTACTTTTACCCATTAATAAGTTATTCATTCATTCATTTTCATTAGTATTTCCTAAGTGCAGCGAATGTGTTTGGAAAGGCTACAAGAAAGATGAAAGAAACGTTTCAGCCCCCAAGAAGAGGGAGCCAGAAAAATGAAAATAAAGAGGAGAATTGCTGTGATAGAGTTAGCGTCTCTATCATACCAATGCAATGGCATTTCGGGGAAATAAAATCTGTAGCATGGAGGAGAAAGATCTTGAGATGATATTTGGAGCATTTGTAGGTATTTATCGAGCAAATTAGCAGAAAAGAGTTCTAGGCAGTGCAACAGGTACAAACAAAGGCAGAAACAAACATGAAAAAATATCTTATGATTTAGATTCAGTAACTAGAATATTTCAGAATTCCTGAAATATGAAGTGTCATGGGCAGTAAAGAAAAGGACTACAATAGATAATAATGGACAGATAATAAAGGGTCTTTTATGCCATACAAAGGAATTTTTAATTTTAGGCTAGGCACAGTGGCTCACACCTGAAATCCCAGCACTTTGGGAGACTGAGGCAGGTGAACCACTTGAGCCCATGATCGGAGACCAGCCTGGCAAGATGGCATAAATACTGTCTCCACAAAAAATACAAAGAAAATTTGCCATGCTTGGTGGCACGTGCCTATAGTAGGAGGATCGATTGTGCCTGCAAGGTTGAAGCTGCAGTGAGCCATTTTTTGAGACCCCATCTCAAAAAACACGCATTACTTAGCATGAACCTTTGCAGTAGAGTAGATAATTTTATGAATCACTGATTATATTTATATAAGATGTATAAATTTATAAGCTTCAGAAAAATGATAATAATTACATAATGTAATTATAGTGTAAAAAGGCATATAATAAAATGATTGTACCTAATGGATGATGAAGTCCAATTTAGTTCTTGCATTTGCATGAAGTTGGAATGTCCTTGTCGTTCTGCAATCATGTCAGAAGTAAGTCTACCACCAAACATATCTTTTGCATTCTCAGTCTCTGGTGGTTCCTATATGAAGGCATTTAGAAAATGATGTCCTGTCTTACAGATGACTAAATTATGTAGTTCTCTGATTTCAGGTAAAAATTCAGTGGACTCATTTTTCCAGATTCCTCCTACTAAGTAGAGCTAAATCCTGTGCATTATATATAAAACAAACATATGCAGGGCAAGGTGGCTAATACCTATAATCCCAGAACATTGGGAGGCCAAGGTGGGAGGATTGCCTGAGTCCAGGAGTTCGAGATGAGGCTGGGCAACAAAGTAAGACCCTGTCTCTACAAAAAACAAAAAAGAATTAGTCAAGCACAGTGGCACATGCCTGTAATTGTAGCTATGTGGGAGGCTGAGGCCAGAGAATGTCTTGAGCACAGGAGTTCAGAGGCTGCAGTGAGCTATGATCATGCCACTGGATTCCAGTCTGGGTGACAGAGTGAGACCCTGTCTCTAAAAAATTTTTTTAATTAAAAAAATTAAAACCAAACATATGAATACTGAAAGATGTGGAGAAGAAGGCAGACCAGGTAGGTACCTCAGGACCTGAGGAATGACACCCTGGATTTTCTTTTTGCCTCACCTTCTCTACTGGGTGCTAGAGAAGCTAGAAACCCAGAAATGACAATAAGAAAAAAACAGGACAAAGTAAACAAAAAGCCTACTCTTTCTAGTCAAAGGATCAGGAAAGGGGAAGCCTAGCACGGCAGAAAACTTTAGACAATAACAAGCCTACTCCTGCTAAGCCCTACAGAACAAACTGTGGCCCCAACTTCATGCCCACAAGTAAACGCAGAATGGGCTGCTTAGACTTTAACCTGTGCTCATTTGTAACAAGGCACTTCTCCATTATCCACCTGCTGAGTGGGAACCTGGACTTTCATCCCCCATCAGCAGTAACACATGTCTCCACTCTCTACCTGCAAGTGTTATTGTAGATAACATGGGGAGTCTGGATTCCCACTTCCACCCACTCATAATGAGTTATCTGTGGAGCATCAATTAGGTGTTCCCGTCTCTCCCAGCCAGGATGAATCAGTGGAGGCTTCTGGGAGATAGTAACAAGGAGTTCCTTCCTTCCTAGCCCGAGTAAATCAATGGAAGTCTGGTGGGGAGCATGAACTCCTACTCTAGCCTAGCAGTTAATGAAGAACACACCTCCAGGTTGTCAACAGAGGCCACATGGAGGAACTTGGACTTCTATCTCCCACCTGACAGCAACGAAGTGGTTCCCCATCTTCTCACTGGTATAGTGTCAAGGGAGGCTTGCTAAAATAGATTTAAATAAGACCCACATAATACCCCAAATGTCCAGAATAAAATAAAAAATATGTCATGCTAAGAACCAATAACATCTCAACTTGAATGTGAAAAGACAATCGACAGATGCCAACTTTGAAATGATACAAATATTTTTAATTGACAGGCATTTCAAAGCAGTCAAAGGAAAAATGCTCAACAAGCGATTATGAACATACTTGAAACAAATGAAAAAACAAAACAGAAACCTTTAGCAAAGAGATAAGTGATAGCAAAGCAATAGAAGATATGAAGAATGAAATGAAAATTTTAGAATTGAAAAATACTATAAACAAATAAATGCAATGGATAGGGACTCAATAGCAGAATGGAGAGAAAAGAGAAAAAAATAACTTGAAGACAGAAGAATAGAAATTACCCAGTATGAACAAAAGAGAGAAAATGGACCCATAAATAAATGAGCCTCACTTTACCAAGACGAACATGTCCTGTACTTGCGGAACCATACAAAAGATTTAATATTAGTATCACTAGATTCATAGAAAAAGAAGAGAAATAATGTGGGGCTGAAAAAGTATTTGAAGAAATTATAACCAAAAATCTTCCAAATTTGGCAAAAGACATAAACCAAGAAGCTAAGAATCTAAGCAAACCCCAGATGGGAAAAAAACCCAAATCCATGCAAGGACATATAATAGTAATCAGAATCAAATTTCTAAAAACTAATGACAGAGAAAAAAGGCATGAAAACAGTGACAGAGGAATTAAATCTTACCTGTGAGGGTAAAACAATGTGAGTGACATTAATCAGAAAGCATGGAAACCAGAAGATGTGGCACAACATTTTCAAGTGGTGAAAGAGAAACATCAACCCAGAATTCTATATCCAGGGAAAATATCATTCGGAAATAAAAAGAGAAAGCAAGACATTCTCAAAGGAAGGAAAACTAAGCAAACTGTTACCAGCAGACCTACCCTAAGAAATGACTAAAGAAAGTTCTTGAAATGGAAAGAAAAAAAAAAGGAATCTTGGAATGCCAGGAAAGAGGAAAGCACAATGGAAAGAGTATTAATAAACTTCCCTTCTTTTCTTGATTTTTCTAAATTATCTTTGATTAGCTGATGTAAAAAAAACTATAATATTGTCTCATTTGTTCTCAATGTATATAGTGAAAATATAAACAGGGGAGAAGAAATAGATTGAAAGGAAAGTAACATTTCTGCACTTTACTCAAACTGGTAAAATGTCAACCCTAACAGACTATAATAAAGTATGTATATGCATTGTAATACTTAGAACAACCACTAAAAAAAAACTATATGGAGAGATACACCAAAAAACACTATGGATAAATAAAAATAGAATTTCAAAATGTGTTCAAGAAGCTCATGGGAAGGCACAAAAAAAGAAAACAGAAGAAAGATGAACAAAGGAAACAAATATAAAACAAGAAAACAAAGTGGCAGACTTAAGCCCTAACAGGTCAGTTAACTATATTAAATATAAATGGCCTTTGTTCATCAATTAAAATACAAAAATTAGCTAATAAATAACATGATCCAACTGTGTGTTGTCAACAAGAAGCTCACTTCAAATATAATATATGCAGGTTGAAAGTAAAAGAACAGAAAAAGATATCCTATACATTAATCAAGAGAAAGCAGGAGTGGCTTCATTAACCTCAGATAAAGTAAACTTTGAAGCAAAGGAAATTACCAGAGTCAGAGGGGACATTACCTACCGATAAAAGGGTCAGTCCACCAAGAAGACATAACAGTCTTAAATGTGTATGTACCAACAACAGAGCTGCAAAATATTTGAAGCTAGAGTCCCCAATTATTTTAGCCAATGATGTAGGTATTGCTGTGAAGGAATTTTGTAGACATAATTAAAGCTCCTAGCAAGTTGACTTTCAATAAGGAGATCATCTTGAACAATCTGGATGGGCCTGATTCAAACAATTGCAAGGCTTTAAAAGCAGAGGTGAGGTTCCTGAAAGAAAGAATTTTCCTGAAGAAAATCCACTTATGGACAGCAGCTTTCATCTGTGCCTGTGAGCTCCAGCCTACCCATAATCTTTGCTTCCTGATGGCCTGTCCTATGGATTTCAGGCTTGTTTAGGCAGTCCCCTCAATTATTAAATATTCCTTGATATCTATATATCTATATATAGACATAGATATCTCTATATGTATATCTGTCTTACTAGTTCTGCTTCTCTTGTTGAATCCTCAATAATAAAATCTCAAAATAAGTTTTAAAAACATTAATTCAGCCTTAGAAATAACATTGCTTTTGTGTTTTTCATAATTATACAAGCAACATATGATTAGTGTCCTCCTAAATCAGGTGTTGGTAAATGTTTTCTACAGTTTTCCTGTAAAGAGTCAATCAGTATTTTAGCCTTTGGGAACACTAGCTTCTCTGTTACTATTTAATTTTGCCACTGCAGTGTGAAAGCAGTCATAGACTATATATAAACAAACAGGCATGTATGTGTTCCAATAAAATTTTATTTACAAAAATAAGTGGCAGGTCACATTTGGCCCAAGGGCTATTGTTGACAATCTATTTCAGACAAATGGTTTGAACTTGATCTAAATAAAACTGGTAAGTCATTTGATCTACTTTTACTCAAACTCCCTTCTTTTTTTCTACTCTGTTAAAACTTCATATCTAAATTGAGAATATGTATCCTTAATGCAAAAAATAATCTTTTAAAAATAAAAGTATGTGGGAACAAAAGGTAAAATGAAAACACAACTACCCAAATCGTTCTTTGGTTCCTCCTAGTCTATGCCCGCCCTTGGTTTCTACTCCCACTTCAAAGAAGACAATGTAATTATATGTCTAGAGAGTGTTGGACAGAGAATGAGGCTCATGTGCCCATGATTTACCATTAAACAGTCATATAACTTGGAAGAAGTCATGTAACTTCTCTGGAGTTGCTTGTGTTCATACATAAAATAAAGGATTTCGACTATGCCATTTCCAAAGTCTATTTATATCTCAGACACTCTAGCATTATATATTACTGTATTACCTACCTCTGCACCCACTTTTCATGACTTCTTTTTCTACATATGTTTAATAAATGCAAGTATTTCTACTGTCGTTCATTAGACGATATTGCATATGCTTTTGGTCTTAACTGTTAACTCTCTTCAAATTACATTCAAGTCCAAACATACGTAAAGTAAATTTTCATATGCAAATTTAATCCTGTGATTTCAACTGCCTGCTTGACATCTCCAGTCAGATGATCTCCATATAAAACTAAAGTCCAATACTAATCATCTTACACCCCCAAATTGCTTTTCTTCCTATATTCATATTCTGTTACGGTGTCTTTTATTGGCATAGACTCAAACCTTGTAGACATCTTTCAGTCTTCCTTTCCCTTGGCCTTCAAATACAATGCATTCCCATTACCTTGCGTTTAAAATCTAAATTCTTCAGTCTAGTCTTCAAGATGTCCAATTATTAATTCATACATTTATATTCTGCCTCATTCCACAAATTGTGGCAGCTTACAGGAAACACATATAATCAAATAGTAACATGCAAATCAAACATAATGAAAATCAAGCTCACTAGGATTAGTGACAAAAAGACTATAAGATCCTATAGGATTTATATTATTGAATCATAAATTTGGTCCTGAGCTTTTAGGTAAAGTGAAAAGGAATATAATTAAATAATACTCATTGACATGGATTGGCTCTGTGTTCCCACCAAAATCTCATCTTGAATTGTAATAATCCCCTCCTGTTGTGGGAGGGACCCAGTGGGAGCTAAGTGAATCATGGGGGTGGGTTTTTCCTGTGCTGTTCTCATGATAGTGAATAAATCTCATGAAATCTGATGGTTTTATAAAGGGGAGTTCCCCATGCATGCTGTCTTGCCTGCCACCATGTAAGACCTGCCTTTGCTCTTCCTTCATCTGCCATGATTGTGAAGCCTCCCCAGCCATGTGGGACTGTGAGTCCATTAAACTTCTTTCCTTTCTAAATTAGAGTCTCAGGTATGTCTTTATTGGCAGATTGAGAACAGACTAATGCAGTAAATTGTAGAGTCATGTGCTGCTGTAAAGATACCCAAAAATGTGGAAGTGACTTTGGAACTGGGTAACAGGCAGAGGTTGGAACAATTTGGAGGGCTTAGAAGAAGATGGGAAAATGTGGGAAAGTTTGTAACTTCCTAGAGACTTGTTGAACGGCTTTGGCCAAAATGCTGATAGTGATATGGACAATAAGGTCCAGGCTGAGGTGGTCTCAGATGGAGATAAGGAACTTGTTGGGAACTGGATTAAAGGTCACTCTTGCTCCGCAAAAAGATTGGTGACATTTTTGCCGCCACCCTAGAGATCTGTGAAACTTTGAACTTGAGAGAGATGATTTAGGATATCTGGTGAAAAATTTCTAAGTGGCAAAGTGTTCAAGAGGAAGCAAAGCATAAAAGTCTGAAAAATTTGCAGCCTGATGATGCAGTAGAAAAGAAAAACCCATTTTCTGGGGAGAAATTCAAGCTAGCTACACAAATTTGCATAAGTAACAAGGTGCCAAATGCAAATCACCAAGAGAATGGGGAAAAATGTCTCCAGGGCATTCTTCATAGAATTGGAAAAAAACTGCTTTAAAGTTCATATGGAACCAAAAAAGAGCCCACATTTCCAAGACAATCCTAAGTCAAAAGAACAAAGCTGGAGGCATCACGATACCTGACTTCAAACTATACTACAAGGCTACAGTAACCAAAATAGCATGGTACTGGTACCAAAACAGAGATATAGACAGGGCATGTCAGAGACCTTCATGGCAGCCACTCCCATCACAGGCCTGGAGGCCTAGGAGGGAAAAAATGATTTCCTGGAGCAGTCCAGGGCCCCCCTACTATATGTAGCCTAGGGACTTGGTACCCTGTGTCCCAGTCACTCCAGCCATGGCTAAAAGGGGACAATGTATAGCTCAAGCCGTGGCTTCATAGGGTGCAAGCCCCAAGCCTTGGCAGCTTTGAAATGGTGTTGGTCTTGTGGGTACACAGAAGTCAAGAATTGAGGTTTGGGAACCTCTGCCTAGATTTCAGAGGGTGTATGGAAACGCCTAGATGTCCAGGCAGAAGGCTGCTGCCCTCTGCTAGTGCAGTGCCAAAAAGAAATGTGGGGTGGGAGGCCCCACACAGAGTCCCCACTGGGGCACTGCCTATTGGAGCTGTGAGGAGAGGACCACCATCTTTCAGACCCCAGAATGGTAGATCCACCCACAGCTTGCACTGTGCACCTGGAAAAGCCACAGACACTCAGTGCCAGCCTGTGAAAGCAGCTGGGAGGGAGGCTGTATCCAGCAAAGCCACAGGAGCGGAGCTGCCTAAGGCTGTGGGAGCCCACCTCTTGCATTAGCATGACCTGGATGTGAGACATGGAGTCAAAGGAGATCATTTCAGAGCTTTAAGACTTGGCTGCCTCACTGGATTTTGGACTTGCATGGGGCCTGTAGCCCCTTTGTTTTGGCCAATTTCTCCCATTTGGAATGGGTGTATTTACCCGATGCCTGTACCCACATAGTATCTAGAAAGTAACTAACTTGCTTTTGATTTTACAGGCTCATAGGCAGAAGGGACTTGACTTGTCTCAGCTAACACTTTGGACTGTAGAATTTTGAACTAATGCTGAAATGAGTTGGGGGACCGTTGGGAAGGCATGATTGGTTTTGAAATGTTAGATCCCGAGATTTGGGAGGGGCCAGGGGTGGAATGATATGGTTTGGCTCTGTGTCCCCACCCAAATCTCACCCTGAATTGTAATAATCCCCACATGTCATGGGAGGGACCCAGTGGGAGGTAATTGAATCATGGGGTTGTGTTTTTCTTATACTGTCTCATGATAGTGAATAAGTCTTATGAGATCAGATGGTTTTATAAAGGGGAGTTCCCCTGCACATGCTCTCTTGCCTGTTGCTATGACTTTGCTCTTCCTTTATCTTCCATTATGATTGTGAGGCCTCTCTAGCCATGTGGAACTGTAAGTCCATTAAACCTCTTTCCTTTATACATTGCCCAGTCTTGGGTATGTCTTTTTAGTAGCATGAGTTGAGACTAATACACTCATTGTCAGTGAGCAGAATGTAACTTTTCCTTAGGGGTAAATGTTTTTCCTACATTTATTTCTATAAGTGCTTTCTCATGTGGCCCTTCAAATGAGGTCACAGAGAGATAGGACAGATAAGATCCTCAACAACATCTTTAGAGTAAATGCAGTACTAGTCTCATAGGAGTATTTTAAAAAACATTCTTCAGTGAAGGCTAACAACTAAATAAAGCCCAGTATACAAGGTTCTAGGGAATTTGTATGTGTTGGAGTGAGAAAGTTTTAGTGACCCATTCTGAGGAGGGTCCAGAAAACAGAAGGGCTAGGATTAGTAATCTTCTCGGAGTACCTCAGAATACTAAATGATCATGAACTATCTTTCAATTTTCTAGAAAATTTGATGTGTTTTCTTCTCTGATAGGAGCTAGGCAACATTACACAGGGAAACCTTTTACTCTTTACACATTTGTCACGCATTTACCCTGTTATGTGGAAAACAGGAACCCTATGATTTGCTCGTTATAGAGTCCAAGTATCCAAATGTTGCTTTCACATTCAGTCCTAGGGTCTGTGTCTGTTTTTCTTTACAGCTTACTTAGTAATGTTGGCATACCACGTTTGTTGGTTCAAACATATTTTTCTTAATTATTAATATTAGCCACTATATTTTCACTGAAAATAGAAAGCTGCTTTTAGGCTTAAGAGGATGGTAAAGCTCCAGTGCATAATTTTTCTGTCTTGTCCCATAAAATTGTGTTCTTTACCTTTTAGGCACTGAATTCAATGGGTTCTATTGTAAGCAGCACAACCCTTCCCTTCCACCACAATTCGGACAATTAAGAATTGACCAGATGACAAAATTTAAAAACCCAGATCTAAAATAAGCTTTGGAGCCTTAGATTAGTAAGTATAGTAAATTTGGCTATCATGCTAGTGATAAAGCAATCTTCAAAATGACTATGTCCTATGAATATGTGACTGCAGCTTAGACCAAATGTTATGAGTCATAAAACAACTTACAATTGGTATCCCATCCAAAGCTTTCAGTTCTGGAAGATGAAATATTACAAACAACCGGTAGTTTTCTTGATTCCATATAATAATGTTTCCACACATGTCTAGAATGACCAAGTTGCATAAACCCTAGGTAATAAAATACATATATTTATCTCTATGTATATTTAAAGCACTCTAGTAAGAGGTTAGCCATCCTCAAATTTTAATATTGGAATTATATTAGCTATCTTTCCATGGGATTTCAGTGCTTTTAAGTACACTTTTTTTTTTTTTTTTTTTTTTAGATATGGCCTTATGCTGTTGCTTAGGCTGGAGTGCAGTAGTCAGATCATAGCTCATTGCAACCTCAAACTCCTAGGCTCAAGTGATCCTCCCACCATGGCCTCCCAAAGTGCTGAAATTATAGGCATAAGCCACCATGCCCAGCCTAAGTGCACTTTTAAGAGCAAGGGTTACCCTTTCAGACCACTAAGGTATAATTCTGTGGAATATTTCAATGGTCTATGTTATAAAATCAGAATCTCTTTTAGGATACTAGTGCCAAATGTATTATCTATTAATGGTAAGTACTTAGAGGGAACTTTGCTATGTTCAAGACAAATATACTTTGTTTATGGAATAATGGCTTAATAAATGGATGTATGTGTCTGTGTAGATATAACAGGAATAAAAGACACTGCTTTTTGAAAAGCAATGAAACTGAACTGCTTCTACTTTCTGAGAGGGTAGTAGAATTCATCCTAAGGGAAATGTGCTGTTTTATTAGACAAGACACTTTGATATGCCTTTGTTGTGAAGGAAGGGTCTTGGTAGGTATGGAAGGGAGAGGTGAAGACAAGAGGGAGTAAAACTACTGTGCATCATAATGTGAAATGGTTTATTGTGTTGCTGGTGTTGTTGAATAGGTTGCCTCCCTAGCTCTATAAGTAGTAATTATATTGGGGGAATAGAATGGGGAGAAGTCTGAACTAAGAAAAGACAGGAAACGGACACAAGTTTTTGGTAGGAGATAAAGTCCTAGTAATATTGTATCAGCAAAAGGAGAGGCCAGTGTAAGACCCATAGTGTTAGAAAATGGCCACTGAACTTTAGAAACAATGAAGTCAAACATGACATTTGAAGTCGATTCCTGTTCTGTGCTATAGAAACCCTCTGTTTTGTTCAAACCTTTAGTAAATCCTATTACACAATAGCCTTAAATTAGTGGTTTCTTTGGGAGAATTAAACAAATCTGAGCAAAGGTGACCCAGTTTGAGCCACTGGTAAGAGAACAGTGAGAGATCATCAAGAACCAGAGAATGCTAAAGAATCCCTGGAAATATGAAGAAGGCACTAGTTAGGAGGAATAGGTTTGGTTTATCATACTTGAGTATTAAAAAAAAGTTACCCCAGAAGGATAGCAAATGGGGACATTATGTATACACAGATATATATTTGTATGTATACAAAATTGAATGCAAATACATTTTAATAACCTTGTTATTCTTATTTTTATTTTCTTTATATTTTCCAAATTCTGTGCAGTAAACATGCATTACTTTCATAATATAAAGAAACAATACATATTTTAAAAAACAAAAAAATTACTACCCCAGATGATTACCTTTAAATTGTACATCTCCTGATTGACAGCAATATAGTTATTGCTTATGTATAACTCAACAAGAGTAAAAGATTTTTGTAAAGCACTCAATGAAGTGATTCTGTTGTTCTCAAGAGAAAGGGAGTGAAGATGAAGCATATTATCAAAGGTATGCTGTTCCAAACCAGTGAGAAGATTATTATTTATGCTGAGGCGAGTTAATTTAGTCATCTTGGAAATACCTAGAAAAATAAGCAAATTCAAGAAAAGATTTAGGTAACACTAAAGGGTTAATTTAAAAAATAACTGGCTGGTCATTTTATTATAATCAGATAGCTAGGTTCAAATGGCTTTAAAGATTGTGTAATACTAACCATCATTGCTTTTCCCTTTGTTTTGGAAGAATATAATCTTGTATATAAGCCCCATCTCAAACATTAAATTCAAATTTTGTATTTCTGAGTAGACTCCTTCTTCTTAGGAGTTAAGGAAAGGCATTACATGAACATATTGAATTTCTCTTTCAAATAACCTTAAAATGATGTAATTAATTAAGATTTTCACCATTTTGAAAACAAAAAGCTCTACACAAAACTCAAAATAATCACCAGCCCTCATTTTTAAACATTAAGGGGAAGGAACCACATTCTGGAAAGTGCATCATTTGTATTAAAATGAACGATTTAGCCTACTTTTACTTTCATATGCCTAAAAGTACTCTAAGATGGAAGTTTAGAAAATGGGACCAGTCTAACTCCTGTGTACATTATGTACTGCAAGCACTTTATAAGTATAGCCAGGATGGTGCAGTTGAAAGACAAGAACTTCGGAATCCTAGTTGGCTTCAAATGTATCACTACTAGGTTTGTGGTGATACATAAATTATGTAACCTCTGAGCCTTAATTTCTTCATCCAAGGAGTTATGAAACTCCATACTTCCAAGGAGTTATGAAATTAAATGGAATAATGTTTGGAAAGTATCAAATAATTATCTGTGCTCCCTTTCACATTAGTTCCTACTGTGGGACTGTACAATGTTGAAGGTGAATCAATCCAGGGCAAGACAGGATCAAAGCCATCAGAGCAAAAATCATTAAATGGATATGGAACCTACCCATGTGTGAAAAAAAAGGAGAAACTCCTGTTAAAGTTTAGAGGGGTAGCTATCTTCTCCAAAATGTAGGTGTAAGAAAAATACAGATTGGAAGATTCTTCTGTTTAATAAGTTTATGGAATGAAATGAAAAGGAAATAGGGTTTTTAATTGTTATGTACAAAGCAAAACTAATACTCAGCTGTAGGGGATTGGGAGACTGGTGATAGTTCTAGACACAGGTGCCTGAGCTACCCCTAAGTTTACTCTACTGAAATCTACTGAAGAGAGGCCTGTGAATCTGTGTCTTCAATAAGTATCCCAAGTGATTCTCATGATCAGGAAAGTTTTAGAAACATATCGTTAACAGCCATTAAAATGAAATATTTAACAAATGTTATGTATGCTTTCTTAAATATATTTAATACTTGCTTTTATATATATAATTTTTTGAAATAAAATCTTCTATTTTATGAAAAATGTAGTATATACACATGCTAAAAATATTCAATTCAAAAATGAATAAAGTATAAATTCCCTTTCCCAGCCATGATTTCTAATTCTTACCTTCTCTCCTTGGCAAACACAACCATGTTACCAAAATGCACATACAGAAATATTCTTTATTCAGATAAGTGTGTGTGTGTATACACATATACACATTTCTCTTTTCAATCAAATAGTGCACACTTGTGGACATATTTTTTAATTTCTAGGAGTTAGTTACTCTTTTGAGTAGATGGAGAGGGAGAATAAGAGAAAGTTGGTAGCAAGTCATGGAAAGCTTCCTTCAATTTCTTTCTAATGAAGGTAAGAATAAAATAAGCTGGGGAGGAGTCAGAAAATACTTGACTTGGTAGTATATATTCTGGGACATGTTCTCTAAACTCATGATTTTTAGCTGTAGATAAGCATAAATCCAAATGAAGAGAAGAATCTAAGAAGCGTGGAAGGGGAAAGGGAGGAAAAGTCTTTTTTATTCTCTCTGGTTCAGAAAAATATGTTTTAACACTGAACTTTAAATAGTCAAATAAAATATGTTATATTGGTATCATTATTATTAAGATATTACTAAAGCTGCTTAATTGGACTTGTATGTGGATCCATGGAAAAGGTTACATATAGTGTATTTTATTTTCAACCTCTAGTGAGTATAATTTTCATTTTTTGTTGAAGTATTCAAATTTCCAAATATAACCTTAATTTTATATTTTTAAAACAGAACTAGTCTGCTTCATCTTTTTCAAAAGCATATCTCATTCAGTTGTGCATTCAACTTTACAGACATTAATGACTAACTAGTTGGTATGTGCTAGTGTTTGGTAACAGATTATAAACTAGCACAGAGGACAGGAGAGAGAAGGCACAGGAGATGAAAGTCAGCTTGCTGGGCTCATATAGTCACAAATTCCATGAATAGGTATGAACTTGTTTTAATTTTTTATTTGTCTTTTATTTTTTAATTGGACAGATAATATTGTATCTATTTATCTTGTACAACATGTTTTGAAATAAATATATATATATATTAGAATGGTCCAATCTAGCTAACTAATAATTGCATTACCTCACACAGGTATTTAGAATACTCTGCCACAAAACTTGGAACTTTCCTAGAGATCTTCCTCTTCAGAAACTCTGTTCTCAGGGTTATTTTTTGCTTTGTTGTTTAGACATCCATATTTTGAGACTTCAGAGTTCTTAAGTACCTTACCTTCTATCTTTGAGATGCAGTTTCCATCTAATGTGAGCTCTTCCAAGTTAATACAGGATTCCAGACCCTCCATTTTAGTGAGATTATTATTGCTGAATGATGCCCATTTCAAATTTTCCAATTTTTCTAAATTTGTGATTTCAAAAAGATGTTGTCCATCTAAATTTAAGGCAGTTATCTGTAGAATAATTTACATTATATGTTATTTCTAAATCTTATAAATAAATTCAGTCAATGTTAGTAACATTTTAAAAAGCTAATGAAATAATTCAAATGTGATAAGTAGGTATCAAAAGAATTCCTTCAGGAACTAAAGATATTATGAAGCTATTAGTTTATAGAAAAGTAAAATTTGACAAGATTATAACTCCAAGAAAGACTTATATGGTATTAAGGACACTGTGATGTGCTAGAGTCCCACTGCAGTAATGAACTTGTCCCCAGCTGCTGGGAGTGCTTCTGGCAGAGAGCCTTCAGCTGTCAGTCCCCTGCAGGGACGGCCTTGCTGTAGACAGCTGCCAAGATCACGCTCCTTCCCAGGTTGGCCCTCAGCCAGTGATAGAGGCATATAAAGGCCTGACCATCTCAACCCAACTTAGGACAAATTTAAAGAGCCATTCTAGCTCCTCTAACTCCGGAACTGCCTGTGGGTCAGCCAAGGCTGTCACTGGGCCTTCATTTGCAGCTCAATATCTATATATATATATATATCTTGTAATAAAAGTAATGCCAGTAATGTCTCCCATTTTCAAGGAGGAGCTTCACTTAGCCCAGTTTCTATGTTTGGCAAGAGGTATAAAGACACCTAATGTAGCAAGAAGCTGCTAGTGTTCTATAACCTTTTCCCTTATCCTTGGCTGAATTCTGACCAACTCCCCTACTCCCTTGTCAGGATACCTGACTCTTGCTGTCCAAATTTTGGCTCGATCTCTGGCTCTGAGTCTTTAAAGTTTGCTTGCCTATTCTGACATGTTATCAGAATCCAGAATTAGAATGGCCCTTTAAATTTGTCCTTCAGTTTTAGTGCACCTTTATCTTAAATTTCCAATTCTGTGGCGAGCGCAGTGAAGCCCAGCCCATCTGACACAGCCACTCATGACTTGACCTCCCTGTTTTTTATTTTTTGGAATATGACAAATGTATTACTTTTTTCTAATAATAACAATGTCTTTCTTATTTTTATTTTTTCCAACTCTATTGAAGTATAATTGACAATTTAAAATTGCATATATTAAAGATGTAAACTTGATACAAGCATACATTATAAATTAAAAACTGCATGATCTCAATTATATATGAACTCTAAAATAGTCAAACTCATAGGAGAGAGTAGAATAGTGGTTGCCAGGGGCTGGGGACAATGGGAAATGGGCAGATGTTGGTCAGGAGGTACAAAGTTTCAGTTATGCATGACGAATACTTTCTAGAGACCCTAATGTACAACACTAAAGTTGATGATAACTTTAATGACTAAAGGTAAGGACTAAAGTTAACCATATGGTATTGTATACTTGAAATTTTCCAAGAGGTAGATCTTAAGTGTTTCTTCCCTATTTTAATTAATCTCTTCTAGCTTTCTGTCCCTTACCTATCTGTGCCTTCTTTATGATACACAGACCAACAATGACTTAAAAATAGATTTAAATTAAACTTTATATTAGGTTTAGTAGAATTAACCTTTACCTTCAAGTACCAGTTTCCACTCGGATGTAAATGAGGTCCTAACTTTAAAATCTGCGTCAGAATTTTGGCAGAAGGCCATACACTAAGTATCCGTGGTCTCTCCTCTTTAGTACTAGAATGCCGTAAGAGAGATAACTAATAAAATTTAAAAAATACAATGAAAAAAGGAAACAGTATACAGAGATCAGTTGATACATAGTTAAAATTATTGTTTCCCGGGAAGATGAGTGGCCCAATAAATAATTTTAAAATGTAACATTTCCTTTGCCTTAAATTGTTTTCAATATCCAGATATACTTTAATTACATTGTTTCTTGTTTTAGCAAATATGGAACCATTATAAGATAATATTTATAAGATTGTGAAAGGATTACTATAATATGAACACCCATATAATCCACCCATGAAACTAGCTTAAGAGCTAGAATATTATGAATAGATTACAAGCACCCCGTGGGCCCGATCCTAAGTCCTTTTCTCTCCTTCTCTGTAGAAGTGATCATTATCTCAAATGTTTTGTCCACCATTCACTTGCTTTCTTTATAGTCCTATGTCTGTGTCCATAAGCAATACATAATTTAGTTTTGCACATATTTGAACTTCATGTAAATTGAATAATATGTATGTATTCTTCTATGACTTGCCTTTTTTGTTCAATATCATATTCATCAGATTCATCTAAGCTTCTGTATGTAGCTGTAGTTCATTCATATGTCCTGTGTATAGTATTCCCTTAATGACTCTCCTGTCAATTAACATTGGGGTTGATTCAGTTTTTGCTATTATAAACACTGTTGTCATGAATATTCTTGTGCATGTTTCCTGGTACATACATGCAAGAGTTTCTTTAGAGTATATGCACTGAAGTAAAGTAAAATTGCTGGGTTGTAGAAAACACACACACACACACAAATATACATCAGTTTTACTGAATAATATCAAATTGTTTTCCAGAGTGGTTGTACCACTTCAGAAAAATTACACTTTTACTTCATATTCTTGCAACAGCTTGGTATTGTCAGACTTTAAAGTTTTTGCTCATCTATAAAACTGGCAAAAATTGGTAGGTCATTGTGGTTTTAATGTTCATTTTCTTGCATACTAATGTGGTGGAGCATCTTTTCCTAATTGGCTGCTCTGATTTCCTCTCCAGTGAAGTGTATGTTCAGATCTTTGGCACATTTTTCTGTTTGGCTGGTTGTCTTTTTCCTTATATATTCTGGATATATAAAGAATATCTTTTGACAGTTGTGTTGCAAATTTATTTTCCCAGTATGTAGCTTGTCTTTTCACTTTCTTTGAAAAAAGATATATTAATTTTAATGTAGACATGTCCAATTATTTATGGTTTATGCTCTTTGTTTCTTGCCTACTAAATTATTCACAAATTCAAAGTCATAATGATAATCTCTGATATTTTCTTCAAAAATTTTTGGTTTTGCCTTTTACAATAAAGTCCTTAATACCTTTTATTGAATAATCTCCCTGATCTGCAAAGGCAGTTCTGTTATTTATAAAGTTTCCACAGTCTATATTAGGTCTTTATTCTGTTCCATTGGTCTATTTGTCTAGCTCTGTGCCAATACCACATTGTCTTAAAGGATTTTAGCAGGATTTGATTTCTTTTAAAAAAACTAATTTTCTTAATTTCAATTTTAATTTTAGATTCAGGGGTACATGTGGAGGTTTGTTACAAGGATACATTGCATAATGTTGAGGTTTGGGGTAGGATTGAACCCATCATCCAGGTAGTGGGCATAGTACCCAATAGGTAATTTTTCAGCCCTGCCCATCTCCCTCCTCCCTGTTGTATTCCCCAATATGTATTGTTCCCATCTTTATGTCCATGTGTACCCAATGTTTAACTCCCGCTTATAAGTGATAACATGTGGTATTTGGTTTTCTGTTTCTGTGTTAGTTCGCTTAGGATAATGCTCTTCAGCTGCATCCGTGTTGCTGCGAAGAATATGATTTCATTCTTTTTTATGGCTGCGTAGCATTCCATGGTCTACATTTACCACGTTTTCTTTATCCAGTCCACCACTGATGGGCACCTGGGTTGATTCTGTGATTTGACTATTGTGAAGAGTGCTGCAGTGAACATATTAATGCATGTGTCTTTTTAGTAGAATGATTAATTTTCTTTTGGTTATAGCCCCAGAAATGGGATTGCTGAGTGGAATGGTAGTTATATTTTTAGTTCTTTTCTTAGGGTAAATTCCCAACTCTTCTTTAGGATTGCTAATTTTTTTTATCAATAAAAAGTTTCTTTTCAAAATTTTGAATAGATCCAAAATTAAACATTACATTGCTTAAGGAATTAATATTCTGATACTCCACAAAAAGTACACAGCTGGAAAACCAGAGTAAATATATTTAGGATGTTGAAGCTACTTTGGCTAAAGTACAGCATTCTTAATATGGGTAACAAAGATATTTCCCCTCCTTCCATGTTAATGGATTTTGTTCTTTTCAGCCAAACAAATACAATGTTAATATTAAGTAGATAGATAGTTCACTAAATGCTTTCTGAAAGCGTCTCAGCTTACCTTATCCTCAGAAAGTTGCTTATTTTCATGTAGGCTCTAGAAAGGGCTTTGGTGAGTTCAGGTGACTGGTAAAAAAGCAGTTACTCTAGAGGTATTTTTGGTGTAGTGTTCATGGATAATCAAGAGAATCCATACAACAATTTGGTATTTAAATGAGATACATTTAAACAGAAAAAAAATCAAGTGGTATGATTACTCTATATTAATTTTTTATTAATAGGCTAAGAGGCAATATAAAATCTTAATAACAGAAAAAGAGTATGCAAAATATTATTTGTATGTTCTAAATAGCCCAATGAATAGTAAACAGTAAAATCCAACCTGAGTAATCCTTGTTCCAGCAATAAATTTCATAGCTGCTGTTGCTTCTTCTTCAGAAATGAAGACTCCATTTAAATGGGTAAGAGTCTTTAATCTGCCAATAACACTCAGCCTCAATGTGGCTGGCTTGGGAAAAACAAAAAAAAAATTTTTTGATTAATTATTAAATATGTTATGGCATGAAAATTAGTGTTTTCATGTCTTTCCATATAATTCAAAATCATACATTTCCTTGTTCATTACATATACCTAAAAATAAAAGCTTAATTATTTAAATAATAGTTGAAATTATATTTAATGATTAATCTGTTTGTTTGAAGGTTGGTGATTTTACTCTGATGAGGGAGGGAAATCCCATAAGCTATTGAAAAGTGACTGCGGTGAAAAGTGTTAAAAGAACAACTGTAGTGACTCCTGTTTATCTAGATCAGCAGTAAGCTAGTCATCTCCATGTGTGATTCAATACAGATCTTTAGCCCTTGACAATCCAATTTGGCAACAGGGAGATAGCTGTAGTGTGATCATCCAGG
This sequence comes from Trachypithecus francoisi, assembly GCF_009764315.1. NCBI lineage: Eukaryota > Metazoa > Chordata > Mammalia > Primates > Cercopithecidae > Trachypithecus > Trachypithecus francoisi. Next base: position 45,197,836 of record NW_022681468.1, read on the forward strand.
AAATATGCTTTGGCAAAGGAAAAATATTATTCACTTTTACTGAGCAAAAAAGAAGAAATACAGCAATATAAACTTAGTAATATGGTCAATTTAATAGAACCAATTGTGCTTTAGTTTCCTTTTTAAAGGCTGAACACAGCCTGATATACATCTTTTAAGGGCAGAGAAAGGAAGATTCTTGACTTTATAATCTTGGGACTTACTTTAAATACTTGAAGATATACTTAAATATAGTCATGGAATATGGAAATTACCTAGCATTAATCTACATATTTTTGTAATGAGAAAAAATAATGTTCAGATTGCCTTTTTATAAGAGAACATAAGACTTTATAATGCAGGTTTATGAGGGGAGGTGATTTCTGGACTTAAAATAGAAAACAAGTAATGAATAATGCAAAATGCAAAATAAAATTGTAAAACATGTTGCTTAACCACAGATTAGGATATATTATAAATCAAATTATGTTTCTTCCTTAATAGTATGCCCCTCTCACTGTATTATATTATTCTTGGTTCCTATGCCTCATTAAAATACAGTTCCGGCACACTGAACTATATAAAATCTCTGGAGGTTTGCAAATGGCAATGACATCAATGACTCAAAGCAATAATGTTCTCAATCTATTAGAGGTTACAAAAAATCTGATATGAAATTATAGTCTGTTCTTATAGTAACATCTGATTCATTTGATCAGTATATTAAATCCAATTTATGAATGACTTCAAGGAAGGAAGTCTAGAAAAATGAAGATACTTTGCCTATCTCTGGCTATTACTGAATAGTAAAGTTAGTAGGGAAATGGCTCTGAAATAAAAATGTTTGCTTTTTAGTAACATGTCTGTGGCGTACCTTTTGCCATGGATTATGTTGAATATCAAGAGTGAGAAGGCTTGTGGTGTGTTTGCATAACATATTTATTTCATCGCCAGATTTTTTCAGTTGATTCCAGCTCAAGTCTAAGTGCTTCAGTTTCATCAGACCTCTAAATCCCTCAAGGGTTATCACATGGTTATGGCTTGCATCCAAATATTCAAGGTTATACTGCAACACATATAAATAAAAGTGATGCTAAGAGAATCATAATTTGTATTTACAAAATAGTTTCTCTGCAGTTCTTTACATACTTAACACACTTCTTGGTAATTCTCACAGGACATATAAACAGTAGTTATGTTGCAATGATGGTATCAACATATGTATTTGTCTAAAGAGCCACAGGTATTTTGTTTTAGTAATTCTCTTTTAATCCGTATTTTACCCTTGTAACATAGAGTGGCAATGTCTGTTTTCATAGGAGAGGAGACAAAGAAACCATCAAGATAATTTATCCCCAACAAACAAAACATACTTTTTAATATATAGGCTTCTGGTTTATACTGTTGAGCCCCATAGCCTGCTTTAAAAAGGTTCATCTTCAGAGTTAGAAACTAAACCTATTAACTCAATACTAATAATTTTCTTTTTAAAAAGTGCATACTTTTAAATAATAATTTTCTTAAATTATAAAAGTAACACAAGTTCCTTGTTGGAAATTTGGAAAATATAGCAAATAAATGAAAAGACAAAATAGAAAACATATATAATCCTATTGCTTAGAAAGAGCCACTGAAAGCATCGTTTTTTATTATATGCACATATTTTTTCTTATGTAAAACATATATAATTTTGTATCCTTTTAACATTTTTCCACATTATTAGATCTTCTTAAAGATGATTTTTTATGACTGCATAATATTTATGTGATCATAATTTTTAAAAACATTTTAATATAGATCTTTATGTTTATAATTGTTGGCAACACAGCAACAAACATCCATGAGAGTTATTCTCTAATTGCAGCTCCAAAATATTTTTCAGAACAGGTTTTTGGAAACAGAATCACTGGTTCTTAGACTTTCTGTATTGTTAAGACTCTTCATAAATACTGCCAAGTAGATTTCAAGGAAGTTTGTACCAACATTTTCTTCCAACAGTAGACTTAAGAGAATGCCCATTTTCTCAAATACTCACTGATCCACCTGCCTTGTTTTAATTTACATTATTACTGGTGAAGTTGAATGTTTTTCTATGTGTTTATACTGGTCATTTAAAATTCTTTGTTTATTGCCTTTCTTATCTTTGGCTATTTATCTGTTCATATCTTCATCTTACTTGTTTGTAAGAAATCTCTAAGACTTTAATTTGTTATGTTTGATTTTTCTACAACTTAATTCAAACAACTCTTTAAATTCAGAATAGAATTAGTGTTTTTTTATAAGGTATAATTCTTATTGTTGGGATAGAACTTCTTATAGTGGTTCAGGTTTCAAGAGTTGAATCAAAACCTAAAAAAATTTCTGAAACTAAACAATTACTGACTTTTTATTATCAGAAGCAAGCATCAGCAAAACAAAACAAAAACTATCGCTTACTATAATCATTTCTTGAACAAAAGGATATTTGGCAGTAAAAAACTATTAAGGCCATAACTTTAAAAAAAAATACCTTTAAGTAAAGTGAATTAGGCTTTATAAAAATTTACTACGTGGCCCTTCTGTTCCTAATTTTCATCATAAGCTGGTGAAAACTTGTCCCACATTGTGGCACCTGCCTGTAGACCACCATTTGGGAACTATACATCATAAAAAAATAACTGTCTTCTGCCTGGGTGCAGTGGCTCACGCCTGTAATCCCAGCACTTTGGGAGGCTGAGGCGGGTGGATCACGAGGTCAAGAAATCGAGACCATCTGGCCAATATGGTGAAACCCCGTCTCTACTAAGAATACAAAAATTAGCTGGGCGTCGTGGTGCACGCCTGTAGTCCCAGATACTCAGGAGGCTGAGGCAGGAGAATCGCTTGAACCCAGGAGGTGGAGGTTGCAGTGAGCCAAGATCATGCCACTGCACTGCAACCTGGCTACAGAGCAACATTCCATCTCAAAAATAAAATAAAATAAAACAAAAAAACCTGTCTTCTTCCACCCCTTAAAAATGGGGGCGGGGAGGGAAATTTTGTTTTTTTGTTTTTTTGGTTTTTTTTTGAGACGGAGTCTCGCTCTGTCGCCCGGGCTGGAGGGCAGTGGCCGGATCTCAGCTCACTGCAAGCTCCACCTCCCAGGTTTACGCCATTCTCCTGCCTCAGCCTCCCGAGTAGCTGGGACTACAGACGCCCGCCACCTCGCCCGGCTAACTTTTTGTATTTTTTTTTAGTAGAGACGGGGTTTCACCGTGTTAGCCAGGATGGTCTCGATCTCCTGACCTCGTGATCCGCCCGTCTCGGCCTCCCAAAGTGCTGGGATTACAGGCTTGAGCCACCGCGCCCGGCGGGAAATCTTTATTTCTATATCTTCAGGATATAAAACAGATTCCAGGAACTCATTGAATATTCATGAAACAGCATTTCAGTTTTGCGATAGCATTTTGTTTTAATATTTCTTGTGCTTCAGTTTAAAAATCTCTCAAGTTACAGTACACTACAGTCCAACTTACAAAGATTAAAACTCAAAACACCTCTTAAATTTTCTTGGGATACTGGTTTATTCTCTAAATGTAGGTTAGCTATCTCTAGACATCAGGAACAACCTCGCAACAGATTTCTCATTCAGAAAGATAATATATTGAGTATTATTTCAATAAAAAATTAGAATTGTAAATTAGAATTGTAATTGTTATCTAGATCAAGGTTGCAAATAGCCATTTATATTTGTCTTTCCCTAGTCAACACTAATTATGGTAGAGCTATTTTCAGAGAAAACATCTCTTTCGATTTCCTTCTCCCAGATATTCTCTTTTCCTGATAGTACTGATAAGTGAATGACAGACATGCAGCTTATTACATTTCAATTTACCTTATGTGGATATCTTGTTTAGATTTTTGAAAAATTCCATAAAACTATATGGTGTATTTATTTATTTTCTATGACTTATGAATCCCAGTCCTTCCATTGCATAAAGAAAGCCTTAGTTTGAATACACTGATACACAAGGCAAGGCCAGGAATGATGAACACTGTAACAGCAATACATTTACTTTCTACAACCTAGTAGAACCAACTTACCTCACTGATACGAGAAGCATGCAAGAAGGGCATAGAAATTGTCCCTTTTATTACACACTTAAGGAAAATGACAGTAAAGATGAGTATCCCAAGGCAAATTTAAAAACTTAGAAGATAGGAATTATACGTAAGTGATTAAATTAGATCATAACCTTTTACAATACTGGAATAAATATAATAGTAAACATGCATATAAAACCAAATATTAGAGAATATAGAGGCAGAGGCAACAAAAGTTTTCAAATGCTGTGAATCCACACGTAAAAACAGAGCAAACAGATAACACCAAATTTTCATGGACAACGTTTATAAGAAAACTACGTGACAAGGTTGCTCTATAGGCTCCAAAAGAAGTTGGTAGCGATAAACCACCACCAACACAAGACCTGCATGGTATTCATGTGGGAGAAGAAGGAAGTGTCAGGGCAGCATCTGATGGACCTGAAAACAGGAGAGCCCCAAAATAGTCAACAAATATTCACTGGAATGCATGGAGACCAATTTACAGCAATTGAAATAGGGAGGAGTTTTGCTCTCTTCAATACCAGATGAGTACATGGGATCCACAGTAAAAAGATCTGAAGGGGCCTGGTACAGTGGCTCTTGTAATCCCAGCACTTTGGGAGGCTGAGGCAGGAGAATTGCTTGAGACCAGGAGTTTGAGACCAGCCTAGGCAACATAGTGAAACCCCATCTCTACAAAATTGTTATTTTAAAAATTAGCAGGGTGTGGTGGCATGCAACTGTAGTTCCAGCTACCCAGGAGGCTGGGCAGGGGGATCACTTGAGGCCAGGAAGTTGAGGCTACAGTGCACTCTGTGATTATGCCATTACATTCCAGCCTAGGTGACAGAGTAAGACCCTGTCTAAAAATGAAAAAAGAAAAAGAAAGGTCTGAAGAAAGCAGTCCCTGGAGCAGTCTAGCCCCTATGAATCTAAAAACTATTCCACTAGGACTCTTCAAGACAGAATCCTTCTCATAGAAGAAACTGCTGGGGCTAAACTCAAAATTAAACAGGATAAGGACAAGAGAGGCGAATAAAAAAGAAGGTCTAGGCTGGGCACAGCGGCTCATGCCTGTAATCCCAGCACTTTGGGAGGTCAAGGCAGGCAGATCACCTGAGGTTGGGAGTTCAAGACCAGCCTGACCAACATGGAGAAACCTCATCTCTACTAAAAATACAAAATGAGCTGGGTGTGGTGGTGTGCATCTGTAATCCCATCTACTCAGGAGGCCAAGGCAGGAGAATCACTTGAATCCAGGAGGCAGATGCTGCTGTGAGCTGAGATTGCGCCATTGCACTCCAGCCTGGGCAACAAATGCAAAACTCCATCTCAAAAAAAAAAAAAAAAAAAAAAAAAGAAGGAAAGAAAAAGGCCTAGACTAAAGTGGAGGATTGGAGTAGAGCCAAAAAAATCTCAGAAAGTAAGCATTACAATTTTTAAACAGTACATATAAACAACAGAAGAAGATCTGTGAAGGTAGGAAAACTTTCCTGAATGCTACCTCATTTTAAAAGTTAAGAAACTTATGGCTAGCCAGTTTTCCCAGCACCATTTATTAATTCAAGATGGATTAGAGACTTAAATGTTAGACCTAATACCATAAAAACCCTAGAAGAAAACCTAGGTAGTACCATTCAGGACATAGGCATGGGCAAAGACTTCATGTCTAAAACACCAAAAGCAACGGCAGCAAAAGCCAAAATTGACAAATGGGATCTAATTAAACTAAAGAGCTTCTGCATAGCAAAAGAAACTACCATCAGAGTGAACAGGCAACCTACAGAATGGGAGAAAATTTTTGCAATCTACTCATCTGACAAAGGGCTAATATCCAGAATCTACAAAGAACTCAAACAAATATACAAGAAAAAAAAAACAACCCCATCAAAAAGTGGGCAAAGGATATGAACAGACATTTCTCAAAAGAAGACATTCATACAGCCAACAGACACATGAAAAAATGCTCATCATCACTGGCCATCAGAGAAATGCAAATCAAAATCACAATGAGATACCATCTCACACCAGTTAGAATGGCAATCATTAAAAAGTCAGGAAACAACAGGTGTTGGAGAGGATGTGGAGAAATAGGAACATTTTTACACTGTTGGTGGGATTGTAAACTAGTTCAACCATTATGGAAAACAGTATGGCAATTCCTCAAGGATCTAGAACTAGATGTACCATATGACCCAGCCATCCCATTACTGGGTATATACCCAAAGGATTATAAATCATGCTGCTATAAAGACACATACACACGTATGTTTATTGCGGCACTATTCACAATAGCAAAGGCTTGGAATCAACCCAAATGTCCATCTGTGACAGACTGGATTAAGAAAATGTGGCACATATACACCATGGAATACTATGCAGCCATAAAAAAGGATGAGTTTGTGTCCTTTGTAGGGACATGGATGCAGCTGGAAACCATCATTCTTAGCAAACTATCACAAGAACAGAAAACCAAACACCGCATGTTCTCACTCATAGGTGGGAACTGAACAATGAGATCAATTGGACTCGGGAAGGGGAACATCACAGGGGGCCTATCATGGGGAGGGGGGAGGGGGGAGGGATTGCATTGGGAGTTATACCTGATATAAATGATGAATTGATGGGTGCTGACGAGTTGATGGGTGCAGCACACTAACATGGCACAAGTATACATATGTAACAAACCTGCACGTTATGCACATGTACCCTAGAACTTAAAGTATAATAAAAATAAATAAATAAATAAAAATAAAAGTTAAGAAAAACTGATTTCACTTGCAAATGAGCAGAGAAAAGTACCAAGGTCAAATTCAAGACAAAGCTATGGTGGGAGTGTGTAGAGGGGGAAGACGGAGGTTAATATTGCTGCTAGCAAAAAAAGTACACCAGAAAAATATGCTCAAGAAACATATCATGACTATTAACCTACCATTTTAAAACAAACAAAAAGATATAAAGAATAATATGAGACATAAAATACCAATATAAATCTTGATTACAAAAACTAAAAAACTGTTTTAAAACATGGAGTGAAAGGACCCAGAAAAAATGAAATAAAATAATAAAATAATTTAAGAAAGACTAAATTAGTCATATCCAAGAGTGAATAAAAAATAGATAACAATTTTAAAAGAAATACAAGGTGAAAAAGTGAAAAAAATTTAAGGTAAGAAATGAATGAAGAGACAAAAAGGATTGAAGAGAAAGTGACAAATACTGATGATAAAGAAGATTTCACATATGGATAATGGGAGTCCCTGAAGACGAAGACAAAAGCAATGAAATAGAAAAATTGCTAAAAAAATTCACATTTAAAACATCTTTCCTGAAAGAAAAAGTGATTTTAAACTACATATTGGAAGATCATACTGTGAATCTGAAAAAAACAACCCAGAACAACCAACACCAAGACAAATGCTAGTAAACTTACTAGATTTTAAAGAAAACTAAAAAAGTTATTTGGCCATCTAGAAGGAAGAAAAGCTTGTAATTTATAAAGGGTAAAAAAAATCATACATTCTCATCAGACTTTCTACAACAACACTTTGTGATAGAAGAAAATGAAGTAACATTTAAGATGCCCAAAAAAATAAATTGTGAGCCAAAGATTTTATATCTAGCAAAACCACCTTTCAAATATAAAGGACATAGCTAAACTGTTATTAACGTTCAGTAACGGAAGGGGTATTATTCCTATAAGCCCTTCCTGATGATCTATAATAGGATATATTTCAGGCAATCAAAATGTTTAGAGAGATACCAAAATAAAGACTGGTGATGAGAAGTAAATATACAATTACCAATGAATTAAAAGGGAGAGTATACAGAGCATAAGGCTACATGCAATGACAATATAGTTATAGTATAATTATTTTAATTATTTTTTAAAACAGGGAAAATGGGAAGAACATACACAAAATTTTTAGAAAATCTTTCCAGTAAATGATATTGATAACAGTATAAGTACTATCATTATGACACTGTTATGTGTACAATAGTAGATAAAACAATGAGTAATTATTAAATATTCTATCATCTTGTATCCTTAAGAATCAGGATTCTTGGTATGAGAAAAGTATACATATGTAAGTAATAGAGAAGAAGTTAAAAGCTTTGTGGTCTTGAACCTGAATTGGAAGTATAAAAAATTCATGAGGTTATTTATACACACACATGCATGCGTGCATGCAACACACATGCACACATATATTCATATTCTCTCCAACAAGTTCAGTCCAGTGAAAAGACCTAGAAATGATGACCAATTGCATTGTGTTTCTGAAGGACCACTTCTGTCTAAAAGAAATTAAGGTTTCTTGAAGACATGGCTGATACCGTGTCTGCAACAGAAAATATATAAGATGTGTATGGATATAAGATGTGTATGGAACATCTTTTTATACCAATGTCAAATAAGCTATCAAAGACTATTAGGGTCATGGCAAAAGAAGTTAACTTTGAAAAGCTCTCACTGGTTAAAGATGAGACAATCTGAGCTTCAACCATGATAAAAATTACAATGGATTGAATATAAGCAAATATGGTGAAGTCCCTGCATTCATACTGTTATTAAAATAAGAGTTGCTCACCTTGGGAAATGATAGGGAACCAATTCATTATCTTGAAAATTGGTGGATAAGCATCTATTCTGTACTTTCTATGTGAATGCTACTACTGGGAAATAATAGATAATGAGAAATGTCTCTTTGTAAAAGTATTCCAAATAATAAATGAAATAATGATAGAATAAGAATATCACCATTTTGTAATTCCCAACAGCATTAAGTAATAATGGCTTTTGGCATCATAAAAGTGAGACAATGAGATATCATGTGTCTCCTACAGTCTTGTTAAACATTAGTTTTGCCAGAAAAATGGAACCTGGGTCTGATCCTATCTCTGGATCCACTTGCCCATTTGCAGGAAATATAGAAAATGGAACGTATATAGGGATGTATCTTAAGTAAGCAAATCCCAGGCTGCTGGAAACTCTTTCGGTCAAAAGGCTCAAGTATTTCTAGAGATAGAATATGGGAAATGGAAGGGAAATCTATCAATTAAAAGTGACTTAAAAGACAGAGTACAAAGATGTTAAGATTGATCTCTGGGTGGTGAGAATGGTTTGTCATTGGCCTACATTTTCTGTTTTTATACAATGCATATAAACTTCCACTGTAATGATAACAAGTTGTTACAAATAATGTAACTGCTTGCCAAAAGCAACAAAAAAAGTGTAGTACATTTTTTTAAAATGGCAAAACCAAACTATTGTGCTAGGGATGTACATTTGGGTGACAGAACTATCAGGAAAAAATCCAGGAAGACGATTACTGCAGAGGTTAGGATAATGATTTATTGTGGAGAGAGAAAGGCATGGGGCACATAGAAGAGGCTTTTGCCCTAGGTGGCAAAATTATATTTCTTGATCTGGGTACTGATTACAAGCATTTTCACCTTACAACAATGTACTAAGTCACATATGTATAGCATGTAATTCTCTGTATCTGTGTTTTATTTTATAACAAAAAGATGAAAAAATACACATAGACATCAATGTAGTGTTTCTCCTCTCTCTGGCCACCTCTACTAACCTTATAGTCATTTTTAGAGATTTGACATTTGAAAGGTCTATAGCTAGCCACCTTTACTCATCCTAAAATTTGAAAATACCACTTTGGCATAAAATTTACCCAGTTACCTTATCTGTAAAATGACTATGGTAATAGTCATTTAACAAGTAGACTGTGAGGCTGTGATAATGAAAATAATTTTTATATTAAAGGTGACCACCACCACATGGCAAAATAAATGCTGGGCAGCTGGCTAAGCTCACTCTCCATCTAAAGTGTCTTGAATTAGTTTACTCTTTAAATCTGTGCCTAAGCAAAATTATAATGACTGTCATAACCTTTGGAAGTGCTGGCAAATAGATAAAAAAAAATAAAAATACCAAAAATCTACATACAGTCCTGAGACCTCTTTTAAAATACCTTTTCCTTCAGTTGCATACTGAATCCAGACTATCAGGGATTCTATTTACTTAAAAGGGCTTGGGCCTACCAAAAGAAAAAGGAAGTGAGTTTAACACTAAATCTAAACCTAATGCCATTAAGTAAAAGAAACAGCTCTCATTACAATGGTAGAAGAAATAATGTAAACGCTTTGATATAGTTGCAAAGAGCTGGAATAGAGAATGAATAAGAGCTGAAAATGATGATATATTCTGAAGAGATAAGTGAGTGACCAGGAACCCATGTAAGTAGGGGATGCTGGGTTGAAGTTCTAGAACCACATATGTAATTATTTTTGTTATATGATAGATAACAAAATAAAAGCCAGACAAGATCCATGCCTATGTGTACATGTGCATTCCTGTATGGTCCTATGATATACGAGAAGGCAAACACAAATTCAACAAAACCTATGAATGTGATATTCAGGTAAAAGGACAAGACAGAAAGAAAGAGAAATAATAACCTGGATGAGCAGATGGGAGGAACTGACCATGTTAAGATGTAAGGTGGTGAACTACAAAATGAAAAAGAAATAGGGATTCATGAGAAAGAAAGAAGAGTGGGAAAACAAGAGTAGAAAAAAATGGAAATTACACCAAAGTACATTTTAAAAACAAATTTGAGAAGTTATTTTAATATATTCTTTTTAAAGTAGATAGAAATGAGATATGACCACTGGTATGGATTTGCTCTGCAAACAAAAGTTCAACCCTATGTATTTAGGCTGATTTAGGCTGCATAATCTTGTAAATGGTAGATATGAAGCCATAATTACAAAAATAATTTATCCATTAATTATTTTATTTTACATTAATATTTTCAAAAGGACAGTTCTTTTTTCAAATACTTATTCCAATTTATCATTTGTCCTCTGTTTTCATGATCTTTTTTCTGCACAAAAAGTTTTTCTTTTTATTTTATAGCTGTTCCTTTGGGAGCAGGCCTAACTCCTGGGCAGTGTGCCCAGAGTCAGCACAGTTTTTAAAAAATATTAAATTGGATATATGGGGGGCGAGCGGAACCCAAGATGGCCGAATAGGAACAGCTCCAGCCTCCAGCTCCCAGAGTGAGTGACACAGAAGACGGGTGATTTCTGCATTTTCAACTGAGGTGCAGACCGACACCTCACACCTCACACGGCTGGATACACCTCTGAGACGAAGCTTCCAGAGCAAGAATCAGACAGCAACACTCACTGTTCAGCAATATTCTATCTTCTGCAGCCTCCGCTGCTGATACCCAGGCAAACAGGGTCTAGAGTGGACCTCAAGCAAACTCCAACAGACCTGCAGCTGAGGGTCCTGACTGTTAGAAGGAAAACTAACAAACAGAAAGGACACACACACCAAAACCCCATCAGTACGTCACCATCATCAAAGACCAAAGGCAGATAAAACCACAAAGATGGGGGAAAAGCAGTGCAGAAAAGCTGGAAATTCAAAAAATCAGAGCGCATCTCCTCCAAAGGAACGCAGCTCATTGCAAGCAATGGAACAAAACTGGATGGAAAATGACTTCAATGAGTTGAGAGAAGAAGGCTTCAGTCAATCAAACTTCTCAGAGCTAAAGGAGGAACTACATAATCAGCACAAAGAAACTAAAAACCTTGGAAAAAGAATGTATGAATGGATAACTAGAATAATCAATGTGGAGAAGACCATAAAAGAACTGATAGAGATGAAAACAATGAAAACCATGACATGAGAACTACATGACAAATGCACAAGCTTCAGTAACTGACTCGATCTACTGGAAGAAAGAGTATCAGTGACTGAAGATCAAATGAATGAAATGAAGTGAGAAGAGAAGTGTAGAGAAAAAAGAGTGAAAAGAAATGAACAAAGCCTCCAAGAAATATGGGATTATGTGAAAAGACCAAATCTACGTCTGATTGGTGTGCCTGAAAGTGACGGGGAAAATGGAACCAAGTTGGAAAACACTCTGCAGGATATCATCCAGGAGAACTTCCCCAACCTAGGAAGGTAGGCTGACATTCAAATTCAAGAAATACAGAGAACGCCACAAAGATACTCCTCCAGAAGAGCAACTCCAAGACACATAATTGTCAGATTCACCAAAGTTGAAATGAAGGAAAAAATGTTAAGGGCAGCCAGAGAGAAAGGTAGGGTTACCCACAAAGGGAAGCCCATCAGACTAACAGCAGATCTCTCGGCAGAAACTCTCCAAGCCAGAAGAGAGTGGGGGCCGATATTCAACATTCTTAAAGAAAAGAATTTTCAACCCAGAATTTCATATCCAGCCAAACTAAGCTTCATAAATGAAGGAGAAATAAAATCCTTTACAGACAAGCAAATGCTTAGAGATTTTGTCACCACCAGGCCTGCCCTACAAGAGATCCTGAAGGAAGCACTAAACATGGAAAGGAACAACTGGTACCAGCCATTGCAAAAACATGCCAAAATGTAAAGACCACCAATGCTAGGAAGAAACTGCATCAACTAACAAGCAAAATAACCAGCTAATATCATGGTGACAGCATCAAGTTCACACATAACAATATTAACCTTAAATGTAAATAGACTAAGTGGTCCAATTAAAAGACACCGACTGGCAAATTGGATAAAGAGTCAAGACCCATAGTCTGCTGTATTCAGGAGACCCATCTCACATGCAGAGACACACATAGGCTCAAAATAAAGGGATGGAAGAAGATCTACCAAGCAAATGGAAAACAAAAAAAAGCAGGGGTTGCAATCCCAGTCTCTGATAAAACAGACTTTAAACCATCAAAGATCAAAAGAGACAAAGAAGGCCATTACATAATGGTAAAGGGATCAATTCATCAGGAAGAGCTAACTATCTGAAATATATATGCACACAATACAAGAGCACCCAGATTCATAAAGCAAGTCCTTAGAGACATACAAAGAGACTTAGACTCCCATACAATAATAATGGGAGACTTTAACACCCCACTGTCAACATTAGATCAATGAGACAGAAAGTTAACAAAGATATCCAGGAATTGAACTCAACTCTGCACCAAGCAGATGACCTAATAGACATCTACAGAACTTTCCACCCCAAATCAACAGAGTATACATTCTTCTCAGCACCATATCGCACTTATTCCAAAATTGACCACATAGTTGGAAGTAAAGCACTCCTCAGCAAATGTAAAACAACAGAAATTACAACAGACTCTCTCTCAGACCACAGTGCAATCAAACTAGAACTCAGGACTAAGAAACTCAAAACCACTCAACTACATGGAAACGGAACAACCTGCTCCTGAATGACTACTGGGTACATAACGAAATGAAGGCAGAAATAAAGATGTTCTTTGAAACCAATGAGAACAAAGATACAACATACCAGAATCTCTGGGACACATTTAAAGCAGTGTGTAGAGGGAAATTTATAGCATTAAATGCCCACAAGAGAAAGCAGGAAAGATCTAAAATTGACACCCTAACATCACAATTAAAAGAACTGGAGAAGCAAGAGCAAACACATTCAAAAGCTAGCAGAAGGCAAGAAATAAATAAGATCAGAGCAGAATTGAAGAAGATAGAGACACAAAAAACCCTCCAAAAAATCAATGAATCGAGGAGCTGGTTTTTGGAAAAGATCAACAAAATTGATAGACTGCTAGCAAGACTAATAAAGAATAAAAGAGAAAAGAATCAAATAGACACAATAAAAAATGGTAAAGGGGATATCACCACCGACCCCACAGAAATGCAAACTACCATCAGAGAATACTATAAACACCTCTATGCAAATAAACTAGAAAACCTAGAAGAAATGGATAATTTCCTGGACACTTACACTCTCCCAAGACTAAAGCAGGAAGAAGTTGAATCCCTAAATAGACCAATAGCAGGCTCTGAAATTGAGGCAATAATTAATAGCCTACCAAATAAAAAAGGTCCAGGACCAGATGAATTCACAGCCAAATTCTACCAGAGGTACAAGGAGGAGCTGGTACCGCTGGTACCATTCCTTCTGAAACTATTCCAGTCAATAGAAAAAGAGGGAAGCCTCCCTAACTCATTCCATGAGGCCAACATCATCCTGATACCAAAGCCTGGCAGAGACACGACAAAAAAAGAGAATTTTAGACCAATATCCCTGATGAACATCTATGCAAAAATCCTCAATAAAATACTGGCAAAGCAAATCCAGCAGCACTTCAAAACGCTTCTCCACCACGATCAAGTGGGCTCCATCCCTGGGATGCAAGGCTGGTTCAATATACACAAATCAATAAACATAATCCAGCATATAAACAGAACCAAAGACAAAAACCACATGATTATCTCAATAGATGCAGAAAAGGCTTTTGACAAAATTCAACAGCCCTTCATGCTAAAAACTGTCAATAAACTAGGTATTGATGGGACGTATCTCAAAATAATAAGAGCTATTTATGACAAACCCACAGCCAATATCATACTGAATGGGCAAAAACTGGAAGCATTCCCTTTGAAAACTGGCACAAGACAGGGATGCCCTCTCTCACCACTCCTATTCAACATAGTGTTGGAAGTGCTGGCCAGGGCAATCAGGCAGAAGAAAGAAATAAAGGGTAATTGGTTAGGAAAAGAGGAAGTCAAATTGTCCCTGTTTGCAGATGACATGATTGTATATTTAGAAAACCCCACTGTCTCAGCCGAAAATCTCCTTAAGCTGATAAGCAAATTCAGCAAAGTCTCAGGATACAAAATCAGTGTGTAAAATTCACAAGCCTTCTTATACACCAGTAACAGACAAACAGAGACCCAAATCATGAGTGAACTCCCCTTCAAAATTGCTTCAAAGAGAATAAAATACCTAGGAATCCAATTTACAAGGGATGTGAAGGACCTCTTCAAGGAGAACTACAAACCACTACTCAATGAAATAAAAGAGGACACAAACAAATGGAAGAACATTCCATGCTCATGGATAGGAAGAATCAGTATTGTGAAAATAACCATACTGCCCAAGGTAATTTATAGATTCAATGCCATCCCCATCAAGCTACCAATGACTTTCTTCACAGAATTGGAAAAAACTACTTTAAAGTTCATATGGAACCAAAAAAGAACCCACATTGCGAAGACAATCCTAAGCCAAAAGAACAAAGCTGGAGGCATCACGCTACCGGACTTCAAACTATACTACAAGGCTACAGTAACCAAAACAGCATGGTACTGGTACCAAAACACACATATAGACCAATGGAACAGAATAGAGCCCCCGGAAATAATACCACACATCTACAGCCATCTGATCTTTGACAAACCTGAAAAAAACAAGAAATGGGGAAAGGATTCCCTGTTTAATAAATGGTGCTGGGAAAATTGGCTAGCCATAAGGAGAAAGCTGAAACTGGATCCTTTCCTTACTCCTTGTACGAAAATTAATTCAAGATGGATTAGAGGCTTAAATGTTAGACCTAAAACCGTAAAAACCCTATAAGAAAACCTAGGTAATACCATTCAGGACATAGGCATGGGCAAGGATTTCATGTTTAAAACACCAAAAGCAACGGCAACAAAAGCCAAAATTGACAAATGGGATCTAATTAAACTAAAGAGCTTCTGCACAGCAAAAGAAACTACCATCAGAGTAAACAGGCAACCTACAGAATGGAGAAAATTTTTGCAATCTACTCATCTGACAAAGGGCTAATATCCAGAACCTACAAAGAACTCAAACAAATTTACAAGAAAAAAAAACAAAACCCCATTGAACACTTCTCAAAAGAAGACATTCATACAGCCAACAGACACATGAATAAATGCTCATCATCACTTGCCGTCAGAGAAATGCAAATCAAAATCACAATGAGATACCATCTCACACCAGTTAGAATGGCAATCATTAAAAAGTCAGGAAACAACAGGTGCTGGAGAGGATGTGGAGAAATAGGAACACTTTTACACTGTTGATGGGACTGTAAACTAGTTCAACCATTGTGGAAAACAGTGTGACGATTCCTCAAGGATCTAGAACTAGAAATACCATTTGACCCAGCCATCCCATTACTGGATATATACCCAAAGGATTATAAATCATGCTGCTATAAAGACACATGCACACGTATGTTTATTGCAGCACTATTCACAATAGCAAAGGCTTGGAATCAACCCAAATGTCCATCAGTGACAGACTGGATTAAGAAAATGTGGCACATATACACCATGGAATACTATGCAGCCATAAAAAAGGATGAGTTCGTGTCCTTTGTAGGGACATGGATGCAGCTGGAAACCATCATTCTCAGCAAACTGTCACAAGAACAGAAAACCAAACACCGCATGTTCTCACTCATAGGTGGGAACTGAACAATGAGATCACTTGGACACAGGAAGGGGAACATCACACACCGGGGCCTATTGTGGGGAGGGGTAGAGGGGAGGGATAGCATTAGGAGATATACCTAATGTAAATGACCAGTTAATGGGTGCAACACACCAACATGGCACATGTATACATATGTAACAAACCTGCATGTTGTCCACATGTACCCTAGAACTTAAAGTATAATAATGAAAAAAAAAATTGAATTGGCAGATGTTCAAGGTGTATAATGTAATGATTTGATATAACTGTGTAATGATTACCACAATCAAATTAACACATCCATCACCACCCTTGCTGTGCATTAGATACCTAGAACTTGTCTAATTTATAACTGAAAGTTTATACCCTTTGACCAATATCTCCCCATTTCCCCTAGCCCTTAGGCCCTGATAACCACCATTCTACTTTCTGCTTCTATGAGTTTCACTTTTTTAGATTCAAAGGAACAGTTCTTACCAAGTGGTATACATCATCTAAACAGGTAAATTCATTAAAGCTAATATTTAGTTTTCGAAGTCCTGTTAACTTGGAGAGATCTCTCAATTTACTCAAGCTGTTTCCATGTAGATTCAGACTCTGAAGTAAAATAAAATATACATTAAAAAATAATACAGGTTACGTTCTACATCAAACTAAAGTGTGGATATCTAAAATGTTTAGAACAATTATTTGAGTCAGTATACTACAAAATATATGTTATTTTAAATAACATTAAGAAACTGTCAATAAGAAAAAAATCTATGATGTTAAAAGATAGTTTGTAATAGTATCACTAGACCTGGTTCTTGATTAATATGATTTCTCACTTGGTCTAAGTTTATCAACAATTGGCATGAAATTCTTTTTAGAAAATAAATATATGTGTTAAGATATTTATTAGGGTAGGTCTATTTCTCAGGCTAACCAGTGAACAATGGAGACCCTAAAAATTTGGGGTATCAGGTAGGATACCTCATGGAAGAGAGATGGCAGGAAAATGTATGAGGGCACCAAACCAAAGAAGAAAGGCTGAGGGTGTTGAAGTAGGAGGACAGAAGGTCAAAGGAGGAGGTGGGAGATTGTTTAAGACAACACCTACATCAGAATTTGGCCCAGACTTTTCTTGTCCATTTCATTCTAGGCTATATAAAAACAAATGTTATTACACATTTATACTAAAGGAGAGATCCTGATGCCTATATGGTTTTCTGTCTTTATACCATTATGAGTGGTATCAAGTGAAGACTGTATTTATGTATAGCTTGCAAAATAAACAAGGGCACAAGAAAATGTATTAATGCAACTGACTACAGTATCCAGTATCTGTCTCCCAGCTATCTTCATTCACCACCACTATTATGCCTTATATTGTGGACATAACAAAATTCCTAGAAGGGAGAAACAGTTAAATTTCTAATAGCTGTCAAAATTAGCTAAAATTGTTAAGGGCCAATTTATGCAGACTAGTGATTTTACAAGTCACATATGGGTATCATCCATGATATATTCTACAGAAACCTTACATTTAACATGTCCACAGCTGAATTTATCTTCCCTATGTGTCTGATAAAGAGCTTCACTATCTAACATACTGTTGATCACCCCCTTTCTCTCTTTTCTTTATACATTTGATTGTAGAACTGTTTCTCAAACAAGCCACACCATTATATCACCATTATCAGTGCCTTAGCAGACTTAGGCAGTGGTAGTGGTGATATAATGGTGCAGCTGGTTTTCTGGTTATCCAGTGAAGAAATGAATGGATTTTTCTTTTGGATAGTGCAATAGTTTTCTACTGAATTTCTATACCACCAGTCTGATTTCAGTTAATTCCATTCATAAGCTATCAAAGTTAGGGTCTTTAAAGAGAGTCTGTTCCTTAAACAGAAGAATCTAAACTTTAAAATTTGGTTTCCAAA
The DNA here is from genome assembly GCF_009764315.1 of Trachypithecus francoisi. Taxonomy (NCBI): domain Eukaryota; kingdom Metazoa; phylum Chordata; class Mammalia; order Primates; family Cercopithecidae; genus Trachypithecus; species Trachypithecus francoisi. The sequence continues at coordinate 45,216,110 of NW_022681468.1, forward strand.
ATCCATCCTAATTTGGCTACAACCTCATACTCCTCCAGCCCTGGCTTCAAGTGTCTTTCTTGAATTCCAACCTACGTCTTTACCCTCCACCACTGTAACACTATATTCTCGGCATACTAAATTTTTCAGTGGTCCCTGAAGACATCTGGATCTTTCAAAACCATGTTTCTACAGGTAAGAATATTTTCTCTGTCTGGAAGATGTAAGCAACTAAATTTCTCATGTCCTTCAGAAATCCACTCAAGGCTCACCTCTTTCTATAAATCTCTCCCAGTAACCCTGAGCTTCCCACATGTGTTCACATATCTATTTCCTCCACTAAATTGATGTTTTTGATGCAGGTAAACTAATTTCTTACTAAAATAGTAAATCTAGATATTATAGTGCAGAAATAACAATTTCTCAATACTGTCAGCCAGAAGATTGCTCTTATTATACTGCACATTTACAGACACAGGACAGGGCCTCTGTTGCATAACTCTAGAGGCATCCTACTCCCCTTATCTTGTATTGAGTTCTATTCAGTTATATAATGAATGGCACTCAAAGGGCACACTAAAGAGAATATAATGTGAATTTTGCCTTCTGAAGTTGTGCAATGTTGCAATAGTAGAGTACAGAGAGTCTGGTTGGAAGGCTGGGGTAATAGTCTAGGTCAGAAATTGTAGTAGTTTGGATAGAGTGGTAGCAGCAGATCTGAAATGAACACATCTAAAAGTCAGGCATGGAAGTAGGCCTAATAGCTCAATAGAATTGTCTCAGCATAAAGTAAGTCACTTTAATAAGTAACCTGATTTCTGTTGATTAATTTTGTAAAGATCCCATATTCTATGTTGATTAATTCTAGAAGCTTATTTAAAACTTATCTGCCTTTATCTTATTAAAGAGAGCTGACTGGTTATTCAGGAATAAAATCCCTTGCTAATTGGAAGGCCACCTCAAATGGCCATTGAGCACTTGAAATGTGACTAGTCTTAATGTGCTCAGAGTGTAAATATACTTCAGAATTAAGAGTTAGGATGAAATTACCTCATTAATGAATATTCATACTGGTTCCATGTTAACATGCTAATATTTTAGATATGCAAGTGCTATAGTTTGAATGTGTCCCCCAAAAGTTCATGTGTTGGAAACTTAATCCTTCTGCCTTTATGAATGGATCAATGTCACTTTCAGAGGAGTGAGTCTATTATCTTGGGAGTAAATTTGTTATAAAATCAGCTCTATCTGGCTCTGTTGCTCTTGCCTTCTTGCCATGTGATGCCCACTGCCATTTTATGACACTGCAAGAGGCCCTCACCAGATGCAGGCACCATGCTCTTGGATGTCCCAGCCTCCAGAACGATGAGCTAAAAAAAGTATTTTCTTTATAAATTACTCACTCTGTGGTATTTTGTTATAGAAATAGAAAACAAACTAAGATATTTCAGTTAAATAAAATGTATTATTAAAATTAATTTTACTTTTTAAAAATACTTTTAAAAACAGCCACTAGAGAAGTAAAAATTACATATGTGGTTCACATTATATTACTACTAGAGAGCACTGTTTTAATCCATGTAGAAAAAGAGAAATGGGCACTTTAGGTAGCATTGTACCTGGCATCATCAGGCAGGCAGTTTAGTATCTTTTGACTTCACATGCTAGATTCTGATTCCAAATTCAAGATTCCTGTTTCAAAGCTGTATTCCTCACAATACTCACCACAATATGACTGTAAATGCGAGTTTTTGCAAGGGAAAGTATTGTTTTATCATCCAAACTAATCAGTTTTGGTCGGGCCTTGATTCTGGGCTCCATTTTTATAACTTCATCATCAAATTTCAAATCCTTGGAAAATACTGATCCTTTTGGGTTTTTTTTGCTTTCTTCTAGAATAACATTGTTGAATACAGAAAATAAAGGGGGTGACTTGACCTAAAAAATGTATTAAAAATATTGCAAAATCAGTTGCTGTATTTGTCATTTTGAAAAACAAACAGGCTATGTAGAAAAGATGAGTTGACATTTTTAGTTATACAGTCATATCTGTGATTATCAGAATCACATTAGGACATCTATGAGAGCAGATTAAAATTGTAGGCTACGCATGGTGTATCTATTCCCACCCACTGAAAATTTCTTAAAACTGGCAAAAGATAATTTTAAAATATTTCATAACAGTGAAGAAGGTACCTACAAAGGTCTAGAAATTGTGACACATAAATCAGAAAGGACTGAATTGACAGGTAAATAGGATCAGAAATGTAACCTCTGGCTGAAGAATATGCAAGAGATAAACACTTTTAAAATCAGATCCAGAGAAACTTGAACAAAGAGCAATTTGTTACCTTAATTATCAGGTAATTCAGTAATTACGGTAAGAATTGTGGATGAATGAGCAAGAGCCACATAAACAAACAGAACTGGTTCTAGAAGAAACGAAAATACTTCATCAGAGAATTTTTTTTTTTTTTTTTTGAGACGGAGTCTCGCTCTGTCACCCAGGCTGGAGTGCTGTGGCCGGATCTCAGCTCACTGCAAGCTCCGCCTCCCAGGTTCACGCCATTCTCCTGCCTCAGCCTCCCGGGTAGCTGGGACTACAGGCGCCGCCACCTCGCCCGGCTAGTTTTTTGTAGTTTTTTTTAGTGGAGACGGGGTTTCACCGTGTTAGCCAGGATGGTCTCGATCTCCTGACCTCGTGATCCGCCCGTCTCGGCCTCCCAAAGTGCTGGGATTACAGGCTTGAGCCACCGCGCCCGGCCTTTCAGAGAATTTTTAAAAATCTAGGACAATAAAGTATCTATGATAAAAGAATAAGCTGCTATGGAAAAGAAAAGGACATACACTTCGAAGCTAAAATAAAAACAATTATTAAAATAAAAATTTAGTAAATACCCTGAGAAACAAGTGGATATGGTAGATCAAATTAGCAATGCTGAAGCTAAGATTGAGAAAATAGTTCAAAACAAATAATTTAAAAATAGAGTATAAAATAGAAGAGAAAAAATTAAAAGGCATGAAGGATCAATTTGGAACATCCAATATTTAACTAATTGGGGTGTTCCAGAGGGCCTAATAGAGAACGGAAGAGAAGAAATAACCAAGGAACTAAGAGAAGCAAGCTTTCCAGAAGAGAAGAAAGAATTGAATCATCACATCAAAAGAGCTCATAAAGTGGCAAGCAGGAGGATGATGATAGGTCTTTGCTGACATCATTGAATGGTCACAACTGCCAGGTATTGCCCATCTCTTGACTTGTTATGTGAGTTAAATGAACTTCTATCTGCTTACTGTTTGTCTGGGTTTCTGTATCTTTTGCTAAAGGTATACTTAACTAATATAATCCTATTCATTATAGCAATATAACATATAAATGCCCAGAACTAAACAAGAAATGTTGGAGACCTATATAAAGAAAACTATAAGACAGGACCTGAGTAAATGGAGTAGATAGACTATCATGTTCCTAGAACAAGAAGTCCAATACTGCAAAGTAGTCAGTTCACACCAAATTAAGTTTTAAATTCAATATAATTTCAATCATATTTTAATAAGATTTTAAAATAGAGCTTGACAAGCTGTTCTAAATTTTATTTGGAAAAAGATACTGTTTAAGAATAGTCAAAAACAGTTTAAAAAGATGAGTGGGGACAGAGGAAGGGGATTTGCCCTATCACATATCAAGATATATGAAGTTTGTAATAACCCAAACAAATATGATAGTGATCCAAAATTAGATGAAAGAGCTCGATGGAACAGAATAGATTCATATAGACAGATTCCTAATATATGCAAATAATTTTAACAATAAAGATTGTATTTCAAAATAGAGCAGAAAAGGTAATGCCTAAATAAGTATTTATTCATTTAAAAAATTGACCACTTTTCTACCTCACACACCATAAAACAATTTCTAGATGGATTAAAAAAGTTAAAGGCTTTAAAACAAGTTATGTAAGTATTGTAAGAAAATAAAGAATATTTATTACAAGCTTTTTGAAATAAGACATAAAATTCAGAATTCATACAGGATAAGATTGAGAGAGCCGACCTCTTAAAAATTAACTTGTGAATTACAAATTAAAATGACGAGTTTTTTCTTACAATTAAAATTAAAAGGCGAGTGACAGAAAATATTTGCAACATATATAAGATAAATGATTTTTAATTTTTTAAATTTTTAAAATTTTTGGTAGAGACAAGGTCTCACTATGTTGCCCAGGCTGGTCTCAAACTCCTGGGCTCAAGCAATCCTCTCACCTTGAACTCCTGGGATTACAGGTGTGAGCCACCATGCCTGGGCTAAGATAAAGTACTAATATCCAGAATGTATGTAAGGATTTTCCCAATTAATACAAGAAAGACAGAGTTTAATAGAAAATGGTCAAAATATATAACAGTTGGTTCATACAACTCTAAATAATTTTAAGCATATGAAAGAATAAAATATCTTGTTTTTTGCCCGCCATACTGGCCAAAAGAGACTGATAATATCTTGTGTTGGCAAATGTAATGAGGCATGCACTGTCAGACACACTTGGAAATGTGTAAAACAGTCAATTCTTTGTGGAGAGAATTTGGCAAAATCTAACAAAATTTAAGATGCATATATCCTTTGACTCTCCAAGTTTTACAAATCTATCCTGTAGAGAAACTTCCATATTTGTATAAAGATACATCCACAATGATGTTCACTGAAATATTATTTTAAATAATAAATATGGACACAATCTATCAACAGGGGACTAGTTAAATAAATTAGTATTACTAAATGATATACAGCCACCAAAATAATGAAATACCCATCTATATGTACTACAGTGGAAATATGTTCAAAACATATTGTTAAAAGCAAAAAAATCACAGAATACTTAGACCTTATTTCTACTATGTCAAATGGTATCTGTTATTATATATGCAAATGCATAGAAAAAGGATTGAAAGCAAACCTATAAAACTGTTAACAGTGCATTCCCTGGTGAAGGAGAATGGCAGGCAGTGAGGTTAAAGTGAGGGCAAAATGTTCATGTTTATTCTTCAATGTAGGTTCAGTGTATTTTGAATCTTCAAAGTAGACTCAATCTTTTCCAGTGAGAGTACAACCATATATTAATCATTTGATTATTTGCCTAAAAAATATTAGTTGTCATAATGACTTGTTTTGAAAATTAAGTTATTCACAAAATAACAATTATACACACAGGCACATAATATAAACTTGACATAGCATTATTTGACTTCAAATTACTACTCTGTTCCCATTTAAGGAATTCTAGTCTTTAAAAATATGTAACAATTCATACCATTGTAATATACTCAAATTCAACAACGTATTCTGGCAAAACAAGATCATGATCAAAGACAAACCACTTGCACTGCCGAACACTGCAATCACAGTTTCTTTGTCCCATGACAGAATCTAGAGTAAAAACAAAAACAAGCAAAGCAAACACATTGCCTCAAATGGAAAGATACTTTTTTATTCTTACATAGATTAATAAATAACAAACTCAATAAGTTGCAACAGTTATGTTATTGAAGAATTTTTCTTTCATTTTTAATAAATAACAAAGTCAGTAAGTTGCAACAGTTATATTATTGAGGATTTTTTCTTTCATCTTTTCCACTCTAGCTTTTTAGTTATATAAATACTTACTAGTCATCCTTTCACTACATAGACTAGTAGTGCTTAATTTTATTCATATCTTTTTCCTTTTCATACTTTTTCACTTTTCAATGTGTGGCCATATAATTTTGACAAATGTATTTCTCTAAAACTCTTGTTAAAAGTTGGGTGGTTTTTTAATTCTTTGAAAATGAACACACACACAAATAGATAATTACATTAAAATTTGCCAGATTATCTACCCACACCCATACATAAATGTCTTTAAGGTAGGAAATATAAAAATTATTAGTGGCTAGTAACATTTTTGTAGAAAATTCTACAAACTTTGTTAAGTAGAAATAAAACTGTGAGTATCCATATTAAACACAAACATTTTTCATTCAGAGAGATGAAACCACATTAATCTTTATGACAGACATACTTAGTAAATATTTCCGAGGAATGAACACTGAATTAACCATTGGATAGTTGGATTGACTGATGGATTCTTTTTCATGGGCCTGAGCACTCTGGCCAAAGAAAACTTTTGTAATGAGGAGGATGCCTAAATATAAAACAAAGAAGCAATTCTTAAGAATAATTAACTTTAATATTTTTCCAACATAACCTTCTTTATTGGCGTAAAGACTAAACTGTATGTATGTTCTGTAAACACAGAGATGCTAGCTCTCTTGTTTGCTACTGTATAGCGCATAGCACATTGCTCGAACCAAAATAGATGCTCAACAAATATTTATTGAATAAATGAAATGATTATAAAAGAGGTGTTGTGTGATTATATCAAGCAAAGCTTTACAGAAGAGGGAGAAGGAAAGAACACATTAATTTGGCAAGGTTTTTTAAGTAGTTAAAAATAAATTTGTGTTGTTGTTAACTGGGTAAAAGTTCAGTAGCACCTAGCACATAGCCTAGATCGTAGGAGACACTCGATATATGTCTACTTAATGAATAAACATTTCGTTTCCCTTTAGATTCTTAAGGATCCTTGGGATTCATTAAATCCTAAAGTCAAGAATCTAAAAACAGAATTTATAATCATAATACATAAAACGTTCAAATAAATTTTGTTTGCTTTTACTATGTACGAGATATAAAATGAAAATTAGGAGAACCTAATAGTTTTGGAAAACATTCCAGCAGGATCTAGCAGATTATTATGAGGTATTCTTAATATGAAAATGGAGAAGAATGATAAAGAACAAAAGATTTTTTCCAAGTAAGGAGTTAAGGAGTTCTTTCTAGACTAAATAACCTGCTTAATTTTATAATTATTATTAACTGAATAAAAAACTGCAGAACACATATTGTTTAGTTCAGAATGATTCACCTTAGCATTCTGTAACCTAGAATGTCATTCTTATAGAATTAAGTTAACACAAGTTCTTTAGTACAGTGGTCTCCAACCTTTTTGGCACCAGGGACTGGTTTCATGGAAGACAATTTTCCCGCAGACTGGGGATGGGAGGATGGTTTCAGGATGATTCAAGTGTATTATATTTATTGTGTACTTTATTTCTATTATTATTACATTGTAACATATAATGAAATAATTATACAACTCACCATAATGTAGAATCAGTGGGAGCCCTGAGCTTGTTTTCCTGCATCTAGATGGTCCCGTCTGGGGGTGATGGGAGACAAGTGACATATCATCAGGCATTAGGTTCTCATAAGGAGCACACAACCCAGATCCCTCGCATGTGCAGTTCACAATAGGGTTTGCGCCCCTATAAGAATCTAATGCTGCCACTGATGTGACAGGAGGTGGAGCTCATGCGGTAATGCGAATGATGGGGAGTGGCTGTAAAGAAAGATGAAGCTTTGCTCACTTGCCCCCTGCTCACCTCCTGCTGTGTGGCCAGGTTCCTAACAGGCCGCAAACTGCAACCAGTTGGAGGCCAGGGGTTGGAGACCCTGCTTTAGTAGGTTGAATGGTTGAGACTAAAGAATAGGTGTTCCTTATTCCCTGACCTGATCTATTCTCCATATTATACATTCTTTGGTACTATGCATTAATACTATATGTTTATAGCTCCTATATGATACTATGATTTTATATTTGTGATTATTAATATTTATAACCACCATAAAGATGAAACTGTCTAGTTTGCATAGACTGTATCCCTTCCGGTGCCTAACACACAATAAGCATTCAATAAATACTTGTGGAACTAAGGAATGTGCAGTGGAAGAGGGTGAGGCAAGAAGGGCATGATAAGCTGTAGTCTTTTTCCCCAATCCATGGGACCAGCAAATCTCTCCCAGAAGTGTCCTATAAATTGGTTTGTGTACTTATATTTCTACATATTCAAGCTGCAAATGAAGTACCAGTAACTATGAGTAAGTTATCAAAAATTTGTCTTACAAGTTATAAAGCAATCCATACACTTTCCAATTTGTCTTTAGCTAATTTTAACCTAAACCCAGGTTTTCTTATCATCTTACATTATGATGGTTCAGGACAAATCAGGCCTACCTTCCGAAGTACTTTATATAATTATTATATAATTATCACATATATGGGCCAAATTCTTTTCTCTTTCCTGTGTATGTGTGTGTAGCGCATATATATATAAAATATATATTGTATATATAAAATATATTGTATATATAATATATATGCTGAGTTTTTGCGAGACAACATAATGAACAAAAGCAGACTGTGAAAAATGTCCTTGAAAAGTTGAATTAAATATCTGAGTAACAAATGTTCCTCTTAATGCTGACATAATAATCACTCAGTATTTGTTAAAAGTGTGGCTAAATTAATGATGAGAAAGTCATGTATTACAACATTGGTAAATATGAAATAAAATGGTTTGAAGAACATCTCCTTGGTTGATAAAACCAAGTATCAAAAATGATATGAAGATAATTAATGAATTTGAAGACTTAGAACTTAAAAGTTCAGAAACATGGCATATTTGTATTTACCATGTCTGAAGAGCTCATGCTTAAGAGAGTTTTTCTTCTCATCTTTGTGCTTTTGCTGTAAAAATTCAATTCTGGGACACTCACTTATACTTAAACTGTTAGAAAGAATGACGGCTTCTTTTTTGAGAGGCAACTGCAAAGAAAAAACAAAGTCTGAGTATTTTCATAAAATTGACAATACTTCAACTTCAATACAGAGGGTTTATTATTTTATGTTTATGTGTCTGGGCAAAGAAATCTGCAGGCCAGACTCACTGAAAAGAAATAGATAACCTTCACGTGCAACTTCATTTGGCAAAGCCATTTATATATCTTAAACTCATATGCAAATAGGTTAATAAAAGGTGATGCAGAACAAAAATTGTTCCTGGAAAAGCAGCCACAGTCAAGACTGACAACACTATGTGGAGCAAGAGCAATAGCTTTCAATGAGTATTCCACTAGTAATCTTGCTAACTCCAAAAAGAAAATCTAATGGAATGAGGTATTATATCAGTGAAGATTCTTATTTATACTATAATTTTTTGGTCTAATAATCTACATTGTTTTCCAGAAACAAAACACTTTTCATGTGCTAAGCCATGGAGGTCCTAGTTTGTATTGTGACTAACTTTATTTCTTGAAAGTATTCTATCAGTAATGTTCACATTACCTGCTTGCTGTGAAAACAGCTCTAATAACCAAAAATCTCTATTTTTAGAGTTTAGTAGTAAGAAAACTAGAGCTAAAAGAGATTATACGATCTCTCCAAGGACAGAACTAGTAATTGGCAAAGTCATGATTTGAACTCAGGTCTATTTGTCCTTGTCACAATCTCAAAGGTTTGAAATTACTATTTGTTTAACATTAATAGCCAAATTACTTAGAATTATGTCTTATCTGTAAATGCCAAATTACTATTTTTTTATTGAGATCTGCAATCCAAAGAAATTCTTAAAAAATAAATACAGTCAGCCCTCCATGTCCACAGTTCCCACATCTAAGGATTCAACCAACCATGGACTGAAAATATTTAGGAAAAAAATGCAATACAAAATAATACAAATAATAAACAATGCAGTATAACAACTATTTAAATAGTATTCTTATTGCATTATAAGTAGTCTAGAGGAGTTTTAGAGTACACAGGAGGATATGTGTAGGTTATATGCAAATACTGCACCATTTTATATAATGAGCTTGTGTATTTGCAGATTTTGGTATCTGCATGAGTCCTGGAACCAATCCCCCGGAGATACTGATGGATGACTATACTCTAATAGGGCTTATCTGACCACAAATTCCAACCCCAGTAAGTAACCTTCTTAGACTTTCAATGAACATCACTAAATATCCATTTGATATGACCCATGTGCATGACATTGTAAGGTTACAGTATAGTCTTGGTCCTCAGTTAAGAAAGGCAAAGATAGAAACTATACACGATAATTAAAAAAATACAAGGCATCACAAGATGTGTCAAATAAGATATACTTTCTAACTGAAGGGATTAGGAAGGAGTTTATAGAGGTAATGAAATCATGGGTAGGCTTTGAAGATTGGACATAATTCAAATAATCAGAAATTTGAAATGAAATTATATTTTAAGAGGAGGAAAACGTATGAAAGTATACAAATAGGTGTGATTGCTATCCATCTATCTAACATCCATTCCTTCACTAGATTTCTACTAAGAATCTACTCTGTAAATACAGATCCTGCGCTTAAAAACTGGTAGAAAAATGCACACAGATGATTATACCTCAATAAAACAAATGTGTTACAATAAACATTCTCAGCTGATCACCACTTAACTAACACTTAACCAGTTTGCAGGATTAACCAGTATTTTTTGTTGTCTATATAACTCATAGTATGATGGCAGTTCAGGGATGAAATGGAACTTTTAAAAACACGGATGTACTTCTACTGTATCCAGCTGTGTTGTATGCTTACCAAGAGTCAGTTAATTTTGTTCCCAGACTTGCTTATGCCAGTTGTAGTTGTTATGAAATTACATATATTATTTAAAGCTATAAAATAGAAGAGGAGTTGTTTCTTTGAACAGTTTTGGGAAAATGAGTAAAATTCAATAGAAGATAATCATTAAAAACTTCTGGCAAGGCATGTGTAGACAAAGCAAATGCAAAAGTTTGGGGTGGTGGGGGGAATCAGACAAACTAGAAGGATTCTTACATTCGAGTTACTTTGCAAGAATCTTTAAGTGCATGCTCAACTTTAAGGAAACCAAAACTAATAGGAAACATGGTTATGGCTGATACAAGAAAGACTAGTAAGAGTTCCAATTTCATAGTCAAAGCCTTTGGCCCTACATAGAAGATTGACACATGAATGTAAATTTATGTTTTAAGTTATATTAAAGGATTTGTTAAGTAAATGATTTGTTTACAGTTCTCCATTTTAATTGACTTTTTGGGTTAACCTGCAAACTAGGTAAAAGGGCACCTACTGTTTGAAAATTCAGGAAAAGTCACACAAAGGAAGAAGCCCTTGAGCTAGGACTGCAAGGATCAGTAAGTCTGTTACAAGGAAAAAATAGAAAACAGCATTTCATCAAAGGGAGGTATGAGCTGTACTTAGGAGAATCACAAGTAGACGACATACTTCATTAGGGGCACTTGGCATATTTGGTAATAGGGAGATAGGTTGAAGCTAGATTGTGAGGGTTGTCAGAGGCCTTCAGTGCCAGGAAGAGGAATGTGGACATCATCATTATATGTAATGGGAAGCTACTGAAAGTTTCTCATCACGGACACAGTGCAATGTACACTATGAAAATCATGTTTTAAGAAAGATTAATTTGTTTGTACTGTGAAAAATGGAAGAACTAGGGGGCATGACCAAGGGCAGTGTTGCCTATTAGGAAACAATGGCAAAGATTAGAAGGAAAGTTCTAAGGGTTGAAAGTGGTGGCAGACAATGGGATTAGGGAGAGAAATGAAGAACCACTGGAAAATGATTAGATGTGGGGATAATGGAAAAGGGAGGGGTTGAACATAATTCCAAGACTTTGAGCATGTTCAGTGAAGGAAATGACAGTATTGTTATAGAAATTAGGAAAGAAGACCAGGAGAGAGCTGCTTATGGGAAAAAGATTAAAGGCTGGTTTTAAAATTAGAGATGACACAAACAAATGGAAAAACATTCCATGCTCGTGGACAGGAAGAATCAATATTGTTAAAATGGCCATACTGCCCAAAGCAATTTATAGAGTCAATGCTATTCCTATCAAACTACCAGTGACATTCTTTACAGAACTAAGAAAAACTATTTTACAACTCAAATGGAACCAAAAGAGAGCCCAAATAGCCAAGCCAATCCTAAGCAAAAAGAATAATGCTGGAGGCATCACACCATCCAACTTCAAACTACACTACAGGTCTACAGTAGGAAAACAGCATGGTACTGGCACAAAAGCAGACACATAGACCAATGGAACAGAATAGGAAGCCTGGAAATAAGGGAGCACACCTACAACGATTTCATTTTCAACAAAGCTGACAAAAACAAGCAATGGGGACAGGATCCCCTATTCAATAAATTGTGCTGGGATAACTGGCTAGCCATATGCAGAAGATTGAATCTGGGTCCCTTTCTTACACCATATAGGAAAAATCAGCTCAAGATGGAGTTAAATGTAAGGACTTAAATGTAAAACCCGAAACTGTAAAAACCCTCACACAACCTAGACAATACCATTCTGGACACAGGAATGGGCAAAGACTACATGAGGAAGACATCGAAAGCAATTGCAACAAAAGCAAAAATTGACAAATGGGATCTAATTAAACTTAAGAACTTCTGCATAGCAAAAGAAACAACAGAGTAAACAATCTACATAATGGGAGAAAATTTTTGTAAACTGTGCATCCAACAAAGGTCTAATATCCAGATCTATAAGGAAATTAAACACATTTACAAAAGATAAAACCACCCCATTAAAAAGTGGGCAAAGGACATTAACAGACACTTTGCAAAAGAAGACATACATGTGGCCAATAAACGTAAGAAAAAAGCTCATCCTCACTGATCATTAGAGAAATTCAAATCAAAACCACAATGAGACACCATCTAATTCAGTCAGAATGGCTATTATTAAAAAGTCAAAAAATAACAGAGGCTGGCAAGGCTGTGGAGAAAAAGGAGTGCTTATATATTTTTGGTGGAAGTGTAAATTGGTTCAACCATTGTGAAGAACAGTATGATGATTCCTCAGAGACCTAAAAACAGAACTACCATTTGACCCAGCAATCCCATTACTGGGTATATACCTAAAGGAATATAAATCGTTCTGTCATAAAGACACGTGCATACATATGTTCATTGCAAACTATTCACAATAGCAAAGACATGGAATCAACCTAAATGCTCAGACTGGATAAATAAAATGTGATACATATACACCATGGAATACTATGCAGCCTTTCCAGGAACATGGATGGAGCTGGAAGCCATTGTCCTTAGCAAACTAATACAGGAACAGAAACCCAAAATACTACATTTTCTCACTAATAAGTGGGAGCTAAATGATGAGAACACATGAACACATAAAGAGGAACAACAGATATTGGGGTCTACTGGAGGGAGGAGGGTAGGAGGAAGGAGAGGAGCCGGAAAAATAACTAATGGGTACTAGGCTTAATACCTGGGTAACAAAATAATCTGTACAACATACCCCCATGACACAAGTTTACCTAAATAACAAACCTACACATGTAACCCTGAATTTACAGTTTTAAAAGGCTGGTTTTAGACATACTGTATAAGAGAATAAAGTATATTAACCGTGCAGGAATGGCAGCTGTAGGTGTCACAGCAGAGAGGAAGAGATAGCCTAACTGAAGATGTGCATTTTGGAGAAACCATAAGGGAATATGTGATAGTCTCTGCGTTTATTGACCAAGTCCTTGATTACAAACAATTTGATAGGGAATGAAATCAAGCTATGTGAGCAGATTTACTCACATACTCTCCCACCCTTACTACTGAACACTTCATCCTGAAGTGACGGAAAGAGCTCCTTCCTCTTCCAACTAGAAAGTGGACTTAACCTTAGATATGTTTGTTAGTCAAATAGTTTCTTCTTCCCCACTACAGCCAGCCCTCTGCCTGTAGATACTGCCAACCTTAGCCAAACCTCTCTTCTAAACTGCTTACACAGTTGTCTTTTAAATCAGAGCCCATCTCTTAAACAATGCAGAACATAAATATTTATCCTGACCCATTATGTACACATCATAGCACAGAAATGTAGCTCATCTCATCTTTTACATGCTACACGCTGATGTTTCTCCCATTTCTAGGATCTTAACAATGACAGTAATTGACGGTGTGTGAAGAAAAAAGGGAAGATCAGGAGACTTTAACCTGTGTTATTCTCATGTTTAGAGGCAAAATGGGGAACAAAAAGGAAGCAAATAACAATCAGAAAAATAGGAGGATAACAATAGTGTAATATCACGGATGCCAAAGGAGAGTTTCAAAAAGGAGAAGGCAATCAATAGTGTCAAATGTTTCAGACAATAATAAAAATTCAAAAATAAAAATATTTAAAACTTTCAAAATAAAATATCAAAAACTTTCTTGGTGCCAGGCATTGGTCCAAGAGATTTTTTTTTGGTAAATCTTATTATCTTATTTAATCTAATATGTCCAAAATACTCAAAATACTATCAAGTCAACATGTATTCAATATAAAAATTATAGTTTTTTTTCCATACTCAGTCTTTAAAAACAGTGCTTGTTTTAAACTTTCAGTATACTCAATTTGGACTAGCCACATTTCAAATGCTTAATAGTTACATGTGGGTGGTGGCTACTCTTTTGGACAGAGCAGCACAGAGAGCTGTGGCAGAATTAAAGGAGATGGTTCATCTCTTTTAGGAGATGCAGAAGATAAAGTACTCAGCAGAGGGGCTGGTAGGTGGAAAACACAGAAGTGTTAGCCTCATCCTTCCCTCACCCTCTCCTGATAATGGTTCATAGTTCGCTGGACTGAATGTGAGCAATTCACTCTGCCTTGTAAAACCCTGAATTCCTCACCTCCTTCTTAATTCTCTATAAAGTACAATGAGAGCACTCTCACCACCACCCTGCAGCAGAGTACCAACTTCTACGGCCTGAGCTGCTGCAATAACTCCCCCACATAGTGCCCTGTCATCTGCTTCTACCCCCACCAACCCATTCCCCATTGAGTGTATGGAACGCTTTTTTGGGGGGTGATTTTTTTTATTGTGGCAACATACGCACAAGATAGAATGTACCATTTTAGCCATTTTCAAGCATACAATTCAGTGGCATTAGGTACATTCACATTGTTGTGCAACCATCACCACCATCCATTTCCAGAACTTTTTCATTATTCCAAACTGAAACTCTGTACCCATTAAACAGTAACTCCTACCCCCTCCTCTCCCAGAGCCTCTGGTAACCTCTATTCTACTTTCTGTCTTTGAATTTGCCTATTCTAGGTACTCCACATACATGGAATCTTACGATATTTTTCCATTTTCGTCTGGCTTATTATTTCACTAGCATAATGTTTCTAAGGTTCTTCCATGTTGTAGGATGTTTCAGAATTTCATTTCTTTTTATGACTGAATAGCATTCCATTGTATGTATATTCCACTTTTGTTTATCCATGCATCTGTTGATGCATATTTGCATTGTTTCTAGTTTTTTGGCTATTTGAATAGTGATGTCATGAACACTGGTGTACAAATATCCAATAACTTTTTAATGCATTATCTCACTAAATCCTAACAACTCTGCAAAGTAGATATTATTATTATCTTCATTTTACAAATAGGAAGAAACAGATGAACAGAGAGGTGAAGTCACGTAGCTGCTGAGGAGTGAAATCGGGTTCCAAATGCAGCAATATTATCATTTTATGTGTGTCATGATGTGAAAAGGATTGGGAAGCGCTGCTCTACACCAGTGTGCTACAGCTGCCTCGTGAAGACGGTGGAGGTCTGAGAAAGATTGGTTGGGTACTTGGGGCATCAGAAGTTACCAATGATAAAGCAAGATCAGCAGCAAGATGGGGATAGTGAAGTAGAGAATAAAGAAATGGTAGCAGTAAAAAGAAAGTGAAAACAGGACAATAGCTACAAAGTACAGTGGAGTTAAGTGACTGAATTGTTTCAAGGTGAAGACTCTGGAGAGTTTACAACAGATTAAAGATGTATAGCCAATTTAAAAAGCAGATTTCAAAACCATCAACAAAAGGATCACAACATAAAAATAAGATCCCTAGAAGTAGGGTCAGACAGTAGTAATTGATAAACTTACTTTGGTATAATCCAAAGAGGAAAGATGCTATACTTTCCATAATAACACTAAGCTTTTTGTGAAACAGCAGTAGAAGTTTACTGTAAATATGGATAAAAGGATTGGGAATCATGCTTAACCAGTGGTAGAGCTCCACTTGCTAGGAAGAAAGCATTATTCTAAATGACATTTTATGCTACCTTGCTTGTTTCACTCTCTTTGAATCCTTTTTCAAGTATTTGTAGAAGATGCTTTTTCTTCACTGTAACTTCAGGATCAAAAACATAAAAAAGGCATTCCAGCATCCTTCGGTAGCTCCTTAAGAATAAGTGAAACAGAAAAAGTTTGAGGATTGATTTCACAAAAGCTTAGCCGTAGATAAGATAACCATATGTCCTGCCAGGGATATTTCTCATTTACATGCAATGTTCTAGTGTCATTATTAATAGCTCCCCTGCCTCCAACCTCAAAAACAGGCTCTATGTGGATAAATTATGAGGTCATCCTAGCCATGGGAGATGCATAAAAAGGAAACATTTACTAACAAGGTATATGTGTATTTTTAATGCTGTAAACTTTTAAAATAGAAATTTTACAAATACGGTCAAACTTTTTAAAGTTGTTCCATAAAGAATTCAACTTCTTACTCTGAATCATGCATATCTTCATTCTCCAAAAACTTTTGAAATTTCTCTTCGAATTTTAATCTCAGAATACGGTTGTTAACTTTAATGATGCGTTTTACTTTTACTCCTGTAATACCGTATGTTCTGAAGTCCCAGGCACAAAAACGTGACAGAATTAATTCATAGCAGAAATTAAACCTATGTGGGCATACAGAATATACATGAAGAGAATAACAGATTTTCCGTAAAATGTTTAAGAACAGAAGATTACATATGATAAAAGCTATGGCTCGTATTTTGTGTTTTTTTTTTTTTTTGCTAAAGATACTGTAATCATATAGTGGCTCTGTTTATTTATTCATTTATTGCACATTTGTTCTGCCTGGAAGACACGTTGGTTGAGCAATCCTCACTTTCTGAAACACTTTCTTTCTTAGCTTCAGGGAAACTACACATGCCTTCCTCTTATTGGCTGCTCTTTCATAGTTTTCTTTGCTGGGTCTTCTCAGACAGACTTTTAGATGTTGAACTGCTCAGGGATCAGCCTTTGGCCTTCCTCTTGTTTCCATGAACACTCTCCCTAGATGATTTCACGGTTCCTTGGCTGTATATACATCCTGATAAATTACAACATTTTATTTCTAGTCTTGATCTCTACCCAACTTAGCTGGTTATACCCAGACTTGAATATCTAACTACCTACTTGATATGTCCATCTGCATATTAAATAGGTGACTCCAACTTAACATAACTAACACTGCACCCCAAACCTGCTCCTCTGAGGATTTTCCATCTCAGTATATGGCACCACCATTTAACTAGTAGCTTAAGTCAAAACCGTAGGAATAATCCTCTCCTTTCTTCCTTACCAGTATCTAATTCTTTTTGTTTGTTTGTTTTTGTTTTTGTTTTTGAGATGGAGTCTCGCTCTGTCGCCCAGGTTGGAGGGCAGTGGCGCGATCTCAGCTCACTAAAAGCTCCGCCTCCCGGGCTTACGCCATTCTCCTGCCTCAGCCTCCCGAGTAGCTGGGACTACAGGCGCCCGCCACCACGCCTGGCTAATTTTTTGTATTTTTAGTAGAGACGGAGTTTCACCGTGTTAGCTAGGATGGTCTCGATCTCCTGACCTAGTGATCCGCCTGCCTCAGCCTCCCAAAGTGCTGGGATTATAGCCGTGAGCCACCGTGCCTGGCCCCAGTATCTAATTCTTTAGGAAGTTCACCTGGCTCTACATCTAGAATCCATCCTGAATATGATCATGTCTTATCATCACCACTGTTACCATCCTAATCCAGATCACCACGATCGAGTCTCATTGGACTACTGAAATAACTTCCTGACTATGAATACGGATATGAAAGAGGCAATGTCTGCTCTAATGAAGCCTAAACAAGTAAAGCCAGAAATAAAATTTCTAAACTGATAAGGGCTCTGAAGAGAAGCTTGGGGTAAGGAATGCAAAGGGGACCTACTTAAGATAGGGCCTTGGGGAAGACCTTTCAGAGACGTTAAGATATTTGATCTGAAAATTGGAGGAGGAGCAGCAGGAGCCAGCTGTGTGAAGATAAGAACACTGAAGTGCTTGTTTGCTCTCTGCCGCCCTCACCTGGCCATACGCATAAAATTCCGGTCCTGTCTAGCACAGAACCTAGATTAAGATGAGATTGAAAAATGGATCATATTGAGAAGGAAGTAAATGATCTTATAAGGAATACATTTGCCTTTAATGAAAGATCTAGGTCCTCACCTACATAATCAACCAGGATCTGAAATGGGTGTGAGCTAAAGTCACAGAGGTGAGCTTCCTGATGGGTAGCCTCTCCTTGAGCCTAATAGCGAGCTCCTAACTTAGGGCATCTATATTTCTCACAAGCAAATACTTAATCAATGCAGCCAGGATCTTATAAATTACTTCTCCCTTAGAGTTGAAAAGAGAGCTGCCTAAATCAAACTAATCTCAGAGGAGCTCACAGTCTGGTAGAGGAGACAGATATGAATAGTGTTGCTGCAATCAAGCATGATGCCTGCTAACCAGTTCAGAGGACCTACTAAAACAGCCACATTATCATCTGAGGTGGGGAAGCTAGTGCCCCTCCTATAGAGGGATCATTTGCTGGGCCTAAATCTGTCAAGTTTCCCCTAAATAACATGTCCTAGAAGCTTTCTGCACTCTGATAGAAACTAGGGCTGCAGGTGTTTTAGATAAAGCTTTTGCTATATAGTGGATATTGGGCTTGAGGTGTCTCATGAATGGGTGGAAGGAATGAATAGGCAATATCTAGCTTCTAGGCTGGTCCCCCAGGAAGGCAGGAGCTATGAAGTGTGGTTTTTTTCATGGAGATTTTATATTGCCCAGGAATTCAGCAGCTGAGCAATGATGAAGTAAGGGTGAGGTATGCAAAAGCATTCTGGATGAAGGAAACAGAACAAATAAAACCACTTATGTGGTGGAGTACTACGTTTGCTTCCAGAGCAGTGCGGTACACAGTTCAGCTGACTTTAAAAGATTTGAACAGAAGTTAAGATAGTCTAAAACCATACAGTGGAGAACATTGATCCTTCACTGTAGGTGAAGAGTCTGCCAATAAAACAAAACAAAAGCCTTTGCAGCTCTTTGTTGCATTCCAAATTACATTCAGACTCTTCACCTACAGTAGAGGATTCATTATTCTCCACTGTATGGTCTCTAAACTAATCATAACTCCTGTTCAAATCCTTTAGAATCAGCAGAACTGTGTACCTTATCCTCATTCATTCAGCGGGACTTGACGGTATAAACATTCACAATGATATGTATCAATGACTAATATATTCAGTTACACAGAAATATGCCTACAAATTTTGTTAATATACAATAATGTGCTCATTTAGCAAATGTAGGATACACATGTTTTTAAATGTTTGATGCTTAATCTATGAAAATATACTTTATAATCCTAGATAAGGGTTTAATAAATATTTTTACAGGCTTACTGACTTAAATCAACATAACAGTTTCAAAACCCTATAAAACAAAAAGTTTCTGCTTCTGTAGCTGCTTGAGATAGTATAGCATGAAATCTTTATAAAGAGGCAGATTAATTACTGAAAGTCATTATATACACCAAAGCAAAACTGCTGAGTATCTATAAAGTGATATGGAAGCTTCAACTAGTAAATATATACTGGGCTATTAATCCAGCCCCATGCTAGATGTTATGACTTGTAAGACACACAAAACATCATATCTTCCCCAAAGGAACTTACAGAGTCACTTATATATTGTTTCGTGGTATTTTAAAGGTATTTTTAGTTGTAAATAGACTGTATCTATAACCAGGTTGACAGCTTCTCAGGCACAAGGACAGCATCTTTTATGCTTCAGAGTCCCTACTTGATAAATGTTGTCTGATGTCAATGGGTAACTCAATTGGCAACACATCAGTAAATAATATGAACCTATAATAATAAAGGTATAGTAGCAATAACCCACTCAACTAGCATGTCTCTATAAAATAAGATTTTTTAAAACTGGAAAATATAATAATTTTATTTCATAAAAGAAATGAAGCTAAGAGATAATGACATACAATTAGAAACATGCAGTGTTTTGTTGTTGTTAAAGACATAAAAGTAATTTTAACAGAAAATCTTTCAGTCCTAGTTCTACTCAAATACTTTTTATTTAAATACTGAATCCTTAGCCTTAAAAATATTAATAAGATAAGTCAATGTTTAAATAAAACAACTAGAAATGTAGCATAGCAATTTAAAGCACTTAGTAGTTATTTCTTAACATACATAAAAGATCAGAGAAAAAGTAGCCAAACTTGCAGTATGCTAAAACTAAAAAACAGTCCTTTAAATTCTGCTAACATATATTTGATTTATTCCTTAAAATAAATCAAGGTTACTCTTTTTAAAACCAAGTAAACAGGTTAATGCTAATCAAAATCCATCAAATCCACCTAATTTACTATCAGGCTGACGTAGTTATCTAAATGGCTTTTTGGTCATTTTGCTTTTACATTTTTTTTTCACTAATCCACTTGTTGCAAAGAGCTTCCTTTGCAATAAGTTAAAAAGAAACAGAAATAATTTTTAAAAATCCTGTTTAGGGCTGTGCACAGTGGCTCACGCCCGTGATCCCAGCACTTTGGGAGGCCAAGGTAGGAAGATCACTTGAGGCCAGGAGTTTGAGACCAGCCTGGCCAACATGGCAAAACCCCGTCTCCACTAAAAATACAAAAATTAGCGGGTGTGGTGGCATGCACCTATAATCTCAGCTACTCGGGAGTCTGAGGCAGGAGAATCGCTTGAACCTGGGATGCAGAGGTTGCAGTGAGCTGAGATCGGGCCACTGCACTCCAGTCTGGGGAACACAGTGAGACTCTATCAAGCCTGTAATCCCAGCACTTTGGGAGGCCGAGGCAGGCGGATCACGAGGTCAGGAGATCGAGACCATCCCGGCTAACATGGTGAAACCCCGTCTCTACTAAAAATACAAAAAATTAGCCGGGCGTGGTGGTGCGCGCCTGTAGTCCTAGCTACTTGGAGGCTGAGGCAGGAGAATGGCGTGAACCTGGGAGGCGGAGCTTGCAGTGAGCCAAGATCGCGCCACTGCACTCCAACCTGGGTAACACAGCGAGACTCCATCTCAAAAAAAAAAAAAAAAAATCCTGTTTAGGTTGAGTGAATATAAATGTGCACTCAGTAGAGACACACCATTCAGTTTTTGCACTTGAAAAGTCAAGGCCTTTACTTGTTTACATGGGGAACTGGATGAACACCTTTTATATCTTTGTATATAAAAATAAAATAATGTGGTTAAGCAAACAGTAGTAACTGCTGGGCAAATGGATGTACTAATACAAAGGAAAGTATTTTAAAAGGCCTCTTTTTCCCTTGCGAAGAGCTTCTTACGCTTTTCCATCAGAGTTCTCCCAAGACCTTTGAGAAGCTTTTACTCACAGAGGTGAGAGAAAAGCCATGTCTAATAGAAATCAGGGGACTTGGTTTAAAGTAACCCATAACAATGACAGTTTTTTTCTAAAAAGTTAGTGTAAGTTTTACATTCTACACTGTAAAAAATAGTATTTATTTTGACATTGACTTCAAGTAAAATCATGCTCCAGGGTTATGTGCCAAGTCCATTCTATAGTTTGACATGTCTCCTGGTGTATTTC
This sequence comes from Trachypithecus francoisi, assembly GCF_009764315.1. NCBI lineage: Eukaryota > Metazoa > Chordata > Mammalia > Primates > Cercopithecidae > Trachypithecus > Trachypithecus francoisi. The sequence continues at coordinate 45,237,718 of NW_022681468.1, forward strand.
CATGTACCCAGTTCCTACAGTGGCTCTAGAGCAATCTTTCTCTGTTTCACAGGCTCCTCAATTCTGAAAAAAAAGACTCAGAAATGTGAAAGTCATACTTAACAATAATTTTCTTCATGACTTTTTTTTAAAAGGTAATTTTAAATTGTGCCCCTCTAATTGAAGCAACACAACCACTTCCTAGTATCTACTAGTAGGCGTTGGTTCTAAAGCCTGGCTGTCTGCTTTCTGCTTGAATCTGGTGTCTCTCCATTTTTGCTGATACAAGCTTTTGACCTGAATTCCTGGTATAAGCATATACTTTATCCTAACATGTAGTGTTCTTGTGCATCCTGACTGTAGCTATCTCTAAACAGTGGGTTCCACTCTGATCACAGACCTACAGAAGATTTGCTAGACAGTCTCCTCCCATGTTGGCAACCTGCTGTTGCCAGTCCTGCTTTGGCATTCCTGCTCTGTTCCAGTTTCTCAACCAATATTCAGAAACATGCACTATATCCAGTCCAGAAACAAACAGTATAAACATATGAAAAATTAAAACTTGATTATAAACTTTTTTTCTAAATTATATTCTGCTCTTGGGCTAAGGAAAATTGAGTAAAGAGCAATGATAAATCATTAGGATGTCTTCAAGGCTGGCTCATGATAATGGCATAAACAGAAATGTATAGGTGGAAAGTAGGTAATTTTCAATTTTCAATAGATGCCTGCCAATTTTCAATAGATGAATATTCTGCATGAGAAATGTTTCAAAAATGGGACATTCTAGGATTTTACAAGTTGATATTCTGGTTGATGATCCTAAGTACTTAAATTATTTTTAAAGCTATACTAAATTTCTAACAGATTTACCAGTCATCAGATCGAGTGCCTTCTTCAAAATGGAAATTTCCCACAGTCTCTAACTCAGTTAACAAAAGTGGGATCAATAAGCCATGACTTTTCTTCTTTTGTTTTACTTCAATATGATAAATTGCTTCAATTCTATTGGAGAGAAAAATACATACAGCTATTAGAATGATCTACAAATCACAACATTAAAACTTATGATAGACTTTTTTTTTAACTGATGTTAAAACACAAGGCTTCCTTTCAATGGATAAAGAAAGTTTGGTGTTAACAGTTAAACCATGCCGGCCGGGCGCGGTGGCTCAAGCCTGTAATCCCAGCACTTTGGGAGGCCGAGACGGGCGGATCACGAGGTCAGGAGATCGAGACCATCCTGGCTAACATGGTGAAACCCCGTCTCTACTAAAAAATACAAAAAACTAGCCGGGCGACATGGCGGGCGCCTGTAGTCCCAGCTGCTTGGGAGGCTGAAGCAGGAGAATGGCGCAAACCCAGGAGGCGGAGCTTGCAGTGAGCTGAGACCCGGCCACTGCACTCCAGCCTGGGCGGCAGAGCGAGACTCCGTCTCAAAAAAAAAAAAAAAAAAAAAAAACAGTTAAACCATGTAAAGGATATTCTATTTTTGGCAGTTAAAATCACCTTTAATTTTGCTACTCTCAGAATATGCGAAGGCTAGAAGACTATCCTTGCTCTACCACTTACAGCTTTCAGCTCTCAGACGTGTCACTTGGACTTTTTATGCCTCAGTTTTCTTAGTAAAATGGCAATATTCATAGTCCTTATTTCTAAAATGGCTGTTTTGAGAGTTATATGCAAAATACATGTAAAGATCTTAGCAAAGAGTCTGGCACAAAGTAAAAACCTAATACATGTTACCATCATTTTTAGTATTATCACAGGGCACACTAACTTATCCACTTAGTGCCTTAGTAAATAAAAAAATTCACAGTCCTTGCTAAGCCTTCTTGCTTTACATTTCGAATTGATAATTGAGACTGAACTTGTTTCTACTGTGTGTGGGCTTTGCCAGGTCTCATCTATTTGGTGAGTTTATGCACCAGCAGAGGCTCTATTGTTTTTAGTTTGCAGACACTAGAGCAGTGATATGACAGGAAGCCACTGGGAGGAAGCTTACTGTTCCTAATTAAGAACTGCCTCTACAAAAAAAATGTATGGCAGCTTTTAACCCATGATGATTATAAGTACTAGGAACTAGTACTAAGAATATAATTCATGCTTTACTTCATACTGTAATTGTTCACACTCCTGAAGAAGGGAACTAGGGTCAATGATGGCCCAAAACATTCTGATTCTCTCGGTTTCAAATCTGAACAACTAGATAATTAATTAAACATACTCATCTAGTTTTTTGTTCCAGAATGTTACCCTTTCATTCAAGGCATTTAGTTTGGTCAATATCTTCTGTTGAAGACTTGGTTCTTCAGTGACAGTTTCACAACTCTTCAATATTTCAGGATCAGTTACTTTACTGTTATTGGATCCATCACTGTGCCCTTTGCCCGAGCCCTTGAGTTCAGCCAGTTCTCGTTCCAACTGTGGAAAACATTGCATCGGAGAGCAAAATAAAAATGAAACATGGTCTAGGCAAAGTCAGAATTCAGATATTAATTTTTAATGGGATCTTATATCAAATTTTAATTTAAATGAACAAAGTGGAAATCTAGGTAATAAACAGGCTAAATTTCATAAAAACATGCCAAACATGTGATTTCAACTTGGGTGCAAATTCAGTCAGCCAGTTTCTCTTGACCAAGTGCCAACCTTAACCACTTCAAACATGGCAGTCTCTCAATTGAAAATAAGCAAAGCAACAGATTTTCAAATAGTTTTAATAAGTTTGCCTCTATTAAAGCCAAAGTAAAATTAAAATAAATACTGGTTTTAGTACAAATATTTAAAATTCAAATAATGTAATTTTTAACACACCTACTTTTCAATTTTTAAGTATTTTTCAACCACTTTGGTGTTCTGGAAAAAAATAACTAGTAGAAATACACAAAAGCATATATATAGAGGCGCACATTTTTCCTTTTGTCTTAGTCTCTTACATGACTCAGCACTGGTCTTACAAGACAGCACTGGTCTTAAGATTTTGTTATTTTGGGGTTTTTACATTTATCATAATGAACTTTTTGCATTAATGTGGATATTTAAAAATGCTGCATTGAATAATATTTATCTTGATTACTAAGGTCTTTGGGTACTCCCTTAAATTCTGGGCCCACAGCAAGAACCACTTTTGTCTAATTCTAATCTTAGCCTTATGTAATTCATTTATTTATTTATTTGTATTTTATTATTATTATTATACTTTAAGTTCTAGAGTACATGTGCATAACGTGCAGGTTTGTTACATATGTATACTTGTGCCATGTTGGTGTGCTGCACCCATCAACTCGTCAGCACCCATCAACTCATCATTTACATCAGGTATAACTCCCAGTGCAATCCCTCCCCACTCCCTGCTCCCCATGATAGGCCCTGGTGTGTGATGTTCCCCTTCCCGAGTCCAAGTGATCTCATTGTTCAGTTCCCACCTATGAGTGAGAACATGCGGTGTTTGGTTTTCTGTTCTTGTGACAGTTTGCTGAGAATGATGGTTTCCAGCTGCATCCATGTCCCTACAAAGGACACAAACTCATCCTTTTTTATGGCTGCATAGTATTCCATGGTGTATATGTGCCACATTTTCTTAATCCAGTCTGTCACTGATGGACATTTGGGTTGATTCCAAGTCTTTGCTATTGTGAATAGTGCCGCAATAAACATACGTGTGTATGTGTCTTTATAGCAGCATGATTTATAATCCTTTGGGTATATACCCAGTAATGGGATGGCTGGGTCAAATGGTATTTCTAGTTCTAGATCCTTGAGGAATCGTCACACTGTTTTCCACAATGGTTGAACTAGTTTACAGTCCCACCAACAGTGTAAAAGTGTTCCTATTTCTCGACATCCTCTCCAGCACCTGTTGTTTCCTGACTTTTTAATGATTGCCATTCTAACTGGTGTGAGATGGTATCTCATTGTGGTTTTGATTTGCATTTCTCTGATGGCCAGTGATGATGGGCATTTTTTCATGTGTCTGTTGGCTGTATGAATGTCTTCTTTTGAGAAATGTCTGTTCATATCCTTTGCCCACTTTTTGATGGGGTTGTTTGTTTTTTTCTTGTAAATTTGTTTGAGTTCTTTGTAGGTTCTGGATATTAGCCCTTTGTTAGATGAATAGATTGCAAAAATTTTCTCCCATTCTGTAGGTTGCCTGTTCACTCTGATGGTAGTTTCTTTTGCTGTGCAGAAGCTCTTTAGTTTAATTAGATCCCATTTGTCAATTTTGGCTGTTGTTGCCATTGCTTTTGGTGTTTTAGACATGAAGTCCTTGCCCATGCCTATGTCCTGAATGGTATTACCTAGGTTTTCTTATAGGGTTTTTATGGTATTAGGTCTAACATTTAAGTCTCTAATCCATCTTGAATTAATTTTCGTATAAGGAGTAAGGAAAGGATCCAGTTTCAGCTTTCTCCTTATGGCTAGCCAATTTTCCCAGCACCATTTATTAAATAGGAAATCCTTTCCCCATTTCTTGTTTTTGTCAGGTTTGTCAAAGATCAGATGGCTGTAGATGTGTGGTATTATTTCCGGGGGCTCTATTCTGTTCCATTGGTCTATATGAGTGTTTTGGTACCAGTACCGTGCTGTTTTGGTTACTGTAGCCTTGTAGTATAGTATGAAGTCAGGTAGTGTGATGCCTCCAGGTTTGTTCTTTTGGCTTAGGATTGTCTTGGCAATGTGGGCTCTTTTTTGGTTCCATATGAACTTTAAAGCAGTTTTTTCCAATTCTGTGAAGAAACTCATTGGTAGCTTGATGGGGATGGCATTGAATCTATAAATTACCTCGGGCAGTAAGCCTTATGTAATTTAAAGATAAATTGTACTGAGGAGGGGGGCCAAGATGGCTGAATAGGAACATCTCTGGTCTGCAGCTTCCAGTGAGACCAATGCAGAAGGCAGGTGATTACTGCATTTCCAACTGAGGTACCTGTTCATCTCATGGGGACTGGTTAGACAGTAGGTCCAACCCATGAATGGTGAGCAGAAGCAGGATGGGGTGTCGCATCACCCAGGAAGTGCAAGGAGCAGGGACCTCCCTCCCCCAGCCAAGGGAGCCATGAGGGACTCTGCTATCCAGCCAGGTTACTATGCTTTTCCCACCGTTTTTGCAATCTGCAGATCAGAGATTCCCTCTTGTGCCTACACCACCGGGGCTCTGGGTTTCAAGCACAAAACTGGGCAGCTGTTTGGGCAGACACTGAGCTAGCTGCAGGAGTATTTTTTTTTTTTTTTTTTCTTGAGACACAGTCTTGCTCTGTCGCCCAGGCTGGAGTGCAGTGGCGTGATCTCAGCTTACCGTAAACTCCGCCTCCTGGGTTCATGCCATTCTCCTGCCTCAGTCTCCTGAGTAGCTGGGACTACAGGCGCCCGCCACAGAACCCCTGCAAGACAGAATCATTCACTCCCCTGCAAAGGGGACTGAAGCCAGGGAGCCAAGTGGTCTCGCTCAGTGGGTCCCACTGCCACAGAACCTAGCAAACTAAGAACCACTAGCTTGAAATTCCTGCTGCCAGCACAGCAGTCTGAAGTCGACCTGGGTTGATTGAGATTGGTTGGGGCAGGGGTGTCTGCCATTATTGGGGCTTTAGTAGGTGGTTTTTCCCTGACAGTGCTAAGGCGGTTGGGAGGTCTGGGCTGGGTGGCAAAGTGGCTGTGGTCAGACTGCTTCTCTAGATTCCTCCTCACTGGGCAGGGCATCTCTGAAGAAATGGTAACAGCCCCAGTAAGGGGCTTACAAACAAAACCCCCACTTCCCTGGGACAGAGCACCTAGTGGAAGGGGTGGCTGTGGGCACAGCTTCAGCAGATTTAATCGTTCCTGCCTAACCAGCTCTGAAGAGAGCAGCTAATCCTGACAAGCTGTGCTAAGGGACAAACTGCCTGCTCAAGTGGGTTCCTGACCCCCATGCCTCCTGACTGGAAGACACCTCCCAACAGGGTCGACATACACCTCATACAGGAGAGCTCTGGCTGGCATCAGGCCAGTGCTCCTCCAGGATGAAGCTTCCAGAGGAAGGGGTAGGCAGCAGTCTTTGCTATTCTGCAGCCTCCACTGGTGATACCTAAATGAACAGGGTCTGGAGTAGACCTCTAGCAAACTGCAGCAGACCTGCAGAAGAGGGGCCTGTTAGAAGAAAAACTAACGAACAGAAAGCAACAACATCAAGATCAACATAAGGACCCTCACACAAAAACCCCATCTGAAGGTCATCAGCCTCAAAGATCAAAGGTAGATACATCCATGAAGATGAGGAAAAACCAGCACAAAAACGCTGAAAATTCCAAAAACCAGAATGCCTCTTCTCTTCCAAATGATTGCAACTCCTCTCCAGCAAGGGCATAAAACTGAACAGAGAATGAGACTGATGAATTAACAGAAGTAGGCTTCAGAAGGTGGGTGATAACAAACTCCTTTGAGCTAAAGGAGCAAGTTCTAACCCAATGCAAGGAAGCTAAGAACATTGATGAAAGGTTGCAGGAACTGCTCACTAGAATAACCAGTTTAGAGAAGAACATAAATGACCTGATGGAGCTGAAAAACACAGCACAAGAACTTTGTGAAGCATACACAAGTAGCCATAGCTGAAATCGATCAAGCAGAAGAAAAGATGTCAGAGATTGAAGATCAACTTACTGAAATAAGGCATGAAGACAAGATTAGAGCAAAAAGAATGAAAAGGAATGAACAAAGCCTCCAATAAATATGGGACTATGTGAAAATATCAAATCTCTGATTGATTGGGGTCCCTGAAAGTGATGGGGAAAATGGAACCAAGCTGGAAAACACACTTCAGGATATTATCCAGGAGAACTTCCCCATCCTAGCAAGACAGGCCAACATTCAAATTCAGGAAATACAGAGAACACCATTAAGATACTCCTCAAGAAGAGCAACCCCAGGACACATAATTGTGAGATTCTCCAACACTGAAACAAAGTAAAATATGTCAAGGGCAGCCAGAGAGAAAGGTCAGGTTACCTACAAAGGGAAGCCCATCAGACTAACAGCAGATCTCTCTGCAGAAACCCTACAAGCCAGAACAGAGTGAGGGCCAATATTCAACATGCTTAAAGAAAAGAATTTTCAACCCAGAATTTCATATCCAGCCAAACTAACCTTCATAAGTGAAGGAGAAATAAAATCCTTTACAGAGAAGCAAATGTTGAGGGATTCTGTCACCACCAGGCCTACCTTACAAGAGCTCCTAAAGGAAGCACTAAATAGAGAAAGGAAAAACTGGTACCATCCACAGCAAAAGCATACCAAAATATAAAGACAATGACACCATGAAGAAACTACATAAATTAATGTGCAAAATAACCAGCTAGCATCATGATGACAGGATCAAATTCACACATAATAATATTAACCTTAAATGTAAATGGGCTAAATGCCCCAATTAAAAGGCACAGACTGGCAAATTGGATAAAGATTAAAGACCCATTGGTGTGCTGTATTCAGGAGACCCATCTCATGTGCAAAGACACACATAGGTTCAAAATAAAGGAATGGAGGAGTATTTACCAAGCAAATGGAAAGCAAAAAAAAAAAAAAAAAAAAAAAAAGCAGGAGTTGCAATCCTAGTCTCTGATAAAAGAGACTTTACACCAACAAAGATCAAAAAAGACAAAGAAGGGTATCACATAATGGTAAAGGGATCAATGCAACAATAAGAGCTAACTATCCTAAATATATATACACCCAATACAGGAGCACCCGGATTCATAAAATAACTTCTTAGAGATCTACAAAGAGACTTAGACACTCACACAATAATACTGGGAGACCTTAACACCTCACTGTCAATATTAGACAGATCAACAAGACAAGAAGTTAACAAGGATATTCAGGACTTGAACTTAGCTCTGTACCAAGCAGACATAATAGACATCTACAGAACTCTCCACCCCAAATCAAGAATATATATTCTTTTCAGCACCACATAGCATGTATTCTAAAATCAATCACATAATTGGAAGTAATATACTCCTTAGCAAATGCAAATGAATGGAAATCATAACAAACAGTCCCTCAGACCACAGTGCAATTAAATTAGAACTCAGGATTAAGTAACTCACTTAAAACCCACACAACAATATGGAAATTGACAACCTGCTCCTGAATAATACTGGGAAAATAACAAAATTAAGTCAGAAATAAAATAGTTATTTGAAACCAATGAGAACAAAGAGACAATGTACCAGAATATCTGGGACACAGCTACAGCCATGTTAAGAGAGAAATTTACAGCACTAAGTGCTCACAACAGAAAGCTGGAAAGATCTAAATCGACACCCTAATTTCACAATTAAGAGAACTATAGAAGCAAGAGCAAACAAATTCAAAAGCTAGCAGAAGACAAATAACTAAGATTAGAGCAGAACTGAAGGAGGCAGAGACATGAAAAACCCTTCAAAAAATCAATGAATGCCAGAGCTGGTTTTTTGAAAAGATCAACAAAATAGATGAACCACTAGCTAGACTAATAAAGAAGAAAAGAGAGAAGAATCAAATAGACACAATAAAAATGATAAAGGGATATCACCATTGATCCCACAGAAATACAAACTACCATCAGAGAATACTGCAAACACCTTTATACAAATAAACTAGAAAATCTAGAAGAAATGGATAAATTCCTGGACACATACACCCTCCCAAGACTAAATCAGAAAGAAGTTGAATCCCTGAATAGACCAATAACAAGTTCTGAAATTCAGGCAGTAATTAATATCCTACCAATCAAAAAAAGCCCAGGACCAGATGGATTGACAGCCACCTTCTGTCAGAGGTACAAAGAGGAGCTGGTACCATTCCTTCTGAAACTATTCCAAACAATAGAAAAAGAAGGACTCCTCCATAACTCATTTTATGAGGCGAGTATCATCCTGATACCAAAAGCTGACAGAGATACAACAGAAAAAGAAAATTTCAGGCCAGTATCCCTGATGAACATCCATGGAAAATCCTTAATAAAATACTGGCAAACCAAATCCAGCAGCACATCAAAAAGGTTATCCACCATGATCAAGTCAGCTCATCCCTAGGATGGAAGGCTGGTTCAAAATAAGCAAATCAATAAACATAATCCATCACATAAACAGAACCAATGACAAAACCCACGATTATCTCAATAGATGCAGAAAAGGCCTTCGATAAAATTCAACGGCCCTTCATGTTAAAAACTCTCAATAAACTAGGTATTGCTGGAACATATCTCAAAATAATAGAAGCTATTTATGACAAACCCACAGCCAGTATCATACTGAATGGGCGAAAGCTGGAAACATTGCAGAAGACAAGGATGCCCCCTCTCACCGCTCCTATTCAACATAGTATTGGAAGTTCTGTTCAGGGAAATCAGGCAAGAGAAAAAAATAAAGGTATTCAAATAGGAAGACAGGAAGTCAAATTGTCTCTGTTTGCAGATGACATGATTGTATATTTAGAAAATCCCACAATCTCAGCCCAAAACTCCTTAAGCTGATAAGCAATTTCAGCAAAGTCTCAGTATACAAAATCAATGTACAAATTCACAACCATTCCTAAACACCAATAATAGATAAGCAGAGAGCCAAATCATGAGTGAACTCCCATTCACAATTGCTAGAAAGAGAATAAATTACCTAGGAATACAACTTATAAGGGACATGAAGGACCTTTTCAAGGAGAACTACAAACCACTGCTCAAGGAAATAAGGGAGGACACAAACAAATGGAAAAACATTCCATGCTTATGGATAGGAAGAATCAATATCGTGAAAATGGTCATACTCCCCAAAGAAATTTATAGATTCAATGCTATTCCATCAAGCTACCATTTACTTTCTTCACAGAATTAGAAAAAACTACTTTAAATTTCATATGGAACCAAAAAGGAGCCTGTATAGCCAAGACAATTCTAAGCAAGAAGAATATAGCTCAAGGCATCACACTACCTGACTTCAAACTATACTACAAGGCTACAGTAACCAGAACAGCATGATACTGGTACCAAAACAGATATACAGACCAATGGAACAGAACAGAGACCTCAGAAATAACACCACATTTCTTCAATCATCTGATCTTTGACTAACCTGACAAAAACAAGAAATGGGGAAGGGATTCCCTATTTAATAAATGGTGCTGAGAAAACTGGCTAGCCATATGCAGAAAACAGAAACTGGACCCGTTCCTTACACCTTACACAAAACGTAACTCAAGATGGCTCAAAGACTTAAATGTAAAACCCAAACCCATAAAAACCCTAGAAGAAAACCTAGGCAACACCATGCAGGACATAAGCATGGGCAAAGACTTCATGACTAAAACACCAAAAGCAATGGCAACAAAAGTCAAAACTGACAAATGGGATCTAATCAAACTAAAGAGCTTCTGCACAGCAAAAGAAACTATCATCAGATTGAACAGGCCACCTACAGAATGGGAGAAAATTTTTGCAAGATACCCATCTGACAAAGGTCTAATATCCAGAATCTACGAGGAATTTAAACAAATTTACAAGAAAAACCCCCATCAAAATGTGGTTGAAGGATACGAACAGATACTTCTCAAAAGAAGACATTTATGCTGCCAACAGACGTATGAAAAAAAGCTCATCATCACTGGTCATTAGAGAAATGCAAATCAAAACCACAACGAGATACCATCTCACGCCAGTTAGAATGGTGATTATTAAAAAGTCAGGAAACAACAGATGCTTGAGAGGATGTGGAGAAATAAGAACACTTTTACACTGTTGGTGGGAGTGTAAATTAGTTCAACCATTGTGAAAGACAGTGTGACGATTCCTCAAAGATCTAGAACCAGAAATACCATTTGACCCAGCAATCCCATTACTGGGTATACACCCAAAGGATTATAAATCATTCTACTATAAAGACATATGCACACATATGTTTATTGCAGCACTGTTTACAATAGCAAAGGCTTGGAACCAACCCAAATGCCCATCAGTGACAGACTGGATAAAGAAAACGTGGCACATATACACCATGGAGTATTATGCAGCCATTAAAAAGAATGAGTTCGGCCGGGTGCGGTGGCTCAAGCCTGTAATCCCAGCACCGTGGGAGGCCAAGACGGGCGGATCACGAGGTCAGGAGATCGAGACCATCCTGGCTAACACAGTGAAACCCCGTCTCTACTAAAAAAATACAAAAAAAAAAAACTAGCCAGGCGTAGTGGCGGGCGCCTGTAGTCCCAGCTACTCGGGAGGCTGAGGCAGGAGAATGGCATAAACCCGGGAGGCGGAGCTTGCAGTGAGCTGAGATCTGGCCACTGCACTCCAGCCTGGGCGACAGAGCGAGACTCTGTCTCAAAAAAAAAAAAAAAAAAAAAAAAGAATGAGTTCATGTCCTTTGCAGGGACATGAATGAAGCTGGAAGCCATCATTCTCAGCAAACTAACACAGGAACAGAAAACCAAACACCATATTTTCTCACTCACAAGTGGGAGCTGAACAATGAGAACACATGGACACAAGGAGGGGAACATCACACACCAGGGCCTGTTGTGGGGTGGGGGGCAAGGGGAGGAAGAGCATTAAGGACAAATACCTAACGCATGTGGGGCTTAAAACCTAGATGACAGGTTGATAGGTGCAGCAAACCATCATGTCAAATGTATACCTATGTAACAAACCTGCATGTTTTGCACATGTATCCTGGAATTTAAAGTAAAATAAAAGCAACAACAACAACAGCAGATAAGTTGTACTCTATAAGGGCAAGTGTATATAAGTGGAAATTTACTAGTTATCTGTACTCCTCTATAATAGATATATCCAGGTGTTAGAAAACAGATTAAGCATATTCATTAAAATGTATATATTTGTATATATCTATAGCCATTATTTTTCTCATTTGCAGATTTTACTTAATACATGCATTTGCACATGAAAATAACAGATATAAAGTGATATCCATATATTGATCTCTTGTGATTTTTATTGAAATCTTTTTTATTAATTTTAATTTTAATTAAATTTTATTAATGTTTTACTTTAAGAATATTTTTCTAATTATAATAAGAACTGCTCACTTTAAAAAAGCATTAAATGTATTTCAAAACTTTGGTTTTTAATATTAATAGCTACACGCTATTCTATCTTGAGTGTATAACTCTTCTCATTAAACATTTAGATAGTTTTGAATTTTTAAATTATTAATAGTGCAATGATATATAAATATTTTTATATATCCTTTTATATACATATTTACAATAGAGTGCTAGAAGTAGATTTACTGGGTCAAAAACTCAGCTTTTTTAGGCTGTTATACATATGACCAAAGTTACACTTCCATAAGTGGTATCTAGTGTGTCACATCCGTCTTCACCAGCCTGAGTACTGTCATGTGTCATACTTTGACAGTTTATAGGTAAAACAGTTTCTTGGTATCTTAAATTAACATTTGGAAATTAATCATCAAATTGAATTAATCATCAAATTGAGTTCTTTCAAATGCTTATTTTTATTTCTACTTTTGCAAAATTCTAGTTTACATACTTTGCTAAATTTTTCTATTTAGACATTTACCTTTTATTTTGTTTTACATACGAGCACCTTTTTATACTAAAGATATTGACCCTGTCCATCATGTTTGTTGAAGACACTTTTCAGTTTCATTTTTTGTTTACATTTATTAATGCTGATTTTAAATACAAAAGCATTTCACTGGTTTTTAAAAAATCAAATCTACATTTTATTTCTTTGTGATTTCTAGTATTTCTTTAGTTTAGCAGGCTGAGATCAGATAAATATATCCATCTATATATTTATTCTTCAAGTTTTCATGTTTTCATTTTTACATTTAATTCTTTTTTTCCTACTGGTATTTACATTTGGTAAAGTGCAAATGAAGGATCCAACTCTCCAGCTCCCAAATAGTTTGACTACTTTTCTAACACCATTTGTTGAATAATCCATTATTTCCTCATACTGAAAAAAATACAAGAATTATTATATATACAAGATCCTGTTTTGAGTTAAATAATGCTTACTTTTTCAGGGTCTACTTTTTGTAAAAGAAATCCAATTTATTCTAAATAAAAATGCATACAAACTACTAAAATATAGCTTGACTTAAAATTCCCACTTTGTTGTATACCTTAATATTATTAGTAAAGGGTTTTTTTTTTTTTTTTTTTTAGCACCTTAAACAAGCAAATGAATTTTGAGCACAGCCTGCTGGCATCTAATAAAACCGCAGCTGAAATAAGTCTAACAATTTTTGTAACACTCTAACTCATGTTAAAATATATAGTTTTTTAAACAAAATTCATAATTTAATAAACCCACACCTTTTTTGAATTGCAGACTTCTAAGCACAGAATGCAGCTTAGTTAAGTACTTGGAATCAAAACTTTTTTGGAGTAAGCTTAACTTGAAATTCAGTAGTAATTACGTGTGTGTGTGTGTATTATATACATAATTTAAAAGATATTGCTTGCTATCTTATCTAACAGTTTTTTTTTTTTTTTTCTTTTCTTTTTTTTTTTTTTTTTGAGACGGAGTCTCGCTCTGTCACCCGGGCTGGAGTGCAGTGGCCGGATCTCAGCTCACTGCAAACTCCGCCTCCGGGGTTTACGCCATTCTCCTGCCTCAGCCTCCGAATAGCTGGGACTACAGGCGCCCGCTACCTCGCCCGGCTAGTTTTTTGTATCTTTTAGTAGAGACGGGGTTTCACCGTGTTAGCCAGGATGGTCTCGATCTCCTGACCTCGTGATCCGCCCGTCTCGGCCTCCCAAAGTGCTGGGATTACAGGCTTGAGCCACCGCGCCCGGCCAACAGTTTTCTTAAGATATGGCCACTGGAATTTTACATTACTAAATCTTACGGTTTTCTTCACAAAGCTGAATAATTTTATTCGTTCTTCTGGCAACTTTTGTAATTTGCATTTTCGATCATTCAGTTTTTCAAGGTCTTCATTAAGATGCCTCTGAAGAGTTTTTATACGCATATTGTAATACATTATTTTTTTCATTGCTGTGGTCTAAAAGTAAGAAAGAAAACAACATAAAAATTAGCTAAAACAAATTATAGGCAATTATTAGTGGTATTATATAAGTACAGTATGTTCTATATAACAATTTAGATGATTTGCATGCTCAGGTACTAATAAAGATGATAGCTGGAGTGACAATGGCTACACAGAGTTCTATATTTAAACTTAATAAAAGATATAAAATTCCAAAGATTTTCTTTGTGAGGCATAAAGTGTGAGGCAAATTCACATTTATTTCCAGGATAACAACATAAAGAGACTACAGATAAAATGTAATGTATAAAATAGTACAGGTAATGAGGCAGTACAATTAGAGCAAACATATAACTCGTTATTCCTATTTGATTAACTCAGGGAATAAAAGAAATTAATAAGAATTAAAAGCAAATATAACATTACTCAATTCATTTTTTAAAAGCATGGCTAAGGAATATAATTTTTTTCAAATTTATAAAAGAATGTTCATTAGGCTAAGCAAATTACTAAATGTCTATCAAATCCATTTATCTTGCATTCCTTAATAACAATGCATCATTCAGTTATTAATAAATTTATCATGATAAATTGATTAAATCCATAATTAAGAAATGCATCAGCTAAATGGTACTTGAGAGTTATGTTAGTTAAAAAGAACTGAGAAGACCATAAACAAATTTGAGGCATTATAAAAAATCTGACATGGTTTTGTTTACCTGAAATAATGAAAGCAAATAAGTTGGAAGACTTTTACACTCTTAGACATGTATTTTCTACAGATGCAGTCTTTTCCTATGAAATTTATTTAGTATGGAGTGGATAATCAAGATCCTAATATAATTTTCTGGCATAAAAGGCAGAATAGAAACAAATACATAGTATGATGAGAGGCCAAAAGAATTATCTTTCCCCATGCATATTATGAAGTACTGCAACTGAAATCACCAAATTCCCCTGCCAAAAATAAGACAATCCTAACAAAGCAGTCAAGAAAAAAATTTGTTTTAGGATCATGATAAACTGATTAAATATCTTTGATAAAGAAAAGCTTAATTTCTGAAGTGCAACTGAGTTAAAAGAAAAAATTGTAACTTAAGAAATGGGAATTGGTGTTTCTTGATTTTTTTTTCCTATTTGGAGACAATAGGAAATCCAATACAAAATTCTGTGGGTCAGTTACAGCTAAAAATAATTTTAATAAATTCTTCAATATAAAACAATAGGATATCCACATACAGAAGAATGAAACTAGACCCCTATCTCTCAACGTATACAAAAATCAACTCAAAAAATGGACTTAAATGTAAAACTTGAAACCATAAAACTACTAGAAGAAAAAAGAGAAAATGTTTCAGGACATTGATCTAGGCAAGGATTTTATGACTAATACTTCAAAAGCATGGGCAACAAAAACAAATAGACAAATGGTACTACATTAAACTGAAAAGCTTCTGCACAGCAAAAGGAAACAACAGAGTGAAGAGACAAACTATGGAACGGAGAAAATATTTGCAAACTACTCATCCAATAAGGATCTCATATCCAGAATATGCAAGGAACTCAAACAACTCAACAGCAAAACAAAAAACAAAAACAACAAACACATACACACACAAATGAAACACGCACACACACACACACACACACACACAAATAATCCAACCAGAAGGTGGGCAAAGGAACTGCATAGACATTTCTCAAAAGATATTATACGAATGGCCACTAAGTATATGAAAAAATGCTCATCACTAACTAACCATCATGGAAATGCAAATAAAAATCACAATATAATCTCATCCAGTTAGAATGGCTATTATCAAAAAGACAGAAAAAAAAAAGAGATGCTGGTGAGGATGCAGAGCAAAGGGAACTCTTTTTTTTTTTTTTTTGAGATAGAGTCTCACTCTGTCGCTCAGGCTGAAGTGCAGTGGCGCAATATCGGCTCACTGCAACCTCTGCCGTCTGGGTTCAAGCAATTCTCCTGCCTCAACCTCCCGAGTAGCTGGGATTAGAGGCACCTGCCACCACACCCAGCTAATGTGTATTGTATTTTTAGTAGAGATGGGGTTTCACCATGTTGGCCGGTGCAAACTGCTGACCTCAAGTGATCTGCTCGCCTGGCCCCAAGAAAGGGAACTCTCATATGCTGTTAGTAGAAATGTAAATTAGTACAGCCATTATGAAAAACGGGATGGAGTTGTCTCAAAAAATTAAAAGCAGAACTTCCAAAGGATTCAGCAAACCTCACTCCTGGGTATTTGTCAAAAACAAAGGAAATCAGTGTATCCAAGGGATACTTGCACCCCCACATTTACTGCAGCACTATTCATAATAGTTAAGATTTAGAATTAATCTAAATGCCATCAATAGGTGAATGGATAAAGAAAATGTAATATATGTATATCACATTACACACACACACCGTGTATACACATGATGGAATACTATTTAACCATAAAAAAGAATGAAACCCTGTCATTTGTGGCAACATGGTTGAGCCTGAAGGACATTATGTTAAGCGAAATAAGTCAGGCACAGAAAAATAAAGACTGCATGTTATCACTCATGTATGAGAACTAAAGACATTTTTGAGCTCATGGAAGTAGAGAGCAGAATTGTAGCTATTGGAGGCTGTAGGCGAGGTAGTGGGGAGGAGAGAATGGGGAGAAAGGTTGGTTAAGGGTAGAAAATTATAGCTAGATAGGAAGAATAAATTCTGGTGTTCTGTAGCACTGCAGGGTGAATATGGTTAACTATAATGTGTATATTTTCAAAAATCTGGAAGAAGGGATTTTGAATGTTCACAACAGAAAGAATAAATGAGGAGATGAATATGCTAATTACCCTTATTTGATTATTATATATAGAATTATTATGCATCAATTGTAAATAAAAGGGAAAAAATAACACAACAAGAGACCATGGGATGGAGTTAATTTGGTCAGATAAAATACAGGATGCCAAATTAAATGTGAATTTCAGATAAACAGCAAATAATGTTTTAATATACATAACACTAAATTTACTTATACTTATTTAATTATGCCAAAACATCTTTATTGTTTATCTAAAATTTAAATTTAACATGGAATCCCCTAGGTGGGGTAAATAAAAGATTAAAACATACTAGTTTTATTTTAATTTTTTTGAATAAGCAATATATTCACATTTCAAAAACCAAAAAAATTGATTTATACAATGAAAAGTCTACTTCCCACTTATGTTTCCCATCTTCTCAGTTGCCCCATCTTCTGCAGAAAATGACTTTAGTGTCTAGTAAATCTTACCATAGTTTCAACTTTTTCTAATTTATTAAGAATGTACCTATATCTTCATATAGAAACAAAAATTATGATATTTTACTATTTCTAAACTTTTTCAAAATCACTTAGTATGTCATAACAATAAATAAGAGTTATCAATGAACGGGTTTTTTCTGTCTTTGTTTGAGAGTATACAGTAAGATTTTGGGGAAGGAGGGAAGACTGTTTTATAAACTGTAACTCTATAGCCAATCAACTTTGTAGGCTGACCATATGCAACTTGCTTTTTGTATTTGGACTTTACAAAATTAATGTCAAAGTCACTTTCAAAGACTTTGGTAGAATTCCACACCTGTCAAAACAAACTTTTAAGAAAAAGAAATTGGACTAATTATAATGCTAAATTCAGCTGCATGTTTGTACTAAGACAAAATTTGATCCCTTTGCATCTTAGGTGGCCAAAAAAGAATTCAAAGTCATAAACAGAATTATATTCAACTATAGTTTCATGGCACTTATTTTTATACTACTTAACAATTAAAATGGGCTTTTATGTACATTAACTCATTGGCTCCCCCAAACAACCCTGTGCTGAAAAGCAGATACTATTTTCATCATCTTTGTTTCAGTTCAGAAAACTGAGCTTCAGTAGTAGCACATGCAGTTGAGGGCTTGAATCCAAGTCTTCGGATTTGAACCCATATGTTCTTCCCTCTGTCTCACACTAACTCTTTGGTGGTCCTCCTGGTAGGTTCTGACTTTACCTGCCACTTGTAGTTTACACAAACTAGTTCACAGTCATAGGTGAAAATCTGAAGAATCAATAGCACTCTGTTCAAGAGTTCATCACAAAGAACTGCCACAACTTGTCTTCTTATGCATAGTAAGGAAAAAAGCATTTTAGAAATCTATATCAATCCATAAATTAAAAATACTTTGAATTTGAAAATCATTTTGGTCTGAATCTAAAGTTGGACTATAGTATATATCTTATTTGTGCCTTAAAAGGTAAAGGGAGGGTAAATATTTTACAATAAGAAAATGAAATATAATTACTTAATTTAAGATGTTAGAAACTGTCTAACAATTCCTTTTTTTTGTTATTTATGCTACTCCTGACATTTACAAGACTAAACCAAATGTATGAGAATCTCAGTCAGAATGTCAGAAGAACCTGCCTCTCTTAGTTCTCCTTTTCAGTCTCCTCTGTAGGTTCCTTCTCATCTACCCAACATTTAGCACCCAAGTGACACACTTTCTCTTCCACACCATTCCCTTGGTGACTCATCCAGTCCACAGCTTTAAGTACCAACTTTCTGCTTTCAGTTCTCATATTTTAATTTATACCCCCAATCAGGGGAACTCTCCCACATAGTAGACTCATATGGATATCCAACTACTTACTGAGCATGTCCCCTTAGGATATTCAAAAAATTGTTCAAACTTTACATGCCTAAAATTATCATGATTCTAAAATAATGATTTTTCCTTCTAAACCTACTCCTCCCCTACTCCTCCCATACTCTTCCTCATGTCGTCAAATAGCAACTTACTCTTTGAATTGCTCCAGCCAATATCTTGGAATTATTCTCTACTTCTTTCCTCTGTACTTAATATCCAATCCATCAGTAAAC
This sequence comes from Trachypithecus francoisi, assembly GCF_009764315.1. Taxonomy (NCBI): domain Eukaryota; kingdom Metazoa; phylum Chordata; class Mammalia; order Primates; family Cercopithecidae; genus Trachypithecus; species Trachypithecus francoisi. Next base: position 45,256,582 of record NW_022681468.1, read on the forward strand.
CCAGATAGGTTCCATCTTGTAACACTACCAGAATCTGACTTCTTACCACTTTCTCTGTGAACACCATGCATTGAACTATCCACATTGCTCATCTAAGTTACTGGAATAATCTCCTAACTGGTCTCTCTGCTTTCAACTTTCCCCCTCTAATTGTCTATTCTTAATACATTATTCAAAAGGATCCCTTTAAACCATAAGTCATCTTAGTCCCTCCTCTGATCAGAATTTTCCAGTGGATCCCATCTCACTCAAAATAAAGACCAAAGTCCTTACAACAGTCTACAGTCTCACATAATCTGGCCTCCACTACTCCTGTCTTCATCTGTTACTTCTCTTCCCCTGATGTCCTCAGCTACTTAAACTTTCAGATAATGACAAACCATCTTTAATTAGATTAAAATCTACCTAATCCTTGGTTGACTACCATAAACCACAGATACTTTCTGATTTTGATATGTAATATTCCAAAGGAGAAGTGGTTGTTACATTTCTGTTATTTAAGCTTTAATTTATATATATATGGCACTAGTCTAATTATTTTTGACACTTATTTTTTTCAATTTCCTTCTTGTTTTATATAGATTAGAAGCAATATTACTTCATTATTTCACCTTCCAGTACTGTCATCAAAATTAAGATTCTAGTATTAATATTATTTATATACTTTTATGTGTAATATCCAGTTAACTAGGGCAAAAGTAGACTTGGCAACAAGAACTGAACTGATAATCCTACCTACCATATGTGGACATGGCCAGAAAGAAGCCTAACTAATAAACTAACTAATAAAACAGAAATCACAGATGCCTGATTAGGGATGTACTTACATCTGCCAGTTCCTTGATTTGCTTTGCTGACACATCCAATGTGTCAAATCTTTGAAGGCAAGGCAAATGATATAATACATGTGTGGAATAATTACACAGAAGACAAACTGGATTGGTTTTATATTGAGGATCATTCAGACATAAATCCTTTAAGCAAGGCAGCCTGGTTAAGTTCGTGAGCTCCTAAAACACCAGCAAAGATAATGTTCAATTAATTGTGACTGTCATTTCTAAAGGCAGTATTTGAACACTTAAGATCAGCCATACTCTAATGCATTCTAATTATGTGCGTAAATACATTACAGTGATTTAGATGCCTAAAATGTTTCTCTCTATTGAAAAACAAGCTAAATTCCCAAAGAAAATAGCAACAATAATTAAACAACACGCTATACCACTATGCCTTTTAAATATTTACTAAATCATGTATTCCAGCTGGAACATTGAAGCCAGTGATGTGAGCACATTTGTTCATTAATATGTTGCCTCCCCTACACAGCCCCTCTTGCTAATTGCCCCCAGGATACCTGTAGGTCTCTGCTTTCTTCACCCCTATTTCCTATACTTATCACCTAGAAACACTCCTGTTCATCCTCCCTGCTTCCAGATCTGCTCTACTCATTAAAGGCTATGGGAGCCCCTGTTCATTACAAACAATCATCATGGAATTCCTGATTTTGGGGGTTTTTTTTGTTTTGTTTTTTCCATTAAGTACCTGTTTTACCTATTATGGTCAACTAAAGTCTAACCTTCCTTGAGGGCCTCAGTTCTCTCACAACCTATGGATGAGGAAGGATTGATATGCACTCTCAGACCAATGTTTCTCCTTAACATATTTTTTCCTGATGTTTAAGTCATTATTTATACTTTCCTTTATTTGTCATCTGGCTCTTGATTAACTCTTCCATCCTGCCTCTTCCTGTTTAAACCCTAATATTTTATGATTTAGTCATATTGAACCAGTTGAAGTTTTGGAATGTGCCAAGCCCTATCTTGTCCTTAGACCTTTACTCATGCTGCTCCCTTTTAGGTGGCCTGAACTTCACCCCAATTTCACCTTTTAATCTGTCAGGGCCCAACCCAGTGTCATATTCCCTGGGAGCCTTGTTTCATCCTCCAATGTTGGGATAGATGTTCCTCCTAAGACCTCTTTTAGCCACTGAGCTTAGTTTTGGTATGGACTTTATCATACCCTATTGCCAATTGCTATCTATAAGCCAAGGGTCTATATGGGCTTTGGCCCCCAATCTACAAACAAAGAATGTTATTTACATTTTTAAGTATTGAAAAAAAAAGAAGAATATGCAGTAGAGGCCACATGTGGCCCATAGAGCCTGAAATACTTTCTATTTGGCTTTTTTTTGTTATCGTTACAGAAAACGTTTGCTAACCCTGCAATAAACTTGTGGAGAACACGGTTTGTGTCTTGTTTAACATTGTATTCCCAACACTCAGCACTCAGAACACAGCAGGCACTAAATAAATATGTAAAGTAAATTGATTACTTTCAACCAACTTCGAGGATATTCTCATACTTTCTTATTACCAGGATGGTGCCTGAGGTAGGAGGCTACTGTAGTGGGGTCAAACTTGAAAGGATGCAATGCTAGCTAGAAAAATCAGAATCAGAGTTAAGGGAAATCCAAAGGAAGAACCAGGAAGCATTAGTTCTAAAGTTACAGTAAAAAAGGAATGGAAAAGAGAATAGTGAAGTCAGGTTGCTGGAAACAAGAGTAATACAGGTTGAGGTGGTTAATATATTTCCAAACTCTCTCTGGACAAGTGAGAATGTGGCTCACTGGTCTGACCTGAGGCTTGGGCTGAGCCTATGTGGGGAGGAGGACTAAGCAGAGTTGCTCTAAAAGGAAAATTTACGGACAGAGCTGTGCAGAGAATTATTTGGTCAAATTCTGCAGGGGCAAGAAGGCAAACCATTTGGCAGCCTTTGATTACTGGGTTGCTATGTTTCATTTGACCATGGTAGATGGTGGGTATAAATGAGCTGGTAGATGGTGGGTATAAACTCTGAATTCCTACACAGAAATCCCCCAACTACATGCCAAATTCAGGTGACACTGGAGTCCATGAAGGCACAAAATCTCACTGAAAATTAGTGCTGTGGTGCCTGGTATGGTTGGAAGGTGGGCACAGAATTTATTCAATCAGGATAGGATAGGATAGTTATCTTCTTAGGGTAGGAAGAAAGGTTATAGAGCTAAAAATCTAAGATAATAGTGTTCCAGGAACATTTCTAATATGAAGATAGTAAAAGCTCCTGTGAATCAGGTTCAATGTTTTTATGACAGTCATAATGCCATAAAAAGCCTTTTTAAATATTATGACACATAATGAGTTTTTATAATAATCCTGTTATCACCATTTTTAAAATAAAGATACTGAAATACAGCAGGTCAATGTAATTAAAGTAATGGTAATAAAATAATAAGAACAATGGATCTGTTGAGTCCTTACTATGTGCTGGTCACTATTCGGGTACTTTACATTGTTATTTCACCTAAACTTCATGTTCCACTGTATTATGCTGCCTCTAGTGTGAGGCAGAGCTAGACCTGAGAGGTCTTTCTGCCTGTGCAGCCACAGATTATAACCACCACAAGGGTGCCATGGCTAGCCAGGTAAGATAAACTTCCCTATAGTTTCTTGGCAGGGCAATGCCTTATTTTCCCAGAATCCTGCACTTATCTTCTTCAGCCTTATGTCATAATTGCTTCCCTTGCTGTGTTCCAGTCACAGAGGATTTCTAGTTCGTAGAATCTGCCATACCCCTTTCAACCACCTTGAGCCTTCACACATGCTTTTTAACTTTTGCCTGGAAGGGTCTTTGCCTGGGCAACTCCTACTCACATCTGATATCATTAGCTGCAACGTTAGCTCCTCAAGGATGTCTTGTCCTGATATCCCAAACAAGGCTACGTCTCCCTTTTATATGTTCCCACAGCACTCTGAATTTAACGTTCATAGCTCTCTCTGATCTCTTCTGGAATTTTAGCCTATTTTAAGTATAAAAGCTTTATCCACATTTCACATTATTTTCTTGGAATAGATTCCTAAAAGAGGAATTGATAGGTTAAAGGATAGAAGCCTGTTTAAAGGACTTGGTACACATTATCTAAATGCTTTCTAGAAAAGTTCTATCATTTTAAATGATTACCAATGTCATATAAATGCCCATCTTATCCTAATCTTTCTAACACAGAGTATCATGTTTATCAAATGTTGACTATATAAAATATTATCAATTACAATTATATCTTCTTTTTTTTTTTTGAAACCTAGTCTCGCTCCTTTACTGAGGGTGTAGTGCAATGGTGCAATCTCAGCTCACTGCAACCTCCACCTCCCAGGTTCAAGAGATTCTCCTGCTTCAGCCTCCTGAGTAACTGGGATTACAGGCGCCACCACCACACCTGGCTATTTTTTTTTTTTTTTTTAGTAGAAACAAGGTTTCACCATGTTTCCCAGGCTGGTCTCGAACTCCTGACCTCAAGTGATCCGCCTGCCTTGGCCTCCCAGTGACAGGATAACAGGCGTAAGCCACCATGTCCAGCCTTATATCACGTTTTATTTTCATTTTATTCATTCTTAGTAGGATTGAAAATTATTTTATGAATCTACTAGTCATGTGGAGTTCAATTCTATGAATTATCTGCTCACTTATCCTTTATTCTACTGGGTATCTTAGATTATTTGTCTCTAATTGATTTAAAAGAGCTCTTTTAAAAGTAAGAATTATTTCAAAGGTTTTTTTGTCTGTTTGTTTTAATTTTATGATGTGTTTACCAGGCTGAAAATTAGAATTTCCATATAGTAAGTATGATTTAAAGATTTAGTGTAGCATCTTAAACTGGCAGAAGTAGAAGGGAAAAGATACACATGTGTGCATGTGCATGCACGCACACACACACACCACACAATCCTGTTATCTATCTTAATGCCTGTCCCTGTCACAACTGTTACCACCCTCTGAGTGTCTCTGGTTTCTATCATGGCTTATTTTCCACATGTTTAATCCGATCCCCTATCTGACGGCCTCAATGTTGGTAGAGACAATTTGCCATGGCTCTAAGCATCGCTTCACACTCTTGCTTGTTATGCCAAGATTGTAAGGTATTGACTGCTCTTTACCCATTTCTCAGTGTTGTGTATGCAGATCTTCACCTGGATAGCCCCACTGGTACTCTAAACTCAACATATGCAGAACTAGACACATTCCCTTCCCCTCACCCCCACAAAACTAGCCATTATTTTTCTGATATGTATATTTTTTGAGCTTGCTAAGAACTGTAATCACAGATCCATTTTGGACTCTCTAGCTCTTCACATTCTACTAGTTGTGAAATTCTGCAAATTCAACAACCATAATGTCTCTTGCATCTATTTCTTCCTCGTCTTTCCTCCTCCTTCTCTTCTTCTTCTTTTCTTCTTTTTTCTCTTAACACTCCAATTCATAGTCTCACAGTCTCTCATTTAGATTATTCCTGTAATCTCCTGACTGGGTTTTCTTCTTCTAGCTGTTCCAAGTCAATAAACATTAACTCCAGATCACTATCCCTAAAGAACATTTCTGATCATATCACTTTCTTGCTCAAAAATTTTACAGCTCTCTGTTGTCTATAAAATACAGTCTATATTCGAGACCCAATTGACCTTTCTAGTGTTAACTTCCAATATTGCTATATATACTCTATATTTCAGTCAAACGACAATGCTGGTGTTATTCAAATATACCCCTTGATTTCTCACTTCCCTGTGTTTGTACATATTGTTTTCCCCTTCTTAGAATGCCCACGCCCTACTACCCAGAAGATCCTCCCACCAATGCTTGTTCAAATTCTGTTGACACTTCAAAGTTCTTATCAAATATTTCCTCTTGAATTTGACTAATACAATTTTGTTTACATATCTTTTTAAGGGACTTAATCTGCCTCATTCTATAGCTTTTTGGTATTTTTATATTTTTGCCTGAGTAGAATAATGCCTACTTTAATATTTATGAACTCAAAGTTATTTCTATAGTAAATTTACCTATCTTTCTTCAATATTTTCTAGAGGATGTGTTTGAATATGCACCTTCAATCTTACACTGTCAAAATTATAAATGTCACCTTTAGCCAGCATTATATGTGATAAATATTAAGTCCCTTTATTTGGTGGTTTCTCTTTCTTTCATGTTCTTGACAAATGTTTATTGAGATTTACTACATGTCCAACACTATGTTAAGGATTGTGTATATAGCAATGAAGAGAACAGGCAAAGTTCCTGTACTCAGAGAGCTAGTATTCTAGTAAGGGATGTGCCAAGAGGAAAAATAAAACAGTGGCAAAGTGATAGCGAGTGCTGCAGGTTGGGGAGCATTGTGAGGGTTTTCCTATTACACTTAAATTGGGAAGGAAAGGTGTCACTTAGAACATAATATTTTGACAAAAACCTGAAATAAACGAGCCATGCAGGTATATGAGGAAAGAAAATTCCAGCAAGTGCAAAGGCCCTAAGATTACTGTGTGCTAGGTATATTCAGACTAGTGTGGCTGAAACTGGACAAACGAAGGAGAGAGTGGTAGATGCTATAGTCAAAGCAACAGGTTGGGGGTGGTGGGGTGGCTAGATTAGGTAGTCTTATGGCCCATTATAAGAAATATCTTCTACTCTGAAAGAGATGAGAAGCCAAGGGAAGGTTTTAAGCAGAAGGGTGATTTTTATCTGACAGATTTTTAAACGTGCCATCAGGCTTCTGTGTGGAGAACAGATCTATAGTAGGGAAAGGACAAACAGGAAAATTGTTAGGAAGGTTTTTTTCATTAATGCAGGTTAGAGATCATAGTGTCTTGAATCAGCCTGGTAGTGATGCAGGTGGTAAGAAGTGATCAGACTCTGGACATATTCTGAAGGTGCACCCGACTGTACTTGCTGATGGATTGGATGAGGGTATGAAGGAATAAGAAGAGTCAAAAATGACTATAAGGATTTTGGCTTAAGTTACTGGAAGAATGGAGACTCCATTTAGAGAGGTGAGGAAGACTGCAGGAGAAGGTCTGGTAGAGGAAAAATTAGTTTGCATTAAGATATGTGTACAGTTTTGGAGAGCTGCCAAGGAAAGTAAAGGTACTAGTTTAGAGTAATCAGTAGACAAAGGGTATTTAAAGTCTTAAGGCATGGTGAGACTATTTAGAGAATAATTGCAGACAGAAATGAGAAAAGATGTCAGTACTGACCAAGGGAAGTCCATATCTTACATGTTAGGAGAGGATGAAAGAACAGAAACTGAAGAGATGTAGCCAGAAAGATTAGAAGAAAACTAACAGAAAATGGTATCCTAAGAGCCAGGTAAATAGTTATTTGTTTGGTTTCAATAGTGTCAGATAATTAAGGCCAATGTGGTCAGATGACTTTCAAATTCCCTGGAGCATCAGCCCAAAATAATGAACTTATTCCTTAATGGGGGACATTTTAGTACAGTTTCTGCAACACAATGGTTCATGATTCAGGATGATAAGTAAAAATTATTCCACTTAAACATACCTTGAAAGAACATACTTGGTTACCAGAAAGGTTTAATCTTTCCAGTTGTTCATTGGAGTCAAGACATCGACCTTTAAAAAATAAGATGAAAAGAATTAAATTTATTATTTTACCTTCTGTTTATGTTCTGTCATACTTCTGAGTTGTATGTAGCTATCATTTCTTGCATATAAACAGACTGATGGTACCCTTGTATAATTAGTAATCACTGATTAATGAGTAATATTTTCACAGGTTTCAATATGCTTTGCAAATATATCACAGAAAAAAGCCTAAAAGAAAAAAAATCTAAGCATATACTTTTTATATTGATAAAAAATGATTATAGCATTATCTCAGATTCCAAACGAAATAGTACATACCAATGCTATTTATTAGATTTCCAGCAAGGTTGAGATCTTTTAAATTCTTCAAAGTTTGCAAACCCTAAAAATTTAGACAACATACAATTTAGAACAAATAATTAAAATTAACATTTACAAATCATCTCTGATTAATCTGGTTAGTTCTCCAGGTGCTCTGAGCACAGGGTACTTTGTGCATCACAAGCACAGAAGGAAATGAGTGCCTCCAAGAACCCACCTTTGTTCTGTATACTGGAACTTAGAATTATTGGAGGAGGGAACAGGAAGCGGAGTAGAGAAGAAAAAAGGAGGAGTAGGAGGAAAAGAATACATCACATAGAGTATATTTATAATCTTAGGCAAATTATGTAACTTCTCTAAACCTCTTTTTTTTTTTAACCTTCGAAGAAAGAGTAACAATGCCTTACCTTTTAGGCTTGTAAAGAGTAAAGAAAGTAATGTATACAATATCCTCTGTACCTTATAAAATGCTATATACATGTTAGTTCTTTTTGACAACAATAATTGTACTAGTCATGAATAGTTTGGCCTTTAACCACAATATGATCTTGAACATTGTGGTTTAAACTCTACAGTAGTAACTGGTTTTACATATACATAATTGAAATTATTATCTTACCTCAATATTTTTAATTGTATTGTGGTTCAGCCAAAGAACCTTCAATTTGATTAATTTCTCTAAATTTTCTATTTTGGAAATTTTATTAAAATATAAATATAGTTTTTCCAAATTTCTACATTCCTGAAGACCTTCAATCTTCTGTAAAAGAAAAGGAGACTGAATAGTGTTAGTTTATGTTTTGCTATGAATCCTTCCAATAAAGTAGGTTTCTAAGTATATTTTCTTTTAAATATCATATTTTATTGCAAAATCAATATCCAGCAAAATGAACAGTTTTAAAAGAAAAAATATATTCCATGTTTTCCACTTAAATACAACTATTTTCAATTTTGCATGTTCTCTTTAAATTTTAATCAACTCTATATCTATTTATATATGGTTATGATTATATTTATCATATATAATCATATATTTCTGTATTTCTATATGGTTATTATAATCATATAGAAATGATTATGATTATATGGTTATGATTACAACCATGTAAGCACATTATAATCCTAATGCACATACAATTTTGTGGGACTCTTTTTAAATTAAGACTAAAATGTTTTCATAATCCTTCAAATTATATTTAATAATTATGGAATATTTCATTAAGTTTATAATTTTCTGAAAAATTACCTGATGTATGGCATATTTATGTTTCAAATTTTTCGTTATAAATAATGCTGCAACAAGTAGCTTCATGCATATGATTGTTTTCTGCTACTGAGTTAACTTTTCTAGGATAAAATCTTAGAGTAGGGACTTCTAAGTCAAAACGTATGCCCCGTACATTTCCGTGATGGCTCTTGATGTTTTGCAATATTTCTTTTCAAAATAGATGTTATAATTTCAACACAACCAATAGTGTCTAAGTGGACCAATTTTATTACTAAGTAATACTGGCTATGATTTGATTTGATTACTAAAAAGTAGAATATGTTTATGTTTTAATTCCTTATTTCTGCTTTTCCTTTGCACAAATCAATTTATTTATTGAACTTTTATTTTAAGTTCAAGGTGCATGTGCAGGTTTGTTATTTAGGTAAATTTCTGTCATGGGGGTTTGTTGTACAGATTACTTTGTCACCCAGGTATTAAGCATAGTACCCGTTAGTTATTTTTCCTGATCCTTCTCCCACCCTCCACCTTCAGTAGGCCCCAGAGTCTGTTGTTCCCCTCTATGTGTCCATACGTTATCATCATTTAGCTCCCACTTCTAAGTGAGAACAGGTGGTATTTGGTTTTCTGTTCCTGTGTTAGTTTGCTAAGGACAATGGCCTCCAGCTCCATCCATGTTCCTACAAAAGCTATTACCTTGTTCTTTTTTATGGCTGCATGGTATTCCATGGTGTATACGTACCACAGTTTCTTTATCCAGTCTACTACTGATGGGCATTTAGGTTGATTCCATGTCTTTGCTAGTAAACACTGCTGTAATGAACATACACGTGCATTTGTGTTTATGACAGAACTGTTTATATTACTTTGGTTATATACCCAGTAATGGAATTGCTGGGTTGAATGGTATTTCTGTTTTTAGGTCTTTGAAGAATCATCACACTGTTTTCCACAATGGTTGAACTAATTTACACTTCTACTAATAGTGTATAAGCATTCCTTTTTCTCCACAACCTTGCCAGCATCTGTTATTTTTTTGACTTTTTAATAATAGCCATTCTGTCTTAGTGTGAGATAGTATCTCACCGTGATTTTGATTTGCATTTCTCTAATGATCAGTTGTTTTAAACTTTTTTTCTTATGCTTGTTAGCCACATGTATGTCTTCTTTTGCGAAGTGTCTGTTCATGTCCTTTGCCCACTTTTTAATGGGGTTGTTTTTTTCTTGTAAATTTGTTTAGGTTCCTTGTAAAGGCTGGGTATTAGACCTTTGTCAGATGCACAGTTTGCAAAAATTTTCTCCCATTCTGTAGATTGTCTGTTTACTCGGTTGATAGTTTCTTTTGCTCTGCAGAAGCTCTTTAGTTTAATTAGATCCCATTTGTCCATTTTTGCTTTTGTTGCAATTGCTTTTGGTGTCATCGTCATGAAATCTTTGCCTGTTCTTATGTCCAGAATGATATTGCCTAGGTGGTGTTCCAGCGTTTTTATATTGGGTTTTACATTTAAGTCCTTAATGCATCTTCAGTTTAATTTTGTATATGGTATAAGGAAGAGGTACAGTTTCAATCTTCTGTATATGGCTATCCAGTTATCCCAGCACCATATATTGAATAGATGATCCTTTCCCCATTGCTTGTTTTTGTCGTCTTTGTCAAAGATCAGATAGTTTTACGTGTGTGGTCTTATCTCTGGGTTCTTTATTCTGTTCCATTGGCCTATGTGTCTGTTTTGTACCAGTAACATGCTGTTTTGATTTGATTTGCTTTGATTACTAAAAAGTAGAATATGTTTATGTTTTAATTCCTTGTTTTTATTTTTTCCTTTGTACAAATCAATTTCTATCCTTTGCTCATTTATCTGTCTTAACCCATGCCTTATGCATATATTTCAATGAATTATTTTTCTAAAGCCAAAGAATTCAGAATAAAATATTCCATGTAAGGTTTTATGTTTACACTTACCTCTATGCAGCACTCAGCAATCCAGAGTTCTTTAAGTTGTAAACAAGGCTCTAACCCTGAAATTTCTTTTATATCTTGAGCAACAATGGTAAGACTCGTTAAATTAGGAAATAATGATAATCCGACTATACGAGGATACCCTAAGAAAAACATCTCCAACTTTGATGTATCTGATCCTTCTTGTCCAACCATCTCATAAGATAAGCCATTGCACAAACACTGTTTTAAAGGAAAGAAATTCGGTCATTACCTATTTTAAATAATCAAAAGATTACTTTTACCATTAGAAATTATAAATTGTCAATTGCACTGATGCCATTTTTGTAATCTCACGAGAGAAAGTTATATCACATATATGATTATTCTCTGCTTCCAAAAGTCACTAGGTAGAGGAAATCACTAAGTAACCCTTCCAGCTCTAGAAAGGAGCATAAAAACTTTCCATTTTATATTACTGCAAATATTATAAAAAGAAATTTGACTTTGACTCACCAGTTCTTTAATTATTTCTTCTTGGTTTAGGTTTTCACTTTCAATCATCTTCCATTAAAAATAGTGATCATAACATTATAACTGTTAAGGAAAATGAAAAAATGAAATAAATATTAAAGTCATTGTCATTCAAAGTTGAAATAGACCTTAAAGCTACTAAGGTTGAACCACCCAACTGTAGTTTGAAATCTTCACATAGTACATTACCAAGTATCTGTATAAACTCTGAGGGGGTCTTCTGTTAGGATGTTATTTTTTATTTTAATTTTAAATCTCTCTTTCCATAATTCCTTCCCTTTTGTTGTCAGTATACCTCCTTGGTATAAATTTTTTTCCACAAGATGAGCCTTCAATACTTGAAGAAAATGGTCATCTCTCATCTATACTCTTACCTTACTCACAGTTGAAGTTGTTAGTTCTCTCACTATATACTCATGTTTCTCTCATTTGAACAGGCTCTGGTTGTCCTTTGTATTACACTGTGTGTCTAAAAGTGAACACAGTTCTCTAAATATACTTAGACTGCAAAGAGAAGAATCCTTAGGGCTTAGCAACATATTTGGCATAGTAATAAATGTTTAAATAAATACTCCAACTTCTCCTTCATTCTAGAGAATATGAACCAATTAATACTCAAGTAGCTTCAATAAAACTTAATCCAACTTTCATAATTTGTAATATTTTCTGAGTATTATTCCAGATATATACTATCTAAAAAATATAAGAATCCTGCTTTTAATATAATGACCTGACAAGGACAGATGTAGAAAATGGTATACAGGGCCGGGCGCGGTGGCTCAAGCCTGTAATCCCAGCACTTTGGGAGGCCGAGACGGGCGGATCACGAGGTCAGGAGATCGAGACCATCCTGGCTAACATGGTGAAACCCCGTCTCTACTAAAAAAATACAAAAAACTAGCCGGGCGACATGGCGGGCGCCTGTAGTCCCAGCTGCTTGGGAGGCTGAGGCAGGAGAATGGCGTAAACTCAGGAGGCGGAGCTTGCAGTGAGCTGAGACCCGGCCACTGCACTCCAGCCTGGGCGGCAGAGCGAGACTCCGTCTCAAAAAAAAAAAAAAAAAAAAAAAAAAAAAAAAAAAAGAAAATGGTATACAGTATAACCCCTTTCTTTACAATAGCAACTCCCCCATAGGCATGTGTGTATATATGTAAATGCATGTATGTGTATAATTATTGTCAGGAGAAAATATGGAAAGATATATACTAAGTTGTTAATATGAGTTTCCTTAGATGCAGGTGAAAGTTGTTGTGGCTAGAATATAAATGTAAAGCTGGATGGGGATAGATCCAGGCAAAAATGGAAAAGAAAAAATGATACTTTTTAAAAAGCATGTTTAGAATTGCCTAGTTTGAGTGTATAGACATTTATTTATTATTTCTACCATGGGTACACATTTGGACTGTTTCCAGTTGGGGGTTAAATAGTGCTTCTCTGAACATTCTGTCATATAGGTCATAGCTACAAATTTCTTTGGAGTTTCTACCTAAAAGTGGAAAGAGAAAAAAACAACTATTGTTATTTGCAACGAGTGAGTTTCACGTAAACAAATGCTGAACAAAAGAAGAGACACGCAATGAGTAATACTGTATGACTCAATTCATGTAAGATTTTAAAACAAACTATAGTATTAGAAGTTAGGATATTGGCTACCTTTCAGGGAAGAGCAACTAAGAGGAGGCAAAAGAGGGGCTTCTAGAGTGCTCATAATGATGTATTTTTTGATCTAGGTGCTGGTTATGTTCAATTTGAAAATAAAGTTAGATACCTAAGATGTGTGTGATTTCTGTATGTATGTTATACTTTAATGAAATTCTACCTAAATTTTTATTTTAAAGGCATTTATATGCTTTTTTATTCATTTATGCAAAATTATGTACATGTGCTGGCATATACATAAACTAAAATGTTAAGAAAAAATGATGATGATTTGAGTCTATGTATTGACCTATCTTCCCTCCCCAAATCCCACTAGAATGACTACAGAAATATGAAAACAAGAAAAGAATATAGCAGTGCTACAAAAAGAGCAATGATTGCCAGAAATATTGAGAAAGGTCTTTAAAAATGACACAGACAACATCAGATTGAGAAAAAAAGCCCATCAACACAAACCAGAGTCTGTTCTCACACTGCTAATAAAGACATGCCCAAGGCTGGGTAATTTATAAAGGAAAGAGGTTTAATTGACCCACAGTTTCACATGGCTGGGGAGGCCTCAGGAAACTTATAATTATGGCAGAAGGGCAAGCAAACCATCCTTCTTCACAAGGCAGCAAGAGGCGGGATAGAGCTGAGTGAAGGGGGAAGCCCCTTGTAGAACCATGAGATCTTGTGAGAATTCACTATCACAAGAACACATGGGGGAAAGTGCCCCCATGATTCAATTATCTCTCCCTAGTCTCGCCCTTGAAATGTGGGGATTATTACAATTCAAGATGAAATTTTGGGTGGGGGCACAGCCAAACCATATTACAGACCAAAATTTAAGGTACCAGGGAAAGAAGTTTCACAAAACTATTCTTAAAAATCTTCAAATTGAGAGCAGAAGTCATTGGGAAAGGGGTAGCTGTGTATTATACATAAGGGACCAAATCAAAGGAGTTTCAGAAATGTACCAGAAAATTACACACAGTCTGTATTTGTACTCATGCTTTGTAAATTGAGGACATTGTCCTACCATGCTGAATGCTATGGTTTAAATGTGTCCCCTTCAAACTTCAGGTGTTGCCAATATGATAGTATTAAGAGGTGAGCCCTTAAGAGGTAATTTGGTCATGAGGGTTCCTCCCCTTCCAAATGGCATTAGGTGCCCATTAGCTGCCCATTTAAAGGGCTTGATGGAGAAAGTTCATCCCTTTTTTGCCCTTCTGACTTGGCCATGTGAGTACATACTGTTCCTTCCCTCCAGAAGAGGCAGACTTCAAGACATCATCTTGGAAGCAGACACCAGATGCTAATGCCTTGATATTGGACTTTCTAGCCTCTAGAATTGTGAGAAATAAATTTGTGTTGTTTTTAAATTGCCCAGTTTCAGGTATTTTATTATAGCAGCGCAAAATGGACTAAGACACTGAGTCAAGAAGGAGGGACAGGACCCCAGCTAACACCACAAAGAAAAACACAGTCAGTAAATTATCCTAATACATTGGACTCTGTTCATTCATTCACTCATTGTTAATATTCATATTGAAGGCATAAGACAGAACCCTAGACAAAGAATGACGGGGTGGGAGGAAAGAGAAGATCAAGACCTTATCCGATGATAATGTGGAAACTGGGCAAAGAAATGAAGGATATAAGGGAGTGTGAGTGTGAGCCATGCGGGAATGTAGAGAAAATGCATACAGGTGAAGGAAACAGCAAATGAAAAAAAAAAAAAAAAGCTGGGGCGAGGGGCAGTGAGAGTATACGTTGCATATTTGCAGAATAGCAAGGAAAATTATGTGTCTGGAGTACATTGAGAGAAATAAATAATGGTAGGATGTGAGGTCAAAGAGGTATTTCAGGGTCAAATCATGTGCTATCTTATAGACCTTTATGAGGATTTTGGATTTTATTATGGTAAGATGAAAAGCTATATGAGGATTTTGAGTGGAAGAGTAACATGAACTGTCCTAAGTATTAAAAAGATCACTCTGGCTACTATGTTTAAAATAGATTGTAGGGTTTGGAGCAAAAGCAGGGAGACTAGTTAATGGGCAGTTGTAATAATATAAGTGGGAGAGGATGGTGATTGGAGTAGGGTGGTGGTAGTGGCAGTGGTGCCAGTGGTCAGATGATGGGTCTATATTGAAGGAAATGCTGTGCATTCCTTCCCTGCTTCCTATTGGCAATTGTGTCTTTATTCCATTCTTGGACAACCTTAGGAAAATACAGCATAGGCTGTGAGAGAAGCCAGTCAAGAAAGCAACCTGAAAAAATTTGGAAGCTCCATCAAAGGCCCACACATAGATGCAGGCCACAGTCTTACCTCTCCAGATTTATCTGAATGGTGCACCAAGTTAAAAAAGTGTTTTGCAGCACCTCTACTCATGGGAAGAGAAACCCTTATATACTGGATTAAAGTCTGTGATTACCAAAGGATAGCCTAGCTGCCCACCACGACACAAAGGACAAAGTCTTCCCTTCAACGCTCCAAATTCACCAAATGGTGTTCTAATTTATCTTGCCTTTGTCCAAGATATCTATTGTAGAAGGAATTAAATCATTCTGTTATATTCGAAATGATCACATACACTGGGACCTAATTTTGGACTTTCTAATCTGTGTTTTTCCTTAGCTCTGTCTATTCCTGCACCAGTATCTGTTTTTGTTTGTTTGTTTGTTTGTTTTTTAAGATGGAGTCTTGCTCTGTCGCCCAGACTGGAGTGCAGTGGCACGATCACGGTTCACTCTTAGCCTCACCTCCAGGTTCACGCCATTCTCCTGCCTCAGCCTCCCGAGTAGCTGGGACTACAGGTGCCCACCACCACGCCCAGCTAATTTTTTTTTTTGTATTTTTAGTAGAGACGATGTTTCACAGTGTTAGCCAGGATGGCCTCTATCTCCTGACCTCGTGATCTGCCCACCTTGGCTTCCTAAAGTGCTGGAAGGCGTGAGCCACTACACCCTGCCATATCTGTTTTAATTACTGTGATTTATGTTGAAAATTCCCACCTCATGTTCTTTTTTGGCAGTTTCCTGGATATTCTTCCATATTTTTTTCCAAATAAAATTTATGATTATTTTGTATTTAGTTTTAAAAAATTCAATTGGGATTTTGATTGAGGTTGCATTGTAAAGATTTAGGGAGAACTTCCATATTACAGTTTTGAGTAATCCTCAAGAACAAGGTATAGCTCTCCATTTATTTAAGGAGACTACTTTTCCTTGGAAGAAACATATGCCCATTTGGGATACAAATCTTACCTCTCACTTCAACTTATTTTCTCTTCATCAATGCCCTTATTTAGCAGAAAATCTTATTCTAATTCAACAGCTAATTAGAAAAATACAATTTAATTATAAAACCCCAAATTATACAAGTTGCATAACTATTTCTGAATTGCAAAGATGCTAGACCTTCCTGGTACCTACAAGTCTTGTATGCTTTCTCCAGTCACAAATGGACTCAAGGGTTCCAGATGAAGTTACTGAATTCATCAAGAGGTGAATGTCCTGTTGGCCAGCTTGTAACCACTCTCCTGCTCTTTGAAGCTCTTTCAGGGCCGGCCCATTTAAGAGGCTAAAGGTCTTCTCTAGTTCCCCCACAAAACCAGAAGCCACCAGGAACTTCTATAGCTTTTACACCTCAAACTGCATATCTTGGATTAGTCTTTCCACTTTGGATTGCTGCTGGAAAATTTCACCTAACCAGCATGGAGTTAAAGTCACTACAAATGTATGACCTCTAACTTCAGTTAGATCTTCAGCAACAAGTGTTTTATATTTTCCTCTCCTAGGAGAGTGGGACTAGAGACTCGAGATTCATGACATTACTGACTATTCTAAACTTTCACCACTCTTTTCAAGGTCTTTCTCTCTGTCTCAATAGATGATCTTGACCCCATTTTCATAGAGAACAGTGGTGCCATCAAATGTGTGTTTCTTATTTCCTTCCCCTCAAACATGTATTTTTCTTTCCCTTCTGACTCATCTTAGTAGGTGTTCTTCCTTTTGTCCAAAACAAATCCCTTTTCCTATGTATTGATCCTGTCCTTATCTGTCTCTTTCAGAATACTGCTGTCAAATTTTCCTCTTTCATTTATTCCCAAATTTCCTTCTCAAGGATCTCTTTTATTTCTGTATATAAATATTAGGTCTTTCCTATGTTAAAAATCTCTCCTATGTTCTTCTATAAATAGCTGTTTTTAGATACCTTTATGGTAAACCTTTTAGATAATCATTAGCAACACGTCACTACCTGCATTCCGTCCTGTATTCACTGCCGTCTGGACTGAGGACACCTCAAGACACTACAGCATGTTTTTACCAAGGTCAACAATAACCTTCTAATTGCCAAAGACAGTGGACATGTTTCAGTTCTCAACTTGACCCTGACATGGCATCTGACAATGCTGATGACTCTCTCCTTTAAGTTTTCTTCTTTGGTTCAACTTTTCTCCTTGGCTTCTCTCTACTTGTTATTTCAAAGCTACTTTGTGCTTTTCTTTTTCCCTCTTTTTTTTTTTTTTTTTTTGAGACGGAGTCTCACTTTGTCGCCCAGGCTGGAGTGCAGTGGCACAATCTTGGCTCAATCCAACCTCTGCCTCCCAAGTTCAAGCGATTCTTCTGCCTCAGCCTCCCAAGTAGCTGGGACTACAGGCGTGCGCCACCACACCTGGCTAATTTTTGTATTTTTAGTAGAGATGGGGTTTCACCATATTGGCCAGGCTAATCTCGAACTCCTGACTTTGTGATCCACCCGCCTCAGCTTCCCAAAGTGCTGGGATCACAGGTGTGAGCCACTGCACCCAGCCTACTTTATGCTTTTCAAACCAATTATTTTCTTCATGGTGAAAAATCCTTCTTTTCTGTGCAAAAGAAAAAAAATCCAGCTGCCCATATGAAAAAGCTCCATCTGAATGTGCCAAAGGCATCTCAAATTCAGTGTGTTACTGTGTTCAAAACTGAACTCATTATATTTTCCAACCAGCCTCCTTCTCCTAATGTATGCCTTCTCTTGAAAAATAACACCACCATTCTTCTATTGGTTGAGCTATTATCCTCAACCAATCTTTGACTCTATCCCACTAGGTTCATTCACTCATTAAATCCTTCTGCACATACCTCTTAAAAGTCTGACCACATTTTTTTCCTTCTCCTCATTCGAATTGCTTCTGCCTTGGTTCAGGCCCTTATCACCTCACCTTAACTGGATGTCCTCCCTGTAGTCTTGTCTTCCCTCAAGTCCATCCTCTGCACTACTGTGACAGCCTCCTGAAAGGTAAATCTGCTCATGCTTTACCCCTTTGGAAGCTATTCATGGTTTCCATGCTCTGACTCCTGCCTACCTCACATGCTCATCAATCACAACCTCCACAGAGGACCCTAGGTTCAGGCCACAACTATCGTTCTCTGGAACTGAATGGGATGTTTCTGTACTTTGGCATGGGCTGTTTCCTCTCCCTAAAATGTCCTTTTCCCTTGGCTGTATAGCATACTCCATACTTCCCTAAATATTTAAATCAACACTCTTCTCTCTGAAGACTTCCATTTTCTCCGGTAGTATTATAAGCATTCTCTTTCTTGTGATTCTGGTTAAGGTTTGCACATACTCTATGTATAGCACTTGTCACACTGTAAAGCGTGTTTACGGGCCTTTCTTCCCTACTAGGTTACATGTTCATTGAGGGCAGAAACTATGAACCTATCACAACTTCACTGCCTGGCACATGCTAGGTGTTAAAAAAAAATTGTTTAATGGGTTAATTGTCATGCCACAGGCATATGGTATAATTTAAAGACATAATTGTTCTCCATGACCAGAGTACAATGATAGAGTATAAAGGACCACGTTTCTGTCTGCCATGAGAGTTGGTTAGGGTGTTATTCTGAGAAAACTCATTTTTTTTTTCTGCCCAGTAGAAGTCCTGTATGGGTCAAATTATTTCCTCATTTGGGTATAAAAGGATCAGAATCCATCAGTTATCACTGATGGTCCAAATAAACCCCCTACACTCTCTAGATGAGCAGTGTCAGGTTTGGTCAGGGAGCATTTGGTTCTCCCAGCCCAGAACCTTAACTGGTGCAGTAAAGGCTGCATAGCTGGCTGTAGGCCACCCTCCTTTCCTTCTCTTGAACTTTGTTCTGGTACCCTGACTGCCTCAATAAAGCCACCTCACTGTCTTTCACCATTATCATCACCATTGCACCATTACGGAGTTCCCTTGACCTCAACTTTGCTTCACTGGCGTCTTCCTCTTGGTATGGCTTGGAAGGAAAAAGAAGGGATCAAAGACTCCCGGGGCCCTGCTTACAGGTGATGTACGCCCGAAGGCCACCAGGTGAGGGATTCTGACCTTATCAAGAGAGAGGATGGATTCCAGGGCAATCCGATTCAAGTCAGAGTCCACTCTGACTTCCCAATCCCTGTCTTGCAGCAGCAGGCAGGAAACCCTCTCCCGCCCCTGGCCTGGTGTGTACAGACTGCCTGTGGCGGTTGCCTGGGTAACCGGCTCTCCACCTCCGGCGACCTCCGGGTGGGGAGGGGGATAAAAGGGGCGGGGAAAGCGGAGGCCGACCCGGGTCTGCATCACGTGGTGGCGGCCTCCAACCAATCAGCAGAAGCAGGGGTCCAACCGGAAGACCCCCCGCTGGGGCTCCGGGGACGTGGGGGAACAGCGGGAGCCTCTCCGTCGCAGGCTTCTCTGTAACTGCGCTTATCTTTTCGCGTGCTTTCGCCAGTTCGCGGAACGTGACTGAAAGCAACGCGTTATGGGCAAGGTGGCGCAGACCTATTCCTTGCTTCCTCCAGTCTCGCCCTCTCTCACTGAATATCTTTGGCTCTCGGGTCCTGGAAACCCGGAGCCTCTCTGACCTTGAGCCCCGAGGGCGTGGCGCTGTGATGTCACAAGGTGGCGTGACAGCCGAGACGAGCCCCGACCCCCAGCGCGGCATCCTTCCCGCTGCTAAAGGTGGCTGACCGCAGCCGGAAGCCGCTGTGCGCCTGGCTAGCCGAGTGGAAGGACGGCGCCGGCAAACGAACGCCCAGTGCGGTCCGGAGAAGAGAGGGACCTTCCAAGGGTCTTCTAGTCTTTCTCGGACAGGCTTTTGAGTGCCTTTTAAGCATTCCAAAATGTTCAGGAGACAACAGTTGTTTACAAAATAAAGTAGAATTAAAAGGGGGGAAAGGGGAGACTTTTCAGAGTAGGCAGAGAGGCTGAGAAATGAACTTAGTAAAAGGCAAACCAAAGCAACCGCAGGTCTCATGTGGTTCTGTAGATCTGCGCTGTCCAGTAGGGTAAGCCGCTAACCACAGACTCGCGGGGCCCACGATTGCTTGAAATGTGGCTAGTTCAAATTGACATGTACTGTAAGGTACGCATTGTATTTTGAAGGCTTAGTATGAAAAAAAAAACTTTCGTTATTAATCTTCATATTGATTATATGTTGAAATATTTTTGATACCTTGGGTTAAATAAAAAATATTGTTAAAATTATTGTTTCTATTTTGAAAATGAGGCTGTTAGAAAAATTTTAAATTGCATGTATGACTTGAGTTATGTTTCTTTTGGACAGTGTTGCTCTCTTTTATGTGGTTCAGTCGGTTTGTGTAGAATAGTTGTGATGTTCAGTTAATGCAAAATGTTGTCTGTAGTGCTCTTTTCTGTCACCAGATGGCCACCTCATTAAATAGACTATAATTCTGAACTGCTTTCCCAAGAAAAAGTTCAGATTTTAGAAATATTCTCATTTAACAATTGTCAACAATTTCAGCATATTTACCCTTATTCAGTTAACTTTATCTGTAACATAGACCATTCATAAAGATACACAAACATAAAAAAATTAACTGCTTTTCCCTCTACATTCTTATTTCACAGAAAATTGTTTCTGTCATTAATAGATAATTAGAAATAAGCTAATTAAAATTATTTGTGACTTAGGGGTTTCGACTAATGCCAGAAAAGTCAGATTCATAGTTTTTACTTTTACTGTTATCTTCTCTGAAATGTAGTTGAATAAGGTGACCTGCTTTGGGAGAATTTTCTTCATAATGACAAATTAGAACATAATAGTTGAGATTTCTACAATTTTAGACATAGAAATTTGATCTGAAGCCAGTTGAGTGTATTATCTACACTGTTTCTTATTTCGAGGGGTCCAGCTCTTGGATGAAAGTATAGACATTATCAAAGAATATTTTTAGAAATCTACTGGGATTTTCCTGACCAGTAAAAGACTAGGAGAGAGCTAACAGTTTTCTTTACATGATATAAACAAGTAATTTTAAGATTGTTATTATTCTAGGTAAAGTTCAAGGATTTGGTCGGTCAGCAATTGAGTCTGAGTTCTTGTATAACTGTAGACTTAATAACCATTGGTGACTTGCCAAAAGAAAGCCTTTGTCCACAGGGTAAGTCTTAAAAGAATCGCCTGTTGTTCACATATTCGAAATGTTATTTGAAGCAAAAGATGCTTACAGTTAAAAGCCATAGAAGCAATGCAAAAAGAGTGATCATTTTTGTTAATCTCCTTTTCTCACTTTAAAGTAGTTTTATTATAAGGTTTTATGTCTGAACAAAAAACGATGGAAATTGAAACTACTAAAGAGTCAAGCAAATTAAGTAATCATCTGATTGAAATAAGACTTCATTTCATTCACCTCTGATCATACTCCCAGACAAAGGCCAAACCATATTAATTTAAATCTGTTTATTTATGGTAAAGGCATATTAAAGCTAAAAACAATTGGAAAGAGATATTATACCACTAGTTATAGCAAATTTACTATATCATATCCTGAATTAAAGAATCACTTATTTTAACGAAATAGAGGTGACTTTGCAGACCCAAATAAGAAAATCTTGAATTACATAGTTATTTGTTAATTATAACCTTTTAAATAGATTGTTAAATTTGTTTTTCAAAACAGCCCTATCCTTATTGGTAGAGAACTATGGAGAAATCTAATTTCAGTTCTCCCTTTTAATAGTGCCTTTACTTCCAGAGAACCAAGTCTGGAGGTTTTAAATGCTAATTCAGTTTTTATATTTGTGTAGACATTTGATCCTTATGTAAATGAGTCCTTTCCAGCTAATGATTTTATCTGTAAAATTTTACTGTTTCACATTTAAATTTGATATATCATAAAAATCACAAATGCAGCACTACTTAGGGTTTACTTTGGCACTGGAAGAAATAATTATGTGGTGCTTATAAAGTCATCAGCAGAGCCCCTGTTGTTATTGATGCCTAGCAGTGAATATGTATTAAGATCCAATTAAAAGTTAGGGGTTGTCCTGAAGTAAAGTTTTAATTAGACCAACAGAACGCTATTTCTATTGGGTCTATCTAAAAATGCTGAATAGTCTTTGTCCCTGATTTGCTGATATATAATTAATGGACAAGGTTTTCTTAAAAGGCAACCAGAATGGAATTTTAAGAAGGCATTTTGGCTGTTTCAGATACATTTTTATTTAGTTCTAAGGCAACAAATTGAGGATAATAAATTTAAGCGAGGTTGGTAGTCTTAATTCCTTAGAGAGCTCACCGGTTCTTTGTGTCAGAGAAGTCTTTCCTCTCTTCCTCTTTTACTTTCTCTCCTTTAGACCTCAGGCTTATAACGTTGATTCTATTTCTCAGATTGAAGCACATCATCATCACCGGTCTATACAAGAGCGTTCTCTTATTTTTTCTCCAGTTTTTTTTATCCAGCCCCCACCCTTATCCCAACCATATTTAATGTTTCTTACATACTTTTAGTTATGTATTTATCTTTGAAAAACAGGCAGTGTTATTTGTTTGTCTATTTTTAATTTTCATAAGTGGTATCACGCTATAAATTTTTTTCTGATCCTTTTTTATTCCATGCTATTTTAAGATCTATCCATGTTTTTATATATTCATCTAGTTCATAGATTCCTATTGTCAGCTGTGAGAGCTAGCTGGGATGCCAGTAGGAATATAGCACATTTTCCACTGTGTACTCTAGCTCTCTGTCTCTGTTGCTGGAGGTGAAGGGTAGAGCTAAATGGAGGGAATAAGTGGAAGCAGAATGCCACAGGACTGATTACCTTTAGATGGCTCTAGAAAGTAGTCTTCAGGGTGTTTTGTTTGTTTTTGTTTTTGTTTTGTTTTGTTTTGTTTTTTGGCGTGCAAGAATGGTGTGTATGTTGAAAGGTTGTCAAATCATTAGTTAGGGTCTCCTGAGAAGTAGATAAGATTAGACTTGCAAAAGATATAGTGGGCAAAGGAGCAGAAGATAGGAAGTCTTCAAACCACAGTGCAAATCTGATACCTGAGGAAGGAGAGAAGGAAGGAAGGATTGGATAGAGAGAACCTCAGACTATGGTACAGTTCAAAGAAATGTTCTGCCAGGTTGGTGGGGAGCCCTTGAGCCAAAGTCACCTGTTGGAGGAGTTCTGCATCTAACTTGTATTGTGTTTCCTTAGTGTCCATTGTCAGTCACTGAATGCTTTGCTCTGCTCCCTGACACATTGGAAGCTGTCTCAGAGATCTTCCCTATACAGATCAAAGAGTTTGCCTTTTGATTCATGGGAGCAATATATGTGGAGGCTATATTTTCTGTTTTCTGTGCAGTGCTTTGTTTTAGGAGAAGGAATTAGTGAATCGATATGATGAGATAGATGGATTAGTCAGTTGTCATTAGGAAATGTAGCAAAAGAAGTATGCATCCAGGTTAGTATATTCTGTCTGACAGTTGACCTGTGGATGATGAGCAGCAAACAGGTCATTACAAATATGGAAAAGTTTGAACAAGTGCTTCTTCAAATAAAAAAAAATGAAGGCAATTAGAAATAAAGTGTAACTTATAGAGGAAGAATACGTTTTTAAGACAGGCAACAGTTGAGATAGATGAAGTTTGGTTTAAGTAATAGATGCACTATCCTGTGAGGGAATCAAACAGTTTAACAACATATTGGCATCTTGGGAAGGGACTAGGAGCATTATACAGTTAATAATGATCATTTTAAGCCTAGGCAACATAGTGACATCCTATCTCTAACAAAATGAAATACAAAAATGAGCCAGGTATGTTTGCACATGCCTGTGGTCCCCGCTACTCAGGAAGGCTGAGGCAGGTGAATCACTTGAGCCCAGGAGTTTGAGGTTACAGTGAGCTGTGATTATGCCACTGCACTTCAGTCTGAGCAACAAAGCAATATACCCTGTTTCTAAAAAACAAACAAACAAAACAATAATCATCTTAAAGGAGCATTTGGGAGTTGAGAAGGAGTCTGTTTTATTCCATTTAAGTTGCTATAACAAAATATCATAGACTGGGTATCTTATAAACAACAGACATTTTCTCACACTTCTGGAGGCTGGGAAGTCCAAAATCAGAGTGCCAGCATGGTCACAGATTCTTGTGAGGGCCCTCTCCTGAGTTGCAGACTGCTGACTTCTTTCTATGTTTTCACCTAGGAGAAAGGGTAAATGTGCTCCTTTGGGCCTCTTTTATGAGGGCACTAATCCCTGTGGAAGGTTCTGCCCCCTCATGATCTAATCGCCTCCCCAAACACCCCACCTTCTAATCACCTGGGGGGTTAGTATTGCAACATATGAATTTGGGGGAGACACAAATATTCAGCCCATAGCATTCCACCCCGACCCTCCAAAATTTATGTCCTTCTTACATGCAAAATACATTCATTCCATCCCCCAAACCCCCAGAGTCTTAACTCACTCCAGCATCAATTTAAATCTAAAGTCCAGAGACTCATTTAAGTATCTAAATCAGAGATCGGTGAGACTCAAGGTATATTTCATCCTGAGACAAATTTCTCTCCAGTTGTGAACCTGTTAAATCAAGCAAGCTATGTGCTTTCAAAATGTAACAAGACGGACTAGAATAGATGTTCCCATTCAAAAAGTGAGAAATATGAATGAAGAAATAGGCCCCAAGTTCAAAACCCAACAGGGCAAACAACATTAAGTCTCAAGGCTTAAGAATAATGGAGGCAGGAGTTGGGCACTTGAGAAAAGATGGCCCAGCCCCATGGCTTTGTTGGACACAGCCCATGCTGTAGCTCTCATGGTTGGAATCGCTTGCTGCTTTCCCAGGCCAGAGTTGCACATCGGTGGCTCTACCAATCTGGGGTTCTAGGGTACCCTAGCATCTCCTCTGGGCATTGCCATAGTGGGGGCTTTTTGTGTATTTTTGGAGGCCCTCAGTCTAGAGCTCTTGAGAACTAACCCATCCATTCAGCAACTACGAAATTGTATTCTCAGTGTAGGTGCACCTTTGTCAGGAAAATGTGGCATTCTTAATGAGGTTCTAATGGCTAGGAGTGGGGAAGGATGAATAGGGAATAATAGGAAAGGAAGCATAAAGAACACTATTTGTCTACAGCAGCGATTGCGTGGCCCTTGAAGTCAAATCTAACCTGCCACCTGATTTTTAACAAAGTTTTTATTGGAACACAGCCACATCCATTTGTTTGCACATTTTAATGGCAGAGTTAAGTAGTTGCATAACAGAAACCATATTGCCTGCGAAGCCTAATGTTTATTGTGTGGACCTTTAGAGAAAGTTTGCCAACCCTAGATCTAAAGCAGCACAGAATGCAGAAAACCAGTAGCCAATTTATGAGCTTTAGCTAGGAATGTCCACAGCTAAAGATTTAAAGGGCCAGCATTCAGGGTGGTTTCCCACTCCGAGTATGTTATTCTTCTACTCAACAAATACTTGCCACTTACAATTTTAGACTATGGAAATATAGCAGTGAACAAATAAACAATTCTTGGAGTTTCATTTTATTGAAGGACCTTCAATTCCAAACTTCTTTTTCAATCCTGTTATCACTAGCTTCCAGATTAAAGGTACTCAGACAGAAAGCTGAGCCCTCGTGATCTAATCACCTCCCCAAATACCCCACCTGAGGTGAGGTCACACACATGCTTATCATGCCGGGTGACGGGAGGAAAGATCTGGTGGGAGGAGTCTTTAGGCTTCCCGTGTGCGAGAGCAGCAAAGGGACAGATAATTACCAAAGGGAAATTGGGTACTACACTGGGTTGAATAGTATCTCCCCAAAAGATATATCCACCTGGAACTCCAGAATGTTATCATATTTGGAAACAGGGTATTTAAAGATGTAATCCATTAAGGTGAGGTGATACTAGATTAAGGTGGGCCCTAAATCCAATGACTGGTGTCTCTGTTAGAAGGCAGTGTGAAGGCACAGACCACAGAGGGAAGAAGGTCACGTGATGACAAGAGGCAGAGATTTGGACTGATGGCAACTGCAAGCCAAGAAATACTAAGGATTGCCAGTCACCACCAGAAGTTGAAAGAGGCAAAGAAGGATTCTTCCTGAGAGCCTTCAGAGGGAGCATGGCCTGCCAACATCTTAATTTTGAATTTCTAGCCTCCTGAACTATGAGAAAATAAATTTCTGTTGTTTTAAATCCCAGTTTCCACTAATTTGTTATAGCAGCCCTAGGAAATGTTTACAGGTACCGTTAGGGAGGGGAAAGTATTTTACCCCAAGTTATACATACAGCAAGTGATCCAGAGCAGGACTTGACAACCAAAAGCTAGAAATAAGATTCGAGTTGAGGGACAAAGCCAAGAATTTGGAGAATTGGGCAGTGACAAGAAAAGGGGGAAGTGCAGGTCAGAAAAAGCGAGAAGGGTGTCAGCAGTTGCCACAA
Organism: Trachypithecus francoisi; assembly: GCF_009764315.1. Taxonomy (NCBI): domain Eukaryota; kingdom Metazoa; phylum Chordata; class Mammalia; order Primates; family Cercopithecidae; genus Trachypithecus; species Trachypithecus francoisi. Next base: position 45,283,340 of record NW_022681468.1, read on the forward strand.
ACAGCCATTGGGCAGAGGCAGGGAATGTTGAGAAAAGGATTCTTGAGTGGTACTACACATTTTCATGCCTTATCTTATTTACACTTAATGTATGTATTGCCATTATTCCTATTTTACAAACAGGGAAACTAAGTAACTTGCACAAGGTCATGCCAATAGTGGCAGAGTAGAGTTCAGGCCTTCTGACTTGAGAGCCAGACTCTCAACCAGAAAAAATTTGACTGCTTCCAATGAATAAGTCTGTTTGCCACTTTTTGACCTCAGGATATTGTAAAGACTCCCCTGTAGGATTCTTGCTTCTAATTTAATAAGTTGCAGCATCTGTTTAACAGTTGTTAAAAATCAGATAATAGGAACCATAGATTTTTAGTATAAGGAAAGGTTGCAGAATTAGAATGCAAGCAGAACTAGAGAATCTGTGGCGTTTTTAAAACATCAAATTGATGAGGAACAATTCCAACTTAGGCTCTGTAAGTCAGGGCCCTGATAACCTGGAAAGCACCTTTGTAGAAATGGAAAATGTCTGGAAATGCACAGCTTATGGACAGCACCTCTGAGCAAAGGAAAGGAGACTCCTCCTGACAAAGATCAGGGTGCATGAAGAGGGAGTGCTGGATGCAGTTTAGTGGTCCCCCTTTGCCAGTGCCCTTTTACAGTATTCAGACTCTACTGCATGGGCTGTAGTCCTGTCGAACGGGAAATAGAGGAAGGTGACTACTGCTAACTATTGCAGGGCTCATTAGGGCTTCTGACAACCTAAGAAGAACGTGTATGGAAAAGCCCTTGAGTAGTACGGTTTAGGCCAGAGGTAGCCCCAAAATTCACAGGGCTTTCCACATGGACTCTTTAGGTGGGATTTAAGACTGGCAGAAGGAAGGAGTAAGGTTTGGGAGGCTGGCATCTATGACAACGAAGCTGACCAGCTTCTTTTGACTCTAATGGCACCTTTCACGCTTTCTCTTTCCATAAATGTAATATTTTTTATCCATGAATGTGTATGCTATATATATACCTTGATATGCGTATTCTTTAATAAAATAGTCAAAAAAAGTGAGTGTTCTTCTACATCAGTCTAGGTTTATTTTGTTTTTCTCATTTCCAGCTTCTAATAGTTAAGTAGCTCCTGTCACTTCACAGTTATAGCTAATAAGTAGAAGAGTAAACACAATCTGAAAGCATTTTTACAGTGATATGTGGCTCTCAGATGCTCTTCTTTCTTGTTTGTCTGGCATTTACACAGAGGGAAAGGAGTGAGGATAGTTACAATGGCCATGGGGGCTGAACTTCCACTTGTAGGTACCTCTTTCTACTCCTTGGCTGGCCAAACTTTTCTGCCCACCTCTGGCATAAGATTAAGTAGTATTAACCCACAATCCTCACACACCCTTACTACCTTTTGACTTTCCTAGCCCCTATCCCAACTAGTCCAGCTCATGTACTTCTCTCTGTTCTTACCACCACTGTCTTAGTTCAGGATGCAACATCTTTTGCAACTGACTTTAAACTATTTGCAAAAGCCACTAATCTCTTCCCACTAGCTTATCATTGTTTCCTAAAAGCCAAATCTGATAAAGACATGCTTTAATATACCTCTATTGGTATATTATTGCACATGGTATACTATCAAATATGGAACATAATCATTTGCATGTTCATTCTTTTGTACCTTCATTCATTTAGCAAATATTTAGTGAACTTCTATGCATGCCAAGCACTATTCTAGGCACTAGGAATACAGCAGTAAACAGAACAGGTAAAAATGTCTGCTTTTATGTAATTTACATTCTAATGAAGAGATGATAATACATTATATGTAGCAGGCTGGATAATGATAAGTGCTAAGAACAAAAGTAAAGCAGAGAAAGATAGGAAGTGTGTCTATGTTTGTGTAACTTTAAATTGGATGTCCAGGAGGAAAGGCCACAATCAGGAGATGATGCTTGAGTAATGACTGGGAAGAGGTTAAGTATGAGCCATAATGATGTCTGAGGGAAGAGCAGACAGGAAGAAGGAAAAGCAAGTGCAAAACCTCTGTAACAGAATAGAGAACACATAAATAAACCCAAATACTTACAGCCAACTGATCTTCAACAAAGCCAGCAAAAACATAAAGTGGGAAAAGGACACCCTTTTCAACACATGGTGCTGGGATAATTGGCTAGCCACATGTAGGAGTATTAAACTGGGTCCTCATCTTTCACCTTATACAAAAACCAACTCAAAATGGATTAAGAACTTAAACCTAAGACCTGAAACTATAAAAATTCTAGAAGATAACATTGGAAAAACACATCTAGACATTGGCTTGGGCAAAGGATTTCATGACCAAGAACCCAAAAGCAAAGGTAATAAAAACAAAGATAAACAGCTGTAACCTAATTAAACTAAAGGGCTTTTGCATGGCAAAAGGAACAGTCAGCAGAGTAAACAGACAACCCACAGAGTGGGAGAAAATCTTCACAATCTGTACATTTGACCAAGGACTAATATCCAGAATCTACAATGAACTCAAATCAGTAAGAAAAAAAAAACACAATCCCATCAAAAAGTGGGCTAAGGACATGAATGGAAAATTCCCAAAAGAAGATGTATAAATGGCCAAAAAACATATGAAAAAGTGCTCAACATCACTAATGATCAGGGAAATGCACATCAAAACCACAATGCAATACCACCTTACTCCTGCAAGAATGGCCATAATCAAAAAATCAGAAAACAGTAGATGTTGACGTGGATATGGTGAACAGGTAACACTTCTACACTGCTGGTGGGAATGTAAACAAGTCACTATGGAAAACAGTGTGGAGATTCCTTAAAGAACTAAAAGTAGAACTAACATTGGATCCAGCAATCCCCCTACTGGGTGTCTACCCAGAGGAAAAGAAGTCATTACTCGAAAAAGAAACTTGCACATGCATATTTATAGCAGCACAATTCACAATTGCAAAATCATGGAACTAACCCAAATGTCCATCAATCAATGAGTGGATAAAAAATTGAGAGAGAGATATATATATATAAAATAATCACTGTGATATATAATTATACATATAATAAACACACATGTATAATCACATATGTATATATAATCACAGTTATATATATGTGTGTGTGTGTATATATATGATAGAATACTATGCAGCCATAAAAAGGAATGAATTAACAGCATTTGCAGTGACCTGGATGAGATTGGAGACTTTTAAGTGATGTAACTCAGGAATGGAAAACAAAACATCATTGTATGGTCCCACTGATAGGTGGGAGATAAGCTGTGAGGACACAAAGGCATAAGAATGATATAATGGACTTTGGGGATTTGAGGGGACAAGTGGGAAGGGGATGATGGATAAAAGACTACAAATATGATGCAGTGTGTACATGGGTGATGGGTGCACCAAAATCTCACAAATCACCACTAAAGAACTTATTCATGTAACAAAAAAACAAAAACAAAAACAAAAAAAACTCTGTAATAGGAATGTGCCAGAGCAGCAAGTTTTCAAGTCACAGGAGAGTAGGTCAGAGGAGAAATTGGAGGCCGGATCACATAGGTACTTATAGGCTGTCATATGGCTCTTATATGGATATTATCTTTTACTCTGAGGGCAACTGGGAGTTACTGGAAGATTTTTGAGAAGAGGAATGACTTTATCTGAGTTGACTTTCAAATGATTGCTCTGACTTGTGTGTAAAGGACAGTTAGAAGCAGGGCAATAGCAGAAGAAGAGTTATGAGTAGAGTGGTCATATAACGTCATTTAAGTGGGACATCTTTTAAAAGAAAGGAAAGCATTGGGTGGACACAGTGGCTCAAGCCTGTAGTCCCAGGACTTTGGGAGGCCGAGGCAGGCAGATCACCTGAGGTCAGGAGTTCGAGAGCAGCCTGGCTAACGTGGTGAAACCCTGTTTCTACTAAAAATACAAAAAATTAGGTGGGCGTGGTGGTACGCACCTATAATCCCTGCTACTCGGGAGGCTGAGGCAGGAGAATCAATTGAACCCGGGAGGCGAAGGTCGCAGTGAACCAAGATCATGCTATTGCAACAAGAGTGAAACTCTGTCTCAAAAAAAAAAAAAAAAGAAAAGAAAAGAAAAGTAAGGAAGAAAGGAAAGCACTAATCCAGGACAAAAAGCAAAAACATGGACTTGACAGGGCAACCAAGATATGTGGTCATCCTAGGTCATGAGGCTATTGTAATACTTGAGTTCTTGGTAGCTTGGATGAAGATGGTAACAGCAGAGGAGGTGAGAGGTGTTTGGATTCTACATCTATTTTGAAGATGCTGTCAGCAGGTTTTATGAGGCTTTTGTTGGGAGGTGTGAAAGAAAGAGGATTCTAAGGCTTTGGTCAGAGCAATTGGAAAAAGGAGTTGGCATTTTCCAAAATGGGAAAGCTGTAAAGGGAACAGGGTTTAGTAGGTGGGATGACAGTAGAGCTTGCTCTCAGATATGTTAGGTTTGAGATTCTATTTGGAATGCAAATGGAGATGTTAAGTAGGAAGTTGAACATACTAGTCTGGAGTTCATGGGTGAGTTCCAGGCTGGAAATATAAATTTGGGTCCATTAATATAAAGATTAATGAAACTGGATGAAATTGCCAAAAGAATGAGTGTGGGTAGAAAATAGAAGAAGTTGAAGACTGAATTTTGGGGAACTTGAATATTTAAAGGTCAGAGAGATGATAAGGAACCAGTGAAGACTGAGTCCTAGCCAGAAAGGTGAGATAAAATCCAGGAAAGTGTGGTGTTCTAGAAGCCAAATGAAGAAAATTGAGTGATAATAGGTCAAGGAAGATGAGAACTAAGAATTGAGGTCACTGGTGCTGCTGAAAAGAACAGTTTCTATAGAGGGGATTCAAGAAGAATGGAAGAAGATGAATTGGAGACCATGGGTATTAAAGGCAGCTCTTTCAGGGAGATTTGCTGTAAAGGAGAAAGAGAAATGGGGCAGATGCTAGAGAGGAGTAGGGTCATGGGGGTATTTTTTAATACAGAAGAATAAGAAGATGCTTTTATGCTAATGGTAGTGATCCAATAGGGAACAAAAATTATTCAGTATAGAGGGAGAGTTTTTGGAGCAATGTCCTTGAGAAATTGACAGAAGATGGGTGTGCACAGGACACAGGGTTAGCTTTATCTCAGAGCTTGGACAGGAAAGAGGACAGTCAATGGGCACAGAAGCAGATAGGTAGATATATGTGGTGGTGGTGGTGGTGGTGGTGGTGGTGTGTAGAAGCCCTCTTCTTGTGGCCTCAGTTTTCTCAGTGAAGTAGAAAGCAAGGTCATCTGAGAGTGAGAATGTTAAAGAAGGTGGAGGTTTGATGACAGAAGAAAAAGTGTAATTTAATGGCCCAGGAAAATGGGAGAATTAATGGACTAGGTCAACAGAATATGATTGCCTGGCTGCATTACTCTCTAGTGAGTTTAACGATCAGGAATGTAAGGTGAGACCAGTCAGTATGGTTATGATTTTTCTCCACCCACCTTTAACTGTGTGTATGATTAGTACAGAGGACTGGGAGAGTTAGATTTAACCAAGGATGGGATTTAACCAAATGTATGCAGCAAAGTATAAAAGGGGCAGAAGTGTTGAGGATGTAACCATGTGGAGGTCAATATGGCCTTGCAATTTAAGCTAGGAAGGAATGTGACTTCATGAGGAAAGTAAGAGAGTAACCTGGGTTGATCAGTGGATGATACATAACCAGTGAAGACAGTGTTTTGGTCTGTTTAGTGTTGCTGTAAAATAATACCTGAGGCTGGGTAATTTATAAATAAAAGAAGTTTATTTGGCTCATGGTTCTGCAGGCTGTCTGAGAAGCATGGTGCCTGCATCTACTTCTGGTGAGGGCCTCAGGCTGCTCATGGTGTAAGGCACAGTGGAGCTGGCATGTGTAGAGACCAAGTGGTGAGAGAGAAGCAAGAAGGAGCATGGAGGTTCTAGGCTCTTTTTTAACAATCAGTTCTCATGGGAACTAATAGAGGACTCGCTCACCTTCCCCCTCAGGGAAGGCATTAATCTATTCATGAAAGGTCTACCCCGTGACCCAAACACTTCACATTAGGCCCCACCTCCAACACTGGGGATCAAATTTTAACATGAGATTTGGAGGAGACAGACTATAGCAGGCACACAAGAAAACCCAAATTCTGAGCATTTCATAGGTCAAAGGCCTAATTACCTGTCTTACTTCCTCATCTCCCACATCCCACTTTGCAGAAATTCCTTCATTCACAGCAAACTTATAATTTTCAGAGCATTCCAAGGCTTTTCACCACACTACTCTTTCGTATCCACTAGTCCCTAGGCCTCAATGCTTTTCTTTTTCCCTTTCCCACCAGCTTATCTCTATATCTCCTTTTCAACTATCTCCTCTGTTTCAAAACTTTCTCTCAATAGACCCCTGCAGGGTGAGCCTTTTTCCCTTCCCAACTTGTCCACTCAGATCTTGACTCATGCTTCCATAGAGCCCATAGGGTCAGTCTCTTGAACCAGGCTGTGAGCTCTTTAGTGAGTCAGGGCCATATGTTATTCATACTTGCATTTCTGTGGCATTAGCAAAATAGAAACCTAAAAATAATGGCTTAATGAATAAGTGAGTGAATGGATACTATCAGGGTGCATTATCACCAGCTCAGTTTAGACCAATATTTTGCAAACCTATCTGATTATTTAATCACTTGCAACTTGTAGAAATTTAAGTTTCTAAGAATATAACCCAGAGAATATCATTAAGTAGATTTAGACAGAGGTTTATAAACTTATGTTTTAAAAAGTTCCTAGATGCGTTTAGTAATCAGTCCTATTTGCAATACCCTGGTTAATTATCAACCTTTAACTAGAAGCTGATTCAATGAGGAAGAAATTAGCCTCTTTATCCTTTAACTTGACTTAGAAAAATTCAAGTATCCTTGATGAAAATGTTCATTTTCCCACTGTTCTTTTTTCCCCCAAAGCTGGTAAATGACTTTACAGTAAGATATCCTAATTGACAATGTGTAACTTCTAGGAGTGCTCTTGTGGTACAATTTCCAGCTGTGTGACAAATTTGTGAAAGAGGGGTGTGTGTGTGTGTGTGTGTGTGAGAGAGAGAGAGAGAGAGAGAATTTATTAGTCTAGATTTTTTGAAGTTAAATGAAGAAAACCTAATTCAAAAAAGTTTAAGAAATTTTTAAAAAACCCATTGGCTTTCATAAGCAACAGGTTAATTTCAAGGAGTAGGATTGGCTTTGGATAAAACTGTAGATCCAGGATTTATTCAAGTGAAATATTAGGACTCAGAAGGTTTCCATCATTCTGATTTATTTTTTGGCTTTATTTTTGGAAAGGAACATCTCCAGGTAGTTCCAGGATTACATTCTGCCTTTCTTTAAACCCTAAAGGAAAGAGGATGCCCTTTTCCCAGTAGTTCTAGGATTCAGGCTGGTTGATCTAATGTGGATCAGATACTCAACAGAATGCTCTGATTGACCTGGGCTGAGGGGTGGGGTCAGTCCCATCAGAATCCCATGTACTGTAAGAGGAAGAGGGTGAATTTCATGAAGGAGAACTAAGGTGTTCTCACCACAAATGTGGAGTGCTAGGAAGGCAAAAACAGCAGATGTCCACTGTAGCCAGCCTTACTTAAACCACAATATGTAGGGAGGGTGTTACCCTACAGACCCCTAAACCAGTAGTACTGCTTTGACTTTGTACCATGGAGATTTATCCTCATTCTTTTTCTATCTGTAGCATTTTACTATAAAATATTTGAGAAATTAATAGAGCCAATGTGAGACTTCATTGGCCCACGTTTCTTGACTTGGAGAAGCTAATCTACTATAAGACTAAAAATACTGGGGATTTTCTTCTGTTTTCATCTGTTTGTGCCCCAGATGAGTAGTGGGAGGGAGCAATTTTGCCTAAGTGAATCTCCTGCACAAACCCAAACTTTCTCTCCTGTGGGCTGTTGCAAGTTCTAGTGGGAGTAAAGAATGTTAGTGAGCCCTTTTCTCTACAGATTTACAGTCATATTTTCCCAATGACTTTTTCAGTAATAAAGCTGATTTTAAAAAATCTCCATTTATCTGCCTCATGTCTTATTCCCAGTTGGTTTCAAGCTTGGAAGGAAAAAAGCAGGGGTCGGGGGGCTATTATTTGCTTTCTAAAGCCTGACTCTGTACTTGAGTTAACTGTATTTTTATATAATCCAAATATTGAAACTTGAAATGCATATTGACATTCAAAAAACCAGAATATTCCATTAGTCAAAATAATGAATTCCTTTTTCATTTGGAAAAAGTAAAAGTTTGCAATACTTTACTGCATACCCATTTCTTAGATGTATACAAAAATGTATCTGTAGAAATTAGAGCCAGCCTACATAGAAACACTTGCTTTACAAACCATGGCTCATTTGTATATCTGTGCACTTGACAAGAAGTCTTGGGAAAGAGATGCATCACTGTTACTAAACATAGAGAGCTTTGAAACAATTATTAGTGTGGCTAGCCCCATTTTGCTAGCCATACCAGAATGATCATTACATGAGCCAACATGGCCAAATCCTGCCATTGAGAAATAGAATTTAATTGTGCGAATACAAGATGAACTTAGCCAAGCAGACTACTAAATTCCAAATAACTTTAGATAACCTTCTTAAATCAGACCCATGACATCAAAAATAAGAACGCCATTAATGCCCTTGAAAATAATAGTAAATACAATAAAAGCTTATTTTATATATGTATAATAGAATATATCATATGTATTTGCATTTGTATATATGTATTTATATATACATATAAGAATTTTACTTAATATAGTAGATTTTGTATTAATTATCATAGTTTTAAAATTGTGTTTTGGGGACATTGTACACTAATTTAATTTTTATCTTAAAACAATTACACTTAAAATCATCCAAGATACACTTTCTTTGGAAGATATATTAACAATCTTCTATTCTCATTTTAAAAATACCTGCTGTCAGGACATTCACCCCATACCTAACCTAAATCTGGAATGCTATAGTGTTTGCCTTCTTTGTTCTTTTTGATCTTCAGTGAAGACAGCTACTGACTTGATATCTATATTAAAAAGTTTATATTCTAGATCAATGTTGTTCCATAGAAATAATTCTAGATGTTTTATTAGCCACATTAAAAGTAAAGATATATGAGGTTAGTTTTAACAAATATTTTAACCCAACAAAAGACAATATTATTTCAACATGTAATAAATATTAACAATTACTAATGAGCTATTTTAGTCTTTTTTTCATACTAAGCCTTCAAAATACAGTGTGTATTTTATACTTATAACACACCTAAATTCAGTCTAGCCACATTTGAAGTGCTAAAGACACATGTGGCTACCATATTCAAGTATGCAGTTCTAGGTAATTGTTTTTAATTTTTTCATTTAGAATTTAAATTAATATTTGGTTTTAATTTGGTGACAGAAAACCAGAAATAATCATGACTTTATAGAGATAGAAGTTTATTTATACCTTATACAAAGTTGGGAGGTAGTAGTCTGGGTTAGCAAGGTGTCAGGAACCCAGACTTAAAAAAAAAAATCTTGTTGCTTTGCTACGTGTGGCCTCTATTAGGAAGGTCACCTTATGGTTCAGCTCAAGTCATCACATCTGCATTTCAGCCAGCCAGCAAAGAGGGGTAAAGGAAAGGAGGAAATTTCATATATAAGCGTGTTCCATGAGCCAGAACTTAGTCACAAATCCACAGATAGCTGCAAGAGAGGCTGGAAATTTTAATGTTAATTTAAGGCAGCCCTATTTTCATTTTTAAAATGGGGGTTTTATTACTACAGAAGAAATGGAAATGGATAATGAGGGGGAAACTAGTAGTCCTCATTTCAGTAGGGTCTTTGAAAACTTGATCGATTTTTGAGGAGGTTGCCTTATATGTACCTGTCACTGTTTGAAGGTGAAATGAGACATCTCTAGGGTTATACCCACTTTAGAATTAACCCATGAATGTGTTAATTTGTGGGGAATCTGCTGATATTTAACATTTCCACAAGCTAGAGAATCCATGTGACCTTAGAACTATGATAATGAGGATGACTGGAGCTATGCTTGTGTAATATTCGAGGGATTTCTGCCACACAAGAAAGGTCCCCTCAATCTTGGTTTATAACCAGATCCTCTGACATGACATTTTTGTCTTCAGACATGCAAACATTTAAATGTTTACTTTAAAAATATGTGTTTCCATGTGTCCAAGAATGTTATCCTGTTGAATTGAGAGGTTTTCTAAATGTGGAGCTATCTTCTGGTGAAACAACTGGCTAAGTGGAGGGTAGACTCCATTTTCTTTCTTTCTTTTTCTTCTTCTTCTTCTTCTTTTTTTTTTTTTTGATGGATTGCTTTGTTTAACCATTTTGTTAGGTATCTTTTTTTCCTTTCTAAATATCTTCAAATGCCCAGAAGACAAAGGCCTGTATTTTATTACTTTCGTGTTTTCCAGACACAACTTTAGTAGAGCATTGGAATAAATAGATACTGAATATCTCTAATTAAATGTACTACTATGTTAAAGCTATGAAATCTAAGGCAAATATCCAAGGGTTACTATTAAAGATGGTACAAAAAACTCAAAGCTATACTCTTCCTGCTTTTCTTCAAAGCCAGTTTTTCTACACTCTCAAGATATATCTGTTAGGTTTTGAAGGGAAGGGGATGGTTAAAGAAAGCGAGAGAGAGTTGGAAGCTCTTTGATAATGCAGATATTTTTTCCAGCACAAGACCTGCAGAAGTGGGGGAAGCCAGTTTTTCTGTCTCCCAAGATACATCTGTTATGTTCTGAAGGAAAAGCAAGGGTTAAAGAAGGACAAAGAAAGAGTTGTTAGCTCTTCAGCAATACAATGTTATTTCCAGCACAAGACCTGTGGAGGTGGGGGACCCACTTCATGCCAGAGCTCACTGCTGCTTCCAGCCTGGGGTAGTTTATAGGTCTAGGGGAGGGGAACAGCGGTCTGGGTGGTATGGCTTTCTGCCCAGCAGGATATTGATAAGATGTTCTTATGATCAGGTGGTTTGGCCCTTTTTCTGGTGGGATGTGATGGGAAGTTCTTTGGACCTTTGCTCAGCGGGATATGATAGGGACGTTCCTTCAGTTGGGCCTTTGCCTGGCAGAGTAGGATAAGGATGTTCTTGTGTCTTGTGGTCATTTGGTCATGGCCCAAACCCCTGTGGAATGTTTCACTCTGACCAAGACTGCGAAATGGCAAGGGACTTACAAAATGGTGCAGTTCGGACTAACACTATCCTAACAGTTGAAATAAAAGTCCTCTCATTCTCCCTCCCTCTATCAATCTTCTTAATTTCTGGTCCAACAAAAATCATCACTGTCCTCAGAAAATTACTTAAATTGTGTGAAGACTTAAAGACTGGTGATAAGCAAATGAGTTTCCAGCTCAGGTTTTATGGCATCTCAGAGTGACTTCGATAAACTAAACAGGTGTAGTAAAATTTTCAAAATGAATTCTTTCTATTTGGTTTTAATTTAGTAAATGAACACATTAGTAGACCGTGGGCTTTTTGGTTTGTTTGAGAAAGGGAAGGCAGAGAAACCAACGAGGAAAAGTAAAATGGCATACAATTAAATCAATGGGAAAGATTCACTCTGTCATTCTGAGCCTCACCGTTATCTTCTCCGCTAGACTGGGCAGCTCCCAGTTGCAGGGCCCCTCTCTCAGTTTTCTCCGGGCCTCAGGTCTCAGGAGTGCTCCTTCCATGTAGTAGTTACTCAACAAGTGTGAGTTGTGAAATGACAGAACAGTTATGACTCTTATTCAGTATAGAGACCCTAGGAAATAGCCCCTGAAATGATGCCAATTTCCTTTTACTAATCAAAGCTGGTTGAGTTACAAAAGATACTTGAGCAAAAATGATTTTAAAGAAATCACTGTCGCCCTTCCCACACGAAACTCTTTCTCACAAGTTTAATCATGGTTACAATTGTCATTTAGAACTATTTCAGCAGCCCCTTGATGGAGTTCAAAGGTAAAGTAAACTTTAGAAGACTTTAGGCTTTTCTAAAGTTGCAGATCAGAGAATGGAGAGGAGAAAATAAACAAGATGATTGCACATGAGATCTTTGTGTTCTTCAGTTGTAGATGGTTCTCATTCCCCCAGGTGCACTTTATATCTTTAATTCCTCACTTATCATTTTTACTTATTCCTAATTCAACTGAATTGCTTATTTAATTCATCTGCAATCCTTGTTTTGAATGCCTCAGTTCTTCAGATTGTCATTTAGAATTTTCCGACTGGATGTTCCATTTAATGAAATAAAAGTTTATTTCTTCAAGACTTCCTAAACAGTCTTTATTTTGCTCACTAATTTTATTCCTGTTGGTGTTTCTACCTCTAATTTAAATGAGTTGCTAAGCATTAATAGTTTTGTTAGAGCCGCTAATACAGGGAGTCAAGTGTGAGCTACAATGTATCTTGATGAATAGCCATGAGTGACTGACAGGTGTTTCTCATCACAAGTTATTGGGTTTTTTGGTGATAATAATATCGAAGCATATTTAATGGTAGCTTTTAATTTAGAGTTTCACCACAAAGATCTTTTGATTAGAAACAGCTATTCGTAAACTTTCTGGTTTCCTTCGTACTCTTAAAAATTACTGAGGACCCCAAGAAGTTTTTATTTATGTGAGTTACAACAATTGATGTTAATCATATTAAAAATTAAAATTCAGAAATTTAAAACATTTATTAATTTTGAAATAATAATAGACTTATTACATGTTAACACAAAAACATGTTTTTATAAAGATACTCATATCTTATGAAACAAAACTGTAGTGAGGAACATGACATGGTTTTACATTTTTTTAAAAAAAAAACAATGTCTGACTTAAGGGAAATCATTTAGGATTCGCATACTGCTTTCGCAGTCAATCTGTTACAAAATCTCAGATCATGTAGCTTCTGGAAACCTCCACTATGCAGTTGTGAGCAATGAGAGTGAAAAAGCAAATAACATCAATATTATTGGAAAAGAGCTCACAAACCCTGAAAGTCACTAGCCACACACTGAGAACTACTTGTTTAGAACAATATTTGGCTCATGAGGGGAAATTGTATAATATTCATAATTGAGAGTGAATCAGTGTAGAATTATAGGGCTAGAAGCTGTCCTATTAGTTATTGGAACATAGTTTAAAAAACATATCTTAAAATAATTTACTGTTTAAATTGTAGTAGAAACTAGTTTAAAAATTCTAAAAAACATCACATATTTGACATTATTGAGTGGCAAAAATACAAGGATATATATACATTGAGCAGCACTTTAAAAAATAACAGTCTTTAGAAGTTACCATTTGTGTCCTTGCTACTTAAACTAGTTACTACCTGATCAAGTCATCATGGTACAGTCGAAAGAGCTCAAAAGTGTGAGTTCTAACTTCCAATTTGACTGGCTTTATGAATTTGGGCAAATTACTTCACTCCTCTAAGTTTCAGTGTCCTCATTTGTGAAATGGGTGTAAAAGTACCTACATTGCAGAATTGTAAGGTAGGGGAATGGGGGAGCCGTAAGTGTAAGGATTAAGCTCCCACCTCAATATTTAGCACAGATTTTGATGGACACCAATATTGAATTCCACCTAGAAACAGGTGGGGGCAGTGGTGAACTGCGTGAGTAGGGAGGCACTGACAAATCTTAGCTGCAAATAGCTGCAAAGACCCTAGTGAAAGAGTATCAGGCCCCTGGACGTGGTGGCTCATGCCCCTAATTCCATCACTTTGGAAGGCTGAAGCAGGAGGATCCCTGAAGTCCAGGAGTTCAAGATCAGCCTGGGCAACATAGTGAGACTCTGCCTCTGCAAAAAAAAAAAAAAAAAAAAAAGATTAACTGACATTGTGGCACGCACCTGTGGTTTCAGCTACTAGGTAGGCTAAGATGGGAGGATTGCTTGAGCCTGGAAGGTCAAGGCTGTAGTGAGCTGTGATGTACCACCACACCCTAGCCTGGATGACAGAGCAAGACCCTGTCTCAAATAAAATTACAATAAAATATCAGGCCAAATCCAAGCTTGATGCAGCAGTGGCATCAGAAGACCAGACAGATCAGAGTAACTATGAGGTAAAAAGATACAGAAGCCAGAAACCAGGGTGAGCACAGGAACCAAAGCCAAAGAGCAAGCTATCATGTCACAGAGGAGAGAGTCAGATCAAGGCCAGGAACCAGGAGTAGGTTAGGTCCAGGAGGGGGTACAAAGAATCCTGAGAGAGAAACCTCGGGCCCTGGGTGAACTTGATGAGGAGTGAAGCACTAGGAAATGGTAGCCTTGTCTAGTCACATAGGCCTAGGCTGATCCAAAGGACAATCAAGAAAGGGGCAGGTTGGGCCTCTTCCCACACTTCTACCCAGGCATCAGATAGATCTGGCCTGGGTGAAGTGAATACTCCCCCTGCTTCAGCCCCTCTCACCTCTTCATCTTGTAACAGAAGTGCTCTTTCCTGTGGAGAACTCATTCCAGACGAAAAAAGTAAGGCTGACTTCACCTAGGGTGACCAGACTTCCTGGTTTGCTTGGAACTGAGAGGTTTTCCTGGGACCTAGGACTTTCAGTTTTAAAACTGGATGAATCCCAGGCAAATGGGATGAGCTTGTCACCCTGCCTTGTACTATAACTGCCCCTACCCTAAATGAGTGCACATATGCCCCAAGTTGGGCTGATGGAGAGGCTCCCCAGGACATTTGTCTCAGAGCTGTCAGCAAAGATGGTTCTATTACTTCTGGGTGGACTAAGTCGGTGGGATAGATGTTATCCATCAAGTGTCATTTCATTGACTACAGGAAGAATGTCTGTCTGAGAGATGAATATAAATCCCTATCTCTGATGAGCATCTCAATCCTGCTGAACCTGAAGCAAGGACTGTCCAGGAAACTTTCAGCGACATGAGCTTATGAATTCTTTCTTCTGAAGTTTGGATTTGGTTTCTGGCCTGGCTTAATATAGTGGGTACTTTGAATAGAAGGCAGATATAAACCATGGTGTATACTTACAGGCATTTAGCTACCAGAAGACTCCCTCACTTCATGAGACATTATAGTTCACTGGGTTAAAAGCTATAATACAGGACTGCCTAAATGACAAACTCCTCTGCCTTGATCAATACCACACAATTGTCTATCTTATAGTGTTTTGATATGTGTGTCAATATGGCCTTCTTTTTCTGTGTTAGCTTGTTCTTTGAATTCTTCTGTTCCTTGAATTCAGTGCCTTCTTTCTGCCCTAAACTGTCCTTAGTGTCTCTTCATTCCTCTGTCTCACCTCTTCTAACACCATACCTTGCTCTAAATACCCAATCACATTTCCTCCAGCTGCTTGCTGGTATTAAATACTCCCAGCTCTGCCAGTCTTTCTGAGTTCCTAGCTACAAAGAGTTCTTTCTGCCCTATCTAACTATATATGGCAGCAGGAGGGACTTAGAACCAATGAGTGGATATTTGGCTTAGTCTTTGGGTTGGATGTTGCTCTCAGTTGCAAAAGCCTGTTGTTGTCATTATTGGAAACATGGTCCTCTTCCAAATAATGCTTTCAGGATTTGTGTTGCTTTAATGTTCAAGAACTTTCCATCACATATGACATAACTGACTGGGTAATTGAGTAGGGGTAGGGGATAGAGTGTGGAGAATTTGCAGAATGAATTTGTGAAAATGTTGAGTCAGAGCTGAGTTAGGAAGGATGCTGCCACAGCTATAGTTTTCAAATTTTACTGCATATAAAAATAACTTGAGGTGCTTATTTAAATTGCATGTTCCTGAGCCCATCTCCAGTGAATCTGATTCAGTAGCTCTGGAGTTGAGCCCAGGAGTAATCATGTTAAACAAGAACTTCAAGTGAATCTGATGTAATTTGGTCCCCAGATCATACTTTGAGAGACATTCCTCCACCCTGTGTTTAGGAACTATGCTTGGGGGAGGAAAGACCCTGAAAGTCAGGATGTGTTAGAATAAATGCAGGATAGATCATCTTTGAGTTTTGTTTTGTTTTGTTTTAATGCCTTTTGAGTGTTTTGGAATGCTGGGCTTGCTTTCCTTAAGCAGTTTGGTAAACTTGGAAGTCAGGATAGGGAAATATGGTGGAAACTATATATATGTTCCATGTCTATCCCATAATATTCCACACACCCCAAAAGTGTTAAGGACTGTTGGAACTCAGTGGCCTGCCCAATCACACATATCATGGAATGTCTTGAGCGGGGGTTATTCTGGATAATTGACCTTTACAGTCTTATATTTTAAATTATTCAACTCAGCAAAGAGCCAGCATTGCTAGCAGTAATTTCGGGTTATAAGGGAGAGCGGGTCAGGTGCCTGAAGTTGTGAGGCGATCATCTGGAATATGATGCATACTTCAAATCAATATGTATCAAAAGATCCATATCCTTAGTTGGAGCACTGTCATAGATTGATTGGAAGGAAGTCTCAGGGTGCCTGGATCTCTTATTCTGGGATGGATGGAAACATCCCATCAGAAATGCAGCTCTTAGCACCAGGATGATAGTGTCTATGGTACTACTAGTGTACTGGAAGTGTTGGTAATTCTCACATATCTCAGGAAGGCTTTGCTTGGCTGCTGGCTTCTGGGTAGAGTCTAGGAATCCCACAGGCCTTACTAGGTGAGCAAAATACTAGCTCTGGGACAGACTAAAATTTCTGAGACCTATAGGAAAATTGTGGGATATATGATACATTCGGTGTGACAGTCTTTTGCTGAAACTAAATATTTATCATAAGTGGTTTATTCTCAAGGTTGGTTACCAATGGTTTCAACACCAGTGGAGCAACAAAGGCTGCTGCTGTGTTTGATTCCTAAGGATATATACACATAGAGTGCAATGGGCATGGAGCATCAAGGAATATTTTTAATATGATAACATTGGGAGAAACATTGAGTAAAAATATATATGATCATTGGTTATCAGCCTAGGTTTATAGTTCTTGAGGCTGCTGAGGTTGGTAAAATCTGTTAGGGGAACTGTAGGGCGATAGATACAGGTGCTAGTGGCTCAAGGATGAGACAGACTTTGCTAAGGACCTCAAAATTGACCAAAGCTGATTTTTTTCTGCTCCCTCTCTCCACTTGGGGCTTGTAAATGGCATAGTGACTGGCTGTCCAAATGTAAAGAGGAAGAGAAAACTGGAGTCTGGCCAGCCTAAGCATATCAATTTAAGTTGGTCCCTAAGGAGACCATCAACTCCAAGAATAATTATGTAGACACCTAAGCTGGCATTTAATGGGTGTTGAATCAGCTTCAAACAATGGGTGTTGAATCAGCTTCAATCAGTAGGCACAGTGATCTGGATAGAATCTTAATTATCGCCACTTAGGTGGCCCAAATGGACTGACTGTTCAGAACTTCCCGAAACTCATTATCTAGGTGGCTTTCTTCCATTCCAAACTTAGTGCACTACATTAAATAAGCAATCTAGGCCAAGACTAAGATATGGCTCTACTATCACCACTGAAGCTTTCAGACCCAGCCATCGCCCCGGGCATCCTTCAAAATCAACCCCAGTTTAGTTGTGGAGGATTCTCCATAGCAGTCAAGCAGGAGACTGTATTTATTATCACTGGAGTTTTAAAATTCTGTATCTCTCTTTCACAGTGGTTTTTGAGGAAGCCCAAACTTCAAGCCACCTGAGGTGAAGTGATTTGAAATGTAGGCCAAAGATTTTAGCTAAAGCTACAGTCATGCCAAGAGGTTGGACAAAGTCTTTTGTTTCTTTCAAATATCTTTGGAAGGATGAAGGGGAATATTATAAGAGGATCAAGAGAAGAATGCGATAGACCTCAGTTTTCAAAATACTTGAGTGCTGTGACCTTCATCCTGCATGACCTTGGGCTGGGGGCTGTTTTCCTCTGTGCATATTGGTGTTAATGAGTAGAGATGGCATGGACTGACAGTCTGAGAGGTTAATCTCAGAGCCTGCAGGTGCCACAGCTGCACAAGGGTCTCTATCCTGCGTGTAATGGCCATAGGGAGCAGAAAGCTCAGGAGTGGAGAGTTAGTGACTCAGACTTATCGGGGAAGCAGGGGAGAATACTTGCAGGTGAAAAGAGGTTGATGAGGCAAGGCCAAGTCATCAGGGTTGAAGCCGTATCTAAGGAAGAAACCAGGAAAGATGGATAAGGAGCCAAAGTCTAAGCCACACCGTCTCCAGAAGGTCAAAGGACCCAGAATATCACAAGACCTAGAGGTGCCTGCTGGAAACCCTGGGCTGATATCCCAGGGCTCATAAGGAGGAGCAGTGTCCCTTGGAGGAGTTAGGCTAAGGGTTCTGTGATCCTGCTTAGTCTAAAGGATCCCCATTGTGTCTTGTTCTTATGAAATTCTTCATACTTCATTCATTTATTCAGTCATCATATATTAAGTATCTACTATATGCCAGTTACCTCTATAAATATGCATGCAAATTAGTGAGATAAAAGGACATCTGAGAACTCAATGATACCCTGTTTAACACAACATACAGGAAGAAGTTCATTTGTACAAGACCAGAATAACTCTTAATCAACATGTATCAGTCTTCACAATGCTCTTTCACAATAGTGCTCCTGGCAGCATGCCCAGCAGGTCTGCCCAGCACTGCTTTTTCTTGGCATTTTGTAGCCAAGCTGCACATCATTGCCTTTGGCTGTGTATCCATTGATTTTATGCAGTTTCTTCAGCCTGCAATTACTTCAATTTTTTTTTGTTGTTCATGTCAGAGTAGCTACTTAAAATCTTGCAACCGTTTGTGCTTTATGTGTGTTCTGCTCAGGTGCTGTAAGATAATTTAGTTCTCAGGAGCCCAGCTTGCTGCAAATATATAAAGATGCCTTTCGTTAATGGTGTTTGAAATACTGGCATTGTCAAACAGGCTTGATCGTCAAATATTTAATACTGGATCAAAATCATCTTGAAGAGACACTAAAAACTTTATTTTTAGAAAAATTTAGAACTGTTAATTGAGAGTGCTGTGTCAGGCATTGTGCTGAATACTTTACATAATAATAATATATAGTATTTATTAAACCCTATATATCAGACACTACATTAAGTGCTTTCCATTATTTCACTCAACCTTCACCACAGTCCTGTGAAGCACATGCTACTATTCTGATCTTGCAGATGAGAAAACTGAGGTATAGAGAGTAGTTTACCTAAGGTCTCACAGCTAGACAGTGGTAGAGCTAGTATTAAAACCCAAGCAGTTTGTTTGCAGAGCTCATGCTCATAACCCTATGTTATGGTTTATTTATGCTACGGCTCATTTTATGTGACCTTCACAACAGTACTGTAAGGTCTACATTGTGACTACTCTTTAACCAGCTATATTATTATTATAGATTTTATCAGAAACTGAGGCTTTGGGGAGTAATTTACCTAAATTGAGTAGGTTGAATAGTCTCAGTCTGAACCCAGGAAGCTGGTTGTCACAATTCTCTTCTGCTAAACTGTTCTCTAGCAAGTGGTGCAACAGGTTTTCAAATCTTGCCTGACTTCAGAATTGCTAGCCAATCCAATACTAGTCCATCTGGAAAGTCAATCTCACATGGTTTTCTTTGTCAGTTTGTTTTGGTTAATGATTTTTACTAAGATCTAGAAGTAGTGGGATTGCTACTGTGGCCATTTAAACATTAGACTCCACTGGTGTCACTGAGAACTTTTAGAAATAGAATATCTTAAAATGCTTTGTGTATGTTCAAGTTGATTATTCATTTCATTATTATTTTCTTCTATAGAGAACACATTAGAATGCTTTGGATAAAGAGCATTCAGAAAGCTCTTTAATCATATTGGAATTCTCCATTTGAAGATTTAGAATCTAAAAGATCTGAGTAAGAATGTACTGTAAAGTTATAATGGAGGTCAATTGGAAAAAGCAGTACAAATTACACACATGCAACCTTTCTTCTTCTCCTGAAACCCTATCCTTGCCGGCTTCATGCTTTGCAGATGACTCTACCTTTTGAAAATCATAAGCCATAGGACACAAACCTCCCTCATCTCCAGCTTGAACTTTTTCTCAGTCTTCATCTGTCTTGTGTTTTTTTTCCATCTATGGAAAAGAATTAAATTTTCTACATCCAAAATTTAATCCTTACCCTCAAATGCTTGTACCAGGTGTGAGGTCCCACAGTGAGACTAGATGGGGTAGGGCATTTTCCTAGCTAAGATGGGAGCTGCCAAATTTCAAAGGGTTACTGTGAGGTGTGGACCAAGAGGGAGATCAAAGTCATCACTGGAGACAAGAATCAAGCATCTATTGCACAGAGAGCTTTCAAAGCTACGGGGAAGGAGTCAGAATCTAGGATCTAAGAAAGGCAGAAACATATCAGAATGTGTTCATTCACATGAAATGGCTTAGGATCTAGGCAAGGACAAAGGGAATGAGTTGGTACCTGCTTCTTTTTGGTGGTGGGTATGTGAGATGAGGAAAATCATGTGCTTGTTCCATTCTTATCCACTGGCTTCATCGATTATCTCCTCTCTTTCTTGAATCTACAGTTTTTCCCTTTCCATTGTATTCTCACCCTCACTGCTTTAGGCTATACACTTTCCTCTCCCTTTCCAAAAACCCACTTTACCCCTTTAGATCTTCAAGCAGGTGTCATCTTTTCCCCACTCCACACTCCCCAACCCCTAAAGGCTACAGTCAATGATTTTGATCAATCATGATACTCATGAGGCTCTTTGTGGCATTAAACATTATTGAACATGCCCACTTTTAAAACTCCTCCCCTCGTTGTGCCTTCCTCCTGCTTCTTTGGGTGTCTTTTCTTTCTTCTTTTTCTTTGGGTTTTTAAATATGTATTTTTATAAGGATATGTTATTGGTCTGCTTCTCAGCTCTATCTGTACTGTCTTTTCTCTGGCAGACTCATCTAATTTTATGATTTGGATTCTTCTCTCTACCCAGGTGACTCCTAAATCTGAATTACCAGCTTTGACAGCTTTGACATTGATCTCCCTTTTCTCCCTTTCACATTTCTAGTGGCCAGCTAGCTACTTGCACCTAAGCATCTCATCTGCATTAAGTTCTACATGGATAAGCATACACTCATTATTTTTCTACAACCATTTTCTCTTCATGTTTTTTATTCATGTTAATAATATTTATGAACTCCTAGTCTTCTAAATTCTAGACCTTTGGGTCAAGATTTACTCTTCCTGAATTCAGTTGGGTACAAAGTTCTGTTGATGGAAATATTCCTAATATTTATCTCTCCTTTTGATTACTATTTCTTCTTTCCCAATGAACTTCATCAAAAATAACTTCAAGTAGCCTGCTAGCTGACCTCCTTACCATTAGTTTTCTTTTCCTCCAATCCATTTTAATTAATTGATTCTATCAATTTCCAAATAATATCTGTTACATCTCTCATTTAAACTCTTCTCCACAAACAAGTCAAACACCCTAATCTAGCATCCTAGGTTCTTCACATTTGACCCAACAGATTTTTCTATTTTTATTTCCCACTTTGCATACCCTTTGCTGTAGAAAAAAATAGACTGACTTACTCTTCTCTGTAAATGCCCCAGAATTTCTCTCTCCCATGCCTTTGCTGTTCCTTTAGACCAGAGTGAGCTCTATTCATCAACTCCTTATGTACAAATCCTACATCATTCAAAACCTAATCTAATACGTCTCATCCCATGAAGGTTTTCTTGATGTCTTTAGGTGGCAGTAATCTCTATAGTTTCTGACCTGCCATTACACTTTTTCTCTGAGTTTTTCCTAATTCTTATAACTTTCTAATTTGCATTTCAATTATTTACAGACACATTTTATCTCCATGGTTTCACTGTAAACATCTTGAAAAATGGTTCAGACTCTGATTCATTTTTGTATTCCCAAAGTGTCTTGTGTAAATATTTGAACAAAGTTGATAAGACTCACCAAATATTACACAAACTTACTTAATTCCCCAGCATTCCTTGCTGTTCAATTCAGGGCACGTGATTAGTCTTGGTGAGTAGTTTATAAAAGTTAGTGTAACACTTCCAGTTTGAGGTATTTTGGAACAGAGGAGAATTATCCACTCTTTCATCCCTCTTCCCCTTCTACAACACTGTGTGTTCCAGATGGCCTGTCTACAAGTTGGTGGAGTTTCTACAAGCCTGAGTCCCTGATTGCCCCTGTGGATCAGAGCTCCCCCTGAACTTTACTAGATGTGAGTCTAAGTGAAAAATTCCATTATGTTAAGCCACCAAAATCTCAGTGTTAATATGTTACTGTAGCATAGGCTATCCTAAGCTGACTAACAGAGGAGATATCCAATAAATTTATGAATATGATAAAATGGCAATTGTGTTGCTGGAACTGTTCAAAAAACTCGATCTACAGTTGTTAGGAAGTTACAGTTTCATAGCTGAACATCCCAAAAGAACAATATCATCAGATTATAAGTAGTCTACCATTTGATTACAAATCTTACAAACCTGTTGCCTTAAAAAATTTATTTGGTAATCTATTACGCATGTAGTTTCATGTTTTGTTTTCAAGTAGTGGAATTTAAATTTAGGCACTAGAGCTGCATTTCTCATTAAAAGGTATAAATGGGGTTTTCTTGACGTAGTCAAATGCATAATCTTTATTGTCATTGGCTTACTGACAGACAGCAGTGTTCCTTTCATGAATTGATTCTTGATGTGTAAGATGACCTTACAGGTATAATTTATAAGCAAAATGTATTCATATTTAAAGAATGCTGGCTGATTGAGACATCTTTAGTGTAATTTATTTTTTCTTCAGGAATTCAAGAAAGAAGGAAAAGTTTAAATAAACTTATTCACAACCTAGAGATAACTTCTGTTACCCTATTACAGTCTTCAAGGATTATTGAGCATGTTTACAGTTTGTCAAAATGTATTCAGCCCTGAGGAAGTTGAAACATTTTCCTCTGGCTCTCAAGGGCTTATGATTGCAGTTTCCCAGACTGTTTTCCTTGCAGAGTGTGAAGTGCTTTGGATGTAGCCTTCTCCCCTTACCAAAATCTAAACACAGCTTAGTACAGCTGCCTGATAATTTACTATGAGATATTAATACTATGAATGCTGAGTTACCTTTCCTGAGCAGCCTGCCATTTATAACAGTACCAATCTACCAAATCTATAAAGTCAAAATGTTAATTTCCATGACAAATGACAGGCTAGAGTAGGGGCAACATTTGGCACAGAGATCCTTCTAAAGTCCCCAACATTAAGTTGCACAGGAAGCCATGACTGTTTAAAAACAATATGATTCCAGAGGGTCATCTAGATGTTCCTGCAGATCAGTTGTTTCCATACATAGCTGGCCTAGCACTTTCGAAACAGAAAGCTAGCCTCTGGACTGAGGTTCTAATATGCTGTGCCCATTTCAAGGAGACAAAGTTCAAGGTTCTCTTTCCTTTTTATTTCTTCAAATTAAATGAAACAGACCCAAAGTGTTTCTGCTTATTACTGACTATGCTATGTCTCCTGGACTATCTTCATGCTAAAGACTTTTGTTTGGAACTTTTTGCTACCATCAGGACTTTCACAGAGGCTGTTTTCCCACTTGTGATAGGCTTATCCTGATTTATCACTGTCTTATACCTGTAACCAGATAGGGCCACTGTGGGACAGATGACCAACTATTCAGTACAACTCATAAGGGCATACAAGCACAGAGTTTGAGTGGTCCTATCTGCTCTGTGATACCAGTGGCCAAATTATAATATATTCCATATGTATTATGGTACATATGGAATTATAAATACATCTTGACTCTGCCCTTTTATATCAGTATTTACCCCAGCTTTCATTGGCACTCTAAACTTAAGCTTCAACCAAGTATTGTTTCAGGTCCCCATTTACAGTCCAGTCTCTAAATGTGGATGGAAAGGCAGCTTTATGGATAAAGGGATCCAAGAAAGAGGAGAAAGAAAACAATTACACTTTATACTGGCCTAACCCCAAAGAAGCTTTGGGACCTAGGAGTTTCTATCATATTTGTTAGGCCCAAATATGAGGGAGGCCATGTCACTTGACAAAGACTATGAACTCTTAGACGATGGTATGGCATTGTCCCCTGGAGAGGCTGGAGCCGTATAAATAAGGTCAGAGCCCTTTACATTGGAATTAACCCCATAAAGTATGAGATTCTAACCACCAGTCTGAGGTTTCAACTACTGCAGTTTAAAGTTAGATGAAAACTGTTTTTTTCTCCCATGTTAACTCAGAACTGCCCAGGATTCTGCCTGCCACACAGGACATCGGTATCGTTTCTATCCCTGGTCTTGATGCTGGTGTTTTGCTTTAAATTCTGCATACTTTGGATATGGCCTGTGATCACAAATCTTGACTATCTTTGTAGTTTATTGTGAGCTTTGCTAAGGTAGGCTCTTGTTAATGGCATACTGCATAAAAACTGAAAAAGTGATTACAATAGTTCAAGATTTTTAAATTGGGGATCATCAGACATAGCCAGAAGACTTAGACTTTAGTAACAGGTATATTAAGCATGTGACTTTGGAGAAGTCTCTGAATTTTTCTGATAAGAATCTAGCTTTTCTTATCCCTGAGCAATAAAATATGAAAAATATTTGCAACATAAATGTCAATATTCAATACAAAGAACCTTTAAAAATATAAGAGGAAAATAATACTTGATTGGGACAGTAAGCATACAACACAAAAGGCAACTCACAAAGTAAGAAAGACAAATTACCCACATGATATACATGAATTAATTAAAAATAGATCAAAGGCCTAAATGTAGACCTAAAACTACAAAACTCTTAGAAGAAAACGTTGGTGTAAATCCTAAACGTTGGTGAGATTAGGCAATTTTTTAAAGATATGACACCAAGCCTATAAGCAACAAAAGAGAAAATAGGTAAGTGAGACTTCATAAAAAATTAAACACTCTTGTGCTCCAAAGGACACCATCAAGAAAATGAAAAGACAGTCCACAGAATGAGAAAGAAATTGCAAATCATGTATCTGCTAAGGAATTTATATCCAGAATATATATTTAAAAAACCTTTTATAACTCAATAATACAAAGACAAGTCAATTTAAAAATAGGCAAAGTACCTTTGGAGAATAGACATTTCTCCAGAGAAAATATACAAATGGCGAAAAAGAACATGAAAAGATACTCAAATCATTAGTAGTCAGGGAAATGCAAATCAAAACCACAATAGATAGTACTTCACACCCACTAAGTTATCTTTAAAAAGACAGGAAATAACAAGTGTTGGCAAGGAGGTGGAATAATTAGAACCTTCATACACTAACAGTGGGATTTTTAAATGGTACAATTGATTTGGAAAACAGTCTGGAAGTTCCTCCAATGGTTAAACACGAGGTCTCCATAAAACACAGCAATTCTTATCCTAGATTTATGCCCAAGAGAAAACATGCCCACAAAAAACTCATGTATACATAGCAGCCTTGTTTGTAATATCCAAAAAGTGGAAAAACCTAAATGTCCATCAATTCATGAGTGAATAAACAAATTATGGTGTAATCATACAATGGAGTATTATTCATCAATAAAAAGAAAGGGAACACTGATATATGTTACAACATGGATGAACCTTGAAAACATCGTGATAAGTGAAAAAATAAATTGTCTGATCCCATTTATGTGAAATGTCCACAGTAGGCACATCTATGGAGACAAAGAGTAGATTAGTGATTGCCTAGGACTGGACTTGGGGTTGTAGGTTGGAGAATGACTCCTAATGGGTATGAGTTTCTTTTTGGAGTGATGAAAATGTTTTAAAATTAATGGTGGTGATGATTGTATAACTCTAAGAATATACTAAAAATCATTAAATTTAAAGTATAAGCTTTAAATTATATAATATATAAGTTCTCTCAATAATACTGTTATTAAAAATACACATTAACAAGAAACTCATGAAAAAGCTTCCAATTCATTGGTCATTAAATAAATAAAAATTAAAATTAGCATGAGACACCATATGTCTCATCAAATTATGAATGAAAAGTGCATGTGTTAAATGCAATATATATGTGTATATACTCTGTAAACTGCAAAGGAGTATTTATAAGCAATTTACTTCTATCATATCTATTTTGGTTCTGCTTCTCAAGCTCAGAATATCTTAGACATTTTTATTGTGAGCCCAAAGCATGGATAATTCAAATTACAGATTTCCTAATTAATGTTTTTTTTTTGCCCAAAGAAATAAAAAATATTTACAGTTTTACAGAAATGTACAAATAAGTAAAGAAAGAGGAAACTGGGTTCAATGAAAAGTGGCCAGCTTTCTTCTTCCCACCCCCTACTGGAGGACATTAGAAGCATCTATGCTTTATCCCCTCAGATGGCAGATTAAATAACAGCAGCCACTCTCCATACACAGAAGGAGCCTGGTGTGTTCCAAATGTGTTGTGTGGCATTTATGAGTGCTGCAGTGATGTCCTGGAGAAAACACAGCTGTCTCATGCACCAGCCTGTAGCCTCTATAAATTAGTGTCAATCTAAATATTCTATCCTTGCATTGGGAAATGGAGAACTCTTTTCTGTATCAAATTCAAGAGCTTCCACACACTTTAGAAAGTGAAAACTACGTTACAAAATGATTTGGATGCTACATAGACAAATTAAGCCCTAAACGAACTCCACATAGATTGATTTCAGAGAAATGTGAGGCACCAGAATGAGTTTCATCTTAAGTCAAACATCTATCTTGCTAAGTCATGGGAGTGATTCCACCATTGCATTCTCTCTCAAAAGGTTCCAAAGTAGGCCCTTAGCTTGGATGCTGATAAACTTAAATATAAGCCAGAGAAGGAAAATATTTGGCATGTGTTGTTGCTTGACTCCTTCACTTACCTGAATGTAGCTATAACTTATCATTCTAGACACATCTATGGAATCTGAATATGGCCCAAGATTCTTTCTTAACACAGCTCTCTCAGCATTCATTACTAATTAGTCAATGAACCCTGTTTGCCTTTCCTGTTATAGGTTATTCAAAGTTGAAATGTATGTGTATATATTTTCGACCCAACTACTTAAAATAACTTTAAAAGTATATTTGTCTTTATATAAGGTTTACCTTTTGGAATATAGGAATTGTAAGTAGAAACAGTCCAGTGGTTACTCAATATAGGGTAACATTCCTCATCTAATTTGCTTTAAGTGCCTGAAGTGGTTACCATTGACTCTTTGGTCTGTAACAAATGTAAATACCCAAGTAGAACTTTTAGCATTATAAGCCATTTCCTAGAAATGATTTGGCATGTGCTATTATCATCTTAATTAATAATATGCTTTACATATGTCAACCCATTTAGTACTCTCCTAAAGCCCCTGCAGAATATACTGTTAAAATCTCCAGGGAGAGGCTGGGGGCGGTGGCTCATGCCTGTAATCCTAGCACTTTGGGGGCCCGAGGCAGGTGGATCACTTGAAGTCAGGAGTTCGAGACCAGCCTGGCCAACATGGTGAAATCCCACCTCTACCAAAAATACAAAAATTAGCCAGGTGTGGTGGCACATGCTTATAATCCCAGCTGCTCAGGAGGCTGAGGTAGGAGAATCGTCTGAACCTGGGAGGCGGAGGTTGCAGTGCAATTCTGCCACTGCACTCTAGCCTTGGCAACAGAGCGAGACTCCATCTCAAAATAAACAAACAAACAAACAAATAAATAAATAAATAAATAAAATCTCCAGGGAGAAAAGGCAGAGCAAGATGGCTGCATAGAAGCCTCCAGCGATTGTTGCACCTCCCACAAGAACACCACGTTGAACAACTATCCACATAAAAAAGCAACTTTATAAGAACCAAAAATCAGATGAGTGACCACAGTACCTGCCTTTAACATGATATTAGGGAAAGAGGCTCTGAAGAGGGCAGGAATGACAGTCTCGAATTGCCTACACCAACTCTCCCCAATTCCCTTGGAGTGGCCACATGGTGTAGAGAGAGAATCTTTGCATTTAGGAGAGACAGCACAGTGATTGTGGAACTTTGCATTGGAACTCACTGCTGCCCTGTCACAGCAGAAAGCAACATGAGGCAGAATTTAGCCAGGGCCCATGGAGGAAGTATTTAGGCCAGCCCTAGCCAGAGACGAATCGTCCATCCCAGTGCTCAGAACCTGAGGTCTAGGAAGCCGTGCCGCCATGCACTAAAGAACTCTGGGACCCTGAATAAATTTGAAAGGCAGCCTAGGCCACAAGGACTTGTAGTTCCTGGGCAAGTCCTAGTGCTGTGCAGGGCTCAGATGCATGTGACCCAGTGAGACACAAGCCGGGGTGGCCAAGGGATGGCTTACATCACCCTTTCTCCAATCCTAGGCAGCATGGTTTGCAGCTCTAGGAGAGACTCCTTGCCTCTGCTTGAAGAGAAAATGGAGAGTAAAGAGGACTTTGTCTTGCAACTTGGATACCAGCTCAGCAACAGTAGAATAAGGTATCAGGTAGAGTCCTGAGGCCCCAGTTCCAGGTCCTAACTCCTGGACAACATTTCTAGACACACCTTGGGCCAGAAGGGAACTCACTACCTTGAAGGGAAGAACCCAATCCTGGCAGGATTTATCATTTGCTGACTAAAAAGCCTTTGGTCCTGAATAGTCATCAGTGGTATCCAGGTAGTAGTCACTATGGGCCTTGGGTGAAACTCAGAGCTATGCTGGCTTCAGGTGTGATCCAGCATATTCCAAGCTGCTGTGGCCATAGGGAGAGACTGCTTCTGCATGAGGAAAGAAGAGGGAAGAGTAAAGGGGATTTTGTCTTGCAGCTTTGGTACCAACTTGGGTACCAGCTTGACCACGATGGGGTAGAGCACCAAATATCTCCTGGGGTTCCTGCCTCTAGGCCTTGTTTTCTGTATGGTACTTTGGGACATACCCTAAGCCACAGGAGCACCCACTTCCCTGAAGGGATAGACTCAGTACTGGCAGCATTCACCTCAGACTGAACGAAGAGCCCTTGGGCCTTCAGTGAACACAGGTGGTAGCCAGGCAGTACTTGCCATGGGCCACTGGTGGTGATGGCCATGGAGATAGTCTCCTCTGCTTGAGGAAAGGGTAAGGAAGAGTGGAAAGGGCTTTTTCTTGCAGCTTGGGAGCCACCTTACGTGCAGCAAAATAGAGCACTGGATAGATTCCTAAGGATCCCAACTCCAGGCCGTGGCTCCCAGATGACATCTCTGGACCTTCCCAGGACTTGGGGAACTCACTGCCCTGAAGGAAAGGACACAAGCGTGGCTGGATTTGCCACCTGCTGATTGTAGAACCGTTGGTCCTTGAGTGAACCAACGTTGGTGGTAGCCAAGTGGTGGTCACTGCAGGCCTTAGGCAAGAGACAGTGTTGTGCTGACTTCAAGTCTGATCCAGTACAATCCCAGTGGTGATGACCACAAGGTGCTTGTATCACCCCTCTCCCAGCTCCAGGCATCTCATCACAGAGAGAGAGACTCTGTAAAGTAAGGGAAGACAATAAGAGTATCTCCTTGGTAATCCAGGGACTTCTCTCAGATCTTACCCAATTCAGCAAGGCAGTATATCTATGAGTCTGCAAGAGCCATAGCATTACTGGGTTTGGGGTGCCTCCTAATGCAGATATGGCTGCAGTGACCAAAGACTTAGATTACAATGCCTAAGTCCCTCTGAATACCTGGAAAGTCTTCCCAAGAAGGATGGGTACAAACAAGCCCAGACTGTGAATATAAATATTTAACTCTTCAGTTTCAAAACAACATACATCCACAAGCATCAGGACAATCCATGAGCTCATGAGATGAACTAAATAAGTCACCAGTGACCAAGCGTGGAGAGACAGAGATGTGCGGCCTTTCAGAGAATTTAGAATAGCTGTTTTGAGGAAACTCAACAAAATTCAAAGTAACACAGAGAAAGAATTCAGAATTCTTTTTTTTTTTTTTTTTTTTTGAGACAGAGTCTCGCTCTGTCGTCTGGGCTGGAGTGCAGTGACCGGATCTCAGCTCACTGCAAGCTCTGCCTCCCAGGTTTACACCATTCTCCTGCCTCAGCCTCCCAAGTAGCTGGGACTACAGGTGCCCGCCACCTCGCCCGGCTAGTTTTTTGTATTTTTTAGTAGAGACGGGGTTTCACCGTGTTAGCCAGGATGGTCTCGATCTCCTGACCTCGTGATCCCCCCGTCTCGGCCTCCCAAAGTGCTGGGATTACAGGATTGAGCCACCGCGCCCGGCCAAGAATTCAGAATTCTATCAGACAAGTTTAACAAAGTCATTGAAACAAACTTTAAAAAGTAGAAATTCTGGAGCAGAAAACATAATTGACATACTGAAGAGTACATCAGAGTCTCTCAACAACAGAACTGTTCAAGTAGAAGAAACAATTAGTGAGTTTGAAGATGGGCTGTTTGAAAATACACAGTCAGAGAAGACAAAAGGAGAAATAATAAAAAGAATGAAATATGCCTACAAGATCTAGAAAATAGCCTCAAAAGGACAAACCTAAGAGTTATTGGCCTTAAGGAGGAGATAGAGAGAGAGATAGGGGTAGAAAATTTATTCAAAGAGATAATAACAGAGAACTTCCCAAATTTAGAGAAAGATATCAATATTCAAGTACAAGAAGATTATAGAACACCAAGCAGATTTGACCCAAATAAGACTGCCTCAAGACATTTACTAACCAAACTCCCAAAGGTCAAGGATATAGGATTGTAAGAGCAGCAAGAGAAAAAAAAAAATAACATGCAAAAGAGTTTCAATACATCTGGCATTAGACTTCTCAGTGAAAATCTTACAGGCTAGGAGAGAGTGGCAAGACGTATTTAAAGTGCTGAAGGTAAAACAGCTTTTATCCTAGAATAGTATATCCAGCAAAAATATCCTTCAGACATAAAGGAGAAATACAAATGTTCCCGGAAAAAACAAAAGCTGAAGTATTTAATCAACACCAGACCTGTCCTAGAAGAAATGCTAAAGGGAGTTCTTTAATTTGAAAAAAGTCATCTGAAGGTACAATACTCACTGGTAGTAGTAAGTACACAGAAAAACACAGAATATTGTAACCCTATAATTGTGGTGTATAAACTACTCATATCTTGAGTACAGATACTAAAAGATAAACCAATAAAAAAAATTACAATAATTTTTCAAGACCTAGTCAGTACAATAAGATATAAATAGAAACAACAAAAAGTTAAAAAGCAGGGGATGAAGTTAAAGTATAGTTTCTGTTAGTTTTCTCCTTGCTTGTTTGTTTACACAATCAGTGTTAGATTTTCATTGGTTAAAAATAATGGGTTATAAGATAGTATTCACAAGCTTCATAGTAACCTCAAATCTAAAAACACATGACACACACAAACAAAAGCAAGAATTTAAGGCATACTACCTGAGAAAGCTACCTTCACTAAATAGAAGACAGGAAGAAAGGAAAGAAGGAAGAAAAGACCACAAAACAAGCAGAAAACAAATAAAATGCAGGAGTAAGTTCTTACTTATCACTAATAACACTGAATGTAAATGAACTAAACTTTCCAACCAAAACCACTTCAATACAGTGGTTGAATGGATTAAAAACCAATACCCAATAATCTGTTGCCTACAAGAAACACTTCACCTATAAAGAACTACATAGACTGAAAATGAAGGGACAGAAAGGTATCTTATGTGAATGGAAACAAACAAACAAAAAAGCAGAAGCTATATTTATACCAGATAAAATAGATTTAAACACAATAACTATAAAAAGAGACAAAGAAGATCATTATATAATGATAAAGGAGTTAATTTGGCAAGGGGATATAACAATTATAAATATATTTGCACCCAGCACTGCACTCAAATATATATAGCAAATATTAATTGAGCTAAAGAGAGAGACAAACTGCAATACAAGAATAGCTCTAGATATGAACACCCCACTTTCAGCATTGGACAGAACATATAGATAGATAATCACAAAAGAAATACCAGACTTTATCTGCACTATAGACCTAATAGATATTTACAGAATATTTAACAAATGGCTGTAAAATATACATTCCTCTCCTTAGCATATAGATCATTCTCAAGAATAGACCACACATTAAGCCACAAAACAAGTCTCTAAAATTTCAAAAAAATTGAAATCATGTCAATGATTTCTTCTAATTTCTTTATTGAAATTCAGAAGGAAAAAAATGTCTTAGACTACATGAAAATGGAAACACAATATACCAAAACCTATGGAATACACTGAAAGCAGTATTAAGAGGAAAGTTTATGCAATAAGCCGTGCATCAAAAAACTAGGAAAACTTCAAATGAGCAACATAATAATGCGTCTTAAAGAATTAGAAAACCAAGAGCATATCAAACCCAAAGTTAGTAGAAGAAATAACAAATATCAGAGCAGAAATAAGTGAAATGGAAACAAACAAAAATAAATGAAATGAAAAGTTGAGTTTTTTTGCAAAGATAAATTGACAAAGCTTTAGGCAGACTAATAAAAAAGAGAGAAGACCAAATAAATCAGAGATGCAAAAGGAAACATTATAACTGATACCTCAGAAATGCAAAGGAACATTAGAGACTACTATGAGCAACTATATGCCAATTAATTAGAAAATCTAAAAGAAATGGATAAATTCATAGACATATACAACCTACCAAGACTGAACCATAAAGAAATCTAAACATAAATAAGCTAATAACAAGTAACGAGATCAAAGTTGTAATAAAAGTCTCCAAGCAAGAAAAGCCTGATGCATTCATTGCTGAATTTTACCAAACATTTAAAGAAGAACTAATACTAAACCTCATACTTTTACAAAAAATAGAAGAGGAGGGAATACTTCCGAACTCATTCTGCCTGGCTAGTATTACCTTGATATCCGAACCAAACAAAGACATATCAAATTAAGAAAACTACAGGCCAATATCCCTGATGAACATTGATGTAAAAATCATAAACAAAATACTAGCAAACTGAATTCAACAACATGTTAAAAAGATCATTAATTGTGACCAAGTGGGATTTATCTCACAGATGCAAGAATGGTTCAACATATGCAAATCAATCAATGCAGCACATTATATCAACAGAATGAAGGGCAAATATCATATGATCATTTCAGTTGATACTGACAAAGCATTTGGTAAAATTCAACAATTCAACATCCCTTTGTGGTAAAAACCCTCAAGAAACTGGATATTGAAGGAACATACCTCAACACAATAAAAGCCATATATGACAGACCCAAAGCTAATATCATACTGAATTGGGTGAAAACTGAGAGCCTTTTCCCCAAGATCTGAAACATTACAATGATGCCCACTTTCACCACTGTTATTCAACATAGTGCTGGAAGTCTTTGCTGGAGCAATCAGATAAGAGAAAGAAATAAAGGGCATCCAAACTGGAACAGAAGAAGTCAAATCATCCCTGTTTTGCAGATGATATGATCTTATATTTGAAAAAATGTAAATTCTCCACCAGAAAACTCTTAGAATTGATAAACAAATTCAGTAAAGTTGCAGGATACAATATCAACATACAAAATCAGTAGCATTTCCTTTTTTTTTTTTTGAGATGGAGTCTCACTCTGTCCCCCAGGCTGGAGTGCTGTGGCGCAACCTCGACTCACTGAAAGCTCTGCCTCCCAGGTTCACGCCATTCTCCTGCCTCAGCCTCCTGAGTAGCTGGGACTACAGGCGCCCACCACCACGCCCGGCTAATTTTTTGTATTCTTAGTAGAGACGGGGTTTCACCGTGTTAGCTAGGGTGGTCTCGATATGACCTTGTGAGCTGCCCGCCTCAGCCTCCCAAAGTGCTGGGATTACAGGCGTGAGCCACTGCCACTTGTCCATTTTTGCTTTGGTTGCCTGTGCTTATGGATTATTAATCCAGAAATCTTTGCCCAGACCAATATCCTGGAGAGTTTCCCCAGTGCTTCAATGGTTTCCTGTTTTTGTTTGTTTGTTGGGTATATACCCCAAAGAAAGCAAAAGTATATTGAAGAGCTATCTGCACTCCAGTGTTTATCACAGCACTATATTAGTCACACTAGTCAAGATTTGCAAGCAACCCATGTGTTCATCAAGAGACAAATGGATAAAGAAAATGTGATACATATACACAATGGACTTATTATTCATATGTGGACAAATGGGATCACATCAAGTTAAAAATCTTCTGCACAGCAAAAGAAACAACAAAGTGAAGAGACAACACACAGAATAAAAGAAAAAAATTGCACATTATCTATGTGACAAGGGATTAATAACCATAATATATAAGGAGCTCAAATAACTCTATAAGAAAAAATATAAAAATGGGCAAAATATCTAAATAGACATTACTCAAAAGAAGACATACAAATAAATACCAAACAGACATATGAAAAGGTGCTCAATATCATTGAAAAGGTGCTCAATATCATTTTTATGATCTCATTCATAAAAAAGAATGAGATCTTATCATTTGCACAACATGGATGGAACTGGAGGACATTTGTTAAGTGATATAAGCCAGGCACAGAAAGACAAACTTCTTATGTTCTCACTTATTTGTGGTAAATTAAAATTAAAACCATTGAATTCATGGAGATAGAGAGTAGAAGGATGTTTCTCAGAGGCCAGGCAGTATAGTGCTGGGAGGTTGGTGGGGGCCTGAGGGGCACGGAGGTGAGACAGTTAATGGTAGATATAAAAATATAGTTAGATACGAGTGAATAAGATCTAGTATTCATTAATACAACAGGGTGCCTACAGTCAACAATAATTTATTTTATATTTCAAAACAACAAAAAGATTATAATTGGATTGTTTGTAACACAAAGAAAGGTTAAATGTTTGAGGTGATGGATACCCCATTTACCATGATGTGATTATTATCCATTGTATGCCTGTATTAAAATATCTCATATACCCCGTAAATATATACACCTACTATGTACCCACCCACAGAAACTAAAAAATAATCTCCAGGTTACAGCTGGGATGTAGATATGTTAAGTAACTTTAATAGTGAGGCTGGAAAGAATTTCATCTTGGTTAAAGTTTGTTACTTGCGGCGCTCTTCCTGCGTGTCCCCACACCCTGTTTCCCCATGATACATGGTTTGGACTAAGTTAAGAAGCTAGTGCTAAATAAATGCTCCTCATTCCTTCTTTTCAAATGATGAACAAAACTTCTTTTCCTGAAAACAAAAGCTGAAGACAAAACCTGACAGTTCTTTTGTCTCAACTCTTCTTACTCAAAAGCATTTTAGAGTAATTCATAACTTAGAGCAACGTGTAAGCCCCAGAATCCCATTGCCGACTATGTGTTTTGCCCATAAATCTTCAAATTAGTCAGGCTTTGTCAGTTCAGAGGGGTGCAAGTCATTTCAAGTCATAGCATAAACCTGAAAATTTCTTCCCCCAAATAGATAATTTGTATACATCCAAAGGTGGAGTCTAATAAGGAAAGTTAGTAATGAAAATTGCTAACACTGAAGTCTTGTGTCATCTCTTTTCAGCAGTGTAAAATAGAATACTTTATGAAAATGGAGCTGTCAATAATGGTCAATTTCCTTTAACAACTACACTCTAAATAGATTTAATTGGCTATTTCCTTCACATGTTCTCAATGAGAGTATTGAGCAGTATGAAAGAAATATGACAAATAATTAGAATCATATCCCCAAACTTCCTATCTATTTAATCATAAGGAAAAAAGAGGCTTGCTTAAGCCTCCTAGTTTTTTAATGATGACTTTCATTTATGTTTCTCAGAGAAACAAAAGAATATACTTCCTATTATTTTGTATGTAACTCCTTTGCATAGCAATTCTCAAATATTAGTATTCATCAATAACCACTTTAAGATTATATCATTAGAATTGTCTATCTTCTTGTCTTGTTATTAGTAATAAAACCATGATAAATTCCCATCTAGTATTTCTAAAGCTTTAGGGAATACTAAGTAATAGATTTGAAAAAAGCTTACAAGTGCCCTCTAATTACAAGACAGGATTAAACTCCACGGAAAGACAGCAGTGGAATAAGCTTTTCAACTTAACGGTTTCTTAAATACGCTCTTGTTTTCCCATGGAAGGATATTTAAAAATCATTATGATTCATGGTAACCAATTATTTCATTGTTTTTGGATGAGATTATTTTTATAGCTTTATTGAGGTATAACTGACAACACATTAAATTGTTCATATTTACAGTAAACAGTAAGTTTTGACATATGTATGCACCTGTGAAGCTGTAACCACAATCTAGATAGTGAACATTTCCATCATGAGAGATAATTTTGAGTATGTCAAAAATGTAAAATTTTGGTGACCATCAGATTTCCAGGGACATCTGGCTTTAGGAGATTTTTTTAAACAATATTTATTGTTTAGTGAATGATTTTTCTCTAATTTATTGTCATCTTTTGAACGTTAGTGCACTAGCAGAACAAAAGATTAGGCAGACTCTGGGCTTTTTCATTTTAGCATTATTAAGGAGCGCCTGAATGGTCCTGAAGTTGGCCTTTGAATATACCCATGGACAGGTATGAAATCCTCAAGATAAGCATGGTGGCCTAGAGTCCCACAGTCTCACAGTGTGCTGTACCATCTGCGCCCTCCTTTTCTAGAGAAGAAACAGTGGATAAACCTATTCCTTCACCGTGTGTGTTGTGGTGAATCTTAGTTTTTAAAGACACATTATTTTATTATTATGTAAACAACTGGGGAACCAATAAAACACAAGACATTTGAAAAGATGGGTCTTCATATGGGCATAATACATGATAAGGCAAGTCACTTTCCTCCTCTGAGTTTGGGTTTATTTGCTGTCTTCCATTTTATCGCAGTGAACTGTAAAGAAAAAGATGCAAGCTCATGGAATGTCCAACTTCTGAAATACAACAGACTGACTGCACAGACAGCGTATGATTAGGATGGCCTTGGCTCAGTGTTTCTGAAAGGAAATGTACAGCTTTTGTCCTGCCTATTGATATCCTGTTTGGACTCAGGGCTGGTCAGGGTGAGATGTGTTAAGCTTTTTTTGGAGGCTGTCCTGATAACTCATTTCTTTACTCCACTACTTTCAGGCCCATTCTGGAAACGCAGGATTTAACCTCGGGGTTGCAGCTTCCCTGGTCTCCATCTGCCATCAGAACCCATCTCCACCCCTTCCCCGCTCAGACCTGTGTCCCCTCCACAACTCATACTGCTCACTCTCAGAACTGTGGCCCTGAGTTCTCTAGTTTTCCCTCTTTGCCTCGGGACCCAGGACACCAGTCGGGGCTTAACTTTCTGAGTTGGGAAGGCGACGCTGCTGGTGGCTGCTTCTACCTGCTGGTTCTTCCTTTTTATTCCTCCCCAAACGAGAGGAAGATTCGAGGGGATCTGGCACATCCCCTAAGCGGGGCCTGCCATTTGCAGGTTGGGGGCTGACGTGCCCAGGAGGACCCGGACCAAGCAGGCCATTTTCACCTGCGTAATAACAGGCTTGGGAGTAGCGAAGCAGCGGCGGCAGCAGCGACTGGAGTAGGAGGAGGAGCGCAAGCAGCGGCCGCGGCGGGGCCGGAGGAAGAGGAGGGGGGAGAAGGAGGAGCTGAAGCGGGAAGAACGGCAGGCAGCGGCTCGGCGGAGTTGCAGCAGAGGCGGCGGTGGCGCTGAGACACCGCAGCTTCCCCGAGCGCCGAGTCCCTCCGGGGACAGCAGCAGGGAGCGCCCGCGCAGCCACCGAGCCTCGGCCTAACCAAGCCGCCGTCGCCGCGCCGGGGGACCGCCAGCCATGGCCGCGCCGCCGGATCCGCAGGACCAGCTGCTACCGCTGGCCGGCCCCGGGTCCCAGTGGCTCAGGGACCCGGGGGAGGGGGAGGACGAAGCGGTGACGCTGAAAGGGGCCACGCTAGCGCCGCAGGCTGGGGAGCCCAGCCCGGGGTTGGGCGCCAGGGCCCGGGAAGCGGCGCCGCGGGAACCCGACTCGGGCCCCGCCCGGCAGTCGCCCGTTGCCATGGAAACTGCATCCACAGGTAAGGCGGGCGCCGCTGTCCCTCAAATGGCGTTGGGGACCCGGGCCCCCTATTCAGTCCCCTTCTGCGCGGCTCTCCTGGGCACCTGCCTCGCGCTTTCTGCCTTGAGCGCCAACCCCACCCCCGCGTCGCCACGGGCGACTGGGAATATTCGCGGGCTGGTAGAAAACAACAATTTTATTTTTCCCAAAGGCTCAGAAGAAGTCAAGCTGCTTTTGATCCTTTTATTTCATTATCATGATTATTTCCGGTTTAAAAATTGTTCTCATCGACAAACCGCAGCATTCTGACTGCTGGCGAGTCTGGGTACAAGTTTCTCCCTCCTGCCAGGGGGCTCCGAGCTGTAGGGCCCGTTTGACAGGTTGTGGGGATTTTGGGGGGCGTGTTTGCGCGCGGTGTGCGCGCCGGCTACAGGAGATGCTGGCAACCCAGCGGCAGGCAGGCCCGCGGCCCCTGGACCCGGCTCTGTCCAGGGCAGAGATGTGGCTGTAACTGCCCCTTACCCTTGCCCTCCACGAATCGCCCCCATACCCTACTCCCCCCACCTCCCTTCACCTTTCCCCCCGCAGAAAACAAATCCCAGGAGTTTGTCCCTAATTCGGAAGGCACAGCTTTGCTAGGGTGCTGTGGCTGCCCCCGCCCAAAACCTGTATTTCGTCGCTGCCCGGATGGCCCCACCTTGCAGGGAGCATTGAAACTTGGAAGTCCGAAATGCGGCGGACTTGGCTGTGGGTTGTAGGGCTTGGGTGGTGGTGAGTGGAAGTAGCACAGTTTACCAGCAGTCTGACCCGCCCGCCCCGCCCCGCCCCCCACCCCCAAGGAAATTGCCCAGGGTTTGGCCTTTCTTCGCCTGACGCCCTATTCGAAGTTTGAGCGCGCCAGTGTCCAACGGGAGCCCAGGCCCCTGGCGCATCCTGGTAAAAGGATCCAGGAAGCGCGCTTTGAGGCTGCCGGCCTGGTTAACGCTGTTTCCGGGGAGAGGAAAGGGAATGCTGTGTGGTGCTCTTTCCTGAGAAAGCTTTGCTATGGTGGAGTGGGAGTTGTGTAGTTTTGGCAATGTAGAGCTAGAAGGCCTGGGGTGGTGGGTGCTCCCAGAAGAGGGGAAGGGGAGTGTGACTGGTGTGTGTGCTCTTGGTGGTTGATTTAAAGAAACCCCTTTTCGTAAGCTTCTCTTAAGGGTATGTGGAATGCCTAAGGTAATCGTAATTAACTGCCCTGGTACAGAAGATCTGAGCTGGGGAAAAGAGGTTTGGAGAATGCCTTGAATAAAATTTGTCAATATCCTGAAGGGAAGAGAAAAAGTGGAGACCCTATATAAGAAAAAAGAAAAAGAAAGAAAGAAAAGTACTCAAAAGCCCCAACGCCAAACGCCAGTGGTTGTATATTAATTATTATATCCCTGGGGGTGGGGGAGGATTTAAGTCTAAGAATGGCTGCGCAGTCTCTCCTTCAACTTCTGCATCCAAATGGAAACAAAACTCTTTATAATTACAAAAGAAGATGGCAAATGATAAAAGACAAAGGAAGGTAGTTTTTGTCTTTACCATTCTTTGCTGAGGCTAGACTGCTCGTAGTTCAGAATCTTTATCCACTGTAATCAAAGTTAATTGTTTCTTTATGAAACATTACCCACCTCCTATTAATGCCACCAAGATTATGTGAACTAGAAAAGGGAAGCTAAGTGCCCCATGTTCACTAACATATCCACAAAAGTTATTATATAGGAAATGCTTAGAATATATATTGGTGGGGTACAGTGTGATGTTTTGATATATGTCTGCATTGTCAAATGATTAGCTAATTAACAAATCCATCATCTCATGTACTTATTTTTTGTGGTAAAATCATTTAAAATTTACTCTTTTAGCAATTTCAAAATGTACAGTGCATTGTTACAGAAAGGTGGCTGTAACAACAATGCATTTGGCATTTTTAGTATTATTATTGTAGAAATACCTTGCTTTATTGAATGTGTTTGGGGTTTTCTATCCTAGGCAACAAATATAGTAATAAAATCAAACATGATACTACGTTTGGATAGGAGAAGAATGAAGAAAGATGGAAGGAACACATTTTGCATATTTATATAGACAATTTTTAGTTTATGATTGTGGCGTGAAGGAATTTCTGATATAGTTGTTGATTGGTTAATGTCTTAAATCTCTATGTTTCTTATTAAGTAGACTGGATGTGCTGCTATAAGAGACTCAAATGCCAGAAATGATATATAAATAAGTAGCTAGATCTTAAAATTCCAGAGAAATCTTGTCCAGCTTCCTGGTCTGTTATTTTGGCAGTTTTATTGCTATAAGCAAAGTTAGCAGGTCAGCCCTCAATTGTATCAGAGACGCCTATTAAGCACACTACTTTACACTGTGTTTCTTAATTTACTTTTTTTTTGGCTTATACACAGAAATTTATTTTCTCACAGTACTAGAAGCTGAGAAATCTAAGATCAAGGTAGAAATGGTGTGTAGTGAAGGTCTGCTTCCTGGTCCATACACAGCTGTCTTTTCACTGTGTCCTCACATGGCAGAAGAATGCTTTTTTTTTTTTTTTTTTTTTTTTTTAAAGAGTGGTGCTTTTTGGGACTCAGCTCAAACTAAGAAGTAACTTAGACTTTGAGTGTGATGCACTGTAAACAGAGTTTGTTTCTTTTTCAGATGGAAATTTAAGACAGATATTGATGTTTTAAAAACTGTTTTTCTGTAAAACATCACCAATCATGCCATCTGGACAGATATTCTGTTATTTATTTTTATACATTGATGGTAATTAAAATTCTTCCAGGAACATTTGCAAAAATATTTCTCAGCAGTGTCCTGGAATGAATATATGTTTAAACATCATTAAAACTGCACCATAAAACTCCATCCGTCCTCTATTTTCAGGTATTCTCATTGCTTCTGTCCCTTTTGTGGCATGGAAATAGTCTCAACAAAATAACACTGTTTTCTAAAATTACAACTTCATTTCTAAATTGATAATGGACATGTGAAATTATGTCTGTTGACAAGGGAACATTAATACACCGTGGTAGCTACAACAAGTTAGTGTTGTTAATCATACAAGTACCATCATCTAATAACTTTATACAAAGAATGTTAAGAGCAACTGTTTTGTTTTTTCATGATCAGTTATTTTATTCCTGGAAACTATTCAAAAGGAGCATACAATAACAAAAGGAGAAAAGAATGGTCCTTTGTTTAAAGAAAGACTTTTAAACAGAACATTTGAACAAAATGAAATAGAAGTTAACTCATTGTCTGCTTTGGAAATTAACTCATTGACTGCTTAATATATGGAAAGCAAAATCAAGAACATGATGGAGAATGGTCAGGAAAAATCAGTCCAATATGATTTGCTGCAGTGATATCAATTTATAGATAATTTGACTTAAATTTCAAGATAATTAAAAAAGCATTTTCCAATTTACTTTCCCATGGACCATATTGTTTATATGTCTGCATTTTTCAAATGCTAAATGTGATGCTGTATTGGAAAAACTATTCTCAGTCTATCATGATTTAAATAACTTTCAGAAAGTTTCATATACCCTGTGTTTATTCTATTTAATATAACAAATCTAAAAAACTATAACACGTTACCAGTCATCTTCTAAATTCCATTTGGAGGCTAGATTAACTGTCTTCACTTTTGGATGTGTTTGACAGATGTGTGGACATTTTTTATTTGGAGTCATTTCCAGGTAATCCCCTTCAGAAGGTATAAATTTCAATCTTCTTTCTTTTGAGAAAGTTACAGTTCTATTGAAATGGTAAGGAACATTACACTTCGCTATTACTATTTTAAAGAAACATATAAGATGAATAAAAGAGTTTGGAAAACGAATGCAATTTATTTCTCTGGATACAGTCAATATCTCTGGATACAGTCAGTTCTCTGGATACAGGCATATCCTCTGGATACAGTCAATAACATTTCTGTAAGTAAGTACAATATATATTCTTTAATATAGGGAATTCAAATTAGGTTAAATTAAAATTTAGAGATGCTTACATACTTTAAAAATACATTGATAAATATTATAAAGGCTTTCAGCTTAACTTTCCCTTCATGAACTTACTGTTCCAACAAAACCACCCTGCTCATTGCCTTGCTCATAGGCTCTCCTCTCTCCATCTCTTTTTTACTTCCGATTCTGAGGGTTGAGCGAAGCATTGTTGGTTATCTTGCCCATTTTATTGTCTATCCCTGGGAGCATGGATTACAGGGATTACAGAAAGCTTTTATTATCTTTTGTAAAGTGAGAAACCATTGCGGTTCAATTCAACTTAGTAGACATATTAAATGCCTCCTTTGTGTAAGGATCTGTGCTAAACACAGGTTGGTCATGGCTTCCTAAAACATGTGCACCTTTCTGATTCACAGTATTTACTTTAGCCAAATAGTTCCTTTCGTGTTATTTTTCATTTTCTTCATTCCTAAGTTATTGCTGGAAGCTTGACTAGAAGGGAATTATAATAATCTAACCCCATGGGCACAAGGGTATGAGTTAGTGTTCTGAGATCAACACAGGATAAGTAAATATGAGCACAGCTTGCTTAGACTGTGAAAGACAAAATCTGTCTTTTTGTCTAGCTGTGAAAAAGAAAATCTTTCTCTCCCTTTAATTCTATCATCTATCTCATTCTCTGCATCTTCAAAGAAATAACTGGCTAAATGTTACATCAAGATCTTTGGATTAGTTAGTTGTGATTTTATTCAACAATTAGATTATTTCAGTGGTGACTAAGGGAGTTTTGAAAATGATGCTGGAAAATTTAGAGAGCAGTGAAAATAAAAGACATTTCAAGAGACTAATATATCTATATAGGAATGCTGTGCACTAAAGTCATTATAAAGAACATGGTCCAAAAATGAAAGACAACCAGTTTTGTTTGGTTAAATAACATTTGAGGGCAAGGAAAACGGTGAGAAGAGTGTGAGCCAGAGAGGCCCACTGTTTGTGGAAGATGCTGTAGTATTAGGATATGAGAAAAGGGAGGGAAGAGCTTCTCAATTCTTATTTGAGCTCCCTAATTTAAAATGGACAGTGATTGTTAAGTTGGAAAATTGAAACATACAGAAAGAGATACCTGGATTCCAGGATAAGTAAACAGAAGATAAAATATTGTGTTACTACTTTGATGAGATCAGTCCTTCACATCCAACTACTTTACATCTCATGGAATTGAATGAGTGTGCTGAGCAGCTTTAAATTCATTCCCAGTATCTTTGGAGAATAAGACTAAGGCTAGAAAAGCTGAATTTGATACGTGATTTTCCAAAAGGGGAAAATGGTGGATTCTTAAAACTTATAAACCAGTATGTTTGACACTGATTGCTGGTAGAATCTAAGAATGTGTTATTATGCTAAATATTCATAGACCGTTAGAAAAGAATGAATATGTTGTTCAGAAATTCCCTCTGGTTCACTAAAACATAATGCCTGTACAACATTATTTCCCTCTTTTTCAGATTTTGAATTACCAACATGCATGTAGCACTTCCTGTTTCTAGGAACTTACAAAATGCTCAACTTACATAAAGATATAGAAAGCATGCTCTTTAATTTATAAACTGCACAAAATTTCAAAGGATGGCTGATATGCTACAGGGCAGCATTGCTATGAAAAAGAATCTTGATTTTAATGTTTATTCAAAAGCAACAAGATAAATCTGCTTATTAAAATTATTTTTGCCCCAATTTAAAAATGGGGGGGGTAGAAAATACATACACATGGTATTAAAATCTAGAAGCTACAAAAGGGTAAGCAGAGAAAAGGAAGTCTTCACACCTTACCTTTCAACAGTCCATTGCTCCTCTCCAGAGGTAACCATTGTAATTAGTTTCAGCAAGAGAGCATTACTTATGATTATACTACTATTTATTGAACTCTTGCTGTATGTCAGGCATTGTCTAAGCACTGAGGATTATAGTACAGAAAAGGACAGATAAAAGCCTTTCATCCATAAAGTATACTTTTTTTCTTGGTGGGGGCAAGGAGAGAGTAAGGAAGGGCAACAGAGACCAGAACATCTATATCAAGGGATGATAAGTATTATGAAAAAGGTCAAAACAGAGTAATGGGAATGAGAGGGTTAGTCAGAGAAGACCTCTTTGATAAGATATCTTTAAAGCAGAGACTTGAAGAAAGTGACAGAACAGTCATGCAGATGTCTGATAGAAGAACATTTTGGGCAGAGGGAATATCTGTTGCAAAGGTCCTGGGTGGGAGTGTGCCTAGCACATTCAAGGAACCACAGGAAGAGCCATGAGGTGCAGTAAGCAAGGGGAGAATGATAGAGGATGAGCCAAGGGTCAGAGGTAGAGTGGAATGGATAGATTAGGTCCTGTAGGCCCTTGTAACAGCTTTGAATATTACTCTGAGTGTGATGAGAGCCACAGGAATGGGAGAGGTGTTAAATA
Organism: Trachypithecus francoisi; assembly: GCF_009764315.1. Classification (NCBI taxonomy): domain Eukaryota; kingdom Metazoa; phylum Chordata; class Mammalia; order Primates; family Cercopithecidae; genus Trachypithecus; species Trachypithecus francoisi. The sequence continues at coordinate 45,327,734 of NW_022681468.1, forward strand.
GAGAAGGAACATATTTAGAGTTCAGTTTTAAGTTTAATGACTCACTCTAGTCACTGTATTGAGAATCTAACATGGGGGTGGTGGTGGTTGGTGTGGAGCAAGAATGACCTACTAGTAGGCCATTGCAGTAATCTGAGAAAGAAATCATGGTGGCTTGCACCAGAGTAACAGCATTGGAAGAGGTGAAAAGTGGTTGGATTTTAGATATATTCTGAATGTATATAATGTGTTAGAAAGAACACAAGAGACGTGCCATGATTTTTGGCCTGAGTAAACGTAAGAATGGACTTGTTATTAGCTGGGGTTGGGAAGACTTTAGGAAGAGCAAGTTTTAGGGAAAAACCAGGAGTTCGGTTTTACAAATGTTAATTTTTGAATGTCTGTTTGATGTCCAAGTGGAGATGTCAAGTAAGCAGTGTAGAGTGGGGCTGGGGAGTGATCCAACCTGCATATATACATTGGGAGTTGTTGGTATAGAGATGAGATCACCAAGGGAGTGAGTGTTGACAGTGATGAGGTCAAGGAGTCCTGGGTCACTCAAATATTCAGAGGTCTTTCAAAGAAAACTAAGTAAAAGTGGGCAATGAAGTAGGAAAACTGAAAGAGACTTCAGAAGAAAAGATCGTTGGAGAGTCCAGAAGAAAAGTGAAAATAGGAGTGAAACAGTCACCTGTGTGATTACTGACATCACAATGAACCATGACAGATCCTGGGAGTTACAGTAAACCAGACGCTAATGGATATCTTTGGGAAGGGACGTAATGGCCTAGGATTCTGCCTAGGGGCTTTTAGAGGGAAACAGTGGCCTGTAACATTATAGATGTAAAATCTTGACTATAAGTTCTGAAATTTCTATTTAATTCAGGAGGAGATGCAACTTAAAATAGTTCATGGTGGGGGTTGGGAATTTTGAGGATTGTAATTAGCTAAATATGAGCTAGTGGTATGGTGAAATTACTAAAATATCTTACGTAATTTCAGGTAGTATTAATAGAAAGTCTCAGGTGCACATTATACGAAGTAATAGCTCCCCTATATTCTGTTCTAGGCAGGCCAAATTTGGAGTCTCATTCTAAAGGGTAGGTGCCACGCTTTGAGAGACATTGACGAGCTATAATACAGTGAGAGCAGAGTAATTGGGAGGCTTTTGGAAAACATGACATTTGAGAGATAGTTAAAGAAATTAAGAATTTTTATCCAAAAGGAAAGAATGGAGATCTGAATGTTAAATACTAGAAGAACTTTCACAAAACAAAGGAAGAAGACTTGACCCGGCTGATTTCACAGAGCAAAATTAGGACTAGTGATTTGGAGAACTAGATTTCTTCTGAATGAAAGAAAATGTTCTTTTTTTTTTTTTTTTTTTTTGAGACGGAGTCTCACTCTGTCGCCCAGGCTGGAGTGCAGTGGCCGGATCTCAGCTCACTGCAAGCCCCGCCTCCCGGGTTTACGCCATTCTCTCGCCTCAGCCTCCCGAGTAGCTGGGACTACAGTCGCCCGCCATCTCGCCCGGCTAATTTTTTGTATTTTTTTAGTAGAGACGGGGTTTCACAGTGTTAGCCAGGGTGGTCTCGATCTCCTGACCTCGTGATCCGCCCGTCTCGGCCTCCCAAAGTGCTGGGATTACAGGCTTGAGCCACCACGCCCGGCCGAAAATGTTCTAAGAATTAGAACTTATCAGAAAAGAGAGATTCTCTCCCAGTTAATGATATTCAAGCAAAAGCCAAGTTGCTGTTTTAATGGGGGAAATGCAGAAAAAAAGTCATTGCTTACACTACGATGTTTATATCTTCCTAAAAGACAATAGTGCCCCTAACTTGACATTGTTATTGTTACATTATTACTTGTATTAGTCCATTTTCACACTGCTGATAAAGAGATACCCGAGACTGGGCAATTTACAAAGAAAAAGGTTCAGTGGACTTACAGTTCCATATGGTTGGAGAGGCCTCACCATCATGGCAGAAGGCAAGGAGGAGCAAGTCATGTCTTACATGGATGACAGTAGGCAAAGAGAGAGATTGGGCAGGGAAAATCCACCTTATAATACCATCAGATCTTGTGAGACTTATTCACTATCATGAGAACAGCACGGGAAAGACCTGCGCCATGATTCAATTACATCCCGCCAGGTTCCTCCCACAGGAGGATTCACAGATGAATTCCCAGGTTCATCTTGAACATGGGAATTCAAGATGAGATTTGGGTGCGGACACAGCCAAGCCATATCATTCTGCACCTGGCCCTTCCCAAATCTCATGTCCTTACATTTCAAAACCAATCATGCCTTCCTAACAGTCCCTCAAAGTCTTAACTCCTTTCAGTATTAACTCAAAATTTTATAGTCCAATGTCTCATCTGAGACAAGGCAAGTCTCTTCTGCCTATAAGCCTGTAAAATCAAAAACAACTTAGTTACTTCCTAGATACAATGGGATTACAGGCATTGGGTAAATATAGCCATTTTAAATGGGAGAAATTGGCCAAAACAAAGGGGCTACAGTCCCCATGCATGTCTGAAATCCAGCAGGGCAGTCAAATCTTAAAGCTTCAAAATGATCTCCTTTGACTCCGTGTCTCACTGATGCAGGAAGTGGGTTCCCATGGTCTTGGGCATCCAGGTCACACTGGTGCAGGAGGTGGGTTCCCATGGTCTTGGGAAGCTCTGCCCCTGTGGCTTTTCAAGGTACAGCCTCCCTCCTGGCTCCTTTCATAGTTTGGCATTGAGTGCCTGTGGCTTTTCCAGGCACATGGTGCAAGCTGTCAGTGGATCTGCTATTCTGGGGTCTGGAGGACAGTGGCCCTCTTCTCACAGTTCTACTATGTGGTACCCCAGTAGGGAGCCTGTGTGGGGCTCTGACCCTACATTTCTCTTTTGCACTTCCCTAGTAGAGGTTCTCCCTGAGAGCCCCACCCCTGCAGCAAACTTCTGCCTGGACATCTGGGTACTTGCATACATCCTCTGAAATCTAGGCAGAGGTTCCCAAACCTCAGTTCTTGATTTCTGTGAACTTGAAGGCTCAGTACCACATGGAAGCTGCCAAGGCTTGGGGCTTGCACCCTCTGAAGCCACAGCTTCAGCTTGTTGGCCCCTTTCAGCCATGGCTGGAGTGGCTAAGAAGCAGGGCACCAAGTCCCTAGGCTGCACACAGCATGGGACCCTGGACTCACCTGGGAAATCATTTTCTCCTAGGCCTTGGGGCCTGTGATGGGAGGGGCTGCTGTGAAGACCTCTGACATGCCCTGGAGACATTTTCCCCATTGTCTTGGGGATTTGCATTTGGCTCCTCGTTACTTATGCAAATCTCTGCTTTTTTGGAGTTTTCTATCGCATTGTTAGGCTGCAAATTTTCTGAACTTTTGTGCTCTATTTCCCTTATAAAACTGATTGCTTTTCATAGTACCCTGGTCACATCTTGAATGCTTTGCTGCTTAGAAATTTATTCTGCTAGATACCCTAAATCATCTCTCTCAAGTTCAAAGTTCCACAAATCTCTAGGGCAAGGGCAAAATGTTGCCAGTCTCTTTGCTAAAGCATAACAAGAGTTACCTTTGCTTCAGTTCCCAACAAGTTCCTCATTTCCATCTGAGACCACCTCATTCTGGACCTTATTGTCCATATTGCTATCAGGCTTTGGTCAAAGCCGTTTAACAAGTCTCCAAGAAGTTCCAAACTTTCCCACATTTTTCTTTCTTCTTCTGAGTCCTCCAAACTGTTCCATCCTCTGCCTGTTACCCACTTTCAAAGTTGCTTCCACATTTTCCAGTATCTTTTCAGCAGCACCCCACTCTATTGGTATCAGTTTACTCTATTAGTCAGTTTTCACACTGCTGATAAAGACATACCTGAAACTGGGCAATTTACAAAAGAAAGAGGTTTAATGGACTTACAGTTCCACATGGCTGGAGAGGCCTCATGATCATGGTGGAAGGCAAGGAGGAGCAAGTCATGTCTTACATGGATAGCAGTAGGCAAAGAGAGAGATTGGGCAGGGAAACTCCCCTTTATAATGCCATCAGATCTCATGAGACTTATTCGCTATCACAAGAACAGCACGGGAAAGACTTGCCCCATGATTCAGTTACCTCCCACTGGGTCCCTCCCACAACACATGGGAATTCAAGATGAGATTTGGGTGGGGACACAGCCAAGCCATATCATTGTTTTAAAATTATTACATATTTCTCAAAAATGAACCACATACTACTGAAACTGGAAACTGTGTCCATCACAAAAACCATAGTTACCCCAAATTGACTACTTAAAATGTGCTTTTCACAGAATTGTGACCTTTTAAAAATCCTCCTCTAGTTCTCCATTGTCAAGAAAACTCCATAATGTGACATATTTGCTTCTTAAGAACTACATAATTTTATCCAGTTTTGGATTATTAACATAAATATAAAATATGCTATCTGCAAGTATCTCTTTTATTCTTTTTGCTGAACTATCTTCTTCATTTTTTACTGAATCTAGTTTCATAAATATTCAACATATTCTAAAATGTTTTGGAAATTCATTAAATAATTTTGTAATGCTAAAAGCATCATAGGATCCTTTCCTTCTTTTTCTGCCTATCTATATATTTATGGCAGATTATTCATTGGAAAACCATGTTTCCTGGGTTGCTTAGTGAATTAAATTTTTAGCTGGAAGAATTTTCCATTCTAATTTCCACATCCAATCCCCAAATGCCTTTTCTAATTCATCTATTGCATAAGACTTTTTGTAAAATCAGTTATAGACCAAATTCTTGCTTTCTGAATTTCGAAAATTTATTGAATGTCACATTCTCCAAAATTCCTAGAATTTTGTTTTATGCATAGCAAATCTTTGGCTTTCTTTTTGTTTTTTGTTTTTTTGTTTTTTTAAACTACTCTTGAACAACAGAAAATTATGTGTATTTGAATGATTCCTGATCTAGTTGATAAGCAAAGGAATAGAAAACAATGTCATGTCTGCCTTTGGCATGAATTTTTCAACTCACTCTGAAAAAATCAGGGCTTCTCAAAATATGGTCTGTAAACTACCTGCTCCAATATCATGTGGGGTGACCACAGACCTCATCCTAGGGAAACAAGCCTACCAGGTGCATATTAAAGCTGTAAGAAACACTGATTTATTGGCTTTCCTGCTCATGCTTGGCATTTTATAGGAGATGTGGGGAATAGAGGAGCATGAGCCATGTCCCCTTTGCCCGTTTCCTCCTGGGCTTATTACCATCCAGTTGGGAGATATGGCAGACTCCCACAAAGCAAAGATGAATAACTCAGGTCAGCATGCAGCTTGTTGCTTGGATGGATGATAGAAACTATATGTGTGATAGGAATTTCGTGACTGTATGGGTTCCAATGTACCTGGTCTCTTGAAGGATGGATAGAATTGGAAGGGGGCAGAAGTGAGCAGAAAGGCAGTCTGAGTATGGGGATGATGACAAGGAAGTGAGCAATGATGAGCCCAGTTTCATAGCTCATCCAGATGAGGAGAAGGAAGATTCTGGGGGGCTTGAGGGCTGCACGGAACTAGTCTCCTTTTCTATGGATTCTGGGATCTTTGCAGGCTTATATGTAAGGGAAGTAATATCACAGAGCTATGTTAAGGAAGATTAGTCTGACAGTAGAACAGAAGATGAATTCAATGAGGATAATCCTAAAACCTGCGAGTTTTGCTGGAAGAAAGCCAACCCAGTAACATCAATTTCAGGGCCTTGAATAAGTAGCCATGGGAATAAAGTGGGAGGTACATGGGAAGAAAGATGAGAGGCTTCACAGGAACAGTCAACAGGACTTTGTGACTAACAGACATGATCTGGGGATGAGGGGAGGAATAAAACAAAAATGACTACAGTTTTGTGCCCTATGGCTGGGAGAATGTTATGCTATAGAGGGTGGGAGGGGGAACTGGCTAGAGGAGTGAGGATAATGAATTCACTTTTAGTCATATGAGGCTTGAAATGATGACAAGCCATTTGAATGGAAATTTCTACTTGGCAACTGTAGATAAAGAAATGGATTTTGTAGGTAAAAACAGGATTGTTGATATGGATTTAGAAAATTAGAAGAGAAGCCATAGTGATTATGTAGTATGGAAAGGACAGAGGGCCAGAGACAGAGGAAATGCTCCTTGCCCCTCATTTTAAAAAGCTTAAAGCTTTAGCTTTAAGCTCCCTGAGCCTCAGATTCTATAGTAGGTATATATGGTATTAGGTCCTGTGGAGTGCCTGGCAATCATATGGTAACTACAAGTACTCCTGTTATTATAGTATCACAAAAGCCAAGATGACATGGTACAGAATGAGCCCTGACTGAGAAATCAGATTTATCTAGCCTTGACTTTGGTACCTAATATCATGTCAATGTGGGCAAGTCATATGACTGCTTTATGTATCAGTTTCTTCATATATGACATGAACACAATACTGTTCTGGCTATCTTACAGGGTTATATGAAGATAAAATGAGATAACGTAAGAAGATGTATGGAAATGGCAAATAACTCTGTATCTGTAAGGTACGATTGATAGGAAGCCTGGTCAGCAGTGTCAGATGCTGAAGAGAATGAAGATTGAGAAAGAACCTCAGCCTTAGATGTTTTACTATAAAATACTTGCTGTGCCCAGCTGGACCTCAGCCAAATAGCAATGGGGAAGAACAGTAGAGCCAGGAAGGATGGGGGTGGAGATAAGTCAGTTTTGGTAATCCACATGGGAAGACATTTTGGAGGAGGGCAGTAGGAGTGGTGATCTGCTGCATTTCCCATGTCTTGATGAGTGATCTGTGAGTACAGGGCTGAGGTGTGCCCATGGGGACCAGCTGGAATGAGGGAGGACAGCAGATGGAATCTATTCTGATTCTCCTGTTCAGTGGAAGGGCAATAAGCCTAGGAAGCTGTCCCAGGTATGTGTGGGAGTTGGTCTGGAAGAGGCTGCTTCTCTTACTAGAGAAGGCAACACAGTGAAAGCTAGCTCCTGCTACCCCCAAGTACAGGGCTAAATCAACTGGCCCTGTGGGCTTGTGAGAATCTGCAGGCTAGTCTTATAACTCAGTAGATTAATGTCTTACATAAAAGCATGATTGCTCTAGAAAGATGGGGTCTGTATCCCTTCTGCTAAATACAGCTAAAAATCCTGGACATTTCATGTGAAATAAATAGAAAGGGTCTCTGAAAGGTGAATGAAGAGAAGAAGGCAGACTTACTAGAGACCATGGGACCTGTGGAAGGACACAGCAGAAAGTTCTCGGGGTTTTCTGTTTTCATCCTATATCTCAGGCTGGATACTGGAGAAGCCAGCAACAGAAAATGCCAGTGGGCACAGACAAAACACACACACACACAAAAGCCTGCTGTTTCTAGCCAGAGGACCAGAAAAGGGCAACCTAGCAGGATAGAAAACTTTTAGACAATAATCACTCTATCTAGCCAAACACCATGAAATAAACTGAGGTCCCACCTCCATGCCCACCGCAGAAGCTAAGGAGGGAGATTCACCTGCCAGCTAATGTGGTGTTAGAGGAAGCCTAGAGGAGAGTCAGGAGTTTCACCACTGCTCAATGAGACTGAGTGGAAAACGTGATCTTCTATTTAAGTCGGATACATAGTCTCAAGATATAATACCAAAAATGTCCAGGTTTTAATGGAAAATTACAAGAACCAGTAGGATATGAACTTGAATGACAAAAGACAATTGACACCAAATTAACACAGATGGTAGAATTATCTGAGAAGGATTTTAATGTAGCCATCACAAAAATTATTCAACAATTACAAACACACTTGAAATAAATAATAAAATAGAGAGTCCCCAGCAGAGAAATAGAAAGTCCCAGCAAAGAAATAGAAAGTCTCACCAAAGAAGTAAAAGCTATGAAGAACTAAATTGAAATTTTAGAACTAAGAAATGCAGTAATCGAGATAATTTTAATGAAAGCCTCAGTAGATGGGCTCAACAGCAGAGTGAAGAGGAAAGAAGAAAGTGTTAGTGAATTTGAAGAGAAACAATAGAAATGACCAATCTCAACACCAGAAAGAAAACAGAGAGAAAATAAAAGGGGATAAATAATAAAATCCCTGTTCTCTGCAGCACAGGAATGTTTATAGGACGTGTTCCCCTTTTCAAATGTTCATTGAGTATTCATATTAATAGGGTGCAGTGAAAACAGACTGACAGGTGTATTGCCTCATGTTTGCTAAATGCATAAAATCTAAGCTATATTGGTCTAGATGTGGGCTTCAGGGAAAATAACCATATAGTGCTACTTTTAGTTGTTGAGATGTTTTCCACATTTACAGTACTTACTGATTTCTGATCTGTACTTATATGCACACATAAGCTAAGTTACTTATGAAACGAGCATTTCTATAGGACTTACAATGTGTTCTGGGCTCTTTACATTTAATCCTATCCTTAATCTCAGTGAAGTCGGTATGGTTATTTACCCCATTTTACAAGGAAGCAAACTGAGATAGAGAGAGATTGAGTGATCTGCCTATGATCATATAACTAGTAAGTGACAGCACCCAGATTTGATGAACCTTGGCAGTCTGGATCTAGGGTTCATGCAGCATCTTTTTTTTTTTTTTGAGACAGAGTCTTGCTCTGTCACCCAGGCTGGAGTGCAGTGGCACAATCTTGGCTCATTGCAACCTCCACATACTGGGTTCAAGCGATTCTCATGCCTCAGCCTCCCGAGTAGCTGGGATTACAGGCAGGTGCCACCAAACCCAGCTATTTTTTGTATTTTTTGTAGAGATGGAGTTTCACCATGTTGCCTAGGATGGTCTTGATCTCCTGACCTTGTGATCTGCCCACCTTGACTTCCCGAAGTGCTAGGATTACAGGTGTGAGACACTGCGCCCAGCCGCAGCATCTATTTTATGATCTGTGCAGTAAAAGTTGCATATTAAATAAGGAATTAGCTTGCATGAAAATCTATCTGAACTACGGTGAGCATAAACCTGTATGGGAAAGATGGTGGTTAAAACTTGGGTTGACAGAACTTGAGAATCCTTAAGAACCTCAGCCAAAAGCAACAATTAATTGCATTTGAAAAGTAGAAGTTTTGCTGGGTGCTGTGGCTCACGCCTGTAATCCCAGCACTTTGGGAGGCCGAGGTGTGCGGATCACCTGAGGTCAGGAGTTCAAGACCAGCCAGTGTAGCGAAGCCTCATCTCTACTGAAAATACAAAAATTAGCCAGAGGTGGTAATTCATGCCTGTAGTCTGAAGCAGGAGAATGGCTTGAACCCAGGAGGTGAAGATTGCAGTGAGCCGAGATTGTGCCACTGCACTCCAGCCTGAGCAACAGAGCGAGACTCTGTCTCAAAAAAAAAAAAAGTAAAAGTTTAATAGGGATAATTGCAAAACCCTGCAATAGCATCCCCAAACTAACTGCATGGATAGACCGGGAGGGCCATGCATGGTGGAACTGCAACATAAATAGAGAGAAAACAGGGATTTTTAGTTAATTTTAAGTTCACTTTAAGTCAGTAGAGTGACGCAGCTGTCCCTGACATGATAACTGTTAGTCTCGTTAACTCTAGATGCCCAGAACAAGTAGGAGAGAGCTGCGAATACTTGTTTCAACCCTCAAGATGGGAGGGTTGGAACATGTGCAGGTCTGGGCAGAGTTCTGGGTGCACTGAATGATGGGGTAGAAGTCATGGTAGAAACCTTGACTATGGTTGAAAGAGCTGAGGATTTACAGACTGCTTGAAAGAAGATAGGATGGGTTATGACAGCTGTCTAAAAATACATGAAGGGTTGTCAAGTGGCATAGGGTCTGGGCATATTTATGTGACTCTGGCAGATGGAGCTGTGGTCAGTCAGAAGTTACAGGGAAAGAGTTAGAGCCCAGTATTCATCAAAGCTATGAAAATAGCCTAGACTCCCTCATATAGTAGTGAGCTTTTTGTTACTGGAGATGTGTAGCAGAGTTGGGTCGATCATGTCTGTGACAGAGGGGTTATAATAGAGAACATACATTAGATTAGTAATTTAAAAAATATTTTCATGATCACAGACCCCCACTGGAAAATCTGTACAAACACCCACAAATTCTGGAATTTTTCAGAGGCTTTTTATGGATAGGGCAATGAAATAACTTTCTAAATCTTAGAAATTAATGATTCCAGATACTCTCATAGAGATCACTGTTTACACAGGGGCAATAGTTTTATCGTTCAATAAAATCTCAATCATCCATTTTTTTATTCAACAAGTATTTATTGAGCATTTACTATATATATGTCCACAGACACAAAATGTGCAGTTGGATAGATGACACAAATACATAATAAGAATATATAGATAAATTCAGTAAAATAACAATATGGTCAGACTATGAGGAATAGCAGTCTAAATCAGGCAAAAGGTCTGCATTCCATAAATTTTGATGTATTAATTTCAAGAATATACTCTAGCAGAATTTGTGGCTCTCAGAGGATTACTATGGAGAACTGAGAGAGAGAGAGGATTTGGAGATTCCATATTGGATTCCAGTCATGGCTCTACAAGTAAACAGTAGCTAATCTCAGCCTCTGAGAAGGGCTTAATGATGGGTCTATGTGAATATTCATTGCCCAGGTAAGTGATGCATCATCATTTGTATATTCACTGAGTCTGTGTACACTTCAGTCACTGCCAAAGTTTTTGGAGCCAAATGTTGTTTTAAGTAGATTAGACAACAGTCTTTTAAACAGTCTTTTACCATTATTATTAGGAAATGTTTGGGGTGGGACTAGGAGAAGATGTTAATTCTCCCTCTAAAAACATCAGCCATCTAATGCCACCCTAAATAAATATGTATTCTTTAATGTGGACAATCATTTTTTCTCAATTTTATGTAAAGTATGCATATGATATTTTAAAAAATCTGCTCTACTTTTATTTATGTATGAACATACCATCAAAGTAAAATCAGAGTGCTTCTCATGCAAATGCAGCTTCAAAATAAGTCAACTGACTTCTCTAACTAGATTGTAGCCCCTATGTGCCATTATATGTAGAAAATTTGGAGTTGCCACTACTTACTATACTATCAATTTGTTTAGCAAACCTTTTATTATAGATAGTACAAGAGTAAATTGCAACCCATTATGTTTGAATTACCAGAACTGAACTTCTATGAGTTTCCTTTAAATTGAATCCATGGTGTTAGAGAACTGTTCCTGTTTTACCAAAAGTCTGGAAAGAGCAAATGCCTAATATGCTTTCTAGAAATTGTACAATATTTTAAAACTGAGCAGTTTCTGTTTACAGTTTGGATGTTTGCATATCAATTCTCAGAAATAAGAATTGGTTTATTCTTTTTTTTTTTCTGAGACAGAGTCTTGCTCTGTTGCCAGGCTGGAGTGCAGTGGCGTGATCTTGGCTCACTGCAATCTCTGCCTCCCAAGTTCAAGCGATTCCCTTGCCTCAGCATCCTGAATAGCTGGGACTACAGGCGCGTGCCACCACACCCAGCGAATTTTTGTATTTAGTAGAGGCGGGGCTTCACCGTGTTGGCCAGGATAGTCTCAATCTCTTGACCTTGTGATCCGCCCGCCTCGGCCTCCCAAAGTGCTGGGATTACAGGCATGAGCCACCGCACCCGGCCAAATTGGTTTATTCTTATAAATAACATTAAGGAACAACAACAACAAAATACCATATTTTAAAGAAGTACAGAAGTAATGTACTTTCTAGAGAAATAAGCCCCAGACAACCCCTGTTTTGAAAGTAAATGCGCTGTCAAGGCTCTTTGTGTTGCTTTTATTTTTTAAGTATACTAATCTGCTGTGTGCCTATTTAACCCCTGTGTGGTATAGTAACTCCCGGGAACATGGGTTTCTAAGCGGAGTCTTTAACAATCTGTTAAAATGACCTTCTCTGCCATTCTACCAGACAGGAGACATCAAAGTCAACCTTTAAGTGTATTATTTAGCACATAATGATTATGCTTCCTAACAGTAATGATTGTGTTTCCACTGTGATCATTTCTGTAACAATGTCACACAACGTTTATTGAAAGATATTGAATGATATGCTCCATGTATTATCACATCAAAATGAATCTTTTGAAGCATTATTTTCTGTTTAGAAAAGGGAAAGTTGGTACATAGGTTGATCACAACAGCCTAGAGTTTTTTGTTTTTATTTTTTCTATGAATGACCCTGCACTGCAGGGGGAAAACAATCAGTAGACAACTGTGTATAATAAAACTGAAAATTCAGTCAACTTTCTTAGTGAAATAGAAATGCCCAACTCCACAGCCTTGTTTTAAAATTGTAAAAACAGTGATAAAAGAAACTTTTGCAAGAGAAAAAAACCTACCCATGATCCCACCCGCTTTGCACATTCTCAGTGCCCATGTGATGGTTTGAGGATTCAGTGGGCTTCTTTGAAGTGCTTGGAACAGTGTTTGAGACATAGTAAGGACTATATAAATATTTGCTATTTTTATTGTTATGCTCTATCAGTTGTTGTTTATTTCCATAATAACCACTAACCTCTTTCAAGTGATTGGAACACTGACATCATTTATTGAGTGATCCCCATTTTATATTTGTAGATTCTGAGAGAGGGCAAAGCCACATCTCTGACTCCCAAGTCTCATGCTGTCTTTATTATACTCCCTGGCTTTCTGTCTTCGAAATGTATATGGTCCCCAATTTAAAATAGCTTAAGATTTCTAACTTTACAATGGTGCAAAAGCAATATACATCCAGTAGAAACTGTACTTCATGTACCCATGCAACCATTCTGTCTTTCACTTTCAGCACAGTACTTAATAAATTACATGAGGTCTTCCACACTTTATTATAAAATAGGCTTTGTGTTAGATTATTTTTCCCAACTGCAGACTAATGTAAATGTTCTGAGCATGTTTAAGATAGATGAGGCTAAGCTATAATGTTTGAGATACATTGTGTTTCCAACATATGATATTTTTAATTTTAATTTATCACTGGTTTATGAGGATGTAACCCCATTATAAGTTGAGGAGTGCCTGTATAACATAAGAAAAAATAGAACTGTCCTACAAGACAACAAAGCCAGGACATGGAATTCAGCTTTACTTTGCAAAGAGGGAAGAAAGTAATGAGTGTCAGCTGAAGAGACAGGAGAAGAGACACCAGAAGCGGAAGTGAGGGTGAAGAGAGGAGCAATGGGGCTGGGAAGAGGTGGCAGTGAAAGGAGAGGCTTGGCCCCTGGAATGGACACAAATAGACAAAAGGGAAGAGGAAGTGGAGGAATTCAGAAAAGAGGAAAAGAGAGTTAACAAAGAGCGAAGTTCACAGAGAGGGGGAAGCCCTTTGAGGAAGCAAAAGAAAAAAAAGGAATGGATTTGTAAAGAAGAGGAAAAGAGAAGTAGATAAGAAGACTTTCCTAAATTCTAGAACCTAGAGTAAGTGAGAGTGGGAGTTCTTGGCTTTACTTCCCTTAGAAATTGTAATTCATGTGTTTATGATTACTTAGATCCTTAAACCAGGAGAAACTTCTGTAAGTGGGGTGACTCCAGCAGGCCCCTGGGGCTCAGGGGTAGGAGCCATTCTTGGGGTTCTGTACAGGGCCACACAAAGCTTTCTCACCCCCAGCTGAATGAAATCAAGCAGTGGGCTGAGTCGGGCCTGTGGGCTGAAATGTTCCTTCCTCCGTCTGGGGATTTTCCAAAAGACTCACATTAACTTCATGTAAATGGAGAAGAATTTAGCTGAGGGTTTTCCCTCAGATATAAGGGTGTATTTATATACTTTTTCTCTTCTGCATGACTAGCCTGGAGATTTGCAAATGCAGTGTTTGGAAAGCAATATCAGGGAGTTAATTGGTTTTCCTTTTACCATGCACAAATATTAAAATGTACTCTATACTTTGGGGAAAAGAGAGTAGTTAAGGAAAAGAGAGGAAATAGATAAAAGTGAAAGAAGTTGACATGTATTTAGCACCTAGTGCTAGGCAGGCAGGCACTGTGATAAATACTTTATATACCTTATTAGATTAGGTTTATGATCTAATGGCCTATTGAATATATAGCAGAGTATTGAACTATGATTTGGTTAATCTAAGTAGGGGTGACAACTAATTTGTATAATTCTATTGTTTCCAACCAAGGCCATAAACTACATATAGAAAAGGAGTCTTCCAGCAAGGACCTGCTAAGTTGATCGGGGGATGAGATATTGGGGTTCAAGTTATAGCTGGTAACAAATGTGCATTTTCAGGAAAGTAAACCACATATTCTTCCTGGGGGGTGGGGACTATTGAAATAGATAGCTAAGGATTTGGAGTCCTTCCTATCCTTTCGTCAGTGATGATTTGTGTACATGGACTTCGTACTGTATCAAGTGAATTAATGTTTGATTTCCTTGTCTAGGCAGAAATTCCCTTGAGGTAGAGGTTATGTCTCCAATAGTCTCTGTAATTCCTTGCAGACAGCCAAGCATATAAGTACCAGAGTTTTATAATTTGGTGGTGTATTTTTTTCTTTGGTTACACAAAATAGCCTTAATACCATATTGGGATCATAGCACATTTTCAAAAGCTTTCAAAGTTCACAGAATCAATGACTATTCAAAGCCTTTAGAAGCAGGATTTGGATCTTTTATGTATGACTCATATGGCCAATCTTAAATCAATTACAGTGTAAATTCTTGCTCCTATTTATATGAGTTATAAGAATAATCAGCAAAAACCTTCATATGTTATATCACTTTGAATTTCTTTAAAAACTCTAGCATGCTAACTTAAAAAATAAAACAATTCTTGACAGTTATGATTAAAACTATGATGATAAATGAATTCTGTTAACATTTTAAAAATTAATTGGATGAATGTCCTTGATACAGCATTCAATTATCTTGAGAATTTATATAGTAAAATGCAGTAGTTTGTACTGAGATTAGTTTGACACAATTGCCATTAACAACTCCTCCTTCTTAGCACCTAGCAGTGCACCTGGATACTCAGTCCTCAAAAAGGCGATGCTGCATTCAGGTGGCGACCATTACGAGTTAGATCCTAATTTTCTGTTGATAAAAGGCATAATAATGGTGAATTGATGTTTCATTAGTTTGTGGAAAGGAAGACTTTATGGCCTCTTCAACTCTAGGCCTTCAAAATCTGAGGCGTTACTCAGATGAAAGATGAAAGTGGTTGCTAAGATGAAGGAGGCTCTAATGAAGTGGGGCTTAGAAGCAGGTTTGGGCCTGGTGAGAAAAATTATTTCAGGTCTCCAGCAGAGTGGCCTGGCTAAAAGTCTTCACGTGGGATTTGTAAACAAATTTGGGCCCTGGGCCCACTTCCTGACTGCTGGGCTGGGCAATCTGTGCCAGCTTCCTCTGCAGTCTCTTCATGTGCAGGAAAGGCTGTGGGTTCAGGTGTTAGAGCTATTCCAAAAAGCATGTAGCATGAAGCAGGACGTTCTCCATCACTGGAAGGGTCCAAGCAGAGACTCCATGACTACTTACTGGGGAGGTTTAGAAGGAGGCATATTTTTTTAAGTGGGAAGTCAGTCGAACTTGATCACTTCAAATGTTCTTTATATTCCTTTTGTCAGGATTCCATGATTTTATGATAGAAAGTAGGTAATTGTTTTGCACTAAGTCCTGTGAATGACTATAAAATGACGCACATTTTAAATATTGGGGTTTTACACCTTTAGCTAAAACTTGTATGAGCCCCCATGAGCAAACCAAAACAGCAACAATGTAAATTAACAAGTAATTTTAACACTTAAAAGGATTTTCCGTTTGTTATATTTATGGACATGCTCAGATAAAACATCTGATTAGTCAAATGGAAACATTGGTTAATCATTATGTACTTTAAAATACTCTTGGTAGATAAAAATATTGTATAATGTAGTGCTTATAGAGAACAATGCTGAAGAGATGGGGACTATTTTTCATTGTTATACACTTACCTGCCAGATATTATTATGCTATATTTGTGTGGATATAAAGGTTTAAGAAATTATTTCCTCAAGAAAGCTATAGTCTAATGAAGGAGATAAAGAAACAATGATATTTTATGTGAAGAAATATGATAGAAGTATGTACATGATCTACATCAAGCATCTAAGCAGAAGGGAAAGTCAGAAAAAGCTTTTTACTGGAAAAGGTTCTGGAAATGAGTTTTAAAGCATGAAAAATTAGCAAGATGAAGCATGAAGGCTATTCAGAGAGGACAGCACCACTTAAAACTGTTATTTCTCCCTTTTTGACTTCTTCAATGAGGAATTTTGTTTTTCCTCTCAGACACTCGGTTTCTGGAATGGTGAGGAAGGGGTACAGAGCTCTTCATTTGCATTTATCTTTAAGCCTCCAGGTTATTCCTAGTTCTCAAGCAAAATCAGTGTCATCAAAGTGACTGCTTCTCTGAGAGTGCATATGGCTGTCAGAGTTGGACAGACTGTGCATCTCAAACAGGTGTGCAGACACCTGGCTACACACCAAAGGGCACTTGGAGCCAGACTACACAAAGTCCCTTTTCTCCAGTAGTAAGCTATTCAAAACACTGTTTTATTACAAATAAATGTATGCATCAAGGAGTAGAAGCACACGTAGTTTTAAAATGTGAAGCTTTAAATAAACTCCCTGTGTCATGGGTGTAGGCTACATCCAAAGGCCCTTGGGATATACACTTACTCTTCTTTTCCATTATGCTTACTTGATAACCATTGAGAAACACTAAACAGAAAAGTGTTTTCTTTCAAAGTCCCTGGGTAGGGACTCTGAGGTGAATACTGAGACTGCAGGAACAAAGTGATAGATGAGTGTGGATGTGTGTGGTACACACGTGTGTGTACACACATGTGCATACACCAACTCTGATCCATGGGCTGTGGCTGCACAGATATGGGTGCTCGGATGAGAAGAGTGCTGTGGAAAGAATGCCTGGCTTAATGAGTGATGTCTGCTATAGGTGAGCAATGAGGAGGGACACAAGCAGCAGATGGACCAGGATTTATCATCTCAGTTCATTCTGTTTCTTCTTCCACAAAAAAGCACCACTGGGGTAAGGAAGAAGTCACAGCTCAGCTCTGGTACTGGTTCTTTTCTTGCATCATCCTCATTCTGTAACACTGTTGACCTTATCTTCAATTCCTACCTGATTGACATCCTGTAGTGACCCACCTACTCCTGGCTGACTGCTTATAGACATCAGGGTTGTTATTACTGTTTTTCTGTAATTGTTCCAAGCTCAGATTTTTAAATACAGAGACTTCATCAACTGTACGTTTAGAGTTCAAGCTTCTGCTGTTCCTCATCTACTATAGTGCAGATATGTATGATGCTGGAATTTAGGATATTTTTTTTTTCTCCTCTAGCATGTTCTATGTAGAATTGTCCATGGCAGCTGCCTGGCCTTTGAACGATGTCATATGCTGGAAAATTGTGGTGGGGGTTTGGGGGAGTCTTCTAGGGAAAGTGTTCAGTGGGTCCAAAGGAATAGACTTGTAAAGCTGGCATAATCAGGTATCGACAAGTACTAGTTCTATATGTGACTAGATCTTCCTGGGGAAGGGGTAGCTGAGAATGGAATGGCAGACAGGCCATAGTAGGAACTTTAGATTTTATTCTCTGTTAACAATAGAGAGTAATTTGGTATTTTTGGTGATATAAAAGGCCTCTCAGGTTTATGTTTATAAAGCACTCTAGCAATGTGAAAGGTTGTAGTAGAGTACGGTGAGGCATGGCAGGTTAAAGAGACTTCCACAGTTAGACACAGTGAGGCCGAAACTGTGGCAGTGGAGAGCAAGAGGGATTGGGAAATACAGTGGTTAGAACTTGGAGTGAAGAAGACTTAAGAATTATTTAAGTTTCCGGCTCAGACATGTGGGTGGATAGTGATGTTGTTAAGTGAGATGCGGATACAGGAAGAGAAAATCAATGTAAAAACACTTTCAAAGATAATAGCACTCCATTGCAAGTGTAATGTATTAATATTAAAATCATATTCACTGAACTTACATTTTAGTTTAATGGTTATAAAGAGTATTGATTAAACAGATACAGAGAAACCATTAGGAATCACAAAGCTAATGCTTTTGGAACACTGTACAAAAGATGCAAACTATGAACCCTTTAGATTTTAAATTTTTGATTGCTGCAGGAAATCTACAATGTCAAGTTCATTTATAAAGCAATTAAATTTTACTTTGATTATAGGTTTTACTTTATTAGCACTGTATGATGTGGAGAAACATTAACTAGTTCTACTGATTGGCTATAAGTTGATTGCACAGTTGCATTCTTATAATTTCATTATTTGTAATCCGTAAATATAGAGTGAAATTTTAAAGTCTTAACTAGAGCAGAAAATAAAGTTTGCCAAGAGCTAGTAAGATGTATTAGAAAGACCCCAATCATCGGTTAACTCATTTAATAATTTATTAAATAAAACAATGGAAGATTTATCTCTATGTTTTCCCTAAGTGGTTATCTTTTTTAAAAAATATTTTTAATTGTGGCAAAATGCACATAACGTAATATGTGCCATCTTAATCATTTTTTCAGTGTATAGTTTGTGGTGTTAACAACACACCTGCTATTGTGCAACTGTGGTGACCATCCATCTCTAGAACTCACTCTGTAACTATTAAACATTAACCCTGCATCTCTCCCTACCTTCCTGCGCCTGGCAACCAAACCACCATTCTACTTAAGGTCTTCATAAATTTGACTACTCTAGGACAACTCATTATTTAAGCAAAAGGGAATAATATAGGTTCTCTAGAACCTCTTGGTGGTTCTGTGTTGGCTTACATGTAGCTAACTATATTGTCAGAGTAACCTTTTAAAGGTTTTAAAACAGCAGAGTGCATTGGCAAGCGAGCTTTCAAGACAGCAAGAAAAAATTAGCCGAATTCATCCTTTTATCAGAAGCCCACTCCCCACTAACTAGCCCACACCTGTAATAAGGACATTCATTCGTTCATAAGGGCAATCACCTCTTTAAGGTTCCACTTCTTAATATAGTCACAATGACAGTTAAATTTCAACATGAGTTTGGGAGCGTACATTCAAACCATAGCACATTTATCCCCCTTCTATACCTGAGGCTGTGTTTATAAGGCCTGTGCCTCCAAGAAAAACCTTTTCTTGTTATTTTGCCAGAAAGGACTCACTCCTCCATTGCTAAACCAGCCTGTATTCTTGCAAAGAGGCAAGGAGCAAGGGAATCCCAAGAGAATGCCGAGATTCTCACAGCAGCCTTTCTCATGGAGCAAATTAAGGACGAATACAAATCATTTTGGGATTTTGACCTAAATCTTAACCCATTTATTTTCTTAATATAAATCTCTTTTTTCCGCTAGTGCCTTTAAAATGTTTATTAAAAAACACTATGCTACAATTGTTGCTTGCTAAATTGAAGGCTTCGAAAACAAATGACATTAGTGACAAAACTCCCAATGGCTGTATCATTTATGAACATTTTCTGAAGTTCATCAAGACATTTATAGGACACAGGCTTTATCAGTTCTATGTTTCTTCCAGTGTCTTACTTTAGATAAATTGTGCTCACATTTCTCCCACTCTTTCACAAATGCGCTTTTCAAATCACGTGTGCGTTCCTTTTTCAACTTTTTTTAGCTTGTCTTTCCAAGTGTGTGCAGTTACACGAGCTTAGCAGATGTTAATAACAGGTATATAAGTTGAATAACAGTAATAGCTATAATGTATTAAATATCATTTACCTGTCAGACTGATTCTGTGATTTAACTTAATTATACCATTTAATCTTTTTAAAAATACTGAGATGTAATTCACACCCAGAAAAGGAAACAAATCTCACTTGTACAGTTTGGTGGATATACACCTTGTAACCACCCAGATCAGGGCAGATCAAAAAAGAACATTTCTATCAGTAGGGAGCCTGGGAGCCTCATTCATACCGCTCCTCCTAGTCAATCTCCTATTCCCAGAGACAACCATTATTCTGGCTTCTGTCACCACAGAGTGGCTCTGCGTGTCTTTGGACAGCATAGAGAGTGAATAATTTTGTGTTTCTCTTCTTTTGCTCAATATAATGCTTTGCTAAACATTATTGTGTGTATTGAGAGTTTAAAAAATTACTGTGCAATATTCTACAATATAAATATATCACAATTTGTTTATCCATTCACTTGTCAATGGAAATTTGGGACTTTTTTTAAAGCTATTGTGAATACAACTGCTACGAACATTCTTGAACGTATTTTGTGAACCTGTGGAAACATTTCTCTTGAGTATGTACCTAGGAGTATAGCTTGAAGGCTATAGGGTAGGCTAATGTTTAGTTTTATTAGAAGCTCCTAAACAGTTTTCCAAAGTGCCTATACCATTTTGCATTCTTATTTATAGTATATGAAAGTTTTAGTTGTTTTCCATCCTCACCAGTACTGATCAGACTCTAATTTCAGACATTCTAGTGGATGTGCAGTGGAATCTCAATCCTCCCCACCAATGAGGTGTTCCAAGATGTAATTTACATTTAATAAAATGCACTCATTTTAAGTATATAGTTTGATGTGTTTGCAAAAGTGTTTAAAACCACGTAACTATTAATACCACCCCAAGCCATTTTTAGGTATAAATGTTCTATAAGTGCCAATTAGGTTAAGTTAATAGATAGTAGTTTTCATAGTTTCTCTATCAACCATTTGCAACTGGGCTCCTCAGATAATTAAGCCCCAGTGCCCTAAGACGTGCATTGTATGGATCTAGAATGGTGCTAGCTATGTCCATCTTTAGGGAAAATTGAAAAAAAAAGTCATTCAAATTATTTTCCAAGTGCTTAAATTTCTCCCACAAATCCAGTTCTCGAAGGCTGTTCTAGATTCTTGCTTTTTGTCTATTTATTTTGTCTATTATTGAGAGAGGGATTTCTAAATATCTAATTATGATTGTGCATTTTTCTATTTATTCCATTAGTTTTCTTAGGTTTCCTTCATAGAATTCAAGTTTTGTTATTAGATGCATACACATTTATGAATGTTCTTCCTGGTAAATTGACTCTTGCATGATTATAAAATTATGCTAACACTCCTTATTGTGACGTATACCTGCTCTACTTGCTGTCTTTTTTCTTTTCTTTTTTTAAATATTTTTCAAGATGGAGTCCTGCTCTCTCAACCAGGCTGGAGTGCAGTGGCCTGATCTCAGCTCACTGCAACCTCCACCTCCTGGGTTCAAGCGATTTTCTTGCCTCAGCTTCCTGAGTAGCTGGGACTACAGGCGCGCACCACCACGCCCAGCTAATTTTTGTATTTTTAGTAAAGATGGGGTTTCGCCATGTTGTTGGCCAGCTGGTCTCGAACTCCTGACCTCAGGTGATCCACCCGCCTCGGCCTCCCAAAGTGCTGGGATTGTAGACATAAGCCACTGCCCCGGCCTTGCTTTCTTATGCTTATTGTTTGCAGGTATATTTTTGTCTACTCTTTAACTTTCTATCTAAATCAATATTTATAAAGCATATCTCCTATCAACAGTCTTCTAGAGTCTGCTGGGTGTTTCTTTTTTTTCTTTTTTTTTTCTGATGGGGTCTTGCTCTGTTTCCCAGGCTGGAGTGCAGTGGCACAATCTTGGCTCACTGCAACCTCTGCCTCCTGGATTGAAGCGATTCTCCTGCCTCAGCCTCCTGAGTAGCTGGGATTACAGGCTTAGGCCACCATGCCTGGCTAATTTTTGTATTTTTGTATTTATTTTAGCAGAGACAGGGTTTCACCATGTTGGCCACGCTGGTCTCAAACTCTTGACCTCAAGTGATCTGCCCACCTCAGCCTCTCAAAGTTCTAGGATTATAGGTGTAAGCCACGGCGCCTGGTCGAGTCTTGCAGTTTTATCCAGTCTGACAATTTCTTCCTTTTAATTGGAGTGTTTAAACATTTATATTTGGGTAATTATAGATATGACTGGGCTTAAATTACCATTTTTCATTCTTATTTGTCTCCTCTAGGTTTTATTCCTTTGTTACTTGCATCTTCTGTCTTTTCAGCTAAAAAAAGAATTTTTTACTTTCCATTTTACTTCATCTATTGTCTTTTTAGCGGTCCTTAACCTATCAAATTCTATTCAGAGCTGATATTCAGCACTTTTCACTATTTAGTCTTCACTTCTGCTTATTAGGTATATATTATTATCCAGACTTTTTAAATGGATGCAAAAATGGATATCCAAAGAGGGTGAGCTGCTGAAAGTCACGTATGGAAAGGGATGAAGCAAAGATGCCACTTGAAGAATGCTAATTACTTAAATGACCCTGATGACACTTAATTCGGTGGTTCTCTCTATATGGTCATTGCTTGTGCAAATTACTTTTGTGAATGGCATGAAAAAGTATTTGTGCTAAGGACTTGGTGAAATTTCTGTGTAAGTTATCATCAAAAGCTCCTAATAAAAGAATTTGGCATCTCAGAGCCTACCAGTTTGGCTGCTTTCTCATGAAAAATTTCTTTAATTATGAGAAAATATTATTGCTAAGTTTCCCCAAAAGGACACATCCATGAAAGATGAATTACAGTGGGAAAATGTTGAATGTTTTGAGCAAGAGAGATGGGAGAATATTTTAGTTTTGGAATTATTATACAAGTGAAAGTCTGAAGTGATATAAGATATAGGGTAACAAACATTTCTTGATCATGTAGTATACACTAAGTGCTTTTCAGATACATTGCATTTACTCCTACGACAACCGTATGTGGTAGATGCTTCTTCATCTCTAACTTGTAGATGAGGAGATTAAGGCACAGAGAATATGAGATTGTGCTGAGGATCACACAACTGAAAAAAGCTAGTCACTTGAAAGCATGTGCTCTTAACCATTATGCAAATTGACGGTGGAGAGGACAGGGTGGCTTTCCATTTACAGCTCCTCTGGACTGTATTTTATGTAAGCCTCACAACAACTTTCTGAATGGATAAATGTGATTCTTGTTTTTATGGATGGGAAAAAAGAGACAGTGGCCATGAACTTACGAACATCCAACTTCGCTATCAATAAAAGTCTGCTGAGTCCAGGTCTCCTCCAGTGACCAGGATAGACCCATCCTAAAATGAAATAGAATCAGAAGTAGAAGAACTGCATTGAATAAAGGGAAAAGCATATGCTGGGCTCCGAAGGCCAAAAGTGGAAGAATATGAAAGTGAGTCTGGAAATCTGTCTGGAAAAGTTTGGGACAAGGGAAAAAAAGGAAAAGGTGGAGAGAAAAGTTAATTATGAAACACTAAGAATTGAGGTAATCTTAGAACAGAGAGGACAGGTTAATTTTATGAGACAGAAAATAAGCAATTTAAATGATTTTTTGTCTGCATGTGTAATACTAAAAACATATTTTTAATTACTCTTTATATGAATGATAATTCTACCAAGGAAATTCATTGTCTAAAATGAATTAGGTATATTAGAGAGAGAGAAAAAACACCTGAGTTGTCTCAATGGGTCAATTTGAGTTGGTTAAATTTTAGCCCAAATTTATGGAAAAGATTTCCTGCATCAGAATTGGAATGGTTAAAGGTTTTGAGTCACTTTTGATTTATTTCAACTGATTTTTTCATATATAGATTAATACTGCGCAAAACCAGAATAAATTTTGCTAATGGGCAAAACTTTTGCTTTTTTGAACTTTTGCTTTTCTCAAACTAAAACAAGTAGATTAGAGGGTGCCAAAGGATAATAGTCAAACAGTTAACCTGAGATCCTCAGGAGAGTAGGATCTGGATCAAAGGAGGGAGATTATCAATTCTTAATATCCCTTTGGGTTGTTTGACAGGTTGCAATAGGCATGCATGACTTTGAAATAACAATGATTATACAGTAGTAATAATAAATGAAAGTCATTATGTATTGTATGAGCTGAAGCTAAAGACAGGCTAATGAATGTTTTAAACGTTTTTAAAGGAAGATAGGGTTCCTGTAATTAAAAGTTACTATTTTTTTTTAAAATTATACTTTAAGTTCTAGGGTACATGTGCACAACGTGCAGATTTGTTACATATATATACATGTACCATATTGATGTGCTGCACCCATTAACTCATCATTTACATTAGGTATATCTCCTAATGCTATCCCTCTCCCTTGCCCCCTCCCCACAATAGGACCCGTTGTGTGATGCTCCCTTTCCTATGTCCAAGTGATCTCATTTGTTCAGTTCCCACCTATGAGAACATGCAGTATTTGGTTTTCTGTTCTTGTGGTAGTTTGCTGAGAATGATGGTTTCCAGCTGCATCCATGTCCCTACAAAGGACACAAACTCATCCTTTTTTATGGCTGCATAGTATTCCATGGGTTATATGTGCCACATTTCCTTAATCCAGTCTGTCACTGATGGACATTTGGATTGATTCCAAGTCTTTGCTATTGTGAATAGTGTCGCAGTAAACATATGTGTGCTTGTGTCTTTATAGCAGCATGATTTATAATCCTTTGGGTATATACCCAGTAATGGGATGGCTGGGTCAAATGGTATTTCTAGTTCTAGACCCTTGAGGAATCACCACACTGTTTTCCACAATGGTTGAACTAGTTTACAGTCCCACCAATAGTGTAAAACTGTTCCTATTTCTCTACATCCTCTCCAGCACCTGTTGTTTCCTGATTTTTTAATGATCACCATTCTAACTGGTGTGAGATGGTATCTCATTGTGGTTTTGATTTGCATTTCTCTGATGGTGAGTGATGATGAGCATTTTTTCATGTGTCTGTTGGCTGTATGAATGTCTTCTTTTAAGAAGTGTCTGTTCATATCCTTTGCCCACTTTTTTATGGGGTTGTTTTTTTCTTGTAAAATTGATTGAGTTCTTTATAGGCTCTGGATATTAGCCCTTTGTCAGATGAATAGATTGCAAAAATTTTCTCCCATTCTGTAGGTTGCCTGTTCACTCTGATGGTAGTTTCTTTTGCTGTGCAGAAGCTCTTTAGTTTAATTAGATCCCATTTGTCAATTTTGGCTTCTGTTGCCATTGCTTTTGGTGTTTTAGACATGAAGTCCTTGCCCATGCCTATGTCCTGAATGGTATTACCTAGGTTTTCTTATAGGGTTTTTATGGTATTAGGTCTAACATTTAAGTCTCTAATCCATCTTGAATTAATTTTCGTATAAGGAGTAAGGAAAGGATCCAGTTTCAGCTTTCTCCTTATGGCTAGCCAATTTTCCCAGCACCATTTATTAAATAGGGAATCCTTTCCCCATTTCTTGTTTTTGTCAGGTTTGTCAAAGATCAGATGGCTGTAGATGTGTGGTATTATTTCCGAGTACTCTGTTTTGTTCCATTGGTCTATATGTGTGTTTTGGTACCAGTACCATGCTGTTTTGGTTACTGTAGCCTTGTAGTATAGTTTGAAGTCAGGTAGCGTGATGCCTCCAGCTTTGTTCTTTTGACTTAGGATTGTCTTGGCAATGCAGGCTCTTTTTTGGTTCCATATGAACTTTAAAGCAGTTTTTTCCAATTCTGTGAAGAAACTCATTGGTAGCTTGATGGGGATGGCATTGAATCTATAAATTACCTTGGGCAGTATGGCCATTTTATAGTAAAACAGAACTTTGATTTCTAGTTTAAACTGAGTTACATCTGCGTATATTTGTTAGGAACATGAAAAAATAGTAGAAAGCAAAAAAAAAAAAATCTAAAGATTATTCAAATGAATTCACTTGGTTATCTAACTCTATTGATCATTTGTAGCCTTTCTTTTTGATTCATAATGAAGAATTTCAACTTGAGAAATCTGCAAGATTTTGCTAGTAAAATAGTTTTGGGACAGCGTCTCTTTATTTTGGTCTGATGCTGTTTCCTTATGAAACTTTGTAATATATACTATACTGGACAGTCAGCAGAAAGGGCAAAATAAATTAAACTGGATCATTCTGGAGGGAAATTGAAACATTTAAAACAAGCAGAGACAAATTCATAGGACATTTTGTAGGACAGAAATGCAACTATATTTCAATGATCTTAACCTTCTCAATTATGTGGTGCCTTTAATGACCAAAATATTACATATGGTTTTTTGTGCCCTCTCAATTTTCACATGGTATTAACTCTTACGGTTGTGTTGCCTACAGTTATGTACCCTGGAGAACTTCAGTGGATGAAGTAAATTGATATTTTGGTATATATCCTTTATATCTTAATATACAGACATATATACATGTGTGCCAAAAACATTTGGGATCATCTTCTACATACTGTGTAGTGGCTTAATTTGTCTTCAGTTTTCTGGGTATTTTCAACATCTTCTGACATCATTAAGTATTTTTCATCTTCATGGTTTTAAAGTCTGCCTAATATTCCATCCTATAGATGTACTACAATAATCAAGTTTCATATTACTGAGCCTTCAGATTTTTCCCATTGGAAAAAAATTATAATACCCCCTGATATGGAACATTCCTATACGTGGTTGTTTGTGCACTTTTCTAGTTATTTCCTGTGAATTCCTGGAAGTTCTGGGTCAAAAGATGTGAATGTTCTTCAGGCTTTTGATGCAAATTGTCAATCCTTTCAGAAAGGTTGAACTGACCTTTGCAGCAGCATAGATGCAGCTGAAGGCCATTATCCTAAACCTAAGAATTAATGCAGGAACAGAAAACCAAATACTGCGTGTTCCCCCTTCTAAGTGGGAGCTAACCATTGGGTACACATGGACATAAAGAAAGGAACAATCGACACTGAGTCCTACTAGAGGGGAGAGAGAGGAATAGGGCCAAAGGCTGAAAAACTACCTATTGGGTACTTATGCTCACTACCCTGAGTGATGGGATCATATGTACCCCAAACCTCAGTGTCACCCATGTAACAAACCTGCACATGTACCCCCTGAATCTAAAATAAAAATAGGCATTATTTTAAAAAGACCCCAAACCCCCCAAATCAAGGCAAGACCCTCCACCAGCAAAAAGATTATGACTTGCTGAAGACTCATGTTCATTAGCATTTTTTCAACAATAAAGTGTTTTTAATTAAGGTTAAAAAAAGGGTTTACGTATTCCCAGCAGTATGATATGAGATTGCCTGTTCTAAAAAAAATGGATATTATTATTAAAGTAATTTTTATCAATTTGATGATCAAAAACATATTATTTATTTGATTACATATGATGTCAGCTTTTTTAATGTTTACTGCCATTTGCATTTACTTATGAATTCTTAGTTCAGATCACTTACTTGGATTTCTACTGGAGTGTTTCTCTTGATAAAAGTTCTTTACATTTTAAGGATATTAACTTTTCTGTTATTTATATTTATATATATTTATCAGTTTGTTATTGGATTTTTTAATGGTGTTGACATATTAGAAATATTGTATGTGGGTGTGTGTTCAAATCTATTATTGATTTCCTTTCTGTTTCTTCCTTTAGTTTTATGTTTAAAAATCTCAGTTTGAGGTTAAACAACTCACATTTTTTCTATTTCTCTTAAATATTTTATTTTTTTACATTTTATCATTTAATCAATTTTGAATTTGTTTAATGAATGTAGAAACCCAGGTTTTTTTCAAAGTAACCAATCATCAACACCATTTACTGATTATTTATTATCATGTAATTTGAATTACTATCTTTACAATCTACTTAATATTTGCTTTCGTTTAAGTCTGTTTCTCTTTTTCTCTCTTTTTTTTTTTTTTTTTTGAGATGGAATCTCACTCTGTCACCCAGGCTGGAGTGCAGTGGCGCGATCTCTCCTCACTGCAAGCTCCGCCTCCCAGGTTCACGCCATTCTCCTGCCTCAGCCTCCGGAGTAGCTGGGACTACAGGTGCCCGCCACCACGCCGGGCTAATTTTTGTATTTTTAGTAGACACAGGGGTTCACCGTGTAAGCCAGGATGGTCTCGATCTCCTGACCTTGTGATCCGCCCATCTCGGCCTCCCAAAGTGCTGGGATTACAGGCATGAGCCACCGCGCCCGGCCCATTTAGGTCAGTTTCCACACTACTTACTCTGTTACACTGATCTGTTTAGTACTATACTCATATACTATTTTAATTACTGTAGCTTGATGATATGTTTTATTACGAGGTAGTCTTATTTCTCCTTTTTTTTTTTTTTAATATATATATACCTGACCATACTTACCACTTATTCTTCTGTGGGGCAAAGTATTTTTCTTAGGCTACAAGTAAAAAATGTCAGCAAAGCATTTTATTAAAATTTCAGGGGCATGATATGCTCTCAGTATATTCATAAAACATGCTTTTTATGCTTTTCAGAAGAGTTTGACAGCTTTTATCACATAGGTTCTATAATTTCTCCCTCTTTACTCCCTTCCTTTTCAGCTAGAATCTTTGGATTGGTTTGTCTAGGCACCCCTGTGATGTGTCACCCCGCTCAGCATTGGCTTTCTTCCTCCTTGACCCATCTTTGCCTATTGAAGTGTGGCTTCAGGACCCTGTTTCCCGCCTTCTCTCTCACTACTCCCCAACACACCCTTTGCCCTGTCAGTCTGATTCCTTGCTGGTCCTCAAAAATGCATTTTTGCTTTCCTGCTGCCACCATTTTGTTTATACGATTTTAAAAATCTGGGATGTCCCTCCTCCTGTTTTCGATATTTTTTCTAATAGCAACAGATTTTAGCCTATCCATAGATGCAAGCAAGAAAGCCAAAAATTCTGAAAACCATGACTTACAAAGAAGTTATAAGAACTGGAAAAATTAGTTGTGTGATGTGGGGAGTTCCTTAATCTCTCCTCATCTCTGTAATGGGGACAATGGGACCAACCTCATGGGATTGTCAGAATGGTTCAGTGGGATGATGCGTGTAAAGCCTTTGGCAGCATGCCTGGCACATGTGAAGGCCGAAAATGTTAACTGCGATGGTAGCAGAATAATGGCTCCCAAAGGTGTCCACGTCTAATCCCTGGAACCTGTGAATATGTTACCTTATCTGGCAAAGGGACTTTGCAGATGGCTTAAGTTTAGGATTCTGAGTTGAAAAGATTAGCCTCAATTATCCAGGTGGGCCCAGTGCAATCACAAGGGTCCTTCTAAGAGTGAGGAAGGAGAGTCTGAGTGAGAGGAGATGTGATGACGGAAGCGGAATTGAAGTGATCGGAAGGAAGAATAGAGCCAAGAACCTGGAAAAAGGCAAGAAAGCAGTTCTCCCCTAGAACCTCCAGAAGGAATGCAACCCTGCCGATACCTTGATTTCAGCCCAGTGAGACCCATGTCAGACTTTGGACCTACACAGTTGTAACATAATAAATTTGTGTTGTTTTAAACCCCTACATTTGTGGTAATTTGTTATAGCAGCAATAGAAAAATAATGCACCTGTTATCATTAATTTTATCACCATGATCATAATTATTATGAAACCTAGAAAAGAGAAGCCTTAGGACATAATCACAGCCTTAACATAATTAATTAAATTTCTGGTTGGTTCAGGAGATAGAACCAAAATCAATGGTTAGAAGTTACATGGTGCTTGAAATGCTCTCTCTCTCTTTCTCTCTCTATATAATAGGTATATAGAAATACATACATAGAGGATATATATTAATAGAATATATATCTGATAGTAGAATAAAATAGCAAATCACCAGTATATTAGAGGAATCATGCAATGATGACCTCTTATTAGATAAACTGTGCATGTATCCTGTAAAGGGTCAGACTAGATTTTGGTCTTTGGTTTGCTGAACCATCCCCCAGAACCTACCTCTAATGGCTCCCCTCTCATTGTTATACCATCATGATCTCTTGGACTGTCTCTCTCTGCTTTATCCTCATTATTCTTAATTGTTCCACTTCTATGGTATTCATCACATATGTCCTTGGGTTAAATATTAAGATTCCAAGACTCTTGAGCATCAGGGCAGTAGTACTTTGCACACTTAGTAACTTACCCATGGCTTGGCATAGTTTCTTGAACTCACCAAGCATATGTTGAAAAAAATTCATCACAGTTCAAGTGTGTAAAATACTGAAATTGCTATTCATTTTCTTTTGAGTTGATTCACAGGATCAGAGAACTTTTCTGCAATTGTTTAAATGTTGGTTCAGAATTTTATTGATGACATCATGAAATGTAGGGTAGGCGGATAGTACCTATGGAAAGGAGTGTCCCTTTCTCCACCTCCCCTTGTGCTTAAAAACAATTGCTTGCTTCCTATTACCGTATGCTTTCCATTTATCTTTTATGTGATTTGAAGTCAGTGTGTTCTCCTGTAAACCTGAAT
The DNA here is from genome assembly GCF_009764315.1 of Trachypithecus francoisi. Taxonomy (NCBI): domain Eukaryota; kingdom Metazoa; phylum Chordata; class Mammalia; order Primates; family Cercopithecidae; genus Trachypithecus; species Trachypithecus francoisi. The sequence goes on from NW_022681468.1 coordinate 45,357,868, forward strand.
TCTATTTTTTTTTTTTTTTTTTGAGACAGAGTCTTGCTCTGTCACCCGGGCTGGAGTGCAGTGGCCAGATCTCAGCTCACTGCAAGCTCCGCCTCCCGGGTTTACACCATTCTCCTGCCTCAGCCTCTCGAGTAGCTGGGACTACAGGCGCCCGCCACCTCGCCTGGCTAGTTTTTTTGTATTTTTAGTAGAGACGGGGTTTCACCGTGTTAGCTAGGATGGTCTCTATCTCCTGACCTCGTGATCCGCTCGTCTTGGCCTCCCAAAGTGCTGGGATTACAGGCTTGAGCCACCGCGCCTGGCCCCTGAATTCTATTTTTAGGCAGTACCACTCTTAGACCATTTCAAAAAGGGACCCTAATTTGAGTCCTGCTTTTAAGAGGGTTGTGCATATCACACTGAGAGATAAACACCTCTAAAAAAATTTTCCCATCTTGTAAAAATTATTTTTTTTCAAGTTCAGGAACCAGGTGAGCAAATGACCAGGACCACCTGAGCCTGCAGGCATAGACAAGGATGTAGATGTGAGAGTGGAGGAGTCCACCGAGAGGAAGAAGAAAGTTTCAGCCTCTGTCTTAGACACCAGCAGGTGCCTAGGCAGACAGAGCTCCCCAGATAACTGCACTCCGGTCCTCTGCTCTGCCCATGCAGTGTAGTTTTAGGAGGCCATCTGGAAATCCTGTGTCTGGAAAGTGAGGCCTCAAGGAGACCCAGCTTCCATCCTGTCCCAGTATTTTCATGTCCTTCTTCAGGCTTGTGAATGGCAGGGCTGCCCCAGGAATGGGGGTTCTTAGCCTCAGGCTTGTAGGGCCTTGGAGGAAGTGTGCAGCTTGGGGTACAGCTTGATTGATCTCTTCAATATATTAGATATTTGCTCTGGGCCTCTATTTGTGCTCTTGCCCTGGGCCCTGCAAATGCTACAGGAGGGCCTGCTCCAGACTCTGTCAGTTTCTAACTTTTTTTTACTGGCCTTAAGTAAGTAATTTTATGTATAAAATGCAGATACTATTTTTATTATATTTTGTCCAGTTTGATCACTATTGAATCCTAGTGCCTACAACAGTGCCTGGAACAGAGAAGGCGCTGAACAAAGTTTTGCTGAATAAATGAATGAAATTATTATTATCTTTTAAAAAAGTTTTATTGAAGTAAAATCAACATAAAAGAAACTATACATATTTAAAGGGTACAATAAATTTGACATGTGTACAGACCTGTGAAGCCATTAGCACAATCAAGAAATGAACACATCCATCACTCACAAGTTTCACTGGGCCTGCCCTCTCCCTGCCCCTTTTTGGTCACTTCTCATTAGTTTCCTTGATTTTTATATAAATGGAATCATACCACATATGCTGTTTTTTTTTTTAATCTAGCTTCTTTCACCCCACATAATTATTTTGATATTCATTCATGTTGTTGGGTGTATCAGCATTTCATCCCTTTTTGTTGCTGAGGAGTACTACATTGTATGGCTACATCACAGTGTGTTTACTCATTCACCTGGTGATAGTCATTGGGGTTGTTTCCAATTTGGGATATTACAAATGAAGCTGTTAACATTATGTACCAGTGTTTGTATTAACATCTGCTTTCAATTTTCTTGGATTAATACTTGGGAGTAGAATGGCTGGATCATAAAGAAGGTACACATTTAACCTTCCAAGAAACTGCCAAACTGTTTTCTAAAGTGACTGTACTATTTTACATTCCCACCAGTATACAGGAGTTCAATTTCTTCACATCCTTACCAAGATT